>NC_044322.1:342522674-343968802 GCF_007399415.2 Gopherus evgoodei
TATAATTCCTTAATTTTCTGAAGCTTAATTTCTTCTTATGGCACACATTTGTTTCCAATAATTCACTGACAATTTCCAGTCAAGCTTGTCACCAGCTACACTGATCACAGTTATATTAAAAAAAAATTAATGTATTTAGAGAATATCTCTTGTCATTATGGCCTGCAGAGAACATATCTGATAGCAGGACATGTCTAAAATATTAAGCAAGTGGGGAAAAAACGGTAAACCAATGCAAAATGAAGCTGTGTCTAATTGTTTGCAAACCATTGAACAGTCATTGTCTTTTGACTTATTGATTATCTTAGCCTATTATCCTTAATACTATTTTACCTCTGAAATGTTGTATTTTTGCACAGATTTGTTCACTGACCCTTAGTAAACAAAAAACTCCTAATGCAAGGCTTATTTAACACTACGTAAAGCATGTTTTAACATGCATGTTAGCTCTTTTTGGCTTGTAGTCCTCATTAACATAAAAGCTTAAAATGATGATTTCATTGCTCATCTTCTTAGTCTACAGTAATGCTTAATTTATACATTTTTCAGAGAAACAATAACCCATTTCTGTAGACGAACCATCACTAAAGTGTCATCACATTATATTTATATTCCAAGGTTCCTCAAAGCAAGACAAATGGGGTTTACAGCTTGGTAGCCGAAGACATCAGTACTTTTTCAGTAATTTGATTTTCTAGGCTGTTCTAAAATTAACAACACTATTTCACAAAAGATACAAGAGTCCTTGTATGATGCTCCATTAGACTAATTCACAATGTGTTTTCCTTCTCTCTTGTGTTCAAAGCATTGTCATTTATCTCTTCTCTGTGGTAAACTGTAGCTGGATTTGCATACATTGACCTCAAGGTGTTCTATGTAAAATCCCAATATTCTTGAAGACTGAAGATAAATGAATGCCATGCTAACAAAAATGGAAAGAAAAAACAGGACCTCATATTTAATTGCTTGTGTCTGCAGTAGGAAAAGTCAGCAAATAACTATCTTTTCTTCTCTTCTGTGGATAAAACAACAGTGTAAACAGCAAAGTCATTTTGGATGACTATTCTCTAGCATTCCACTATTATTGTAGTTAATTAATTTCCAGGTTAGCTTCATAGGCCTCCTGCTAAACTCTGGACCAAATTCATCCCTGATATAACTGAGCCAAGTCCCACTGAAGTCATTAGGTTCTGTGTCCACTTAAGTCAGGCATTAATTTTGCCCTCTGAGATTGGGAATCACCAATAGATCTTATAAAAGGAATATCGAGTGTAAATGTAGGAGCAGTGGGGTCAGTAACCATGCTAGAAGCCATGTACTTTCTCATGAGGGATTCTCTGAAAAAAATAGACTGGTAATTCTGGCTGTGCTAGCCTACGATACACAGCAGTTAGGAAATGTAGAAATTGCCATGCCAGAATAAATCAACAATCCATGTAGCTCAGTATCCTATCTCCAGAAGTTAAATTCCATATGCTAAAAAAGTTCATGTGCATATATCTCATTTTACGTGGGTACCAAAAAACCTGAAACTCTACTAAACAAAACAGTAAGAGATGGAGCATGATGGTGTGGATTAATTAATATAAAATATTATAGGATCATAAATGAATCAGTCCTCAACAATTCTTGGTGTACTACATGGAGTTGATGTACCTGTTCAAACATCGCTGTGGTACCTCAAAAGGAGGGATTCCCTAATTTCATACAAATTTCATACAGGTCATTAGAAGGTGCTTGAAATATTGTACCTACTGAGGTCAATGGGAGTTTTGCTTTTGACTTCAAAGGGACAAGGATTTCCCCCAGTATATTTAAAGCAGTGTGACTTTTAGACTAAATTTTCATATCTGACTAAATGAACAAAAACATCCCTTTTTTCATCAGCTCGGAAGTTATACATTCTTTGTTTTCACTGCCAGTTTTTCTCTGTTTTTGTCAAAGTAACAAGACTTGGTGAATTTTTGCCGTAGAGCAAATGCCTAAAAAAAATTATGCTCTCTCCCTAGGGCCATGGGCTGCTATTTTGACCATTAAAATCCATGCCAACAGGCTGAAAGGGTAAAATTTCACTCCGGGTCAAATTTGCTGATATTTGCAAAAATATCAGTTTTGCACAGAAATGCTTGAAGGATACATAAATAGCTTCGTTTAACTCCATATACCTAGCACCTCTCCAAACACAAATCAAATGTATCACCACCACTACTGTCTGCTTTAGTCTCTATGACCTGTGGAGAGGGAAACACTAGATCTCTCCTAAAGTGGAGTCTTCCTTCTACCAAGAATACTAGAAAATAAATAAAAAATGTGACCATTTGCTTTATGGAGGAGCTGGCAGATATTTTTGTATGTACAGACACTGTCTCAGTAATTAGAATATTTGTTAAATATTATCCCCTGCAATAAAAACCAAAACTGATTGGACGAGTGCTGAGTTCTCTCTAGTCCTTAACTGATTATACAGAGTTTTCTGTGAAGAAATGTTTTACAGTAATTGTTACTGGTGTTAGATTTGTGCAGTTCTTCATGAGACTGGGATGCGGTAAGGGGGTTCCAGACCCCAGAAGCCAACCTGTGCTTTTGCAGTATTCACTCAATGGGGGCCTCACATGGAGCCTGCTGCAGGAATTCCTCTTCAGCAATTCAAGCAATGTAGGCCGATATATTGCTCTGGAAATTCCCTTGAAGGCCCGTTCCAGCTCCACTCGTCTCCGCTGGTGGCAGCCATCTGAGAATGGGCATTTTTACAGCCCATGGGTAATTGATCAGGTAATTAATCTTTTGTACTTTACAGTATTACCTCACATTGCCATCAATCTTAATATTTCCACTGTGTTTTATATCTGTTCCTTTACCAGCTGTACCTAGAAAATCTTTAGGATGATATTTCCGAAAGACAGAAATACAGCAAAATTGTTGATCAAACTTAATATGTAAGAGCTTTTTTGTTTCTAATATGCAGCTCTTGTGTTGGCTGAGGATATCCATATCAGAGTTAGATAGGGCTTTGACATATGGATAATGTCAATTTGTAAAAAAAAAAAACAGATGAAGATTAGAGATGGGCTTACTGTGGAAAATACATATCTGGATCTAACCTAGGAAACTCAGAAAATCAGGAGGTGCAGGTAGAAGTTTGGTTTGGCACATAAAGAGATGAGCTACTTGCAAAACTTAGATCTGGGTCTGTCTTCCAATTTTGAGCATATTGAAAGTTTGGGAGTATTCAGGATTGGGGTTTCCCTCTATACATTATTCTACACTAGTTATCAAAAATATTCTTTACATGAACATTGGTATAAATCTGGAGTAACTCTCCTAAAGTCACTGGTGTCACAGTCATGTAAAACAAGTGTAAGTGGAGGAGACTCTGGCTCTATGTCTAACAGTGATGTTATTGCATTGTTTGGGGCCAATATTGTAAAATATTTGTGTACATTTTTTATAATTGTTAGCTCAGGCCATCTCTGAAATTCCCAGGTACTGAATTTTCAGCCTTGTCAAATATCAATATTGCAAATCTTCTTTCCTTTCCTTCCTTTAAAGGAGAGAACAACTTTTAATTCCTAGGTCCTCACAATTATTTAACCATTGTCAGAACACACAATTTTGAACTGAATTCAGAAAAAAAGATAAATAATGAATTTCATGTTGACTGGAAACCAACGGTGAAATCCTGACCCTACTGAAATCAATGACAAAACTCCCAATGACTTCAGCAGAGTCAGAATTCCAATCAAAATGCAAAACGTTGTACTGCACTTAAACAGTTAACAAGAAAATAATTGCTGTGGGCATGATCCTGCAGATTCTTATGAATGTGAGTAATTTTACTTCATGAGTCAGTAGTTCAGTGGACTATTCATGTGAATATAGTTACCCATGTGTGCAAGTGTTTACAAGATCAAGCCCTATGTCTGCATTTATTTTTTTCCTCTCCTCCTTTTGCATGGGTACTTTTTCAACATGGACTCCTTTGAGTTACTCCCTTTTCTCATAACCTGTCTGTACAATGTAAATTTTGATCCCTTTTTGGAAAATTCAGATAAAATCAAGCACTGGGGAATATAGAATAATCCTATACTAGCAGAGCATGGACTAGACTATCAAGATAGTTAAGTCCAAGCAGACTGCGAAGAGCTGCAAAGGGATCTCACAAAACTAGGTGACTGGGCAACAAAATGGCAGATAAAATTCAAAGTTGACCAATGCAAAGTAATGTCCATTGGAAAACATAATCCCAGCTATACATACAAAATGATGGGTTCTAAATCAGCTGTTACCACTCAAGAAAGAGATCTTGGAGTCATTGTGGATAGTTCTCTGAAAACATCTGCTAAATGTGCTGCAGCAAAGTTAGGAACCATTAGGAAATGGATAGATAATAAGACAGAAAATATCATAATGCCACTATACAAATCCATGGTAGACCCATATCTTGAATACTTCCTGCAGTTCTGGTTGCACCATCTCTGAAAAAATATATTAGAATTTGAAAAGGTACAAAGAAGGACAAAAAAAATGATTAAAGGTATGGAACAGCTTCCATGCAAGGTGAGATTAAAAAGACTGGGACTTTTCAGCTTGGATCAGAGATGATAGAGGTCTATAAAATCTTAACTGGTGTGGAGAAAGTAAATAAAGAAGTGTTATTTACTCCTTCCCATAACACAAGAATCAGGGGTCACCCATGGAAATTAATAGGGAGCAGGTCTAAAACAAACAAAAGGAAATACTTCTTCACACAACACACAGTCAACCTGTGGAACTCTTTGGCATGGGATGTTGTGAAAGCCAAAACTATAACTGGGTTCCAAAAAAGAATTAGATAATTTCCTGGAAGATAGGTCTATTAATGGCTATTAGCCAGAGGGTCAGGGATGCAACCCTATTCTCTAAATCAGAGGTTCTCAATCTTTTTCTTTCTGAGGGCCCCCAACATGCTTGAGTCCCCATACCAAAGCTACATTGCTCAGGCTTTGGCTTCAGCCCCAGGTGACAGGGCTCAGGGCCCTGGACTTCAGCCCCATGCAGTGGGGCTTCAGCTTTCTACCCTGGGCCCCAGCAAGTCTAATGCTGCCCCTGCTTGGTGGCCCTCCTGAAACCTACCCATGGTCCCCAAGGGGGTCTTGGATCCTTCGTTGAGAGCCGCTTACCTAGGTGTCCCTAACCTCTGATTGGCAGAATCTGGGAGTGGATGAAAGGGATGGTTCACTCAATGATTGTCTGTTCTGTTCATTCTCTCTGAAGCATCTGACATTGTCCACTGTCAGAAGACAGGATACTGAGCTAGATGGACCTTTGGTCTAACCCAGTATGGCAGTTCTTATGTTCCAGCTCTAGGATTCTGTGAAATTCCTATGAGTCTGTAAAACCTTCTGAACTTTATATTTTCTTTACATAAAGTAAACAAACCTGTATTTTCATGTTTCAGATTCTTATTGGTGGAAATATTTCTGGTAACACAGTAATAGAAGATGATTTTACCACATTGGATAGCAGGAAGTGGCTTCTCCATCCAGGTGGAACAAAGATGCCAGTCTGTGGTTCTACTGGGAATGCACTGGTTTTCATCGAGAAAGCTAGCACCCGTTATGTTGTAACCACTGATATTGTGGTTAATGAGGACTCTTTCATACAAGTAGACTTTGCAGCATCCTGCTCTGTCACTGACTCCTGTTATGGTGAGGTCTTCTTCATAAATCATATACTTTCTGTTTTCCTTTTATATAGGAAAGTATTGCTACTTATTTTCTGTTTCAGCTGTCTAGTATACTAAAGTACAGAAAAAAACAAGGAAAATAGTTTTCTGTAAGGAAATCGCAATTTCAGCATTTATTGTTGGTGTCTGGAGCTGAGACAATCCGAAAGGTTTGGAATGTGCGTGATTGTAAGCACTGAGTTTTTTCCTTGTGTGCTTTACAAGCATTTAAGACGTAGTTTGTAAGAATTCAAGTTTCAGTTTAATTCATTTAGACAGGTTAATAAATCCCAAATGCAGATGCAGTCTAATAGTTCAGCACATCCATTCCTTGTGATTACATTGCTCTCAACTCTAGATAATACATGTCTAATGCCAAGTAGCTTGATGTTTCCAGCATAAATCTCTTGTTTCATAGCTTCACGTCCTCCACAATTGCACAATAGATAATGCTTAAAAATGATGTGCTTAGTGCAAATGCAGAGAACAGTGTCATAATTCTGATCTCACTTGCATGAATGTAAATCAGGAATACAGTGATATAAACCTGATGCAAATTAGATCATAATCAGGCACAAAGGGTTTTTTATTATCATCATTTACATGAAATCTTGAAAGTGTTTTAGAGGTTTCATACCTGTATAATTCTATGCGGTGAATGAGATATGGCTCCTATGGAAAAAATAGTGTGACTACATAATTAAAAACTGTCATAATGCGTATGCACAACAAAGAATTAAATACTGGCATTTCATAACTTTTGTGTGTTTGACTTTGCAACCTACATAACATTCTTTTAATTTCATTTTTTAATGTAATATATATAATTTCATTGAGCTTCTAGCAATTCCTTTGGGATTCTGCATAAAAATGGAAATTGGGTTTCCAGTAAATCCCTAAAGTAGATTAGCTGATTTTGTTATTCTGAAATTTATGGAAGTAATCAAGATATCTAAACCTGGAAATTAGCCACTGCCCCATGCATAATAATTTTGTTCCATGTGGTGTTAAAGCCACTACAGCATCTCTTAGGTCATCCCCATTAAGAGTAAGAGTGTTTTGACAGATTAGTTTTTTCTTGCCAGGTAACAATTTCCTTTGTTTTATTGTTTTGCCCTTAATATTATTTAATTGAATATCCAGTTAGGCAGGACACTAGCTAATTATGTGCTTCTAGTCCTGATAGAGGAAGGACTTCATTTTGATGAAAAATTAATGTTAAAAACTACTTGTGCCAACTTATCCTTTTATTTATATAATGCTCAGTTCTGAGCTCAGACATTGAGTGGGACTGATTGTGTGATTGAGGGTTATTCAGGATTATTAAGGGAAGCAGAATCAAAAAAGATAAGCAGAATTATCACTAATGTAACTGTAACCACCAGTCCCTCAGTGTTCCATACAGCCAGAATGTCTGGCAGCTGGAACATTTATTTAAAGTTTATGGTCTGTGCTTATTGTTATTTAAACTATTTTGCAGCCGTTATGAGGAAATAAATTGAAGTTTTTATCCAGTTTGATTACCCATTATTTTTATTATGAAAGTTTATAAGCAATAAGCTTAAAATAAGTTTAATTGCTGATTTTTGCTGTATTTGAATGTATTTGTCGATTTGATATGGCTAGATAATGAAATCTATAACTGAAAACAACATCACTAGGTAAAAAGCTCAGTTGAAAAGAGTTTCATGTAAGATATTTTAATGAAGTGGCTAGTGTAGCTCTTCTGCTTTCTACTGGGTAGAATCAGAACTGCTCAACTGTGTGTCATAGGTCCTGTAATGCTGCCAGCTAATAGAGGTTCCTCTTTAGCTCAAGAGCAAGCCTGTGTTTTTGGTGTCAGAGAATCTGGAAACTTCACCTGTTGCAACTGTAAACTTCTGAGTTGTCAAGATAAATATAGGGACAGCAATGAAGTCTTCTGTGGTCACCAGTTTGGTACAACATATTCACTTAAGCATACAAGTTTCTGTATTAACTAATTTATTATCTTTCAATTTTTAGCTATTGAGCTGGAATATTCAGTGAATCTCGGATTGACATGGCACCCAATACTGCAAGACTGCCTGCCTAGTAACGTAGAATGCAACAAGTACCATCTCCAAAGGATTCTGGTATCAGACACATTCAACAAATGGACCAGGATTACTTTGCCTCTGCCTCATTATACTAGGTAGCTACATACTGAATAGAGAAAATCTTAGTGCACAAGTATCTGACAAGATCTAATGTAATACAATCTTGAACTAAAATGTATTGCCGTTTTTGAGCTAATTGTGTGTATAGTAGTTATACAGATGAGCAAATGAAAATGCCATTATGCTCTGAGTAAGAAGTACAGAATTACTAAGTGCATTTACCAGTTATTTAGAAATGAGGTTAGGTTTCCTGCTTAGCATATTTCAAATAGCCAGGATTGATGGGAGCAGACAAAAGACAATTCACTCTCACACATCTCACCTCTCTATGGTATCCATCCATTTGTCCCTATAGTGCGAGCATGGCAGAGGTCCAATTTGCGAAGGAGAGAGCAATACGCAGATATGCAGCAATAGGCAGAATCACTCTCTCCTTTGGCCTTCATGGGAACATGCCTTTGGTGACATCCCTTTGGTGTGTATTGCACTACTCTTCCCGCCCCCCATCCCAATCCCCTGCAGGCCCAGACACCTCCACTGCTCAGTGTTGAGGGTGAGGTGGAGCCCTGGCCCTGACTTCTCCCCATCCTCTCTGGGGTGTCTTGTGCCCCAAAAGGTGCTAGACTGAAGTATTTCCTATGCTCTGGAAAGCACAGCAAATGCACTTATCCCCAGCAAGAGAGGAGGAGGCTACTTTAGGCCCTTAGTGCACCCAGCGGGCAGCTAGGCATAATGTGGTCTTTAGTAGATTAAATATATCTATGATTTAAGAAGCGCCTCTCTCAGTTTGGACTTTGATAAGAATTGCAGTGTTATGATTACTGTCACTACATTCCGTAGCTCTATGCTACCAGCAGTGATTTTGGAGGAGGTTGGTTAATTCTATTGTCTAAATCTCCACCTGCTTCCTGTACTTGCTGTTATTGGCTGCAAATTTATATTTTTAAGTAATATTTTGATGCTTCTTGTTTTTTTGTTGTACTTGTCACATATGATTCTGCTTTCACATATTGTTCATTGTTTTCAAAAAGTCCCATTATCACCTTTACTTCCTTTTAGTACATTCTTTAAAAAAAAAACTTGTTTTCATTTTTGGGTTGAATTTCGTGTGTGAAAGAAGATGTCCTGTGCTGACAATGCTAGAGACTGAAGTTCTCTATCTGTTCACAGAAAAGGTACAGCAGGGCAGTGTCAGAACAAGTTTCCTCATAATGCCCTGCCAACATACCTCAACTTAGACATGAAAGGCCCAGCTAGGGGCAAGAGGGTAGTTTAGACTCTGATTTTATTTCATTTTTACTGTGTCTGATAAGATTGCTGTGAAGATTGCCATAGTGCCAGGTGTGCTTTCTGTCACATGGACCTCTGTTTACTAGGAATTACATCACTTTATATTACCCTAACCTGGATTAGAACTAGCAAACTACTGAAAAACTCCACGTTCTATTATTAACCAATTGAGGCATCCAGTCTCTTCAAGTATATTCATAAGGCAGTATTATTTGTATATCTCACTGTCTGTTGGCCTCATCTAGTCTGGCAAACCTTTTCTATTGCTTTACATATATATTTTGCGTAATCAATTGGCAACATTGTTAAATGTTTAAAGTTCACACCTTTTTTTTTTTTTTGAGAAAGGGGTTCTCTGGGGTTGAATTAAGATAATGGGTTCCATGGACATTCCAATGCAATTTAATCTGGATCTGAAAAGAACCTCCAAGAACCCTAGGATTAAGTCAGATTCTCTTTGACTGACCCCACAGCTGCCATTGCTCCACTTAGACCAATAGCTTTGCCTCTTGCCATATGCTACAGTCAGTGGTAGGAGACCTCCCACCACAATCACACACCACAAAGTTATCTGTCTTATTTAAGACAAGGGTTGGGTGAGAGAAGGGTTACTACCGCCCTAGGATCCCAGCAGGAAGAGGGTCTGGGATTTAGAATAGGAACTAGTACAGCTAGGAGGGTGAGGCATCTCATTTACAAATGCACTCTGTTCTTTGCGCTGCTTTGCTCCTCCCAGTGGTTTAATAGCTCATTTTTGTGGGCATTTTATGCAACTTGCCAGTCTGTCTATCCAATAATTTGGCCTAGAGCACAGTATCCACATGTGGCCTTCTGGGGTTTATGTACTCCAGAGTGCTACGTAACTTGTGGCCTAGATGAGACTGTGAATAGTTATTTCTTATGTCTCAGATTTTATTTTAAAACATAAATCAAAATATAAAGGTTCTCCCAGGAGAACCATTCATTTGCTAGATTCCATAAAAAGTCTTAGAAGTCACCAAACCTGAGACTCAGGGTTTGTGTTTTTTTCACAAGATCTTCCTCATGATTAAAAAAAAGAAGAAGAAACTCAAACATTCTGATGAGCTAATCTGTGAGGTTTCTCTGAGAAAGCCCATGTTGGGTCTAAATTAGAGATCATCGCAGTAGTTAAAACCTCTGAACATTATGAGTTTACTCATGAGAGAGTAACTGTTGTTTTGGATTATCTAATTCCTTACCAGTCCCACCACATATATTACAACAAGCTATTAAATAACTAATATAAAGAAGTTTAAAATAGTAGAGATTCAGAGAAATAAAACATTTTCTTGCATGTGTAAACAATGCATTTCTTCATAGATAAGAGATTATACGTAAAAATGGACATAAAACAGCCTTTATCTTAGATTTAATGAATGTCAGACAGAACTGTAGATTGGAAACAGAATAGACTTAATTTTCTGGAATTGTGGATGATTTCAAGAGTATATTGATTATGATTCATGAGACCTTGATAACTCCACATTGAGCTCATCCTCTACGATCTCCAGATTGATATTGGTGAATTCAGAAACTCTGAAACTAAATTTATTTAATTTTTGAACTGGGAAATTTTCAGTACCAGTTCCCAGTAAAATGTTTAATTATTTTCTTTTAAAAGTTAGAATAAAACTGATATCAATCACTGACCCAGCCAAAAAAGAGTTATTTTTTCTTCTGCACAAACCTTCTTCTGTTACTTGTTAATAGGTGGTTTATTTTTGTGCTCAGAGTAAAGTAATATGTAGTCTGATGCTGCCATCTACTGCCTAAGTACAGCAAAACATATACTAAATCAGTTTGGAAACTACACTGATGAGAAGTCACAAAAAATGTCTATTTTTTAGCATGCACATTGTGTTCAGATTACTTACAAGCAGGCTCTGCCTAACTAAGGATGAAATCCTAGCCCCATTAAGGTCAATGGCAAAACTCTCATTGCCTTCAGCGGGAACATAATTTTCCTCTTGATGTGGATCTAGATCCAGACTTCTCTCAAAGTCAAGATTGTTTGTATTTGGCATTTTGGTTTGGACAGTTCAGACAATGCTGCTAAACCTACAGCATACAGGACCCCACTCCGCCAGGAACTGGCTACAGTTTCAGTGTGAAATTCTTTGCGTATCCCTTCGGCCATGTCATACCTCCATTTTCTCCCCCTTCTGTACTGAATTAAACTCAAACTACTTGTCTTTATTTTTAAGGATCTTTGTGGCCTATCCCTGTTGTACCTTTTGTCTCTAAGATGCTCTTGAGACATTGACCCCCACCTTTTCCTCTAATGATGCCAGTCTTGACTGCCCATTTTAAAAATTTTCAGCAAGCATCTGTCATGGTATAATTCCCCAATCTGAACCTTAGAGTCCAAAAGATGGGGTACCAGCATGAATTCCTCTAAGCTTAATTACCAGCTTAGATCTGATAGGCTGCCACCACCCAAAATTATAGTGTTTTGGGGCATTCTGGTCCCCCCAAAAACCTTCCCTGGGGACCCCAAGACCCAAATTCCTTGAGTCTCACAACAAAGGGAAATAAACCATTTCCCACCCCCCTCCTTTCTTCCTCCCAGATCTTTCCCGCCCTGGGTACTCTAGGAGATCACCGTGATTCAAACTCCTTGAATCATAACACAGAGAAATCAGGTTTTTTCTCCCCCTTCTCTCCCCCTCCCAGGCTTTCCCTTCCTGGGCTATCCTGGAAAGATAGACAGATTCAAGCTCCGTGAATCTAAAACACAGAGGAAATTCACCTTTCCTCCCCCTCCTCCTCCTTCCCTTCTCCCACCAACTCCCTGGTGAGTACAGACTCAGTTCCTTTGAGCCTTAACAAGGGGGAAAAAAATTCTCAGGTCTTTTAAAAAGAAAAGCTTTTAATAAAAGAAAGAAAAAAGTAAGAAATCTCTGTAAAATCAAGATGGAATATTACAGAGTCTTTCAGCTTATAAACACTAGAAAGAAGTCTCCCCTGAGCACAAATACCAATCAAAATCCATCCAGCAAAATACACATTTGCAAATACAGAAAACAATCAAAAGACTATAACCGCCTTTTCTACTTAATACTCACTATTCTGAATATATAAGAGACTGTAGCAGAGAGATTGGCAAGAAACCTGGTTACACGTCTGGTCCCTTTCAGGACCCAGAGAGAACAAAGCAAAACCCAAAAAACACAAACAAAGGCTTCCCTCCACCGAGATTTGAAAGTATCTTGTCTCCTGATTAGTCCTCTGGTCAGGTATTCCAGGTTTACTGTTTGTTAACCCCTTACAGGTAAAAGAGAGACATTAACCCTTAACTATCTGTTTATGACAGCATCTTCATACTTTATGTCATGCTGCCCCTTATGCATGGGATGAGCTCCCTATAAACATCCTCCTCATTATTCTCCTTCAGATCCCTCCTTAAATCTCCCTTCTGCTGTAATGCACACAAAAACTTGACAGTGATTAGACAGCAGATGTCATGAGACCATTGCTCATTATGATGAGCTGTATCATCTCATTGTTTCCTTGGGACTAATTCCCTTTGTCCTCCAGGCACAGCAGAGCAGCTTTGCAAGGGTGAGACGAGAAGCTACATAGTGAATATTTGGCCTTACAAACAGAGGACCCTATTAAGTGGCTCAGTAACTCACTTGAGCCAGCCCTTGTTTGTTCAGTTAGTAAATAAATCATCTTTATAAATATGGTCCAGATTTGGGTGAACATATACAGTCGTATTTCCTTTTAATCAAAATAGGGTTTAGCACAGCTGGAAGAGTTACCTTTGTATTTTTTTTTCTTTCCCAAAGGTCTCAAGCAACTCGTTTCCGCTGGCACCAGCCCGCTCCATTTGATAAGCAGCAAACATGGGCTATAGACAATGTCTACATTGGGGATGGCTGTATAGATATGTGCAGTGGCCATGGGAGGTGCACACAAGGGAACTGTGTGTAAGTATAGCTGTTTCCCTCTGGTAGGTAGTGCTGTAGATTTTTCATTCCCATTTTAGTATGTGATTTCAAGGAAATTGCTTGGAAGAGGTATTATTTTGAAACAAAAGCAGAATTTCTTCTTTGAAACAGAGAGACGCACCAGAATCACTTGGGAAATAAAATTCTAAGAGGAGGGATAGGTGGGGATGTTGGAATATGTGAGTGAATCCCCTCTGACTTCCTGCGGGCCAGATTTTCCTTAGAGATACATGCCCATGCTGATGACAATGTGGTTTGGAGAATTTAGACAGAGATGGTGCTAATCCTTCCCCCAGCTCCCTGGTGCCCAAAGACAGTGTACAAGCTGTTCTATCCTCTAGGTCAGGGATTGGCAACCTTTGGCATGCGGCCCGCCAGAGTAAGCACCCTGGCAGGCCGGGCCAGTTTGTTTACCTGACATGTCCACAGGTTCGGCCGATCACGGCTCCCATAGGCCGCAGTTTGCCACTCCAGGACAATGAGGGCTGCAGGAAGCAGTGCAGGCCGAGAGATGTGCTGTCTGCTGCTGCAGCTTCCCATCCATATACAGTTCTAGCACCAAAAGATGGTTAAACTTATTTGCTTAGGCTTGGCATGCTATCATGATTAGATTTGTCTACCAAAATACCATTTCTTTTAATGCTAAAGCTTGGTGTTAGACATGTATGTACCTGGTGTATTATCAGCTTGAATTTAAACCATTCACATGCAGGTCTTTCCACAATTAACATATCCTGTTAAACAGTAACGGCTTCAGAAAGAGACAGCAGGGCGACGCCTCCAAGCATGTGCTTGTAGGTGAGACAAACGGCCTCTTGCTCCCCTGGGCTGGAATAAAATGATTTTAAGTCTTGGTGTAGAAAACGTTTCCAAATGCGTTTACTCTGCGTTTGTTGTCTTTGCAGCTGTGATGAACACTGGGGTGGGCTCTACTGTGATGAGCCAGAGGCATCCCTTCCAACACAACTTAAAGACAACTTCAATCGAGCTCCATCTAATCAGAACTGGGTAACAGTAAATGGAGGGAAACTGAGCACAGTCTGTGGAGCTGTGGCATCTGGAATGGCTCTTCATTTCAGCGGGGTTGGTGTTTAACTCTGCGGTTAACTCTGCGATGTGATTAATTTAGAAAACTGAATAAATAAGTAACCTAAAAAAGGTATTAGAAATAAATGTAAAACGTATATATACTTCCTTAATGGGAATCAAGTTCTGGCAGACTCTGCACTGGTGCCTGCCAGAAACACTACGGAGAACTGGATACATCTCTTTCAGCTCCTCTCATCTCCAGCACCCAAGGAGAGGCCAATGTGCAGGCTCTCTGAAACAAGACGTAGAGGGGGGCTCCAGAATTGAGCCTATAGACCAAGGCCCAGTCTAATGTGTTGAAGTGTTTATATCCACTCATTCACCCATGGCCTGCTCATACAGATTATTTGTACTTCTGGCAAGAATAATTTGTACAGGGTCTGGTGCTGCTACTATCTAGGCTGCATGTACATATTAATATAGCTTTAAAAAAGTCTAAACATACTTGTTTTGGGGGCTATTTAATGTATATTTAGAACTGAGTCTCAGACTTATATTGTTTTCTAAAAACAGAAAGCAGTAACTTTTCACTGCCTTTTCCCATTAAGTGTTAGTTGACACCATATGAATGCACTGGGCAGCTTGAGTGATTCATAAAATACAGTTTGTATTAGAGAAGGTGTAAAAATAATCTATTAAAATTGTTCTGTCTCCTGAGGGTCTACACACACCACTGTTGTCTTTTGTGTAGTTGAAGTGTTTTATTCCAGCCAGTGTTGAAAAGATGGGGATAAGGATTTTTGTAATCTAGATTTAAGAAAAGAAAGATACAGTGGATCCTGAATATTGTAAACATATAAATATAGATAGCAATTTGTGACAATAAATCCACAGTGCACATCTTTCAAAATGGAAATTAATTGAAATTATGTTTGCAGATCAAGTCATTAATTATTCTGTTTTAGCATTAATTATTGTGGTATTACATGGGACTTCAAATTGAATTGTAGACTCGTAATATTTTAAAGCTTTTTACAAGGTAGAATTAGCCTATTTATCAGTATGTAGTCTAGCCCTTTTCATGTCCATAGAGCTTTGACAAATATTAACTAATTAAGCAAAGCAACTAAAGCAAAACCATTTTTGTTTTAAAAGAGCAATGAATGACATTATGGTCCTAATTTTCTAAGAGTCTCAAACTGATCTCTAATTTTCTTGCCTGAAATTTTTCAGCCACAATCAGTTGTGTGCATAAGTAAATAGAGAGATGACATCTAACAACCTTTGCAGCCTGCAATTCAGTTAGTTAGACATGCAAAGCTGCAGGTGCAAAATTTTGCTCTGTGTGTATGTACATAAAGTTAGATCTCCTTCACAAGTTAAAAAAAATCTTACATATGACACTTGTGATAAAAAAAGGATATGGTATGTTCCATTTCTCTGGCAAAATTATTAAATTGTAAATAATAATTTACATTTTAAAAGAGAGACAAATTGGAAAAAGTCCATAGGAGAGCAACAAAAATGATTAAAGATCAGGAAAACATGACCTATGAGGGAAGATTGAAAAAATTGGATTTGTTTAGTCTGGAGAAGAGAAGATTGAGAGAGGACATGATAACAGTGTTCAAGCACCTAAAATACTGGTATAAAGAGGAGGGTGATAAATTGTTCTACTTATCCCCTGAGGACAAGACAAGAAGTATTGGACTTAAATTGCAGCAAAGGAGATTTAGGTTAAAATAAGGAAAAACTCAGTAACTATAAGGGTAATTAAGCACTGGAAAAAATTACCTTCATCCACAGGTTAGAACAGGCTAGACAAACAGCTGTCAGAGATAATCTAGATAATATTTGGGGCTTGTCTACACTTTCCGGGGGGATCAACGAACAGTGATTGATGCATCAACGGTCAATTTAGTGGGTCTTCACCCACTAAATCGACCGCAGATCACTCTCCCGTCAACTCCTGTACTTGACTGGATTGAGAAGAGTGGGGGGGAGTCGACATCGCATAGTGTGGACCCCGCAGTAAGTAGATCTAAGTAAATCTAAGCTAGGTCGATTTGAGTTACTCTATTCACGTCACTCAAATTGCATAGCTTAAATCGAATTTCCCCTGTAGTGTAGCCAAGGCCTTAGTCCTACCTCTGTGCAGGGGAGTGGATGTCCTGTCAAAGTCCCTTCCAGTATTACATTTCTATGGTCCTCTGATTCTGTAATTATTTTGGTTCAGTGTTATGAAGCCTTCCCATTAAGAGGATTGGCCTTTTAAAATGCCACTTAATTCCCATAAAACAACTGAGTAATGAAATAATAAATGTATTTTTCAGGAATATATTCATTGAAAGTATCACAGCCCGGGAATTATCTTAACTGAACAGCCGCACCAACAAAAATATGTTTTCTTTTCTTTTTTTTTAGGGATGCAGCCGTTTATTAGTGACAGTGGATTTAAACTTGACTAATGCAGAATTCATCCAGTTTTATTTCATGTATGGATGTCTGATAACTCCTAACAATCGGAACCAAGGAGTTCTCCTGGAATACTCTGTGAATGGTGGCATTACTTGGAACCTCTTAATGGAAATTTTCTATGACCAGTTCAGCAAACCCGGGTTTGTAAATATATACTTCTACTAATTCATTCTTTTGGATTTTTCATAAAGAATCTGCCCCGATTGCTAATATTGCTATGTGTAAATAATCTTGCAAACATTTATATACCTGATTAACTTGTGTGATTACAGATAAGCATGTGTGTAAGTGTTGGCAGGATTAGGCTTTAAACATTAAAGCAGTATACCATCCATTTAATAAGATCGAGTGTGTGACAGCCAGTTACACTGGTGCATGGTTGACTATTATTCACCAGTAAATGTTAAAGTAAAACTATAGCTAGTCAGAAGAGTTAATTTGATTTATAAAAGTCTATACTATTTTTAACATACATTTATTTATCTTCTGATTTCTGATTTGCTAAAGCACAAAGCAGATCTGTTTTCTAAACAGAAGGTCTCTGCCACATTTAAGTCTTATTTTAATGCTGACGTGGGACTTAAGTGATGGACTGGCCTTCTGTGCACTAATGAATTACTTCCTACTACTACAAAGAATCAATGCCATTTTAACCCATGTCTGCATTAGTCATTTGCTATAAAGGAAATAAGGTAGTTGCAATAAAACATTGTTATATAATCAATGTCTCCAGCTTTAAAAATAAACATCTTGATTAACTTTAACATCAAATTAATATCTTGATTCCATTTCAGCATATAATTTCTTGAAATGGTTATGACTCCCTGATTCTCTGCCTGGCTCTGGAGCAAGTTAGAGCAGCCATGGGGTAATGCTAAACCTGCATTACTGGCAGTGTTCCCTAAAGGGACTGTCCACTTAAGCATACCCAGTACACACCATACTCTGGCTACTTTTCCTCGCAGTCCCTTTCCACTCATAATACACCGCCTGTGCCACATGCTGCTGGGACAATGAAATAAGAACCAGTCTTAAAGGCTCTGGGTCCATTGAGGAATCTCCTACAGTGAGGAAATCTCCAGCAGGGAGAGCTAGGGTTAGATTCCGCCCCTTTGCACCCTAGGGCAAATAGGATGGACTTGGTCAAAGAATCTGGCCCAGCGTTGTTTAAAAGCCCCATTCAACTACTTATTTAAAACTTTGTTTTTTTCTTTTCAAAATTCAAGAGATTAAAATGTGGCTGTCACATGACTTATCTCCATTATTACATTTTAGCTTTGTGAACATTCTCCTCCCTCATGAGGCCAAAGCTCTCGGAACCCGTTTCCGCTGGTGGCAACCTAAACATGACGGTTTAGATCAGAATGACTGGGCTATTGACAATGTGCTGATATCTGGCTCTGCTGATCAGAGGACAGTGATGTTAGACACTTTTAGCAGTGCTCCACTCCCACAACACGAACGCTCTCCTGCAGATGCAGGACCCATTGGGAGGATCGCTTTTGATATGTTTACAGAAGACAAAACGACAGGTAAAAATTTGATATTGATCAGACCCAAAGAGCAGGAAGTCAGTACAGCTACTTCTAAATCTGATCTTGTTGGTTTCACCACAATGGATGTCAGAGCGCTCCCCGCAGCTTACCGCCCCAGGCACGCGCTTGGAACGCTAGTGCCTGGAGCCGCCCCTGACTTTCATATTTGTTTTCAAGTGAATGAACATTGGCTGTTCTATGATGATTGCTCATTTGAAAGATTCTGTGATTCTCCTGATGGTGTTATGATCTGTGGTAGCCATTATGGCAACAACATGTAACAAACTGCTTTTAAATCTACAAACTGTACGTGGAGGGAAAGGGGGAAGTAAATGTGGGATGGAGGAAATACAAATTTTAAAGAAATCTTGCAGTCAGTTTTTCAAATAACCAATATTTTATACAAAATGGTTTCTTACTAGTGAAATCACTTATGAGACATTTCTCTGCAAAGAAAAAGAATTGTCAAGATTTTTTTTCTTATTTCTGCACCATGTAGCACAGCAGAATTTTCTGTTATTGTTTCCAGGAACAAATATTATTTGACTGAATGCCATATTATTCTAAAAGGATTTCCTATTTTGCAGACATTTGCTAGCAATGATTTTTAAAATACTTACCCAGGGGATAAAGTTGTTGAGTTACAGCTAGTAAAATATAAATAAGGAAATATTTGTGCATGCTAGTTGGACTAATTAGTTGAAGGTACTGTGGTATTGCTTTGGTCACACATGCTCTGATTCTGCAGTTGACTCCACATT
This sequence comes from Gopherus evgoodei, assembly GCF_007399415.2. Taxonomy (NCBI): domain Eukaryota; kingdom Metazoa; phylum Chordata; order Testudines; family Testudinidae; genus Gopherus; species Gopherus evgoodei. The sequence continues at coordinate 342,541,584 of NC_044322.1, forward strand.
TGCAGACTTCTGCATTCACAGATCTCCATTCGACTTACAGGGGTTTGCCCACACAGAGTCAATTGCAGGATCTTCACTTTGTTTTAAGAAGATAATATTATTTAGTACTGTATTATTATATAATAAGACAACAATGTCATGTATGCCATATAATTGCAAAACATTGTGAGCAATTCTCAGGTCCTTAATTCTTATGCATTGAAAATTATGTGAACAGGTTTATGGTCAGAGAATAGCATGATCTGTTCTGAATGTTAAGTATAGACATATGGGAATGGTGGATTCTAAAGTACTCTGGAATTTTTCAAAGAACAATACTAAATAGTTTGTACATAGTTAAAGACTTCATCCATTGCTCATCTTTAGTGGTTAACACTTTACTGTTTTCTATAGGTAATGTTGCAGTTATACAATATTCAGGGGCGACTCTAGACATTTTGCCACTCCAAGCACGGAGGGTCCGCTGAAGCTGCGGGACCAGCAGACCCTCCGCAGTCACACCTGCGGGAGGTCCACTGAAGCCACGAGACCAGCGGACCCTCCGCAGGCAAGCCACCAAAGGCACCCTGCCTGCCGCCCTTGCAACGCTGGCAGAGCGCCCCCCATAGCTTGCCGCCCCAGGCATGCACTTGGAACGCTGGTGCCTGGAGCTGCCCCTGACAATATTGACTTTCATATTTGTTTTCAAGTGAATGAACATTGGCTGTTCCATGATGATTGCTCAATTGAAAGATTCTGTGATTCTCCTGATGGTGTTATGATCTGTGGTAGCCATGATGGCAGAGAAGTTTATGCACTCACCCATGACCTAACTCCTACAGAAAGCTGGATTATGCAGTTCAAGGTAAAATCTTTATAATCTAAATATTCTGCATAATTATACTAGAACAGCCTGTTTTACTCAGAGCAGGACAGATGTACAAGAAACAGTCTGATATGTGTTGCATAGACCAGGATGTCTGCACCACTTCCCCCTACTGAAAGGAGTGGCACTGCTCACGTATTGTTATTATGTCACCCTCCAGTGGTGACCTACCAGCAGGCTGTCAGTGTTTATGTTATTGACAGGGTACAAAGATAATCCTGAGTTCTGGTTCCGATGGTGTAGGTGTGAGAACATGATGCAGCGATGGGATTTGTTACGGATACCCCAAGTGTGTTTTGTCATTTATGATTAATGAAGTGACAACTAACCAAAATTTACACATCAGATAATTCATTTGTCACCACACAAAGTTGGAGTAATTGAGCTTCATATTGTTTACTCCTTGGGGGTTGGGTGAGCCCACCAACAGGCTACGGGGCTAGAATATAGCTACGCTTCCTTTGTGGTCACTGTTCCAGCATGTGGGTTGAAAAAGCAGCCACTTTCCCTCCACATCCCTTTAATGAGGATTTGGAGCTGCTGAATCACTGTAAGTTGGTATGGCAACTTCCACCTTGTCATGGACTTTTCACTAAGAGGGGAATGTCACCCTTTATTAAACATTCCCCTGTGGAATATTAGTATCTTAACCTTTGCTGTAGTGGGATAAAAATAGGATGAGTGCAGCTTGCATGGGAGGTACTATGATTTGATGGATAATACACCAGACTTGGGAGTCATGAGATCAGGGTCCATTGATTTGTAATAGGATTTTGGACTCAGTTTCCCCATTTGCACATTGAGATTAATGAGATTTATGGATGACAAGTGCTATATTAGTGCTGCTAACTGTTACTACTGTAACTTAAAGCATAACCTCCAATCAACTTTCTTGCTGAAAAATCTTTAAACTGCAATCATCCCTCCAGCTCTTTATTGATAGTAAGAACTATTACAATATCAACTTACATATGCTTTTATGTATATTAGATTTCTGTTGGATGTAAAACTTCAGAAAAAATTGCACAGAATCAAGTCCATGTGCAATATTCCACTGACTTCGGCGTGAGTTGGAGCTATTTAGTTCCTCAGTGCTTACCTGCAGATCCAAAATGCTCTGGGAGTATTTCACAGCCCTCTGTATTCTTTCCAACGAAAGGATGGAAGAGGATAACTTATTCACTGCCTGAAAACCTAGTGGGCAAGTAAGTACGAAACAACTACTCACAGTATCTTTGGTTCAGTACAGAATTAAAGGGGGGAGTAAATAGTCTGAAAACCATGCTATGTGTACACTTCCTTATGCAAAAGATCTGCTCCATGGCCTCAGTTCAGCAAGGTACGTAAGCATAGACCTCATTTTAAGCACCTGAGTAGTCCTATTAATGTCAACAGAACTATTCGCCTGCTTAAAGTAAGGCATGTGCTTAAGAATCTTGCTCAATTGGGGCCTCTTTGTCTATTTGGAGTCCTAAGTGCTGAGTGATTTTAAAAAGGGGTTTATTCATCTATGCTCCCATTTTCTATGCAGGGCCAACATTGCTCTGTGAGAATGGGCTGGATTCTATTCTGGCTTGTGCAACACCAATGGGATTTTTAACTAGATTCTGATTGCATATGTTTTTCGGCAATACAGGTGCACAGCTGTAACTAAGGGCAGAGTTTGACCCACTGAATCTTTATGTAAAAGCAGCAAAGAATCCTGTGGCACCTTATAGACTAACACATTTTGGAGCATGAGCTTTCGTGGGTGAATACCCACTTTGTCAGATGCATCTGAGGAAGTGGGTATTCATCCACGAAAGCTCATGCTCCAAAACGTCTGTTAGTCTATAAGGTGCCACAGGATTCTTTGCTGCTTTTACAGATCCAGACTAACACGGCTACCCCTCTGATACTTGAATCTTTATGGTGAGCCAGAAAGAGCACAATTTTGGTTTAAGATACTTGGTTGAGTTTACAGAGCTAGAAATTGAGGGGGGGAGTTTTTTACTTGTAAAATGAGTAAACATGATGGAGACAGAATGAACACAGACTCTTATGATGCAACATTTACAGTCACTTTCCAGGGTTGAACCACTCTTCAGATTGACTGGGTGTTTATGTTCCTACTGACATCTTTTTTCCTAGGATGTCCTCCAAAGTTCAAGAATCCCCCCCAGCTCCATTTTTTCCTGTTCTTTTTTCCATGTGCCCATGTCACAGCAACTTTCTCTTTTACAGAAAAGGGTTAGAAGAGGTTGTCTTCAAAGCTCCACTCCAGAAGAGTTTGCGGGAAAGCACTGAAAAATTCTTCCTTCCCAGCAACTGAGTAATCTGCTTTTGCAGCACTCCAGCCCATGCCACCCTAGAAACAAGAGATCCATATCAGATTTCGTGTTTCTTTGTGGCTTCTCTCGTCTCCTTAATACAGTTTTGCTGGATGACGCACTTTCAAAGGAACAATAGAAGAGATTTGGCTTTCTATAAACATAGGGCAACAGAATGCTAGACATCATTTTAAAAGGCCCTGATCCTAAATGTGTCTGATTTTATGCCATGAATATTATTTGTGTTCAGTGGGACTACTCACAGGATTAGGGCCTAAATCAGAAGATTTATACTGGAGTTCAGATGAAACATCTCTTTCTGTTTTAAAAGAAAATAAAACTTCTTTAAACTGAAAACAAGAAATTTGCATTTTATTTAGTTATAATCTAGTATAGTTTAAATAATATGTTAAAATGGAATGCTCAGTGTCAATTAGAGGAATGATATGCCGTAAAGAAACATTTTAATTAACATATCTCCTGTTACAAAAGTGTCTTATGATTTGTTACTCCATGCAGTGCTGTTCATAAGTGTATGTTTATAGTGTACATTTTTCATTTGTGTAAAGTTATCTTTTTATCTTTATCTGTTTTTCTTCATTCTTGTATGTATAGTCCAGTGAGGTTTAGGTTCTATCAGAAGTACTCAGATATTCAATGGGCCATTGATAATTTCTATCTGGGACCTGGTTGTTTGGACAACTGTAGAGGCCATGGAGACTGCCTGAAAAAACAGTGTATCTGTGATCCCGGGTACTCTGGTCCAAACTGCTACTTGACCCAAACTTTAAAGGTAAGTTAAATGCATTTGGTAGTACTGCAAAAGTTTGTTATAGAAAAATTGAATCAGAGGAGCTTTTAAAAAAAACAGATGCACCCAAACTGGAATGTTGGGTCTGACTCCTCTCAGACTTTGGAGATCCTCAAATTTACATTCAGATCTGAACTGTACAGCTCTGGATCATCTATTTAAAAATATATCATTTCTGTATTGGTATCTAAAGAAATATCACCTTATCACTAACACCAATAATTACACTATATTTTCCTTCTGAAGTAAAAAAACATTAAACTGCTATTTAACAGTTGCAGTACATTGCTGTGTGTAAATGAACAAAACAGTTCTCAAATACAATACTAATAAACCTGCTGCTAGTTCCTGGACACAACTGCTGTTGCAAATACACCGCTTCCTCGCTATAACACCACCCGATATAACACGAATTTGGATATAATGTGGTAAAGCAGTGCTCCGAGGGGGTGGGGCTGCGCACTCCGGTGGATCAAAGTGAATTCAATATAACACGGTTTCACCTATAACGCAGTAAGATTTTTTGGCTCCTAAGGACAGTGTTATATCGAGGTAGAGGTGTACCAATAAATTTACCAAGACCAAGTATAGAAAACTCATCTTTATAATAAAGAGGGAGACACAAATAAACAAGGCACTGAACTCCAGGTCATATAAAATTAATTTAAGTAACTGATAAAGTTTCATATAGTTGTAATTTTCCACACTTGTACTCTGCATCCCAGGTTAATAAATTACTGCAACAAAAGGTGTAATGGTATTTGTGTGGCTGAAGATACTTAGATTTGAGATGATGGTGTGGAGGCGGGGAGGGCTAGCTCAGTGCTAAACCCACGGTGGTGAGTTCAGTCTTTGAGGGGGCTATTTAGGGAACTGGGATTAAAAAAAACTGTCTGGGGATTTGTCCTACTTTGAGCAGGGGGTTGGAGTAGATGACCTCCTGAGGTCTTTTCCAACCCTGATATTCTATGAACATGCACAAACATACAGCAAAAGAGTACAGTGTAGGCAAAAATATATTTTTAGGACTTTAGCAGATGTCTCCAATTTAAAATACTGTTTATATTTTGAGGAAAAAACTTTAAGAATTCCCAAACTGTTTTCACATGACAGTATTCACCTTGTTCAGGCTTTCTGAACCAATTTATACATGATAATGTATGTACATAATCTACAGAAGAGATAAGTTGGTTGAACCACATTTTTTCCAAAGGAAATGCAAACTACACAAGATTTGAATTTGTGTTATTTGAATTATTAATATTATAATTTATTATTATTAGTGATAATAGTAGTAGTATTTTAAGGTATTAGTTACATAAATGTAAATTAATACCACATCTTTATAGGAAATTGATCAATTTCCCTCCTTTCCACTAAGATTAAAGCCATTTACTTCTCATTTACTCAGTTTAAGGATTTACTTGCAAAGCATTATTGGTATGGCCATTTTACTTTTATTATCCTGCCAGAAGAGGTGACTCTGGCAACGCACCCCGCTAACATGGTGGAATATAGAAACAGGAGGAGCTCTAGATCATTTAAGGGTTACTTGTATACTAATTCCTTCATCTATGTCTTCATGTATTTGTTATTTTTTATTGATGCTGCGTGACTGGTATTTAATATAGCGTAAAATACTTACTCCATTGAAGTCAATGGGAGTTCTGCCATTGACTTCACTGGGGCCAGGATTTCATCCCTGATGTTATTTCAGCTCCCTGATTAACTAACTAAAACTTTTATAAATAGGAACATGGAACTTAGAGAGATTCCCAACTGAGCGCTGTACGAATACCTGTGGTACAAACCATTACATGAACATATATTCACAAGTAATCCAAGACTTTCCCTTTCCACATTCATTCTTGTGGCTAGCACATCACTTGTACAAGTACTTGTGGGGAAAAATATATAAAAGGGTCAAGAATTCCATCAAAATAAATAACCTTTTATTCAAAGTAATGTTTGTGAATATATATATTTTAGTAGCTGCACAGCACTGGTCAGTATATACCTATTTTTAAATATTTAGGGCTCAATTTCCCTCTCAGTACAGCCTCAGCCTGGCCTCCTTCAGTGTTGCAGGTGGTAATAATGTCAAACACAGTTTTGGGCTCACAATTGTGCACTGATACAGTCAATGTCATTTTAGATGTCTGACTACATGCTTATGTGCTCTGCAAGGCTGGGGCTGTATATTTGTACAGCATCTAGCAAAATGGGGCCTTGATCCTAATTGTGTGTCTGGGTTTTACCATAAATCAGATAATTGCAAATAGTAATTGCTCCCATATATCAGGCATTTGAACATCTAAATGACCCTATTTGTGCCCACAAAGCTATTGTGTCTGTAAAAGGCTGGTGACCCTTAACCCACACCAAAAAAAAAGGCAAAAAACATGTTACAGTTTACATGAGTATTTTAAACATACTTACATTTGCAGTGTTATTGTAACCATGTTGAAGAGAAACAAGGTGGGTGAGCTAATATCTTTTACTAGACCAACTTCTGTTGGAGAACGAGACAAGCTTTTGAGTTTTACATGAACCTAAAGAAGCGCTCTGTGTAGCTTGAAGGCTGGTCTCTCTCACCAATAAAAGATATTACCTCTCCCACCTTGTCTCTCTTAAACATACTTAGAAAGTCAGTTCTAGCTGGGTTCATTAGAAAAGCTAAAGAGTATGATGCCTCTTCATGGTTGTTCCTCAGATATCACATTCCTTCCTGCAGACTTTCCTAAAGGAGCGCTTTGACAATGAAGAAATCAAACCAAACTTATGGATGTCCTTGGAAGGTGGAAACACCTGTACTGAATGTGGGATTCTAGCAGAGGATACAGCTTTGTATTTTGGAGGTGATACCGTGAGGCAAGCTGTCACTCAAGACCTGGACTTGAGGGGTGCCAAGTATGTCATGTTACATAGTAGAATTTGACATAGCTAATAAGTTGTAATGGAGGGCTTCATTAAATAATAACAGAGCAGGAGATGAGACAGTTCAGTTGATGGATATTAGGAAATAGAGCCTTTTTATGCCCTGGCCACCACCAGAGTAGAGTCAGCTCAGGTAGGCAGTGACAAATAGTTCTTATTCTTATGGTCAATAGGGGACTTTTCACTGACTGTATGCAATGAGTTATGTTGTTAATATATCATTTGTGTAACACCCGCAGTATGCTCGCTGCTTTATAAATATATAGGAGAAGGTCCTTAACCTACCGAATTTACAATCTAAATAGACAATTTACAGACAAAGGTGTGGGAGAGTAGTGAGGAATTGGTGGTCTTTGTATAGTTTTTAGTGGACAGGTAACTACATCTCAACCTCACCACTACAATTGGCACTAGTTAGCGCATGGGTTGCAAGCCTCAGCAAAAAGGCTCAGCAAAAATGGGTATGGGGGAAAACAGCACCTCCAGAAGATTTTGGTCTCCTGGAGTGTATCACCAGCACATTTCACAAGCACTAAAAAAAAATTTTTTTTAAAAATAGCCAAGCAAAGTTGTTTACTTCAAAAATACAAATTGTGTTTAGTAATGCTGACTACAGGGGAACTGGATGTAATCCCATATATTGTTGTAGCTGGGAGGGGTATGCATTGTGTTGAAGGAAGACAAATATTCAAAAATAACTCTAGAGACTCACTCCTTTGCATCAAGGTGTGATACATAGCATCTAATTCAAGCCTATTATGAGGCTTCTGTAAAGTGAATATGAAGCATTTAACACTTCAACATGGCCCGGAGAACCTCCTCCTGAGGTCTCTCCTCACCCCAAATCAGGGGAATATGGGAAAGCATTGTATTTGCCAAGTATTTAAAGGAACAATTCTCAGTGGTAATTGGTAACAAAGAGCCCAGTCCTGGCAACGCTTACACACATGACTGGCTTTTCCTGGATAAGTAGTCCCATTGAAATATGAGAATGTAGCGAGGTCGAGACTTACTGGCGCAGTGCCTCCTGCTGGTCATCTCGGGAATTAGCTCTTTTTCAGCTCCAGAGCGCTTCCTTCTGACCAGTGTCTCACCTGCCTTAGGCCCCGTGTCCCTCCCAGACTCCATTACTCTTTTCCTCAGGGTTCTGCCCCAGCAGTACCCTCACACTCTGGGTCTCCCCTTCCAGGGGAACCCCCAACCCTCTAAACCCACCTTGCCTCGGTGGCTACTGCCAGTCCTCATCTAGCCCCCGCTCACTGGAGCAGACTGAAATCTGTAATGGCCACTCATCATTGGCAAGGGGTTCGGACCAGCTGCCTCTGCCTAAGCCCAGGCTGCAGCCTTTGCAACACCAGTACCTGTTTATTTATTGTGATAACATTGAGTTGTCCGGTGGCAAGATAGCTATGAAATATAACCTCTTGTTCACTAGCTAAAAAGGTTTTTACCTTATTTGTTTAACATACACAAGCAAGATATATTAGATGTGCAGCTTGTGTACACATGTAGTCCAGAACTTTAGCTGGTGTAAAGCAGCATATCTCCATTAAAGTAGGTGAAGCTCTGTCAATTTATAGAAACTAAAATATGGCCCATAAGATATAGGAGACGATGCATGTTAGTTTCATCTGTGCGCCTCAGTCTTTCACTTTAAATAAGGTCTCACTCCTTCTGCTGAATATTTGTATTTTTGTATATAGCTCTTCTCTTTCCTTCTTTGCGTTTTACTGAAATCACTTCTTATTTTCATTCAGTTCCCTGGTTTCCCTGCTTAATTGCACACACAAATTAATATTTTTGTGCACACAATTGCCTGTTTGCACCTGCAAAAACATATTTTGCAGGATTTATTCAGACGCTTATTTTTTGAAAAATTTGCACTAAGTAAACATCACTTTTCTTTAATAAAACATTTTAGTATATTATGCATTTTCAATCTGTTTGTTGGCAAAAAACTAATCTCTTGAACTGTGTTTGGCAACAAATCTTGCATATCGTTAGGATACATGATATTCTGTGAGTAACTACCAACATTTTTTCCTTCAGATTTCTACAATACTGGGGAAGAATTGGAAGTGAAAACAACATGACAACATGCCACAGACCAACATGCAGGAAGGAGGGAGTTCTGTTAGATTATTCAATTGATGGAGGCAAGTCAACATTTTAGTTGCATCTGAACAAACTTTTTGTGTATAGTCAAACACCATCATGTTTGAGAAATGTGCAGAATTAGATCTAACTTAAATATTTTAGGGCTAATTATTCAAAGCTGTAATCTACAGTTATTAAAGTTATACCTTGTGTGTTTTCCCCTCATATAAAATTGTCTTTGTTTCAAAAGAAACTAGACCTGGTACTTATACTCACATAAATAATCCCATTGACTTTAGTTTGACTAATCACATGAATAGCAATAGTATTAGGAGTTAAGGTTTTCTATCAAAAGATCATAGATATTATCTTATGACTTTATATTACCTTCCATTAATCTTTAGACAGTTTCCACCTTATGTTGCTTTACTAATCCTGAATCCTTTCATTATAGGCATATCTTGGATTTTGCTTCATGAGATGGATTATCAGAAATACATCTCAGTCAGACATGACTACATACTTCTCCCGGAACACGCTCTGACCAATACAACTCGCCTGCGCTGGTGGCAGCCTTTTGTGATTAGCAATGGATTTGTGGTTTCAGGCTCTGACCGTGCTCAGTGGGCACTAGATGACATACTAGTTGGAGGTGCTGAGATCAATCCCAGTCAACTAGTAGATACATTCGATGATGGTAAGGGAAGATGTAGTAAGCATTCTATTATCTGATTTCAGAAGCCTGTGTCAGCCTTTTTATTGAACTAAATAATTGTTAACTGAAGGTCTTTCAAATGCACATTTTAATTTATTTTTCAACTGTACATTGTTTTCTTTTTATAAACAATTACAAGGTTGATATTTTATTGATTATTTAGTTTTAAGGATTTTTTTATTTTACTGTGATTTTTTTTTAATCTATACTGTGATAAACTCAAGACAGACAGCTGCAAGGGAGGTGTAGGAATCAGTCTCAGAGGAGTAAAAGGCCCTCCTCCTTATCAACTGAGAGGCAACCACAGATCAATCAGGTTCAGCTGTGAAAAGGTTACCAAGGTAGCAAATTAGAATCAACTGAGGGGGAGCTACCTGAGGTTAATTAGGATCAGCTGATTCCAACTTGGGGCTGCCTGAGACCTTTTTAAACCTTTCCCTGGGAAGAAGGAGGGGGGAGAGAGCGGAGAGAGAAGGAGCCCTGCTCCCAGAGCAGCAAAACATTGAGACTCACCAGGAGCGGAGGCAGTACTCTCTCCCACAAGGGAGTAAGAATACGCTAAACAGGACGGGTGGAGATACGGGGAGCAGACTTCCCCTGTGTCCCAAGGGGGACTGCATTACCCAGGCCTGTCTCACCAGGGCTAAAAGCAGCAGAGGCTGGGGACACTGAGAAGGTGCCTTGCCACAATACATTTATAGGACAGTTCAGTTTATTTCATCTAACTGCCTGGATTTGGAAATTCCCATTATGCCATATTTTTTAATATACTAGTATTGAAACCAATTAAAGCTATCTGAGTAGGGCTAACACTTTAACTAAGACTCTTGGTTACTTGTTTAGCATATATCATTAAAATGTTGTAAATAATGTCTCTGTGGATTCAATACTAAGTCTACATGTTTTTTGAGACATTCCAGTAATTATATGTAACTCATGTTAATAGAAGGCATTTCCCATGAAGAAAACTGGAGTTTTTACCCTAATGCAGTCAGGACTGCTGGATTCTGTGGCAACCCTTCATTTCACCTCTACTGGCCAAATAAAAAAAAGGACAACACACACAATATCCTGTCCTCCAGGGAGCTCATTATACAGCCAGGATACATGATGCAATTTAAAGTAAGGAAACCCTTCTCTTTATCCAAAGTAAAACATACAATAAAAATTCACCTAATTTGTCTGTGGAGTTTATTACAGTTTCAAGTAGAATATAAAATTTTGTAGTCTGTTAAATATTTAATGATAACTTGTTTGTTGGAATGCAGGGAAATACAGTAATAGAAACAATAACATGGGTTCAGAATGATTGCATAATGTATGCAGTGTGGTAGCCATGTTGGGTCCAGGGTATTAGAGAGACAAGATGAGTGAGGTAACATCTTTTGTTGGACCAACTTCTGTTGGTGAGAGAGACAAGTTTTAGAGCTTATGCAGACCTGAAGAAGACCTATGTGTAAGCTCAAAAGCTTGTCTCACCAAGAGAAGTTGGTCCCACAAAAAAGATATTACCTCACCCACCTTGTCTCTGCATAAATGTTAGTTCAAGCCAGGATGGAATGACTGTCCCTGTACTAGGGGTTGCTAAAGATATTGATTGCCTGATTGCTCTCTGTTGAAGTGAGTGGCAACTGGGTCTTATGCAGAACAACTATTCTTATTCTCATATCTAAGTGAGACGTCATTATAATAGCAGCTGCTGCATGGTGGGGACGGGGAGACAAAGACTGACTGAAACGGAACATTACGGCAAGATTAGTAAGTCCAGTAAGATGGAGATCTGGGGCATGTGCCTGCCATTGCCTATCAAAATGAGCATTGAGAAGAAAAAAACAATTCCTACCAAGGAACAGGCAGAAAATGAGATACAGAGTCAGAGTTGGGCAGAAAAATAACTAATGGGATATACTGAAAATCTGAAGGTGCTAAAAGTAATAACTCTTTTCGTTACTTGATCATCTATCATGCAAAAATGGTCTCGATAATAAACAAAGCACCACTTGATGTTACTCTTGATTTTTAACTGGACTTTTGAATGAGGCCAACACATTTTATAATCCATATAATGTAGCTATTAAATTATTATTGCTATTATTTATTTGCATTGCAGTAGTGCTCAAAATCTGCTAGGCATTTTCCAAACAAAAGGGAAGACCCTGACCCAAAGAGCACACAAGCTTAAAAAACTAAGACAGGATGTAACATATGAGCAAAGAGATAGGCTGATAGGCATATGTGTCTTCCTAGTTATATTTGCTTCTTGGTCTTTTGTTGTTGTTTTTAAGTGAAACACCCTGTTTTCCCTTTCTGCCACAAATTAACACCTTCATCTTTTCACACAGCCATTGCCAGTTTTAGGGCAAGTCTACACTACAGTGCTATATTGGCACAACTGCACTGATGGAGCTGCACCACTGTAGCACATCTGGTGAAGAATGCACTATGCCGATGGGAGAGCACGCTCCTGTCGACATTATTACTCCACCTTGGCAAAAAGCGGAGGCTATGTTGGCAGGAAAGCATCTCCCACCCATATAGCGCAAGTGCATCGCTCGGGTGAGGGTGAGGCTTTTTCATGCCCCTGAGCTACGTAAGTTAAATCAACTTAAGCGGTAGTGTAGACCTGACCTTAGATTAAATGTCTGTAATCCATTTCCTCACAACATTTGACCCACACACATAATCCACCACCTTTGAAGTTATCCCGGGGATGAATTTCACCTATTGTTACTATCATATACAAAGCGTGTAGAAAAGCCTTGTATATCAGCTTCACAGTTGGTCAGCTTACTCAGTCAGCCATATTTTACTTAGATTTTAGTGGGTGTGATCTGTGTTGATCCAGAGGAGATGGTACGTTCATATTATTAAGTTTGCTTCCCTTTGCTAAATTTTGCTCCTGACTTTCCTATATTTTCTCTCCCCTCCTTACTGCTACAGATTTTATTTCTAAAGTAAAAAAAACAGGAGTATTTGTGGCACATTAGAGACTAACAAATTTATTGAGCATAAGCTTTTGTGGGCTACAGTTTATTCTCAAATAAATTTGTTAGTCTCTAAGGTGCCACAAGTACTTCTGTTCTTTTTGCGGATACAGACTAATACGGCTGCTACTCTGTAATATTTCTAAAGTAAGGATTCAGTTCTCCTGTGTAGCTGCAGTGAAGGCACAGGTTTTGAAGCTGCTCAAATTCAGATATTTCTGTTTTTTAGCCATTCAGTAATATGTCAAGTGTACTGAAGTCTCTGAACTTGAGCATCACATAATGTCAAGATGAGTCATCTGTTTATTTCATCAGACATACAGCATATTTCTGTTTACAGAGCCTTTTAAAATGATTTAACCTGATGAACCTGAGTACACCCCAAACTGTGCAGACCAAGATTTTCATAAACAGTTACCTAAAGTTGAGTTCTTAAATCCATATTTAGGCACTTAAATAAGTGACCTGACTTTATAAAATTGTTCTGAGCATCCAGCAGTTTACATTAGCTTTCATGAGAGCTGCAGGGTGGCCAGAACTTTGAAAATCTAACTATTCATGTAAGTCACTCACTCACTCATGCCCGTCACCCCAATCGGGGTATGGGCTGCCAACCACAGATCTCCAGATGATTTAGGAGCCTAATGTTAGGCACCTGTTGTTGAAAATCTTTTCCCCCAGTTCCAAATGCATTCTAAGCTCTAGTACCTAGAATGGCACTTCCCTTTCTATTATTGTACATTAGAATACAAAAAGTGGACACTAGTCTCAGGTTACATGGTATAAAAAGGCCCAGATGTCATTATTAATATTTCCAGTCTTATGCAAAGATCCACAAAGGCAGCAATGTTTGAAGTGGTGTGCACTTTGGTTAAAGTGTGTTTTTGTTGTGGTGTTGGAGTTTTTAGATCTAAGCTTGCAGTCTTTTAATTCTGTATCTTTAGAAAGAAAGGACAATTGACAGTTCATTATGTATTACTGTCATGGTATAAACCCCCACTCTGAACCTTAGCCTCCAAAAGATGGAGTACCAGCATGAGTTCCTCTAAGCTCAATCACCAGCTTAGTACTTGTAGCGCTGCCACCAACCAGGAATTCCAGTGCCTGGTACACTCTGGTCCCCCCAAAACCTTGCCCAGGGACCCCCAAGACCCAGTCCCTCTGGATCTTAACACAAGGAAAGTAAACCCTTTCCCTCACCATTGCCTCTCCCAGGCTTCCCCTCCCTGGGTTACCCTGGAAGATCACTGTGATTCAAACTCCTTGAATCACAAAACAGAGAGGAAAATTCACCTTCCCTCCTCCTCCTCTCTCCCCCTCCCAGATTCTCCCTGACAGAGAAAGTAATCCTAACACAGAGAGAAAATTAACCTCTCTCTCCCCCTTCCCTCCTTTCTCCCCACCAATTCCCTGGTGAATCTAGACCCCATCCCCTGGGGTCTCACCAGAACAAAAAACAATCAGGTTCTTAAACAAGAAAAGCTTTTAATTAAAGAGAGAAAAAACAGTAAAAATTATCTTTGTAAATTTAAAAAATTGAATAGGTACAGGGTCTTTCAGCTATAGACACTGGGAGTACCCTCCCAGCCTAAGTATACAAGTACAAATTAAAATCTTTTCAGCAAAATACCAATCTGAACTCCTTTCAGCCAAATACACATTTGAACTTCTTCCAACCAAATACACATTTGCAAATAAAGAAAACGAACATAAGCCTAACTTGCCTTATCTACCTAGTACTCACTATTCTGGACATATAAGAGACTGTACCAAAGAGATTGGAGAGAAACCTGGTTGCATGTCTGGTCCCTCTGAGCCCCCAGAGTGAACAACAACCAAACACTAACAGCACACACAAAAACTTCCCTCCCTCAAGATTTGAAAGTATCCTGTCCCCTGATTGGTCCTCTGGTCAGGTAACAGCCAGGCTTACTGAACTTGTTAACCCTTTACAGGCCAAAGAGACATGAAGTACTCCTGTTCTACTAACCCTTAACTATCTGTTTATGACAATTACTTTAAATGTCCTTTTGATCTCCCTGATCTACCAGTACCTGACACATTTTACTTGTGTTTCAGATTGTGGTTGGCTGTGAGGCAACTTCTTGTGGTGACCTGCACTCTGTAATGCTGGAATACACTAAGGATGCCAGGTAAGCTATCTCAATAATTTACCCCAGGACATTGCAAGATCAATGACACTGTACCTGGAGTTATATCTAATGAGCATATTGCTAGTACACACACACACACACACACACAAATGTCTTCAAAGTATCTCTTGTTTCAGTATGTCGTGCTCTTTGATAAAGGACTATAAATGTTGGGCTAAAACTATGCTGTACTAGAAGTCATGTGATGCTAATTTGCGGCTTAACTGGTGCCATTATTGTCTCCTGCAATGTAGTATACTAGGATGTATGAATTACTTCAAAAAGTGGGGCTGTACTTTGAGCTGAGATGCCTTTTGCATGAAAACAAGACCATGGAGCAAACCCAGGATAAAAGGGCTCTTCTCTGACCTCTAAAGGAAAGGACTAAGGAAAGGAATTCCCAGTCATAACCTATCATACTAGGTCATAGGGGCTCCTGGTCTCTGCTTCCCAAATCCCCTTACTTGCACAGGCGTATCACAGCATTTCCATCCTATGGGAGGTTACCATGGCTACACAAAGTTTGTAGACTTTCACACTTTATTTGTGATTACAGTGCATGGAAATTATTGCTGAAGACCATTTGTGGTTTTTTAAAAAGAAATATTGCCATGACCTCTAGTAGGTTTCTAACTTCCCTTTCATTATGATTTTCAGTTGTTCTAACAACATATTTTCTTTGCTTCCTACAGGACAGATTCATGGCAACTTGTCCAGACGCAATGTCTTCCTTCCTCATCTAATAGCATTGGCTGCTCCCCATTTCAATTCCATGAAGCTACCATCTATAACTCTGTCAACAGCTCCACATGGAAAAGAATAAGTATCCAGCTGCCTGATCATGTCTCCTCCAGGTAGGTTACCAAAAGGTCAGCTCACTTTGGAGATATCAAACTTCATCTGTCTAGTTGGCACTGTTAGTATGGAACAACTGGTGAATTTAAAGTGTCTCTCTTTTGTCTGGATTTGGAAATTATGCATAATGGACACCCTTGGAATTGCTTTTCTTTAATAAAAACTGCTACTGCTAAGGATTAAATAGTCCTGACATTCGGGCTAAAGATTGCCATTGTGACACAATCGTAAGGCCTCATCCTGCAAATACTTATTACTTTGAGTAGTCTATTGAAGCCAATCAGGGTAGTAATGTTAGCAAGCACTAATATTGGTAGTAACTCTTTTCCGGGTTGGGATTTATAATTGTAGACCAATGTAAATCTTTAGACCAGAGGTGCTCAAACTTCATTGCACCATGTCCCCCTTTGGCAACAAACATTACTTCACGACCGCAGGAGGGGGGACTGAAGCCTGAGCCCGCCCAAGCCCCACCACCCCGGGTTGGGGGGCCAAAGCCTGAGCCCCACCACTCTAGGCAAGGGGGCCAAAGCTGAAGCTCAAGGACTTCAGCCCCAGGCAGGGGGCCTGCAACTTGAGCCCCACTACCCAGGGCTTCAACCCTCGGGTTTTGGCCCTGGGCAGTAGGGCTCGGGCTTCAGCCCTGGCGACCCCATTCAAAGGGGGTCCGGACCCACAGTTTGAGAACTGCTGCTTTAGACCCTGGGCAGTATTTTCAAAAATAGAAATCTGAAATTAGGCTTCTAAACCCATATCCTGGAAACTGATTTTTGAAAGTGCTGAGCACTCAACAGCTCCAGTTTATCTTCCTAGGAGCTGTCGAGTTCACAAAGCTTTTGAAAATCACAAAAGTGTCTAAGTGTGCATCTAGGAGCGTAACTTCTATTTTTGAAGCTCTTAACCAGAGGCTCTGTCTACGGCACAAGCTAGGGGTATGACTCCCCTGGTTGTGTACACATATTTGCACTGGGTCTCATCGAGCTAGCGCAAGTATAAATAGCAATAGAAAGAGTAGCAGTAGCGGAGGCATGGCAGAGTTCAGACCTCATTGAAACCGGTACTCAGCACAGCTAAGCCATACCTCTGCTGTTGATACCTGTGCTACCGTGCAACTTGATGTGAGCTAGCACAAGCATGCGTACACAAGCAGGGGAATCACAGCTCCATCTCATAGACTAGCCAAAGTCTGGTATCTATTTAATCCTAAAGTTGCTTAACTGAAGGCAGTGGGACTGCTTACAGAAGTGGGCCCTAGAATGAGTAGCAACTGTTTGCAAGATGAGGCCCATCAATATAAAATTCCATTTCAATGGAATAAAGTGTGCTGGTGTTCTTTAGCGCGGTCTGTCCCTCTGGTGAAAGCTGGGAACTGGGAGCCTGGACTTCTGGGTACTATTCTCTGAGCTCTTTCGTGACTCAGTGTGCGACATTGAGCAAGTGACATCAGTCTCCCCTGTGCCTTACCCCAAAATGCAAATCTGGCGTTCTTACCAGGCATTTTTTCTCTTTCAGCATGTGTCCATATGATTGAATGTTTCTGTACAGAAATGTGTAAGTTCTGTCTGCAACATAATATGATATTGTGTTGTTTGGTATTTGTAGTGCAACTCAGTTCAGGTGGATTCAAAAAGGGGAGGAAACAGAGAAGCAAAGCTGGGCAATAGATCATGTGTATATTGGAGAAGCGTGCCCTAAACTCTGCAGTGGTCATGGATATTGCACTACTGGAGCCATTTGCATTTGTGATGAAAGATATCAAGGTTTTATTTCTTATATTCCTTTTTATGAATGTATATATGTTAATCTGGCTCAAAATTAAACAAATAAAGTAGAGACACAGCCACACCTACTAACTCAGCACCGGAGTGCCTCAGTAACAAGTGACAAGATACAAATTCATAAACAGAAAGACTTTTCACCTTTGAATAAGAGCTATTCCTGCCCTCTTTTACCTCCAGATTGAATTACTGTAACTTATTCTACGTGGAGCTACACTTAAATGCCACTCAGACCTCACCAAGCGCAGAATGTGGCTGGCTGCTTACTCTGCTACTCCACACAGACACCATGTTACACCTGTGTTCGTTTCACAGCGTACGCAGCCTTCCAGTTTGTATTCAAGTTTTTATTTTGACTTGTAAGAGCTCAGTCCTGCAAGTACAGCGCTTGGGTCCTGAGCCATTGACCCAATTAAGCGTGTGCTTATAAATCCATGAGTAGTCCCACTAAACTGCTTAAGTGCTTTGTTGGATCAGGGCCAGATTGCTACCACCTTGCAGGATTGAGCCCCATAACGCTGAGTCCTGGCTATCTTAGAGACATTTCCATTAAAGCAATTGTTTCAGGCCTCCTGCAGACTTAGGCAGACATCTCTGCATTGGTTTACATTAGGTTCACATTTTGAAGGTTTTCATTGCAAACAGGAAGACTAGAGACTTCGGTCCTGATTTTCCTCTCCCTGTTACTGTGCAAATCCTACTGGAGTCAATGTAGTTACACTGCTGTAAATGAGAAGAGAATCATGCCCTTATTTTTTTAAAATGAAAGCTTAGATTCTCATGCACAGTTATACAATAGTTTGATCATAATCTGCAATTAGGAAGCAATGTATGCCACTGTGCAGTCATATTATACACAGCGCCCTGCCTGTGGCAGTAACTACAACAAGTTGAATCTTCAGTTGAATTCAGTCATTTTTTTCTCAATGTTTCAATACTTGTCTGTATTATAACTTCGCCTTGTCCTTTTTAGGTGATGACTGCTCTGTTTTCAGCCATGAGCTTCCCAGTTACATTAAAGATAACTTTGAATCTGAAAGAGTCACTGAAATAAACTGGGAAACTATTCAGGGTGGAGTTATAGGGAATGGATGTGGACAGCTGGCACCATATGCCCATGGAGATTCACTGTACTTTAACGGATGTCAAATAAGACAAGCTATTACTAAACCTCTGGATCTCACCCGAGCAAGGTAACAACACTTTACTATTAATTTGAAAAACCACCTTAACTGCTCATGACAGAAGTAACTATTTATAAAAATGAAATGGCATGTAGGGTTCCAATGATAACGATGAAGAACGATGGCTCTACCAGGTTGGCCTTTCAGCAGGAAAAAAATTAAGGGCAGCAAAATGCTTAGCAACTGTTAGCTGGGAGTTTGTCAGGGAATAGGAAGTGACTGTTGGCTGGAAAGGTCAGATGGTTTTAGCACACCCCAGAGAGCACTGTATGCGCAGCCAGCACTGAAAATGAGACCGTTGGCAGAGACTGGACACCAGACTGTTTGGACCGTTAGTGAGTGAGGATGCTAACAGTAATTACAGACCCACTTCCAGTATTACTGGTAAACTACAATTACATTCACCTACCAGCTAACAAGAATACCTTTTACATCTCTGCTGTTTCTGCAAATGAAATCTGTCAGTTTGGTACTTAATAGAAGGAATGCTTACAGGACACTGTGTATATCACTGAGGCCAACTGTAAAAGGCAAAATTAGGATTAGGAGCTTTCCACAAATTTGCCAAAATATTATCCATATAACCCTTCTGCCCCTCTGAGTTGGCAGCAACAAGGGCCGGGTTCAGTACCCAGGGGTTCTGTTTCAATAACGCAATGCAAAACCGGCTCAAGCCCCCACCCAGTGACCTGGGACAATTACATACCACCCCCCAGGCACCTCTAGGAGGCAATATTTCCCCTTTCGCAAGCACGGAGTCTGAGTGTAGCAAAATCCTTTTAATAAAGGAGGGAAACAATGTGGCATCATATTGGGGAAACACCACAAACAGGATTATAACATAAACCATGAGCAAAAGACCCATCAAGTAAGTTTTGGCAATGTCCTTTTCCCCTTAAGGTCTTAAGTCCAGTCATCCCAAAGTCCAACAACCCAAAAGTCTCTGTCCCTAGTCAATGCCGCCCCCGAGTTTAAAAGTTTATCTGCAGAGTTTTACCCCCCCCCAGCCTGGGTGGAAATGGGGGGCGGTACACGGGGTGTTAAGGGGCACCTTATGTGGGCCAGGGCCGACTGCCCCGCCTCTCTGTGGAGTTCTGCTGCAGCCTTCACCACGACGGGCTCTATTCCACCAGCTGTGCCGCTCTTCCAACCATCCTCCAAACTGCTCCACTATGCTCACTGTTCCGTGGGCCGCTCCAACTGTCCCGCAAACTGCTCCACTCAGCTCCACTCCGCTCACTGTTCTGTGGGCTGCTCCAACCGTCCCGCAAACTGCTCCAATCTGCAAGCCGCTTAGCAATAGATCTTCAGGCTCCCCCACTAGTTAACACAGCACTCAGTGATCTCAGCTCAGTAAGTTTAGCTCTTTTAGTGATTTCAGCTCTTAGTGATGTCAGCTTGTAGTAGGGGAGCCCCAGTGCTGGTGCACCATTGGCCCAAAGCAAATTCAGCTCAGCAGCCTCTAGATGGACTCCTAATGGAATCAAAATTAGCTCTGCTCTTCAACAGTGGAGCGAGGAGAAGAAACGGTACAAATGGTGTTCCAGGCCCTCAAAAGGGGCCCATACCATCAGGTACACACACCAGTCTCCAACCTCTCTAAATTCACTGGGTTTCGGCATCCATGTCCCTTGTCTAGCGAGTGCTACTTAGGTGATGGTGAGATCCTCTGTCATAAAACAGGTTCATAGTCCCTCATTCACATAACACTGGTCTACAATTTTTGAGAAGTCGTCTGCTTCAGAGATAAAATGTGATATTTATTATGTATTTTGATGTGCTGAATTCAAATATGACAATTAAAACAACTCATTGGCTACTGTTTCTAAGATATTTAAGTTTTTACATTTTATGTCTATGTATTTTGTGTAGATGGTAGAGTTTTAATCATAAATTGTAAACCTAGGTCTTTTCATGTGTTTATGGTTGCTTTATATGATAATATTTCACCTGTTCTGTTTATGTAACACTTTAAAAATCAGCAAAAGGGTTATATAAATAAAATGTATTATGAAAGAAAAGGCAAAAAACTATTATGTACATAGTTTAGTCCTATTCAGTGTCTACTCGGCGCTTCTTGGCTTGTCTCTTGTATTCATTAAATGGAGCATCTCTTGTCACTGTCCAGCAATAGTCTGCAAGCATTGATGGGCTCCATTTGCCCTGATAGCCTGCCAGGAGATTCCACTGCTGTAGTCTGGAGCTCAACAGCTCTGCCTTACTCTTGGGTAGTTCCAAATCCCTGACAAGGTCATTCAGTTCACCTTGTGTTATGAGGTGTGGTTCAGAGTAGGAGGATGGAAGAAAATGTGGGTCCTGTGACATTGATGGTTCAGGGCCAGATGTTTCATCCTCTTCCTCTTCCTCGTCTGACTCAAGTGAGAATGATTCTGGTGCATCAGGAACCAGCAGTCCTTCTCCATGGGGTACTGGGCATATAGCTGATGGAATGTTTGGATATTGCACAGTCCACATTTTCTTCTTTGACGCACCTTTCCCAACTGGAGGCACCATGCAGAAGTAACAATTGCTGGTATGATCTGTTGGCTCTCTCCAAATCATTGGCACTGCAAAAGGCATAGATTTCCTTTTCCTGTTCAACCGCTGGCGAAGATTTGTTGCACAAGTGTTGCAGCATATGTGTGGGGCCCACCTCTTGTCCTGATCTCCAATTCTGCAGCCAAAAGAAAAGTGATAGGCTTTCTTAACCATAGTGGTTATACTGCGCTTTTGTGATACAAAAGTCACTTCACCACAAACATAGCAGAAGTTATCTGCACTGTTCACACAAGTATGAGGCATCTCTGCTCACTTTGGCTAAACAGAAATGTGTCCCTTTGCAAAATCAAACACTGACAAATAAAAGAGCATGACACTGTATGATTTCTAGAGCTGACATAGGGCAATTTGTTCAGCAGAGTGATGTAAGCTTCGTTATGATTGCATCATCCATGACTTCTAGGAATAACATGATGCAATTCATATCATGGATGACGCAATACCAGCTTCAGATTGAATCATTCATTGTTTTGCCTAAAAAGCAAGTACTGTCCAAACCCAGTCATAGATTTATTCGTAGATCCAATCTAAGATGTATTTTAGTCATTTCTGGTTTAAATTGAGATCCCTTCCCTTTATAACTCACTTATCCTCCGCCATTCCCAAGTCAAAGGTCGTATATACTGACCCAATAGCATATCTTGAAAACTAGAGCCAATCAACAATTTTAAGCATCATTTTCGCTCTCAGTGACCCAGAATTAGTAAAGTTGGACTACATTTATTTCAGAAGCATTTTGGCTGTAGAGCAGTGTAATCAGGGTAACAACACTTTATTGCTCCTGCCCCAATAACAGAGAAATTGTGGATCTCACGGCTGTCAAAGTGACCATTTTAGGCTGCCGTGGGCTATGCTAGGCGGAGTGGGTGTGCCTATGCAAACAAAATCAGCTCCTGAAATTCTTTTCCACGCTTGCCATAATTCACCTCCAGATGTGAGGATAGAGCTCATCCTGACTCTGCTTACATCCATAAAGTTAAGCTTTTGACTTCTTATTTTGGTACCTGAACAAGTATTTAGAAGGCACTTATTATTGTTTGTCCTTTGTTTTTTCCCTTTTTATTTTTTGTACATGTTCCCATTTGACTTTTTGGCACTATTGATACACCTCACTTTTGAGCAGTTGCATTGTAATCATGGATTGATTGCCTCCAGTTACACAGATGCATGTTAAAATTATACTTAAACAGAAAACTGTTGACAAAGCATATTATTACTGAGAAAAGGGGTTGTGTTTTATGGATATTACAGCAGTTTATTTGTTTGCTAATAGTAATTATTCTGGAAGTTCTGTATTTTTAAAAAAGGATAATTACAAGTTGGCAATGTTTTCACTCCTACTTTAATACATTGCATACATTAAAAATCATTGTTCCCTCTGTTTTACAGCAAAATAATGTTTGTTTTACAAATTGGAAGCATTTCACAAACAGAGAGTTGCAATACCAACCTGAGTGATCCGAATACGGTGGACAAGGCAGTTCTACTCCAGTACAGTGTAAATAATGGAATTACATGGCAAGTAATAGCACAGCATCAGCCAAAGGACTTTATACAAGCCCAAAGAGTGTCCTACAATGTTCCGCTGTAAGTACCCGATCACACTGCATTATTTCTAAATGCATACTATAAATTTCCTGCAGAAAGGAATCTGTGCAGGAAAAGAGAGGAGACAAGAGATTGTGGAGGAAAAGGATGATAATTATAGCTATAATTAAAAATGTAGCCTGCAGTCCTTTGGTATAATTAAAATAAGTGCAAAATCTTTACTTTAAATTTAAAATATAAAAGAATAAACCATCAAAACCTTGTTTTTGTTTCCTGGATCAATTCAGTTTAAGTGAAAAGTATTTATATTGTTTCCCCTTAACTCTTTATGGATGCTGTATATTGTGGTTTAGGAGCACATGGATAATATTTTGGTTTTGCTTTTAGTATTTTTGGGGGTGGATAGGCAGGCTGGAAAGGGTCCTTCTTAGTATGGAGGTCTAGCTGGTACTTCTGTTTGCAACCATAGGGAGGCACGAATGAAAGGAGTCTTACTGCGCTGGTGGCAGCCCCGTCACAATGGAACAGGTCGTGATCAGTGGGCTTTGGACCATGTAGAAGTCGTCCTGTGAGTATCAGATTCACCTCATAACATCTCCATCTCAAAAAGCATTGAAATTCCTTCAGCATGGCATGAATGTTAAACTCAGTAAGAAATGTTCTCTGAAAATCATTCTTTGATTATGTTCT
Source organism: Gopherus evgoodei (assembly GCF_007399415.2). Classification (NCBI taxonomy): domain Eukaryota; kingdom Metazoa; phylum Chordata; order Testudines; family Testudinidae; genus Gopherus; species Gopherus evgoodei. The sequence goes on from NC_044322.1 coordinate 342,565,069, forward strand.
GCACTGACTACAAAGGTCAGCATTTAAGGCAACCAGGAAATAAAGTTACAGACCAGGGGAGCATATTGTGCATCATGGAGAAATGCAGAAGGGAAAGCATGGACTTTAGCATCTTTAAATATTGGTTTATTCATATAAATCATCAAGGTCTTCGAAACATTTTATGATGTGATATCTGAAAGGATGTGTGTGTTCAGCATGTACTGCATGCTGCCATGTAAAGTTGATTTACATCCTTTGAAAGATACAAAATAGTCTATTGTATGCTCTTTGTGCAGAGTAATGTTGTTGAATCAGGCTCTGAAAAATTGCATTAGCAATTAATGCCGTATTCATTTCCTTTTTTTAGTAAGAAGGATACTGTTCAGAAACAGGGTTCACTATATCAGGTTCCTATGATCCGAGCTCTGTATTCATCCCCCGTCAAGATTTTACCAAGTAAAGTGTCTTCACCATATTGATTTCCCCATTAATAAAATGGGTCTCACTCTCAATATTAACCCATTTCTACTGTATTATATCACAGAGAGATTATCTGCTTTTTCTTTAACAATTTAGTTCCAGTAGAGCCGAAATGCTAGTGCCTTGACGGGCTGGGACTCATCGCTGACATGGTTGGCAGAGAGAAGCGTGTCTTCCCGATAGATAGGTTCAAATGTTCATTTTTATTGAAAAAGTTTAAAAAATCAGCATAGAAATTAGATTTGGATAACATCCAGATTTAGTCATTATAAAAATGAGGTTTCTGTCTTTAAATTCAAACTAGTAGAAGCACCGCAAGTATTGTTTTGTAACAGTAGCAAATTGGATTACTTGATCTCTAGTTAGCCCTGTTCTGCTTTCCGCTGAGGCGCACCAGCTTGCATGGCATTCATATCAACCCCAAACAAAAGCCATTCTGATCCCAACACTAAGTAGCTGTATCCACTCCACTGCTTTTACACACCTTGTTAGGCTCTGCCTTCATAAGTTTGAAGGAACAGAGGGATGGACATGGTTCTTGGCATCTCCCAATGACTAAGGATGTAAACACCCAATGCTAATTATTTAGGGCAGTGTTTGAGCTGAGGAAAAGTACAGATGCTTATGCAACATTCCCACTTCTCTCTGCTTTAAGGTGTTTTTTTTAAGTTGAAAAAAAGGAGAAAAGCAGTTGAGAAAAAAAATTAAGCAATCTAAACATTGATTATACTGAAATTGAGTATAATTAGTAAGAATGAGATAGAATTTTGAAGAAGAAAATTTAGGCTGAATATCAGGAGAACCTCTCTGACAATGTGACCTATCATGCTGTAGGAGAGTCACCCAAGAAAAGTAGTGGAAGCCCCATTACTTGAGATACTTTAAAACCAGACTGGACAAAGCAGATACACTATTCCTACAGTGTATTTTCTATCTGCTTTGTCCAGAAGAGGAATTATGCAGATCATGCTCCCTCCTCTTCCCCATTGCTCCTGTTGAGGACTTTTTGAGGGCTCTCTCTGAGTTTTGGGCAAAGCCAGAATAGAGAGAACAACCGTTGCTCTCTGCATTGGATATTGGATATAGGTTTTCAGGTGAGTGCCTATATGCCTGTCAGAATTTAGGTCACAATCTCTCAAGGTAGATAGACCATTACAAATAAACTGTTTACTTCCACAGCAGATATTGGTACATACAGAGCTATAGCAGTATGTTAGTAAAAGGCCAGATGTAGAATCAAAAACCCTGCTAATCACAATACCATAAGATATGCTGCTCTCAGGATTTAAAAAATGCTACACAATGGCACATATGGCAGGTACTAATTAGTAGTTAATTAGTTCTGACCTCTTTGTATCTCTCTGTACCTGCACTGGTTAGAACTGTAGTTAATCTGAATATTCTCTATATTACATAAAAAAATTATTTTAAATAACATTCAGCTATAGCACAAACTCAAAATCCCAACTCTTGCTTAGCTTGCCAAGGGGGGGCAATATCATGCAGTGGATACAAATACAGGAATAGGTGCTGGGAAACTGGGTTATCTTCCTAGCTCTGCTGGTACCTCATTGTGTCATCTTGGGCTGGTCACTTTACCTCTCTGCACCTCAGTTCTCCCATTTTCAAAATCAGAATAATGATACATAACCACTTTTGTAAAGTGCTTTGAGAAGTACAGATGAAAAGCTCTATATAAATGTTAATTATTACCATTATTACTATTAATGCTGGATGGTCTTACATCCACGCATTAAGCATCACAATTTGTATTATGAATACAGTTTATCTTTAATTCTTAATTCTCCTTGATTCTCTAGACATATACTGTTCGTAATATCTGAGTTTCCTTGGGATTTTCAATAACTGAGAGAAAAAGAGAGAGGATAAGGAAGAAAATGGGTCCTGGAAGCACAGGAAAGTTGATATGCTGGGTCAGATTCACAGCCCCAGAACATGGTGGTGTAAGTTCTTTATCAATAAATCAGTGTAAGCAAGCATTAATTGGGGTAGCATATGCCAAGGAGGTAGAGAGGCAGAGCTGTACCAACCAACAGGTGTGATTTTGTGCTCTATTTTATTTCTGAAAGGGTTAAATAAAATATTTTAATTAAAAGTAATGGAGGAGCAGCTTTACCCTAAACCTTCTTCCACTTCTCCACAGACTGCTTGTTCTGCTGCAGCCCTGCCTTTCCATCTCAACTTGTCACTTACACCACCATCTATGTCATCTCATAATTTGGCTTTACAAACTAAATTCTGCACACAAAAATACCCTATGCCGGGGACATTCATTGGAGCTAAGTTGTCAGGAAACCACAGGGAATGGTAGAGTTGTGTCCTGTATTGATCCATGGATTATGGGCACAGAATCACTGCCCACTGTGCAAGAGAACAAAACCTACCTCCACAATGGTTTGATCCAAGGAAAAAGGCAAGAGGCAATCTTCTCATAATTTTCCACCCCACCCCAGTCCCCTTGCTAGTGTTTTCTGGGAGGGTATTATCTGAGTATTAGTCAGCAAATAACTAATAATTCATATGTAGGGTGACCATATGTCCCAGAAAACCAGGAATATCCCTGTTTTCAGGTCCTCTCTGATGGTCCCTGTCTGTTTAATAAAATCTGAGTTTTGCCCCATTTTTGTAACCCCTGCAGATTGGCCACCTGAAAGAGAAACCAGTTAGTTGAGCTGGTAACAGTGTTCACAGGCCTGCTGAGTGCACCTCAAGGACTAGCCCTGGCCAGGCCTGTCATATATTGACAACCTGTCCGGCTCCCAAGGAGACCTCCCAGGGAGTCCCCTCCTGCTCAAGTTCTCAAATTACCCCTCCTCAACACATAGAGCCAGAAGTACAGTGTGGTGAAGGAGAAGGAGAGGCATTGCATGGCAGAGCCACAAATCAAGGAGTGGACACACTCTTCTCTCTCACCATCCTGTGTACACTTCCCTGCCCCACACCAAAATCATCCCCTCTGCTGCCTTCTTTTGCTCTACTCCCAGGATTTTTCATTTTAAAAATCTAGTCATCCGTGTTGTTAATGTGTATTGAGGAGCTCCCGCATACATCTCAAACATTCCAGGGGGAGATGGTATAACCACTATATACACTATCTGATTATAAACCTTACTATTCCAGCCATAATATTAAACCATACTATGATCATACTTTGTATTCCTTTTTCTCTGGCAGGGGGCTGAGGGCTGCAAATTAAAGACCAGCTCCTCATCTCCCAGTCCAACCCCTTTATTCTGCCATGGCACACAGGGGCTGGAAAGCCACCCAGGAGCAGGTGGGGATTCCTTTTGCATAGGGCACTCTCTTGTTGGTGTAGAGTAGAGCAGGCTATTCAAGCTATATGCACCATATTCCTTGTCTAGCACAGGAGGCATGTTGGGGAATTGAGACCATGACCAGAGACCATGACCATGACCAGAACTCCAGCAGTCCTGTGCTAGCAGAATGGCCACAGCCACAGGAGCACCATTGTAGCCAGCGTGGGTTAGAGCTTGTTGTCAGGAATAGAAATACTACTTAGCTTTCCACAGGACTAGGGGAGCACAAAGGAAGGATTAAGTAATCTCTGACTCCTGCCCCATGTTCTGCTCTGGATGTGACTCAGTGAGACCTGGGTATCTGGATCTTAAGTTATTAAATTCAAACTCTTTTAAAGCTATAAAAGTATCTTAGTAAGCATCTTAATCCTTAGGCTGCTGAGGATGACAATACTTCTTCTCTTGTCGTATGCAATGCAGTCATAGCCATGTTGGCCCCAGAATATTACAGAGACAAGGTGGGTGAGGTAATGTCTGTTATTGGACCAGCTTTTGAGCCATGCAAAGCTCTTCTTCAGGTTATTCAGGTCAGCTTGTCTCTCTTGCCAACAGAAGTTGGTCCAATAAAAGATATTACCTCACCCATCTTGTTTCTCTAAACTTCTCAGCATTCTGTACTGAGGTGCCCCCTTCTTACCACAACTCCCCACGTCTCCTCTCTCTAACCCACCCTTGCTTTCACTACTTTTCCTCCCTAAGCATGCAGACAGCTAGATTCTCCCAGCCCACCTCTAATCACTGCCAGTTGACCTACATCCACTGAATGACTGTAGGTTCCATGCCAGTTTCTCCTCACCTCCAGCATCTGCTGCTAGTATGCACTCACTATCCCCTGAAGATTTCCACCTTCAAGAAGAGTGAGGGACATAGAGATCAGGCTGGGAATAGTGGCACCCACCAGGGATGTTGTGGTCGGTACGGACTCATTGGAAGCAAGAGAGCTGGTCTGATTCTGCTTTCCAGCAATTTACAAATGTTCCCTATGCCCTCCTACAGTGCCCTCTAGTGGCCACTTAATCCCTTAGCAATAAAGCAGTTTCTAGAGTTACATTTATGAATATTTTTATACTTACATGACCTTATAATTTCTATTTTGATGCTTTGGCTCTTCTCATCTCTCCAGATATTTAAAATTAATTTTCTCCTGAGACTCCATGCCAATTTAGCATCCAGAACATAGTTTATAGCTGAGTTATAAAGAGGATTATTATATATTGTTCATTCTGATTGACTCCTGATTATGATAACACAAACATACCACTAGCCTGTGAGCAGCAGACACTGCATAGACTACATTTCCACAAGCCTCGCCTCTCCTTCTGTGGAGGCAATTTTTTTTTCTTCTCCCAAGATAGATTGCACAAACAAATATGCCAATATTTAGAACGGCAGTTAATTTGCACATGCAAAACCTATGTGTGCAATAAGGAAGGCTGGAAACAAGGGCCTATCTGTAATACTTCTTTGAATCATTCAATTAATACAACAGAAATATTCCTAATCCTGTCATGCAGCTGCAAATAGTGCTCAGAGTGAATATAGATGCTATTATGAATATAGTATATATTGGTATGATCTTGCCAGCTAATCATTTCTCAAACCGTTTTAATGGTGGTGGACCTATAAAGTGGGGGTGAAACTGCTATCAAGTCATCTTGTCCCTTTAAACCGAGTTTTCTTTTGTTAATACAGCATACTTGTTCTCTGTACTTTTGAAGAAAGTTTTGGGCAGATTTCTTACATGATCAATGAATGTGGCCCTTAGGATAAAAAAGTAATTCTCCCTTACCTCCCATCCCCCGCCTTCCACTTCTAAAAGACGAATGCTTATTCTGTGGCCAAGTACCTCTACCCTAAAAACAGCCTGTGTCTAGCTCTGCATTGCATTTGCACTTCAGTTTTTCTCTACCTATAATTCACAGTCTGTTTGCTGCACAATAAAACCACACTCCTTTTTTGCATGTGCTTCTTGCAAAGCCATTTCTTTGTAAACAGAGTGGGCCCTTAATAACTTATAAAGAAATAGTGAGCTCTGATAAATGTATTCAGAACTGAACGAGAATAAACTGCAAACTAAGAGTCTGATCCTTCATTCTTTAAGCACCTAAAACTCCCAGTGACATCCTTGGGAATTTTAGTTGTGCAAGAAATGTAGGATATGGCCCCAAAATTTTTGTGGGGGAGGGGGGATTAACTTTGCAATAATAAACACAGAAATAATCTCTCCATAAACCATCCCTTCATGCTATTCATTGTTGAGATAATCTTACACTTTTGGCACAAATGACTTGTTGAGGATTTTGTGTTGCATTTGTTTCAAAGAATTTTTATGCTTTTTTGCAATATTCAAATAGAAATTATATCTTCTAGCCGTAACAAAACATATTCATGTGGAAAAACATTTTCATTTGCTTCATTTCTTTAGCAGAAAGCAATGCTTTGAAACATTTCACTCAAGATTATTAAAAATATTTGTAATAAAGAAAAGGAACAATTAAAATGTTAGGGCATTATCTTTGTATTCACAAGATTTATGCCAAATTTAGTAGAGTGCAGACTGTGCTTTTAAGACTGTCTTTTACTATGTTTCTAAAAAAAATTGCATGATGAATTTTTATAGAAAATAAAAATATAAATGTTGATTCTAAAAATCAGGAAATAATTTGTTCAATTTTTATTTTCAAAAGAGATGAAAAGTCCTATATTGCCTCTAAACCTCATCAGGCTTTTATGACTAGTCACAGTGCTGCATGCATTGAAAGGCATTTTCTAATTTGTGTTGTATTTCATTATTTGCTGTCACTGGTTTTACACTAGAGTAAGGTAAGTACTTTCCCTGAAATAATATCAAATATACGTTGGTAGTACAGCTACGGTACTTTTAAAGACTCTAACCCTGTATTTTGTCAATAATGATATTTTGTGGGAAAGGGATCGGCCCCATTTGTACTCTCAAAGAAGTGAGCATGCATTGCTGTCTCATAAAGGCCCAAACCCTGCAACAGTTCCTCACAGACTGATTCTGCAGGGTTCTCAGTGCCATGAGCAGTTAAAGTTTGCAGGATATGTTCACCTCACTCAAGCAAAGTTTCAGTTAAGACAGTGGGCATTGTAACTAAGGATTGAGAGCCCTGATCGTGGTAGAATTCCTGAGTGCTCCCACCAATCCCTGAAGTAGGTCGGAACTGAGGATGCTCAACAACTTGCAGGATCTGGCCCTTAGACCTGATGTAAAATTTCCACTATTTTCAGTAAATTAAAATTACAGAATTAAAGCCAAAATTATCTCCTGTGTGTCCGTAAACATGTACAATAAATATATGAGTGATGCATGCCCATGTAACTAAAACAGCAATAAGTATTTATTGGGTGAGTTTTTTGCTTATTATAACAGCATCACTTTGTACAGCCATAGTTATGCAGCTGGACATTTCTAATCACCACAGTAGCTAGAGACATAGGTTTTAATACTGATCCTATTGGAGTTTTGCCATTGACTTCAGCGGGGCCAGTGTTTTGCCTGGAGTCTGTCACCATTCTTAGGCGGTTTGTAACTCATGCTAAACACTGTTATATTTATTTATCAGACCATGTTGCCTTTCATTTTTTCAAAGGCTTGATTTAGGTTAAAGTTTGGTTTGGCATCTAGAAGCCTTTGTTTCTGATGTGCCATGACAGTTAAAAAAATAAATAACAAATAAAAATAATTAATGGTCTTAGAATAGGTACATATTATTTACCAAATGTTCTTATTCGCTTGGCCATGTTTCATTTAAAAACAAAAAAATGCAGGATAATAGTCCAATATGTACTCTAAGAAATTTATATTTTAAACAAATCATGTTAAATTGCTGAGGCTTAAAAGACACATAAAGAGTAACTCCTCATAAATTGCTTTATTGTTCATGCTTACTGAGCATATCCAACATGGCTCTGCATTATACTGTGTCTACCAGATCTGCTCTCGTTTACAGTGGTGTAACTCCAGTCACTTCATTGGAATTACTTGCAATTTACTAGTGTAAGTTAGGGCAGTATCGGCCCCCTTATTTTTTTTAAATACAAGCAGATTGCCCTAAAAAGGTGACCAATTGGATTGTGCAATAATTGCTTCCTAAGTTTTGTTACTATTCATTCTGTCAAATGATCCACAGATAAATAGTCTTTGGGAGATTTTTTTTCATCTGTACCCTTCATCCAATGATGTGGTAAGTGCACCAAAGATGCACCAAAGGATCAGTGCATGCTGATGAACCTTGGAAAGTTTATTGTGCCCTTTCACTGAAATTGTAATGGTGTCTAAGTTCCCTTTGCGATTGAAATGATTCTATTCAGATCCCATAATATTTGAGGCAGGGATTGTTTCTCCCCATATATCCTCACACATTATGGATACTGTTACAATATAAATAGTAACAGCAGCATCTTCATAAGTTTTAATGACAAATCTGTTTATTTCTAAAAAATAGAAATAAAGTTCCGTACCGCTACATAAAACCATTAAAGGGCTTCTTTACAGACACTAAATCCAATAAATGCAGAATTACCTTTTCTGCAATGGCTTTATGATATAGCTAGTAAAGTGATCTTATGAAGTACTATTGGACTTTGTTCTCTTATCAATGTATGATGTTAACTTCCACTATAGTTAATAAAATGATATGCATATACCTCCACCCCAGCCCATAGATAGCAGAATATACTCTCATATGCTGCACCAAAGGTCAGATCCAACATCTATGAAGACAATGAGAATTTTTCCATTGACTTCACTGGGCATTGAATCAACCCTTCAAGCCCTAACCAACTCCTACCAAAGTCAGTGGGAAGACTACCACAGACTTCAGTGGGAGTGAGATTGGGTCCTATCAGCACAACTAAAGGACTGACCATTAGCTTAATTGTTGTTTTGTGGTTTTGTTTTGTTTTCATACCTTACTTTTTTCCTTGTACTGCACAGTTTTGATTTAACATAGTAAAACGTGTGAACTCTTTCCTTGAGGCATACAACAAATACGTTTCACCACCTTGTAAAATACCACTAATAGATTGAATTTAAGTCAAAGACTAAGCAACTGCTTCTGGCCTATAACTCACATGATAACCTTCTATAAATTTCTTCATTTCTTTCCTTAAAATGTCTGTAGCATAATTATTGTTGCTTAAGTCTTGTTAGTGTCATTACATTTAAGGTGGTAAGCAATGTTAGACAGAGATGATAGTGTATTAATAAGAATTGTTAAAGAACATTTTGAGCTATTTGTTCTTCTTAAAAACATATTTGATTTGCCTTAGATTATAAGGTGGCAGGAAAATAAAGGTGCACAGGAAACATTAGCTTTGCTAATCACGGTCAGTCTCACACAAAACTATAATAAATTATTGTAGTGCAGAACTTCCCTTTCTGGGTAAAAGCCAGGTGAAATCAAGCTCAAATGTTCAACAAAAAACGCCTCTTAAATGAAAGATGTTCTGGCATAATAGCTACTGTAACAATGCAAGAGTTTGTACTGTATCCATTCCCACCAGAAGCTGCATGGCTTGAAAAACTGGGCGGGCAGGGTTATAGCATCAATTATTTTAGTGTAGTCTAGTAAATGAAGTAGTGTAGTCTAGTAAATTAAGTTCTCAGTTAGTTGTTGGAAAGGGGATAATTTTGAAGTCAATTTTATACAGGTGGTTTCTTTATACACCGTAAAAGCGATTCTTGCCCAGGGAGGTTCATGCTTATTTTGAGAAACGTGTATTTAATCTTTTCTTCTTAAGGGTCATATTCACTAAAAATAAGTTTATGCACTTGGAGGAGAGAGGGTAATTGATTGCAAGCTGAGCGTTTACTTTTCATTCACAATGAAAACTCACCACCCTGCCCTAGGCTCCCCAAATAGACAGGTAATTGTGACACCTGCTGCCAGTTTTTTGTTTCATGCATCACCTTTATAACAAAACTTAGGACTTGCTGAACTCCCTGGGTTGTGGACCTCCAGCAACAGAGGCCCACAGTCCACCTGCAGCAAAGGTAAATAGGCCAAGCTGCCAGCATCCTTTTCACCACTGGGGGACCAAAACCAAGCCTCACTACCTCCAAAGCAGGCTGATCAGCCCTGGAGGGGCAGAGCCAAACCAGCCAGAAGCTGCATGGACTCCACCAGAACATATTGTTGTCTTTCCATGGAATCACCCCAGGGAATTATGGTGGCATTCCTTGGATTGAATCTCTCTCACTCTGGTGCAGTCAGTGTTCCCCTCATGGATGCATAGGGCTGAAAATTGCACCCCACCCCCTTGCATCCACAAGGGTGAATCTGACCTTGACACTTGATCTTTATAGGCCTGATCCTGCATTCATTGAAACCAGAAAAGATAGGATCAGGTCCTATGACAGTTCATTCTGTGATGGGTAGCAGTTGTTCTGCTGAATTACTGAGTTTTCTCATGCTGGCAACCATCAGTATTGTTGGTTGCTTGTAGGATCTGATTGCAGATGTTGGACTAAGATGTCTTCTAGCGTAGCCTTGAGGGAATAGTAATATTTTTTGCCAATAGTGTCCAGAAGGGATAGTGCAGTGGCCTTAAGCATCAGGATTATGATACTTGGGCTTCCTAGAACAGCATCAAAGTCCAATAGAGTCAACACTGCCCTTTATTATTCTGAGATGAATTCATTCTGTGCAGTTTCTTGTGTGAGACCTCTCTGATGAGACTTTACAAATTAGGCCCTTCCTGCAATGTATGGACATTAAATTCCCCATGACACCTTCTTTTCATTTTTAAAAGCAGGGGTTTCACCCCAGGGTTCTGGCCAATGTATCTGTCCCCTCTCCTCCCAGTGTTGTGCCATAGTGGTTGCCACGCTCCCCGCCCAGATACGGTTGCTTTATAGTGATGTGTATATATGGATAGTGAAGTGGTTTGTGATCAATAGGCTTGAAAGGCGCTGTAGTAATGTCAGATGTTTGAATTCTGTGCTACATGTATTTTTTCATTCTCATAATTCTGGATGGATTTTACTTGTAACTTTAAATGAGACATATATTCACCAATGTGCTAATGAGAATTACAAGCAAAGTTAAACCAAATGTAGCTGTTCAGAGTTCCACTCCACCATCACAGATGGTAGAGCTTAGAATTGCCATGTAGCCTCAAAAGTGAGTCTCTTCAGGGTTATATGTAAGTTTGCATTTAGGAGCAGAACTGTACTGAATCATCATGAAAGTTATACACTTCTTCTCCAGAGCCAGTGGCATTCCCACCAGTTAGGAATTAAGCTGCCAGGAGAAACATGGAGAGACAACTCTGATGCAAGTGCATTTAATCAGTGGAGCCACACCAGGAATATATTGGTTTGGATTTATAACTTTTGGCCAGATGAAGATATTACAAGGCATACTGTTCAGAAACCAGCCTCTCAGCAGGAAACACTAGAGAGACCTCTCTTTTTTCCCAGTTCATTCTTTCTAGCTCTGAAAGTGGCCTCTTCTGACACCCAACCTAAGTGAGGGCTTGAACATAAGGGAAAAGGCTTCCTTGGCAAATATTAGCTGTTTATATGTATTACAACTGTTTCAATGTAGATTATTTTAACTATGTTTATATTTAAATACAGTTTAGCCTTTTTATGGAATTTGTACATAATATGCACCAAAATTCTTTCACCATCTTCTGGCCGTTCTATATGCTAGAACTGGTGTAGCCAAAGGGCCAAAAATAGTAACAGCCATGCCCCTCTCCCTTAAACAAAGTTGAAGTCTAGATGGTGGCGGTAGTTTCTAGTGATTAGATACAACAGCCTCCACCCATTCAGTTGTAATGTATATTAGCCCCCCAAATACACCTATCCTATTCAGCCAGTAAGGAAATTAACTTTTCATGGTACTTTTCATAGTACTTCCCAGAATTTTCTATTTGTTTCCCTTGTGCCCTGGGATTTCCCTTTGTTTTGTTTTATTTAGCCTTACCGTCTTCAGAGAAAGAGCCCTATTTGGAAATGGAAAAGTGTCTTGATTTATCATTTAAAATCTGGCCACTCTATTCCCATGTGTTTCTTTGATCCTCTTCTAAAGATTTTTGGGTTGGGTTTTTTAAATAAAACTTCACTCAATCAAAGTCACATAGTTCAAGGGTTTGCTGCTTAGCAAATCTGTTTGGGAGGTGGAACAGTGTTTTTATTTTATTCTCAAAAGGAAGTGGCTACTCAGCAGACCCTGTAAAGGATCCCACTCTGGATTCCATGTGCTTTAAGCTCTAGAATCTGAACAGAGTTCAGGCACTGCCCTGGCTTGAGGTCTCTGGGCACACTAGTGGGGTGCAAATCTGGTTAGCATCCCCTCCTGAGAGCTTAGACCTCAAGTGCAACTGCCTAGCCTCTGGGACTAGTGCTAACCCCTCACTCTCCCATAGTTTAACACACCTTTTCCTAGCACACCAGCCAAGTATGCACTCTGGGGTCACAGGGTTAATGCTTCAAGGGCATATAATAGGTCTCTGTCTCTGTCTCTCTCTCTCACACACACACACTGCAGTGCATTCTTTGGGTTAGGGTCAGAATCCTCTGTGCGTTTTCCCAGGGTCCTTCTTCTGCATTCATGGATTGTCTTCTCAACCATGGAGCTCCTATCTTTCCTTTCCCAGGTCAGTTTGCTTTGCTTTTCAGGGCTGCCCATAGGAGTGGGGGGCAAGTGGGGCAATTTGCCCCAGGCCCCGGGCTCCACAGGGGCCCCCAGAAGAATATAGTATTCTATAATATTGCAACTTTTTTTTATTGAAGGGGCCCCCAAAATTGCTTTGCCCCAGGCCCCCTGAATCCTCTGGGTGGCCCTGTTGATTTTGTTTGGTCCTGCAGCTAAACTGGGCCCTGTTTGCTATGAAAATCTCTTGTCTTTTCCCCCTCGCCTGCTCAAAACTTCTTGTGTAGTTCTCACGTATAAGCCCTTTTCAAAACCCTGCTTTGTCATCTCTGTCCCTTTATTCTGGCTGAGGATTTTCCACTCTCTCCCCCTCACCAGCCTCCTGCAGAGAGATAGGATAAAATTGATTCTTCTAGGCTTCAGCTAAACCATTGTCCCATGGTACTTTCCCGTGAATAAGTAGTTGTGGCATTCTAATGACCCCCCATTGTGCCTGGTGAGGAAGGAATGTGACACAGCCCTTGTCAGCAAGGGTGGAACCACATACATATAGAGGTATTCAATGATACAGAAATTTTCATAACAACAACTGAGTAACATTGGCCTGAATTCACAAGTTGTACAAACAGATTCTCCAAATCGTCACAATAGCAAAGCCAGACTTTAGTGAGGTGGAGTAGTATTTTTCTGCTGTACTCAAGAGGAAAAAGGTTAACAGCATCTCTCCCATTTAGAAATCTGTAAATGAGAGAGAGAAGGATTTTTGGAGTATAAATCAGGCTTGGAGAAATGCCCTATGTTGGGAGGGGATAGAGTGCATACAGCTTGAGTGAATCTGGCCCTAAGCCCCCATCAGTGATAATTAATTTAAATTCTTGCTCTAGTTCTGAAATACTGAATTGTAAGCAAAATCAAAGTGGCCTGATTCTGAACTGCCTTGCACCTTGTACAGTCATTGTAATTGTTCGAACATGCTATCAGATGCAAATGGTAGTATTTTACATCACTTTGCAGAGGCAGAAAAGACTGTGCAAGGCTCAAGAGGGTGGAGAATCTGGCCCCCCAGATTATGTGTCAGAAGGCAATTTCAAAATGGATGCAAAGAGACTGACATTCTTTTCCTCCTCCCTACCCTTTGATTTTAACAGCACTCGCAAACAAAATTACATGATGAATTTTTCACGGCAACATGGGCTCAGGCATTTCTACAACAGAAGACGAAGGTCACTTAGACGATACCCATGAAGAAACGAGAAATTTATATTTTCCTCCCAACATGTGATATGTTGCTTTTCATTCTTTAAATCTTAGCACTGCATCTGGTATCAGGACTTTTCTGCAACTGGCTTGGTGAATAACGAAAAGCCTTTCTCAAGACAGAGTGTACACCACTTTTTCGCACTGTGAACTAATGAGAAGTGACTTATTTTCTCATAGGTAAATGTTTCAATGTTGACGTGTCTGTGAAAATTGTGATCTGTTGTAATATCAGTTACAGTGGCAGTATGGGAAGCAAGCAACTAATCTGTTAACAGGAAAAAGGTTTAAGCACAAAGACTTTTTCAGATTTTATGTTTAAAAAACTACATATTAAGTACAGTATTTAACATTCTTTGTCACATAGCTATTTAAATGCACTTGTATTTCAGCTCTGTATCATATTTTATATGATTAAGTTATCATTGTCTTCTTTGTATTCTCTTCTACAACATGACACATTGGCACTGTATTTACTTGTTATGTTGTTGTAATATTTTGCTGCTGATTTTTGGGCTATTTACACTCTGATAACATGCATAAAGCAAATTTCAATACCTACTCAAGAAGATAATTGCAAAAGTAGTTGTAAAGACATTGATCTCCTTCAGTCTTACTCTTTGATATGTCTGTTGGTTAGCATTGTTTTGTGAATAAGAAGAATGTTTGACATTTAAATTTTTTTACTAAGCAGCTGTGGATAAAACCCCAAACAGAAGTTCCCATTTCCTTGTCTAAAGGTAAAACAGTTCTCTGTGAGTGATTTACTTACAATAACTGCCATTTGATGTCTGTAGTAATGGAGTGATTTGTAAAGTGAATGTTTCATCGTGTTCTATTTGGTGTTTGTTTCTATTGCAGGTCATGTTTGTATCTTCTGATAAAGTTGTACCTACACCAGCAACATTTCAATGCCCCTATAGCCCTAAGCTGTCTAATATCATAAATAAAATGTTTCACTATATGGTGAACCAAGCTAAAGATCCATGCTTCAATAAAGTAAAGTTGATAAACTAGTTTGTTGTTAGATTTTTCAGGCCATTGTGTCCTAAATGAAATTATTTGTAAAGAATTTGGTTTGCTCACTCAGATTCTAACAATAGCACACAGATGAACACTGTATAATATTTTTTAATATTTAGTACATGGTGCTTCAGTAGTGTTTTTCCTTTGGGAATCTCAAAGTGCTTTAGAGACATTAATTGAGGAAGCTCCATTAACACCTCTGAGATATATAAGTATTTTACAAGTGGCAAACCTGAGGGCAGGTGAGTAAGAACAAACATTTTCAAGCTTGGATACCTAAAGTTAGGCACCTAAATCCATATTTATGCTGATCCCATACAATTTCATGGAAAATGTGGGTGTTGAACACTTCTGAAAATCAGGCCTCTAAGGGCTAACTCTAGGACCTATAATTGAAAACTTTGACTTAGCCAAAGTTACATAATGCATCATTGTCAGAACTAGGAACAAAACCCAGAAGTTCAGACTTCCAGTGTCCTTCACTATGGACTGGACCATTCCTTTTTAAGACAATCACTTTACTCTCAATCTTGTCAATTTTTTTTTTTTTAATAAATAAAAGATCTAGTCAAAGGAAAGAGTTTTGAGAACCTAACCAAACTATTATTAAATAGTATAATAGTTTAATAGTTTTTTATTATAAGACTGAAAGTATTATAATACAAAGTCCCAACTCCCTCCTTCTGAACAAAGATCCAAGATATTAAAACTCCTTTCTTTAAGATAATTTTATTTGGCATAGCATGTCAACAGATGGACCACATTCCAACATACAGCACGTGTAGCTGTTACGTGGCAAGAAAAACACTTTCTATCAAGTACAATAGTATAAGGGAGTGAGGAAGATTAGTATGAATTAATCACACTCCAGATAAGTGAGACCAGTACTGTCGATCAGATGCTTCTCAAAATCATAGACATTTATCTTGAATAAATATTTGTGGGTGACAAATTGGTTCAATTAAGTTATATAGCTAGAGCCCAGCACTATAATATCTAAAGATAATGTGTCATTTCTAGATGCCAAAGTTCATAGAGGACTCCACAGTGAATTCTGCCCTTTTGCCCTTCCCAGGTTCAAGGAAGCGCTTTCTTAAGTTTGTGTTTTTATTAATATAACACACAAAGAAGCTTGTATGCACTGTGTGCTCAGTATATTTTCTGTCTTTTTTTCTCTCCCACGTGACTAGTGAAACACTGGTATCAATTGACCACTGGAGTAGCAAGAGTGATATAGTACATTATCAAGAGCAGTATAATAGCAGCAATGCTATAAAATGGGCTAATCTTATCTATTGATATTACACCTTGGCAGGGATAGCTCTGAAGTATGCAGAGTTTATTGTTCCTGCTGGTCATCACTAACCCACATTGCAATGGAATAAGAAGAATGTAAGTCCAACAAAATTTGAATTTAAAAATATGAAAAGAAGCAAAACTCCTGTCTGCTAGAGTTCTTAACATAGAATCATAGAAGATTAGGGTTGGAAGAGACTTCAGAAGGTCATCTGGTCCAACCCCTGCTCAAAGCAGGACCAATCCTAACTAAATCATCCCAGCCAGGGCTTTGTCAAGCTGGGCCTTAAAAATCTCTAAGGATGGAGATTCCATCACCTCTCTAGGTAACTCATTCCAGTGCTTCACCACCCTCCTAGTGAAATAGTTTTTCCTAATATCCAACCTAGACCTCCCCCACTTCAACTTGAGACCATTGCTCCTTGTTCTGTCATCTGCCACCACTGAGAACAGCCTCACTCCATCCTCTTTGGAACCTCCCAGATCGTTGAAAGCTGCTATCAAATCACCCCTTAATCTTCTTTTCTGCAAACTAAATAAGCCCAGTTCTCTCAGCCTCCGCTCATAAGTGATGTGCCCTAGCCCCCTAATCATTTTCATTGCCCTCTGCTGGACTTTCTCCAATTTGTCCACATCCTTTCTGTAGTAGGAATCCCAAAACTGGATTCAATACTCCAGATGTGGCCTCACCAGTGCTGAATAGAGGCGAATAATCACTTCCCTCAATCTGCTCCTTCTAATGCAGTGCAATATGCTGTTAGCCTTCTTGGCAACAGGGGCACACTGTTGACTCATATCTAGCTTCTTGTCCACTGTAATCCCCAGGTCCTTTTCTGCAGAACTGCCGCTTAGCCAGTTGGTCCCCAACCTTCAGCAGTGCATAGGATTCTTCCATCCTAAGTGCAGGACTCTGCACTTGTCCTTGTTGAACCTCATCATATTTCTTTTGGCCCAATCCTCCAATTTATCTAGGTCACTCTGGACCCTATCCCTATCCTCCAGCGTATCTACCTCTCTCCCCAGCTTAGTGTCATCCATGAATTTGCTGAGGGTACAATCCATCCAGTCATCCAACTCATTAATGAAAATGTTGAACAAAACCAGCCCCAGGACTGACCCCTTGGGCACTCTGCTTGATACCAGCTGCCAACTAAACATCGAGCCGTTGATCACTGCCTATTGAGCCAGACAATCTAGCCAGCTTGGATTCAACAGTCCAAGTAAAATCTGTTATTCTATTTTGCATATATGCTTGTTCCCCAACTTGCTTTCACTTTTAAGAAGCAACAACTTAGTCAGCAGCCCTCACTCACAACCATGAAATGATACAATACAGCACTGATAATGAAGCAGTCATGTTGTCTTTATAAGGTACTCTTCTACAGGAAAAGAGAGTTCAACCTTTTTTTATGCTGAAAATTAGCAAATCAGTATACTCTACCATTGAACCCACTCCAATGTCCCTGAATCAGAGAGAGCAGTTAGCATTATTCCAGAATAGTGTAACAAGATCCTCCAGACCAGCCTAATCATGTCCCAATGGTAGCTTCTTAGGACAGTCCTAATTTTTAGTGCAATGTTTTTGGTCAATGAAGGGCATGATTGCTTGGATTGTAACTGCTAGGCCTCATTTAGGTACTTGCCAATGCACATCAGCTTTAGAGACATGTTTCTTATCATGTTTACTATTATATTATGCAGCCCAGAGCCTTATGTGGACAATTAAACTGTTGCTCATCTTTCTGGTAAAAATCACTGCCTTTGAATGACAGATTGTAGCTGAGATTTGCTGACCCAATTGCTCCCCTCTGCCGTGTGTAGCTGCCACCACAGCAGGTGTCTTACCTGCAGTATCACCATAGCACATCCAGAGCCTGGGGCAGAAGGCCTGGGTCATGCCAGAGACCATTGTTGATAAAGTCCCCTGCCCAGAGTGTGGGATTTCTGGAGACTTTAATGGCTCAGCTTTTCCCTGATTTGCTTACACTTGCTATTTAATCAATTGTATTTGGTTTAAATGCAATGTAATGATTAGTGGGTTAGGAAGTGACAGGTGAGGAGAGAGAACCCCTGAGTGGGAACATCTTAGCCCCTGTCCTGAGTGACCCACAGTGAGACTAGGCATTAAGCCCACACAGGATCCTGGGCTCAGCCTTAATCAGGGTTACGAGGACTCTGCCATATGGGAGAGTGGAAGAGGAGTCCTTGAGATCAGGGAGGCATCCGGGTAAAGGGAGTTGGGGGCGAGGACTCAGATCCTTTTGCCATCCGATTGCACGAGATTAGTACAGAAATCAGGGAAGTTCCCCACAACAGCAAAACTATTCCTCTGCTTACACTCAGGACAGTGACACAGTAAGTTATCACTCAACTGATACAGTGATAGGAGAAAATGTGTCTGTTTGTTGATGATATTTTATTTTCTTGTTAATCCTATAGTATGATACAAATAAACCACTGAATTACAATGATGTCATAATTTCAGTTCATTATTTCTCCATTAGTGCACGATTAATATTCTGATACCATCATCTGTTGCTCTGACCTTGGCACAAGAAGGAAGCTGCAATAACGTTCTGAAAGGACCCCACCACATTAGGCTAGTAGCTACCCACATGACGGAGCAATATGAGACTCACTAAAGTATCTCACTGTAACATCAGATTAAACAACACAATGGGCCAAATTCAGGAGGTGACAGAAATGGTGTTAGCGAAACTGAGTCTGTGATGGAATATACAGACAGGGAAACAAGGGGCTAAGGAACTACTCTGGGCCCAGCCAGCCCCACACCACCACACCTGTAGCAAATGTGCCAACTGGAGGAGGAGTTAAAGGGCAGACCAGAGAAGAGGGCAGACCTGCAATTCCTAGAGAGAAGAGCTGTGGGAAGGCAGAATCTCTCCCTCAACAACTGCCCAAAGGCCCCTCCCTGGAGGAAGGAAGGACCTGCTGCAGAGACAGCCTGAGAGGGAAGTATTCCCCTCTCTCTCTCTCTCTCATACAAACTCCAGACTTGGTGAATCTCCTTTACTTTGTTTGGACTACCTGCGGGGGATGGGAGGAGGGGAAGGAGAGGGGGAAGACCTAGGACTGAGGCAGGAGGAAGCAGTTGCTGCCTGAGAGAAAGAGAGCAACTGCCAGATGGTTTGGTGTGTGATGATCGACTCCAAACTGGTGCGCAGTACTCTGCCACCGAATACGAGGTGGCAAGAGCTGACATCTGCAAAATTGGAGCATGAGCACCCCATGATGAACCTGCCAGTTTGCTAAGAAGATTATTGTGCGTCTTCACTTTAGCTGCTGTCTTCTTCAGATGGGTATGGTAGCTCAGTGTGCAGTCTAAGGTCAGACCTAGGTAGACCGGTTCTACTTCATACTTCACCTTCTAACCATTCAGATAAACATTCAGTTCTCAGGTTGCACTGGCGTGATGAAGATGGAACAAACTGTAGACTGTTTTTATGATGCTTGGCTGGAGGCGCCAAATCTTATTTTATCATGTTCCAGTTTAAGGTGGCATCAAGCTTGTGAAACGTCTGGGCCTGGATACCGCAACTGATGTTGTCTGCATAAATTAACTTTTGTGATTCCGTTGATGGCATTGAGTCATTGATGTAAAGGTTGAACAGGGTTGGAGAAAGCACAGAGCCCTGGGGTAACCCATTGCTCTGTCATATCCAAGCACTTGTCTTCTCCCCCATATGGACTCTGAACTGCCTATTGCAGAGGAACAGTTCAACAACGCCTGTGACCCAAGGTAGCAGTACCCATGATACCTTCATGAGCAGGCCAGTGTGTGATACCGTATTGTATGCCGCTGTTAGATCGATGAAAACAGTACTTGTTTTCAAGTTTCTCTGGAAGCCATTTTCAACAAATGTGGTCAGTGTGAGTATGTGCTACGTCGCATGTGCTACGGCCTCAGCGAAAGTCAGCTTGGTCAGGGCTCAAAATTCTCTCCACGTCGGGTAACATGCGCTATAGGATCAAGCGCTCTAGTGCCTTGAAGCACTCCGACAATAATGATATGGGACGATAGCTTGATGCTTGACTTGGGTCATTTCCAGGCTTTTGGAGGCCAATGACTTTTGTGGTGCGCCATATCTTTGGTACCTACCTTCATTGATGACCCTGGTGAATAATTTCACAAGCCAAAGCCAAGCACAGGGAACCAAAGTTTCTCAGGAATTCTGGAGATATGTTGTCATAGCCTGCAGCTGTTCCACACTTGATGCTACCCAGTGTCTTTTCCAGCTCTGTTACAGTGAATGGTTCTGGGCAGCTTCTGATCTGGTGTACCTGTTTAAAGATAGGCCATTCGTTAGCGCACCTGTCTTCACACCTGTTTCTCCAAAGATGCTCTGGCCACTTTAAGTAGGTGTCTGGCTACCTGGTTGGGTGTCACTGAGTCAGCCTTAAGCAGCCCTGTCAGACCACTGATAACCCTCCAGGGACCCTAGGTCGGACCCGGTGGAGGGAAGGACTTGGGGTCCCCTATCAGCAATCCCTCCTGCAGGTCAAAGGCCTAATCCCTGAGCAGTAGGTGGTGCTCCCCTACCAACCATCCTGAGTGAAGACCATCACAAGGGCCAATTCATCCCTGCATCAGAGCTGAACTCAGCATAGGGCTCAAGGTGGGGGCAAAGTGGCTATGTACAAATTTGTACTTTCCACGTCCTGGGCCAGCTTGGGGACCCTTTGACCTCATTTGTAAGGTAGACCAGCCTGCGTGCTGCCTTAACTTGATCCCAGCTCTTTGTGGCCCCAAAGGGTGATTGCAGCAGCCAAGAATGGCTGGAACACAATACAGCTGCCCCCAGCACATCTCCATGTACCAGAGGCTCCTGTCCTGGACTGACATGCCAGCCAGGAAAGACTCCTATAGCAAGAGAATTCCTGAGAGAGACACTGATCTTACTGCTTTATCCACTGATCTTACTGCCTCTTTTCACCAGTGATGTGGCATAGGGCTGAACTGGAAGGAGAGGGCCACAGAGTTAATATCAGTGAGTGCAATTCCACTTAACCCAATAGAATGTAATGGAGGAGACTTTAAGAAAGAACAGCTTTCTGTATACAATAGAAATGAGTGACTACATGCATGTAGTTCACCTTTATGCTGCCATAGAAACAGGGCCGGTGCAACCCATTAGGCGACCGCACTAGCATTTCGGGTCCTTCGGCAGCAACCGCGGCGGCCAGATCTTCGGCCGCCCTGGTTGTCCTTGGCATTTAGGTGGAGGGACCCGGGGCAGGGGGGGCGCGGGGAGGGCTGCTGACAGCAAGTAAGGGGGGGCATGCCATGCAGGGGAACCGTTTCCCACCCCAGCTCAGCTCTCAAGCCTGGGAGGGAGAGAAGTAGAATGGGGCGGCGTGCTCGGGAGGAGGTGGAGCAGAGGCGAGCTGGAGCAGGGAGCTGCCAGGGGGAGCTGCCGTGGGGGGCCTCAGGGCAGAGAGCTGCCACAGGGCTTGCAGGGTGGGGGCGCAAGGTGGAAGTTTCGCCTGGGACACGAAACATCCTTGCACCTGCCCTGCATAGAAAAGCTCAAGCTGTAATATATCACATCGGCAAAGCCCCTCAAATGATTATAGATAGTCTAAGAGTATAATTCTTATAAGCATGCAAATTAAAACAGCTCACAAAAATGAAATCCTCCCTAATGGACAACTTAAAGGATTTACAGGTACACCTGTTTCCAAGAAACTGTTTGCAATGAGAAGGGAAACTTTATAATGCTCGGTCTTTCACTACAGGAATCCTTACAGTATTGTTATGGGATCTTTTTCAAGATTACTGAAAATAATATACTTGTGAAAGATACAGGAGGCAACCAGTTAGCAGGAAACATTAAGGGCAAAATCCAAAATTCATTGAAATTGATGGGAAAAAAACTCCTTTGACTTCTAAGGTCTTTGGCTCAGGGTCCAATTACTATCTAAAATGCACTTGACTGTTATGATCTGTGCTAGGATTTACAAAATATTTCAGGGTCAGAGGCTAGAGCAGGGGTAGGCAACCTTTCAGAAGTGGTGTGCTGAATCTTCATTTATTCACTCTAATTTAAGGTCTCACATGCCAGTAATACATTTAAACGTTTTTAGAAAGTCTCTTTCTATAAGTCTATAATATATAACTAAACTCTTGTTGCATGTAACGTAAATAAGGTTTTTAAAATGTTTAAGAAGCTTCATTTAAAATTAAATTAAAATGCAGAGCCCCCTGGACTGGTGTCCAGGACCCAGGCAATGTGAGTGCCACTGAAAATCGGCTCACGTGCCACCTTCTGCACCCATGCCATAGGTTGCCTACCCCTGGGCTAGAGTTTTTGTGTTTCTGGCATCTGCCCTCGCATCCATTCAGAAGCTGATTAGATCAGACTTTTACTTTTCCTTTGTAAAAGAGAAAGTCACAATGAATGAAAATCTGAACCACATGCTAGGCCCAGAGTGCACACCCTCAGGTTTCCTTATTCCCAGTTGTCCCTTATGTAAAACTACTGTCCAGAAATTTGCAATTCTGGTTGTTAAAGCTCAGAGCATTTGACATAGACTGGAATCCTGCTACAATTTCATTGGGAAGGCCCCACCAAGAGCTGGTTAAAAAAAAATATTAAACATTTTATTTTCATTTTCCAAAAGACCTCAGAGACATGAAATAGACCTAGCCAATGAAAACGTGACAGGAACTGCACAACTTGCTTCTCAGGGAAAGAGATTTGTTAAATATTGAATATAATATAAATGTTGTAATATTAGATCCTGATTTAAAATAGCATGCTTGATTTAGGACACCAAATAAATAGGGAAAGGGCTTAAAGAAACCAAAAAGAGCATTTAGTCTCACAGTGCAGAAATTGCTGTACTTCAAAGATGCATAATGATAGGTATTAATAGATTAGTGCTCCCTGTCCTTCTCTCTCACTACAGAGATTAGGGAAAATTGGTCCTACGTAATTTGACTGAAGAATTACGTTAGCCACAGTAGGGAAAGGCTGGTGTTGGTTTTTGCACCTAGAGCTGTACCTAGGTAGGTACCTAAAAAACAGGTAAATACAAGACTCCTATCCTGAAGAGTGAGTATCCTATCGAAACGTAACATAACACAACAACGAGGATCATAAACAGACAAGAAAGGGCGGAGGGAAGAATATACTGGCAATAAGATGATCACACAGCTATTCACTACAGCGTGTACATATCTGAATGGTTCAGTTTCCTGAGTTGGTATTTGCCCCTCACTGAAATGGCAGAAGTGAGTTTTTAGAAGGGCTCTGAATGTAGTGAAGGAGGTGGCCTAGGGATTTTCCTACAACCCCCTCACCCCACTGAATTTCCCCAACATCCCCTAATGGTCAACTAGTTACATGCAGTGTTGCCAATTTAGTCATTGGTTGGAAATTTGAATTGAAATGGAAACATTAATACACATTTTAAAAGCATATACAGTGTATGATAAAATACTTGTACCTGAAAAAGTATAATAGGTTTGAAAAGTACAGTATGAACAAAGACTAGCTTTTTCACACACCTGTTGTTTTTTCTGACAATGATGGCACATTCATTTTGGCAATGTTGGCCAACCTTATAATTTCAAAATATGATTTGTAAGCAAGGTCTGAATGAGCTCTCCCTGACAGCTAGTGAGGAGCTGGAGGGAGAGTGGGCGTAAGGCTTCAGGACCAGACTGTATTTACATGAATTCACCTACTCTGGCTACATATCCAGCCCACTGAGCTGTGTTGCCCAAGTGATCAGTTTTGGCTGGCGTTGGGTTACAGATCACTTTAGTATTGAATATAGGGGGTCATGAAATGTTGTTATCCTTATTGTCTGAGTAAAGGGCAGCAGAACTGTACTTAGCCTGTCCTGATTAGGGGGTCACCCTCAGTGCTTAATTTTTGCCAGGGCTGAGCCCCAGCACCTCTAGGCTTGGCAGTTCATAGCCCTGGCACTTCTAGGCTTGGCAGTTCATAGCTCCAGGACCTCTGGGCTTGCCACATCAGTTATAAAAGTAAACAACTTGCTTGAGCCCCGGCCCCACTTTTATTACAAATTAAGCACTGGTCACCCTCAACTGAAGAGCACTTGCTGAGCAAGGGGTTTGGGTGGCAGATCCCAGTGTGTATGTTGGGGGGTTGCTTGTGGTGTGGGCTGTACCTCAGAGTCACAGGCATTATTTGACTTGCCCCTCTTCCTATTAAAAGATAGAGCTTATTAGTCTCCATAGACAGCCATTTGTTTTGGTAAATGTAGAGTGACCACATTTCCCTATGCTGAATATGAAACACCTGGTAAAATTATTCATATTCAAGTGAGTTCAACAGCTATCGATCATACATTCAAATTAACATCATGTTGATTAAGCCCCTGTTAAAAATAAACATTGCATAGTTGGATTCTTTTTATTTACCTTCTTATCTTTAAGGCTTTAGGGTTCACACGGGGAGGGGTGACACACACACCCCTACTCCCTCCCTTCCCCCCACAAGAAGGGGTGACACACAAATACTCCCGTACACCTCTCTTACATAGGGGAAGGCGGGGGTGACTGACCAATCCAACCCTTCCAGCCCATCGCTATCTGCCCTCCATTCCTGGCTGGGCCCCAGGACGTACCCCCCCACACCTTCTCCTGGTATCTGGCACCACGTCTTCCCAAGGCAATATGTTGGGGGGAGAAGGCATGCAGGGTCATATGTCCCTCCCATCAGATTTCTGCCAGGGTTCACACCAGAATGTGACCAGTAGCAGCCTTTTGGCAGTGTGCGAGAGGGAAGGGACGGGAGCTGCTTCCAGCTGCAGGAGAGGAATGACCTGGCCTGTTTTTGCAGAGCTCATGTGTCATAAACAGATAGCTAAGGGTTAATGTCTCTTTCACCTGAAGCACCTGACCAGAGGACCAATCAGGAAACCAGATTTTTTCAACTCTGGGTGGAGGGAAGTTTGTGTCTAAGTCTTTGTTTTCCGTCTGCCTGCTTTCTCTGAGCTTTGGAGAAGTAGTTCTGTTTTCTAATCTTCTGTTTCTAAGTGTAAGGACAAAGAGATCAGATAGTAAGTTATATGGTTTCTTTTCTTTGGTATTTGCATGAATATAAGTGCTGGAGTGCTTTGATTTGTATTCTTTTTGAATAAGGCTGTTTATTCAATATTCTTTTAAGCAATCGACCCTGTGTTGTGTCACCTTAATACAGAGAGACCATTTGTATGTATTTTTTCTTTCTTTTTATATAAAGCTTTCTTTTAAGACCTGTTGGAGTTTTTCTTTACTTCAGGGAAATTGAGTCTGTACTCACCAGCGAATTGGTGGGAGGAAGAAATCAGGGGAAATCTGTGTGCGTTGGATTTGCTAGCCTGATTTTGCATTCCCTCTGGGGAATAGGAAAGTCCTTTTTGTTTCCAGGACTGGGAACGGAGAGGGGGAGTCACTCTGTTTGGATTCACAGAGCTTGTGTCTGTGTATCTCTCCAGGAACACCTGGAGGGGGGGAGGGAAAAAGGATTATTTCCCTTTGTTGTGAGACTCAAGGGATTTGGGTCTTGGGGTCCCCAGGGAAGGTTTTTCAGGGGGACCAGAGTGCCCCAAAACACTCTAATTTTTTGGGTGGTGGCAGCAAGTACCAGGTCCAAGCTGGTAGCTAAGCTTGGAGGTTTTCATGCTAACCCCCATATTTTGGACGCTAAGGTCCAAATCTGGGACTAAGGTTATGACATCATGTCTTTCCCCCCCATGTCCACGTCCACACCCCCCCCCCCCGCTCCCATGTGGCTGGAAGCAACTTGTCCCTTCTTGCCCACACAGTGTTGAAAGGAAAGGCTACTAACACCTTCAGGCTTCTCCTGGCCACCGACATAACCCAGCTGCCTCCAGCCCCCCGGCTACAGCACAGGCAGGAAGGGGTTAAGCCCTAAGGCTGCATTGTGCACAAGGGCCCAGGGAACCTGACTGCAGGAGCTTCAGCGAACTGGCCAGAGAGGTGGCTCAGCAGGGGAGGGTGCCTAGGGGATGGAGTTGCCCCGCACTCCCTGTGGGCAGGACCCGGGGTTGGGGTGGGGAAGTGGGTGAAGAGGGTGCTAAGCCCCTGCCCGGGGTGGGGGGGGCCTAATATGGAGCCTGCAGGGCCAGGGCATGAACAGGCTGGAAATTGCTTCCCTCTACGCCACTCCAGAGCTTGGCAGAGAGGCATCCCTGTGCCAGTGCTGTGCAGGGCTTTGGCATATACAGGGCTTGGCTCCTCCTGCCAGCACGCTGAGGCCAGAAGGTCTTGGGCTTTCCTGGGCCACCAGCCCAGCCAGAGGCAGTGGGGCAAGGAAGGAGCTTGCTGGCCAGGCTGCTGGTGAGCTGAGTGCTTTGCCCAGAGGCTGGTTCTCTGCACAGTGCTGAGAGTAGGACGTGCCCCACTGGGGGAATATGGAGGAGCAGTGGGGCTGAAGTGGCAGTGGGGCAAAGCAGGAGAGAACAGCAAGAGGGGAAGCAGTTAAAGGACTGATGGGTGGGCAGCAGAGGCAACACATAACTGGCCGCCACCTGATGCCTGCCCACAGTCACCAACCACCGCAAGTGTCAGCTGGAAACAGGGTGGGGCCCGTGCTCGCAGAGAACTGGCACTCAGCGAAGCCTGTGCTGACGGACCAGAAGGGGGAGTGGGCAGCCCTGCGAGCTGAATCTGTGCCTTGCCACCAGCCTTGCACACGCACCCCCATCATCGGCCACTGGACACCTGCACCCCCCAATCACTGCTGGTGGGCAGATGGCTGGAGAGCAGGTATCCAGCCAACAGCAGGACCTGCCGGTAATGATGTGGGGGAGACAGAAAATACGGAACAATTTTCCCCTTTTTGAAGAAAAAATGAGGACAGCTTAAATATGGGACTGCCCCTTTTAAAAACGGGACATCTGGTCACCCTAGTAAAAGTAGAGGAGCTTGGTTTGCGAGATGGATCAGCAAGGCCAATGCTGCCAAACTATGTGAAAAGGCTTCAAAATACTAATCCTCTGGACTGCACTGATATACACAAAGCCTTATAAGCCAGTCATTGTTAAAGCCAATTTTAGAAGTACTTAACAAGGCTGTTAAAAATGCTGGAGACATGATACAGTTTAGTCAAACAAACACAGCTGTCACATCACACTTTCTCTTTAAGCAAGAGACACCAGACACTACAAACTGGAAGCCAATGTTAAGTGCATTGTCATTTGTTAATCCTGAAGTTGGCCACTGGTTCCGACCAAGACCAGCAAATGCTTACTATCTTTCTGCAAGAAATGCAGCTGACAGGCTAGAAGCATGCAGTGCAAAAGTGGAAGACTCAGCAATTGAAAAACTGGGTGGCAAGTATTAAGTCACACTGCGTACCTTATCTTGATATCAGTGGTAGGCCAGTAGATTAATTTCTAGATGTTCATATGATGGATTCGGTCACAGAGATCACCTTGGGACTGTCACCTGATGTGCTAGAATTACCTCTGAGCCCGTTTTCCCTGCCAGCTTGGGACTTCCAGAACCCTGCCTTGTTGAGCCAGACACACTAGCCTGCTGCAATGCAGACCCAGGGTCCAGGCCACGCCCCTAAAGCTGCAGGATTTAAGTAAAAACAGCTCTGCAGGTTACCTGACTCCAGGACCCAGACACCCAGTTCCCAATGGGATCCAGACCCCAAATAAATCCATTTTACTCTGTATAAAGCTTATACAGGGTAAACTCATAAATTGTCCACCCTCTATAACACTGTTAGGGAGATATTCACAGCTGTTTGCTCCCCCAAGTATTAATCACTTACTCTGGGTTCATTAATAAACAAAAGTGATTTTATTAAGTATAAAAAGTAGGATTTAAATGGTTTCAAGTAATAACAGGCAGAACAAAGTAAGTTACCAGGCAAAATAAAGTAAAAACATGCAAGTCTAAGCCTAATACATTAAGAAACTGATTACAGGTAATAGCTCACTCTCAGAGATGTCCCAATAAGCTGCTTTCACATGCTAGAGTCTTTCCTAGTCTGGGCCCAATTCTTTCCCCTGGAACAGTCCTTGTTAGTTCCAGCAGCCATCTCAGGTGGTAACTAGGGGTTTTCTCATGACTAACAGCCACTTTGTCTTGCTCCACCCCCCTTTTATAGCTTTGGCACAAGGCAGGAATCTTCTGGGTCCCCACCCCTCCTTCTAAATGGAAATGTACCAGCTTTAAGATGGATTCCAGTATCTTGTGACATGGTCACATGTCCTATGAGGCCCCAAGGTCCATTCTTCCTGGGTTGGCCCACATGTACACAGGAAGGTTTGCAAGTAAACAGAGCCATTTACAGTTCATTGATTCTGAAATACCCTTAATGACTTCCACTTAACATGTTTACATCAGTAATACAAGTTTATATCTTATTCTCCTAACTTCAGACATAGAAATAATACGTGCAAACAAATAGGATGAACACACTCAGTAGATTATAAGTTTTGTAATGATACTGTACAAGAGACCTTTTGCATAAAGCATATTCCAGTTACATCATAGTCACATTCGTAAGCATATTTTCATAAAGCATATGGAGTGCAACATCACAGTTCAGGTTATAGAAGACACATCGGCTGTATCTCTGACAACCCACATCTTAGAAGAGATAAATGCTTGTAAACTGAACGGCAAAGAGATGGCTACTTGTGCATCTGATGGAGCTGCAAACTTCTCTGAAAGACATAGTGGAATATGAGCTTTGCCCAGAAAAAAGTGTAATTCTAAATTCGCCTATGCACACTGCAGAAGCCATCCACTCTAACTAAAACTAGTACGAACTGCAGACTCTTCAAAACGCATTTAAAAAGCTATAAATTTAATATTTTCATTATACTCTTTTTTCAGCAAGTATCCAAAAGAACTGAATGTCTTGGAAAATACAAAAGATACACTGGGACTGAAGTTCAAATTAGTCCAACCTGGGAAAACATAGTGGCTTTCTCATGAGCAATCCTTGGCTGTTGTCTTAAAATTACTAAAACCATTATTATTGGCTTTGGAAAGTATCTACTGAGATAGGACGGATCTAAGTAGTGAGGCTGGTGGACTATTTTTGCTACTAAGTTCAGAGAAGACAATCGCCATTTGCTCTTGTAAGTCTACCTTTGAAACCACTTGGGTCATTAAACAATGCCACCTAGGCATCTGCTACAACAGTAGATCTCTGTCCAGCAACTGAAGTTACACTTGGATGAATGAGAGAGATATCCATTGAAAACGTACTGGAGGAAACAAAGACTTCAGTTCAGAAGTTGACTAATCAGGGCACTTATATTGATTCCTTAAGTGAAGAGGACAAGAAGCATTTGTTAAGCCTGCTAGAAAAAGTACAATACACAGATGTGATTCTTACATCTATACAACAGCCAACTTCTGGATTCTATCAACCTCTATGTAGCTTTTATAGATACCTGTCTTATAAAACACTAACAGTTGAGTGGAGTGAGGCACCACCTGCAATGGGGCTGCAATGTGATCAGGACAGAACAGAGAATTTGATACAGAATGAAATATCACATGATGAACAAATGAAGATTTAACTTCAACTTCTTCTTTATCATCACTAATGTTTCAACCCAATCTCTGTGCTATGTTTCCTGGAATGAAAGACGTAGGAATTAATCACTTTCTAGTCCAGGGTTTCTTAAATAGGGGTCGCCGCTTGTGTAGCAGGCCAAGGGACTTACTGGCCGCCGCTTCCAACAGCTCCCATTGGCCTGAGGCAGCGATCCGCGGCCAGTGGGAGCCGTAATCGGCCCAACCTGCGGATGGTAAACATACCAGGTAAACACACCAGCCCGGCCCGCCAGAGGCTTTCCCTACACAAGCGGTGAACTCTGTTTGAGAAACCCTGTTCTAATCCCAGTCACAACAACTACATCTGAGCGTTCTTCTTCCTCATTGAATAGAATTTTGTGCTCTGAAAGAAGTCGCCTTCTGCCTGATCATGAGCATATCATGAAGGACTGGAAGTACTGGACACATGAGAAGCCACCAAAGATGAATGCACTGCATTCGAGAAGTTCATTAACAGAGTTGCGCCAAATTACAAGAAACCAAGATGGATGCAGATGTAGTGCTTCCTAGTAGGCTTGTGTAATCAACTTCAATTTGTGTGATGATTTAAAAACATGAGTTAAATCTAATAAAATGGTCATGAAACATTATTCAGTTTTTACTATGGTGCCATACAGCCCACCTTCCCCCCAATGGTCTCACCCCTCATCGGTCCTCACACACACACCCCTGTGTTTTTGAACACACCCACACACACCCAATTTCAATTCCTGGGGAAAACACTGCCCTGGCAAACAGAGTGTGAAATATAGACTGTCGGAGTGACACAGTCAAAGGGACTAATTTTATCCAGTGTGTGACTTTGGAACAGGCATTCTGCCTGAACCACACAAACAGCATTCCAATAAGGAACAAAAACAGTCAGAAAACCACAGCCTTTCCAGCCCTTCAGTAGCAGGCAGGTCCAATGGCCAGCTTTACTTTTTCTAGTGGTTTGGCTGTAAAATTAAATTGACAATGGATCAGATGACTATTCAACTTCTAGTCAGAGCAGTGGTGATGAATCTATCCTTGTTTGAACTTGTCTCACAGATTTCCTTACTCTCATGAGAAACAATGGCGCCCACTGCTTCATTCGCACGTGAACCAGAGGAACCCCTTAAAACCTACAGTGGGTCCATTGTCATCATGCAAGTCCAAGTGTCGTGTGTCATAAATGACTTACCACAATTATCTTCAATGTATGTTCTGCAATCTTCGCCCATTGTCCACATTGTTTATTCATTAGCTTCCGCTCCCAGTTTTTGTTTACCAGATTTCTTAAAATGTGTGCTGCACTATAGTAATAGCACGGTATCCCTGCCCTTCCCACCAGGCATCTCTTGCCTCTTTATACAATGCTGGAAAGAAGCAATGAAAAAGCAACATTAACTCACTGGTCAAACTAACATTTATAATTAAAATTAAACCCGGCTTCAGATCATATATATTCAGTCTAGCAGTTGATGCAATTATTTTAATGCAATCTCCAATGTTTATTAAGTAATTCTTATATGGTAGCTGTAACATTTGATTTGTAATGAAATATATCTATCAGGAATTGGAATTCCTGGCAAGAAATCTTTAAGCTGATGTTCAGTTGTTGTTTATTCCATGTATCTTTAGTACCAGACTTCCATCCTCTAAATTCTTATTTTTGTTTGCTAATCTGTTAAAACAAACAAACAAAAACAAACAAAGTAGTTTGGTTTTAATATGTTAAAACTAACATGATAACTATTTAAACTACACTAGATGTTAGAGATGGGCCTGAACTGCAACATCGGATCCAAAGTCTCTTGTCAAGAAGTTCACACCTAGTTCCAAACTTCATAGCTTGAGCCTCTCTCTATAAGCCACTGGACCAAAAGCCCTTCTAAATCCCCTGGACTTTGTGGAAATTTAGATTCGCAGCTGAACACTATTCTAGGCCTCTGTAGTAGTTACACGCACTAGACACATTCCGGCTCAACACAAAGAACATAGAAAGCGCGATACCAGGTGAGACCAGTTAATCATGTGTGGCCTCTAGTTATGTCAATACTTGCTGCTCTAGGACAGTGGTTTTCAACCTGCGGGTCATGACCAAGTACTGGGTCACAGAATGGATGGCACTGGGTTGTGGCGGATCTGGTCAGCACCGCCGACCAGGCCATTAAAAGTCCCATTGGTGGTGCTGCCCAGCTAAGGCAGGCTAGTCTCTACCCATTCTGACACCACACTGTGCCCTGGAAGCAGCCAGCAGCAGGTCTGGCTCCTAGGCGGGGGGGCCACAGGGCTCTGTGCGCTGCCCCCACCCCACATACTGGCTCCACACTCCCATTGGCCGAGCTGGGGTGGTGGTGCCTGCGGGCAAGAGCCACATGGAGCCTCTTGTGCACCTCCAACTAAGAACTGGACCTGCTGCTGGCTGCTTCTGGAGAGCAGCACAATCCGCGGTGCCTGCTTTAGCACCCCTAAGGTGCTGCTGACCGGGAGCTACTCGAGGTAAGCCCGTGCCCCAATCCCCTGCCCCAGCCCCAATCCCCTTCCTGCTGCACTCCAAAACCCTCATCCCCAGCCCAACCTCAGAGCCTGCATCCCCAGCCCAGAGACCCCTCCCATACCCTGAACCCCTCATTCCTGGCCCCATCCCACAGCCCTCACCTCAACCCTCTGCCAAAGCCCTGAGCCCCTCCAACACCCCAAACCCCTCATCCCCAGCTCCACTGGGCCGCAGGCATCAACAATGTTCTTCAAGTGGGTCGCCAGAAAGAAGTTTGAAAACCACTGCTCTAGGAGAAGTAGAAACTTTCCCCCAATGCACTAAGCCAATTGTGAGGTGAGGAAGGAGGAATGAGTGACAATATCCTGTCCCATGACATTTAGTTCCCATGACTTTTTAACTTTAGATCATGTATCAATCCTTTTGTGATATTACCAACAGTCAAACAGGTTGATTGCTAGGAGCATGTGACATTTTTTTTCCCATCTATTCCACAGGGTGTGAGTGGAGTGTGGCATTTAAAAGACCTTGCTGTGTTGAAAGCATCGGCTTTCCAATTGCTGGGCAAATGAAAACCTTTTCATAATATTTGGTCTCACTTTTCTGAACTATATAAACAAATGTAAACTCTTACATTCTAGCACTGACATAATCTCACCTGTTCTTTGTTTTGCTATGTGTCCTGCTCAGTACATGTGCTTAGATACTTGATTGAACAAGTAAAGGCTAAAACAAACAAACAAACAAAACCCCATGAAGACTCCAGTTCAGAAAAAAACATTCGATTTTAGGCCCAGCAAGGATATGTTACACGACACTTTGGAAAAGTCTTCAGGAAACAAGATCCTCTTCTGTTTATAAAAGGATCTTAAACTATCCAGATTCATAACCTGAAGGCCAGATCTGATCTGATTGATATTTGTATGTAGCCTGGACGCAATAGTGAAGATTATGTTGTGAACTCCACATAGAGCAGAAACTAAATCCTTTAAAAAAAGCAAACAAACACTGAGTCTCATCAAGGCCAAAAGTTCCCAACTCTTAGAGGAAGTTAATCACAGAGTTGTTGAGAGTAAGAAGAGGTGGTAAAAATTTGCTGTTTTTAAAAACAAGACTTTTAAAAGCCAGTCTCTTGAAATTTTCAGAAAGACACAAATGCTGTTTTAAACTCTTCTACTTGAACTGTAACACAAAAATATACGAAATCTGGCATGCTATTTTATACACTGAGAGAGCACTGTGATCTGCTGTTAAAATGAAATTTGATGCAATGAAAAAAGATATTTTTAGCCTTTTTCATTGGAATTTATTTTAGTTTTGGCACAGAAGATGCCTTTTTTTTTTCAAAGTCACAGGCTCACAGACACTGATACGTTGATACACTATCATACTGCCTGCAATGGACCTGGGGTATGATACACTGTCTGTGTTTTGAGAGGGGTTTACACAGGAATCCATGATCAGATGCACTGTCTGTAGCTTAGGGGCAGAGGAGGGCTGCAGCCAGTTATGGGTCAGGGAGGAGTGAGTGGGTAATAGGTGGGGCTCAGAGTATGAATGGACCTGAGGACCGCGTAGGGAGGTAGCGAATATGAAAGGACAGACATCTCTAAAGGACAGTTGAAGCCAGTTATGGGACAGTAGGGGATGAGCAGATAATAGGGATTATGGGAGGGATCAAGGTAGCCCAGGAAGATAATGAATATGTGCTAAGCCTGCTACATTCTCACAGAGAACTGCTCCTGCCTCTTAATCCCCACCTAATATTGGCCCATCATTGCACCATTGCCTCAGGGCAGAGGGAAAGCAACAGAATTCATATGCCATTCATGCATTTTGCAGTACATTACTGCTCATCTCATTTCCTGTTTATTCCCTTTTCTGGTGCCTTTCTCTGGCACATACAACAGCAGTCTGATAAGTAGCTTTGTGACTGTGGTTGCTCACAGTGGGAACACAGGATGCAAATAATTTAGGAACTTTTGAGTATTTTTTTTAATTTAGTGTTAATTTAATTGATTATGGAACACAACATGTAAGCATCATATCCACAAAAAATACACATACTGTAACTGAAAATTACAGTCATTTGCCAAGCTTAGAACATTAACAGCTGAGTAATAAGACAGCCAAGGGAGGTCTTTACGACCTGACACAAAGCCCACTGAAGGGAATGGGGTGACTCCAGTGGACTTCAGTGGGCTTGGATGAGGCCTACGGTGACCAGATGTCCCAATTTTATAGGGACAGTCCCGATATTTGGGGCTTTTTTTTATATAGGCTCCTATTACCCCACACCCCCATCTTGATTTTTCACAGATGCATAGGTGCCGACTCTGGGGAAAAATTGGTGGAGTCGGAGCAGGGCCAGGGGTAAGCACCCACCAGGGCCAAGGAAAGTTGGCGCCTGTGAGCAGATGTTCTGATTTTACAGGGACAGTCTCAATATTTGGATTTTGTCTTACGTAGACGCCTATTACTCCCACCCCCGTCCCGATTTTTCACACTTCTGTCTGGTCAGCCTCAGACGTGATTTCTGTCAGGCGTCTCCCAAGCTGTGACTGGCCCTGCCCCAGCATCACAAGGCTGCAGTGCGCCGCTTTGCCCGGCTGCGGGCCCCCACGCGGCCATCCGCAGAGCCCGCGGCCGCACGCAGGCTGTGGGGCCGGCAGGGGGCGGGGCGGGGCGGGGCGGGGCGCGGGGACCCCCCAGAGACACCTCGCTGCTGGCGGGCTCCCCCCGCTCTCACCTGGAACGCGCCAGCCCACGCGTGCCGGGGCCGGCGGCAGCTCATTGGTGCAGGGGGAACCGGAGGCCAATGGGAAGGGGGACTACGACTCCCAGCCACGCTCGGGACCGCGCCCGCCAGGCGGCATGTGCGCTGCTGGGGCCAGCGCCGGTCGGGTGCTACCGGCGCCCAGGGGAGGGCGCAGCCTGCGCGGGCTGGGGGCGGGGTGACTCTGCCACGGCGCCGGCGCTGGAAGCGGAGCCTGGCTGGGAAGGCGGCGGGAGGTAAGTGCAGCCCGGTCGGTCTCTGCTCACTGAGCGGGGCGGCCAGCGGGTCCGGGGCTTTGCTGCCGGGCGGGGGTCGCGTCCCCGGGGCTCCGCAGCCTGGCCAGCCGGCGGGGAGCTGCGCCCTGCGGCAGCGAGAAGCCTCCGGGGGGGGGGACTCCGGGGCTGCTGCAAGTGACCCGGCTCCAGGGGCGGCCGGGGCGCAGGTGAGGGCTCCTGGCTCCTCCGGCCTTGCTGCGCCGCTCGCTGCTCTGTCCTAGCGGATCGCCGCCCTCCAGCCTTAGCTCCCTGCCCGGCTATCGCTGCCGGGCTCCCGAGGGTGTGATCGGACCTGGGCCCGGGCTGCGCCTGCTGCCCGCCGATGCCCGCTAGTGCCTGAGCGGGCCGGTGTGTGCATCCCGCTAGCTGGTCACACACCATCGCTGTGCTTCAAACAGCCCCCAGCTAGGGACTGGGTGCCTGTGAAAGGAGAAGCCGGGGGAGTGTTGTGACATAGGATCAGTCATTTCCTGGCAATGGGCTCTGGTGACTTTACACGTCGCAAGCATACAATATTTCTGCGCTGAAGGGAGGAACCTGGGGAGCACTGATACCAATACTCTGCCCTTCAGAAGTGACTTCCAGCCAGGAATCTCAGTCTCTTTAAAAACGTTCACCAGTCAAGTTTGCCGGGCTTGGAAGAACATATAAAACCTCTAGGTCAGGGATCGGCAACCTTTCAGAAGTTGTGTGCCGAGTCTTCATTTATTCACTCTAATTTAAGATTTTGCGTGCCGGTAATACATTTTAATGTTTTTAGAAGGTCTCTTTCTAGAAGTCTATAATATATAACTAAACTATTGTTGTATGTAAAGTAAATATGTTTTTTTAAAATGTTTAAGAAGCTTCATTTAAAATTAAATTAAAATGCAGAGTGACCCGGACTAGTGGCCGGGACCCAGACAGTGTGAGTGCCACTGAAAATCAGCTTGTGTGCCGCCTTTGGCACCCTTGCCATAGGTTGCCTACCACTGCTCCAGGTAGTCAAATGAGCCATTGCAGCAGGCCTTCATATAGACATTCATTTAATCTGCTAGTGAGGGAAACATTTTCCTGGTCACGTCTGCTATAATATAGCTCTGACTCAGCAGGGCTTCTGATCATAACTCTTCACACCCACTATGTTAAGGGCATTCACACCTGTGTGCACTGATGCTTTCCTTCATCACATTTAGGCCATGTCTACATCTAAAATTTTGCAGTGCTGGTTGTTACAGCTGTATTAGTACAGCTGTATAGGGCCAGCGCTGCAGAGTGGCCACACTTACAGCAACCAGCGCTGCAAGTGGTGTTAGATGTGGCCACACTGCAGCGCTGTTGGGCGGCTTCAAGGGGGGTTCGGGGAACGCGAGAGCAAACCGGGAAAGGAGACCAGCTTCGCCGCGGTTTGCTCTCGCGTTCCCCGAACCACCCTGCAAACCGCAGGGAAGGAGACCTGCTTGTTCGGGGAACGCGAGAGCAAACCGGGAAAGGAGACCAGCTTCGCCGCGGTTTGCTCTCGCGTTCCCCGAACCACCCTGCAAACCGTAGGGAAGGAGACCTGCTTGTTCGGGGAACGCGAGAGCAAACCGGGAAAGGAGACCAGCTTCGCCGCGGTTTGCTCTCGCGTTCCCCGAACCACTCTGCAAACCGTAGGGAAGGAGACCTGCTTGTTCAGGGAACGCGAGAACAAACCGGGAAAGGAGACCAGCTTCGCCGCGGTTTGCTCTCGCGTTCCCGGAACCACCCAGCAAACCTCAGGGAAGGAGACCTGCTTGCTCGGGGTTCGGGGAACGCGAGAGCAAGCTGGGGAAGGAGACCAGTTTGATTACCAGAGGCTTCCTCAGGTATGCTGGGATACCTGCTTATTCCACGGAGGTCAAGAAAAGCGCTGGTAAGTGTCTATACTTGATTACCAGCGCTGGATCACCAGCGCTGGATCCTCTACACCCGAGACAAAACGGGAGTACGGCCAGCGCTGCAAACAGGGAGTTGCAGCGCTGGTGGTGCCCTGCAGATGTGTACACCTCCTAAGTTGCAGCGCTGTAACTCCCTCACCAGCGCTGCAACTTTCTGATGTAGACAAGCCCTTAGAGTGAACTAACTTGCACTGGGAAAGCTGGCTGGCTTTCTTAAGAAGGGCATTTCATTTCAGACACTTCAGTTTTGGAAGTGTTTTCAACAAGAGGGAGAAAAAATTGTTAGAAGATCCCTTTAAATACTTGTGTGTACAAATATAGTCTGCTATAAGTGTATCTAAGGCTTGTTTATCTGAAATCCCTAGGGAACAGGGTTCTGTTTTAAGTGAACAATGGGATTTGACCAAGTAAATTTCTGCTGTATTACTAACCCCGTTTTACAAATGAGAAAGTAAAGCAATCACTTGCCCAGCTTCATGCGGCAAGTCAGTGAGGGTATGTCTTTGCTGCAGTTAGCTCGAGTTCTCTTCGTTTGAGTTAGCCTAGCCTGTGTGAGAACAGCCATGCTAAAATAACACTTGCTTGTCTGTAGTGCTAGGACTTCTGGGACACATCCGGCCATTCTTAGCACTGCAATAAGCTGAGCCACACTATGAATTCTTTCTTGGTGTATCGTGGGAGAACTTGCCTGGTTCTTTCTGGGAACTGTGGGAAGGCATTGGAGGACTACCAGTACTCAAATGAAGATAGTTTGAGTCCACACTGCAGAATGTCATAGCAAACAGATTGGGCCTGCTTGAGCTGTAGCTTATGTCCCCTCTCAGGTCAGCCAGCTCAGGTTAAAAGCACCACTTCGTTCAAGTTAACTGTTTTTGTGTGTGGACAGGAGTACAGTCAAGGACAACATTCAAGTTATAACGTGAGTTAACTTTGCAGTAAAGATGATCCTTGAGAGAAGTAGAAACAGCTCTACTGCTTCCCAATCTTGGGCTCTAATTGCTAGGCTACACTTCCTTTTCCAAAGTAACTAATTTGGAAAGCTGTACATTTTTTGGGAATGTGTGTTGCACAACTAGATGGTGCTAACAATTCCTCTCAAATGCTGATGTGCCCGGAACTCAAAGTTGTCAGACCTCAGAAGTTAGACGATCAGATCCTGCAAGGGGCAACGACATGTCCTGCAAGAAGGGTGCTCACTATCTTTCAGGATCATGCCTTTTAATTGTCACAGACCCCAGTTGACACACTCATTGTTTCTAGCATACTTTGGGAAGCTGTACTGTATACATGGACTTGACCATTTAAATTGGGAAGTGTAAAACTCTTTGGGCATAGCTGACACAAACATTAGCTATGCTTATATACTGGTTTATGTTCTGCCTTGCTTTTGTTGTAACTAGTGATATTAAAGACTGGAACTTTCAAAAATGCCTAAGTGGCTTAGGCTCTGAGACTCCTACTCTCCAGTTTTACATTTAAAAAACTGTAATGAAATTGAAACAAGAGTTGACTGTTAAGAAATCCGCAAGTTGCTTCAGCAATCTGTCTTACCCTTGCATATGTCTAGGGTTTCTGGGTTTCAGTTTAAACCAATAACTGGTGGAAATCCAAAGCAACCCTTCGGTGTTGAATACTTGCAGCATCCTTTGCTGTAGTTTTACTGTTGCTCAGTTGTGGTTTCATTTTTGCAAGGCCTGAGAGTTACTTCTGGCCAACATTTTTTCTCCTGCAACAACTGACACTTAAGGTGACACTTGCAGCTAGTTCAGGAGTGTCAACCCTTGCACTGCTTTCCATCTTAGTGATGTCATCAGCTGTAAGAGGGGAGATGCCAAACCCTGAATGTGAGTCTCTAATTAAATACATTTTACATCAGCTTCGTTGCCTTACCTGGGGAACTTCAAGTCTGCTGCTTAGTTCCATTAAGCAGGAATCTTCAATACTTCTAGAGAAATGAATGCAAACTGTTTTACTTTGAACTCATCCCCTCCTTGTGTAACCTTGACAGTGCATTATTGAGGAAGCTGATTTCCATTGGATGATTCTCCCAAATGAGGAACACACCAGGGTCCACTCCTGAGCAAACAGGAGATGGGAAGTCGCTATCAGTTTGATAACATAACCGTAGATAAATAGCAAGTGCATGAATGAGGGCAGAACCTGTCATGGACCAAATCCCGCTCATGGAGTCTCTGAAGTTGGTATTACTCATATGAGTAGGGTAATTGGAATTTAGTCCAAGGTGTATTGCACAAAAATCTACATTAGAAGTGTAAAAAAAAAAAAATTAAGCAAGGGCTGAATATTGCCCATGTTGTCTTTTGTGTTCAGTGTAAATGTAGATTATTTCCCTGACTGGAGGGTTGAATGGTTTTGAAGAGGGAGAGAGGCTCCATTGGATAAATAGTAAAATCAGTTCACACACAATAGAAGTAGTTGCTATTACTTCTCCCAGAAAGAATCTTCCATAGAATAAAGTTTTCATCATCTAGGCCAGAAATGAGTCTCTCAGGGATCTCCCACACCTGAGGTTTGGGGCAAACTGTGCAGCCTGTTCTGCTGCATGGGAAAGCCCACCTCTCCAATAGAACAATTAGGGAGAAACAGTGCTAAGGAATCCTTGGAGAGCTTTTCCACCCTCTCAGGTTTTACCATGAGATGAGAGCACCTCATCTGACCCGCTCACTTGTTACATTGATTGATTAAATAAATGCTATAATGGACACAAGAATAAAGGATGATGTTAGGAAGTCCAGTTGTGACCCTTTTTTTATCCACCTACAATGCATAAGAAGACTGATAAGTCTGTGTCTTTTGTCGCACTTGCCTTGATAGTAGTCCTTAACGTCAGTCTGTTTAAAAAAAAAACCACCTCAGACAGAGTCATGCACGTGGTTGTTTTTCCACTCTCCTTGCAAAAAATGCATAAAAGATACTAGGGCTGGCTATTCTGAGCTAAAACGTCTAAACTCCATCCCCTTTAAATTGTAAATTCACTTGTCTGTATGTCACATGGTGGACTGTGGAAAAGCATTTTGGGTTTGTTTATGGAGTGTGAGACCTAAATTTATGTTCTCTTCCTCCTAGTCAATGACAAAGGGTCTGACTTCAGAATGATTGCATCAGTGGCCTTGGGTTTGGGCCACTGATGCAATCAACCCAGGGATTGTTGTCTCTGGAGAGATGAACTTGGCCCATAGTTTCATGCATCTGCCAAATCCTAACCAACCCATTTCAGCATGATGAAGTGGGCATAAGTCAAACTATGACCCTAATTTTCCCCACCTGAATATCATGAGATTTGATTGAACATTTTTAACTGTTACTCCTGTTGCATGAGGCAAAGCTGTTGCTGAGTTTAACGAGAGGGCAATGATGAAGTAAGGGTGGCAGAATCAGGCCCAGAGCCACCAGAGCTGCAAAAGAGAGGAATACAAATGCCCAAACAATTAAATCTCCCTCTATTTTCACTGTGATAGGGTTGGTTATGCTGGAAACAAGAGCTCTCTCTTACCTGAATTTAGTGGGGGAGGGCCTGGGGTGGTTTGCTGTTTAAAGTGAGTCCTGATTTGAACTGTCTTATCAACGTGCCATAAGTATCACATGTTCCAAAAATGGGTATTAGTGACCTATAATAGGTTGTCATGGAGAAAACAAACAGCAGCTATTGAATGCAACATAGCGTATTAAAGGGCTAATGAATTTGGTGGCATGGAACAAATCTTTAGAAGCTAAAATATTTTAATCTTTGATGTGGGAAATGAGGTATGAAACATCAATCATCAATTATATGATCTAGGCTAGTTTAAAAAGCAGTAAAGTGCAGTGGCTGCAGAAAGATCAAAGGTGGTTGTATTTTCTGAGGTAAATATCGCTATTGTCCCTCGTCCAAGAGATCATAGCTTAAAAATTTTATAGAGAGAGAGGGATCCTGTATGTCCATGAATTTTATGTTGAATCACTCAGGGATTTTCTTACATGTTTTCTTCATGCAGTTTCAGTTTGTGATGTACAATACAAATGTAAAGCACCACATGTAGCAAAACAATTAGGGCATCGCTCACATAGTCAAATTATGATAACCTTACTTAGTCTGAGTAAGGGCAGCTTATACCACAGGTAGTGTCATTGACTCCACTGGGACTTCTTGTAGAGTAGGCTTATAGGCTGAGTAGTATCACAATTTGGACCTCAGAGAGGAAATACAAACACTTGGGACCCTGTAAGGACGTCAAGATTTGTTCCTTTCAGTGGGCATTTTACCTAAGTAAGGGCTGAGTTGAAATTCAGGGCCCTTGCAATAATTCTGCATGGTCAGATCCCATTGGTTCATTACAGAACTCATCCGCCAAGTTCATTGTTCCACTCTAGTCAGCACTGGTGAGGTTTCAGCTTGAATATTGTGTCCAGTTTTGGGTACCGCACTTTAAGAAACATGGGGACAGCTTGGAGAGAGTACAGAAGA
Organism: Gopherus evgoodei; assembly: GCF_007399415.2. NCBI lineage: Eukaryota > Metazoa > Chordata > Testudines > Testudinidae > Gopherus > Gopherus evgoodei. Next base: position 342,606,538 of record NC_044322.1, read on the forward strand.
TTGGCTTAGGGCAGAAGTAATTGCTGGGCAGGGGGATGGGCAGATGTGGGAGTGATAGACATCACCACCACCTTTTTCACACCTCCTAGCCCTGGTCACTCATTGGTGAATTTGAAATGGACAGGCAGTGCAGAAGGTGTGTGTGTGTTAGACTGGCATGAAGAGAGGCTGCTGGTTGGTAGCTGGAAGGAGAGAGGTTTCTGGCAAGAGGGAGCAGCATAGTAGAATGTACAGAGGAGATGGGGGTCGGGGGGAAGAACCCGTGTTTAGTCAGGAGACTTGGGTGGAATAGAGGGAATGAGTGAGGGGAGATGGATGAAATGAGGGCAGCACTGTACTCAGGAGCAGATTTATGCAAAGTGTTAAAGATGAGGGTGAGAAGCTTGAACTATATAGGGAGGTTAAGAAATCACAAATGGTTTCAAAGAGAGGAGTGATATGATCCGGGCAGCGTGTGAGGAAAGTGACTTTTTGGATGAACTGGTGCCTGGGGAAGAGGGGCACATGGGGGAGATAAAGGTGTAGCTGGGTGCTTTAGTTGGGGGGCTGTAAGTGAACGAATGGATTTTTGAAGCCAACGAGGAACCAACTGATTCCTAAAATGTGGAATTGGGGAAAGGAGCTAAACATGACTCCAAGCACGAGAGACAGGAAAAACTTTTTGCTTTGCTGTATTATAGTGGGATGCAGGACATCCAGGATGAGATGTGAGGTGGTTAGAGGTAGGTTTGAGAGTCATCCGCAGAGAGTAAATGAAGCCATTTGGGAAGTGAATCTGACCCAGGTTAAAGTGCAGAGAGAGTTAAGGAGGGGACCACGGAGAGCACCTGAGGAATGCAAGGGACCTGATTCTCTGTGACCAGCACCTTGTCTGAGCACTTACACCCTTTTTGCACTGGTGTAAAACATTACCATCCTGATTTTTAGCATTTTACAGCCACTGTGCGCCTGTGTGATAACTGCACGAGTAGGGCAAGGGAGAATCAGGTCTGAGAAGAGAAGGGGGTTGAAAAAAGTAAATAGTAAGAGTTAAGGTATTTCTTTAAATAACTTTGTTTCCTAAATAGATGTGGGATTTATAGCCTTTGCAATCTTCTGTTAACCATGACTGGTTTGAAATGTGGATGCATGGGGCATGTGTTGTCTTGAGTTACAGCATGTTTCCTCTAGTCCATAGCCTTGACCTTCACCCCTATAAACTAAAAGGTAACACTTCAAAGGGTGGCAGTCTGAGTTTAACTTGGATTTGTCCAACAGAAAAGCATTCCTGTATATTTAGTGTAACATATTAAACCTACCTGTATTGTAAGGCTATGTTTGGAGATAAGAAGGTGTATTGTGTTGGTAGAGTTAATATATTTGCTGTGTTTAACACAGTCAAAAGGTGTGTGAAGACTTGTAGGGGATCTGCTCTTAGATTGGCTAATCCAGCAGTGCCACTGGATGGTGACAGAATGTGCAGTTTAAAGAAACAAAACTGTCCTATTGTGAGACTACTTTTTTTTAAGTGTACCTGTTTAATATCTGAAATTACATAATTTCATGCTTCTGCCTCTGTTACTCTTCATTGTGTGCTGTGTTTTGGCTAAGAGGGATGAGCTGCTTCACCACTCGTGTCCATCCAATATATCCATACAGTTAAAAATATTCACCCAAGCACCAATCCAGGTCCTGTGAAATCAATGGGAGTCTTCTCACAGACTTCAACCAGACCAGGATTTGGTCTGTAATGCAGTTTCCAGAAGCCAATGTAGATTGTTTGAAGCTTCCTGGTGAAGCATCTGAAATTTGAAACATGGAGCACTTAGCACGTACCCAGGGTGGTATGCAGAAGTCTTCCAAGGGGTGCATCAACCCTATAACTTGCTACATAAAAAAGCACTAGCAAAGTCAGTACAAACTAGGATTTTATACAGTGACTTGTTTATACTGCTCTATATACATTGAAATGCAAGTACAATATATTCAGATTGATTTTATTTTATAATTATATGGTAAAAATGAATAAGCAGTGTTTCCGTAGTGCTGTGCTGTGACCCTTTTGTATTTTTATGTCTGATTTTGTAAGCAAGTAGTTTAAGTGAGGTGAAACTTGGAGATACACAAGACAAATCAGACTCCTGAAAGGGGTACAGTAGTCTGGAATGGTTGAGAGTCACTGACTTCAGCTTTGTCTACACTGGAACTTTCGTCACTAAAACTATTGTAGCTCAAGGGTGTGAAAAAATACCCCCCTGAATGACAAAAGTTTTGATGACCAAGGCAGGAGCCACACTTCCGGTGACGAAGCTACCACCCATTGTTTAAGGTGGTTTTATTTTGTCTCCAGGAGAACTGTCTCCTGGCAATAAAGAGCGGCTACACAGCGTGCCTTACAACTCTGCAGCTGTAGCCGCACAGCCAAGCTGCTTTAAGGTACGCAGTAGCCTTAGAACATTCTTACCACATGGTGTTAATGTGGCATGAGTCCCACTTTTTTTGACACCTTCAGGTTAATAGCAGCATCCAGAGCAGGCCTTTATCAGTCAGATAAAGAACCACTACCTCTTAAGTCTCCTGCATGTAGCCTGTCAATTACCCCAGCTTATCTGGCTGATAAGAAATCCTGCTGGTACTCTTATTGCTCAGTAATTCAGTCTCTCTGTTGTTAAGCACAGGTTATCTGAGAGCAGCCTTTCATTGTGTATAGTATGGACCCACAGAATCCCAAAGATGATTCCTCCCCCCAAACATCAACTCATCTAGATATTTGCCTAGTTTTACAGCCGCTTACATAAAAAGCACTAGTGAAGTCAGTGCACACTACAATTTCATACAATTACTTGTTTGTACTGCTCTATGTACTACACACTAATGTCTGTGCAATATTTTATATTCCAGTTGATTTATTTTATAATTGTATGGTTAAAAATGAGAAAGTAAGCAATTTTTCAGGAATAGTGTACTGACACTTTTTTGTATACTTTTATCCAGTTTTGTAAGAAAGTAGTTTTTAAGTGAGATGAAACTTGGAGTACACAAGACAAAGCAGAAGTACAGTAGTCAGTAAAGGTTGAGAACCACTGGTTTAAGGGACTCCACTCCCCATTACGTTAAGCACTGCTTAGCACTCAAAACGGTTAACTCTGGAGACAACCATGGAGCTTATGTATGCTGGATAGTTAAATCCTGTTAGAACATGTATTCAGTGAATCAGATCCTTTTTAACTTTGTGTGTGTGTCTGGCTGGTAAATTGTTTAATGTCTATGCATTTATGCCCTGATCCAGCAAAACATTTAACAGATTTGTTCCATGGAATTTAACAGATTTGTTCCATGTCCTCTCATTGTCAGTGTACTTGCTTCTTAGGGTTTGAACCTGCTCTGCAGTATATAGCATATATGTTCACATTTCAGTGGCAAGGGAAGTAATTGTAACATGTCCTCTTGGGGTCTAAGTCTTCTGCACGAATAAACAGCATTTTATACAGGAGTGTCACTAGCAGTTTTTGAGCCTCTCTTATTAGGTTGTAAATCAGTTTCCATGCTATAAAAAAGTTAAATATTAATAAAGATGCATACAAAATGTCACTTCAAATAGTTTTTTCTCCTGATTTAGTCAGAACTAAAGTAAAATATAAACTTTTTTACATCCTTGATGTCAGTGGATTTGCTCCAGACTTACACTAATGTAAACGCAATGCGAGTCCAGCCCTTAGATTGTCAGAAACAATGAATCTTCTCAGGACCTGGCCACCATCAGTAATGAGCTGTGACTCATAATTTTCCTGGATTAGTACTTGGTAGTGGTTACAATTCCCTCTGCATTGCAATCAGTCTTTTTCTCTCCACCTCTGGTGTATCTTTGTGTTGATTGGGGTCTCTTTGAATTTAAAGAGAGTGGTTTATAAAGTACAGTAACAACCAGTATATTCTTTTGTGATTTGTATCAAGTGTCTCAGCAGGCGAATTGGTGAGGAAGGAAGGTAATTTTAAGACTAAAATGATTATTCCTTCTCCCTCACTGTGACGCTCTCATGGTATGTCTGTCTATACCTCAACAGTGGATTCTTTTGCTGACAGTCTTAGGCCATGATCCTGCAAATAGTTAGTCGCGTGTGTCATTCTATATGTATGAGAAGTCCCGTTGAAGCCAGTGGGAGTACTGGTGTGGAGAAAGCTATGTGTGTATGGGAAAAGGAGATTGGGGCCTTAGTTTGTACAGTTAAAATACATTCACCCTGAAACATTAGACAATACAAGAAAAGTAATGCCCAATTGTAATCTAAAATTTGTGCCTGCATGAGGCTTCCATAGCAACTCGTACACTACTGTCTCTTTTAGTCACTGGTGTCTGAGGCATGGCCCAATCAAAGGGAAATCCTGAAACAAATGTATCCAGCTCATCCCCGTTTGCTGGACTACCTCTTTGGGGCCTGTGCTGGTCTCTGGTAGCCCTGAGACCAGGGCAGCTCAAAACCACCCTTTCCCCACCCCCGTGGTACAGCTTGGCCAGATCAGGGAATCTAACCTTACCATGTTATAACATTTAATCATTCATGGCAGTCAGTGCTATCCTATCTCCAACTTTCAAGTTACTAAGGTGAAGCAGATGCATACTGTTTACTTTTAAAAGTCAATATGGAAAAAAAAGTGCTGCTTTTTTGGGGGAGTGGGTGCTTTCTCCTGTCCATCCAAGTTCCCTTTCTGCAATCTGACATGTTAACATTAACCAGGTCCTATTTACTTAATAGTTTAACAGCCCTGTCTCATTGCTCATAAATGAGTGGAAAATTTCTTTTTACCCATATTTGCACAAACAAGCTATGCAGAGCAACAGACAGGATGAGCACTATATGCCTGTAAGGTGTTAAGAAACTTGGAAGTCAAGTATTTTTAGCTGGTTGTAGACATTTTTTGTCATTCAAAATTAACTCCCATTGATTTCCGTGAGCATAAGATTGGAATAAATAATACCTGGCACAGGCATTGGGAGACTAGCCTTTTGAAGGCAATGGGGATTGTGCCTACTTCTGTCCCCTACTTGCCTGAGAGATCTATTTCAGCTATGACAATACTGAGAGTGTAAATTTTTAGGGGAAGGAGGGAGATGGACAGGCAAATCAAGTCACTGACTGCTTGGAGTAAAGAGAAGTGAATTTCAAAGGGGAGTCTATATTTGTATTTGAGTTTCAACTCCTGGTCCTGTTAACAGTGACTGTTTATAAGGAGAGGTAGCAGGAAATAACTCGGAAATAACACATCTCCCTAAACTGTTGCAGTCCTCTTTAGAAAGACTGTGGTGAGGGAAAGAGGAAGAACAGATGAAAGTGAATTTAACCCTCAATATTACATTTGAGTTTCCATACTTGCAAAATAATTGATGCAGGAGATTTTTAACTGAAAGACAAATGTAGAAATATTCACTTCTGTGTAATAAAGGCCACAACTGTGATTTTACAGCTGCTATACAAGCTTTCTGATCAATGCATTTGTAACCGCACTGCTCACTGTAGAATCTGAGTAGTCAAACTCTGAGGATCTTAAAACTTCTTGGAAGGAAACCATAAACTAGATGTTTAAGAAATAATAGTAATAAGCTAAACTGTATATTTATGTGTGTCTAGAGTTTTTTTGTAGAGACTTTGGAGTGGTTCTTCTGTTCCTGATAATTGAAATGTACTATGGAACATGTTCAAGAACATGAAGAGTGCCTTGTGCAAACCCAGATGTACCGGGTGGAGAGACCGGTATATAACGAAGAGTTCTTACAAGGACAGCTGCACAAGAAGGAAAAGACGCCTCAGCCTCTTAGCCAGAAGATAGCACATTCCTGTCGGTATGGGTTTTATATCTGCTAGTACCTTATGAATTCTTATTTAGTTAATCTGCATACCTGGTCATTTATTTTCTTTCTCTCTCTCTCAAAACAAACAAGCAAACCAAAAACAATGGTCTGCAAGAATTTGATAGCAAGGGGATGGGCTCTATAATCTTTCTAATTTCCCTCTGCTATGATCTCGCTGCTTTTCCTTTTTGTATTTTCAGTTGTTCTTCCAAGAAAGCCAAGTCTCATCTCTACAGTTTTTTACCAATTTTAAAATGGCTGCCCCGTTATCCAGTGAGGGCATATTTGTTAGGAGACATAGTCTCAGGTATAAGCACTGGGGTTATGCAGCTTCCTCAAGGTGAGTAGAACTGTCTGTAATTTTATTATCTTTCTTAGATAATCGTGTGTGTCTTGTTGTGGTAGTGATCTCCTGGATGATTGTATGGTAGTGTTTCACAACATGCTGAAAACCAGTTGAAAAGGCTGTCATTTAAAGTGCTGCTGTACATCTTGTTAGCCAGTGGTAACAAGTGAAATCCTGCCCTCTGAGCACCCAGCCCAAAGAACTGGGCCCCAATTCACAGTTTCCAAGGCCAGAAGGGACCACTGTGATCATCTAGTTGGCTCTCTTGTGTAGCACAGGCCAGAGACCTTCCCTAGGATAATTTCTAGAGCAGATCTTAGAAGAACAGCCAGACTTGATTTTAAAATTGCCAGTGATGGGAATCCACCACAAACCCTTGGTGAATTGTTTCAATGGTCAATTACCCTCATAATTAAAAGTTTACACTGCGTTTCCAGTCTGAATTTGTCTACCTTAAGCTTCCAGCCATTGGATCATGTTACACTTTTCTCTATAGACTGCAAATATTTCATAATGGGCTCTTCAAAGTATGTCAATATGTGAGTAGTCCTGCTGAAGTCAGTGAAACTGCTCACCTGCATGTGCTTAAATACCGTGTTGATAAAAGACCTTAATTATTACTCCCTCCTCACCTATTCATCCCAAGAGTAGTGGCAGGTCTGCTCCTCTCCACTTCACTTGTATAGGTCCCTGGCAGCTAGATCATCTCTGGAACGCCAGAGGGCTGCAAGATTGGCTTGACTTCTCTGCTTGGAGCAACTTCAGCAAGATCAGGAGCCAGAGATTGGTCCTTATCTTTTCCTTCATCACATGGTGGTGACTCCTTTTTTGCTCCCCTACTCAGCCAGTGCAGAGTAGTCAGTGGTGATTCCTGTGTTTCATGGAGACTAGTGGAGAGAAGCTTGATGATAGAATTGAAAATCCATTGAAATGCACTGAAACAACTTGAAAGTCTTACTCCACTTCCCTGCAAGTGGAGTAAGGTCTTCAGAGCAGGAACCAGGTCTTGTTTACTCTAGTAGAAGGTGTGTTTTGGAAGGGATCCATATTTGCTGTTACACTAGCATTGGTACTTCAGCACCAGTGGGAACACTCATATATCCTAGGCTCATGTGGCCATCAGCATTTTGCCACCAGGTCTTTCAGACCTACTTAGAAGTAAAAATACTAACCTACTGTCTATGCTAGTATGCAGGTCATTGCTGCCACCAATAGGATTGCTGCAGTGGGAGGCTTCCCAAGGTAGTGCAGGCACAGGTGTGTGTGTGAGAGTGTGTGTGTGTGAGAGAGAGATTGTGTAGAGCCCAGCCCCATGGGACCCTGATTCTGGTTGGAGCTTTGGGTGCTTCTGCAATATTACTATTACTATTACCACTACCACAATTATTAGCAAGTATAAATGAGTTCCCTTATATTTGGTTTCGTTTGAGATCACACTCTCCTCTTTGAATAGAGACAAACCTAGGAATGAGTAAAAAGAGTCAACTGTGTCTGAGGCTTTTACAGGTGTCATCACTTCTACGTAATAGAAGTTTCAAACCCTAGCCTGTCAGGAGACTTTTATTCCTTTTCTGGGTGTGCAGTCTATTGGTGTTGTGCATTTCTCAGTTTAACTTAAGGATTTTTATATTGGTTGCAGCCTTCTTATTTTTATTTTTAGCGTAGCAAATAAAAATATGTAGTTTAACTTATATTTAATGATAAATGTTCAAAATACTTTAAATGAGATACTAGCTGGACAAAGCATTTAGATAGTCTACCAAAGATATTACATGTCTGTTATGTGTTGGAAACACAAACTGCCGCAGCCTTATCTCATAGTAGTCATTGCCACATGATTTATAGGTAAGTAGCAGTGAACTTTGCTCTTCATTTTGTGGCTTCCTTTATTAAAAAAATATGATTCTTTCTCTTGGCATTTGCAAGTGCTCCTGGGAGTGACTCCAGAGCTTTTCCTTTACCAACAGAACAGAAGCTTCTGTTCTACTTCATTTGTTTACTAGTGGCAGTGATAAGGTCAAGAGATTACAGCTTGGGTCCTTCCCTTGTATTCTACATTTGAACCAAATTTGTGTTGTCTTGCACCAGCGAGCAACACCAGTGATCCCAGTGTGGTTGGTTGAGTGTAAATCAGTTGAGACTGGCGCAAGTATTTGGCAAAGGAAGGAAAGCAATTGTGGGATGCTTCAGCAGTTAAGTCCTAGTCTTTTTTTGTCTTTTGTTATTCTACGAAGCTTCTTGGGGAGAGATGATTGAAGACATGGTCCATTAAAAAATACATACACCGCCCAAAGCCTGTCATTGCAGGCTTCTTGTTTCCTCAACGGGATCACTCTGGGTTGCAGGATCAAGCCCTAAATTTACATGTGCAATTGAAGAACATTCTTTCCTCATGTCTTTTTGGACATGTGACATGAAATGCTTGCTACATGTATTTAATAGTTCTTATATCATTAAGGGGATGATGTGGTTTTTATCTTGAAACAGACCCTTTCTGTTTTTCCTAACATGGCTCCCTTCTCTCTGATTTGTATTTTCTAGGGTTAGCCTACGCTTTGCTGGCAGCTGTTCCCCCGGTATTTGGCCTATATTCTTCATTTTATCCTGTTTTTCTATATACTTTTTTTGGGACCTCCAGACACATATCAATAGGTATCTTTCTTTATGTACAATTGAAGGGTTTTCTTTTCAAATAATAGTCTGTTCTATTTATTCATTTTTATAAAGTTTCTGATTATTATTTTTCTTAATTAAACTTGAAATTCTTAAGTACTTTTCATAGTCTCCAACACCAGTAGGTTGTGTTTGTTGTCATCTTATCTAATATATTTAAGAAGGAATGGAAGCAGCAGCAGCTAGTGGAGTGGGTATGAGCACCAGCAACTCCAGCTTTGCTGCCAACTAGCTATGTGGTCTTAGACAAACTTATTTAATTTCTCTGCATCTGTAAAATAATTATTTTTACCTGCCACAGGAGTGTTTATTCAATGTATAAACCACTATATTGGTCCTGAATATAAGGGCAAATTTCACTACTAAAAATGCAACTTGGTTGATTGAAAACTCTCTAAAATAGTTTGGAGAGAAATGTTTAGTTCCACAAAAGTGTACAATCATGAGATAATCCGTTGTATAAGGAAGCCTAGTAACAAGCAAGTAAAAGTTTGTCCTAAATGACATGCAGAATTTGCACCTATTTTTCCTCTGCCTTTTATTTCAGGGACGTTTGCAGTGATTAGTCTGATGATTGGTGGAGTTGCTGTCAGAGAAGCTCCTGATGAAATGTTTAATATTGTGGAATCTAATTCCACCAATAGCACTGATCTTCTTGAAAACTATAAAGCCAGAGATGCCATGAGGGTAAAGGTAGCTGTGGCCGTCACCTTGCTTTCAGGGATCATACAGGTAACATGCTTGTAGCTTGCTGCAGGGCAAGTTTGGGCAGTTCTCTCAAACTTGCAGTGGTAGGGGATCCCAGGTTATGGAGGCTGCCCAAATCCCACAGTAAAATGCTAGTGCTCATGCCCCAACACAGTTCTGGGGGATATGAGCTGCATCATGCTAACTGAGTACCTAAGATTAAGGGAGAACTCCTGACATCTCAGCTTTGGCTGGGGCAGAGTTATCCTTTTCCTCCTTCATCACTACTACCTCCGGTCTGACAGGAAACCTCTTTTCACTATTTCTTTAAAGCCCTCCATAAACCATAGGATACTGGGTCTATGTGTGTGTGACCTATACCCCAACTCCATCCTAGCATTGATGGCACTGAACCCTCTCAGACTGGCCTGGGACAGTGAGAAGGTTGCTCACTGAAACTTTATTCCTGCAGAAAGCGGGAAGTAGAATTGGTTTTGAGGGGAAGCCTAGATTTGCTTGGACTGTCTCCGGTTTGCTTAATGTCAGGGTTGGCAGAAATCTGGTCTGCTCTGTGTTCTCTACAGTACTGACTTTGACGTTACAACTGAGTGTGCTGGTGAGTTGCATAATTTGACCCTATTGTTCCTCAATAGTTGTCTTTAGGTCTCCTTCGGTTTGGTTTTGTAGCCATCTATCTAACAGAGCCACTGGTACGAGGGTTTACTACTGCCGCGGCAGTTCATGTCTTCACCTCCCAGTTAAAGTATCTGCTTGGAATCAAGACAAAACGCTACAGTGGAGCCCTTTCAGTTCTATATGTAAGTAACCATCTTAAAAGGATGTGACCCCCAGATTCCTTTCTGCAGTACTCCTTTCTAGGCAGTCATTTCCCATTTTGTACTACCCATGAACAATATATCATGATCAGCTTCTCCAGTCTCCACAAGTCTCTCAGACACAGCACTCCAGTTTAGAAAATATTCAGAAGCTCTGATTTAATTATTGTAGCTTTAAATGTATGCTAAGCCATTGTGCATGGATCTGAAAAACAGACACAGTTGAGCTTTGAAAAATCAGATATTATGTGCACTGAGTTATAAATTGTAAGTCTAAATGAGCATGTCCCATTATTAGCTGTGTTTCTGTGTGCATGTTGCCCCATTGTCTGTTCTCATAAACAGGCAGATAGTTGAAATATGTTAGAATCTATCTCTCCCACTATTTTGGAAAACCAGATTTTGCTGAAATTCAGTAACTGCCTTTAAGACCAAAGCAAGGAAGTCTGAGCAGAGGCGTATTGGAGGCCTGTGATCTCTTAGGAGACCCAATCCTTTGGACTGGTTGATGACACACCAGTGGAAAAGTTGTAGCACTTAAAAGCTACAATGGTATAATGAGCTATAGAAAGCCTAAGATAGATTTAATCATCTATTTGTGTAAATGTAACCAGCCTCCCAGAAACAGAGGCTGCCACACAGATAAGCATCAAAGCTAAAAAGTTAGGTGACCTATCAAAAAGCCCCAGGGGAATTAGCACTTGAAGCAGTTAGGAGGAAAAAGGATAATATTTTTCAAGCACACTATGTAACCTTCACAGTGTATCCCCTTTTATAATTACGTGGCTGCCCGCAGCAAGGCTTGGGATTTGCGTTCCATGTGGGGGTTTTTTGTAACCGCTTCTATTAATGGTACAGGGCAATGTTTCCTTTTAAGATGTTTTTAACTTTTTAAAGAACTTTTAGGGGTTTTTTGGTCAGTTCAATAGCAGTTTTGGAAGATCATTGTCACTCAGCCAAAAAGAATCTATTGCCACAGTACCCTCACTGGTTGTGTCCAGTAGCTTTAAAATTGTTTATACAGCTTTAAACAGATTTGCCTTGCTAGAGACTGCTTGAGGCTATTGAAGTATGGTTTAACTAGGTGTTTAGACTTATTTTTTCCCTCTGATAAAGGCTTTTGTTCAAATTTCTTGCCCGGTTCTGGACAAACTCAGGTATTGCATCTTTTGGCCATAAAAAAGATTTACATTTATGCCACAAAAGCAGCTTAATATGTCCTGTATTTTGGGCCAGCAATTGCTCTAATAACGTACTCCCCTTACTCAGATATTTACTGTTAAAAGTAAAAAATAGTCTAGTTGGAGGAGATTCTATGTATTTCCTCTACAGTTTGTGAGGTGCTTTCATACTCTGGAGATAAGCAAAAACCCAGATAGCAACACATCTTGGATTTCTGGGGCAGCTTACTGGACAGAGGCTATTAAGCAACTGAATACAAATATCTTTGGACAAATAAAATCATCATGGAATAACTATCAGAATTTTATGTTGCAGAGTTTAATTGCTGTACTTTCAAATATCACAAAAACCAACATTGCAACCTTAGTTGTTGGATTAACATGCATTGTTTTGCTGCTGAGTGGCAAAGAAATTAATGACCGGTTTAAGAAGAAACTACCAGTTCCTATTCCTATGGAGATCATTGTGGTAAGTCAGTTGTGAATAGTTATATATTTTGTGCATGTAGAATATTTCACCTGTGAAGCATACATGGAAAAGTCCTGTAAAATTTAATAGTGACGTGTATCTCTGCTATATATTCTATAGGATGGTTCTCAAAAGCCTATAGAAAATATTTCATTCTTTTATTAAATCCTGTAAGTATTGAGAGTGGGGCTGTCAAGTGATTAAAAAAATTAATCTTGATTAATTGTGCTGTTAATAGAATGCCATTCATATAAATATTTTTGATGTTTTCCACATTTTCAAATATTGATTTCAGAATAAAAAGTGTGCAGTGCTCACTTATATTTATTATAAATATTTGCACTGTAAAAAATAAAAAAATATGATTTTTTTTTAATTCACTTAATACAAGTACTGTAGTACAATCTCTTTATCATGGAAGTTGAATTTACAAATGTAGAATTATGTACAAAAAATAACTAACTGCATTCAAAAACAAAACAATGTAAAATATTAGAGCCTACAAGTCCACTCAGTCCTACTTCTTGTTTAGCCAATCGCTCAAACAAACAAGTCTGTTTACATTTACAGAAGATTAATGCTGCCCGCTTCTTGTTTACACTGACACCTGAAAGTGAGCACAGGTGTTCGCCTGGCACTGTTATAGCCAGTGTTGCAAGATATTTATGTGCCAGAGGCGCTAAAGATTCATATGTCCCTTAATGCTTCAGCTGCCATTCCAGAGGACATGCGTCCATGCTGATGATGGGTTCTGCTCGATAATGATCCAAAACTATGCAGACCAACAAATATTCATTTTCATCATCTGAGTCAGATGTCACCAGCAGAAGGTTGATTTTTCTTTTTTGAAGTTTCGGGTTCTGTAGTTTCCACGACGGAGTGTTGCTCTTTTAAGCCTTCTGAAAGCATGCTCCATACCCTGTCCCTCTCAGATTTTGGAAGGCACTTCAGATTCTTAAATCTTGGGTCGAGTGCTGTAGCTATCTTTAGCAATCTGACCTTGGTACCTTCTTTGCATTTTGTCAAATCTGCAGTGTAAGTGTTCTTAAAATGAACAATATGCTGGGTCATTATCTGAGACTGGTATAGCATGAAATGTATGGTAGAATGTGGGTAAAACACAGAGCAGCAGACGTACAATTCTTCCCCCAAGGAGTTCTGTCACAAATTTAATTAATGCATGGTAACATGCCCTCTGGAATGGTGGCCAAAGCATGAAAGTGCATACAAATGTTTAGCACATCTGGCATATAAATACCTTGCAATGCTGGCTACAAAAGTCCCATGCAAACGTCTGTTCTGGTGACATTGTAAATAAGAAGTGGGCAGCATTATCTCCTGCAAATGTAAACAGACTTGTTTTTGTCTGAGTGATTGGCTGAACAAGAATTAGGACTGAGTGGACTTGGAGGCTCTAAGGTTTTACATTGTTTTGTTTTCGAGTCCACTTGTGTAACTAACAAACAAAAATCTACATTTGTAAATTGTGCTTTCATGATGAAGAGATTGCATCACAGTACTTGTATGAGGTGAATTTAAAAATACTATTTATTTTATCATTTTTACAGAGCAACTATTTGTAATAAACATAATATAAAGTGAGCATTATACACTTCATACTCTGTGTTGTAATTGAAATTAATATATTTGAAAATATAGAAAAACATCTAAAATATTTAAACTTCAGTTGGTATTCTATTTAAGTGTTATTAAACCTGTGATTAATCACGATTAATTTTTTTGAATTAATCACGAGTTAACTGCAATTAATCGACAGCCCTAATTGAGAGTAATTTCTATAGTACCTTACTGAGTTAATACCTATTAAAATCCTCTAAGACTCTTGCATAAAGGTATCTCTCAGGATTCTGAAGGCAGCAATGTATTAACAATGCAGTACAAACTCTTCCTAGAGTTAGTGGGAGTTGAATGTCAGACTATCATCGGAAGGTAGTGTTGACAATATAATTTGCAATGAAGTCTTGGATTTGACCTTGACTTCAATCTTATAATAATTTGTGTACTTTACATAGGTACCCTCTGTGACATTCTATAGCTCGGAGGAGCACCCTGTAGCCCCCATATTCCTCATTTACATATAATTGTGATACTGCATATAAAGCATGCCATGAGAGGTATCATGAGAAAGGTTATGGTCTGCTGAAAGTCATTGTTCCATTGAAATATATGTATCATATAAATGATAAGAATTGTGTTTGTATGGTTTTCACTAAAATATGCTGCGTGTTTGGGAAGTGCCCAAATACTAGCTCTCCAGAGACAATGACAAGGGAGGTAACCAGCACCCGAGTGGGTGCTGAAGAGACATCACCAGTCACTGTCCAGCAGAGGAGTTACAATTCATGACTCACTCACAGGAGACACACTGGAGTATTGCTTCACTTTGTGACTCAGCCATGCCCACCAGACATGCCTGGACTTGTTCTCCAAGCACATGGACTAAGGGTATAAAACAGAACACAGGGGCCACATGCTTGGCCTTTTCTCCTCCCTCCACTTACACTGCAAGCAACAAGAATGCTCAGAAGACTGAAGACTCCAACAGAGGAGACTGGCCCAGGTTTCAAGGGTGAAACCTGTGTACTATGAACTGCCATATTCAGTGGGGTGAGAAACTGTTTAAGCTCTTCCAGCACTCTACAAAACCACCTCCATGAGGAGCGTAGCTGCCAGCACTGGTGCACTGTCTGCACTGGCGCTTTACAGCGCTGAAACTTATTGCGCTCAGGGGGCTGTTTTTTCAGACCCCTGAGCTAGAAAGTTGCAGCGCTATAAATTGCCAGTGTAGACAAGCCCTGTATGTCGCCCAGTTTAACAGGGCTGAGAGTTTAGACTGCATGCATATATTTTTTTTATTTTGGTAACCACTCTGACTTTTTGCCTAATACTTAATATCTATCTTTTGTAATCAGTAAACTTGTTTTACTGTTTATCTTTACCAGTGAGTTTGCCTGAACTGTTTGGTAAATATGCCCAGGTTTACAAAGGCTGGTGTATATCCATTTTCCATTGATGAAGTGGTGAACCAATTAATAACTGCTTGTCTTGCACTGTGCAAGACCGTGTATTCCTAAGGTACAAGCTGTGGGGATTTGGCTGGTGCCTTTCTCTGTGCGATTCTCTGGGAGCATTCATGCAATCTAGCTGGGTGTGGGGCTCCACATGCGGTTGTGCTCTGTGATCACAGTGCCTGGAGGGTTTGCTGCTTGACACTAGCAAAGCATTGTGAGAGACAGCCTAGCCTGGAGAGTTAAGGGGGCACAGCGGTCCCACAGTTCCAGGCTGCACCCTGGGGATCCCGTCACACCCTTACTGTCTTGATTTAGGAAAAAAAACTATGTTGTTCAACTTTAATGGTTCAAAACACCATTTCCATCAGTAGCAAGGCATTCAAATAAATCAATTTTATGGAAGAGGACCAATCAGGCCTTGCTCTTTTTGACTGATAATCCCATATGGGTCTGGTTCCAGCCATGTTCTTTCATTAGGTTATTTCACATCTCAGGAACAATCTTGTGTTTAATTTTGGGGCCCTTATTTGAAAAAAGGAGGTAATACTGCTTAGCTACCTTTTAGAAAGTGCTTTGAGTTGTATGATAAGTGCTAGTATTAGTATGCGTCTTGTTAGTGTCTCCTTGGATATTTTTTTTCTTTAACATATTAGGGTTCGTGAGCAATGTCCAGGGTTTGGGTAAGCAGTGGCAGTCTGACTGAGAGATGTGAGACTGTACTTCCAGATGCCCCGTTTCAATTCTGTGTAAAGACAGAATAGCTTAATGAAGAGGATGTGGGGTAGAGGAAGAGACTTCCTTATTCTCCTGGGTTGCGTGAACCTTGGGAAGCTAATGGACTAATAATTTCCATCGCATCCACTTAGTGTCCATTCTTAGCATTGGTTCTAACTGATGTTTTGCCCTCAGATTGTGTACTCTCTCTTTTCAGCCTATTTTTTCAAACGTGTGCCTGCACCTAAATAATCTGTACTCTTCTAAACAAGTTTACATGTATGTTTTTAGGTAATAATAGCTACTGGAGTTTCAGCTGGAATGAATCTATCCAAGACATATGAAGTGGATATTGTTGGGGATATCCCTAAAGGGTAAGGACAGTGAACGAAGCATATCCTTATTCAGGCTATACTCTTTGTTTCAATGCTGCGGGTATATTGTTGTAGTAACTCTTTATCATTTCATCTTCTAGATTACTTGCTCCAAAAGTACCTGATATAAATCTCATCCCAGCAGTGTTTGTAGACGCATTAGCAATAGCAATTGTTGGTTTTTCCATGGCTGTATCAATGGCCAAAATCTTTGCACTTAAACATGGCTACACTATTGATGGAAATCAGGTAACTTACCTTTTTTCATATGCTGGGCTATGAAAATGTAACTCCCAAGAATCTGATCTGATTTGCTTTCTCATCTGAAACAGGAACTTATTGCCTTGGGAATATGTAATTCTGCAGGATCTTTCTTCCAAACCTTCTCGATCACTTGCTCAATGTCTCGGAGTCTTGTTCAGGAGAGCACTGGAGGGAAAACTCAGGTGTGTCTGTCCAGATGTTCAGGCCAGGCAACATTTACTTTTTGGGACTCCAGATTTTGGAGCCTGTTGCTTGATAAGATGTCCAGGTATTCTGTCTCTGGACCAACCAGAGACCAGTGAACAGCATTTCTCATGGTACTCTAGTCTAGCCGAGGCCAACGTGGAAGCACTGAGGATGTATCAATATGAAACTAATAGAGCAGGAATGAGGGATCAGAAAATCACTGAACCTCCAGTATTTCAGAAAGTGTAATGCAGGTCAACCAGTAATGTTTGCACTCTGTCTTGTTGCCTTGGGCAGTTTTTAATCTTCAGAAATGTCATTTCTTGTATCTTTTTGTTCAGATTGCAGGTACGCTGTCCTCAATCATGGTTCTGTTAGTCATTGTGGCTATTGGTTACCTCTTTGAACCACTGCCACAGGTATGGGAACTTTCCCTTTGGATATTGTGCGTTTGAGCAGAAGTCAACTAGCTTTGCTTAACTATCTCAAAATCTGTATCTAAATAAAATAACAGCTTAGAGCCCAAACCTGAAAAGTGCTGAGTGCCCTTAACACCCACTGAGGTCAATGGGACTGAGGAGGGCACTCGACACCTTCCAGGATTGGGCCCTTGGTTGGTGGGCTTTTGGTTTTTTTAGGTTAAATTAGAAAGCAGAGTATAGCTAAGGAGTCAGAGCACTCATCTTGTATTTAATACTAGCCATGTTAGACATTTTGGGTATGTCTACATCTACAATTTTGCAGCGCTGGTTGTTACAGCTGTATTAGTACAGCTGTATAGGGCCAGCGCTGCAGGGTGGCCACACTTACAGCAACCAGCGCTGCAAGTGGTGTTAGATGTGGCCACACTGCAGCGCTGTTGGGCGGCTTCAAGGGGGGTTAGGGGAACGCGAGAGCAAACCGTGGGGAAGCAGGTCTCCTTCCCTGCGGTTTGTTCTCGCGTTCCCCTAACCCCCGTGCAAGCAGGTCTCCTTCCCAGCGGTTTGCTCCGGTGTTCCCCGAACCCCCGTGCAAGCAAGTCTCCTTCCCAGCGGTTTGCTCCGGTGTTTTTTGAACCCCCGTGCAAGCAGATCTCCTTCCCCATGGTGTGCTGTCGCGTTCCCCGAACCCCCGTGCAAGCAGATCTCCTTCCCCATGGTTTGCAGGGGGGTTCGGGGAACGCGACAGCACACCGCGGGGAAGGAGATCTGCTTGCACGGGGGTTCGGGGAACACCGGAGCAAACCGCTGGGAAGGAGACCTGCTTGCACGGGGGTTCGGGGAACGCGACAGCACACCGTGGGGAAGGAGATCTGCTTGCACGGGGGTTCAAAAAACACCGGAGCAAACCGCTGGGAAGGAGACTTGCTTGCACGGGGGTTCGGGGAACACCGGAGCAAACCGCTGGGAAGGAGACCTGCTTCCCCACGGTTTGCTCTCGCGTTCCCCGAACCCTCCTGCAAACCGCGGGGAAGGAGACCTGCTTGATTACCAGAGAGGCTTCCTCTGGTTTGCTGGGATACCTGTTTATTCCATGGAGGTCAAGAAAAACGCTGGTGAGTGTTTACACCTGATCACCAGCGCTGGATCCTCTACACCCGAGTTTCAACGGGTGTACGGCCAGCGCTGCAAACAGGGAGTTGCAGCGCTGGTGATGCACTGCAGATGTGTACACCTCCTAAGTTGCAGCGCTATAACTCCTTCACCAGCGCTGCAACTTTGTGGTGTAGACAAGGCCTTTGTTCCTCCTGAGGAATGAAAATAAGATCACCCTACATACGTACACTGTGTATGGAACTGAGAATTTTTGAATGGGGTGTTAAGAGAGAAAGAAACTATTGAAATAGATCAGCGGGGAGGGAAGAGATAATTAGCACACAAATTTTATACTGTATTTGCTTATTTTATTCTCTTAGATAAACGTATTTGTTTTTGGTGCAATGTATGCAAGATAATGTGCAATCCCTAAAGCTTTAATTGTCACAGTATCTTAACGTGTAGCCTAAAAGTTGTTTAAGGGGAATGTGCATTTAACAGGCTTGCAGGTTGGTTCCCATCAATGGTATAAAGTGCATAAACATGGCCCTTTTAATGATGCATGGGAAAGCTATTTCTGAATGACACAGTTTTCAGGGTAAAATAAAAATGTCATTAAATTGTTCCTAGACTGTGCTAGCTGCAATCGTGATGGTGAATCTGAAAGGAATGTTTAAACAGTTTGGAGATATAGCACATTTCTGGAGAACCAGTAAGATCGAACTGGTAAGTGAAAATGCATATCACAGTGTACTTGAATTCCTGCTTTTTTAAGCAACAGTTCAACATTCCCCAAGAATCTACAAAAGAGTGGAAACTTTCCAGGCAATTATAAGTGTATTGTTGTATCAGATGAAGTTACAGTACAAGGGTCAGACTTTGCTAGGAAAATTCCCTGTTCCTGACAACAGTTGTGAACAGCAGATTGTTGCTCAGCTAGTGTTGAAAGTAGTTTGGTGCAGGTGGAAGCAGGACTGTTTTTCAGTACTATTACAGAAAACATGCTAGAGATCTGGCTGAACATGCAAAAGCCTTTGGGTTCTACAGGTGTCCCTAAGTAACATGAAAAACAAATCCCCTTGCTCTCTCCTCCTTTACTGTCAAGGAGTGGTTAGCCTGACAGTGGGCCTAGGTCAAGAGTGACACACAGGAGGCATCACTTACTCTTTGTGATTCCATGGTAGCAGGTTAAGTTGTTCCCTGGTTCACTGTTGGGGCTTGCAGCAATGGCTGCTGGGTTAGTGCCCCACTTGTCTATAGAGGGAGCTGAAAATGTGTGCAAGACCTTTCAAACCATAGAAATGCCCATAGACACTGATTACCTGTTGGGCAGGGAACTAGGACTGCAAGACTATGGCCTGGTCTACATTGGTGGAGGGGGGCGGGAGGATCGTTCTAAGTTACACAACTTCAGCTTCGTGAATAATGTAGCTGAAGTCGACGTACTTATATCGACTTATTGTGGTGTCTTCACTACAGTGAGTCGACTGCTTCCGCTCCCCCGTCGACTCTGCCTGTGCCTCTCACCAAGTGGGAGTACAGGAGTCAACAGGAGAATGCTCGAGGATCGATTTATCGCGTCTAGACTAGACACAATAAATCGATCCCCGCTGGATCAATCGCTGCCTGCCGATCCAGCTGGTAGTTAAGACATACTCTGGGTGGCAACCACTATAGTAACCCTGGGGTTGAGACTCCTGGACAAGGCCTTCACCCATGGAACCACCATCTGACCTTCACTACCACATGAGACCAGAGAAACCACTGAGCCCTGGTCCTGCTGGCTGGCACAGGCACAGGCACTACCATCCTCCAAACAGCAGGAGCTCCCTTTTTCCATAACAAGCTGCAAGCCTGTTGTGCCTTGTTTAAGCTCCCCAGTCCCTCTGCACTTTCCTGATTACCTCCCGCCATAATTCATCACCTCTTGAGGTGCCTGTACTGAGTTCTTGTGCCCATTCTGCTACTTGGGTGTGTTTAGGGTTGCCAACCCTCCAGTATTGTCTTGGAGTCTCCTGGAATTAAAGATTAATCTTTAATTAAAGATAATGTCGTGATGAAATCTCCAGGAATTCGTCCAACCACAGTTGGTAACGCTAGGTCTGTTGGATGATACTAAATATCAGCACTACTGGTATTTTGCTGTGTAATCAATGTATGGTGAATCTTCCGCTCAATACGATAATGATATACTATCGGGCTACTTGTAATCCCCCTTGCACTGTTTGTCTTTACAGGGACAGCTTCGTAGGAAGTTGAATGTCTGGCACATAGTAAAACATGTTCTACAGCGAAAATGAATTCATTCTCTTTTTACAACTCACATGTCAAATTATAAAACACTCCATGTCTGCCTTAGAGGGTATTGCAATGTGATCTCCCCTTGAACTGTGGTGGTGTATGTGTGTGAGCCTGAGCCATGTTAACAAAAAAACTGGGTGCATTTTAATACGTAGCTTTTGTTTTGTTTGTGTAGGCCATCTGGATTGTTGCTTTTGTGGCCTCTGTTTTCCTGGGACTTGACTATGGCTTGCTTACTGCTGTGGCGTTTGCAATGATAACCGTTATTTACAGAACACAAAGGTCAGACTTTTTCCCCTCTTTCTCAGAATCAGGGCTTTGTGGTGGATTTTTGTTTCCTTTTTTAAAGGGAATGAAATAAAAACAGAAGTCCCATTTCATGAATACAGTAGAATCTGCTTAATTGGGTCATCCAGAGGGTGTCCCAGTCCAGTTCTGTTGCTTCAACCACAGAATGTACATAAAAGACAGCAGTTAACGTCTACAAATGCTATTCTAAATGAAACCCCAGGAATATGCAGATTCTGTTTCATTTTTAATCTGTATTTGATCATTTTTTATTAAAGCCCTAGAGCTCAGAATTTCAGACTTGTTTAATGCCTGGCATTTGTCAAGTGCATAAATTGCATGCTAAGACTGGCCCAGTTAAGCAGAAGTCACTTATGTGTTAGTATTTGATGGGAGATGTCCCAGTGGGGGCAATGTTGGGTCAGTTCTGGTCCAATGTTAGGTCAGTTTTGGACCCACATAATATATGTTGTATATACTCAGTCATAAGCTGTTTCGTTTATAAGCCTATTCCCCCCAAGATGGATAAGTAAAAATGGAAATTTTTTATAACCCATTCATAAACCGACCCTATAATTCAGGGGTCGTCAATCTTTGGCTCCCGGGCCATCAAGATAAGCCGGTGGGCCGAGACGGTTTGTTTATCTTGAGCGTCCGCAGGCACGGAGATAAACCTAAGTAAACAAAGTGTCCCAGTGCGCCAGCGGCTTACCTGTGGGGAAATTTCGGGGGTGAAGGGGGGAGAAGCTGGGGGTCAGGGGAGTAACCTCTGTGACTACTCTTCACATGACCCCATCCCTAGCCCGGACCCCCACACTCTCCCCATTCCATTCCTTCCCACCTTATCTGGGGAGAGCCAGGGGAGGATGTCTCTGGCCTGGCCAGAGTTGCTCCAGCAGGCTGGGCAGCGCAGCCACAGCCTGCTCCAGTGGGTGTGGCTGCAGCCTGCCAGCTCTGGAGCTGCAGCTGCTTTGGAGGCTGGGGGGAGAGCAGTGTGACCAGAAGCGGAGAGACTCTGGCCCCGCCTCTTCCCTTCCGGCTCTGCTGGCTGTGCTGCCTCTCTTTGTTTCTTCTGTTGCGGGGAGGGGCTGTGTCCTACCTCTCAGTCTCTATATTCGTTCGTAAGACAACCCCCTTCTCTGATGCTTCCATTTTTTACTAAAACAATTTTGCTTATGAATGAGTATATACAGTAGTTAATTCCCTGGGAGCTGAGTGTTCAGCATCTTACAGAATCAGGTCCTTCCCTCTGAGAAGCAGGATGTTTCTTTGAAACGGTGGCCCAAGTACTCTGCTAGTGTGAGCTGGCATAGCTCCATTGTAGTCAATGAAGCTGTGCCAACTTACACCAGAAGAGAATTTAGCCCTGTAGCTTTCGCTGGCCAGTTGCAGCAGTTGGCCCACCCAACTGGTGTCCCTCTGTTGGTGATCATCAGATAGGCTGGGATATTTTTCCAAATGCCCTTTTTATTAAAAAAGACTTAGTTTGATTCATGGTTTAATCAGCACATGGCACCTTTATTATGTTCTTGCTATAAACTTCCTCAAAGCATGTTTTGATTAGTCTGTTCAGACACTGCACTAAAATACAGTAGCCATATCTGGTGTAGGTTCAAAGCTGTTTTTTTAATGTGTGTTCTTCTCTAATCTGTGAACTGTAATATTGAGACCATATATATCCATTTCTCTCCAGTCCACAGTACAGAATCTTGGGTCAGATTCCTAACACAGACATTTACAGTGACGTGGAACAGTATGAAGAGGTAGGAATGTGTTTTCCTGTATTAAATTATTATTATGAAATTGCTGTTATAGAACATAGTCAGATTCCTGGAATGGCTGAACAGTCTTAACGCTGTAATTTTATGCATAGTGGTGAGAGCCTCCTGCTGTGAAACTAGCTGCTCTTACATTCTTCTATGCTAAGGTTACACTGTGGGGAAACAAACTTACTTCGCTTTAATAATATGCACCATTTTGTTTCAGATTTTAGTGCTTTTATAAATGTGCACATTCCCCTGTGGTTTGAATTGCAGGGTATTGCATGACAAGTTCTGGTGCAAAGACCACCTATAATAGAGGTCTTTGTGCAGCACTTGATCTACTAATTGATTGCTTAGTTTAAGATTCTAGGGTAAGTACCATTTATATAAGTACCATTACTAATACCAGAGCTGTATGTGAACCCATTCAGGGTGAGCTCCACTAGTCGCTTTAGCTATATTAATGAAAACCTACAGAACCAAAGACCTAATGTAGTCTATTTTTATTAGAGCTGGGCAAGAGGGTCACAGTGGAGAACTTCATTCTATGAACTCTACCTCTCAGTTATCCATGACGAGCCTTATTTTCACAAACATATTTATTATTTGATGAATGATTTCTGTGAGCATAATGTCACTTTCTGGCTTACACTCAAGGCTGTTTTGTATCTGCTGTGTATGCTGTATGAAGTCACCGAAGTTGCATAGTATTGCTTCTGCTCTTGGAGAATGTCTCCCAAACTTTCAAGGAGCTTTCAAGGTGGTTGCACAAACACTTCTGGAGCTAGTACTTCTGCAGTATTTATGTACTTGCACGAGTGCTTGCATCACTTTTTTGTTTCCTTTTCATAAACATTTTTAGGAACACCATTTTGTTGGCAAAAAGAGGATATAAATTTACTGTTTTGTATTCAAACATTGGCCAGGAATTTTTGCAATCTTTGCCCAGCTGTCATCAAGGGAGCTGCTTTTTGAAAGGTCCATATGCCCACATCACTAAGTGTCTGTCTCCTACAAACCTGCATTGAAAAGAATGATGCTGAAATCCTAAAGCACTGTTGCCACCGGAAGTTATGCTTTGAACAGTGTGACAAGAAGATGTCTGTGGGTGTGCTGATATCCACACAGACTAGTCCCATATCACTGCTGTGCTAAATATATTAGGTATTCCCTCCCCTAGGGTTTCTAACTCTGTTGTAAACATGCTTAGGCTATGTGTGGCATGCCAGACCTCTGCATTGGGCCAGAGCATTTCAGTTTAAAGTGTCGGAGCTTCTTCTATTAGTGGCTCTGCATAGTCACGCTTATGGGTAACATGTCACCTGGTGCTACCTAACTGCTGCTTGAGCATTGCCCATTAGAGTGCACATGCACCCTCTCCTACTCCTCTCTCAAGCGATTCCAAATATTCTGACTTTAGTATTCTTTTTAGTACAAGGTAGTCTTTAAATCTAGAGTTCAGTCTAGGTTGTAAGGTTGGTTCTGTGTATTGGCAGAACCAAAGAGGAGGCTGGGTTTTCAGAGATGTGCTTTGTGCCCAACTGTCTTCCTGGCATCGCGCAACCATTTTAGATGCCTTAGGTGCATGGGGTAAGGCCACACTCCTGGGAGTTCTATTTGCCAGAGTGCTCTGTCATGCCCAGAGCCCACAAGGAGAAACGGAACAGACTGCAGGTACTTCTAGGCTGTCTAATGGTTCCAAGATCTTTGTCGGTGATGGCTCCTTCTGTTAAAGCTGTCAAGCTTCAGAGGCACTGTTCGTGGGGAAAAAAAGGCTAACTGCTTAAGAAACTTCGAGCCACGTCGGCACCAAATGTATCTGTTCTGGAGAAGATGGCCCCTGTTAGCAGTGCCAGATATCACTGTTTGTTTGTATCTGTCCAATTCTGACATGGCCTCTGCAGTTCTGTCTCTGAAATCCAAGTCAGTTCTGTTTTCCCCTTTGAAGACCAGAGGTGCAGAGCCGAGTATTTCTCTGAATCCAGTACTCCCCAGGTCTGTTGGGCAAGCTCTTTCCTCCTGTTTCAGGACCATCCTCAGTTCCAAAGTTGTCCTTTTACTGTGGTGGTGGATGTTTATGAGCTTTCCTCAGATCAGAGTGAGGATGATGAGAGAGACTTTGTCAGTGTTCGCAATTTGTACCCTCTTCACCTGAAAAGAGCAGAGAAAATTGTTAATCTTTCTCTAGATCCATGTATGCATCTTCTTCCCAAGATTCCTACAGGATCTCCAGGCCGATCTTTCTCACCTCTTGTTTCTCTTCACCCTCCTGGTCTGTTGCTGTCTCCAGTGAGATCCATAGTGGATCCGAGATCAGAGCCTCCAAGGAGGCTAGAGGAAGAATTAAGAAACCTGATTTATCACCGTTCTTGACTGTTCAGCCAGGGTTTCCTCACTCCTTTGCTGGAGGCTTAAGCAGATACTCTGCATACAAATGAGTCTATTTCTCTTATCCCAGACCAGAAAGAGGATTTCACTGTTAAGCAGATGAGGCCAGCACTTGGGAAGGCCCTGTGGGTGATACTAGGGCAGCACGTGGACAATGACTTAAAATGATTCTTTATGCTTGAGTGTCAACAGGGTACTCAGGGTGGCATAAAAGAAGCTTTGGGCCCTGCCTTAAGGAGCTTGCAAGCCACTGTAGATTCCCATCTCAGAAAAGGCTAGCACAGCTCCTACCGCTCAGGCACAGAGGATGTTCTGTTGATAAGGCTGCTGCCTACAAGTAAGGATCTTCTGGATTCAGGTCTCAGCTGGATGCTTGCTCAGCTGGATGGTGCAAATGGCAAAGTGGTATCTGCAAAGCCAACGTATCTGGACATGCTCCACAAATGGTGGCCTCCGCATGGCGTGACATCACACTCACCGTACATGTGAGGTCATGCTCTGTGGAGGCTGCCATTTTGTAGGTCAGAATGGTGGTCTCCTGTTTTTGGAGCAGGGCAAGATGTTTGGAGCAGGGCAAGGTGTTCAGGGGCGGACAGCATCATCTCATGGGACGAATCTGGCCCGTTGAACCCGTGACCCCATTTTATGATGGGGCTACCCCATTTGGGGTTGCAGCACACTGTGTGAGAACCCCCTCATATAGCCTCCACTCAGAACATTAATCAGCATTGTGGGGGCTACACATGTGCTTCAGCAGGCACTGTGTGGAGAAGGTTCTACCATTAGGTAGCACCAAACGGCACTTTATCCATAAGTGGGAATACGCAGAGTCACCTCAGAGAATGGTTTCAAGTGAGTAACCTTCATTGCCAGGTGCCTGTGTAAACAGTTGTGAATCTGCTTTCAAGGGGATTTTATTAACAATATCAAAGCAGTAACCAAATGAGGGGGGGGAGGTTTTCCTTAAGAACATTTAAAAACAAAGTACTTTTAAAACATACAAATCTGAGATCAGGTTACTGTGTTTTCCATTTTTGTCACTGAGGACACCATGAAGTAGATCAAGAAAGGAAGAAATAAATAATAATTGGAAAAGTATCAATAAAATCAGTGGGGAAGAAGGAGAAGAGAAGCATTTATAGAACTGCATGATTTCCTGATATTAAATAATACCTAGTGTTCATAGCAACGTTAGATTTAATTCGATTTTAAATTATTTTCTTTCATTGTTAAAAATATAAATGCAAATATTATGTGATACTGATCTCACTCAGTATTTTATTGTATTACAACTATTGGAAGGTCCTAATTTACTTTCCATACAGGATCCCGGGTGGGAGTATATTTCCCTTTATTTGCAGCATGCTACCCATCATTCACGCTGTTCCATGGCTGTTCTAGAGACAACAGTACCATTGGTATGGGTGACATTCAGTGACATCCACATGTGCAGTGGGAAGTTGGCTTATGTTGCGTATTCTTTGGTTCGGTCAATGAATATTTGTGATCATTCTTGTGACTGTGTATGTGGCAGAAATATAAATGTGTACTTTCCTTCCAGAATAAATAGCACTTAATTTCATGTATTGTAACATTTCTTTCCTTAGGTGAAAGAATATCCTGGAATAAAAATATTCCAGGCCAATGCATCCCTCTATTTTGCCAATAGTGAATTGTATGCAAGTGCGCTGAAGAAAAAGGTGAGTAAAATCAATTCCTTAGTATTTTCTCCCCTCTTGAAATAGTGAACTGGTCTCTGAAAAGCTTTAAGGTTAATTCTTTTGTGCATCATCTTTCAGCTCTATTGACAAAGTCTCTTCCCCACCTTATATGAACTGGGATTTCCTAGGGGGGTGAATATGAAATTTACTTGTAGTTTGATTCTGTGAAGGGCACTGCATACAAATTATCTACATATACACATTACTTCACCCACCACCAAAATGCTGCCATATTTGGTGGGGAGGGGTTTAACACCAATAACGTGTATATTTAAGGGATAAAACTGCATTGGCAGGGAATGATACACATACTAATCTCTCAAACATTTTTCTGTAGCTTCCATGATGAATCTTATACAGTTGAGGTGGGTGGTGCTTGTTTTCACGAAGCAAATGGCATTGACGTTTTATATTTGAAAGTATTTCCCCCCTATAAATCTCTCACTCAATCAGTGTTCTGTTGAAATTTGTCACTATCTGATCTAGAAAAGGATTGTGGTTCAAATTTCCACCTCATCGTTGTATTAACATGCTGATTCCAAAGATTACTACTGCTTTCTTCGTACATTTCCCCTTTAAGGAAAGTTTATAATGTAATCATGTTATAATATGTTAAGGTGATGAATTTGACCTTTGAATAAGTAACATGATGGTCCTAACAAGTTGAACCTCATTTGATTATGCCTTTCCTTATGTGGTAGACTGGAGTTGATCCATGTGCTGTATTGGCAGCAAAGAAAAAAGCCCAGAAAAGGCATGCCAAGGAACTAAAGCAGACAAATGAACAGAGGAAGAAAGCAGTCTTGAAGCTTGTGAGTGCCAGAGTAAATACTTGCCTTTTGTCCGCCCAATCTAGCAAGTTATCTTATTGTATTGGCTCTTTATGCATCATTTATACAAGAATGTTACTTGAAACAGGAAGGCTTAGAAATGTGTGTTGTGCAGCATAGACTGTTTTTGTTAGAAAACTACATCAAAAAAGGGAATGTCACTCAGACTTGTTTTAGAGAATTCTCTAAAACAGGGCTTAGTGAGATCTAGGAACAGATGAACTGCCATCCTGGATCAGACCTAAGATCCATCTAGTCCAGTCTCCTGTCTGATAATGGCCAGAGGCTTTAGAGAAACTTGTAGAAATTTCACGGTAGGCAGATTTGGGCTTATCTGAGCTGATGTGGGCTAATCTGAATAACTCAAAGTAATAACCTGTTTAAATATAAATATTTCCATTTCTGCATACAAGAATGACTTATTGATTTGGTTAACAGAAAAAGGGGGATCTGATGAAAAGCAGAGTGTGATGACAAGGACTGTCTGAAACTTGTGCCTATTCTCTGTGAGAGCTGTTAGATGCTCAGTGCTTTTGAAAATCAGGCGGGTGCCTAACTATGGGATCAAGAGCCTAATTGTAGTGTGAAGAGTTAGATCACAGAACCCCCCTTGGGAGCTGCCACCTGATGTGCCAAGACTACCTCTACTCCTGCCTTCCCTGCCAGCTCGGGACCCCAGCACCCTGTCTTGCTGAGCCAGACACTCCCATCTGCTCCATTAAAGACCCAGGGTCTGAATTACTTGCCCCAAAGCTGCAGGTTTACCTGAAAGCAGCTAACAGAAGTGTTCTTGTCTTTAACACTCGGATGTCCAACTCCCAATGGGGTCTAAACCCAAATAAATCTGTTTTACCTTGTATAAAGCTTATGCAGGGTAAATTTATAAATTTTTCGTCCTCAATAACACTGATAGAGAGAGATACACAGTTGTTTGCTCCCCCAGGTATTAATACATACTCTGAGTTAATAAGTAAAAAGTGATTTTCTTAAGTACAGAAAGTAGGATTTTAAGTGGTTCCAAGTAGTAACAGACAGAACAAAGTCACCAAGCAAAATAAAATAAAATTAAAAAGCGCAAATCTCTGTCTAATCAAACTGAATACAGATAATCTCACCCTCAGAGATGCTTCAGTGAGGTTTTTTTTTCCCCTCAGACTGGACACCTTCCAGGCCTGGGCACAATTCTTTCCCCTGGTACAGCTCTTGTTCCAGCTCAGGTGGCAGCTAGGGGATTCTTCATGATGACTCCTCTCCTGCTTTGTTCTGTCCCACCCCTTTATATATCTTTTGCATAAGGCGTGAATCCTTTTGGATTCCAGTTCAGGTGACATGATCACATGTCACTGCAAAACTTCATTGCCCACTTGCCAGCACACACATATACAGGAAGACTTACAGGTAAAACACACCCAACTGCAGACAATTGTCGTGGTTAATGGGAGTCATCAAGATTCCAAACCACCATTAATGGCCCACACTTTGCATAATTACAATAGGCCCTCACAGTTCTAGTTCATATTTCTAGTTTCAGATACAAGAGTGGTACATTTATACAAATAGGAGGAACACACTCAGTAGATTATAAGTTTTGTAATGATACCTTACAAGAGACCTTTTGCATGAAGCATATTCCAGTTTCATTATATTCACTCATTAGCATATTTTTATAAAACCATATAGAGTGCAGCGTCACATGTAGGCTCTTATTTTTTAAGATTTTGGCCCTAGAGATTTTTATTCCTGAATATGTGTGTTATAGCAGAATGAGTTGCTCATGGCACTGCCGGGCCAGTGTGGTTATTTCCATTGCCAGAGAGGAGAAAATGCTGATGTAAGTTTTTGAATGAAAACTGTAACTCACTGTGACGTCATGTCTTAGATCTACTTGAACTTGCTACGTACAATTGGCATGTATAGAGAAGGTGGGGGAGGGCTAGGTCTAAGTTCAGGTATAAATCCTGTGAACGTAAACACGTAGGAGAGTGGATTGAAGTAACTGGATATTAGGAAGTTTAGACTTGAAATTAGACGAAGGTTTCTAACCATTAGGGGAGTGAAGTTTTGGAACAGCCTTCCGAGGGAAGTAGTGGGGGCAAAAGACTTATCTGGCTTCAAGACTAAACTTGATAAGTATATGGAGGGGATGTTATGATGGGATAGTTTAATTTGGGCAATTGATCTTGGATTATCACCAGATAAGTCTGCTCAGTGGTTTGCGGGGAGATGTTGGATGGGATGGGATGGGAACTGAGTTACTGCAGAGAATTCCTTCTTGGGTGCTGGCGGGTGAGTCTTGCCCGCATGCTCAGGGTTTAGCTGATCGCCATATTTGGGGTCGGGAAGGAATTTTCCTCCAGGGCGGATTGGCAGGGGCCCCGGAGGTTTTTCGCCTTCCTCTGCAGCGTGGGGCATGGGTCGCGTGCTGGTGGATTCTCTGCAGTTTGAGGTCTTCAAACCAGTTTTGAGGATTTCAATAACTCAGTCCTGGGTTAGGGGTTGTTATAAAAGTGGATGGGTAGGGTTCTGTGGCCTGCCTTGTGCAGGAGGTCAGACTAGATGATCATATTGGTCCCTTCTGACCTATGAGTCTATGAGAAGCCATAGACCTTATCAGAGGCTGAAGGAAGCTTGTGGAAAAATCATTATTGCAAGTGTATCTACTTGTCATTAAGCTCTTGAGTTTTATCTTCTCTTATAGACTAATGACCTGGAAACAAGCGTAAAACACGAGGTAATTAATGATGAGCTACCTCTAAATGGAAAATCTGCAGATGCTAATGCACAAGGCACATCTCCTGATGAACTTGAACACTTTATGGAGCCAATGACAAATGTTCACTGTATAATTTTGGACTTGACACCAGTGAACTTTGTGGATTCAGTTGGAGCAAAAATGTTAAAATCAGTAAGTAGTATCTTTCATATTCCCTCCACCAAAATACATGTCATGTCTTTTGCAGGGCACTAAGAGGGCCATTCCAGATGATCTTGCATCAAACTCTAATTACTACAGGTTTTAACTTTCACCTTTGATGCTAAGTTCTTGCTGCTATACTGGGGAACGTGTGATCATCTTGTGCAACTCTCAAGTCAAGTTAAACTACAAGTGCCTGTGTAAAAGCTATAGGGGTGGAAGAGGCAGAAGATAATGCTGTGCAAGAGTCATTTTAAAAGAGAAATAACCGTTAAGCAGCTGAACAGCTTTTTAAAAAATGTATTTTGTCTTATACCAGTGAAATTGTGATATGTACAAAGGTATTTCTACAGATTAAACCTCCATTTAAACTTCTGCAGGTTATAAAAGAATATGAAGAAGTTGGCGTTTTTGTGTGTATAGCTGGCTGCAGTGGTAAGTTGTAGAGTTTTGGCGGGATTCAGGTGGGGTTGGCATCCATCCATGGATTTTGTATTGCCAGCCATCACTGTAGGGTCTGAGTGTCTTCTGCATTTGAAAAAAATACTGGTTTGAGAGGAGAATCAGGACCTAGTCCACCAGGCCATGACTGGTGCCAGAGTAAAATGCTGATTTAGCAAGTTCTTCAAAGGCTTGATCCTGCTCCCACTGACTTGAATAGCCCTAAACATGTGACTTCAATGGGACACCTTGTATATGCTTCAAGTTAGGAGCATGCTTAAGTACCTTGCTGAATCGGACCTAACTCACTGTTATAGTCAGTGGGGTCACACCGTTGTGCGAGGAGAATCAGGTGCAATAATGTTTCTGATTTCTGACATCTGGAAGTTTATCATTGTCCCCCGAGACTGATAACGGTATATTATGGCTGGATGAAGATGTGCCAGTATACACACAAATACATCTTTAACTGGAAATCTACTCAGCTGTACATTTAAATCTGGTGTATTTTACCTATAGCATTATTGGCTTGCATCTTTTGTCTCAAATCTGTTTTGAACAGAAAAACTTGAGACTGGGAAAGCTACACGCTATCTCCCTCCCCCTTAAACAAAAATATAAGGCATGAGATACATGTACGCCATGGTTACAGTTTAATATATTTGCTTTACAGGCCCTGTTATGGATGATCTGACTCGACTTAATTTTTTTGAAAAATCCACCACCAGAGATTTGCTGTTTCACAGTGTTCACGATGCTGTTCTCTCCTGCCAGCTGAAGGTTGGGTCTGTTCCACAAACTGCCTCAGACCTCTTTGTTAGTAATTCAGAATCACACATGGAGAACTGAAATCTGCATAATTCCATGAGAAAGAGAGACTCTACCAACACTTAATTTGCACAGTATAAACCGAGCATAAGACGCAGAATGCATAAGACGCATTAATGGCCTCATTAATGATATTGACATGCTGTTACCATGTAGGGAAGATTAAAGAACAGAAGCCACCTTCATCTCCTGTGGTTGCTATTCCACCCCTCGACTCCTAGCTGTCTCTCATGTTAGGGGAGTAGCAGGCAGGCCTGCTGCAGAGAATAGCTCCTGCTTCACCTTTGCCTTGCTTTCTGAGAGGCGAGGTTTTATTTGCAGTGGTGCCAGCTGCAGTGCTAGAGGAATACGAGGCTTTGCTGCTCTCCAGTCAGAGTGCCACTGTTCTTCTACGGGTATACTCTACAGAGGTGGGGTAATTTATTTGCTACAGGAATAACGAACAAACGGTTTGCTGCCTTAATATTTTTGAACTGTGCTCTTCCTTACCTGAATCCGGGTGTAACTTAAACCAGCATGCAAACATTTTGTGTGTTGTTGAAAATAATGTACACCGCTACCCCAATATAACACTGTCCTTGGGCGTCAAAAAATCTTACCACGTTATAGGTGAAACCACATTATATCGAACTTGCTTTGATCTGCTGGAGTACGCAGCCCTCCCCCCTCCTCCAAGCACTGCTTTACCATATTCTATCCAAATTCATGTTATATCAGGCCATGTTATATCGGGGTAGAGGGGTATTTTGCTGCGGATAGGATATTGGAACATTCTGATGAGGGTGGGTTAAGTTTTTAGAAACATGGCATTGGAGGATATTGCACTAAGCTGCATATTAGTTCACTTGGATAAAATATTGAAACATCTGGAGTGCAGGTAATGGACAAACTGATATGTCACACACTGTTTTCAGCAAAGTGGGATCTTGCAAAAAAACACCTTTTCTGCAATTACCGATGCAAGGCGGTGTACCACTATCTTAAAGGGTTTTCTTAGTCCGATTCAAAAACTGCTGCCAGTGTGTATATAACGGGTCAGCAACCTGTGGTATGCATGCCAAAGGTGGGATGCTGCTGCCAGCTGGGGTCCTGGCCGCCAGCCCTGGTCAGCCTGCTGCCAGCCTGGATAGACAGAACCTAGGCTGGCAGTGGGCTGAGCGGGGCCGGCAGGCGGAACCTAGGCTGGCAGCGGGCTGAGTGGGGCTGGCAGGCAGAACCTAGGCTGGCAGCTCAGCCTGCTGCTAGTCTGAGGTTCCATCTGCTCTCTGCGCTGCTGGTCTGGCATGCAAAACCTTAAATTAATGAAGACTTGGCACATCGCTTCTCAAAGGTTGCGACCCCTGGTATATAGAGGAGATTCTTGTTCAAAACTATGCCTATCTACTAGCTGGATTTGTGACATTTCATGCTGGTGTCATTAACTGCTGTTTTCTTAAACTGGATGGTACAGACCATATTCCTATTTTTATATTTAACCTGTCTCAATAATGACCACCTCATTCTCAAAATATTCCCCCATTTGGCTGAATTTCAAATCAAACATAATTAGTATATTACTATTCCTGCTAAACAATTCCAGTGCTACAGTTGAGTCACACCTACTAGAAAATAGCAAATTACCACCTAGTAGTAAATGATTTGAGGATAATCTGGTTAAATGGGGTGTTACTAGACTGTCTGAGACAGATGAACCTTCTGCAGTCCCTTTTAAACTGCTACAGGCAGGTAGTCAAGGGCCAAATGTAATTCAGTGTGGAAGAAGAGACCTATTCAGTCATCGACATCATCCTGCTCCCAGTGCAGGCTTGTTTCTGATCCTGCCTTTAAATGCTTTGTACCATGAAGTTTTGCAAAACCTAATATGTATACTTAAATGAATGAAAACTTGTTCAAATTTCAATATTCCCTGACACCAAGGGCAACCCTCCTAAGGCACAGATGTGCTTGAAGTGAAACTCCCTACTCTCTTTTCACTCTAATTTTAATTGCTGTAGCTGATAGAACCCGTCTTGACCCAGCTGTAGTATTTTTTTTAGAGCTGGACTCGAGCATTGTTGAAACTCTTGCACAACGTTCCTGTTTTAAGGATAGCCAAGCTTTCAATTGTTCCTTAACCATAAAATGACTCTTCATATCGTTCCATCATAACAAAGGTTCTGTGCTTTAGGGCAATACAAAGGACTTCCTCCTCTTCTCTGGAAGTACAATTAGGACTGTATTTAGTTGGCTTTATCTATGAGCTATGCTCCTCAGTGCAGAGGAGGTAAGTGCCTTGCCTCTGATCCAGCTGGCAACACAGATGGGCAAAATTTGGCATCAGCAATGAAACTATGATTGGAAATTAAAAAGATTAAGTGAATGTACTAAATGTATCTTGGGAGCATTTTTATTCCAGTGCCAGGGTAAATTTTGTAATTTTAATCTAGCTAACAGTCCTTTTGTATCAACATGCCGTATATATTTTTAGCCATACAGTTTCTTCAGTTAATGTAAAAATTGTCTGTCTTCAACATCCCAAATAAAGAGGGGTTCAGTGACTTGATTTTCTTAATCCTGCAGCACTGCGTTCAGAGACAAAGATTCTTTGTGTATCAGCTACTGGCCATGGTTTTCAAAAGTGACTACTGGCTTTTTCTAACGGGTCCAGCTCTCAATGGGCAGGAGCCCAAGCACTTTCTGACGGTCAGTTGCCTTTAACAGGTGTCAGGTTGGGTGTTCAAATCTCTAATCATGTTGGAAAATCTGAACCAGAAATTTAAGCTATAAAGCTTTTTTGAAAGGATGAGAGATTGCAATAGGAACATAACCTAAGCTCTTCTAAAACATCTGTCCCAAATAATGGACTGAGAGAGTCATCTTTTTAAGTGAGTGGTTACTGCAGTGCTGATGTGCAATTGGGAAGAAGTGCCAGAGGGGTGGGGTGCCCTTCAGAGTCCTTGTGAAAGGGTAGGAGTCTCCTTGCTGACTCTATTAGCAAACCAAGAATGTTTTTAAAGAAAACCCCTCCAAGGGCCTGAGCAATTCATTTACATCCTCCTTAAGTAACACTTACTTGAAATAGGCTTTGACAGTAGGGAAAGAAAATTATAGCTTTTCCCTGCATGTCACTATTTAAGCAAAGCCTGTAGTTTTCCTGAGGAGGGAAACATCCTGTGTGGAATAGTATTTGCTAGCGGAGAGCAGCTGTGTGAAGATATGCCCTCCCTCACAGGAGCCCTGACTCCTTCCTGCTCCATATTCAACTTGCCTTTTGAGTGCTGGTTCAAGCAAGAAGGGACAAGATAGGTGCAGGCCACAGCTTCACTTTTCTTCTAGTGCCAGAAAGTTCCCGAGCAGCCCTGTTTAAGTCTCCATTTAGCCATACACCTGCCAGAGCCCAGCTCTGAGGCAGTGTCCTGACACACCTATGGGTAGGAGCTAGGGATAATGATGGCTTTAGTTTCCCTAAGCCATGCATTCCTTAGAGTGAAGCTGTCTCTGCTAACACAGCAAGACCACATGGATTCCTTGTTAAGGCTGTAGGTGAGTCCACTATCCAGTACTGGAGCCAGTTTTGTACTTTTAAGTGATGTACTAGCCATGATTTTTATTCTTAGGCATATGCCTCCTGCTGCCACTGAGATTAAATTGATAAACTATGACAGACTTTAGCTTAAAGCTGGAACTGATGGTGATGATAATCAAAGTGGACCATCGGCTTTAGAGTTTTTGCTACTTTGCTCTTATGCTTCTGTAGTGGGCTAGCAGTGGTCATTGGTTCTCAGGCAGCATCAGATTGTATTCCCTGCCACCCCCTTCAAAGCATAAATCAAGCAATTGCTGTTTGATGCTGTACTTGGCTTGGCAGGAGACCATTGTTCCCTTCCACCAGCTTTTACACAGCAAGAGGGGAGAGATTTACAACAGAAAGTCTAGAGGAAGAGGGTTACTTAGAAAAACAAACCAACCCTGCATTTTCTTTTACCACATTTGCTCCTGCTTCCTGGTGGGGGCAGCTGCAGGGAGGAGGCAAGAGGCATTGTTATTGAAACCAGCCCCATGTGAAAGCATCAATATGCCACTGCTTCTGCTCTACAGCAAGAATAGTGAGGGAGGACTACAGTGTAGTGGGCAAGACTACTACTGGAGAGCAAGGAAGAGGCTGTGCTTTTTTTTGAAACCAGCCTTTAGTCTAAAACTGGCAGGAACTAACTTCCCAGAACCAGAGTCTATGTTGGGTTAGTTTCATGGGAAAGAATGGGCCCAGAAGACAAGGTTATCTCCAATTATTAAAACTAAATACCTTATCTCCTAGAACTGGAAGGGACCTTGAAAGGTCATTGAGTCCAGCCCCCTGCCTTCACTAGCATGATCAGGAACTGATTTTTGCCCCAGATCCTTAAGTGGTCCCCTCAAGGATTGAACTCACAACCCTGGCTTTAGCAGGCCAATACTCAAACCACTGAGCTATCCCCCTCCCCCCTATACAGTGTACAGTGTACAGTGATAAGGTATGAGTTACCTTATCACTGTACAACATTTTAGTGTTTTAAAAATAGAGACCATAGTCTGCTAAATCCTCTGGCAAAAGCATCCTTTAAAAATGTTTTCAGTCATTTGTTAAACAGTTAATATTTCACATGCTTAAGTACTGTTTTTCCTTTAACACTATCCCTGATTTGCTTCAGCTGCAAGAGTCTTTAGGAGAATGGCCCTGTCTGACCCTTTTAGCTGCTATGAAGGATAACTTGCTTTTTCTTTTTTGGGGGGGAGGAAGGTAGGTTATATATAGCAAGCTGGTGCTGTTTCTGTTGCTGCTGTGGTGCTAATGCTGCTCTCTCAGACAGCAGAACTAGAAAATGCAGCTTCTGGGTCAGAGGTTGACTCATTTGTAACCTCAGTGCTTGTGCAACACAAGCACAGCCCAGTCTTATTAACCCCAAGCCCTGCCAAACGTGTACCATTGTCAGGCTACTTACTGTGCTGCTTTTAGCTGCCTCCTTGGTCACATGCTCACAAGCAGTGTTTCAAACATCTGGTTCTCAAACTCATTTGCTTATGCCCCCCTTCTTTGTCTGTAGTAGTTTATGCCCTGCACCCTGACGCAAGTACATATACTGGTAAAAAATGCAACTCCCTAAATATTAAAAGCAGTCAGGCATTGATTCAGACAGAGCCATTTAAGCATATAGTGCTCTGGCTGCCAAGTTCTGAAGCAGTGCCGCTGGCGGCAGGAGAGAAGTAAGGGTGGCTGTACCATACTGTGCTACCCTTACTTCTCCACTGCTGCTGGTTGGGTGCCCAGCCAGCAGCTGCTGCTCTCTGCTCTGCCTTCTCTCACTCTCTCAGGATACATTTCATGCCTCCCATTTTGAGAACCTCTTTCAAACTGCACAGTTTTAGTATTTCAGCCAAGAGCTTAATAGTCAGAAGGTAAAAGGAGAGGAACAGGAAAGAAGAAATAAGGTGGGAAAGAAGCAGCACACACAGTATGTGACAGCAAGATCTAAAAGGTGCCCCAGCTTTAGGAGGTGGTGATGGCATTGGGTCCCTCACTTTGGTCAGACATCCCAGGATAAGGAGAGAGGCCCAGCAGTGTAACAGCAGAGCCTTCAGAACATGATGAAGCTCTCACTCCTTCTCATCCACCTGTATCCAACAGTTACTGTTAACTTTAAGAATGCCAAAAGTGTGATGGGCAGACTAACCCACCTCTTCATTTTGCCCATTTTCAGTTCCCCAGTCCTTTTGTTTGCCAGGCATGATCTGTGTCCGTGAGTTATGGAAGGAGCCTTTTTGTTTGGACTAATTCTGTCCGTCTCCCTTTAGTACCTTTCCTATCAACATTTGTGGTTAGAAGCTGACATTTTTTGAACCTTTACCCACCTTTCAACAACTGAGTTTACAGTTTGCCTGCTATAGCCCAACAGCAGCATTTGTGGTTAGTAGTAAGCCCAGGCTGGGTACATGACAAGCTTCCACTACCCTTGAAGCAGCCTCTTCTACTGTATTGCTCCAAGCAGCCAGACTTTAGACTTTCCCTTTAAAAATACAGCTGCTAAGAATAGAGAGGGGGGAGCTCTCTGACCACTCTTTAGGCCTCCAAACTAGCTCCTCGGGGTATACTTAACTAGCCTACTCCTCACGTAAAAGCTGGGACACTGCTCTGCTTTGTGTTGCTGACACCAGCCCCTGCCCGCAACCAGGAACTGGAAGACAGGTGATGGGAAACAACTAAAATTAAGCTGGCAGTTTAGTTTGAGATAAAACTTGCTAAAATGTAAGCTCAATGAGAAAAAAAAAAAAAAAAAAAAAAAAGGAAAGAAAAGGTCAAAGAAGGTGTCTCCATAATTTTTTTTGAAAAATCTTAAAAGTTCTTTTTAGCACAATGCCACACAGTGCCGTACTTGAGAACTTTAAACTAGAAACAGACTCATTGATTTTCATTAGCCAAGCTAACACTGGCTAAACCAATACAACACAGACAAAAGTAAAGTTTCACTTTTAATAGTAATCTAGCACATTTCTGTTACACCCTCCATGCTTCTTGGTTTGTTTTAAGTTGTGATAATAGGGATAATGCCTTCTTTTTGTGTACCATGCTTAGCATGCTGGGGGCACTACCAGAAACTTGACAGTAAAAAAAAAAAAAAAGTTTAAAAACAGTGGATTTAGATTGCATATTAAACTTAATCTAATTGGTTTCACTGTTACGTTTGCAGCAGGTTTTGCAGGGTTGTAACAATCCCTGACTGAATCTCAGTCTTGCATCATTTTCCACTGCAGCACTGATTAATTAGTGTTGAACACACTTAAAGAAAAATAACTACCTACCAGCCTGTCATTTAGAATTATATATTTTATTTCTAGACTCAGAACAAGATTAGACAGCAACCACACCCTGAACAGTTACTCAGGCTTTTTGTTTAATAGCAAGATTAACTTCTTGAAATTAAAGGAAAATATGTTCCTATTGTTAGTTGTAGGTCATGTATCTGGGCGTAGCACTGAATTTTGCATACGACTTAATGACTTTGTTCACAGCTTCTAGGAAGTCTTTCTCTGTAGCGATTTTTCGACGTGCTCTGATGGCAAACATGCCTGCCTCTGTGCAGACACTGCGAATTTCAGCACCTTTCAAAGAAGACAGATGGATTTAACACCTGCACATTGCACACTTACACAACAAACAAACAGCATACAAGTCATAGGGATTCAACTTACCTGTGCTGTTAGGACACAGTCGAGCCAACAACTCAAATCTTATGTCTCTTTCAACACTCATTGAACGAGCATGAATCTTGAATATGTGAGTTCGTCCCTAAAAAAACAGAAATTTGAGGGTGAGAGAAAAGATTTGATGCAGGGAGCTAGGACGTGAAGTAGAGTACTCAGCCTGTGGAACGCTGCTTCAGTCTTGTTTCCTACTCCACCTACTGGTAGGAAACCGTAACGCTATTTCTGAACTGGCCTATTTGATTAATAGAAAGCAAAGAGTTTATGGCACACAGCAAAGATACTAATTAGAAGTGCTCTGACAAATCACAAAAGACCTCCTCTCTCCTTGCAATGCAAATCAAGAGAGGAGGGGGCTAGAACTTTCTAACCTACTTCCTGACTTGGTCCAATAGAGTAGATTTACTGAGTTGGGAGTACACTGCAAAGCACAGCTACTGTTCAGGGCTCTGCCTGTGGGGATGGACTCATGCTTTTTTTGCACATTTGAACTTCAAGTGTACAGCTCCTTGACAGGTGCTTGTATTCTCTCTCTCTAAACTGCAGCAGAATATTAAAGTCTGAAACAACTACTGCTTTGCTCTCTGTTAGCTTAGCATTGAAAACAAGCAGTTCTAACCTCAAGATCAGGTAAGCTAAATTCAATCTTCCTGTCCAGTCTCCCAGGCCTCATCAGTGCTGGATCCAAAGTATCAGGTCTGTTTGTTGCCATCAGCACTTTAATATTGCCTCTTGGATCAAATCCATCCAGCTGGTTGATCAACTCCAGCATAGTACGCTGAACTTCATTGTCTCCTCCAGCCCCATCATCAAAACGAGCACCTGCAGAGAGAAGACCATTGCACATCAAGACACAGAAAAGGCTCTTTTCTAGTGAGGATAAATCCCATTGTTGTTACCAAGAAACAAATAAAGGATATGTCATAACAGTCACAGCTGTACATGAATGCATGACAATTACCAAAACAAAGTGGTTTATCCTTTATTTGGAATGCATCTTCTTCAGCTAAGAGGAAGATAAGCAGGCAAAATATTTTTTATCTCTTGTCTGAGGCCTGGTCTACACTGGGGTGGCGGGGGTGGTGGTGGTGTGTTCATCTAAGTTACGCAATGTCAGCTACATGAGTAGCTGAAGTCAACGTACTTAGATCTTCTAATCGCAGTGTCTTCACTGCGGTAAGTCAACAGCTGACCCTTACCTGTCGACTCCCCCTGCGCCTCTCACCCTGGTGGAGTACCGGAGTCAACGGGAGTGTGCTCGGTCGATTTAGCGTGTCTAGACTAGACATGATAAATCGACCCCCGCTGGATCAATCACTCCTCATCGATCCAGCTGGTAATGTAGACAAGCCCTGAGAGAGATGGGTATTGCTCTTGTCAATGAGGAACACACCTGCTTTTCTTAGGTTTATAAAATCCATATAAAAAACTTTCCCCAAAGCAAAATACAGTGGCACCATTAAAGACCAGCTTTTGTGAACAGCCATTGAGCATGCAAATAAATAGGAACAGATTTTGTTGAGGAAAACAGATCTGTTTCAGAAGTGTGAAGAAATGTTAAGTTTACATTGTTTAATTTTTTTGTTAAACATTTAAGAAAAATGTTTAAGAATTAAATTGTACAGCAACTTGCTTGTACTGTATTTGTAAAAGATCCTATCTTAAGTTTTGTCACTTTGTACTTTGATTACTGAAATAAATTACTTCTGTTCAGGATTAAATGTGTTCAGATTTTATTAACCGTTTCTTGATAGTTCCCTCTGCAGTAAATATAGCTGAACTGAGGTTAGAGTGACAGTTTTCCTAAGTTTTAATGATTTACAAAGCTGTGATTTATGGAATGCAAGTCCTGATAATGAGGAATTACAATGTGAAAAGAGAATTATAAAATCAAGGAATTGGCATGTAATTTTTTAAAGTTCGCTATATAAAGAATAAAAACTATGCATGCTGCAAGCATACCTCCAATGGCATCGATTTCATCAAAGAATATAAGACAAGCTTTCTTAGTTCTGGCCATTTCAAAGAGTTCACGAACCATTCGAGCTCCCTAATAAGAAGATAAGATTTTGTTACAGGCTGGCTCAAGTAAAGATTTTAAAGCAAACAGTGAAGCTTTCCAAGTGATAACTGGAGACTTACAATTATGAAACAACTCCTACTTTTTGATTTGCACATATTTGTACAACTCTGGCAGGTTTGGATGCCCCTCAGGATACTTTATCCTGGGCCCACACACAAGCACCAACACAGTTATTTCAGATTATTATTATTTTTTTTTTTTTAAGTTCTTTGAATTTAGTGCTCATGGAAGCTTCCAACCCAACTGCCTGTAAAATAAAGGTTGCTACTTTCAAACTTCAACCAGCAGTAGTACAAGCTGCCAACAATAATTTTTCATTCTCATATAGCACTTTTCATCCACAGATCATAGAAGATTAGGTTTGGAAGGGACCTCAGGAGGTCATCTAGTCCAACCCCCTGCTCAAAGCAGGACCAATGCCCACACAGATTTTTACCCCAGTCCCCTAAATGGCCCCCTCAAGGACTGAACTCACAACCCTGGGTTTAGCAAGCCAATGCTCAAACCACTGAGCTATCCCTCCTCCCAGGTGTCACAAATTTTAAGATTACTCCATTCACTAGAACTGTGTGAGGCCACAAGAGCTCTGAGTCACTTCTGTGAGAAGCTTAATGATAAATTCCAGATGGGATTTTCAAACCATTCAGCGCTGATCTAATGCCAATGACTGCTTTTAAAAATTTCAGATGTAGAGTAACCAAGATTTTAAGATTTCATTCTTTTAGTGTTGTTAGTCTATTACCTGCAATTATATGCTTTGCAGTTTTTATGCCCCCTTGAGTCTACGAAACTTAGACATTGCAGCTAAACAAGCTATTAAAATGCTTGGCCTCCACCACTTGGAGTCTGCAGTTTGCTCCAACTTTTACATAATATTTGGTATTACCTCTCCTACATATTTCTGCACCAATTCAGATCCAATCACTCTGATGAAGCAGGCATCAGTCCTGTTAGCAACAGCACGGGCACAGAGGGTTTTGCCTGTACCAGGTGGCCCAAAGAGAAGTACTCCTTTGGGGGGCTCAATCCCAAGGTTAACAAACCTCTCAGGCTGTGAAGGGAAGAAACAGGAGATTAGAATCTTTATGTGCAGATTGGTGATAAATCAGCTTTGCTAATGAAATAAAAAATAAGCTAGTCCATTTTCACTGAAAAGCTACTTTTAGCTGTGCTGGGGTGTTTACATTCAGACATCTCAATACTTGGAAAGGCATGACAAGTCACCGTATAAAGAAAATGTTATCAAAACATTGAGTCACAATCTATGAGTTACTTACATGAAGCAGAGGAGTTTCAACCACCTCTCTCAGCTTTTCAATCTGTTCTTTGCAACCACCAACATCGCTGTAAGTGACATCAGGTTTTTCCTCTACCTGCAAAACAAACAGATAAGTGCACATTTGAACAACTTGCTACTGCAATAGCAGAATTCAGCCAGAGACGTCAACATTTTAAGCTAAGCAAGTTTGAAAAAATGTAGTAAGCAAAGGGAGTTCTCACCTGCATCATAGTAACCGTTGGGTCAATCTTTGGAGGCAAGGGGATATGGATCTGATACTTGTTTCTGTCCACACTGGTGGGAAGGTGTAAGAAGAGCATTATTTTCATTTTAATATTTCTCACGCTAACACAACTGAACTGTAATTTAAACAAAAACCCTCTGTAATGTGAAGGGGTAAAATCTTGCTAGTTCTCTTTTCTCCAGCATCAGCCTGAGCCCATCCCTAAGAAACTGAGAATTCCCATGGAAAGGAATTCCAGTCTGTTTTGAAAAAGTAGTAACAACACTTTGGACATTTGGAAACATTTCCAAGACCCCTGAGCTGCCCAGAGCCACAGCAGTCCACCAGGCGGGCAGCTGGGAAGCCTAGGCATCCATGGCTTCCAGGCTGCTGAGAAGTCACGAGCCTGGAACCCCAGGTACCAAGAAGCCGCAAACCTGGAGTTCTCTGCTCTCTATCAGCCTGCTGAAGTGCTTGGAGCCTGAAAGCCTGGGCTGCCAAGGAGGTGAGTGGGCAAGCTGGCAGGAAACCAACAGTTTTGAAACCTGCCTGGCAGGCAAGGTTCCATCTGAACCCTGCCTGGCTTGTCAGAATTTCATCCTGCAGAATATTTCAATTTTGACAAATCAGCGTTTTCCAATGGAAATCATCAAAAGGTTTCCCACTAACTCTACTACTGTGTATATAATTACATGTCAGTGATACCAGATGACACTCAACCAGTGAATATGACTGACTGCAGAACACTAAACTGTGAGACTAAATCATTACATCTTACAGGAAAGGAAGCTTCTGTCTATAGTTACACTTACTGGTCTTAGAAGTCTGTCTTTACTTACCCAACTCTCATCCCCTCTTCAATGTCAGTAGGTGCTACCTGATCACTGAGGTCCACCACAAATTTGGCAAATTGTTTGACATTGATAATGTACTTGGGATCCTCAGAATCTGCATTGATTATCTTTGTACACCTAGCAGAAAAGACAGTTCACTAACGCAGGCCACGAGTTAGACAAATGAAGCTTCTTGTTACTTCCACAAGCATCAAACAATCAATTATTAAAGATGCTTAGTTTGTACTCTTAAGTGCCTTTATGAAATCATACAGCTACGGATACGATTTTGTCATGGGTATTTTTAGTAAAAGTCACAGACAAGTCACAAAAATTCACAGAAGCCTGACCTGTCCCTGACTTTTAGTAAAAATGTCCATGACAGAACAGGAAAGGAGAAGGGTCCAGCACCCTACCCTGCTGTGGGGCTGGGAGCTGCGGCCCCTGCCCAGTGGCAAGGAGCTGCGGGGGTCCCCACCATCCACAGGGTCTGGGGAGCTGCCAGGAGATTTCTCCCCACCCCCACCGCTGCCCACACAGGACTGGGGAGCTTCCGGGGGATTCCCCCCCCCCCAGCCACCACGGGAGGTAGGG
Organism: Gopherus evgoodei; assembly: GCF_007399415.2. NCBI lineage: Eukaryota > Metazoa > Chordata > Testudines > Testudinidae > Gopherus > Gopherus evgoodei. Next base: position 342,650,342 of record NC_044322.1, read on the forward strand.
GTACCCTGCAACTCCCAGCGGCTGCAGGCTGAAGTCATGGATTCCGTAACTTCCGCAACCTCTGTGACCAAATCGTAGCCTTACATATAGCTGGTATGTTTATGATTTTATTGTTGTAGTAGTGCTGTAACTCATAATCCTATCACTATTCCAGCTATGGCATACTTCTCATATTTCACAAAGGTTAACATGTGAGCATTTAGATACCGCAGTAAGTGACTCCTTAGAAATACATAAGAACCAATTTAAGTTTTTACCAGGAGTCATGTGGGAAGAAGACAGGTGCTGCAAATAGAATGATAAATGCTATGTATTTTATAATACCACATAGCTCATATGAGAGAATCCACAGAACATACATACCTGGCTACCTGTAGTGGCTGCTCACTTTGCAGAGTTTGCTTATCTGCAGCCAGATCCCAGAGGGCAGGAGGGGCCAGGCCTGTGTCTGACTCCTTGATCCCTACACAGAAAATAGCACAGTTAGAAGGAAAAGCCAGTTCACTGATCACATCAATGATATTCCACACTCAGTGTTCGACAAACATTACCCACCAGTCACATCAGAGAAAAGGGCATATGCTGAGAGGAAGCTTTTACAGGTACTTTAAATGTGACCTGCAAAGGGAAAACTGTGGGATTTATGTCAGTTCTTTTCATGATGTTCCAGAAACAGTCTAAAAAACTCTCTCTCCTCCCACCTTTATATTATTATTATTATTTAGAAACTCAGGTCTTGTCTACTTTGTTCTTGCTTAGCAGACTTTATGGACCACTGGAGAACTAATAGGGTGAAAGTAAACATACCAGTGAAGTTAATCATGATTTAGAGGGAAAGTGATTTTTGTTCAAACTACTGTAAATGTTATAATTCAAGTACCTTGTAAGTAAGTACTTGGAAGAAGAAACATTTTTAAGATTCAACACTCAGCCTGTCAAGTCAGAACTGAGAGCCCACCACCATGTCCCACACAAAAACAGGGAAGACAAAAGTCAATATTCCCTGTTTTTTTAATGTTTAAAGGGAGGAGGAGGGCTAGTGACTTTTCTGGCTTCTCTACACATCATGAAGCAGCAGAAGAGGGCATAAATCCAGATTTTCCACCTCTCCTTTGCAGATCACCTTTAAGAGTCTTAAAGCCAACTCTGGAGCTTAGATACGAAGTATATATGAAACACAAGCACAGTATCCAGTTTTACAGGTGATGGACATTCGATCAAGAAATCAGAATGAGGCCCTTAACACGTAAGAGATCCATGACACAGAATATTAGGTTTTGCTTCATAGAAGATGTAACACAATGAAAGAATAACACAGCGAACTTACAATTATAATGCACATACAGTCAGAGAGTTTAAGGCCAGAAGGGACCACTAAAGGCTGACTCCTGTATATCATAGGCCATTAACACTGCCCAGCACCTGCACACTAAACCAACAGCCAAAACTAGACTAATGTCTTGCAGCCCACAGGAGACTAGACTATCCTGTGCCACACGCAGAGATTAGGAAGGTCCAAGATGTACCAATGCCTGAGTCCCTGCAATGGGAGAGAAATGATTACATGAGATATACCCAAATAATCCCGGCAATTGACCTGCACCAAGATGCTGCAGACAAAGGAGAAAAACACCTATGGTCACTGACAATCTGACCTGAGGAAAATTCCTTCTTGACACCACACTTGGCCATCAGTAGGACCCCGAGCATGTGAGCAAGAACCAGCCAGCCAATCACCTGAGAGAAAGAATGGTTGGTGCCACCTCCAAGCCCCTTGCCCTCCCCATTCAATGTCTCATCTCTAGCTGGAGCCATCCCAACCTTCACAGGACACATTGGAGAGAGAGGTGGATTTTCTTCCTGACCCCTGCTTGTAATTGCCTGAAACCCTGAAGTACAAATTTTAGGACTGGAAGTGAGCCCCTGGGATGTTGAGCCTTACCTGCTACTGTCACAACCAACCTTGTCATACAACTGCACTCATAAATTTGTCCAGATGTCTCTTAAAACGTTAAGTTGTTTGCCCCCACTCTTCCTCTTAGGAGGCTGTTCCAGAACCTTACCCGTCTGATGGTCAGAAACCTTCTTTTAATTTCCAGCCTGAATTTGCTCATGGCCAGTTTATACCCATTTGCTCTTCTAGCTCTCCATCCTTCCTGGTATTTACCCCTAACGCATTTAGGGAGAAAAATCATACCCCACTCAGCCTTCTTTTTGTGAGACTATACAAGCCAAGCTCTTTAGTCTCCTCTCATCATACAGGCCCTCCATTCACCAATCATCTTAGCAGCTACTCTCTGCACCTGTTCCAGTCTAAATTCATCTTCCATGAACATGGTGACCAATATTGTACATACCATTCCAAATGAAGTCTTACCAGGGCCTTCTATCATGGCATTAATATTGCTCTCTCTCCTGGAAATGCCTTGCCTAATCACACTTCCTAGGATCGCATTTGCCTTTTTCACAGCTGCATCACATTGGTGGCTCATAGTCATCCTGTGATTAACCCACACACGCAGGTCTCCCTCCTCTTCTGTCACTTCCTACTAATGAGTAGAGCCTTGCCAATCCGCGGATACCTGCGGACCATTTTTGTGGATAGTGGATTGGATGCAGATACAACTGCACAGGGCTCTACTCACCAGCAGCACCTGGCCCACAGCGTCCTGATTGAGGTCATTACTAAAAGTATTAAATAAGATTGGTCCCAAGACCGATCCCTGAGGAATTCTACTAGTAACATAACTCCAGTTCAATAATTCACCTTTCAGCACAACCTGCTGCCTACTCCCATCTAGCCAATTCCTTATCCACCTTACAATATTGTACTGATCCCCTCTTCCCTCATTTCACTAATAATTTCCTATGTGGTGCTGTGTCAAATGCACTTGCTTATCTAAAAAAAAATCAGTTATTTTCTCAAAGAAGGAAATCAGTTTAGTCTGGCATGATCTACCTTTGGTAAAACCATGTTGCATTATCTCCTCTTTACCAATTACCTCTATGAATGTAATTATTCTTTCTTTCATGATTTGTTCTAAAACTTTGAATACCACTGAGGTCAGATTAACAGGTATTTCCCAGATCACTTTTTTCCCCGCTTTCTTAAATATATGTATGGTGTTGATTATATTCCAGTATTATCCTCGAATAGATAGAAAGAATTTTTAATAAATCTACTGGAAAGCAGTAACGTGAGCCAGTTCTTTCAGTATTCTGAGATGGAAACTGTCTGGTCCCCCCACACTGAGCACATTAAACTCTTTACATTCTTCTTCTACCTCATACCTGAACATTTCCATTTTAGACACTCTTTCCATCAGCCATACTGCCTTCATGCACATTTCATATTAGCATTGTTATTGAAAACCGAGGCAAAGTATTCATTTAGTTTTTGGGACTTACATAGATTATCTTTAATCTCCTATTCCACAGTGCATAGTGGCCCAATCTCATCCTTCCTTATACTTTTTATTTATATAACTAAAAAACCTCCTCTTATTTATTTGTAATTTCCTTGGCAAAAACTAATTCAGCTTGGCTTTTAGCAATTCTCACGTTATTTCTGCATTTACTAGCCTCCAGGATGCAGCTTTCTTTGCTAATCAACTCCTTTTTCTATTCCCTATAGGCTCGCTGCTTACTCCTAATAACCTTTTGATATGGTTATTAATCCAGCTCGGTCTGGAACCTTTCCATACAAGTTTCTTTTCCCCTTTCTTGGAATGCAAATTTTAGATAGTTTTTGTTTAGCTGATCTGAAGAAACTCCAAGCCTCTTCCATATTTAAGTCCTTGAGCTATTCAGTCCAGTGACTTCTTTAATCCTCTCCCTTAGTTTCCCAAAGTCTGCTCTTGTGAAATCAAAAATCACAGTTGTCTGCTTAGTTTTGATAATCTATTAAATTTTACTTTAAGAAAAGCACATACCAGTGAGCTCATTAATTTTCTTAAGTAGCTGCTGAATATCATCTTCTACCTGCTTAATCTGCCTTGAGTACGTGCTCTGGCCCTGGAACAGAAGAATAATTGTGTGCACTTCAGTAACTTAAGAAATACATGTACACATATTTATGTATGCTAGACAGTTACTAACCTCTGTTGAGATGGTCAATATAGTTATTTGTTAACCTCAGAGATTAACTTGACCTTGATATGTAGTTTTTAAAGTCAGTATTTGGCTTGAAAAACAGTACTGATATTAAAACAGAGTCAAATGTCCATTGTTACAAACAGGAGCCAAAATACACGTAAATTATATTCATAATTTATTCTCAAATTCAGGTCCATTTCATTTACACTAAGGCACATAAAATTCTCTAGAAGAATAAAGGGTAAATGAAATTCAGGCCATTGATAGTCAGATATTTTAAAACAGAAATACAAGAAATTGCAAGCTTAAGTTATCTGGTCATAGTTCTTTCACAGACAAGTAATATTTAAATCTGTAGGAGTTTTGTTGTTTTTGGGGTGGGGAGCAAATGGTTTAGGGGAGAGAGGTTGCAGAGATGGAGTAAATTTTAAAGAGGAACAGGGAAACAGATGTACTGGTTATTTCCAAATAAGATCAGTTTGGAAGATACCGTTTTGCCTTGATTCAGTTAATTAGATTTTCATGTTTTTCTTTACCATTCTAGTTATGTAGGATACTTACATAGGTTTTCAGCAAGGCAATATCCCCTTCATCCAATGCTGAAACAAGATACACAAGAATTAGCTTTCAGTTGTAAGAACAAAATTGTGTCTAATTTTGTTTCTAAAGATGTGAATTCAGACACCCACCTATGATATGGGGCTGAGGGCGTTGGTGTTATTTTGTTTTTTTTAAAGACTAAACCAGAGTACCATGCAATAAAGCCAGATATCCATGACAAGCAAGAGTTAGACAATTCTCCAACTACTTGCAGGGATGAAGTAGTACTGCACTGTTATTTATCACACACCCATACTAAGCTAGGCATCTCAATGACCAACATGAAAGCAGTCTGTCCAAAAGAGCTTATGAGCTTAAGAGTCTATATATAAACAAGGACTGGAGAAAAGGAAATAACAAATAAGCAAACTGATCAAGTTCTGCTTCCTGACAGTCTCAACAATTGTCCAAAATCCAGATGTCATTTGTTCTGATACTAACCTCTCATAGATACTTCTACAACTGTCCATAACTAAATGCACACCTGCACACCAAGCATACCACTGCATACCAGCATACTGATTACCAGCCTAACACTGCATTTCGGTTGCGGGAAGAACAGGACCCTATTTCAAAATCTAAGACACTCTTGTGCTGAAGTTACCAACAAACAAGGAGTAGGAGTCATTACATCAATCCAATAATTTGACTGTTAGAGGGCAAGATGTGACACAAAGGTTTTGCAGGTAACGTAGAGGTCCCCAAAAAAGCACTGATTCCCTCCCCATTTATTCAGTGCTTGACAGCAAGGTAGATAGTGTTGGCGTGTGAGTGCAGCCACAAATATGTTCATTACACGAGGCTCACATTTCTGAGCGATCCTCACTGCAGACAGCACTAGGGGCTGATGTTTATTCATATAGTGCTTTTTCTATCAGTAGATCTCCAAGTGCTTCACAATCTTTAATGTAACAAGGAGTCTGGGGCAGCTTATGCCCAAATAAGGTGCCACCAGACTCCTTGGTTTTGTGGATACAAACTAACACAGCTACTCTGTGATACTTTGCACCTTCAATGTAGTTATCCTCCCAATACCCCTGGGAGGTAGGGAAGTGCTATTACCCGTTTTATGGAAAGTGAATGGAGGTCTAGACCCATTAAGGGCGAGATCCACAAAGGTACTTAGGTGCCTAAACCCTAGACTTAGGCACCTAAGTCCCAGTTTCGGTTCTACTGTGATCCAAGGAACTCCAATCAAATCCTGTATGTGCCTAAGCTCCAGAGCAAATCATGAAACAGGGAATGATAGGCATTTGGCCTTATCTCACACATGGGACCCAATCCACCAAGCAGCCTTCGAGTACACATACTGGATCAGGTCCAACTCAAAATCTGGCTTGAGGAGGTGGTGATAGTGCTGCAGCCCACCTTATCAATACGCAGAATAATAATTATATAGTCACGGGTTAGAGAGAGGCCAGTGGTTAGGGCACCCAAACAAGAAATGGGAATTTTAGGGTTCAGCCACCCCCTGTACCAACTGGAACACCTTCAACTGGAGAGACTGATGGAGCCAGACGCGAGAAAATCCAGTAGCTCAGTGGTTAGCGCATCCATCACAAAGATAAGTTTGAACAGGGGTATCCCACCTTTCAGAAGAGTGGTGATACTGGGCTAAAAGTTATGGGGTGCACACAACCCCCTGCTCCCTGTCTTGTGGAGAGAGGCAGACCCCTAACTCATTGTTGGGTCCACTTTGCTAAGACTTCCCTCCAGCCTGAACTTAACCACCTATATTTGAGAGTAGTGAGGTTTAGGTTATGCTCTCTGGTCAGTGTCTCTCATTGACTTGGGTAGCAATCTGCCTAGCATGCTGAGTGTGTGGCTTGCATTTCTCTCCCTCTGCTCGTTGTATAAGAGGAGGACCCAAACTCAGGCTTTGTAGAGTTGAGTGATTTTCTCGGCACTGTGATGCCCAACTCCCTTTGAAAATCCCAGCCTCGAGTGTACGTCGACACGGGGACAGAAGCCCTGGCACAGGTCAGCTGACCTGGGCTCCCAGGGCTCAAGCGGGTCTAAACATTTCTGGGTAGACGGTCGGGTTCACACGCCGCCTTTTTTCAGCCCCGGAGCCCGAGTCAGCTGACGCGGGCCAGCCGCAGCGCAGACGTCCCCGAGTGACCTGCCCCGGGTCGCGGACAAGCCCCACGGGCGGGCGGGGAAGGCTGGGCCGCTCCTGGCCCTACAGAAGTCGAGTGGGACCCGGAGTCCCGGGCGCTGCCTGCAGGAGCCTAAGGAAGTCACAGGCTCCTCTGCGGCTCGGCTCCCTGCCCAGCTCGCCGGGCCCTAGAGGCGGCCAGGCGCGGCTGCGGGTGTCTCCGGCGCAGCGGAGCCCAGAGGGCAGCGGGCCCCGGGAGAAGGGCCGGGGCAGGACGAGGGAGCAGGATACAGGCCCCAGGCCCCGGGCGGGTAGGAGGCCGCGGCCGCCCGGCCCCTCACCGCGGATGGGTTTATCCTCCTTCTCCTCCTCCTTGGTTTTGCGCTGATCGGCGCCCAGATAGTCCGGCATCCCGGCGGCCACACTGAACCCTTCAAGCGTCGCCTCCCGGTCCCGACACACTGCGCAGGCGCCGACCCGCCCCCGGATGCATGACACAGCACCTCAACCAGCTTCCGCTCCGGCTGGGCTGAACTGGGGGCGCAGGCCGCTTCCGCCACGCCCTGCAAAGCAGCCCTGCGGGGGTCAGTATTCGGGGCAACTGGCCGGAAGACGGAAGCTGGCCTCGTGCAAGCGGGTTCTGTTCCCCCAGTATTGTTTCCGGTAGGGAGGGAGTGGTGCCGAAGGGCTTTCTTCCCCCGCCCCCGAGTGCCAGCCAGTGGGGTTCCTGCGTCTGCTTGCACATTCCACGGAGGAGGCAGCGCACTCGCCCGCTGGCTTCGCGCCCTAGTCCCAGCCGCTGGCAGCTCAGGGGAAGCAGGGCGGCAGGCAAACGAGGCACCAGCATTATTCCTGCACCGAGCCCTTGGTGTGCAGCTCCCGGTGCGGCCCCTCAGAGACCCCGGCCGGAGCTTGGCTTAAAAACCATGAGCGTTTTTGAGATTTCTTTCTTTTGCCTTCTGCTCTGAGCACTCGGGTGCAGGGAGCTTTTGCCTTTTCAAGTGCCCCCCCCTCCGCCTTTGGACGTCTGGATTTTTATTTATTTATTGGTAGGGAAAGCTGAGATTCTCCTGTAATCACTTGACTCCAGGAACTGAGTCTTTGAACACAACGCCAAATATTGTAAGATGCGGTAGTGGGCAATGCTGAATATGCTTTGATTCAGTCTCCCACCAATTCCAACTTCAACTGTTTCCTACTTGACAAAGCTGGTTTTGAATTCTGCATCTAGAAGGTTTTCAGCCCTGAAACGTGCATTGGTCACACATGCAATCACCACAGTTTGTGTCACAAGCAGCACAGCATTATTATGTTATGAGAATGCTGGGTGCAAAACGGACCCATTAACTTCAGTGGGGTTAAACTATCACCCACTATGAATGAATTTGTGGAGCTACCACCTGTAACTACAGTTGTTGAGAGGGTCCTCAAACTGCACAGAGACAGCATTTGGTGAAAATGGTTTGCTTAAAGGAGAACTAGCACAGTCTTTAAAAAGGTCCATAAGTATATGTAAGGTTGCCACACTACAGCAATGGTATTTGTCCGAAATATGCCTTGTAAGTTATCATTTGAAAACTTAATAACTGACTGTCAATAACACCAATGTGAAATGTAGGTGACAATTCTGTGTGTGGAATTATGGATTCTCATGGATGTCATGCTTTAAAATCTGTGACTAAAAGGTGTTTAAACCACACATATCAAAGAGAGTTGATAGAGAAGTTTTCTCAAGGCAATGGAAAGAGGCCATCACCTCAAACCAGGTGTGGCTAAATTAAATGGGCTATTAACTTGGATGTGAGGTTGCAGGAAGAAAATATTGACATTGTAAAATTGCAGCAGAAAGCAGATCATTGTAACATACCATAATCAAGATGCAGTTGGTCTTCCTACAAAGAGACAGGAGACGGAACCCCAGGGGATCAATTTAATCTCTGAAACAATGGCAGACCTTGAAATATAAAGACATACAGGTCATCCGAGGAGATAAGGAAAACCAGTACTCTGGACTCAGTAGGGATCCTGGCTAGAGTTGAGCTAGCTATTGCTGGGAAAGCAAGATTGGTGAGGAAACTACACTGACCAAAGACTAGCTTGTAAAGTTAGGTCTTAGCCATTAGAAGGTATGTTTTTACTTTTTGTTTGTTTGTTACCATTTCTGTCTTTATTCCTTACAGTTGGTATCACTTAATCTATGTCCTTTTGTTATAAACCAGTACAGCAGTGTATTTGAAAGGAAGGGTGCTTTTACCCCAGTTAAGTTAGTGAGCTGTAATGTACTGACTCTTTAAAAGAGTAGCAAAATTAGTATCTGTTGTGCTGTGAACATACAGTGATAGGGGCTGTGCATTGAAGAGAAACATCTTTAAGGAGTTCGGGAGCTGGAGTTCACTGATTGTTACCTGCTAGGCAATATTTGGGCTGGGAAAGCCTTGAGGAATTCGCTGGTGAGCTAGACAGACTGGGTGATGGGGAGCTGATCCAGTCTAATTGGCTGTTTCAAAAGAATATGCACTCGAAGCCTGTTGGGTGCCAATCTTCTTGCTTTCCTGCTTCCTAATGTGAAACAAGTACCAGATAAAGTAAATTTGAATTGTGAAATAGAGCACATTACTGAGCTGGCAGATAGGTATGCCCTGTTATGGAAAAAAATGGGGGCAGATAGACAGCAACTTAGCACTGAGCTGCCTTCACAGTGACCTCTGTTCTGTTCACTATTTTTCCACTCCAAATTAATTCCTACAAGCCCTTTCAAAAATGGGCTACGGTAGCCTAGAGATTTATGCATAGTCTAAGGGCTTGTCTACATGGCGACGTTGTTGACAAAACTAAAAGCTCCCTCGAGAAAGACAGAAGTTTTGCCAACGCAATCGGCAGTGTAAACACCGCTTTATTGGCAGGAGCGCTCTCCTGCTGACAAAGCTAATGCCGCTCGCAGGGCTGGAAGTATTTTGTCAGCAAAAGTGCCGACAAAATACTGACAGAGAATGTTTGCACACGCTGACTTTTAGCAACACACCTGTGTCGACGCAGCCTTGTCCCTAAAAACTGCGTAGTGTAGACAAGCCCCAACAGAGATTTGGGACCTGCGTTCACTTAGGCCATGTCTACATCTAAAATTTTGCAGCGCTGGTAGTTACAGCTGTATTAGTACAGCTGTATAGGGCCAGCGCTGCAGAGTGGCCACACTTACAGCAACCAGCGCTGCAAGTGGTGTTAGATGTGGCCACACTGCAGCGCTGTTGGGCGGCTTCAAGGGGGGGTTCGGGGAACGGGAGAGCAAACCGGGAAAGGAGACCCGCTTCACCGCGGTTTGCTCTCGCGTTCCCCGAACCCCTCTGCAAACCGCAGGGAAGGAGACCAGCTTGCTCGGGGTTCGGGGAACGAGAGAGCAAACCGGGAAAGGAGACCCGCTTCGCCGCGGTTTGCTCTCGCGTTCCCGAACCCCCTGCAAACCGCAGGGAAGGAGACCTGCTTGCTCGGGGAACGGGAGAGCAAACCGCGGCGAAGCTGGTCTCCTTTCCCGGTTTGCTCTCGCGTTCCCGGAGCCACCCAGCAAACCGCAGGGAAGTAGACCTGCTTGCTCGGGGTGCCGGGAACGAGAGAGCAAACCGGGAAAGGAGACCAGCTTCGCCGCGGTTTGCTCTCGCGTTCCTGGAGCCACCCAGCAAACCGCAGGGAAGGAGACCTGCTTGCTCGGGGTTCCGGGAACGAGAGAGCAAACCGGGAAAGGAGACCAGCTTCGCCGCGGTTTGCTCTCGCGTTCCCGAACCCCCTGCAAACCGCAGGGAAGGAGACCTGCTTGCTCGGGGTTCCGGGAACGAGAGAGCAAACCGGGAAAGGAGACCCGCTTCGCCGCGGTTTGCTCTCGCGTTCCCGAACCCCCTGCAAACCGCAGGGAAGGAGACCTGCTTGCTCGGGGAACGGGAGAGCAAACCGCGGCGAAGCTGGTCTCCTTTCCCGGTTTGCTCTCACGTTCCCGGAGCCACCCAGCAAACCGCAGGGAAGGAGACCTGCTTGCTCGGGGTTCCGGGAACGCGAGAGCAAGCTGGGGAAGGAGACCAGCTTGATTACCAGAGGCTTCCTCCTTCCACGGAGGTCAAGAAAAGCGCTGGTAAGTGTTTACATTGGATTACCAGCGCTGGATCACCAGCGCTGGATCCTCTACACCCGAGACAAAACGGGTACGGCCAGCGCTGCAAACAGGGAGTTGCAGCGCTGGTGATGCCCTGCAGATGTGTACACCTTCAAAGTTGCAGCGCTGTAACTCCCTCACCAGCGCTGCAACTTTCTGATGTAGACAAGCCCTTAGGCTTTATTGTTACCGGATTTTGTTAGAGGGTAGAGTTAAGGTTTCTCTGCTGGTGGTTGAGAATCTTCCTGCTGAATGCTGTGTTACAGTTAGCTTCAATTTTATGCAACTTTAGCTTGTGACTGCAGTATTTTAGTATTTGTGGGGGTTTGAGGGCTTTGTTTAAAAAAAATACATGTTTCATGATGTTTTATAAACAATTTTTACTAGCTTGACAAAGTATTTTGTGTAATGGAATGCTAAACTATATTATGATCAACGACTAGATGGCCCCATGTATAACATACCTTATTTTTTAAAAACCGTGGAGTACTTGTGGCACCTTAGAGACTAACAAATTTATTTGGGCATAAGCTTTCATGAGCTAAAATCCACTTCATCAGATGCATGGAGTGGAAAATACAGTAGGAAGATATATATACACAGTACATGAAAAGAAGGGAGTTGCCTTAACAAGTGCGGGTCAGTTCTAACGAGACAATTAAATTAAAGTGGGCTATTATCAACAGGAGGAAAAATCACTTTTGTAGTGGTAATCAGGGTGGCCCATTTCAAACAGTTGACAAGAAGGTGTGAGTAACAGTAGGGGAAATTAGCATCGGGAAATTAGTTTTTAGTTTTTGTAGTGACCCATCCACTCCCAGTCTTTATTCAGGCATAATTTGATGGTGTCCTGTTTGCAAATTAATTCCAGTTCTGCAGTTTCTCATTGGAGTCTGTTTTTGAACCTTTTTTTTTTTTTTTTTTTTTTTTAAGAATTGCCACTTTTAAATCTGTTGTTGAGTGTCCAGGGAGGTTGATGTGTTCTTTGACTGGTTTTTCAATGTTATAATTCTTGACGTCTGATTTGTGTCCATTTATTCTTTTGCATAGAGACTGTCCGTTTTGGCCAATGTACATGGCAGAGAGGCATTGCTGGCACATATCACACTGGTAGATGTGTAGGTGAACGAGCCCCTGATGGTGTGGCTGATGTGGTTAGGTCCTATGATGGTGTCCCCTGAATAGATAAGGGTAGGTTTCTGGGTTAGTGTTTTTGTTGTGTAGTGTGTAGTTGCTGGTGAGTATTTGCTTCAGTTCGGGGGGCTGTCTGTAAGTGAAGATTGGCCTGTCTTCCAAAGTCTGTGAGAGTGAGGGATCATCTTTCAAAATAGGTTGTAGATCCTTGCTGATGTGCTGGAGAGGTTTTAGTTGGGGGCTGAAGGTGACGGGTAGTGGCGTTCTGTTACTTTCTTTGTTGGGCCTGTCCTGTAGTAGGTGACTTCTGGGTACCCTTCTGGCTCTGTCAATCTGTTTCTTCACTTCAGCAGGTGGATATTGTAGTTTTAAGAATGCTTAATAGAGATCTTGTAGGTGTTTGTCTCTGAAGGATTGGAGAAAAGGCAGTTGTATCTTAGAGCTTGCCTTCAGACAGTGGATGGTGTGATGTGATCTGGATGGAAGCTGGAGGCACGTAGGTAAGTATAGCAGTCAGTAAGTTTCCGGTATAGGGTGGTGTTTATGTGACCATCACTTATTTTCATTGTAGTGTCCAGGAAGTGGATCTCTTGTGTGGACTGGTCCAGGCTGAGGTCGATGGTGGGATGGAAATTGTTGAAATCTTAGTGGAATTCCTCAAGGGCCTCTTTCCCATGGGTCCAGATGATGAAGATGTCATCAATGTAACGCAAGTAGAGTAGGGGCGTTAGGGGATGAGAGCTGAGGAAGCGTTGTTCTAAGTCAGCCATAAAAATGTGGGCATAGGTGTAGTTTGACTTCGGGGGAGAGGGGCCAGCAGGGCTCAAGCCAACTCTGCACGGTGTGGTTCGGGGGGAGCACCACCTCCACCCCCTGACTCACCTCAGCAGCCCATCCACTTGTCTGGGTTGTGTGGGGTGGGAGGGCGGAGCGCAACGAAATATTATAACTCATAGGTGGGGGTCTCAGGTCAAAAAGTTTGAAAACAACTCAGGGTGCAGGGAGTGAGTAACTAGGGGCTGTGTGGGGGAAAGGGGGTAGCTAGGAGCTGTGTATGAGCAGGAGGGTAGCTCGGGGTGCAGGGAGGGAGTACCTAGGGGCTGTGCTGGCAGAGGAGTAGCTCGGGGTACACAGAGAGGGGGAAGTTGGGGCTGTGTACGGACATAGGGGTAGCTCAGGGTGCAGGGAGAGGGGTAGCTAGGGGCTGTGTGCGGGCAGGGGGTAACTCAGGGTGCAGGGAGGGGGTAGCTAGGGCTGTGTGTGAGTAGGAGGGTAGCTTAGGGTGCAGGGAGAAGGGTAGCTAGGGCTGTGTATCGGAAGGGCTCTCCTGCAGTCCCTGTTCCCTGAGGGCTCTGCCAGGCACCAAGCTGGAGCTGAGAACTAAGGAACAGCTTTAACCCCTGGCACCAGCAGCATTAGAACACAAGGGAACTCCACGACTGCCTGCTCCATGGCACCAGCACTTCCCAGCTCTGGCTTCCTGCCTCCGACCTGGGCAGGGAGACAAGGGGGGTGGGGGTTGGAGCTGCCCTGGGACTGCCCTACTCTTGCACTGTAGTTTGAGGTGTGGGGTAACACCCACGTGTCCTTCCAACTCTGCCCATTGCTCAGGGCTTCTCAGGGCTTCAACCCTGCTGCTCCCAGCTTCAGCCCAGTGGGGGGGGGGCCACCAGGGATCGGGGCTTCAACTCTGTGGGGTTGCTGGGGACCAGGCTCTGGGTTTTAGCCATGAGGCCCCATGGCCCACCTGAAAGGGTTCGCGGACCCTTATGGGGCCACAGACCCTCTGAGAACCACTGTCATAGAAGACACATCTCTAGTTTCTCTCTTTGGGAAGGAAGATCTGTAGCCAGTCCATATCTAGTGCAGAAACCTGACCTGCTAAAGCAGTCCTGCAATCTACAGTGAAGAAGACATACACGACATGGTATCAAGAGTAAATTAATGCCATAGGAGAACGGCAACAGAAGAAAACAGAAATAAAGATTCTTCACTGCCCCAGAGAACTTCAGCTTTGATTGTCCATCTGGAAGGTCTGACATAGAAGCAACATTTTGCAAGTTTTCACATTACTACAAAACTCCATAAGGAAACTGGAGATATTCAGGTATCGTCTTCATTTATGCTATGGGTAAGCAGAACACATTAAAAAAATCTTTTACCTTTACTGAAGACAGTCAAAGAGTTTTAGCTATGTTTGATGCATAGTTTATACCTCAGAGAAATGTGGTTAATGAAAGAGCATGTTTGCACCAGATAATTCAGGAACCAAAAGAAATGTTGACTCTTTTGTAAGAACTTTGCTTGCATTGACTGAAAACTTTGGTTTTTTGGCTGCAAAACATGAAAATATCAGAAACAGGCTGATTGAGTTAACAGACAAGAACCTCTCACAGCAATCACAGTTAAAGACAGACTTAAATCTAACCACCGCTACACAGATAGCAGTGCAGCCAAACAGCAGAACAAGAGGCAGGAGCAATTTGAAAAAGGTGAAACTAGCTTAGAAGCTGTAAGCAGTCATACCAGGAGAGCTAGAAACCATTACCATAAAAGCCATGAGAATAAGGATAAATTCCAGGCAGACTACAAATGCTTTCAAGCTAAATGCACAAGATGTGGAAAATTTTCATAGCTCAAGAGATGTGTGTCCAGCCAAAGGTGAAATATGTAACAAGCATTCAAAATATGGACATTTTGCAACTGTTTCTCTTATCTGGCAATAAGGGAATTGACTGTTGCAGACAGCCAATATCCATTGTTTTTCAGATCTATCGCAAGTGAGGAGACAGAGCCTCCATGGAGAGTGAAACTGAATGTTCATGGAAACATTTACTTTAAAATTGACTCAGGAGCAGACAGAACAGTCGTATCAAAAGAGACACATAATTCTCTTTTCAGAGCTGATATTAACTGACACAGCCTTGACTAGCCCTAGAGGTATTCTGAACTGCTTGGACTAGTTCACCACATAAATAACTTAAAGACAAAAGCTTTGCATTAAGTGTTCAAGTGATCAAAGGTTCAAAGACCAACAATCTCCTCAGCCACAGCATGGTAGCCATGATAGTCCTAGTGAGAAAATTGGAAAAACTCAGAGAATTTAGATACTGGACTTTTAAAAGGAGATCCAGTACCAATAACCTCAACACAATCAGTGGCAGATTAGCCACTGGGCCCACAGGCTTTTGCCAGTTAGGAGGCCTCCAGCTTCTGCCTGGCAGAAGCCGTGGGATGGTGGAACCACCACCCCCAGCACCCCTGACCCCATCCCTGGTAGAAGCTGCAGGACAGGGGAAACCCTTGCTGTGCCCCCTGATCCCTTCTTCCGCAGAAGCTGCTGGATGGGAAGACCCACCCAGTGGTCCCTCAATGCCCTCTCTGGCAGAAATCCCTGGGTGGGAGACCCCGCCCCCAGTGCCCCTGATCCTGTCCCTAGTAGAAGCTGCGGGATGGGAGAAACTCAGCACTCTCCCCCACCCCCCGCCAGCACAAGCTGCATGATGGGGGAAAACCTCTGCAGCACCCCACCCTATTCCTGGCAGAAGCTGTGGGCCCCTGCAGAAGTATGGAGGGTGGTAGGGGAAGTCCCTGCAGCACCCCACCTCCGATACCCTCCCTGGCAGAATCCCCCAAGCAGGAGAAGCCCCCCCAGCACCCTGATCCCCAGAAGAGGAAGCCCCCATTGCCCTGACCCCATCCCCGGCAGAAGCCGCGGGGCAGCAGGGAGAGCCCCCGTGCCCAATCCCACTCTTCGGCACAAGTGCTGAGTGAGACAGGAGAAGCCCCGGCTCCCAAACTCTGGTCCCCTGCGTAAGTGCGGAAAGTGGTGGGTGAAGCCTCAGTACCTGGACCCCCGCTGTGGCTCTGGGACTGGAGGATCTCTCGTTCCCCTCTGCGGCTCGGGGCTGTGGCATGGGGACAGAGCTTCTCTGGTCTCGGGCCTGCAGTGGGGGCTGAGAAAGGAGCAAACGGGTTGTAGGGCTGGCAGAACAGGGGGGACCCTGGATGGAACAGCGGCAAGGCTGTGGGCGGGGCAGCAGGTGGAAAGGGTGGGGTGGTGCCCCCCACTTGCTCTGGCCCCGGGCAACCTTAATCCGCCTCTGAAGACAGTGCTGAACTATACAGTGTACAAACACCTCTGCCAGACAGACCTTGGAAGAGACAGCTTCAGATTTATGTGAATTCAAAGGACATCATTACTTGGTCATAGTGGACTGTTTTTCCAGTTGTGTAGAAATAGTGTACTTGAAAGACATAACATGTTGCAGTGTTATCAAGAAACTGAAAGTGCACTTTTGCTCATTTTAATATTCCAGAACAACTAGTGTTGGACAATGGACAATGGTTCACCACAAGAGTATTTTAAGTTATTCCAAATGAAATATGATTTTGATACGATTACTAGTGGCCCACGTTACCCACAAGCAAGTGGAGAGGCTGAGAGCTATATATACAGCCAAGAAAATCCTACAGCGAGAAGATCCATTCCTTGTTCTTCTCAACTACAGATCAAAACTCATAATAGCTCCTGATGGGAAGATAACTGAGAACTACTGTTCTGACTTTGAAAAAGAATCGTAATGTCTGCCCACTTAGAATACAGAGTATGCAAACTGGATAAAAAGGCAAGAAGAACTTATAAACACTTTTACACCAGATGTCACTTAGTTAGAGAACTGCCGGATCTAAAACCTGGTGACTGTGGTGGTGTCAGACTACAGTAGATGGGGAAAAAAAGATGGAGAACTGCAGCTGGCACAATGGAAAAGATTTAATCCTCCAGATCATATATGATTGAAACAGACAGCAAAGAGTTCCACAGAAAACATCAATATCTACATTTTGTTCCTCAGAAAGAACAATCAACAGAGCAAACTCTATAGATGGCAGAGACAGATGATGACTCAAAGATTCTAAACCGACCAGAGACAATTATTACAACTAATGGACAGTCAGATGACCAATGTGGTACAGGTTTGGGTCATATAATTAGAAAACCAGTATGATTCGGAGGCACTTAAACTGATCCATACTGAACTTTAAAGATAGTGTGATAGTGTAATTTTGTAAATGGTAGGTGTAGTGAGGCACCCTGGCTCCCAGCTGCGCCTGAGAGGGCCAAGCCCCTGCAGCCTCCAACATGGGTGGAGCTACCACCACCCGTTCCCACCCCCCAGAAGTCAAGGGGCGGGACTGGAAGTATAAAAGCACAGCCCCGCTCTCACTTGGAGGCTAGCCGCCAAAGAGACCAGACGCGGGTGGCTGAGCTCCCGCCCAGCCTGAGCTTCCCCATGCCAGGTATCCTGAGGAGCTGCCTGAGCTTCCCCGTGCCCGGTATCCGGAGGAGGATTGGCAGAGCCTGCCCTGTGCCCAGTATCCTGAGGAGCTGCCTGAGCCTGCCCCGTGCCCGGTATCCTGAGGAGCTGCCTGAGCCTGCCCCGTGCCCGGTATCCTGAGGAGCCGCCTGAGCCTGCCCCGTGCCCAGTATCCTGAGGAGCGGCCTGAGCTTCCCTGTGCCTGGTATCCGGAGGAGGATTGGCCGAGCCTGCCCCGTGCCCAGTATCCTGAGGAGCTGCCTGAGCCTGCCCCGTGCCCGGTATCCTGAGGAACCCATGGTCTGGGACCCACCAGAAGACGCCGGCGAAACACAGGTACCCAGAAAGGGGGAGGTCGGAAGTGGCCTGGGGGTAACTGACCCAGGTTTGGCTCCCGAAGAGCCTGAACCCATGTCAGTGTGTTGTGGCCAGGATCCCCACTGACAGCAGCGACTCTTGGCCGCTGCTAGGGCCCCAGGTTGGAACGCAGTGGAGTGGGAGGGCCTGCGTTCCCCCTGCCACCCTCCCAAGGGTGGCAGACTCCCCCTCTCGCTGGCCTGAGGAGGCCGTTCTCGTAGACTAAGAGACTATTTGTGTGCTCAGCCCCTGCTGAGGGGCCTGAGCTCTGAACTGCTGATTGCCCCGCCCTGTCCCAGGGCCTGGGCTTAGAGACTATTTGTGTGCTCAGCCCCTGCTGAGGGGCCTGAGCTCTGAACTGCTGATTGCCCCGCCCTGTCCCAGGGCCTGGGCTTAGAGACTATTTGTGTGCTCAGCCCCTGCTGAGGGGCCTGAGCTCTGAACTGCTGATTGCCCCGCCCTGTCCCAGGGCCTGGGCTTAGAGACTATTTGTGTGCTCAGCCCCTGCTGAGGGGCCTGAGCTCTGAACTCTTTGCCGCCTGTAGTGAGGCGCCCTGGCTCCCAGCTGCGCCTGAGAGGGCCGAGCCCCAACGCCGGACGTCTACAGTAGGAATGTAAAACTTAAAGGGGATGATGTAATGCAATGCTAAACTGTAATATTTTGAGCCAATAGGTAGTGCCTTGTGTAACATAACTTTACTTAGCTCACAAATGCCATTCCTGGCAGCGCATTGAAGAATCTCATGGAAATGCATCTCTAGTATATCTCTCTGGGAAGAAAGCTGTGTAGCCAATCCATACCTGGTACAGACTCCTGATCTGCTAGGAGCAGTCTTGCAACCTACCATGGTCCATGTACAAGGTGTACTTGACATTATTGAAAACAAAAAAAAAAAAAGTAACACAGAAATACCGAAAGGGCCAGGGGGAGGGGTGGGGAACGGTTCACTCATAGTATGTGCTGATTTCATTCTCTCGAATCCTGTCTGGAGTGCTGTGCACTGAATGCTGCACTTCAGGATGGCTATAACATGCGCTGAGAGGGGTTGAGTACAGTGGATAAGGGTCGTAGTTTTTGTGGGTGGTGAAGCTATGGGTATAGGAGGCAGCCGGGGGCAGTAAGAACCCGGATGTTGGGGAAAGTGGGTTGGAGGGAATATGGGGGCACAAGGGGAAGAGTTTTGGGACAAGGGCTGCAGGGGTGGGCGAGCTTGGTAGTGTTCTGCCTGCATGATGACAAGCGCCTGGATAGAGTCCGCTTGGTGCTCCATTGTGATAATCAGCCGTTCCGTGCTTTGCCGCCAGTGCGTCGAGTTTTCCTGGAGGATCCTCCTTTCGCTCTCCCTCCCTTTCTGTGCCTTTCAGTTCTCATTTACAGACTGCTGCATGACTTCATGCAGCATGTCTTCTTTGCTTTTACGCAGCCTCTTCCTGAGTCTTCTCAGTCTGTCGGCCGGTGATAAGAATGACGGTTGCAATCTCAAGGTTGCACCTATACAGGAAAAATGCAACACTTAACAGATGCAGCATTTACACACCAGACAGACCAATAATTCCCCCACACTTAAGGAGGGCAATCACAAAAACCATACTTTGCCTGTCCCAAAGCGAGTGCACATAACCCACAGGAGCCTCAGAAATGGTGAGTAAGCACAGGGTCCATGGGGACTGATTGTTTCATGGCTGTACTGTCTTCTGGCTTTCTGTGCCTTGGGGAGAGCCAACAGCTGCAGGGGGCACCTATCCTGAACACTGTCCCAACATTCTCCACAGGAGTTCATCGTGGAAGATATCTTGCTGCTGAGGATGACCAGGGAAGCAAGGGAGGGTCTTCTCCTACAATGCGGCTTCCGCCTTGGCCCATACACAGCTTGCTTATGTGCAGCAATGGTCCCCCCTCCTCGCCCAAAGAGCCTGTACCTAAAAACTTCCTTCCCGAAAAGAAAGCCACTTACTAGGAACCTTCTCTGTTGTTTGTCCTTCCCCAAGCACTGGACGCCACGACTGGCTGCCCTCCTCCTGGCCTGAGAAGAGCTCCTGGCTGCATGCATCTAGGGATTACGGGGTGTCTCCCCCCATCTCAGCACCATCGCTCGCGCTTTCCTCCCCCTCCTCCTCCCCCCCCCTTGCTGTGCTGGGCTTGGAAGTGTCCATAGTGGTCGTTGCAGTGGACGTGGGATCGCCCCCAAGTATCACATCCAGCTCTTTGTAGAATTTACAGGTCGTGGGGGCAGCACCGGAGTGGCCGTTTGCCTCACAGGCTTTGCGGTAGGCATTCTGCATCTCCTTTACTTTAACTCAACACTGCACCGCATCCCAGTCATGGCCCCTGTCCATCATGGCCCTTCATATGTGCCCAAAGGTATTGTAATTCCTACAGCTGGAGCGCACCTGGGACTGCACAGCTTCCTCCCCCTAAACACTGATGAGGTCCAGCACCTCACCATTGCTCCATATTGGGGATCGCCTGGTGTGTGGAGGCATGGCCACCTGGAAAGATGCACTGAGAGCACTCCATGCCTGGCCGAGCAAACAGGAAGGGGATTTTCAGAATTCCCAGAGAATTTAAAGGGTGGGTCTGACACGTAGTCACCTGAGGACAGGGCAGCAGAGTTCAAAAGTGATGGCCAGAGTGGCTAAAACAGGCATTGTGGGACACTTCCAGAGGCCAATCGGAGAGCGTTAGGTGTCCACATTGGCTCCGCGGCACTCCAGTGAGAGCATAACAAACATTATTCCTCTCGAGGAGGTGGAGTACCTGGAGCACTCCAGCCGCGGAGTCAGCACGCTCTACGTTCCTTGCCAGTGTGGACGGGGAGTGAGGTAGAGCGCTCTTGGTGGCTTTATTGCACTGTAACACAGAAGTGTAGCCAAGGCCTAAGAAAAGTAGCCTATGCTTGAACAAAATGCTTGTCTGTGGAATAAGAAGTTTCAAAATTATTACTATCCTAAGAATGTGCCTCATGTCTTTTTTTGATTATCTGTTATTTAAAAATCTAACAATAAAACATTTGAAAGTCTGTTGACAAAATTTTACATTTATTTAAAAAAAAATCTACACCTGGTCTATTTTGAACATATAATCCTGCAAACTACTTGCACTAATCAAACATTAGCAGGATCAGGGTTGAAAATAAAGCTCATAATAGGAGTCTAGGGTTTAACGGGAGACCCCTATGAGGAGAGGCTCCTGCTGTCAGTCCACCCCAGGTGGCCAGGCCCCCCTCTTGTCAGTCACCCTGAGGCTGACAGCATGAGCCTCTGCCACATGAGGCTTCCAGTCAGCTCCAGGGTAGCAGGGGCTCCTGCTGTCAGTCTGGGAGGTGGGAGAGGGGACCCCCCCTTCAGTTCCCTAGGCCTGGAGAGGGCAAAGAACCCGCAGAGGAGTAGAGGTGAGGCTGAGAGAGTCAAACTATGGCAGGGGGGCTGATGGGGTGGGGGGCTATATGATGGTTCTGAGCAGATGAGGTGAATGCTAGGAGGGTGAACTGAGGGCAGTGGAAGTCAGTAAAGTAGGGGGGCTGAACTGATGGGTTAGTGAAGATGGGGGCTGGGGGACTGAACTGAGGGGGAGCCAAATTGAGAGGAGCTGGATGAGGATAGAAGTGAGGCGGAACTGGGGGACAGGATTAATTGCTGGGCAGGAGATGGGCAGATGTTGGGGTGAGAGAGCTCCTGCAACAGGGGCCAATTATCACTTTATCCAGTACATGTGGGAGAGTGGGCACCACTAATTGTTAGAGCCCTGCAAATCCACAGATACCTGCTTTATATCCATGGATATCTGCTTTATATAGTGTATTTGTGCAGGGCTCTACTAATTGTCACATGCATACCCTTGGGATGGGGGTGGGAGGGGGAGTTCAAAAATCAAGAGCCTGACCTAAAGCAATATTTATTATTAAATTTTATGATTTTTTGGTTTAATCATGATGTTGGGGGGCCTGACCCATGATTTTTGATCTCTTGAAGTTAGGGTGACCAGACAGCAAATGTGAATAAACAGGGCAGGTGGTGAGGGGTAATAGGAGCCTATATAAGAAAAAAAACCCAAATATCAGGACTGTCCCTATAAAATCAGGACATCTGGTCACCCTGCTTGAAGTTGACAATACTGCATGAGCAGAGAAGACAGCTTCTTGGAGCACAGGTGTCCCAAGTTACTCTGCATCAGCTAAGCTGCTTCCCCACTGGGCTCACTGAAAATGCCTGGCTTGTTTCTTCCAGCACCATTACTGGCTCTGTCCCCATGTCCCCCATTACTCCTGGGGGAATTCTATGCCATGCATGCACGCAGATTTCATATCTCCCACAGGTTTCTTTGCTTCCCTGCAGAAAAATGACTTCTGACAGGGAAGCAGCAAGAGTGGTCACACACCCCTCCCCAGCAGCAAGGGCATGTCATTTCAGGTATCTGGAACAGCAAGGGGGCAAGGCTGTGGATGCCGTGATTGGTGGTTCGTAGCCTGTGCCAGGCTCAGCTCCTAGTCCTGGCCCAACTGGGCTGGGGGTGGGTGAGGACGGGATTTGCTCTTGCCCTGCAAGGAGCAGACGTGGCCAGGTCAGACCTACGCCCAGCAGCAGCACCCCCAGCACCATTAGTTCCAGCGCCACAGGTGCTGAGCCCCCCGGATCCAGACCTCCTTCACCAAGCCCCATCCCCACCTTCACCTGGACCCCCCTGCAGAGTCCCATTCCTCTTACACCCAACCCCCCCCAAACCCCTGTGCATCCAGATGCCCCCTGCACTCAGACCACCCACCAAGATGCTTGCACCCAGATTGCCCCACACAGAACCGTCTCATCCCACACCTGAATCCCCCCCCACACACACACTAAGCTCTTCCACAGTTGGATCTTGTCTGGGTGACTGGGCTGGGAGTGGGAGCCAGACTCCATCCCTTTCGCTTGTTATCTTTTTGTGCCTAGCACAGAGGGGCAGGGCCCAGTATTGTTTCTGGGGCAGACCCTGGCCCTTGTGCTATGTCAAGTGCAGCCTTAGCATCCGTGGGCTGGGGTGGGGGAGCTGCAAGGTTATCTGCCACCTCCATGTAGCCAGTGGCCTGTGCTCTCCACTGCTGTGCTGCAGCCTCCACATTTATTTATTAACAAAAATATATAGAATTTTATAATATTAAGCACAAAATGGTTATTTTGTTGGCACAGAATTTGTCATTGTTCGATGCCAAATTCCCTCAGGAGTAGGGTGACCAGATGTCCTGATTTGATAGGGACAGTCCTGATTTTTGGGTCTTTTCCTTATGTACACTCCTATTACCCCCACCCGCTGTCCTGATTTTTCTGGTCACCCTACTCAGGGGTGTCCCAGCCAGGCCTGGCTCGGGGGGAGAGGCTGTGTCTCTGTCCCCCTGCTGACTGAGGGAAGATTGTGACAATGTGCTGCGCTGCGTCACCCTCCTGGCTTGACCCGCCACAGGAGGAAGGCACTTGGCAGGCCGCCCAGGCCCCCGATTTAGGATAGCTCCTGCGGGCCGCCCACGCTGCGCTGTGCCCTGACCTGCCAGGGGGAGGCGGGGCGCAGAGCGACCGCCCAGCCCGAGGCTGGAGGACAGTGACTGAGAGGAGGAAGCGGCTGCAGCGCAGGAACGTCGCCAAGCGGGGCCCGTTCGGCTCCGGGGCTGGGTCCCGGGGGGCCGGTTAGCGCGTGACACGCGCGGGGACCCGGAAGTGGTTGCCGGGTATCTCTCCATGCGCCGGCTCCTGGCAACTGGCAAGAGGGAGGGAGCGAGTTCCGAGCCTCCGGCTCGGGCGCAGCGGGGAGCAGCCCCCGGCCGCCACGATGCTGAGGGGGGCAGAGGAAGGGCAGGTCACCGCAGTCACCAGAGCCCTGTCAGCGGGTAGGTGCCTTCCCTGCCCCGCTCCCCACGGGCACCCAGGGCCACGCGGCTCCGCCCCCGCCGCGCGTCATCTTCTGCGTTCCCGGCCCCCTCCGGAGCGCCGGGTCCCGCTGCAGGGGGCTCGGGCCGGGGCGTGGCCGTGCAGCGCCGCCCCGGCTTTTCCTGGCAGCTCCTTGCTCACGCCCCCCGGGTCCGCGCTAACTCACCGAGGGACTCTGGGCGTGACCGTGCAGCTGTTTGGGTCGCGCTCCGCGCCCAGCAGTTGTACCCAGAGAGCCCAGAGCTCCGCTTGTCCGAGCCAGGTCACCCGGACCTCCGCGAAGTGTGGAAATTCTTGGGACAGGACTGTGTCCCTGTACAGCGCCAAGCACAATCCAGCACTCAAATGCCCCTGGTGCCAGCCAGACACATGCCCCCTCCTACAGCCTGCAATATGCTACCATCTACGGCCACCATCCTGAAGACACTTCGGCATGTGCTTAACTTTATTGCCTTTCACTTCATGTAAAGGATTGCAGGATCCTTAAGGGGCAAGGATGATTTATAAGGTTCCTATAACTGTAACAAACTTGCAGCAAGTATTGTTGCATAGGTTTCTCCAAATAAAGTTTCCTTTTTTGGCAAAGTCCTGTTTGACTGTGCTAGATTTTAAGCAATGATTGCCCAGGCCACTCCTTTAACAAGAAGCCAGATGCTGCTAAACTTAAATATGTGCTGTCAGTGCCAAACCATTGGTATTTTTAGGGAGTTAATGAATAAGTAGTGAAGTACTGTACGTAGAATGACTAATACAGTATTTCAAGATAGACAAAAGCAAGTATTTAAACTGGTAGTTTAATTTGGGCATGCTGCTCCGTAAGCAACCCTTCCATTTCTCATAACTATTGCATAGGGTCAACAGTGTAGGAACTTTTATGGGGTGAGGAATGCTTTTGTTTGCTTGCTGACTTTAGGACATGATCATGCAAGCAGTTACACATGTTTAACTTTACTCCTGCAAATAATCTCATTGAAATCCAAAATTAAGCACATGCTTAAGTGTTTTCTGGATCAGATCCTTTTTCTGTTTAATTCTGAGCAATTTATTATCTAAAAGAAAGAAGAGGATTTAAAAGTCACTGTTATATAGTTGAGGCTTAAAATCCAGGTTTTGCAAATCTATGTTATATAAATAGAAAAGCATTTAGCTCATGAAGTACCCTATTTTATTTGGTTTTGTTGTATTTGAACATTACTCTTTACTGGTTTTAATGCAAAGATTGCATTATTATGCCAGTGAGTGAAATTAACCAATCTGATTTCATTGTCACAAGGGAGTGATGTGTAAAGAGTTAACATCATAAATGATAAGAGTTAAGATTAACTTCAGTATTTTACTGCTAGCAACCTCCCCTTTCCCCCCCATGTTCATGACAAAGGAAATAATCTTATTTAAAAATAAGATTTAACTTGGCATGTCCTAATTTGATGAGATTTCAGCATTTGAAAATACAGTAACACACTTGGCATAAACAAAGTAGTGGACTATTTTGCAAGTTGGTACAACCTTTGATACAAGTTTTATTACATGTGAATTAAAATGTCTCCTGGTTGTGATATCTGATAAGACATTTGGTAAAATACTTCTGGGTTCAGGATGGAAAGAAAATTCTAAACCAGAAAATGAAGCCAAGTTTCTCTTATACTTTTGTTTACAGCTTCTGTGCTTTGTCAAGTTGAACCTGTGGGAAGATGGTTTGAAGCATTTATTAAGAGGAGAAGCATAAATGTTTCTGCCTCTTTCCAAGAACTGGAGGATGAGAAAGAGCTCTCCGAAGAGTCAGGAGATGAAGAATTGCAGCTTGAGGAATTTCCTATGTTAAAAACACTTGATCCAAAGGACTGGAAGGTATACAACTAACGTGAACATTGAGTTAGTTCTTTTGCTAGAAGGATCACAGCAAATATATCTAAATACTTGTTCCTTTTCCTTTTCTCATCTGGATTTTCCAAGTTCTTTAGCCCTATAGCTTTCTTTTTGTATTCCACAGGTAGTCGGGTGACTAAGGACTGGTCTATACTGGGAACCTACATCAGCATAGGTATATCTCCCAGGGGTGTGAACAATCCAAACCACTAAGAGATGTAGCTATGTTGACCTAACCACTGGTTTAGACAGTGCTGGGTTGACAGAAGAATTCTTCCATTGACCTAGCTCTGGCCTCTGAGGGAGGTGGATTACCTGCGCTGACAGGAGAACCTCTCTTGTTGGTGTAGGTAATGACTACATTAAAATACTACAGCAATGCAAATCCAACAGTTTAAGTGTAAACATAACCTAAGTGAAGATAGTTTTACGAAGTGTCAGTAACTTTCCTACTGTTAAGTAGACTGTGAGCTGGTCCACAGTACAAATTAAGTTGGCTTATCTATATGGCTCAAGGCTATAAAAACTTTCACGCCCTGTGCAATGTAAATAAACTGACCTAAGCCCCAGTGTAGACATTCCTAGGTCAACGGAAGACTTCCATTAACCTAGCAACCACTTATCAGAAAGGTGGGTATACTACAGCGACAGAACTTCTGTCTACACTACCATGGCGCAACTATGCTGCTGTAAAATTTCTAATGTAGACATACCCTAATAAATGCGCATCAGAAGGAGATCTTAGCCTTGACGCTCCATTTCTTGCTTAACTGGGGGTGCAATTAGTGAACTGATTGGCCTGAGATCCAGTCCTAAACCCACTAAAATCAAGTGACGCTCTGTAAGAAAATGTTGTTTTTCTTCTTCTGGGGAATCCAGGCACCTTTTCAACATAACATTTCTTGACAAACTGAGGTACGCACTCATCTGTATTTTGTAAAATCCTATAGCTATATGAATTTGTGTTAAACTGGATGCATTTTTATAACGGTGGCTTATTTTGTAACTACTCAATTTGTAGTTCGACATTGTTGTAGTCTGGGAGAATTGTTCAAATTGCCTTTTTCTAATCTTTACCGACAGAGAGGAGATTGCTGCCTCTCTTTGCTCCTCACAAAAGAAGCTATGTAAAGAAACCTTTCAATTGGTCTTCATATGTGGTCTTGTTTTTAAAGTCCATAAGAGAATTCTACTAGATTACAGGTAGCTATGGTTATTAATGTTTATATTTCTTTATCAGAATCAAGATCATTATGCAGTTCTTGGACTGGGACACATAAGATACAGGGCCGCTCAGAAACAAATCAAAGCAGCCCGTAAGTAATTGCATTTCTTATTAGTGGTGTTAGAACAGAGTATTTTTTATCTTGTGTGTACAATTCCATATTGTAAATACACATATGTACACTTTATGGACCAAGAGTATATTCATTTCACTTAAAGAGTGCTCACTATAAAGCTGGATTTGTTTCACTTACCAACTTTTTCATTCATCTCAGACATCTAAAACCTGCAGGTCTGAAAGTTTAGTGAATTCCAAACACCTCAGACAGAAATCTTCAGACTGAGCTTTCTGATCTAGCCTTGCTTTTCAGAGACAACCGTGACAATATAATCCAACCCACTCTTTGTCTTCTTGAGTTTGCAGTCAGCCTAGCTGAGAGAATAGCACTTAAAGAAACAAGATCTGGTTCCTTCAGCTGAAGAGGGTTATTACCTTTGAAGCCTATTTATGAGTACCTACATTGTAACATTGGTTAACTGTTGAATTATTGAATGTTATCAGAAAAATCTAGTTACTGCTCTTGTTATTCCAGCCTTTTAAATTATTGTCACATAGGAATAAGGCTGTAACTACTGAATTAGCACGTAATCAAAGGTTTTGTTACATATTATTTGATGTTGTGATAACTTAGATTATTGAGAAGTTTGCTTTTCTCTGATTTGAACATAAAAGGGATGTTTACTGTGTTGTCAGCAGAAACAGTATTTGGTTCCTGAGATCTGGGTCTCAGGGTCGAGCAGGTAGTTAACAACCTTGAAGTTCTCATATGCTAAGCTAATGTTACAATCTTCTTAATATTACAGTTAATTAAGCAATAAGACAAGGAAGCTCATGCAGTTACACTGCTTAGTGACATGACACAAGTTTACCATAAGGCATGAACTGTGATTAATCTGTACAGTTCCATGTTCTGGGATGTTTTATGGCATTTATACATTTAGAAATTTAAAAAGCAGTATCTGTCATATTCTAAAATTGTAATTAGTGCTTTAAAGTAATACAGTAAAGAGAGAACTTTGTAGGAGAAATAGTAAAATATTTAGCTGAACAGTATTTAAAACTGTTAAGATAACTAGTTAATGACCTTTGTGAAATAAATTGATGGATTTAGGGGTTGATCCTGCAAACACTTATGCATATGAATAAACTCATTGTCTCCAAAGGGTTAACCCATTGTCTCGTGTGCGTTAAGACAGTTTACTCCGGAGTATAAATGTTTATGTTCCCAATGGTCATGTTCACTTTACATGAACCACCATCCCAATTAATGCTAATTACCATATTTATTAACTGTTTTGACAGAAAGGCCAAGGACTAAATAGTCCAAGGAGCCTGCAATACCCTCTCCTCAGAGGTAGTCCTATCAATACAGAGTTAGAGCATGTTGGAGTGAAAATAAGAGAGCTTTCACTCTTGATTCATTCACTGTTCCTGTTCTGTGAATTAGAGGCTTTAATCTGGTTCCTTTCACAAGCTGTAGATTTATGTAATTACTCCAGTACTGCTTCATATATCTGATAAATGGGGTAAAATGCATTTCCTGGGCTGGTTCCGGTACAACTTTGAATGCTGCTGAGTTCTACCACTGAAGGGAGGCTGCAGCTAGAAACTTGCAGCAGAGGGGTTAAAATAACTAAATATGGTTTCCTCCTGGAAGTCTCCACTACAGTCCTGTGGTTTTCAGCTTCAGTAAAGATTTCATATGTGAAAGTTACAACTTAGAATTTAGTGCTCTCTCGGTGTAGGCCTTGATCCTGAAAAGACTGGTGCACACGCTCAACTTCATGCACTGTGAATAAAATTAAACATATACCTATGTCTTTTCAGGATCGCGGCCTTAGTTACTTTCCTTAAAAACTGAATCTGCAATGAAACTCCTATAAAGGGACACCACTGATTTAAAAATCACATTCTGTCTAAAGTATTTTTACCTACTCTAGTTACAAGTAACTCCTAATATTTTAAATTAAAGAATTTTTGTATTTATTTTAACAGTTTGTTGAATTTTTGCATTTGACAGCACTTTGTACAAAGTTTATTTTATAGTTTTTCCTCTGTAATCAGTAAGATCCCAGTCCTGCAAGTTACTCTAGGCAGACCCCTGTGCCCCAGCAGAGCTCATTGCAGGTTTAAGGCTGCAGTCATTTGGAAGATGCCAGGGGGTTGGAATCTTAGAAGTCCCAGAGAAAGTGGTGCTGGTTCCAGTAGATTGGAAAGAGAGGTAAAGAGAGTCTGTAATTATGATTATTTTGTTTCCTGGCATAGGGTGGAAACATTTTTTAACTAACACTGGATTCTAATTTTCAGTGATATTATTATATTCAGGAGGGTCTGTTTACTCATTTCGGTTTCCTTCCTGATACTAAAAAAAAATCTGAATAAAGAAATGCAGATCATGATTATGGTGCTGTTTTGTTTATTTTTCAAATTACAAAGTGAAACGTAGGTGGTGTGACGTATCTAAACTCAACTTATTTGTTGCTAGATAAAGCCATGGTTTTGAAACATCATCCAGACAAGCGAAAAGCTGCAGGAGAGCAGATAGGTGAAGGTGACAATGACTATTTTACCTGTATAACTAAAGGTAAGAGATTTAGAGGAAAATGTAACAGTGCTAGTTTAATCTGATAAGTATTTTTACAGTGCTTCAGTTGTAGTTCTTACTCTTTGCATAGTTTGATCGATAGCTGTAAAACCAGAAGAAAATTAGTTTACCATTTTATCAAGTTGTTTCAAGAAGTAGACTGAAATTAAAATAGCTTTTCTTCTGTTGGAAACAATTCTAGAATAGCTCCTCTTATTTCACAGCTGACCTGCAGAGCATCGGTTTCCCATTTCATGCCAAGTGATAGGAGAGGGCAGTTAAAGTAGATTCTTTATAAGCAGCAAAGAGGCCTGTGGCACCTTATAGACTAACAGATGTATTGGAGCATGAGCTTTCATGAGTGAATACCCACTTCATCGGATGCATATATAGCGATATATACCAACGTGAACCAATAAATGTAGCCATGTTTCTCCTAAAATAAACTGGCATGCTACTGTGCCAGGTAATAGACTAATTTGAAGGGGGAGAAGTCACTAGCGGTACTAGGACCTGTCTTCTTGTGCAGTTGCTCTGCCAATTGAGCTAAAGAAGCTGATACCGTAGCTCAAGTCAGCAGACACTGTTATCTATTACCCATAGTTGGCCAAGCAAAGCAAGGTCTTGTGCTTAACTCAATAGCATTTATCTGTCTATAACATGAGAGATAACTTTGGAATACAGCATCTGATCAATTCCAAACTTCCAGGAATGTTCTAGGCATTAATGGGCATAACTTTGTTGAGCTGGTCAGGAATTTTTCAACAAAATGTTTTTAGTCAAAAAATGCCAATTCACTGAAATTAAAACCTTGCATGGGAAAGAATCAGTCCCGACAAATTTCTGTACTTGAAAATTTTGAAAAAAGTTCTGAAATGTCATGAACATCCCATTTTGAAAACAAAAAGCCTTGTTTTTCTGATTCAAAATAACTTTCATTTTGAAATTTAAGTTAATTACAGTACAGACTTTTGTTAAATGTCAAAATTAAAATGAAACTTTCAAAATTACCTAACAAAATGTTTTGATTGACCTCACATCTTTTTTTTTTGATTGATTGATTGATTATGAAAATTTATTGAAGTTTTGACTTTTTATCCCAGTTTGAGATAGGGGGGAAATTTCTGACATCTCAAATTTTTTTGTGGGATAGGAACATTGTTTCCCGCCCAGCTCTATGACCCTACTGATTTTGGTGCAAACTGGAATACCGGAAAAGCCAGATTCAGGGGGAAACTAGAGTCCCAGACGGCCTGGTGCTGCTGTGTGGGGAGATTGTCCGTATCTTGCAGTCTAGTAGAAATAACAAAGCATAAAAGGAAGGGTTTGTAGAGTGGAAGCAGAACCTAAGGGTGTAGGGGGAGCAGGGGCCACAGTGATGGGGCAGTGGCTGTGGGAGAAGCGGGGACCTGTGCGGAAGGGGGGAATGAAGGAGGAAGCAGGGACTGGAGGTGAGTAGTGGTGATGAGGTGACAAAGCAGGGACACAAAGGGAATAGGAGTGAAGGTAGAGGTGATGAAGAAAGCAGGGACATGGAGCAGGGGAGCCGGGCTGATGGGTGTAGAAGCTGGGAGATGGGGAAGGGAGATGAGTGGACAGAGGAAGGGGAGGCACACAGACTCTGAGAGGAGGGAATACAATGCAGGGATGTGGGAAATGGGGGGTACACAGAGACTCAGACATGGGGGTAGGGAATGAGGGTTAGTGGTATAGGGGGAGGGGAACACATGGCCCCAGGCATAAGGAAGGGGTGGGGCAGTTGCAGGAAATCCCTGAAATGGAGAGGGATGAGAGGTGGCATGTAGGGTGGCTATGGGGTGGAATAGAGGGATGCGCCAAGCCCCTGTCTACATAACCTGCAAAGTGAATGACCCCCTAGGTAGTAATGGCCATGTTAGAATGCTGCTTAATGCTCCATTTTGAAGTTCCAGTGACACTTGCAGCAGAAGACATAAGTACTCCAGTTGATAGCTCTTGTTATTGCCCCAGTCCTGTAATCAGACTTGCACAGACAATTCCTAGGGAAGCGCATGGGACATCACACAGGTACAAGGACCTGTCTACATAGATGTGATTACAGAATCGAGGCCTAAAGGAGTTTCACCTGAACTCCCAGTGCACTGGACTGAATTTGCAATCACACACTTAGTTTAACATAATTTGGTTTGCCATTTATAGCTGTACTTTAAGGGTTACATTTGTTGGCTGTTTTTTATAAGCTTTTTCCTCCTCTTCAGTGCTTTTGTTACTGACCATTTTCAGGAGTTGATAGCAAATTTCTTGCAGTCACAACAACAAAAATGTTAGACACACAGAGGTCTGAAATATGGTGGATTTTTATTTTTAAGTGTTTAGAAATTTATCTGTAACATTTCCTCCAAGAAGCTGCTGTATTTACATTCATTTCCAACCTGGTGTTTTATGGCCTTTAACTTTTTTCTCCAGCTTATGAAATTTTGTCTGATCCTGTGAAGAGACGAGCATTTAACAGCATAGATCCTACTTTTGATAACTCTGTACCGTCTAAAAGCGAAGCAAAGGAAAATTTCTTTGAAGTTTTTTCACCAGTTTTTGAAAGGAATGCCAGGTGAGCTATGTCACAGTCATTCTGGCTTCCATCGCCACTGCAAGGGAATCAGCCATTTGCAGTTCCATATGGCATTATGATTGTAACTAGTGGGTTCTTTCTCCAAGATTTTAAGTGTGGCTAGGAAACATAATGATTTAGCAAGAGTTTAGTTTAATTATGTCTCAGGATAACGGCTCCTGTATTCTTCCTCCGTGGTTTCCTTAAGAGCACCAACTTAAGGTTTCCATCTCCCAGCCATCACCTCTTGGGAGGGAGACGCCCCTCTCTCTCTCCCTCTTGACCAGGGTTTTTGAACAGCTCCCTGCCTTATACTGATATCCCCAGCAAAGCAGTCTGCTTAAAAGCCAGCACCTGTACTTTTCTTTTCTCCTCTTTCTGAGTGCTATGAACAGTGTATTGCCAGCAGTTACAAGATACCATAGAGCTCTTTCTAACTAAGCACATTTATTGTTATGGTAAAAGCATTACAGAGAAAATACATAAAAAACAATGAACAGATTTTAAATACAGACTAAACAAAGCAAGAGTCACCATCAGTCTTATGGAGCCCTCATAGGCCAAAGTCTTTGCAACACTTCCACAAAGGTTGGGGCCCCTTTTGGGTATAAGGTATTGTCTGTTTGGATAAGAAAGAAGGCCCTGAGTCAGTGTAAACACAGCCTTTTTCTATCTTTGTCTGTTGGTATCTGAAAAACGCAATTTGAACCAGTATCTGCAGTCTTCCCAGGGGGATTGTATCTCTCTTGAAGTGTTTACAACCTGAATTATTTGGCTTAATCATCCCCCACTGTTTTTGGTTCCTGGAGGAGTTGTGGTAAGCCTCCCTCCTGAAATTGCATATAATCCCTGGCCCATAATAATACATACATTTAATACACTGTGGTCCCCAAATATATTGCATGAGATTGCAATTAGGGCTGTCAATTAATTGCAGTTAACTCATGATTAACTCAAAAAAATAATTGCAATTAAAAAAATTAATTGTGATTAGTTGCACTGTTAAACAACAGGATACCAATTGAAATTTATTAAATATTTTTTGATGTTTTTCTACATTTTCAAATATATCCATTTTAATTACAACACAGAATACAAAGTATGCAGTGCTCACTTTATTTTTTATTACAAATATTTGCACTATAAAATTGATAAATGAAATAATATTTTTCAGTTCACCTCATACAAGTACTGTAGTGCAATCTCTTTATTATGAATGTGCAACTTACAAATGTAGGGTTT
This sequence comes from Gopherus evgoodei, assembly GCF_007399415.2. Taxonomy (NCBI): domain Eukaryota; kingdom Metazoa; phylum Chordata; order Testudines; family Testudinidae; genus Gopherus; species Gopherus evgoodei. The sequence goes on from NC_044322.1 coordinate 342,683,544, forward strand.
TTTGTTACATTACTCCATTCAAAAACAGAACAATGTAAAACTTCAGAGCCTACAAGTCCACTCAGTCCTACTTCTTGTTCAGCCAACCGCTAAGAGAAACAAGTCTGTTTTTACGTTTACAGCAGATAATGCTGTCCACCTCTTAATTACAATGTCACCTGAAAGGGAGAATAGGCATTCACATGGCACTGTTGTAGCTGGTGTCGCACCTTCTCATTCTCTCAGAAGAGTGACATGCTTCCCTTTTGCTCAGAATTTAAGCATAGCTGCTGATTTCCTTCGTTAGCTTGTTAATCAGTTGCTTCTCTCTGCAAGGTTGCTGTTGCATTGACACTGTCTTTGTGTAGTCCAAAAAAACCCATGTAACAGGTAACTAGCAAATAGGAACCTAGACTGAGTTTAATTCAATTTTATTTTATAAGACTCAGTCTTATGCCCTTTACAACCTTCATTTTAAACAAGGTTCAATTCATTGTTACAGATGGTCAAATAAGAAAAATGTTCCTAAACTGGGGGACATGAACTCTTCATTTGAAGATGTGGATGCATTTTATTCATTCTGGTAAGTTAATGCTTCAGTTAATAGATAAGATACTATCACTTTAAAAATGTGCTATACTGGATGTTAAGAGGTTTGCAGAGCTGTACATCCTTGGTTGAAGTCTCCTCTGGGCTGGTAGTGGTCTGAAGTGTCCCAGTGGCACTTTGATGCCTTATAATGAAACAAATTGGTTTCACTCTAGTTCATAGTTAATGTCTTCCACATAAAACCACTACACAGTTGGCACCCTTGTTAGCAATCTGACCAGACTAGCCAGGGTTTGAATGAATGTAGTGACAAGGCTACCTTCCCACCCCTAGAAAATCCAGTCTGTGAATTACTACTGGCAACTCCACCCTGTGCTCTTGTAGGGAGAGCTACTCTGCTTACACACACTGGCTCTGTAATAACAATTTCAAGAAGTAAAGCTGAGTCAGATTTGTAGAAGGGATTAATTAACAGCAATTTGCAACATACACATTGTAACCTAGTTTGAGCTAAAGTTGACTGGCACTTTAAAAAAAAAAAAAAAAAAAGGTAACAAATTGCAATACCAGTCAATTTATACACAGTCAACTCTGTCTTTCCCCTAGCCTGTTCCCCTGATGTGAACATCCAATGATTTCTTCTTTTGTCCTCTGTTCTAAGTGAAATAAATCTACTACTTCATTTCTAGTTTACTTTCATCTTTACTCTTTGTCAGTTTGTGTATGACAATTCAGCAGGGGAAGAGATGTCTTGTTGCTAAAGCACAGAGCTCAGTGTAAGGAGATGTGGCTTCTATTTCTGGCTTTGCCAAGATTCCCTGTGTGACCTTGAACTCCCCCTCTGTAAAACGAGGATAATGATAATTGTTTGCTTACCAAGTGCTTTGAGATCTTTGATTGAAAGACGCAGTAGAGGGACAGAGTAGTTGTTGTTAGTAATGCTACAACTGGTGTTTTCTTCATAAAAGAAAGAGGCTAAAACATTGACGTAAGACTGGGTGGATAGGCAGTTTCTATAAATGGAAAAAGACTTAAGAAAACCACAGATGCTAGTTAACTCAGAGGGTCTCTGGCATCTAAATAAACAGAGGTAAAATACATTTAAATGAATTTAAAAACAATGATTCGCAAATGGACTGACAGCATCTAGTTCTATAATATTTACAAATAGCTTTTCTTGAATTTGGCAAGTTGACTGACTCCAACAATGTTGGTCTGAGCTAATGGTCTAACTGCATACTAAAACCTAACATTAAAAATGCAGACATTTTTAAAATGGCTTTATCAGAAATTGTTTGTCTCACCTGCATTGTTTTAATTTTGCATTCACTATAGGTATAATTTCGATTCTTGGAGAGAGTTTTCTTATTTAGATGAAGAAGAAAAAGAAAAAGCAGAATGGTATGTAAGTAAAACGTCTTTGATAAGGAGCTAACTGATTATTACAGCAAGACTTTTCACCTTGTAGTTAGGCTGTAAATCAGGGGAAAGGAGGGAAGAAGGATGGTCTAGTTATTAGAGTGTGGGACTAGAAGTGAGGAGTTCTGAGTTTTATTCCAGGCTCTGCCACTAACTTGCTGTGTGATCTTGGACAAGTCACACTCTGTGCCTCTATTTCCTCATTGGTAAAATGGGAATAATTCTTGCATACGTCACAGGTGTGTTTATGAAGAGCTTTGAGATCCTCTGTTGGCAAGACTATACAGGTGCCAAGTGTTTATTTCTTGTACATTTGTGTAACTTCAGGCTATGATCTCAACACAGCTCAAAAGCAAAATTGGGCCAGGATGGTACTGGCGATTCAGTAGGTAACTCTCTCCTCTCTGAATCAGCACTGATTTGATACTCTGCTCTGAGGATGGAAGTGATACTGTTTGTATTTAGACAGCAAGTTGCTGGCATCTTGATGCCACTAAAGATCCCATGACACTCAGGAGTAGTGATATTACTGAATTGTCCTGACCAAGTGCCAGTTGTTAATTACATTCTACCTACTTTAACCTTCCAGTAGTTGTAATTCATAGATTCGCAGAATTTAAGGCTAGAAGGGACTCTCAGATCATAGTCTGATCTCCTATATATCACAGGCCATTACATTTTACCAACTTACTCTTGTATTGACCCCACTAATTTGTGTTTGGCTAAAGCATATCTTCCAGAAAGGCATCCAGTCTTGATGTGAAGGCACTTGCATCATTCTATATGACTGCCCTGCCCTAATCCTTAATAACCATTCCACCAATCTTTGTGTCATTCATAAATTTTATCAGCACCGATTTTATATTTGCTTCCTGATCATTGATGAAAATGTTGAATAGTATCTGGCCTAGGACTAATCCCTGTGGAATCCCACTAGAAGCACCCCCATTCGATGATGATGCTTCATTGATTACTAATTTTTGAGATCACTGAGTTAGTCGGTTCTTAATCCATTTAGAGTGTGCTTTAATATTGTATAGTGCAAATTTTTTAGTCAGATCACTGTACTGTGTTAAGTGCGTTGCCTTACAAAAGTCTAAGTATATTACCTTACCCACCTTGTCTCTCTTTCATTTACACAGTCACCTTTATCAACCAAACTTGTAAGCTTGTCAGAGACTGAAATAGGTTTCAGGTTTCAGAGGGGTAGCCGTGTCAGTCTGTATCAGCCAAAAAAATAAAATAAAAAACGAGAAGTCCTTGTTGCACCTTAGAGACTAACAAATTTATTTTGGCATAAGCTTCTGTGGGCTATAGCCCACTTCATCAGATGTATGGAGTAGAAAATACAGTAGGCAGGTATAAATATACAGCACATGAAAAGATGGGAGTTGCCTTGCCGAGTTGGGGGTCAGTGCTAACAAGGCCAATTCAATCATGGTGGATATGGCCCATTCACAACAGTTGACAGGAAGGTGTGAGTATCAACAGAAGGTGAGGGCTCTGGGTGTTGCTTACCTGTGGGGGCTCCCCGGAAGTGGCAACATATCTGTCCCTCAGCCCTGGCTACACCTACAGGCACTGCCCCCACAACTCCCATTGACCGCGGTTCCCGGCCAATGGGAAATGTGGAGCTGGTAGTGTGCCATGCTAGGAGCTTAGGGAGGGACATGTCACCGCTTCCGAGAAGCCGGGTAGGGAGCCTGCCAGCCCTGCCAACTTCCCCCTGCCCTCCAACACCAGCGGGGGTCTCAGGCTGCTCCCACCTAGGCACCTGCGGCGCCCCCCAGACCACGCGTGCACACACACCCAGCACTTGTGGCACCCCCTGTGCCGTGGTCCCCCCATGAGTGTCTGTAGCACTCCCAAGATTTAGCCAGGAGTATAGTGCAAGTCATGGACAGGTCACGGTCTGTGAATTTTTGTTTACTGCCCATGACCTGTCCATGACTTTTACTAAAAATACCCATGACTGAAACATAGCCTTAGTGATAAGTAACAGTCAGCATGGATTGTCAAGAGCAAATCATGTCAAACTAACGTAATAGCTTTCTTTAACAGGGTAACAAGCCTTGTGGGTGGGGGGAAACAGTAGATGTGGTATATCTTGACTTTAGTTTTTGATATTGCCTCACGTTACCTTCTCATTAACAAATTAAGGAAATATAGCCTAGATGGAGCTACTATAATTAAGTATTTAGTCATGGGTATTTTTAATAAAAGTTGTGGACAGGTCACGGGCAATAAACAAAAATTCATGGCTGGTGACCTGTCCATGACTTGTACTATAAATACCCCTGACTCAATCTTAGCTGGGGGGGCCGCTGCTCTGGGAGGCCCAGGGGAGAGGTGGCACTGCTGAAGGGACCCTGGGAAGACCCACTGCTTGGGAGTGTCCTCGGGGGGCCACAGCTCTAGAGAGAGGCACCAGGGCCAGCGGCACCGGCTGCCAGGGGCTGCCAAGCTGTGGCTGCTTCTGCTGCCCCTGGGACCACTGCCCAGGCAGTCCCCCAGGCCAGCCAAGTGGTGGTCAGTGCAGCTGGCCCCAGGGCAGCTCCAGCAGCGTCCGGTGCAGCTGGCTGCGGGGCTGCCTGAGCGGCTGGCTATGGAGATGCTCCAGCAACACTGGTGCAACTGTCCTTCTGGCCGCCTGAGCAGCTGACCCTGGGATCAGCCTCATGGGCCGCTGCAGATGTCACAGAGGTTGCAGAAAGACACGGAATCTGTTACTTCCGCAGCCTCTATTACAGATACAGAGCCCTAACTATAATGTAGGGATATAACTGGTTGGAAAACCGTTCCCATAGAGTAGTTATCAGTGGTTCACAGTCAAGTTGAAAGCATATCGAGTGGGGTCCCGTAGGGATCGGTCCTGATCCTGGTTCTGTTCAGTAGCTTCATAAAAGACTTAGATAAAATGGCATAGAGAGTACATATATATAGTTTGCAGACGATACCAAGCTGGGAGGGGTTGCAAGTGCTGTGGAGGATAGGATTAAAATTCAAAATGATCTGGACAAACTGGAGAAATGGTCTGAAGTAAATAGGATGAAATTCAATAAAGGACAAATGCAAAGTTTAGGAAGGAATGATGAATTGCACATATACAAAATGGAAAATGACTGCCTAGGAAGGAATACTGTGGAAAGGGATCCGAAGGTATAGTGGATACACAAGTTAAATATGACTCAACAGTGTGACATTGTTTAAAAAAACAAACAAACATCATTCTGGGACATATTAGCAGGAGTGTTGTAAGCAATACTTGAGAAGTTCTCCATCTGATAAGGTGTATCTAGTTCTAGGTACCACATTTCAGGAAAGAGATGGACAAATTGGAGAATTTCCAGAAGAGCGCCAAAAAAAGAAAAATGACTAAAGGTCTAGAAAACATGACCTGTGAGGAGAATGAAAAAACTGTTTTTGTTTAGCCTGGAGAAGAGAAGACTGAGAGGGAACATAATAGTTTTCAAGTACATAAAAGGCCATTACAAGGAGATAAAAAATGGTTCTCCTTAATCTCTGGTGATAGGAAAAGAAGCAATGGACTTAAATTGCAGCAAGAGAGGTTTAGCTTTGACATTAGGAAAAAATTCCTAACTGTCAGAGTGGTTAAGCACTGGAATAAATTGCCTAGGGAGGCTGTAGAATCTCCATCACTGGAGGTTTTTTTAAGAACAGATTAGACAAACACCTGTCAGGAATGGACTAGTTAGTCCTGCCTTGAATGCAGGGGTCTAGACTGAGTGACCTATTGAGGTCCTTTCCAGTCCTTCACTTCCATGAGCCTATGATTACTGAACTGTCTTTTCTGTAAGACTATGTAATGTGGTTGAGCTGTTGGGCAAGGGTTCAGGGTTTGCACTTGACCTTTGTGGGCCAACAGTTTATGCTCGTAAGTCTGCTTTTACTACAGTTGAAATTTGACGCATCTGCAAATTGGTTCTTATAATGGAATTCCTGACAGACCATTAACAGTGCTGGTGATTGGCAGAGCTGAACTAACACCATGCCTTCCAATTTGTAGTCGAGATGAGAGGAGGTGGATAGAAAAACAGAACAGAGCAGCCAGAGCACTGAGGAAAAAAGAAGAGATGAACAGGATAAGGACATTAGTTGGTAAGTATAAAATCTGCCTTTTTAAGAAGAGGTGTTTGGTAACTAGCAGTGAAAATGTTTACTGTCCCCTTTCATGGACACAGTGCTTTGTTTCCCCTGCTAGACAATGCATACAGCTGTGATCCTAGAATAAAGAAATTCAAGGAAGAAGAAAAGGCAAAGAAAGAAGCAGAAAAGAAAGCAAAGGTCGAAGCAAAACGAAAAGAACAGGAAGCAAAAGAAAGAGTAAGTTTGTAAATTGTTTATATGGGCTGAGAAACTCAGAGACTTAAATGTACCTGATCACCTGCTTCAGCTTCCAGATCTGAGAGAGGCCACACACTGAAAATTACACCGAGGCCTGAGACTTGCTATTTTCAGTCTTGTTCCAGTGCCAAAAAGGCATTGCTATATTCAGGGACCAGTGACCCTTTTAAGATCGAGGGTGAGATGTGGGCAGAACCCAGCCCTGGCAGCCAGGAAGTTCTAAAATCAAATCCCTGTTCAGTACAGACTTTTTTTACTGCCTCAAGCAAGTCCCGTTAACGTTTGTGGCTTAGTTGCCCCATCTGTAAATTGAAATGATTTTTTACTTTATAGGAGTGCTCTATGGACTGATTGGTTATTATCTGTAAAGCCCTCTGAAGATGAGCAGCAGCATGCACTTGCTAATTCTAGCAATCTGAGATAGCTGCTACTAAAATCTTAGTGTGATTGAAGAGGTTGGGAAGCAAAAGATGCTAATCCAAACGATATGATTTTAAAAATCATATTTTGCAGTCCGCCAGCAATAGCATTTCAGAAGAGCAGCACAAATGCTTACAGAACCATTAGATTTTTCGAAGGACTGGTCCTGGAGCAGGAATAAGATTTCTTCTAAAATCTAAATCTGCAGTGTTCATGTCCACACTACCCTCCTTGGGTCAGTGGTGCAGATCCCCACCAGGAACGCCTCCACCCAACCCGTGTGGGGAGCTCAGAGTCCGGTTTCTCAGCTCCGCTGGCAGCTCCCTGCCGGGAGCCCAGTTGCCCCACAGGCTCCCAATGGGCTCCCCACTCCTCTGCTCCCCATTCCCCACTAGGAGTTGGAGAAGGCACCCAAGCCTTATTGCCCCCAGGGAGCAGGGTCCAGCTGCCTTGGCTCTCCTCCCCTTCTTTCCCCCCCCGCCCCCCGGAGGCAGGCAGCCTTGTCATTTTCACTGCTCACCCAGAAGCCCTGGCTCCCAGTGAGTGGGGAGCCACCAGGGCTTCTTAAGCTGCCCGTCTCTCCAGAGGAGCAGGGAGCAGCTGGGTTCTAGCTGCCCAGCTTTCTTGTCAATTTCACAGTGCCTGTCATGAAATCAACAAGACTGCCAACAGTGGATGTAAGGGACACAGTGTCTACACAGACAATGCATCGCCCTAACTACACCAACATAGGTCTTATGTGGTGGAAGGTTGTAGTGTAGACACTGACATAATTAGGTCAACATAAGCTGCCTTATGTCAGCTTAACTATGTAGTGTAGATCAGCCCTTAGAAACTGGGTATCGTCAGTGCTAGTGAGGTATTTGTTAATTAATGCCATGTAACATGCGCGTATGTGCTTGCGCATTCACCTTTTGTTTATTTCTTAAAGGGTCAATCTTCCAAGCGTTTAAGTATTGATAGTTTTATTCACCTTGTTAAAGTAGCACATCTCGTGCATCTTACTCGAGAAGACCTACTATATTTTTTTCCCTTTGATTGCAGCAAAGACAAGCAGAATTAGAAGCAGCACGGTTGGCTAAGGAGAAGGAAGAGGAAGAAGTTCGACAACAAGCACTGCTGGCAAAAAAAGAAAAAGATATACAGAAAAAAGCAATTAAGAAGGAAAGGCAAAAATTGAGAACAACGTGCAAGGTATAGATGTCGTCATAGCTGAATATAAACCATATTCATCAATTTGTCGAACCTGGTTAGACCAGAACTTTTCCTTTTGTGCCAAATCACTCATGTATGTTTATCCTTATAAATGAAGGTGGACGGTGGAAATTGTGTCCATAGGTAAAAGTGTTTTTTCTCCATGTGTCAGAAACACTTGTATTGTTGTTTACAAGTAAACGTCATTATAGAGTTATTTAATACAGAATCACAACATGAAGAGATGCTTTGGTCTGTAAAGGCAAATCAGTGTAGCTTTATGAAGACTATCAACTAAAAACCAAAATATAAAAAAACACAGCCATAGTCCAATTTCAGTTACATGAAAAACATCCAATTTATTTTAAGGCTATTCAGTCCAAGTTATAGTAATACTGGAGGAATGGGTGTTTTTTGAGACACACTTTGAATTTCATTGTCCTATATCTTGAATGGAAAACATGTATTTCTGCTTTCAGAACTGGAATTACTTTTCTGATAATGAGGCAGAGTGTGTTAAAATGATGGAAGAGGTGGAAAAGCTTTGTGATCGTCTTGAACTAGCAAGGTACGTTTTCCTGACCCTCTTTACTCTGTTTTTTGATATCCATCTTTCTACTAGATCTCCAATATAACTTAACAATTTATTTTTAGTCTGCAATGCTTGAATGAAGCACTTACATCCACGACAAGGGAAGGAGGAAAGGCTGCTGTAGAAAAACAGGTAATTATACATGGTGTCAAATCAATGTAATGAAAATATTTAGATTAACTAAGCTTTCCTGACTCTCTGACATCTAAACAAGTTGGATATTAACTTAAGATATGCATCTGAGACTGGGTTCTTTACATGGTAAGAATGGCCACCAAGACCTGTTTCATAACACAAAGAAACGAGACTTTGCCGCTACTTCCACAATAAATAGCATAGGTCAGGGTTAGTCTAATGCACTGGTGCCAGCAGAGTAAGAGTTTATGCATTTTAGATTAGTACCTAATCATCACAGTCAGTAACTGGTGTAATAATATCCCATAAAATTTTAGATAAGGAAGTTCATATTCCTCAGCAATAGTGAATTACTCTGGGAAAAATGGCCCAGTCTTTGCTTATCATCATTATGCAAACAAAACCTAGCCTCTGTGCCAAAGACCAAGAGTCAGCAGTCAGTCTAGACTTCCCCTACAATATTGTTGCTCAAATATTGGAAAAGTGTCTAGTTTAATTTCATGAGTTTGCACTCATATATGCATCAGTTTTTTTGGCGTGCCCATGAGCATGTTTACACATAGCTATATCTAAGTCATCTGTTGGGGAAATAATGGTGGAAGAGGTAGACTCTCTTTCCACAAGTGTGATGTATAAGAATAAGAAAACCGGGGAAAGTTGAAGGCTTGAAGCAATTCCAGTAGCTGAAAATGTAGAAGGGACTTTCATTTTGGATTTGTGGAAGAAAATGTTAAAATTAATTGATGCACATTTTTGTTCACCTAGATAGAAGAAATAAATGAACAGATCAAGCGAGAAAGAGAAGAAGCAGAGGCTCGTTTGCGCCAAGCAACGAAGAGTTCAGAGAGATCAACAACCGGTGGCGGAGGTGGAAGTAAAAACTGGTCAGAAGATGACTTACAGTTATTGATTAAAGCTGTGAATCTCTTCCCGGCTGGGACTAACTCAAGGTACTTTTTCATGTTTTAAATGTAAAAGACAATTTAAAAAACAAACAAACCCATTTTCCAACTGGTGGCATTCCTCGTGAGATTTCAGAGCATCTGAAACAGTATTTTGCTGTAGAGCCCCTACAATGTCCCTCCATGCACACTTTAGAGAATCCCTTCATTTTATCTCAGTGCAGTGCAGGGCAGAAATCTTAGTAAGAGGCCAACCCAACCTCAATGCAATTTAATAGAAAAGTTCTGAACTCCATTTACTGTGGACGTAAAGTAGCATATTTAGTTTCCAAAGAACTGAGAGTGCTAAGAATTATAGATATGCTATTGCAAGCATGGACCTCACTATAATTAGCTAAGAAATTAAACATCTCTCTCACTGCTATTCTACCGTATGCTATTTTGCACTGTTTGTTTTCCATTCTTGGTGTAGGTGGGAAGTTATTGCCAATTATATGAACTTACATTCTACTACTGGAATAAAACGAACAGCAAAAGATGTCATCAATAAAGCAAAGAGCCTCCAGAAACTTGGTATCTTTATTATCTTTGTAAGATGGTCTGCATGCTTCTATATTATTTATGTAATAAGTTATTTTTCTTTAAATGCAAAACAAAACATTCATTGTCCATTCATGGAAACCGTTTCTATCTTCATTGAGTGAAAGCAGCTGCCATTATTAGCAAAACCACTTGCCTTAGCTCATTCTGAGTGGAAATGACCTTTGTCAAGATGAATTTTTAGATCAGTGCTGCTGTGATGAAGAGATTTTACCATGAAATAGAAACAGGCCTTGTGCAACGGCTAAACCACCATGCTGTGTCGTTGAGATGCAGTTCAGTTTAACACGGATAGCATCGTGATGGTTCAGTCTTAATTGTTACTGAAAATAAAAACTCGAACACCAAGACATTCCTTTCTTCCTGCTCAGTATTCCACCAGAGACAGTGCATTATTTAAAGGAGTTTCTCAGTAACTTTGTACCAAGCTACTTGCTGAGACAAGAAAGAGACTTAAAACGACGGACATTATCCTGAGTACCTGCTGATAGAGCTAGTATCCACACTAACACTTAACAGATTTAGAGCTTCATCCTGTAGTCATCACTCCTGGGAACAATCCCAATTGGCTACAGTGGGACTAAGCATGTGATTAGGGCTGCAGGATCAGACTCCAGGTGCCCTGGAAAACAGCTTTTATGGTACAGTGTAAACATTAGAATAAGATTGAAGCTGTTGGATATGTCACTTTTGGATTAATCTCTCACCTAGTTTTCATCTAACAACCCTTACTGCTGACCTTTGAAATGAAACATTACATTCATCTTCAAATTATCTGAATGCTAGCTTTAGGCTAATCTGCTAGATGACGTGTTAGGCATTATGTATGGCTTTTTAAACGTCCCATTGTGGTCTCTGGTCTTGTGAACTAAATGAATCTGTATTGTCCTCAGACCCTCATCAAAAGGATGACATAAACAAGAAAGCTTTTGATAAGTTTAAAAAAGAGCATGGAGTGGTACCTCAGACAGAGAGTGCTGCACCTTCAGAGCGATTTGAAGGTAAGGCTGTAAGAGAACTATTTTCAGCCCTTCACAAACAATTCTATGCCTATAGTTATGCTTGATAAAAGATAGTGGCCCAGATTCCTCTTTGGATGTCTGCAGGTGCAATAAGAACCATACTTCAGTGAGTGCAGAATATGGCCAAAGAATATATTGACCCAGGACACTTATCCATTTGTGGCAGCTGTCAGATTTAATGCAGTTTTGTGGGGGGACTCTCTTGTCTCTCCTAAAGATCCTTCTCATTTCCCCAGAAGCAACCTGGGCCACTAGAGCCACGCTGTCAGGAACTGTGGGGTTCAGGAGATCCACCTATAGGGACAGAGACGGTATGGGCCCTCTCCCGAGATGAGCTTGGCTTTGCATAGAACCCCAAAATCTGCTTTGGACACTTCCATACCTAAGGGGCTTTCCTAGGGCTAGATCTACACTAGTGTGGGAAGTCAACCTAAGATATGCAAATTCAGCTATGCGTCGACTCCGCTGCCACCTCTCGCTGCAGTGGAGTTCCGGAGTCGATGGCAGAGCAATTGGGGATTGATTTTATCGTGTCTATACTAGACACGATAGATTCCTAATAGATCGATCACCATACCGTAGGAGTGGATGATCACTTCCTTACTGAAATGCAAAGGGAAGCAGCTATAGGCTTCTTAAGTGGATTAGAAAGCATAAGTTTCCTAGGAATATCAATTTCTTAGCAGCATTCTCACTAGCTCATCCCATGGCAGAGGCAAAGTTTTATATAATTAGGGGACTTCTGGCTAAACATCTAAATTTCAATCACTATTCTCATTTATCAATGGTTTTTTATAAAACAGGACTAGTCACAGATTCAGCCCCTTGGACTACAGAAGAGCAAAAACTTTTAGAACAGGCTTTGAAGACCTATCCAGTAAATACTCCTGAAAGATGGGAAAAAATAGCAGCTGCTGTCCCAGGCCGGTCAAAAAAAGACTGTATGAAGCGCTATAAGGTAGGAAATACTGTTTTGCCTTCATCCTGATTATGTGGTTAGCCTGCTGCAGTCTCCACAACTGCTGATTCTTCAAGAAAAACAAGTTGTGAAACTTACAGTTGGTCCCAGGATATAAGAGAGGTGAGGTAATAATCTTTCATTGGACCAGCTTCCGGTGTGGGAGGGAGAAGTTTTTGAGCTTCACAGAGCTTTCATTCAGGTCTTGGGAAAGTAACCAGTCTGTCTATGCTAAATACAATTTGGAATAGATTGTGAAACAAGTATCGAGGGGTAGCCATGTTAGTCTTTAAGGTGCCACCAGCCTCCTCTTTGTTTTTGTGCATACAGACTAAAAGATTTATTTGGGCACAAGCTTTTGTGGGTAAAAAAACCCCTTCTTCAGATGCATGGAGTGAACATTATAGATGCAGGCATTCTCTTCACATATAATGCCTCCATCTGTAATGTTCACTCCATGCATCTGAAGAAGGGGGTTTTTTACCTAAGAAAGTTTATGCCCAAATAAATCTGAGACTTTTAAGGTGCCACGAGCCTCTTCGTTGTTACTGTGAAACAAGAGGTTCATATATGCTGAAGGAGACTGCTTAAAATTAAGTGAGCTATAATGGTATGTTACAAATTGTTATAATGAGCTATTGACACACCAATTTGTAACATCTTATTGACTGCTAACCCTTAACCGGCCTTCATTTTAAGTGGTCTCCTGCATCTTGTATTCAGCTTAAGCTATGTCTACACTTAACACTACAGCAAGGGATGGGGTTCTTCTGTCACTGCAATTAAGCCACCTCTCCAAGAGGCAGTAGTTAAGTAAACAGAAGAACTGGCTCACTGACTTAGCACTGTCTACATGGGGGGGTATGGGTGACTTAACTACATCACTTGGGGATGTGGATTTTTCACTCCCCTGAGCAATGTAGCTGGGTTGACTTAACTTTTTAGTGCACCACTGGCCACAGACACTCCAGTTACCTTCCTCTGAAGAGCTCTGTGACACTCATCCGTTCCACTAACAGAAGTTGGTCCAAATAAAAAAAGTTATTGTCTTGTCTCACAAATTAAGGTTAACAAGCATGACAGAGTAATGAAAGGAGGAAGTTAACCATCCAAGCTATATTGTTGTAGGAAAGCGAGCATAACTGTGACTAGTCACGTCACATCTTGGCTTTGGATATTCACCCTCTGCTTTCTCAGAATTATCCACTCAAATGAATACTTGTATTTTCCAAAGAAAGGCTCCTGGCTATCCAAAGTCCTATTTTGGTTGGCAGAGTTAAGTCGTTATCTGACAGTTTGATTAAATACACATTTTTGTTTTTCTTTTATTCTGCAGGAACTTGTTGAAATGGTTAAAGCAAAGAAAGCTGCCCAAGAACAAGTGTTGAATGCTGCTAAAGCAAAGAAATGAGACTCAATGACAATCGTTGTGTGCTGTTTTATAATAAAAATGCAAATACTGTACATGTTTTTATTCTTTAGACAAATTACACATAATGTTAACGTTCTGAAATTAGTTTCCCCAAGTACAAGAGGGTAAGGAATAACTGTCAAGGTGACTTCCCCCTAAGTGATGGTTATGTAATTTTTGGACACTGTTTCCCATGGGAGGGCTTTAGGTACTGAAGTTGGTTGGAGGGGGGAGGGTGGAAATCAAATGTCTGTCTTCATGCCTTGTGACAACTGCTTTAGAAATCTGGTATCCTCATTAAAACATTTACCATGTGTTCCTAATCACGTAGCCAGTACATGCCACTATGGATTCTGTTGTAATCTGGAAGCTGTTCAATTGGACCTGGAAATGAAAAAAAGTTAGTCAAGACATCTATTTAAACTGCAGCTTGGCATGGTGAGGAAACAGTGAGGGAGAATAAGCTTACCCACAGCAGCGATGGCAGGGCACTTATCATAAATGTACTTTGTGCAAATCTCTCTTATGGTCTGGGCATCAATAGCCTGAAAAGTGTTAAGAAAAGTAAGTTAATGCTGTCTTGGACAAAGTCTGTTAGAGCCCAAAGTTGAATTATTATAATAAAATGGTTCTACAGCTAATCAACTAGTAAGTTAGCTGCCATGTCTTTCTAGAGCAGCAGTTCTCAACTCATGAGCTGCTTGCAGCCCAATCAGCACACAGCTGTGACCTATGTGACATACTCAGGGCCATACAGAGATAGTGTATATATACTGTATGGATATGGCCCACCTCGGTAAATAGGTTGAGAACTATTGTTCTAGAGGGCTAGCAACGTTTCAGACAACCTTTCATCCTCTATACTAGGGTGGCCAAACTACTGACCCTCGGAACTGCAAACGATTATCTTCAAAAGTTTGAGAGCCGGGACCACCTGCTGGGACTTCAGCTCTGTGGAAAGGGGGGTGGGGGGTCTCAGGGTTTAAGCCCCACCACACAGCTGCAGAGCAGAGCCCTGAGCTTTCCCTCCTCCCCCAGTCTGATAGGCAGAGAATGGGGGAAGCTCCCCAAGCCACACGTCAATTGTAAAAGAGCCACATGTGGCTCATGAGCCACGGTTTGGCCACCCCTGCTCTATACAACTAAGTTGCTAGCTGCTACATTAACAGTCTTCATTTAAAAATAAACACCTGCATTACTTACTTCAATTCTTGCTTCAAGTTCAGGAATTGGAATTCTACGATTGTAACACAACATCTGTCTCCCAATATCCTCGCAGATGGGGGTGGACCCTAATGAAGGCAAAAAATACTCTAGTTATCAACATATGAGTAAAAAGAATAAAAATCCCAATTTTAACCTTACCATCAAGCTGTAACAGCATATTTGTTTTTAGAAGGTTCATGGCTCGAGATACTTCACTTTCAGTAACACTTGTGCAGAGTCGTATCCTGAAAGACAGTTTGAAACACTCGTAGGAAATTTTACTAATTCAAGCAAGAATGGCATTAGTTACTTGAGGTAGGGTGCCATATTGCCTATGCACAATGCTAAGACACCAGGCATATTAGTACACCAATACTAGAATGTCATTTCTAGAGAGCAGGGTTAGTGGTATTCTCAGCATATGTAAGTGGAGGATTAGAGATTTATCCCTGTATCAAGCTTCTTCCATATGAGTAGTAGGATTAAAGGGTAAATGTAGGTTGAATCTGAGGAAGCTTTCTAATGGAATGAGCTACTTAAAGATTGAGAGCACCATATCACTGAGATGTTTAGAAATAAACAAGAAGTACTCCACTAGGGCACTGGTTCTCAACCAGGGGTACATCAGCTAACCTAGATATTTGCCTAGTTTTACAAAAGGCTACATAAAAAGCACTAGCAAAGTCAGTACCGACTAAAATTTCATACAGACAATGATTTGTTTATACTGCTCTCTACACTGTACATTGAAATGTAAGTACAATGTTTATATTCCAATTGATTTATTTTATTACACCATAAAAAATGAGAAAGTACACCATTATTCAGTGGTAGTGTGCTGAGAGACTTTTGTGTTTTTATGTCTGATTTTGTAAGCAAGTAGTTTTAAGTGAGGTGAAACTTATGGGTACACAAGACAAATCAGACTCCTAAAAGTGGTCCAGCAGTCTGGAAAGGTTGAGAGCCACTGTTCTAGGGAACAACTCACTGTAAGTGCAGGGAGATGTATTAAAACAGAGGTTTCCAAACTCTGGACTGCACAATGCTGGCTGGTCAAATGGGGCTAGCTCCCCCCTCCCTCAATGCTCAATTCCATTAAGCAAATAAAAACCTACATTATGATCCCAATACTACTGTTCCATTTAATCAGCTGCTGTTGTTGCCATCGACATGTAATTAGGTTGGGGTGGATCGGGAGGGGAGATGGGAGCCCATCCTATGAAAGGACAAAAATCCCCTTGCAAAATGTCCTAGAAATGTTCCCATCTGACTTGAATTTTATCAATGGCTCATGAAGTCCAGCTGTACTCAGCCAGTTCAGAAGGTGGGTACTCTGGTGTCAAGATGACTCAAAATAGGCCCTAAATTACACCATTCCCTGGCCTAATTTTCAGAGAAATCTTTGCACAATGGCACACCTACAATTTCATTTAGTTACAATGTAATTATTATAATTTCATCAACAGAACTGAGTCCAGTAAAAGGTATTCTCATTCTTAAGCTGAATATTTTTGGTAAAAAAGTGACGCATCAAAGAGCGGGGATCGGCTTATAAACAGGTCTACACCAAAACTTGATGATTTTAAACTCTATGGCAGGGATCGGCAACCTTTGGCACGTGGTTCGCCAGGG
This sequence comes from Gopherus evgoodei, assembly GCF_007399415.2. Taxonomy (NCBI): domain Eukaryota; kingdom Metazoa; phylum Chordata; order Testudines; family Testudinidae; genus Gopherus; species Gopherus evgoodei. The sequence goes on from NC_044322.1 coordinate 342,699,928, forward strand.
TAAGCACCCTGGAGGGCTGGGCTGGTTTGTTTACCTGCCGCGTCCACAGGTTCAGCTGACTGCAGCTCCCACTGGCCACAGTTCACTGCTCCAGGCTAATGGGGGCTGCAGGAAGTGGCGGGGGCTGAGGGCTCCAAGCCTGCAGATGCTCCAGGTAAACAAAACATCCCGACCCACCAGTGGCTTACCCTGACGGGCCGGGAGCCAAAGTTTTCCAACCCCTGACATATAGGGTTGGCTTATGAAAGGGTTATACAGTTTTTGCTATTTTTACTTATTCATCTCAGGGGATCGGCTTATAAACGAACAGGCTAATGAATGAGTATATACGGTAATTGAATGTGCCTCTCTCTGAAAATGTAAACTAAATGCCACGGAGTCTGTTTGCAGTTGATTGGAGGGTATATAAAGTTAGGTAAGAAGTAACAGACCTTACTTAGCTTGCATCTTACTCCAAAGAAGAAGATTACATAACCCTTCCAATCCCTCCTCCTGCCAGAACTTTTAATTTGTAAATCAAATAGCTACACCTCTACCCCAATATAACGCTGTCCTCGGGAACCAAAAAATCTTACCACATTATAGGTGAAACTGCGTTATATCGAATTTGCTTTGATCCACTGGAGTGCGCACTCCTGCCCCCCACCCCGGAGCGCTGCTTTACTGTGTTATATCTGAATTCGGGTTATATCAGGTTAGAGGTGTATTACTGACGTTTTGGGCCAGATTTCACCACTCTTGCTCTTCCAAGTAGTACTCTGCTCTTCAAGTAAACCCACTGCTTTCACAGGAGCTACTTCCAGTGTAAGGTACTGTCAGGGTGAAGCAAGAGTGGGAGAAACTGGCTTTTGGGGAACAAACATCACAAGCTTCTGAATTTAGTCTACTTGTTCTTTCCCAACAAATTTGGACTGTGATAAACACAAAACACAGAACACTTTTTTGATGAAGCTGCTATTTTTAAATAGCCAGTCCTCAACCCAAAACAAGCTACTTGGAGAAACATGCGTTTTCTTACCACTCTCTCTGAACGAAGTGCATCATATCCTGTACAGTGGATGGTTCACAAACCATGTAGAGCCCCCACAGTCCAGTATCAGTGTAACAGGTGTTGAAAGATTGGAAGCTATGACACAGGTTGCCATGGCAAGTGATCTGGGCAAGCTTGCTGGATAAATTCTGTTTAAACAAAAAGACAAGTTTTAGCATTTCAGGGTTTGCGGTTTTTTAAACATTCTTTCCCACCACTAAGCTCACCCATTGCTATTTCAAGTGAGACAGATTGGCAGCTTCCTCCACAGCCAACAATACTGCTATGAGTATGCACCAGATGCTTTTGTATAGAACAGGCAGCTTCCTCTCCTGCACATAATCTTTCACTCTCCAAGTGACAGCCTGAATTTGTCAGTTTTAAACTGCAAAGATTTTTTTTTTTTTTAAAGCCCAAAAAAATAGCTAGAGAGGGAGCAGGCACTGGGATATTCATTGCATACAGCTTTGGAGCCTATTTAGTTTTTCCAACTTGTTTTCACTATAGGTTTTTAGGCTGTATGAGGGCTCCTCCACTTTGGTGACTCAGTGTGCCATTTCCCAAATGCACCTGTGCCCAAATTCTCATGTCACATGGCAACAGAATGCATTCAGAGACCACGGAGTTAGATTTTGATTTTTTTTTTTTTTTTTTTTAAAAACACTGATAGAAATACCCAGGAAACTCGATTCCATCCCAGACAAGGTGGAATTTGTGAAGTGTACTGATGCTGGCAAATAACTGAACTAAACACCTCTTACTGGTATAGTCAACCTTCATCAAAGTGCCTTGAGGTTTACTCACCACACCTCCTCCAAAGGAACGATCCCAGTTGCCTATCAGAGTATTTGCTACCATAAGGGGAATTGTATCTGGGTGAGACCAGCCAACTGCTTCGACAGCTATTGCGATGTGTGCCAAAGGCATCTTGTCATCTCGTATACGAATCTGAATCACAAAAACGTTAACTTCAAATGTAATGCTGCAAACATACCACAGTGGGTACATTTATTCAAATGAAGGAAACTAGGAACTTTCAAATAGAATCTAGTGCAAAGCATGAAAAGCTTTACTCAATAATACTCTTAACTGTCTGCATAAGCCTAATGCCGTGTGTAAGGAAGTCATTATAGTCATTTTGCAGATGATTAAGACGACATAGGATGGCAAAGTGATTTATCAGAGATGGGGCAGAGCTGGGAACAGAAAACAGGAGTTCCAAGTTCCAGTCCTCTGCTGTAACCTTTAAAAACCCCTTGCCCAGAAATATATTAAGTGAACAGGATGATTTTCAAGGATGGTGAGCATCAGCTGCTTCTATTAACTTCAATGGGAGCGATCGGTGCTTAGAAGCTTTGAAAGACACACTAGAAACTCAAGATCACACCAGACAACTCATTACTCAGTGTTGCTTGTTGATCTGATTAACCTGAAAAGGCAAAAAGCAATCTCAGTGCTTACCTCACTACCTGTGAATTTGCAAGGGGGTAGGGCTGGGATTCCTCCTTCCTGAGTAGATGGTAAGTTACCAAAATGATAATTTGCTAAATCAAGCAATTCATCATGAGAGACTCCTGAACAAGAGAGTTTCATATAGAGCAGTTTTAAAAAACATATCATCTAAGAAGATCATTTTTCACAGAAGTTAAAAAGCTTCAGCTAAGATGCCAGAGTTACAACAATCCATCATGACCTTTGGTTCTCTCCCAAAGAGATTATTGTACATTTCTGATTTCCCACCCACCTTTTCCACTTCACTAAATGCCATTGCTAAAATAATTATCTTCATTACCTTTCTTGCCTCCTCTATCTTATACAGCACCAAACACAAGCTCCTTGTTCTCAACTTCAAGGTCCTACACAGGGCTGCCCAGAGGTGGGGGGCAAGTGGAGCAATTTGCTCCAGTCCCCAGAGGGCCCCCCACAAAAATATAGTATTCTATGGTATTACAACATTTTTTTTAATGGAAGGGGCCCCCGAAATTGCTTTGCCCCAGGCCCCCTGGATCCTTTGGGCGGCCCTGGCCTTACATAATCTCACCTCACCTTTCTATTTTCTTATTCCCTCTCCCATTCTGAACACCATCTCCTTCCTACATTTCTGGCTTTGTGCGCTCTGTCACACTGTCCTCTTACACTTGCAAAAGCCTCTCCGTTTAAAGCGAAGCACCCTCCTTGCCTAAAGATAAATTTAAGTGTGTCCCTGGAAGATTACTGGGAGGAAAAACACAACAGATGAGATGCAGATACACAGAACTTTGAGGGCTAACAATAGGACTTCTATGACCTATTAAGTAGTGGATAAGTCATATTTCTGTGTTTGATCTTTGATCTCAACAAAGTTAAAGTGCTGTGTTTTTAAACTTATTTCCAAGTGCTTGCTGTGATGCATGTCTCATACTAACCTCCAGCAGCAGCCAGCACTATCCTAGGTCCTTTATAATGTGTTGTTATGTACTCCACCAAGTCATTGCGATTTATGGATCTGTAGTGGTAAAGAAGAAAATAACTACACCTCCTGTCAGCATAGGTAGTGTCTACACTGATGCGTTTCAGCGACGTAGCTGTGCCACTGCAGCGTTTTAAGTGTAGATAAGTTCTAAGAAACAGAAGTTTCACATTGTAATCGTGTCCAAAGCAAACACGTATGATTGAGGGGAAGGCATTCAGGGTAAATTCCACTTGCAATTCCACCTTGTGCAACCCCAAACACTTCATAAGGCAAAAAGAGAACAGAAATTGTTCCATTTATCCTTAAGTTTAGTTTTCAAATACTGGAAAGTAACCATGAAATTAAGACAAAGAAGAAATAGAAGCTGGAATTACTTGATGTTTTCAGTGGGTCCTAATATTGTCCGTCCCAGTGTAGTGTTCTGATAGGCTGTGGCATGAAGATAATCAAAGACAACTTCCTGCAAATTGGTTTCAACTTCCTGCATCTCTCGAAGGATAACTCCTCGCTCCCGCTCGATCTCTGCTTCCCCCAGTGTACTGTTCTGTATGATGTCAGCAAGAATCTCCACAGCTAGCAGAAAACACAAAGGGATGGGGGACAAGTGTGCTTCAGCAACACTAGAACCTTCAGCTCACTATATCGTAATCAAATAAGCAGCTCAAATACATATTATAAGTGGGCAGAACTGTTAGCATAGAGTACAGGAAGAAAGATCTAACAGGAAATTGAAAATAAACTTCACATAGTGTAATCTTATTTTGTAATATTTGTTTTAGGAAAACTTTAGTGCCCTTCTCAGAGAGAATGTGTGTTCTTCAGGGATTTCTAAAACTACTAAGAACATAATGCTGCCCATTAATTTCATTTGGTGGTCCCTAGTTCTCATATTATGGGAACAAGTAAATAACTTTTCCTTATTCACTTTCTCCACACCACTCATGATTTTATATATCTCTATCATATCCCCCCTTATTCTCCTCTTTTCCAAGCTGAAAAGTCCTAGAATCTTTAATTGCTCCTCATATGAGACCCGTTCCAAACCCCTAATCATTTTAGTTGCCCTTCTCAAAAAATATATACTGGCATTACAAAAGGTTCAGAGATGAGGAGACCACATCTGTACACAGTATTCAAGATGTGGGTGTACCATGGATTTATATAAGGGCAATAAGATATTCTCTGTCTTATTCTCTATCCCTTTTGTAATGATTCTAACATCCTGTTTGCTTTTTTGACCGCCACTGCACACTGTGGGGATGTCTTCAGAGAACTATCCACAATGACTCCAAGATCTCTTTTCTGATTAGTTGTAGCTAAATTACCCTCCAACATATTGTACGTATACTTGGGGTTATTTTTTCCAATGTGCATTACTTTACATTTATCCACATGAAATTTCATTTGCCATCTTGTTGCCCAATCACTTAGTTTTGTGAGATCTTTTTGAAGTTCTTCACAGTCTGCTTTGGTCTAAACTATCTTGAGCAATTTAGTATTCTCATCAAAGAATTGTCAATATGAATTATTTTATTTCATATGAACACTTATGGAGTAAGACAATTCACTTAGACATACCAGAAATGAACAACTAGACAAAACTAAACAAAAATATAGCTTGTTCTTCAACTGGCAGCACTTTGTTTCTCTCTTCTTGTAAGCTTCTTTTTCACAATGTTTAACTTAAGCTATTTGTCTCTAACCACAATACAAATATCCAGGGCCCTATCATACCTTCCCAAGGTCAAACACACTGGAGGGGCACAGAGTGCCCAAGATACACTGGGAGGTTCACTTTAGAGTTTGAAAAAAAGTTCCCTCAGAAGGACAAAGGAGCCAAAATAGGGGCAGGGAACATGATCTGCAAAGTCTGCCTCTCTCTCAGATCTGCAGCGGAGTGAGAATTTCACATCTTTAGCCCCAAAGGAGAGACACTTGGTCCCAAAGAGACGTGCCAAGCATGGGTTACAATGCTGAAATGCTCCTCTCCAAACCTGCTAAGCCTCTTCCCCATGGAGTTTCAGCAGAGAGGCTGCCAAGGAAGGGAGGTGGGAAGCACACTGTAGAGGCACTGTTCTCTCATTTCTGCTTTTTAGAGACTTGTCAGCTCATTTAATTCCTTGTTGGTCCCCTCCTCACAATCTTCAATCTTTAGGAAAGATGCTCCTTCAGAAATTCTGCAGAACAGAAGCAGTTACCTCTTGGCAAGTCCTTTGAGAAAGCCTTTGCATAATACACAGTTTGTTCTCTGGATGTGTAGGCATTAAGATGAGCTCCCATGTTTTCAATCTCTAGTTCCAGGTCTAACTGAGATCTCTTTTTTGTCCCCTGAAATTAAAGAAAAAAAATTGTTTACTTGCACTCTAGAAGGTACCTACACACAAAGTAGCTTTTGCACATGGGGAATAGTAAGGGTTTATTTTTTAAAAATAGCTGATTTGAGCACAAGAGAAACAACTGGTTTGAGGGGGGAAGGCTAGCACATTGGTCTTTCCCCACTGGAAAACTAAGTTTAAAGACAGATCCCAAATAAAAATTAACTTGGGGACAGAGTGCCTATTTGTCTCCTACAAAGATTGGTAGAGTTGAGTCATGCTGAATTTAACTAATCTCAGGTGTCAGCAGGAGTGGATCAGTTCAGAATTTAAACATAGTGGAAAAAATATGGAAAGAAGGTTGCACAACACCTCAGACCAGTGTTGTTGACTGCATCTCACTAAACACTCAAATTGTCAATTTTAAAATGCTGAAATAACATGCAGAACTAATTCCTGAAACTAACAGATCTATCATTCTTGAATTCCTCCTGTCAGCCATTTTGTTTGTTTGTTTTTTGTTTCAAATAGATTGAACATGAAATTGTTCTTTCAGGCAAGGCTACAGCAGCACATGCAAATATACAGGTGAAGCCATACAGATCTGAGGTGAAATTCTGGCTTCACTGAAGTCAACAGCAACTTTGCCAGCAACTTCATTGAGGCCAGGACTACTGCATCCTTGATTTTTATTCTGGACAAAAATCCAAATTACTTGTGTTTTGCTAGTGATTTTGAAAAGTGATAGACTGAATTCAGTTGTAAGGAGTCTCCATAGTTATCCTTAAAGATCAGTAAACAATTTTAATTTTAAAAGCATTTGAAAACTAGTTTTAATACTTACCTTGAAAGCCATATGTTCCAGAAAGTGAGCTGTTCCATTGTTCTTCTCATTTTCATACCTGCTTCCAGCATCAATCCAAAGACCAACCTTATTAAAAACAAACATTAATCTTACTATCTAATTGAAGATAGCATTGGCATTGTTTTGCTGGTTCTTACTTCGGCTAAGATTTTACCTTTTATAAGTAGACTATATATGGATTTTCAAAAGTGACTAGTGATTTGGGTGCCTCAATTTTGGGGTAAACTAATTTGCAGTTAAAGGGGCACAATTTTCAGAAAGTGACGAGCACCCACGCTCTGAAAAAATCAGACCTCTTTACAGTGTATCGAGTCTGGCACCCAAAATCACTAGTTACTTTTTAAAGGCTTAGCCTAACCTTCACACAAACTTGTGGTCATTATTTACAAACTGTTGCTAAAAACTTCTTCTAAATATTCTTGGAAAATACATGTACATAGTTAAGTAAAAAGAACAGGAGTACTTGTGGCACCTTAAAGACTAACAAATTTACCTGAGCATAAATACAGACTAACACAGATACAGACTAACACAGTTGCTATTCTGAAACCTATAGTTAAGCAAAAAATTCATTCACAAGTTACCTACTGTGCATGTTGAGAGTCCAGAATCTTCAGAAGCTACTCTCAGGCCATTTTCCAGAGAAGACACTTTAGTCTCAGGAACATTTAACACTATTTGCGTTGCCGCCTTGGTGGCCCTGAATCTGCTTGTCCCAAGTTGTATGGACTGTAAAGAAAAGCCATTAGTTACAAATTGTAGGCACCATCCTATGATGCTTGTCAGGAAAGCATGTCCCTGAACTTGGAAGTATGAATTATTTATTTTTGTTTTGTAAAATTAGCACTGATCTGGTGGCCACTGCTCTTCTCCTCAGAAATGCACCAACTCTGCCCAGAAATGAGGCATGAAGAGGCATAAAATGGACCAGTCTGCAGCTGACCCTTTTTTATTGCAATGGTTGGAGCACTAGCCTGGGCTGTGAGAAATCTGGGTTCAGCAAAAGCCACTTAATCTTTCTGTGCCTCAGTTCCCCATGCGTAAAATGGGGAATAGTAGTAAAAACATTAAAGATTATGAGGTGCTTATATATTACAGTAAGGGGCTATATAAGTACCTGAACTAGGCCCAGAAGGGTCAACATCTACAGCTCCTCAATCTGCAGAGATTCATGCTTTTATTCAAGGAACCCAGAGTCCAGGGCTCAGCCTGCAATGCCACCCCATGTAGCCTATAGAACTAACCAGGCTGCTCCAGCTTCAGCCAAAAACTGTACAGCCACATGCACTGTGGCTTGCACAGATCCCACTCAGCCAGACAACCCCATGAGGACAGCAGGCAACTACAAAGTGTGGGGGACCCCAGTGGGCCAGCCTGTATTCCACTTTAGTTCCACAGCCTGCTGGGGACACTAGTTGGTGGCTCCTTCCTGGAGCCATGAGTACAGGTGTGTATCTGGCATGGTTCACCCCTCTTCCCAATGCCTGTCCTTTTTGTGGTGTGTGGGAGACCCTGGTGCACAGAATCATAGAATATCAGGGTTGGAAAGGACCTCAGGAGGTCATCTAGTCCAACCCCCAGACAGATTTTTGCCCCAGATCCCTAAATGGCCCCCTCAAGGACTGAACTCACAACCCTAGGTTTAGCAGACCAATGCTCAAACCACTGAGCTAGCCTTCCCCTCCAGCACGCTGAGCTTCTGGCTGCACTTTTCCCCACACCTTTTTATATATGCACACCCAATCCATGGCCCCACAAAGTCATGGGACCCCTCGTCAACCTCCTCCTAGCCATGGCCAAAGTGGGCATTTATAACGCCAGGGAGACGAGGTTGGTGGGGGGGAGGGGGCCACAAAGAAGGGGCTACGACGGTGGGGCCTGTTTCCGTTCTTTCATTAGTTCACACATCCGGGCAGAGTTCCTCTGGGCGTTGCCTGCCGGCTCCTTGGAGGCTTTTGAGGAGCAGTGGGCGCTGTCCAGGGTTCTCTGCTCGGTGTCCCCTAGTTTTGGTCCTCTGACCCCCTCACCTGTTACTCTTTTCTTCATTGTCCCCAACTTTAGTTGATTTCTGGACTCAGTAGCTCCTCCCCAGGCTGGGGGGGGGGGGGGGGGGCCGGGCCGCAGCTGTCTGCGGGCTTATGCCCGCCCACTTCCCAGCACCCAATAGGATTACGGGCTGTGGGATGGGAGGGTGCAGGTTCTAGAACTCAGTGCGACCCCGTGACAATAACCTTAAACTACAGCGCCCAGGGTGCACCGCGCCGCAGGAAGCCCATTGCCGTTTGACAGCCGGCAGCCTGTGGCCCGGCCAGAGGGTTGGCAGCCCAGGCAGCATCTCCCCAGCGCCCCGATCCCTGTCACTCACCCGGGTCGCTGGGGCTGAGCCCCGCACAAGGCGGCGGCCAGGCGCGGCCCAGAGGAGCCGTCGGGCCGCCAGGTAACCTGCCCTCAGCGCCGCCGCCATCTTAGAGACGAGGCGGGGCGGCCGCGCGTCTCGACTTCCGGCGGGAGCGTCACAGGGCGGGGGGCGCGCACAGGAGGGGCGGGGCGGGGCGAAGGTCGGCCCTGGCAGGAGGGCGGTTGCGGGCCTGTTGTCTGCACGGCGGGAGCGGGCGCGCCGAAGTGTTGGGCGCCGGAGGGCCCTGGCGGTCAGAAGAACGAGGCTCTGTGCGGTCCCGAATTAAAGGGGCGAAGCAGGATGAGTTTCCGGATAGTTAAGAATCTGTGTGAAAATCTGGCTCTTAGCCGCAGCGCCGTGTCGTAATCCTTAATGCCTCTGTTTGGCTGTTCGGAGTCCGCACGTTGTGGGCCGGGCACATTGCTGCTCTCTGTAGCCTTGTCAGCGCACACCTTAAGGGGGGCTCAGGGAATTCATTACATATGTTAAAATAAGCAACACAAAATGGCTTTCATTGGCGTCTTTTGTATTTATATTCAGATCAGGTTTGTAAATTTTACACACACACACACCCCCATACCGCCACCTGCCTCGTGACAGCACTTTGTTTTACAAAATTTAAATGAGCTTAAGTGGTTGACAATGTCCTTTTAATAATCTTTGAAAAATATCTGAAGCTCGTGATGAGGCCATTTATTTTCTGGTTTAACAATTAATGGCACGTGTGCGGCTCAGTCCTGCTAATGTATATTCTCATGATTAGTCCCAATGATTTATTTGGATTGCTCTTGAGGGTAAGATTTCGCAGGATTTGGTACATAATGCTTAATCCTGCTTACTTTACTGGGACAGGTAGACCAGCTGGGCCAGATTCTCTGGTGTAAATGGGTACAACTCCTTTGACTTCAAATTAATTTTGTCCATCTAAACCAGCATGTCTTCAGTGGGGCTATTTGTACAAGGCAAACAAGTTTTGATCTTAATCAAAATTTTAAAAAATAGACTCCTAAATACAATGAACAGTAACAAGAAGAAATAAATAGTCTTCTCCTATAGAAGTGACATGGATGTTTTGAGTTCAGATTGACTGCAGGATCAGACTCTTTATTATTAAAATTGAATTCAGATAGTCCTGCAAAACCTTATTAATACAAATAGTCTTTATTCACTTGATTAATCCTTATTGGGTTACTTGTGTGAGAAAGGGGTATGCATAACTCACTCCCAGGATCATTAACTTGCTTTTGGTTATTTATGTGCTTTGAAACAGGGTTATTGTGGAAGCAGGAAAAAACATTTTAAAATGCATAAGGCAGGGTACGAAGAGAAATTATCTTTCTCAGGGCTTGTCTACATCACAAAGTTGCAGCGCTGGTGAGGGGGTTACAGCGCTGCAACTTAGGAGGTGTACACATCTGCAGGGCATCACCAGCGCTGCAACTCCCTGTTTGCAGCACTGGCCGTACTCCCGTTTTGTCTCGGGTGTAGAGGATCCAGCGCTGGTGATCCAGCGCTGGTAATCAAGTGTAGACACTTACCAGCGCTTTTCTTGACCTCCGTGGAATAAGCAGGTATCCCAGCATACCTGAGGAAGCCTCTGGTAATCAAGCAGATCTCCTTCCCCGGTTTGCTCTTGCGTTCCCCGAACCCCCGTGCAAGCAGGTCTCCTTCCCTGCGGTTTGCTCTCGTGTTCCCCGAATCCCCAAGCAAGCAGGTCTCCTTCCCTGCGGTTTGCTCTCGCGTTCCCCGAATCCCCGAGCAAGCAGGTCTCCTTCCCTGCGGTTTGCAGGGGGGTTCGGGGAACGCAAGAGCAAACCGCGGCGAAGCTGGTCTCCTTCCCCGGTTTGCTCTCGCGTTCCCCGAACCCCCGAGCAAGCAGGTCTCCTTCCCTGCGGTTTGCAGGGGGGTTCGGGGAACGCGAGAGCAAACCGCGGCGAAGCTGGTCTCCTTCCCCGGTTTGCTCTCGCGTTCCCCGAACCCCCCTTGAAGCCGCCCAACAGCGCTGCAGTGTGGCCACATCTAACACCACTTGCAGCGCTGGTTGCTGTAAGTGTGGCCACTCTGCAGCGCTGGCCCTATACAGCTGTACTAATACAGCTGTAACAACCAGCGCTGCAAAATTGTAGATGTAGACATACCCAAAATGATAACAGGTAAGTCTTGAATGTTCATGATTAAAACAAAAAGCCAAGTTATATATATGTTAATGAGTCTGCACACAAACTCAAGAATAAATCTGCCTTTGGATGACAGTTTAAAGGAATCCAATTTTTCTAAACCTCAGAAGGGGCCCATAATATTTTAGCAAACTCATAGTCTCTGGTGACACATAGTATTGCTATGGACTAACCCATCATACTTTAGGCCTGAAGGATTTATTGTACTTTACTCTGTTGACCCAAGCCCAGGAAGAGAGCAGACATATGCTGGTGGTCTGCGCGTTTAGAAATATTTACTATAATGTTAATGTAGGTTGGATTCTATGCACAATGTATGTTTTTGTTTCTTCCCACCATCAAAGTGGAAAACAGTAGCTTCTTTTTAATAGTACAACTTATCCATTTCAGTTTCATAAGACTTTGAGTGGTGCTCTCTCCAACAGGGAACTGAATTCCATTCCTATTCACACTGGTTTTAAATCCAGTGTAACTCCACTGGACTCTTCTGAACTGGGAGCAGAACTTGATCGTAGCATTTTAAATTATTTGTAAATGTTATTAGAACTATTTGACTTTGTTTCCGAAGTATCTTGTATATCAGGCAGTGGATAGTTTATTTCCTGATGCACTTAATCTGCAGATTATCTCTGAAAACTCTCCACTTTCTCCTGTGGGGTGGGCAAGGATACCCAGTTTTATTTTAACTTTTTTCAATAACTTTTCATGTCATCATAACTTAAGGTCCTCTTGCTTTTGGTTATTTATGTGCTTTGAAACAGGTTATTGTAGAAGCAGGAAAAAACATTTAACATGCTAGAACAGGGCCTCATCCTCCCTGATTGAACTAACCTTGTTATCTCTAGCTTGCTTGCATATATATATATATATACCTGCTCCTGGAAATTTCCACTACATGCATCTGATGAAGTGGGTATTCTCCCACGAAAGCTCATGCTCCAAAACGTCTCTTAGTCTATAAGCTGCCACAGGATTCTTCGCTGCTTTTACAGATCCAGACTAACACGACTACCCCTCTGATACTTGACACCATGCAAGGCACTGCATTTAGCCGTATGGAGTGGAAATCCATCAACCTCATGAAGAAACTTGCACAAATACAGACAGATATCATCTTCCTTTCCAAATGCCAACAGATGGACATCATACCAAATGGACTAAAGGTAAAAAATCCACTGCTATCTACATACTACACAGACCACAGTGAGAGATTATGCCATACTCTATCAAAGAAACTGAGGAACCACCTGATCAGCATCCTATACAGCAAACAGGAAAACATCAAAAAAGAGATCTCCAACCTAGAGACTCTCATTAATAACCAAACTTCCGTACAAACGGACTTCACTAAAATAAGACAGGAGATCTACATTATTCACCACCTCTCTACAAAGGAAAAAGGACTGTAAGCTGTCTAAACTCCTACCTGCCACATGGGGCCACAACTGTGGTACCCCTAACCCTCCCAGCAATATCGTCAATCTATCCAACTACACACTCAGCCCAGAAGAAAAGTCTGTCCTATCTCAGGGACTCTCTTTCTGCCCTGCCATCCCCACCAACATGATACAGTTCTGCGGCGATCTGGAAGCCTACTTTCACCGTCTCCGACTCAAAGAATACTTTCAGAACAACACTGAACAACGCACTGATACACAGGTACCCTCCCACCAACAATACAAGAGGAAGAACTCCACATGGACTCCTTCTGAGGGTCGAAATGACAGTCTGGACCTATACATTGAATGCTTCCGCCGACATGCACAGGCAGAAATTGTGGAAAAACAACATCGCTTGCCTCATAACCTAAGTCGTGCAGAACGCAATGCCATCCACAGCCTCAGAAACCACCCTGACATTATCATCAAAGAGGCTGATAAAGGAGGTGCTGTTGTCATCATGAACAGGTCTGACTACCAAAAGGAGGCCACCAGACAACTCTCCAGTACCAAATTCTACAGGCCACTTCCCTCAGATCCCACTGAGGAATACACTAAGAAACTGCACCATCTACTCAGGACACTCCCTACACTAACACCGGAACAAATCAACATACCCTTAGAGCCCCGACCAGGGTTATTCTATCTACTACCCAAGATCCACAAACCTGGAAATCCTGGATGCCCCATCATCTCAGGCATTGGCACTCTCACTGAAGGACTGTCTCGATATGTGGACTCTCTACTCAGACCCTATGCCACCAGCACTCCCAGCTATCTCCATGACACCACTGATTTCCTGAGGAAACTACAATGCATTGGTGACCTTCCAGAAAACACCATCCTAGCCACCATGGATGTGGAGGCTCTCTACACAAACATCCCACACACAGATGGAATACAAGCTGTCAGGGACAGTATCCCTGATGATGCCACAGCACAACTGGCTGCTGAACTCTGTGTCTTTATCCTCACACACAACTATTTCAAATTTGATGATAATATATATCTCCAGATCAGAGATATAGCAGACCTTAAGGTGGCCATACTGCATCAAAAAAACTTCAGGACCAGACTTCAAAGAGAAACTGTTGAGCTCCAGTTCATCTGCAAATTTGACACCATCAGCTCAGGATTAAACAAAGACTGTGAATGGCTTGCCAACTACAAAACCCCACAATATGCCAATATTTTTATGGCCGACCTGGAACAACGCTTCCTCAGCTCTCGTCCACTCATGCCCCTTCTCTACCTACGCTACATTGATGACATCTTCATCATCTGGACCCATGGGAAGGAGACTCTGGAAAAATTCCACCACGATTTCAACAGCTTCCACCCCACCATCAACCTCAGCCTGGACCAATCTACACGGGAGGTACACTTCCCAGACACCACGGTGCAAATAAGTGATGGTCACATTAACACCACCCTATACCAAAAACCTACCAATCGCTATGCGTACCTTCATGCCTCCAGCTTCCATCTCGGGCACATCACACGATCCATTGTCTACAGCCAAGCACTGAGGTACAACCGCATCTGCTCTAACCCCTCAGACAGAGACCAACACCTACAAAATCTCCACCAAGCATTCTCAAAACTACAATACCCGCACGAGGAAATAAGGAAACAGATCAACAGAGCCAGATGTGTACCCAGAAGCCTCCTACTGCAGGACAAACCCAAGAAAGAAACCAACAGGACTCCACTGGCCATCACATACAGTCCCCAGCTAAAACCTCTCCAGTGCATCATCAGGGATCTACAATCCATCCTGGACAATGATCCCACACTTTCACAGGCCTTGGATGGCAGGCCAGTCCTCACCCACAGACAACCTGCCAACCTGAAACATATTCTCACCAGTAACTGCACGCCGCACCAGAGTAACTCTGGCTCAGGAACCAATCCATGCAACAAACCTCGATGCCAACTCTGCCCACATATCTACACCAGCGACACCATCACAGGACCTAACCAGATCAGCCACACCATCACTGGTTCATTCACATGCACGTCCACCAATGTAATATATGCCATCATATGCCAGCAATGCCTCTCTGCTGTGTACATCGGCCAAACTGGACAGTCTCTACGGAAAAGGATAAATGGACACAAATCAGATATTAGGAATGGCAATATACAAAAACCTGTAGGAGAACACTTCAATCTCCTTGGCCACACTATAGCAGACCTTAAGATGGCCATCCTGCAGCAAAAAAACTTCAGGACCAGACTTCAAAGAGAAACTGCTGAGCTCCAGTTCATCTGCAAATTTGACACCATCAGCTCAGGATTAAACAAAGACTGTGAATGGCTTGCCAACTACAAAACCAGTTTCTCCTCCCTTGGTTTTCACACCTCAACTGCTAGAACAGGGCCTCATCCTCCCTGATTGAACTAACCTCATTATCTCTAGCTTGCTTGCATATATATATATACCTGCCCCTGGAAATTTCCACTACATGCATCTGACGAAGTGGGTATTCACCCACGAAAGCTCATGCTCCAAAATGTCTGTTAGTCTATAAGGTGCCACAGGATTCTTTGCTGCTTTTAAGGTCCTCTGTGTTTCAAGTGTCCAGTAGGAATTTTTCTCTTGGAATGACAGCAAGATTACACCCGGTATTTGCTACCCTTAAATGAAACTCTTCTTCGCATCACATAGAAGTCTTGGGTAAACACTGAGGGCAAAGTCCTAGCTCCATTAAGTCAATGGAGGATTTTTCCATTGATTTCAGAGGAGCTAGGATTTCACCCTAAGGGTGGAATATAATTGTTCCACATGTGGGACTCCCGTTCCTGTTGTATGTGATAGCAATGAATTCAGCAGTGAAGAGTTTAAATGGCAGTTCCACATATGCACTAAGTGCAAAAAAAAAAATAAGGGCACACGCCTGCAAGTGTGCTTAACTTTACTTAATCGCATCAGTAATATTAAACCTAGGGTTGCCACCTGGGGTTGGATGTATTCCTGGAGGTTTCATCACATGACATAGTCTTTAATTAAAGATTCATCTTTAATTCCTGGAGGTTTGGCAACCCTAAGCCCAAGGGTGAATTCTTGTTCCCATTGCAGTCCATGGCAGTTTTGTCATTGACTTCAGTGGAACCAGGATTTCATCCATGATATTTGCTGGACCAAAGCCTAAAGATGTTTTGTTTTGTTTGTTTTTGCCATGGGGGACACTTTTTCTAGTTCTTCTCTTACATACATCAGTCTCCCTGTACCAGTTTTGTGGGGTACTGAAACCCAGGCATAAACTGATCCACCTCTCTTGTAGCTTTCCACAATGGGGTACGTGTTTCTGCCATGGAGATTGTTTCTGAAGAGCTGTGCATGTTCCCCTGTACAATTGATAGTAGACATCTGCTCAGGCCCAGGGGAAACTTAAATAGGAGGACCTTGCACACCAATCCTCTGCACCATGGGTGAATTTCATTCATTGGCTATCATGGTTGTTGAAAATGGGTATTCAGGTCCTTGAACTTCTAGGCTAACTTTTTTTTTTTTTAATGATAACTAAAGGTCTTGATAGCACTTTAATGGGCTAATGTTCAAGAGCCATGCCAAAGAGGTCAGTTTTAAGGAAGCATATAAATAAAGAGACCTGATGCATTATATATTGGGGATGCAGCGCAGCAGCAGGCAGGAAAATGACAGCGGATGAAGAGGTTTTCTCTTTTGCATTGAACGGCCTTCAAAAATGTAATAACAAAACTGGGAATGTTTGTTTTTTAAATTGTACCTGCTGTAAACTGCTTGTCTGGAATCTGGACTTCTCATCACAGCCACAGAAATCCATCCAATTTATTTATTACATAAATAACCCTTCTGCCAGGTGGAGCCAGCAGCAACCAGGGCTGGGGTCAATATCTAGGGGTTCCTTTTCAACAATACAACACAAAACCAGCTTGAGCCCCCACCCAGTAACCTGGAAAAACTACACTCCACCCTTGGGCACTCAGGGCTTGTCTACATCACAAAGTTGCAGCACTGGTGAGGGGGTTACAGCGCTGCAACTTAGGAGGTGTACACATCTGCAGGGCATCACCAGCGCTGCAACTCCCTGTTTGCAGCGCTGGCCGTACTCCCGTTTTGTCTCGGGTGTAGAGGATCCAGCGCTGGTGATCCAGCGCTGGTAATCAAGTGTAGACACTTACCAGCGCTTTTCTTGACCTCCGTGGAATAAGCAGGTATCCCAGCATACCTAAGGAAGCCTCTCTGGTAATCAAGCAGGTATCCTTCCCCGCGGTTTGCTCCAGTGTTCTCCGAATCCCCCCCCAAGCAGGTCTCCTTCCCAGCGGTTTGCAGGGGGGTTCGGGGAACGCGAGAGCAAACCGCGGGGAAGCAGGTCTCCTTCCCCGGTTTGCTCTCGCGTTCCCCGAACCCCCGTGCAAGTAGGTCTCCTTCCCCGCACCCTCGAGCAAGCAGGTCTCCTTCCCCGCCGTTTGCAGGGGGGTTTGGGGAACGCGAGAGCAAACCCCGGGGAAGGAGATCTGCTTGCTCGGGGGTTCGGGGAACGCGAGAGCAAACCGCGGGGAAGGAGATCTGCTTGCTCGGGGGTTCGGGGAACGCGAGAGCAAACCGCTGGGAAGGAGACCTGCTTGCACGGGGGTTCGGGGAACGCGAGAGCAAACCGCGGGGAAGGAGACCTGCTTGCTCGGGGGTTCGGGGAACACTGGAGCAAAACCGGGGAAGGAGACCTGCTTTCCCGCGGTTTGCTCTCGCGTTCCCCGAACCCCCCTTGAAGCCGCCCAACAGCGCTGCAGTGTGGCCACATCTAACACCACTTGCAACGCTGGTTGCTGTAAGTGTGGCCACTCTGCAGCACTGGCCCTATACTGTAACAGCCAGCGGTACAAAATTGTAGATGTAGACATACCCTCAGAGAGGCAATGTTTCCCTACTCGCAAGCACAGAGTCTGAGTGTAGAAAAGAAACTTTTAATGAAAGGAGAGAAGTCACCTGAGATTAATTAGGGAAAATGCCACAATCAGGATTCATAAACATAAAACTGTGAACAGGACATCCACCCTAGAGTGCATAAGGCAGAGTCTTCTGCCTCATGTTCTTGAGTTCTACAACCAAAAGCTCCTTTATTGTGCCCCCCTCTGCTCCTTCACCATACCCCACTCACAGTGGTTTTCCTTGGTCAGTGAGGACCCAGGGTTCAGAGGTGCACGTGTGTGAGTTCACCTCCAACACAAGGAAGAAGGAACCTTGCTTGCTCTGCCATCTGAGTGCTTGCTCTGGCTGGCTGCCCTGCCAACCATGGTTCCTCTTTACTGACTACTCTGCTAGCCACAGTTCCTCTCTGCTGGCTGCCTTGCCAGCTATGATTCTTCACTCCTGGACACCCTGCCGGGTACTCATGCCAATGGCTACCTCATCAGCTGTGAGCTTGGGACCTGACTACTCATCAGCTAACTATCAGTCATCTATTGTGACCTCTGCAGATTTTTAGCTCTTAGCAGGCTAGGCAGAAACACTACTCTTTCACAAATGATTTCAGCTCCTCTTTGAGCACTTTAAAATAACAAAGGCTCCTAATGTAACCTATTTAGTTGTATCTTTGAACATTAGGAAAAAATAAGTTAAACCAGACCTAGGACCCTTAGGAAATTGCCATACTGCCTAACTAGGATACCTATCCCCATCCCTCTTACTTTCACAGGGTTCTGGCAGTCAAGCCCCAGGCTTAATGAGGTCCTTTCAGCTGAGGGTGACCCCCTTCTTTGGGCCAGGTTAAGCACAGTTCTGCTCCCCTTTATTCGTACAATACAGACAACAACTTTGATAACAGCATTTCACTACCCTTGCATTCAGTACTAAAGTGATTTGTAACCCAACACCTCCCAAAGCTGATCACTTGGAGCTACACAGCTCCTGTCTGCTAGATATCTATGCAGAGTTCATGTAAATACAGCCAGCTGTCAGGGGAGAGCCCATTCAGACTCTGCTTACACATAAATATATAATTAGGGACCTACCAAATTCACGGCAATGAAAAACGAATCATGGACCATGAAATCTGGTCTTTTGTGTACTTTTACTGTATACTGTACAGGTTTCACAGGGGAGACCAGTGTTTCTCAAATTAGGGGTCCTGACCCAAAAGAGAGTTGCAGGGAGGTTGCAAAGTTATTTTAGGCAGCTCACAGTACTGCTATCTTTACTTCTGTGCTGCCTTCAGAACTGGGTGGCTAAAGAGTGGTGGCTGGGTATCTAGTTCTGGCGGCGGCGGCGTATGGTATTGCTACCCTTGCTGTTGCCACCTGCAGAGCTGGGTGGCTGGAAAATGCCATGTGCTGACTCAGGGCCCAGCTGTGCAGGCAGCAGCAGCAGTGCAGAAGTAAGGGTGGCAATACTATACTAGGCCAATCCTTATTCTGTATTGCTGCTGGCAGTGGCTCTGCCTTCAGAGCTGGGATCGCAGCTAATGCTCTCCAGCTGCCCAGTGCTGTGGTCAGCAGTGCAGAAAGGTAGCAGTACTAACTGTGAAATTGGTAGGGCCTTATCTATAATACATATATTTCCCTTTTCTCCACCTGACCTTTTGATGACAGTTGTGGAAAAGCAAAAAAGGCTTGAAATGAGGGGTAACTAAGGGCCCAGGACACTGCTAGACCTTCATGACTTGAGAGCCATGCCATCTATGAAATAGCGTATGCTCTAGTTTATTCTGTACTGTTTAAAAAAGAAAATAAACTGTAGCACATGAAAACCTGGAAACTTTTCCATATACACTGGTCAGACCAGGCCAGGAACAACAGGTCAATTGTTTGCCCATATGAATGGATTGATAGTCTCAGTCTAGATCCTCATGAGCAAATGTCTGTATAACAAAAACAAAATCCAGAATAAACTGCAATACTTGGCACTGTTGTTGGCTGTCTTGTGAAGGGGTCAAGGGCTGTGTGCACATGGATGTTGAACTATCCTTATCACCACTAGGTCATTCTAGGTCAGGGCTGAGGAGCATATGGAAGCTTGCACAATTATAACCCATAACTTCAGCCAGAGCTGTCAGTCCTGCACCTTCCATCACAGAAAATTTGCTACCGTGTTTAATTAAGAGATAAGCATTTGAAGAGCAGCAAAGGAAGTAAGTAAAGCACATGAAAGATGTATATTCAACTAACTATATATTTGGTTCTGATGTTCTTGGAGGAGCATGGGCAAAAGCCATCTACACATGACTAGCCACAGTGCAATCTATATTGTATAAATTAGTGACACAGTGTGCAAATGGTCTTACTAGTTGTGTGCTCTGCTGCACCACGACCCTTGCAAAGAGTGTGTGCTCTTTTACCCATGTGGAGCATACACTCCACCAACAATCACCATGCTTTGGGTGTTCTCAGAGATGTGTGCCTGGCTAGCATCAGTGAGAAAGTGATGTCAGTGTTGCAAAAGGTGAATTTAACAGAAATGTTTCAATGCTGTGAATGAATTTAACAATCCCACTTCTGTGCATTGTCCTCTGTGCTTCACCAGATGTGGCCTTCAGGAACTTTTGTAGTAGTAAATCATCTTTATCTTTTTTCTACAAGGTGAGATTGCAGGCACTGCCCATACATGCACAGGCATTTTAATCACTTTATTACAGGAATATAAAGCCCCAAATGTTACCATTGCCACCTAGGAAACTACATGTAATGAAACATTGAAGCAACTTAGACAGAGATATATCTTACTGGTGGTCATTGTCAAAATGCTGCCTTAAAGCCTCCCTGATTTGAATAGCTCCCCTCTGGGCTCCTTTGACAGCCCTGGTATCTGGCTGCGCAAAATCAGTGGCCAAGCAGTCTGCCTCAGCACTCCACCCCTGAGCAAATCTTTCACCCTCAGCTTCACAGAGATTATACAACATACAGCATACGGCTATGACCATGTGAATATTATCCTCAGTGAGGTCCAATCTGCCATAAAGGCATCACTGGCACACCTTTAATCTGCCAAAGGCACATTCAACTGTCATCCAGCACCTACTGAGCCTGTTGTTGAACTGCTCCTTACTGCTATCTAGATGTCCCATGTAAGGTTTCATGAGCCACAGCTATAAGGGGTATGCAGCGTCCCCTAGAATGACTATGGGCATTTAAACACCTCCCACTATAATCTTCTGGTTAGGAAAGAAAGACCTCGCTTGTAACTTTCTGTACAGGTCAGTTATCCTGAAGAACACGCCGCGTTGATGTCAGTGAAACACCCACGGCGATCCACAGGTGCCTGCAACATCATGGAGAAATACCCCTTCCTATTGATGTACTCTGTCACAAGGTGGTCTGGTGCCAAAATTGGAATATGTGTGCCATCTGTCGCCCCTCCACAGTTAGGGAAGCCCATTTCTGCAAAGCCCTCCACTATTTCACGCACATTTCCCAGAGTCATGGTCTTTCATAGCAGGATGTGATTTATTGCTCTGCACACGTGCATTAACTCAGCCCCAACGGTCAACTTCCCCACTCCAAATTGATTTGCGACCGACCGGTAGCAGTCTGGAGTTGTCACCTTCCACACAGCAATTGCCACATGCTTCTCTACTGAGAGGGCAGTTCTCATTCTGGTGTCCTTGCGCTGCAGGTCTGGGGCGAGCTCCGTGCACAGTTCCAGGAAAGTGGCTTTCCTATCCAAAAGTTCTGTAGCCACTGTTCATCATCCTACACCTGCATGATGATACGATCTCACCATTCAGTTCTTGTTTCACGAGCCCAAAAGCAACAGTCTACCCTATGCACCTGCTATGTGAATGCCAAAAGCAATCTAAAGTTGCTTCTATCCAATCATGCAAAACGTCAGGCGCCTTTGAGTCTTCTTCAGTTAGGAGAGTAGTGCGGGATCCATCCCTTCTCACAAAGATGCTGGGGTACACAGCAAAGAAGGGCCATTGACAAAATGCCACCAAAGAAAGCTGGAAGCCCATGGAGTGCTGGGACTGAAATCAATGCATCATGGGACATTTAGCACTTTCCCAAGATGCGCCGCAATCCGCTCCATCATCCCATAACACCTAGTGACAGAAGGACTGAGTGATAAGTACCCATAGTGTGTTGCTCACACTGTCGATGATGGTGCCCCCACTGTGAACATGATCTGCTGACAAAGAGAGCAAGTGTGAACACAAAATTGCAATTTTTATTATGTCAACTCTTGGGTGTCAACATCACTTTTGTAGACACAAATTGGTAGTGTAGACATGGCCTTACGTAGACTGACTGCTAAAGGGGGACAAAGACCAACACTGTATGATGGTAATGTGGTTTATAAAACATAGTGGCTTAAATTACCAGAACTCTCTCAATGTGGCCCCATAGCAGGGTGGTCACCCTGCTTCAGCTCAGAAAGGGTTAAAAGCCAGCCCTTGGAGAGGGCTGGGGCTGAGAGCCGATCAGGAAGGTGCAGGTCCTGAAGTACAGTAGTGGAGATTCTCCAGCCTTGGAGAGAGATGGACCTGTCTGCCTGAAAGAGCAGAGTACCTTGGACAGCGCAGTGCTGGAGAAGGGCAGGAGGAGTTGAGGGAACTCCAGCCTGGCAAAACCCTAAGCAGAGGCAGTGCTGTCAGGGCCGGAAGAGGTATTAGCGCTGCGGGGAGGCAGCCAGGGAGGACCACTTTGCAGCATTTGGAAAACAATTTGTTTGAGGTACATACTGTGTATCATTTCACAACAATGAGAGGCCTCAGCTTAATTTGCTCCTCATTAGATGTTGAATTCTGTCCATCATCCATACCTCCCACCTAGCAGGTGGAGACTCCATTGCTGTAGTCTTTTCTCCTATCTCAACCCTGTGATTTCCATGGGTTATTCCAGTTATGGCTACATCAGTACAATTAATATACTGATGAGAGGTTAAAATCCAAAGTCTGTCATGAGATGATTAATTTTATAGCAGTTTTGTCTATGATCCCGAGGGAGTAGGTTCAAGTTACAGCACTGATCCACCAAGTCCACTGATGCTGTTACATACATATATGTACACAGCAAATATCTATAAAATCACAGGGAACTGTACCAAGTGACTAAGGTGACCAACCAGACAGCATATTATGAATAAGGAATCGTCTTTGTTATCACAGTCAGCTGTTCAGGAACAATCTATACATTGAAAAATGGTCAAATAAGCCATTCGTTGAATAGCAATGTTAAAGCACAGAGTTATAGCCCTGTAAAGGCCAGAGGCTAAATTCTGCTATTGTTTACACTGATATAAATATAAAGTAACTCCATTAATATTAATTAGTTCAACTGATAATTGAAACCAGAATTTATCCTCGGGGCTATAACGAAGTTCCATTACATGTCTATAACATGGGTTTGTCTCATTCACACGGCAAGAGCAAAGGATGTTAAAATACATGGCTGGAGCATTGTGATGTAATAACATGATGTCCTGTCATGGTACATTTTGCTGTGTAAATAGGCCCTTTGAATTCACTCATGCAAATAGCTGCTTAACTCCAATGAGCAGTGACCATTCCCTCCTATCACTTCACCTTGGAAGAAAGGTCAAGGTTTTAGTTCCTGTTTGCATTCAGGCATGATGACTCCTGCAGTTTGTGTGGCAGTGCTTGTTACAGAACACTGTAGCTAGTTAGTTACATGAAAGACTATTGTGGAATATGTTGCATTAAGTGCAAACATTAAATTAAATAGAAAAAAGTGATGTTAAAGTTCAGATTTTACATGCACAGGATTCAGGCAGTTCATTGTTAAGGTTGGTGCCGATGGTTTAGCTGTGGAAGTTCTGATATTGGAGATATAAAATATGACATGAAATATTCACTAGCGACAACCTGCAGGATGATGAAGGTTGGGGATAATTGAATAACCTGGTATGCAGTGCTGTGTTTAGCTGTGTTGGTCCCAAGATATTAGAGATACAAGGTGAGTGAGGGACCAACTTCTTTACGGTGTGTGGGAGTGTGTGATGATTTCTTGTTTGAGCTGATCCCTTATGGAGTATGTGAGTTGCAATAAATGGTTCCTCAGTTTTTCTGAAGTCCTTTTGCAGAGCTGTTCTGCACATTTGGAGTTGTACGCAGTGGTCAGATGGTTATAGGCTGAGTCCTCTGGGGATGATGATGTGTTTATTGCATTTGCTCAGGAAGTTGATGTTGATGTTAAGTTTTGCTTCCTTTTTCTTCATGTTTGCATTGCAGGCGGCAAAATGCACTATCTTCCATTGTTGTATGCAATGTTGTAGCCATGTTGGTTCCAGAATATTAAAGATACAAGATGGGTGAGGTAATATGTTTTATTGGACCAGCTGTTACCAGCTTTTCCCATTACTTTGGGGTATGCTCATTTATTTGGGTTACTCTTCTGGGGGAGGAGGGTGTTCTGTAATTCTATCAATGTACTGCTTGTGTCACTTGTGTTTTCATATGGAGCTCTACCTCTTCCTTCTGCAAGTCCCCTCCCAATGGATCTATCCCGCAGGACCTAGGTTCCGTAGGGCTGGGTTCCTCCAGCCCCAGAACCGGATGAAGGCACACATATTCACACATACATTAACAGAGCAAGTCTGAGTGGACCGGGTCAATCAGCACTGTCAAGCTGACCCCTTATATGTCTCTGGACTCACTGGGCTGGAGGAAGCAGCTCAAGCTGCCTCTCCTTATATGCCCCTGGGCTCCATGAACTGGGTCAAGCAGCACTTTCAAGCTGTTACCCTTATGCATCCCAGATTAAGCACGTCCCTATCCCCACTCTCACATCACAATTGTACTGGCAGTAACCTACTTGATGAGCAAACCCCACAGTATTTTGGGCGCTGCAGGGATCTTTAGCTTAGGTAAAAGAAGCATTGCTGTAAAGTGAATGGGGGAAGCTAAAAACACAAAAGAGTAAAGTTCAGCAAGAGAGAGAGGTGCAACCAGCTTAGCCATAAGTTATTTATTGAATAATAGTGATAACTACACAAGGAGGGCTAAACCAACATAACATATATTATTAAAGGTTAATACCTAAGGTAGAGAGGAAAACAGAGAGAGAGAGAGAGAAAAATAAGGGGATCTCACCACTCCCTGAAGCCTGAACTGGTTGGGGTTCCCAGGTAATGGTGGTAGCTCAGGGTCCCAAGGGCAAGAGACAGGCAGAGTCCCCAGCACGATCAGTCAGGAGAATATTGAGTCCCAGTGGAACTGATGCATAGTTTGGATTTAAGCATCAGAATGCTTAGTGGAGGGTGAATAGGGATTTTTGTAGAGAAAATACAATGGTCCAAGGGAGAACACTAGATTTGTTTATAGGTAAGCTGATGACTCAAGGGCTTTCTTTAGTCTAGACAATAGAAGCTGATCACTCTTGGCTATGGGTAGTGTTTTCTTCCAGGGAGCTCACAATGAACTAGGCTGCTCCAGTATTTTGGATATCAGTCAAGGATTCATTACTAGAATTGATCTGATAACTGCTGAATTGGGTGTGGGCAGGCCTAGGTTCATTAGCATCTGAAGCAGAGATTCCCATGATGCAGTGCTTCCCTGCTTTTTCTGGTCCCAGAGCTCATTGTGGTTCTCTGTTCTCCATTTTGTATGCAAATTGAGATGTCTCCCTGTCCCATCTCTCATGTAGATGAGTCTAGGGGAGTTATCTCTGTTCTTCATTCTGTATACTAATAGAGATGTCTTAATCTTGTCACCCTTGTCAGGAGGAGTCTAGGTGTGTCTCCCAACACCCTTCACTGGTCTCTGCAAGTTTTTTCCTCTGATGGGTTTTGGTTTGAGCAGAGGCTGGAGGGGTGTCTTTCATGAGTCAGGCTGGATACTGCATCCTGGTTCCCCAAGAACATAGAGCTGACTGGTATCGCAGCTTCAGATGTTGGTCCAATAAAAGATATTACTGCATCCACCTTGTATCTCTGTATAACCTGGTGGCATTTTCTATGAAAAAGGAAGTTGATCCCATACTCCTGCCACTGACACTTTATTTTCTGCAGCTTTTTAGATAATCACCCTCAGTAGACACAGAGTATTGATTTTCCTCTTCTCTTTCAACAATTTGCAGATTTATAGCCTGATTCCAAGGGGGTGCTGAGCACCTACAGCTTCTACTAAAGTCAAAAATGCTGCTAATCCAAACATAAGCCACAGTACTGACAGCTATGGTCACATCCTTTTAATAGTGAACATGAGAGATATGCTATAGATGAATTGCCTTGCAGACACCAGTAAACAGGATTTTAATCATGCTACCCTGGAGCTTTGAAATTCCTTATGAGCTTCATTTCCTGCATGCAAGGTCAATTCCACTGAATAAAAATGAGTCCTTGTACAAAAGATATTCTTCCTGCAGACAGGTGAGATTCTAAGACTACAGTACTATAGCAGAGCAGTGATTTTGCTGCAAGATTTTTGCTTTTCCTTAGCACATCTTCAGCCTTGTTACTCATGGACTCTATACACAACAGCAATGCCTCTGGAAAAGTCGTGTGGAAGAAGAGAGAGAGACAGTGACTGAACATTCTAAATCATAAAACAAAGCCTGGTTCAAATAGCATTGCTAAATGTCCCCTTGAGTTTAGCTAAGATGTAGAGTAGAGTAGGGATGGCCAGAAAAGAACAATTTCATTATGTGAAAATTTCAAGATTTCAAAATTTGTTTTTCTGAATCAGAATGAAAATGAGACCTTTCAAAATTTGTCATGAAAGATAAGTTGGCTCTATTGCTTGAAGTGCTCATGTGAGTTGTGGGACACCAGGTTTAAGTCCCTGCTCTGATTCAGGCAGCGTAGGGACTTGAACCTGCGTGTTTCAGAGCCCAAAAAAATGCCACTGGGCTAGAGTCAGTCTCTTTCTGATGAGTAATTCTGTGCTGGACCTGAATTTCCTTACAAAGCTTTTTGTTGGCATAGACATGTACAAAACATTTTGGTTTAGATGAAGCAGCATTTTTTGACATAAAGAAATTTAGTCAAAAATGTTTGACCAGCTTTAATGTATAAGTACATTGTTTTCAGCCTTTCTTCATATCAAAGGATAAACATATGTTTAAAAGAACACATTTTTCTCTTAATTTTGTTATTTCATCCTTTACATAATTTTTCTGACAAACGTAATAAACACGATAAAAGGTCTAATACAGGAGTTTAAAATGTTAGCATGTGTTATTAAAGCCCAGACATTGCCTTCAGGTTCCACCAAAGAACAGCCCCTGGCTGAAATAGTTACAACACATGCAGGCACAATACTGTGGTTTTCTAGAATAATGGTCCAAACCACTAAAGCTCACAGTAGAGTTCAATTTAAAGGTTTGAATTAAATTAGCTGTGTACTGGCATTAAAAACCAAGCAGTGGTTTATTAGAAATCTTATATCTGCCAACTCTCCAATGCTTTTTAATTAACTTTTTTTTTCTTGCTTGACTATCCAATAATTTTGTGAAGCTACTGTTTGATGGTGAATTTCAAGTTTAAAACATCTCTGGGAAAATTAACAAAGCATCTTCCATTACAATCAAAAGTCTCACTTCTGTAAAAGTTCCAGGGAAGTAGCCAATTCCATGCATAGCCATACGATTGTTCACAAACACACAGTTTACCAATGAGTTCACAACAGAATTAGGAGCTCTGAGAAAACAGGTTTTGATCCTGAACTGTTTCACACTAATAACCCACACAAATCTGTTCTTGCACAAGAATGGAATGAACCTTTGTTTTACAGGCTTGCACAGCTCTATCTCAAAATGCTATGTTTTGGCCCATTACTCTAGTATTTTAAGGGCAATAATATCCAGTTTCACCCCATATATACATTGTGTGCTTAAGTATGAAATCTTAAGAGGCAATCTATTTTGAAACAATAAATCAACAACAAAACAGACATTTACTTCTTAATACGCCACTATTATGTCTGACATCCTCAAAATTATCTTTCTCCAAGCCTTTATACAGGTAAATTAAACTTTATACACTACTACAGGTATATTAAAAATAGTCTGCTTGGTTATAGATCTGTATAAAATTCATGGTCTTGCTTCACAGCAGGTTGCAAACGTTTTCTTTGGTTTTCCTCCAAGTGGGCAACTCTGTGTTTTTGGTTTGACTTTCTTGTTTGAACTCAAAAATATGAAAGTTGAACTTAGACAAAACTGCAGGGCCTCAAGAGGCTCTGTATCAAATCCATGATCCTCCCACTTTTTGTTGCAGAGCAGCAAATCATCTCGGGTTTGCTTGAAATTGGACACAGGTTCAGTCCAAGAGGTTTTGGAACTTGACAGAACTTTATGCACACTTTTTTAAGCTTGTGAGAAAACTCAGGCGAGTTTTACACGGTTTCAGGTGTCACTGGGTGAGACTCACCTCTGTACAGAAGGTCAGCATAAGCCCAGTTTTGAAGGCTTAGAAGGGGCTTAAATGGTGCATATAAAGCTTTGTGTTAGCCCTTTGCAAAGGGTGAATTTCACCTATGGAGAACATTGTACGCAATGCAATTATTTATTCTTCCTTGTCTCTCTAGTGATAATAAATGAGGAAATCTGTAGAAGACGTTGGGTAAAATTCTGGCCCTAAGGTAGTTGATGGCAAAACTCCCATTGTCTTCTGTAGGGCCAGGATTTAACCCCTGGATGCTATCTGATTCCAACCAACATGCTGCTTTATCATTTTGAAAGTGATGTTGTAAAGTTCCTTGTGATGTTCTGCTTCTCATTCATCCTGGCGGCGATGGGGCTGGGGTATATAGGAGAAAAAAACTCTGCTTGTACAGGCAGGCGCTTAATAAAAAAGAGGAGGCCTTCACAGAGGAGGGTCAGCTTGATTAAATGCAAAGCTGGATGATAACATATTGAATCTAGCACCATTTTTCTAGGATAATTAATAATAGCCTCAAAGGGGTTAGTCAACAATAATTTGGATTTCTGTCTAACTGAGAGTAGATTACATATCTTCTATAGGGTTCATAGCTTTTCATCACCAGCCTGGTCTTGCAGCTGTCCTGGTGAATAAATTCTCTGTGTCAATCAGTGAAGAACAAATTGCAGGCACACAGAATTGGACAGTTAGTGGTAGCAGCAGAAGTTAATAAGGTTGCCGATTGCTACAGGACAAAGGAAAATAAGCCTTCTCTTTCCCATGAGCTGTTGTTTTAAAACCAATTCAAAATTAGTTCTTAGCTCCGCCCTCACTTCATTTTTCTTTCAAACTTCTGCAACACCAAATTCCTTTTCATGATGTTTTGCATTGATTTTTCTCTTTTACAATAAAATTGGCATTGCAACAAACATAACTTCAGAGAAGATGTTGATACTGTGTCTTGTGTCAGTATATTTTAAACATGTCTGTGTAATCCACCTAAATAATGCTTAACAAGCTAAAAACCCCAAAACAAACAGGGTTATTGTCTGTTTCAGTTTCATTATTGGTTCAAACCAGCTGCCTTTAAGATGTCTAAGCAATGGTATAATTGATAACACATATACAGTATGTGCCTACCCAGGCCAAAGATTTTCAAAAATTACTAGTGACTTTTGGGTGCCTCAACTTTTGAGTGCCCAATTTGGGGCACCTTAACAGGACCTCATTTTCACATGGAGGGTGCTTAGCATTTTCTACAAGTCAGGCTCTTTTCATGTGTCTTAAATTGGGCACCCAAAAAGTTGGATACCCAAAATCAATAGTCATTTTTGGAAAATCTGCTCTCTTCCATAAACCGAAATTCATCCCGTCGTGGAGGACACTTAAAACTACCTGCAAACCACTAACATCCCAAATGAGTCTTTAAGGCAGGGTTTTTAAGGACTTAAGTGGTGGTGCCTAAAGCCTTTGGAGTACCCTCTGCGTTGTGGTGGCTTATCTCTATTATTCCCTGAGCCAGGATTTTCATCTATAGATCTTTAACGAAGTGGCACACCACAAACAGACTTCACTTCTGCTTTGGTGTTTAAGAAAGAAGTATGCCATGCATATAAATGTTGAAAACAATACTTATGCAGTCATTGCTTCAGCCTTGAATTCTCTGAGTCTTCCAAATCAGTATCTTGTTGCACTTTGTGTGTTGACTCCGCTGCCCAGAATATGTAAATTTCTGATGTAATTAGCCTCATTTTGGCAGGGTAGCGGCAGGGCTGGCTCCAGACACCAGCGCAGCAAGCAGGTGCTTGGGGCAGCCAATGGAGAGGGGCGGCATGTCCAGCTCTTTGGCAACGGGTCCCTCAGTCCCTCTTGGAGGGCAGGACCCGCTGCCAAATCACTGCCGATCATGCCTCCTTTTTTTTTTTTTTTTTTTTTGCTGCTTGAGGCAGCAAAAACTCAGGAGCTGGCCCTGGGTAGAGACTTGACATGTACGTGTCTCAGGTATCTTGACCACAGTACATTCCAGCCATCCCTTCTACACAGCCAAACAAGATCAGTGGCTTGTGGTTTATGCCCAAGGCGGAAAAGGAAGGAAAGAGTTCAAAGTCAAACTTTTTTCATATTTGTATACAATTGACATCATATCCCACCCCCGTGATCCCTTTATCCCACCTCTCCCCTGAATATTTGGTTTGGAACTCATGAATTCAATTTAAGATCTCAGTCTTGAGAGATCAGGGAGAATACAATTTAAAGGGTTATTATTGCACACTTTAAATCATAAATATCGGGACACAGAGTGAAAACTATATGTCAAGTCTGGGGCATAGATGAGTTACAGCACAACTGCAGCCGTAAAACCAAGTTCTCCACAGTATTTTTCTTTAACTATTGTACCTGGACACAACACTGCCTACCTCTAATCTGGAATGTATTTTATTTATTTATTTATTTATTTCTATTTTCCATTGCCAAGAGAGAAAAAAATAAAAGACACCCTCAGAGTCCAGAGATGGAAGAAGTGTATCCAGATTAGAAGTCATAGATTAGTTCTCAGCTAGAGATGAATATGATGAAAGATAAAGGGTCAGACTGTTCCATGCACCAGTGATAGTAAAGGGGCAGCAATCTCTCCTTCATATGGGACGTTGTCACCTAGCTTAGAGCCAATGTTACAATTCTATCCTGGCCCCCTAAAAGCCTCCGCTGTTGGGGGTGCGGCAAGCAGGGGGCATTGCTGGAGCATGCTTTGTTTGGGCTATGCTGTGGCAGCTGAACAGGGCAAAGTGAGCTGTAACAAGACAGCCCAGTTAAGAAGATAGCTGTTTCCAGGATGTATCTAAGTACTTACATGGCTATCATTACCAAAGCACATCACAATCACTAACAGGTTTTAAACTCCAAACTAGAACTGGTCTGGAATTTTTCAACAAAACTTATTTGCAAAATGCCGGTGTGTCAAATTGAAAAATTTCATGGGAAAGGATCTGTTTTGACAAAAGTTTCATTTGAAAGGTTTCCTCAGGTCCAGGGTAGAATTTTGCGGTGTGCGGGGAGGGAGGCCCACCCAATAAGTCAGCGGTAAGGGCACTCATCAGGGATTTGGGAGAAACAGGGACTTGCTCTAACCAACAAACAACAAACCCCTCAGAGGCAGGGACAGAGCCCAGGAATTGAGATGGTGGGACAATTTTCATTGAAACAGTTTTTTGTTGGAAAATCCCATTAAGATTAAACAAGTTTGCCTTTTGAAATCATAAATCAATTTGGATGAAAATTCTTTGCAGAAATACTTTTTTGCAAAACAAAAGCATCTCCTGTTTGTCACATACTGTTAAATTGTCTCATTCCACACAAAGAGGAGACACTTTGATCTAGAAAACTAGGTAAGATGCTTCAGTCTGGGCTAAGTAGTTGCTCCTCTTAATGATTTAAAAATCATAAAATTCAAATAAAATAGAGTATTTCAGCTATTATACAGCAGAACTCTGTTTGTTGAATCTAATTGGGACCAGGCCAGAACAGATAATAAAAAATTCGGATAATCCAGAGAAGGGAACTCGTGAGGCTCCAGCGCCATCTAGGGGCCACGGTAGAAATTGCCTGCTTCTGGACCTGTGCGTGCTGGTTGTTTGGTTAATATGGACAGCTGGATAATAGAGGGTTGGAGTGGACATAGGGGTTGAGAGTTATATGGGCCCATGATGCCCATGCTCCAGCAAATTCAGGACTCGGGGGCCCGACTCCACCAATGTTCGCAGCTGCACTCTGTGCTCCCTCACTGGCTGCTGGCTACAAAAGGGAGTAGCGCCAGCAGCAGGCTGAGGTGGTGGCACAGACGTCACCTGTGGAGGGAGGAGGCGCACATGTGATGGCAACCCTTCCCCTCCTCCACCCCTGGCACTCACCACAGGGGAGGTGAGGGGGCTTCCTGGACCCCAGAGGGACCCGGCCCCAGGAGCATGTGCAGTGACGGTGCCCACCGCAGGCTTGCAGCATTCTCTCCCCACTCCCCTGCCTCCCAGGAGGAGGCATGCAGTGAGCAGCGGCAGGCGGGCAGCAGCAGCACAGGCTGTGGGGGTCTCGGGGAAGGGGCAGCGCCACCACAGCCCAGGGGTCTGGCGGGTCTGCAGTAGCTCAAATACCGGAGGGGAAAGGGATGGGGCAGCCTGCCTGCACCCCTAACTCATCCCCAGACCCGCCCCATCCCAGAACCCATGGCTCCAGCCAGAGCCCTCACCCCCTTGCACCGCGACCCTCTGCCCCAGCTCTAGCCCCCTCCTGCACCATAAACCTCTTATTCCTGGCCCCAACCTGCAGCCCTCACCCTAACCTTCTACTCTTGTCCTGAGCCTCCTCCCACACCCCAACCCCTCACCCCCAGCCCCACACCAGAGCCCTCATCCCCCCACACCCCTTCACATTGTTCAATATAGGGAAACTGTTAAACATCCATTACTGTTTTCCATCCATTTTTACATTATTTTAAAAAATATATATTGGCTTACAAGGCGGGATGGTGGGGGTGGTGGGATGGGACGTGGATCTGTTCTGGACACCACCAAAATGTATACAAACCTGCCGCCCCTGGTTGGATAAATGGGGTTCTACCGCATTACGTCACAATCTGCAATGACTCAACATGATAGGACACCTAATGTTATAGACTGCTACTAGTGAAACGCTCTGAGAGAACTTCAAAGCTCCCCAACCTCCACCCGCCACGAGGTAGGTGTGAGAGGATTGTTATCCCTAATTGACAGAGGGAGAAACTAAGGCTGAGAAAGGACAAGGGACCTGTCTTACATCAGACAGCTACTCGGTGGCAGAATTGAGAATAGGACCCATTATTTCACTATTTCACACTAACCATCAATCTTCAATTTCATACACTGAATGATCAAAATAAAGTTGATCTCAAAAAAGCTACAGACCAACAACTGTTCATAGTAATTATTCAGCAAGTATTTGAGAACTAGAACATTAGCGGGAATCATGAACTGCTCAGAGAAAAATTCATCAGGCATATGATTGATTATGGCTTATTTGCCTGGTCTTAAAAGAGAACAACAAAGTCCTGAGTCTCCCTCCTGTTCTCACAACATGGCCCAAAGAATGGCTCAGGATACCAGGGGGGATCACTGTCAGAACTCTTCCATTCTCGCCTCTCATAAACCTTACCTGGCACAGCTACTGCAGACCCGCCAGACCCCTGGGCTGTGGTGGCGCTGCCCCTTCCCCGAGACCCCCACAGCCTGTGCTGCTGCTGCCCGCCTGCCGCTGCTCACTGCATGCCTCCTCCTGGGAGGCAGGGGAGTGGGGAGAGAATGCTGCAAGCCTGCGGTGGGCAGAAGGGTCTGGTGGAGGAGTGAGTCGGCTCAGCCATGCACTGGGGCTGGCGGGGGGCTGGCCAGGAGCAGGGTGCTGGCCGGCAGCTTGGCCCAGCATGGCTGGGGCCGGTCTGCCACTTGGGTTGGCCAGCATCTCAGCCTGGCATGGCTGGGGCCAGTCTGGCACTTCAGGTGGCCAGTGACTTGGCCTGGTGCTCGGCCCAGATGGCGGCTCAGCCCAGCATGGCCAGGGCCAGCCCAGCAGCTGGGGGCTAGTGTTGACTTGGCCCAGTGTGGCTGGGACCGGACTGGCACTTGATGGGGGAGCAGCCATTGTGACTGGGATGGGCAGACCAGGACTCCTCCAGTCACGGGTGGGGCCCTCAGAGCTCCTCCTGTTATGGAGGAGGGGTTCGAGGCTTCGGCATGTGGGGGCAGAGCCTCAGGTGGAAGGGGCATGGCCAGCAGGCTAGCCTTCCCAAAGCAGGGCTTCATCCGCCGCTCGTGGCTGGAGAGCAACCCCCTCCTCACTGGTGGAGGGAAGGAAATAGGGAAAAGGGAAATCAAAAGATAAACCCCAATGTCCCCAGTGATTCAAGGAGAAAAAGGCCTAGCTGGGAAAACATTCTGCCCCCTTAACCTAGTGACTTCTGTGCCTAGAATTTGGCCGGCACCAGATGGATCAGGCTGAATAGGTTCCAAACCTCTCTGAGGCTTTTACCTTCCCAACAGGGACACCTGTTTTCTAGCAAAATTAGTACTTGGAAAGGAGAAAACTCGAAAGAGGCTCCTCCTCATGTTCACATACAGGAACCTGAATTCTCTCTCAGTCCTCGAGAAGAGACTTGCTATAGCAAAGCCATAGGGGTCTCTGAGAGTGCCCCTGCTCTGCAGCCTGTCTGGCCATTGTCAGGGTTTCTCTGTGAGGTCACCACCTTCCGACCTCCTTTGACCAGTAAGCTGAGGTCCTGCAAATAGCCCTTGTGATATCACTGCCCCATTCACCCCTGCCCTGCAGGGCTAATGTCCTGCCCCTGGCCAGCCTCTTTGGTTATTTGAGCTGCTCCCCGGTATCACACCACTCACTCAGGCATTAGCTACACTGGTGCTTTATAGCGCTGCAACTTTCTCGCTCAGGGGTGTGAAAAAACACACCCCTGAGCGCAGCACGTTACAGCGCTGCAAGCTAATCCCCACGGGGAGGTGGAGTACCTGCAGCGCTGGGAGAGCTCTCTCCCAGTGCTGGCGCCGCGACCACACTCGCACTTCAAAGTGCTGCCGCAGCAGCGCTTTGGAGTTTCGAGTGTAGCCAAGCCCTCAGTGTCAGTTCTGAGGATCAAGCAGGCTATATGTGAAAACATCAGAGGCTGCTCAATGTTCTATACTCAGTTTTTCAGAGATTTCTAGACTGTAGGGCCAGAAAAGACCATTAGATCATCTAATCTGACCTCCCTGCATATCACAGGCCTCATGTATACCACAGTAGCTAGTTTTTGACCAAAGCACACTCCAGAATGACATCTAGTCTTCATTAGTAAACATCAAAAGAATGGATATACACAGAGGTGAAAGTAAAATACAGCTCTACCGGGTCCCACTCTGCCCCCTCTCCCCTCCCCGGAAGGGGCAGGGCCTCAGACAGAAGGGGCGGGGCCAAGGTGGAAGTTACATTTCTTACCCATCCAGTCCAAACACAAGCAACCCATCTCTCCTACATACTTCATGGATCCTTCCCATTGCATGACTTAGATACAGAAAATAAAGCTACTATTACTACTACCAGTACTGTCTGTAATAAAACTTTACTATTGGAATAAGCCTGAAAAACTGAAAACTCACTGTCACATTTTTCTCCCTGTCCTCCCTCCTCCTCCTCCTCCAGTCAGGCTGCCCAACATGGCTAGGCTCCATGTTCCTCTGACCTCTGCATTCAGCAGGGGCTGCAGGGGCTCGCTTGTAGCAGGGAGCAGGGGGACTGGCTAAGGGAGAAGCCTCCCCACGTAGCCTGCTGCCTGCATAAGAACAGTTTAAACTTAGCTGTTCACTCCACGGTCTGAACCGCGGGATTAGGGGCTATTTCTGGCATCCTTGTTAATTTCACTCATGGTTGTTGGGCGGGGGTGACCAAAGCCAGGGCAGTTCTTTTCTGCCCCCTGGATGAGGTGATCTTCAATAATATAATACACAAAAAATACAATCAAAATCAGGAACCATTTCCAAGTTCAAAGATTTGGAATGGGAGTGGGGCAAAGGTGATGCAGGGCAGGGCCAGAGGCAATGGAGGACCAGGCCCGGGGGGGCGGGGAGGGAAATCGAGCATAAAGAGGTTTTTTCAGGGCTAAATCAACTCATCTAGATATTTGCCTAGTTTTACAAGAGGCTTCCTCACATGCATCTGAGGAAGTGGGTATTCACCCACGAAAGCTCATGCTCCAAAACGTCTGTTAGTCTATAAGGTGCCACAGGATTCTTTGCTGCTTTTACATAAAAAGAATTAGCGAAGTCAGTACAAATTAGGATTTTACACAATGACTTGTTTATACTGCTCTATATACTATGCAGTGAAATGTAAGTACAATATTTATATTCCAGTTGATTTATTTTATAATTATATGGTAGAAATGAGAAAGTAAGCAATTTTTCAGTAAAAATGTGCTGTGACACTTTGGTATTTTTATGTCTGATTTTGTAAGCAAGTAGATTTTAACTGAGGTGAAACTTGGGGATACACAAGACAAATCAGATTCCTGAAATGAGTTCAGTAGTCTGGAAAGGTTGAAAAACCACTGGATTAGATGATCATGATTGTCCCTTCTGACCTTAAGTCTATGAGGGCTGTGGGCTCCTTATGTGAAAAGCGTGTTTATTTGCATAATAACACAGTGGAGGAAGGTGGCTGTGGACTCCTGGTTCAAGGATAGTGAGGCTTTGCATTTTAAGCCAGCTCCAAGAAGGAGGAAGGGTTGACAGATCCCCTGAACCTGAGGGAGAATCTATAGGCCAGGAATAACAGGACTAAAATCTCTTCAGCCCCAGGAAGGAGGGCTGGGAAGACCCCAGAATCTAAGAAGGAGCTCTTAGTTGATTAAACTATGTTAGACCCAGGGCCAGCCCAGGCACCAGTGCAAGCAGGTGCTTGGGGCAGCCAACAGAAAGGGGTGGCACATCCGGCTCTTTGGTGACGGGTCTCTCAGTCCCTCTCGGAGGGAGGGACCTGCCGCCAAATTGCCGCTGAAGAATGAAGTGGTGGCGGTAGAGCTGCCATCGAAGTGCCGCTGGTCGCAGCTTTTTTTTTTCTTTTGCTGCTTGGGGCAGCAAAAACGCTGGAACCGGCCCTGGTTAGACCACTAGAGAAAGGGAATAAAAGTCCCAATTTTTCACACTTCCTATCTGGTCACCCTAATTGGACAGTCTCTTAAAATACATGGATATTGCACCATATAACAGTAAAAACACTCAAACACACAACAAATCTTCACAATTGAAAGGACACCCTCTCACACACAAATATTAAAAAAATGAAAGGAAAGGGGAATATTTGAAACCTCAAACAGGGCAATGGACTCTCCTGATGGATACCACATGTAAGGAGAAGGCATCAGTACATACAAGGAGGTTACAAAAACATTGATTCTGGAGAATGGAGATTGAATCTTACGATAAAGGCTAAATATTTTTGTGATAGTGAAATTGATAGGAGCAAAATCTAAATGATGTAAATGTGTGGATAAGAAATTAGGACCAATTAAGGAGAAAGGTCACATACATTTGAATGGAGGGTGCAGATTCAAATATCTCTAGTGACGTAGTTATGAAGGAGAAACAGAAAATGGAACTTAAGGGTATTTAGAGTAATTAAAATACTGGGCATTGAAAGCATGTTTTAAACTAAATACTGGAATTTTCTGGTCCTAAATTATCAGAGATCCTCTCGGAGCACATAAACTGAGGAGTCTCTTTTGGCCACAAAAGACTGAGTACTCTCAATGTCCGCTGACTTCAGTGTGAGCTGAGGCTTCACTGGTCCTCTTAGGATACGGCCCTGATTAGGGAATTTAATTATATAGGTCCCACTCCAACAATCAGATCTACACAGACATGCCCTGGTACCTACAAGAAGCCTCACATTTTGATTATATTTATTTTAATATTTGTGATTCAGTAGCGCCCAGAGGACCAACTCAGACTGAGGCCCTGTTGTGCTGGGCACTCTACAGATGCATACTGAAAGACAGTCTCTGCCTTGAAGAGCCTAGCACCTAAATAGACCAGAGAAACAAAGAATCGGAGAGAAAACAGAGGCACAGAAATGTGAAGTGACTTGCCCTAGGTCACACAGTAGGTCAGTAGCAAAGCCAGTAAAAGAACCAGGACTCCTGACTCCCACTCTGGTGTCCTAGTCATTAGACCAAGGCATGGCTGACTTGGGCCTCAGCCTATATTATAAAAGAGTTATTGTACTATGATGTACTATTGTTACTATGATGAAAATACTTAATATTTATTTTTTTCATGTATTATGAACATTTAAAAAATATATTAAGTAGTGATTTCAACCACGTATAACCCCTTTAGTTCAGTCCTTTTATGCCCTTTCTGTAGTTTGGAATGAAACATCAATGCTTAGTTGATTTAAAGAATGTGACCAGAGACACAGAAAGGAAGACTACTGTAAATGTAATTCAGAAAAGCATGACAAACAGGGATGTGTAATGATTTTTTGGTTTGAATAGATGACACAGTCTGGCAGAACCCCTTGTCTGAGGAATGGCGGTACCACATTACTTGTGGGAATGTCTTTCACTGTATTAGTCTTCTATTTGTCTTGTTTTCAAAGGTCCCTGTGAATCTTATTCATAGGCTGAAGCTTTGAGAAAACTCATACTGGCAAGTCATTTAGGCTGATAAGCATTTATGGGCAAAATGTGAAATTATACTGGCAATTTTCCCTTCAATAATTTCAGCACTTATGTGGCTATTTCTGCATTGGCCTATTTAGGTTTTATGCCATGCCCATCATTGTAGTATCTAAGTGTCTTGGTTCAAGAGACTCCATTCTCACTACTTCAGTTCCCATTAAAATTCATGGAAATCTTTACACTGATGTTAATTGGAGTTGGATTGGACCCTTAGTGCATTTCTCTAAATTTAATCTGGAATAAGAATGTCCCCACATGAAATTATTCAGGAATAGTTATTCTGCTTTAAATTCACACTCTGCCTTGTTCTGGAGAATAACTTTAATGTATAGACAAGCCCTTAACCGTAAAGGTGTATTTTTTCTGCTGAGGGTGGAAGTTTATTGGCAGTCCACATAGAGAAGTTTGCACTGCTGCTGCATGTGCTGCACTTGCTTTGTGGATGAAAAAGAGCATTTCATACTCCAGCGCTTCTAATCCAGCATCTTTCACACACACACACTACATTCACATGAAAATAACACAATATAAGCAACTGCATGAGAAATTGTGTACATTTCAAAAGTGGACTGCAAACCTTAAAGCTTTAAGATAAAATCAAAAGAGACTGATACTTAATTTTCAGTTTGTTGATGACCCTTTAACTGTTGCTATATATGGATTTCATAGGTTGAAATGGAATTATTGTTGCTATTATTGCCAGACATCCACTATGCTAGGTAGTGTGCAGACACAATCCCTGCTACAAAGACCTTACAATCTAAGAAAATTAATTCCTATAAAATAATGTAGATGCAATACAAATATAGCCTCATATTAAGCTATTTTTCTTTCTTTACAGTTTATGAAAGCAAATTGAAAAGAGCCATTCACGTTCTAGCAAGTCCCAATTTAAATATATTTCTGTGGACATAACCAAAAAGTAGAAAAGCACATCTGAACTAAGCAAGGTAGAATTTTAAAATTAAACCTAAGTAAATCTTTTTTTTTGTACTGGTGGGTCTAAACTATTTCATTATACTGGGATTTATCCCAAAGACATATTACCAGACTCCACTAAGCCATCAAGCAGTCCAGAAATTTGAATGCTTGCTAGACACAGCATTAAAGCTCAAGATAAACTGATTATCCTCATCGCTTGTCTCCTACTTAACAAAACAGCAGTGTCTCATATGTAAATATATTCTCAGATGTAGCTTGCAGCACAAGTCTTCAGAAAAATTAGATGAAAGTTTAAGTCAAGATATATAGTTATCCAGCAAAAAGTGCGATAAAATGAAAGGAATACTTGTGCTGTAACAATAAAAACTGAAGATATAATAAGAGGGAGTATTTGCTTGTGAACAGGTATTTATCTATGTAACACTATTTTTCTAAAAGATTATTTCAGAAACTTTATAGTTTTAAAAGACTCTGAAAACAATGAATGCTTACTTAATCCCTTTGAAATAGATAAATAATATTTGCAATTTACAGATGAGGAAACTGAGTCAAAGAGATTTTTACTCACCCAGTGTCACACAGGTGTTATTGAAATATTGGGTTTGCTTAGCTGAAAGCTAATTAATAGCTTGATAGGGATAAGGAAAAAATGACCGCTACAGGGGACGGGACAGAAGGATTTCAATTCGACCTCACAGCTTCCTCGCATGCATGGCTTCCACTCTGAGGAATTACGAACGAGAGGTTCAGTTCTGCCCACACTCCTAACGCCCAAATGTATACAGAGCAGAAAAACAACAGTAACCGGTTAAACAGAACAGAACCAGAACCAGATAACCAGATAAGAGGCCCGCCTCTAACCAGAACCAGATAGTATTTCCTTATTTTATTAGGGCTCACCTTATCGGATCACGAACCCCAGGGGCTGCGGAGAAGTGAGGAAGAGGGGTTATGCACCCCAGTGGCGCCGCTTCTAGTTCGCCGCAGCCATCCGGAGTCCAATGTCTGAGCTAGGAGAGTCCTGGCGGAGTCGTCAGAAACTGTTACCGAAATATCGGGTTTGCCTAGCTGAGAGCCAATTAACAGCCTGACAGGGATAAGGAAAAATGCTTTATTTTGCAGAAAAAGGAGAGCCTGTACCTTGGTACAAAAGACTTTGTTTTACACAAATTTTATAAATCTTTTATACACATTTAGACAAAGACTCTTGCGTATTAATACTTGATTGGTAAGTGTAAAATTTTATGTTTTTTTTATTTGGGTAGTACTGACCGGTTTGGAGCAGGATCTTCCTGCTTTGAGGCAGAGGAAAAGAGACAGTGAAAAAGTTTAGGCTACTGTGTTTATGAGCAGTACTCACCCCCCCCACCTACTGGCCGCTTGTAATTTATTAAGGGGGGTTAGCCAGCTTTTACACAGGAATGTTATGGAAGAACTGGGATTAACACTTGGGAATTCTATGTACTTCCCTAGTTTTTATATTGCATTCATAAGCACTAGATCATGTAGCTGTGTTAGATACAGTGCCCACATAGATGAGATTCTAAGTGTAACCCTTCTGGGAACAAGGGGTAGGAACAGGGCTGGCTCCAGGTACCAGCTCAGCAAGCAGGTGCTTGGGATGGCCAAGGGGAAGGGGCGGCACGTCGGCTCTTTGGCAGCAATTCGGCGGCGGGTCCCTCGGTTCCTCTTGGAGGGAAGGACCTGCTGCCAAATTGCTGCCGAAGATCGTGGCTCTTTTCTTTTCTTTTCTTTTTTTTTCACCGCTTAGGGCAGCAAAAACCCTGGAGCTGGCCCTGTGTAGGAATAAATGGTAAATTCTCAGAATGGAGAGGGGCAACTAGTGGTGTTCCCCAAGGGTCAGTCCTAGGACCAATCCTATTCAACTTATTCATAAATGATCTGGAGAAAGGGGTAAAAAGTGAGGTGACAAAGTTTGCAGATGATACTTTTCATAAACAGATAGTTAAGGGTTAATGTCTCTTTTACCTGTAAAGGGTTAACAAACAGGGAACCAAACACCTGACCAGGGGACCAATCAGGAGACAAGATACTTTCAAATCTCAGTGGAGGGAAGCCTTTGTTTGTGGTTTTTTTGGGTTTTTTTGTTCTCTCTGGGCTCTGAGAGTGACCACACGTACCTACAGGCTCTATAATCTTCTATTCCAATTTTGTAAGTACAAAGGTAGAAAGGCGGTATAGTCTTTTTATTTGTTTTTTTTAATTTAGAAATGTGTATTTGGCTGGAAGTATTTTAAATTGTATTTCTGCTGGAGGAGGCTTTTTCTCCAGTTTCTATAAACTGACAGACCCTGTAATATTCCATCTTGAATTTACAGTGATTTTCTTTATTCTTTTTTTCTTTTATTAAAAGTTTTGCTTTTAAGACCTGTCTGATTTTTCCCCTTGTTGAGGCTCGAGGGAATTGAGTCTGTACTTAACAGTGAAGGAGAAGGGAGGGGGAGAGAAAGGGGGGGAACCCACCTGATTT
This sequence comes from Gopherus evgoodei, assembly GCF_007399415.2. Lineage (NCBI taxonomy): Eukaryota > Metazoa > Chordata > Testudines > Testudinidae > Gopherus > Gopherus evgoodei. Next base: position 342,741,584 of record NC_044322.1, read on the forward strand.
CTCTGTGTTGTGATTCAAGGAGTTTGAATCATGGTGATCTAGTGTACCCAGGTCGGGAAAGACCTGGGAGGAAGAAAGGAGAAGAGGGAATCCCTTCGTTTAGATTCACGGAGCTTGAATCTGTATATCTCTCCAGAAGCCCAGGGAGGGAACACCTGGAGGGGAGGAGGGGGAAGGGAAATGGTTTATTCCCCTTTGTTGTGAGACTCAAGGAATTTGGGTCTTGGGGGTCCCCAGGGAAGGTTTTGGGGGAGACCAGAGTTTATCAGGCACTCTACTCTAAGTCCTGATTGGTGGCAGCACTACAGAATCTAAGCTGGTAATTAAGCTTAGGGGAATTCATGCTAGTACCTATACTTTGGACACTAAGGTTCAGAATTGGGAATTAGACTATGACAATACTAAACTGCTCAAGATAGCTAAGACCAAAGCAGACTGTGAAGAACTTCAAAAAGATCTCACAAAACTAAGTGATTGGGCAACAAAATGGCAAATGAAATTTAATGTGGATAAATGTAAAGTAATGCACATAGGGAAAAATAACCCCAACTACACATACAATATGATGGGAGCTAATTTAGCTACAACAAATCAGGAATGAGATCTTGGAGTCATCGCGGATAGTTCTCTGAAGATGTCCACGTAGTGTGCAGAGGCAGTCAAAAAAGCAAACAGGATGTTAGGAATCATTAAAAAGGGGATAGAGAATAAGACAGAGAATATATTATTGCCCTTATATAAATCAATGGTATGCCCACATCTTGAATACTGCATACAGATGTGATCGCCTCATCTCAAAAAAGATATACTGGCACTAGAAAAGTTTCAGAGAAGGGCAACTAAAATGATTAGGGGGTTGGAGAGGGTCCCATATGAGGAGAGATTAAAGAGGCTAGGACTCTTCAGCTTGGAAAAGAGGAGACTAAGGGGGATATGATAGAGGTATATAAAATTATGAGTGGTGTGGAGAAAGTAGATAAGGAAAAGTTATTTACTTATTCCCATAATACAAGAACTAGGGGTCACCAAATGAAATTAATAGGCAGCAGGTTTAAAACAAATAAAAGGAAGTTCTTCTTCACATAGCGCACAGTCAACTTGTGGAACTCCTTGCCTGAGGAGGTTGTGAAGGCTAGGACTATAACAGCGTTTAAAAGAGAACTGGATAAATTCATGGAGGTTAAGTCCATTAATGGCTATTAGCCAGGATGGGTAAGGAATGGTGTCCCTAGCCTCTGTTTGTCAGAGGGTGGAGATGGATGGCAAGAGAGAGATCACTTGATCATTATCTGTTAAGTTCGCTCCCTCTGGTGCACCTGACATTGTCCACTGTCGGTAAATAATATACTGGGCTAGATGGACCTTTGGTCTGACCCAGTATGGCTGTTCTTATGTTCTTATGTTTCACTACTCTCTGCCAGCCATCCCACTCCTCCCCTCAGACACACACTTAACACAGCTCTCAATGATTTCAGCCATTAGTAGGAGAGCATTAGTGCTGGTGCACTCAGAACCACTAGCCCAAAGTAGGTCTAATGCTTAGACCAAGGTATCAGTGATTTCAGCTCTTCAGCATGTAACAAGACTTCTAATAGAATCAAAATTAGCTCTTGCAAAGCATACCAGAGAACACAAACATGCAAACCCAAACATTCAAATCTGGGGATTGGCTCACAGACTAGAACTGCTATAAATACATTAACTGTAAACTAGAACAGCAGTCTCGATATTGGCAAACTATGGTCAAATACAGAGGATTTTTCTTTAAATTTTGTAACTACCTAAAGAAGTTTCTTCCAAAATAAAAATACCCCCAGATCAGGGGTGAGAAATGGCGCACTGAACACCGCCACAAGAAGAGAAAGTGCGGGACCAATCATAGTAGTGCTGGTAATTTGCCACAAATGATATAATAAATAAATATAATGGAGATAGTATCAGAGGGGTAGCCGTGTTAGTCTGGATCTGTAAAAGCAGCAAAGAGCCTGTGGCACCTTATAAACTAACAGATGTATTAGAGCATGAGCTTTCGTGGGTGAATATCCACTTTGTCAGATGCATACTCTATCTCCTAGAACTGGAAGGGACCTTAAAAAGGTCATCAAGTCCAGCCCCCTGCCTTCACTAGCAGTACCAAGTACTGATTTTGCCCCAGATCCCTAAATGGCCCCCCTTGAGGATTGAACTTACAACCCAGAATTTAGCAGGTGAATGCTCAAACCACTGAGCCATCTGTCCTGCATTGTACTTAGTAAGTATGCTGAAATACCTCTACCTGATTTGCCTTGAACTGAGCAAAGCAAGCAATGTTCAAATGAGTCTAAAAAACACAGGTTGAACAAATGAGAGTTTCTTGCGGAAGAGTTTTATGTGAATAAAGTGGCTTACTGAACGTATAAATCATTTATGCTTTATGGAAATTGTGTTGTATAACTTTACATTTCTTTGCACAGCTGTTCATTAGCCTCCAGTTAATTCAATTTTCTATTTATAGGTTGTCCTCCAGATAATTAAATTGCAAATAGTTTTTCTTTCTCATGGTTAATCACAGGACAGCAACTGCATAGGCTTATAGGCCATTGACACTGATCCATTGTACTCTTGTGTTATAAGAACGTCTGGTTAAGTAAAAGACAAAGACTGTTGACTCAGCCTAGAATACCATTTCTGTTACTCATTAACAGAGCTTTCTCTTTTGAAGTTGGTGATCAGGAATTTCCTTTAGGGAGTATTAAACTGCACTGTCTTCAAGCTCCTTTTTTTCTCATGGATATTAGCAAGCCACATAATAAAAAGAGACCTGTCATATTAAGCACCAAACAACTCATTACCTGAGATGCTGGGCTTTAATCAGGCTTATAAATAGAAGTAGTTCCTTTCCTAAGAAAAAAAGAGGGAAATGAAAAGACTCATGTTGATGCAGTAGCTGAATAAGAAATCACTATGAGGAAGTTCATATGTTTCATAAAAAAATAGATTTCCCCATGGTATTTACAGGGCTTGCTGTAAAATAATCCCTGTAAAATGAGCTTTCTTCAAGGGGGCATCCTTGTAAAGTACTCTTTTCTATCTGGAGTAACATTTTGGTGCATAATTCTGTGTAGTTATTCTAATTTTGAGAGTGGATGTCGATCCCTCCAAGCACATGCAAAGCAGCATTTTTAGGAGCCGACTAATCCCTTTACAGGAACATTTCCCTCCAGAAAAGAAACATATTGTCCCTAGTAGTATCGCCAGTCAAGTTACTCATGATTTACACTAAAATGAGATCAGAATTTGGACCACAGTCTTCCTCAAGACAGACATTATTCTTTTTTTCTCTGTTCAGCCAGTAAAGGATGCTCAACAGCAGTGCAGTCAGCATCCTTTCCTGAAAGATTCTATAATGAAGACAGGACTTTCCTTGGATGTAAAGGCTGTTTATGCCAGTTATAACAACTCCTAGTTGAGTAAATGTATAGTACAGTACTAGTCCTATATCCAGAGAAACAAGACATTTCGGCAAGGTCTCGTCGGTTCTCTTAAAATCTTATCTCTATCCCATTTCTTAAGCTCTGCATTCTCAGTCTCAGAGCCCAATCTCCATTTCTCCTCATTTGCCTTTTGGTGGATTGTTGAAGTGTGAACTGCAGCCAACAGGGTTTTGCAGGGCCGCCCAGAGAGCGGGGCAAGTGGGGCAATTTGCCCCAGGCTCCGCGGGGACCCCCACAAGAACGGCCGAGGCTCCCTGCCCGTCCTGACCTCGCCTCCGCCCCTCTCCCGGAGCCTCAGCACATGCAGGGGCATCCCTGAACAGCGGTGCAGTGTGGCTCTGACGGGGCTCCTGAGCTCCTCCCCCTTCAGAGCCGCGTGGTGATGGGGTGGGGCTGCGAGCTCCATGCCGAGCAGAGGGAGTTCAAGCCCCACTGGAGCTCGCAGCCCTGCCCCCTTACCACATGGCTCTGAGCGGGGAGGAGCTCAGGAGCCCCGCCAGAGCCACACTGCACCGCTGTTCAGGGACACTCTTGGATGTGGTGCACTGAGGCTCCAAGTGAGGGGGGCGCTGTGGGTAAGGGGCCAGGGCCAGGGGGGTTGGATAAGGGGCAGGGAGTCCCAGGGACAGTCAGGGGACAGGGAGGGGGCCAGAGGTTGGGGGGGCAGGGTCAGGGGACAGGGAATGGGGGGTTGGATTGTGGGCATTCTGGGGGTCTTGTCAGGATTCTGGGGGGTATGGATAGGGGTCGGGAAAGTCAGGGGACAGGGAGCAGGGGTGGGGTCCCAGGGTGATGGTTTGGGGGGTCTCTGGGGGACGGTGAGGGAACAAGGAGCAGGATTGGTTGGGGATTCTGAGGGGGGTGGGCAGTCAAGGGGCAGGAAGTGGGTGGGGGTCGGATAGGGAGCAGAGCCAGGCTGTTTGGGAGGCAAAGCCTTCCCTACCATAAAGCTTATTCAGCAGTTTGAGGCTTGCGGAAGAGCCAAGTGTTAGTTTTTCCATTAGGGCTACCATCCCTTTCACTTCTCAAATGCCAAGTTATAGTCTATATTTAATTTCAGTGCCATAGGGAGATTCAGGTCAGGGGAGGGTAGCGTCATTTAAAATTAGCCACTGGGGGAGGGATCACATGAGAAGAGCAATATCCTACACCACCTACCTCCTTCCCAACCCTACCAAGGGAGACCACCCCTCCCCTGCATTCCCTGAGGCTTCAGAGGGGTTAATTCAGTGGTTCTCAAACTTTTGTACTGGCCACCCCTTTCACATAGCAAACCTTTGTGTGACCCCCCCCCTTATAAATTGAAAACACTTTTTTATATATTTAACACTATTATAAATGCTGGAGGCAAAGCACGGTTTGAGGTGGAGGCTGACAGCTCATGACCCCCAGTAATAACCTCGTGACCCCCTGAGGAGTCCCGACCCCCAGTTTGAGAACCCCTGGTTTAACTTAATTTTAGCACCCTGTGTCCATTCAGATGAATGTGTTATTTTGAGAATTTCAGTTTTCACAACATAGGCTCATCCCAGATTCTGGACAAGCTCAAATGCTCAGTTCGTGGAGTATGTACATAAGCTATACTAAAGACAAACCCACAGTAACCACCTCCAGTTTGTGAGGGACCCCATGGAGCCAGTCTCTAGGAAACAGATAAATGCATGGAGGTTAAGTCCATTAATGACTATTAGCCAGGATTGTCGGTAGACAGGATACTGGGCTGGATGGACCTTTGGTTTGACCCAGTATGGCTGTTCTTATGTTCTAAGCTAAATGAACCCAAAGTTCTGGAGACAGATATGATTCAAAGAAGCCAGCAGAGTATCAGAAACCTGAAAAAATCTCTGACTGGATGGGCTCAGGCGTTTGGTCACAAGCTGAGGTGGTCCAAAAGTTTCGGATTTTTTTAAGCAGAATTTTTTTATTGTTTCTTTAAATAATCAAACACAGCAAGCAGCAAATATTTGGTCACACACTTCTGAAACCCCAAACCATATAAAGGTTTTGGCAGACTAATTTCAGCTTTTCAATTAAAAAACCCACAACAAATTCTGAAGGAAAGCAGACATTGTCTGTGATTTTTTCCTGCTTTTTAAAAACCCCTAGTTTTCGATCCAAAAAACGTTTTGATGGAAAATATTTGTCTAACCCTTTTAGTGAGCTTTAGTGCCTTTTAGCACTAGCTGATGCTGAGAACCTGTGATACTTTGTAAAGAAGTTTTCTCCAAACTGGGTTTGTGCTGAGATGCGGAAGGTTTATATTTCCCAGGGCCGCCCATGGAGGCAGGGGGGAGCAAGTGGGGCAATTTGCCCCGGGCCCCACAGGGGCCCCCATGAGAATATAGTATTGTATAGTATTGCAATTTTTTTTATGGAAGGGCCCCCGAAATTGCTTTGTCCCTGGCCCCCTGAATCCTCTGGGCATCCCTGGGGTTTTGTTAATAATGTTACCCTTTTTTAAATCGAGGTGGTTAGCCAATACTTAGCTATAGCAGACCTGGTAGTCTACTTATAACATTAGTTGTATCCTACAGGTAATAGATGATGTGATGGGATTTACAGCCCCTACAATAGGATTAAAAAGGAATCATCATCATAGTCATGTTCCTATTACGCCTCTGGCATTTAGGGCAGTGACGAGGCTCCTCCACTCCTGTCTGTTTCTGGTAAGTCTTTCAATGGTTCCCCAGCTGTGCCCCAGGTTTTTCAACTTGGCTTCCACAGCTCTTCGCCATGTTGTTTTCGGGCGGCCTTATTTTCGCTTGCCTTCAGGTGTCCATCTTATTGCTACTCTGCCGATGGAATCAGTTTCCATCCGAAGCAGATGACCAATCCATCTCCAACGCCTCCTGGCAATGATGGTGCTCAGATCCTCTTGGCTGTACTGTGTCAACAGATCTTGGTTTGAGATTGTTCTGGGCCAAAAGATACAGGAGATTTTTCTGAGGCAGGTTGTATGGAATGAAGACAGTTTGGACATGCCATACTTTCTCAGTATTCTGCACTATAAAGTACTCTTGAAAGTACACAACTCTGATAAATCTTGAGTTTGGTTTTAGTATAGTATTTTGATGATTTCCAGACTGTATTTAAGCTCCTGAAGGTGTTCCTGGCTTTATTGATTTTGTTCTGGATGTCCTGGCTTGTTCCACCATCCTGGCTGATGGCGCTGCCCAAGTATGTGAATGTTTTTACATTGGTGAGAACATAACCCTCTATCTGCACTGGTGATGGTGAGGCAATATTAAAGTTCATGATAGCTGTCTTATTGTGGTTGATTTTCAGTCCAATTTGCTGGCTGAATTCTTTGAGTCGAGTTGTTTTTTCTTGTATATGGTGTTGGGTATGTGATAGGAGAGTGACATCATCTGCAAAGTTCAAGTCTTCAAGGGATGAGAAGACTGTCCATTTAATACCTCTTGGCATGTCTTCTGTTGTACACCACATTGCCCAGTCAATGGCAATGTTGAAGAGGACTGCAGACATGACGCACCCCTGACATACTCCTGTTTTGACTTCAAAACTGAGCTCACTGTGATCAACACTGCATGTAAAGTTGAAATAGAAGCTTTTGATGACGTTGATTATACAGAAAGGAATTCCATATGCCCACAGAACGTGCCATAGGCTGATCCTGTGAAAGCCTTCTCAAAGTCTATAAAATTAATGGAGAGTTGCCGTTGCCATTCTAAGCACTGTTCTATTATGTTTCGTAGAGTGAAGATCTGGTCTGTGCATCCACGCCCTTTCTAAAAACCAGCTTGCTCTTTTCTGAGAACGCTATCAACTGCCTCTTATGTACACTGGACTATGATCTTACACAATACTTTGCTTGGCACAGATAAAAGTGTGATGCCACACTACTTATTACAATCACTGAGAGTTCCTTTCTTTGGTATCTTCACTATAACCCCATTGGTCCACTCATCTGGCACTTTTTCCCTTTCCCAGACTGATGTAAATAGAGGGGGCAGGACAGATGCTGCTAATTTAGGATTTACTTTGAACAATTCTGCATTCAAGTTACTCTAGCCAGGAGCTTTCCCATTTTTTAAGGATTTGATGGCTTGAATTATCTCTTCCTTAGTTGGGGTGTCTGTGTTGATATCAAGATCTTCTTCTGACTCCTAGATGTGTGCTTCCTCTTTAGGTGACTCCCTGGTCATCAATTATTTTAAATGCTCTGTCCAGCGCATTTCTTGTTCTTTTTCAGTTGTTAGTAGGTGTCCTTGTTTGTTCCTGATGAGTGTTTGTTGGTGTCTGCCGTTTACCACTGATAAACCACGTCATTTTGTAGAGTCCCTTGTTCACCACAAGCAGCTGCATCCTCTGCTTGTGTTGCCAGATTATTAATATAATACTGTTTGTCCGCTCTCACAAGGCGTTTGACCTCCTGGTGTGCCATGCTATACTGCTCATGGTATTTGTCCTTTAGCTTCTGGAATTTTGTGTCTAAAACTTCCGGGCTCATCTGGTTTGTATGGTGTTCCACGTGCTGTGCGTAACCCACTCCTTCCTTCTCTTCTACCTGTAGCCTAGACAGACTTCACTGCTCTGTTTATAAATTGCTGTTACTTAGTTCCACTTCTTGTTGATCTCCCCATCTGCATTCCCCTCCTCGTCATCCAGCTTTGCAAGTGCTTGAAACCTGATATTTAACTGCAGAAGGAAGGCTTTCTGTTTCAAGGGACTTTAGCTTGTCAATATCATAAGGTCTATGTCCCTTGTTTGGTGGACCCACACTTCTCAGTTTTAGCTTGATGGAGGCTGTCATAAGGCCGTGGTTGCTGCAACCTCTGCACCCCTTCTCACTTTCACATCTGTCAGTGAGCGTTGCCATTTGCCATTGATCATGATATGGTCAATGTGGTTCTTATCTCTGCCATTTGGAGAACACCATGTCAGCTTGTGAATTTCACGATGTTCAAATAGGGTTCCGCCGATGACTAGGTCATTCACATTACAGAAAACAGCAAGCCTTTCTCCATTTTCATTCATGGTGCCACATCCATGTCTTCCCATTGCTCTGTTGTTGTTGTGTGTTATCCTTACCAACCTTGGCATTCAGGTCTCCCATGATGATAGTTAGGTCGTGGAGTGGTACTCTCTCTAACTCCGCCTGTAGTGTAAGGTAGAATTTGTCCTTTACTTCTTCATCACTGTCTTTTATCAGAGTATAGCACCAAATCAGGGTGATATTATTATGTTTCTCCTTCAGTCTGGCTGTCATAAGTCTCCTTCTGATGGATTATCACCGGCCGAGAGACTGCAAAGACTCAGGAAGAGGCCATGTAGAAGCAAAGACGACATGCTGCATGAAGTAATGCAGCAGTCACTTAACAAGAATCTAAAAGCGCAGGAGTGGAGGGAGAGTGAAAGGAGGATCCACCAGCAGAATTTAGATGGCCAGCAGAAAAGCATGGCGCTCTGGCAGCAAAGCACGGATTGACTGATAAACATCATGGAGAGCCAAGCGGACTGAATCCAGGTGCTCATAGGCATGCAGGTGGAGCACTACCACGCTCGCCCTCCCCGCAGCCCTTGTCCCAAAATTCTTTTTCCCTTGTGCCCCCATGTCACCTCCGACTCACTTTCCCCAACATCCGAGTTCTTATCGCCACCAACTTGCCTTCAACACCTGTAGCTTCACCACTCAGCCCTGAAAACTATGACCCTTACCCACTGCACTCAGCCCCCATCATTATGCAGTATAGCCATCCTGAAGTGCAGCACTCATTGCACAGCACTCCAGACAGGAAGGCTGAGTATAACAGGACATATGCAAATCTGTGCTCGTACCTTCCCCACCTCACCCCCTTGCCCTTTCTGCAGGGGTGGCTCTAGGCATTTTGCCGCCCCAAGCACCGAAGGCAGCCTGCCTGCCACCCTCGTGGCGCCAGCAGAGTGCCCCTTGAGGTTTGCCGTCCCAAGCACGTGCTTGGCGTGCTGGGGCCTGGAGCCACCCCTTCTTTTCTGTTTCCCAAGCAGTGGTGTTTCTTTTCAATAAATGGATTATTTTGGCTTTGAAAACATTCTTTATTAGTGCATAAAGTAAAAAATACCTTAGCCCAGGAGAACAGCAGGCACTGCAGGTCAGCGTAGCAAATACAGATTCCTACTAACATAGAACCATTGCACTTCACTCCTATACAGGGCATCAGACATTACCAGTGGCTTTCAGCCTCAAACCGCTCCCTCAAAACATGCCTAATCCTTGCAGCCCTGCACTGGGCCCCTCTAATAGCCCTGCTCTCTGGCTGTTCAAATTCAGCCTCCAGCTGTTGAACCTCCAAGGTCCATGTCTGGGTGAATCTTTCACCTTTCCCTTCAAAAATGTCATGGAGGGTACAGCACACAGATATAACTGCAGGGATGCTGTCATCGGCCAGGTCCAGCTTCCCATACAGAAAGCGCCAGTGGCCAGAATGGGAAGAGGTGCTCTGTGGGATAGCTGCCCATAATGCACCACTCCCAATGCCATTATAAGTGCGGCAAATTGTGGCCATGCCAGTGCGCTTGCAGCTGTAAGTGTGGACAGAGTGCAGCGCTTTCCCTACTGCGCTCTCCGAAGGCTGGTTTAACTCAAAGTGCTCTACATCTGCAAGTGTAGCCATGCCCCTACTTTGTCTTTGTTTTTAATCTGATAAGCTACAATGTGTGCCAAACGAACGGAGAGGGATAGTGTCGGAGAAAAACGCAGTTGTCGCTTTTTCTTTGGGTGCAGCAAAATCAAATACTTTATTATTTCTCAAGCAATTGCAATTGAGGGAAGGAGTGCCCTAGGACACAGGGTTGCCCCAGTCCCGGACAGGTCTCTCTACAGGTAAACAATTACAGCAAGCATTTATACCTTTGTTACAGACAATGACAAGCAATAATATAGACAACAATGAGCAACAGCTGCATTTTGTTTATACATAGGCTATCCTGCTATCTTATTTTTCTCACGTCTAGGGCGCCAGTCTATGTTTTTGATTATCAGTGCAAAGTCGTGATAACTTCTCACACAGTTCTTTCCTACTCGCCTCACACTATCCTTGCTTTTACAAATCTCACGTTATTAGGGTTATGGCTGGCCTAACTCTTGCTAACAGACTGACATGCATTAAGATCCCCTACAAATCCTTGTCAATTCTTTCCCTTCTTTCACAATAAGAATCCATGTAATCCATTAAGTAGGTTCAGCAAATTTAGATTATTGGTTCCTACTTTCTGACTGACTTCAGTTACCACACGGACAACGCTTGCAGTGCTGCATGTGATTATTTTAACCCGTATATGGCTATCAATCACACTGATAGTCTGTTTATCTTGACATGTCTACCCTTTACATTATGTAATATATTTATTTTATTTTGCAACATTGTGTCCCAGTCAGGGATAATAATTAAACCAGAACACTTTTAGAACTTCCTGCCAGATGTATGCTATAACAAATCTCAGCTTTGCTTTGTGACTTTCCCACAATTTTCTGCAAGAATATTCCATTGTTTCTGTTCTTGGCTTTCTACCAGTCACACCATTTATACCTCGTCTTTTGTTTTTCAATTACAATTTGAGCCCTAGAGGCAAGTATTTACTATAATTGTAGATGTATAATCACCAAGGGTTTATTAATCACCTTTAAACTCCCACAAGATTTATAAACTGTTCTTTTCAATTATATTACAAGGATTATAGCAGTCCCTGACTGAATGAAGAAAATAATACTTGGCACTTGCATCCAGTTTTTTTGTCTATAGTTCTCTAAGGCCCTGATCCTTTGCTAAAAATTGTACGAGTAAATCCCATCTACATAAAGCTCCCCTCATGTCAAGGGAGATCTGCATGGATGAAGATGTCCTCCCACACAGTTTGTAGTGCTGGCTCAGGGCCCTACGTGATTTACACCTGCAGGCAGGAATTCTTATCCACATTTTACACACAAGGATAGTGAGACATAGGGCTTGATCCAAAGCCCACAGAAGTCAATGATGAAAAAAAACAACCCTCCTGTTTACTTCAGTGGTTTTGGCTCAGGCCTCTAGAGAGACTAAGTAACGTGCACAAGGTGAGCATGGGCAGAGTCAGAAATGAAATAAAGTTTTCTGTCTCTGAGTCAGCTGTTTAATACACTGGATCACAATGCCCTGTAAAGTAAATTAGAGTATTACAATTCATTCCATTTTCAAGTATGTGATTGTTTTAGTAGAAACAGCAGCCTGGGCTCATCTCTACCATCTGCTTTCAGTTCCTGCGCTCATACCGTGAGTGTCAGTGGTGAAAGTCCTGCAACCATGCTGACTTCCTCCACTATTAAATTAGATTTTAAGGTCAGAACAGACAACTATGATAATCTAGTCCAGGGGTTCTCAAACTTGATTGCACCCTTCTGACAACAAAAATTACTACCAGACCCCAGGAGTGGGGACCCAAGCCTTAGTGCACCCAAGCCCTGCCACCTCGGGGTGGGGCAAAGCCAAAGCCCCACCTCCCCAGGCCAGAGGGCCAAAGCTGAAGCCCAAACGCTTCAGCCCCAGGCAGGGGGCCTGCAACCTGAGCCCTGCTGCCTAGGGCTGAAGCCCTTGGGCTTGGGCTTTGGCCCTGGACTCCAGCATGTCTAAGCCAGTCCTGGAGACCCCATTCAAACACTGTCACGACCCACTTTGGGGTGCTGACCCCAGTTTAAAAACCACTGATCTAGCCTGACCTCCTGCATAACACAGGCTGATACTTCCTGTATCAAGCCCATAACTTCTGGTTGACCTACAGCATATCTTTTTAAAAGAGACACGTAATCTTATTTTAAGAGTCCAAGTGATGGAAAATCCCCTTCATCCTTGCTAAGTTGCACTCTCTGTAAAAGGGCCAGGGACAGCTGCAGACCATGCATTTGATGGTGAACAAGGACTGCTCTTTCTGCTTCCCAAGAATGCATGTTGTCCAACAGGGCAGGGAGGGTTGGACAGGTAGATTCATGACCCTTCACCTGCCTCCCCCGCAGACTCATGGTGGTCCAGATGCATTTAGAGAGAGCAGGCTGTCCCACCGTAAAGGATGATGCAAGCAATCTGCACACTGCAGACCTCAGCAAAGGATTGTCAATGGGGCACTCGAGGCACCTAGTCTCTTCCTGAGCACCCTTAGAAGAGGAGATTGTGTGTTGCCCCAAATGTGTGATCGTGACTAAATGTATTTTACACTCTTACGACAAGAACTGTCTCTTTTTCAGTATTTTAATAAATGTCATGAATATCTATAATTCACATGTAAAAAATACTGTAATAACATTCTTGGTGTGTCCTCACACCCTGAACTCTTCTAACTCTCGTACTTTTGCTGTATATCTGCAAAATGCCTATTGTTACCTTCACAATATTTCCCAGATATGCTTCAGCCCCACTTCTGCTGAAACCCTCATCCATGATCTCATCTCTCACCTTACCTACTGCACTCTCCTCTTTATAGCCTCCCCAATCCCAGTTCTGCAGACTCCAATTTATATACAATCCTGCTGCTTGCCTTCCCATGTGTACAGAGATGTAACCACAATATCCCATCCTTAAAAGTGCCATACAAAGAAGGAAAACTGGGGTTTGTGCCCTTTTGTCCTCTTTATGTTGTATAAACAGTCTAAGGGTGTTTTTTTTTCCTGCTTGTTTTTACATTTGAAATTCAGTTCTTGTTTTCCCCAGAATCAGTTGTGATGACTTGAGAGGTAGCAAGATGATGGTGTCTCAGGTAAAAAGAAAATGAAACATAATTGAAGATGGAAGTTATTTTTATTTGGATTATGTTGTTTTTGTCAACACATTTAACTTAACTGAATAACACTTGTGCAAATAGGAAGTTTGCTTGTTTTTTTAAAATTCAACTCCCTACTTTCTTCAATTAAACTCTGAGAATGCTCATAATCTACATTTTTGTGCCTTCAATAACTTCTCCAGCAAAACTTAAGGAAACCACACTTGGAAATTCTTGATATTTCCAAGATGAAACACAGTTTTTATTATTTTTATTTTAAAGAACACCCTCTATTATTTGTACACATCAAGAAGAACAAAAAATGGTGCAAACTTGTCACTGGCTCTCCATTTACTTCAGAATCCAGTTTAAAATTGCCTTCCTTGTTTCTAAAAGCTCCCAGATTACTTCATAAACTTTGTGAACCAGAATCTGGTACCAAATCTCTACATTACACTCTGCTCCCTTAATTTATTCTGCACTGAATTCTCCTCTATGAATGCAATCTGGCTTTTAGTGTAATTGCGCCTTTAAAGCTCCATCTGTCCGGAAACCTTCCTGCAATTTCTCTGTTTTATTTAAATTTTTCTCCCTTGCCTGTCCTCTTAATTACTCTTGCCTGCTGCTATTATCTTTTATTTAACTTAGTCATTTCATTATCTAACTCCTGCAAAGCATTTTGGGATACACTTTGTATGGAAGACATTTAACAAAATAAAATTGTACAGCACTGTATTGTTATTAGAGTAATTTATGACTTTATTCAAGAAAAAATGGTACCTGTAACCTAAAACCTTTTAAAAAATTGCAACTCTCCCAGGTTATAACTAATGGCTTCCCTTTTGAAAAAGACAATAACACTTTTAGGGAGAAGATTAATTACCTTGGAGAGAATTTCTGAAAGTTATATTTTTAGTATTTACCTTGTCGTTAAACTGTATCAAGGTTTCTTCATACATTTCAAATAAGTGTGGGTTTCTTCTCTACTTTTTCTGATATGTCATTACCCTGAAAGGCCCAATTAAGATGCAGCATCTTTTTTTCAGTGATGAACATTCTCTCTTTCTTTCTTTCACTTACTCAATATCCCAGCTGTGTTGACTGAACTCCTTGGGTCAAATTCATCCCTGGAGTTACGTTATGGTAGTCAATAGATTTACACCATGGATGAATTTGACCCAAGGAGCTCAGAGAATTGCCCAAGGTCACGCAGCATGTCAGTAGCTCAGACAGGATTAAAATAGAGAAGTCTCGTGACTTCCCAATGTAAATTAGCCTCTTTTGATATAACTGAACCAGAAAAAGTTTAGTTCGTAGGGTTAGGACAGAGGGAGAGGCGAAGAATGGTTCTTGATTCACCTGAATATTTACTCATAGTGAACTCAGTCATATTTTCCTTAAGATTATCAAGTACCCTATTTCTTTTTCACAATGGCTCCTTCACAGTAAGCTTTCAGCCACTAATTTTTCTTACTTTTTAATTTAGCAACATAGACTCATAGACTCATACCAAAAGCTATAGTATTTAAAAAAACATGAAAATTAGCACTTAATCCTGCTTACAGTAGCTGATGTTTTTTATATGTGACAGTATGTTCCCACCTATCATAAAGCAAGACCAAGTCCATGGAGTATTATTATTGATTTAACACAGTGCTTTATAAGCATACAAGACAAAGAACCTCATTCTACTCACACTTTCACTGGTTTTACATTAGTGTAATTCCACTCACTTCAAAGATATTACCCTTGACTTACATTGATATAAGAGTGTAGCGAGGTGGTCACCCTGCTCCGGCTCTGGAAGGGTGAAAGCAGCCCTGGAGAGGGCTGCTGCAGAGAAGAGGAATTAAGAACAGCTGGGGAAGCTGAGTGGGTAGCTGACCACAGCTGTGGCTGGTTTAATGAGGGCCCAGCTGGCCCTTATAAGAGGGCTGTGGGCTAAAAGCCAAAAATCCAGTCTGTCTCTAGCTGTTGAGAGCAATGGACCTGGCTTCTGGGAGTTGAGCAGGGCTGGGGAAAGGCCAGAGGAGTTGGGGAGCTCTGGCCTGTAAAACCCCTAGGCTGTAGGCCTTGTTAAGGGCCAAGAAGGGTACTGGGAGTGCAGAGGAGCAACTCCAAACCCTCCTTGCCAATGATGAATGGCAATTATACTGCAGTCTGCCCCAGTGAATGGGGGCTAGATGGTGGCTGGTCAACTGGGAAGAAAATAGTTTTGAGAGTGTGCCTGTGCTGCACAGTTAACCCAAGTGACTGGCACCTGGCACTGAGCATGTGGCTTAGCTTCACCTGAGTGTGAGCATCCCCACTGCAGAGACCTGAGTTACTGGGTCCTCACACTTTCTGTATTCATGCAATGTATGTGTGGGGGCATACACTATGTTTTTGTGCTGAGATGCTTTTGGATTCTTCTTCTGCACTTGCCACATTTGACTAGAAAAATTGGTCTGCCCTTGAGGGTAAATTGTGGGAAGTCATTGATGGGCTATCAGCATACAAATGATTTTTTATTTTTTTTTTTGCCTGTGTCCTCACTGCGAAGTGGACAGGTTGCATCCTGAGTGAAAGTGGAGCCAGATTTCTAACCTACACCCACAGATGGGTAAGCAACACTGGTCAGGTTAACTGTGCAGTGAAGACATATGGAGTCAAAGAGAAGTCTTCACACGTAGGATCTATAACAAAGGCCTTTGAGCAATATGGAAATGAGGCTTAGGCTCATACAGAGAGTGGCTCTTTGAGAAAGGAGAGTTTCCCTGAAACGGGGGAAATGGACTAGAGAACTCTCTAGAAGACAAACTCTTTAGTTCAGGCTGGGTCCCAAGGGTTCCTGTACTTGCTAAAATTTGAGTCTGTTCTGTTCCTGCAACTCAAGAGGGAAGCCCATCTAACTTAGCTTGTAGTGATGCATAAGAACAAATGACTCCAAACAGGTATGGGCTGTTTTGCTTTAAAATAATTTTCTCTAATGCTCAGTTCCATTTGCTAAATAAAGCTACCTGTTTTAAGGAGATTGTCTCTGTATAGTACTAGTCACAAAGTCCTGAAAGGAAGAAAGGCATCCAGTCGGATTGGCATGGTAATACATGGTTGACATGGACAGTGTGTTGTACCCAGTTCATGGTCTAAAAGAGGGAATTGCAAAAATCCACCCCAAGATAGGTAGACACCAGAAGGCCTAACAGTTGAGGGAGGTCTCTCAGAGAGACCAGAAAGGAGACAGAGGTGCAATCAGCCCCAAACTGTGACTGGTCTGATCCTGAAAACAATTACAAACATGATTAACTTTAGACAGGTGAGTTATCCCATTGATTTCTAGGGTGAAATTCTGTCTTCACTGAAGTCAGTTGCAAAAATCCCATTGACAAAAATGGAGCCAGGATTTCACCTCTGTGATCCAGAACTGTAATGGGATTGCTCAACGCATAAAACATGTCCCTCCATGCTTTCACAATCAGAGCCTAAGATTAAACTTTGATATGGTGCTCAGAGAGCCATGCTGCATAGCAGTTAGTGAACTTGAGCTCCAGCCCCTTGTCTCTTTGTCAGGGCAGAACAGGTGCCTGGTTCCTAACTCTAAATCAGGAATATTTTGGCTTCCGTCTGGGTCTTTGGCCTTAAGGGGGGTATGGATACCAAC
Organism: Gopherus evgoodei; assembly: GCF_007399415.2. Classification (NCBI taxonomy): domain Eukaryota; kingdom Metazoa; phylum Chordata; order Testudines; family Testudinidae; genus Gopherus; species Gopherus evgoodei. The sequence goes on from NC_044322.1 coordinate 342,758,420, forward strand.
CTCGAGGATGTATTTAAGATCATAATAGTTACAAACCATCTCAGTCAAGCATTCACGCAATCCTCAAGAAATACTGTTAAATAAATGTGATAATTGTAAGCACAATTAACATAAGATTTTGCTTATAACAAATCTAAGGGAGACATCTTCCAGTAATACACTGACAGAAGCAAAGCAGTTTAATTCTCATCTCTTTCCCCCAGTTAAAGCAGTATAATGTTGAATGATTTATAGCTCATAATTAAAACATTCATAACAACCTAGCTGTGCAAATAGACGGTCTATATTAATACATGTTCTTATTGCTGTTTCCCATATCCTACCTCCTCCGCTTCTTCCTATTGTTTGTTATACCTGTTGTTGTATCTTGTCTTTAATTATAAGCTTAAGTGCAAAGGGCAGGGATTGTCCTTCTCTGGGTTTGTACAGTATGCAGTACACAATGGGACTCTAAACCTGACTGAATCTTATAGAGACTATTGTAATCTAATAGGCGATTATTCTTTTAATTAATTTAACATGCTGTAAGCAGAGTTTGAATGAGCTCTCCCCTGACATCTAGTGGAGAGTTGTGGAAAAGGACTTCAGGAGCTGATCTTGTTTGCATGGGCATACCCACCCTGCCTAGGTGCTCAGCATAATGGGATTGCTTGCCCAAATGGTCACTTTTGGCTGGTGTGGAATCCCCAGTATCCTTGTTATTGGGGCAGGAGTAATAAAGGGTAGTAACTTTGTTTTGTGAACCAAGGGCAGCAGAACTGCAGTTGGCATTTCCAGATTGAGGGATTCATCCCCAACGAAATGACACTCTCTAGGCAGGGAACATGGGTTCCAAAGACCAGTGAGATGAGAAAGGGCTGTGGGTAGGGGGAATGGATGCTACTTGACCAATCCTCTCTCCAGTGGGTAATAACAGAACTACTTTAGACTGAACTGAAAGTCTTACTACATGCTACAGAATCACTGCAGAATCATCTAGGTCTGAATATTAGACCTGCTTTGGGATAGTATCTGATGCAAAAGACTGGCTAGTCTCTGTTAGCAGTGAGGCTCCCCCACCAACAATTGGAATCATTGAGCACTATGTTGGGGGAGGGATAGCTCAGTGGTTTCAGCATTGGCCTGCTCACTCCAGGGGTGTGAGTTCAGCCCTTGAGGGGGGCACTTAGAGATCTGGGGTAAAATCAGAACTTGGTCCTGCTAGTGAACATAGGGGGCTGGACTCCGTGACCTTTCAGGGTCCCTTCCACCTCCTAAGGTAGGTATATCTCCATATTTTTTTTAAGTGGGGGGACCCTGAAGACATCTTGGTGCTGGTGGGGAATGCCAGAGCAGAGTTAGTGCCAAGTGATTAAGGTGCCTCATTACCCCCTCCACCAGGGTGAGAGACAAACTTTGCAGATGCACCTCAGAACTCTTGATCTGCACTGTCCAAGGACAGCAACAATGACTGGGGTGCAGAGAAGGGTTGGGCATATTAAAGGCACTTTAGGGTTGCTGGACTTACAAACCTGAGGGGAAAAGGACACTGCCCAACTTACTTGGTGGAGGGTCTTTTGATCATGGTTTATGTTTACCCTTGTTGCTGCCAACTCTGACTAGTAGAAGCATTACAGTGCCACAAATGGTCTATGTCATGATATAGCATGAACATACTGCAGCAATCTCATATGATATAGCATTGTCAGTGTAGTACAACACTGTGATGGTCTTAGTCTAGACTAAAACAATTTTCATGATTCATCAATGGTTCCCCAAGCCTATACAGGAAAACTGCATCAAAATCAGTATCACTCATTATTTTTAGAGGAACCATTTTTTTAGCCTGCCCCACAACCCGATTTAGCTTGCAAAATTTAGCAGTGTTACATCATGCCTCTAATGTAAGAGTATGGTTTGTACTGGCAAGCAGTGGGTTTACAGCTTTCCACATAGATCAGCTTTGTTGCTCAAGACGCTTGATGCTATGATTCAAATAGAGGCAGGTTCTTCATGACAACTTTTTCAAGTGCTAGTTTTTTGATCATTCCTGACCCCTCTTTCTTTCTAGTGACTAGGAAATATTGTACGGCTTCCTTTCTAGACCTACATTAATCAGCAATGACTTTTCAGGATGATCTAGTCAGGCTGTAACTTCAGTTGCAGACCTGCTTTCTTCAGGGCTCTCTTCAGACCTTGACCTTGTGATGAATGAGTAATCACACTACAGGAGTTAAAAGAACGAGGAGTACTTGTGGCACCTTAGAGACTAACAAATTTATTTAAGCATAAGTTTTCACAGGCTAAAACCCATTTCATCGGATGCATGCAGGGGAAAATACAGTAGGAAGATATAAATATACACACAGAAAACATAAAAAAATAGGTGTTGCTATACCAATTATAACTAATCAGTTAAGAGGGGCTATTGTCAGCAGGAGAAATAAAAACTTTTGTAGTGATAATCAGGATGGCTCATTTCTATTTTTTCTGCTGATGCAGACTAACATGTCTACCCCTCTGAAACCTGACTACAGGAGTTGTCTCTACAGGTCTCTCCTAAGCAATAATACTTCCTTTTTTGTGTTCTTTGTGAAGTGTTTTTCCTCAAAACGATCTCATGGTTTCAGTGTCCATGAAGCCACCTGAGATAAGTGCCTTCCAGCTGGTGCCTGCATGCTGCACTCTTTCCTCCACCCTAACACCCTAACCCAACCCGGAGCCACCTCCTGCACCCACTCCCTCTCAGATCCCACACCTGCACCTCAACCCTGTCTCATCCGTGCCCCCTCTGAGACCCTCTCCCATGGGAGCTGCACCCCCTGCCACACCCAAACCCTCTGTCCGAGCCAGTGCCGGCCAGAGGAATCAGGGGGCCTGAGGCAAAGCAATTTTGGGGGCCCCATCCATAAAAAAAGTTGCAATACTATAAAATACTAAATTCTTGTGGGGGCCCCTGTGGGGCCCAGGGCCTATTACCCCCCCTTCTGGGCAGTCCTGGCCCCAACCCTGAGTCTGCTCCTCCACTCCAAACCCCCAAGGCTCCATAAAATCTACCAGCCCTGGGCCCACAGAAGAGTTAATCCGGCCCCGGTATCATGAGGGACTTTCCAGTGTAGTGCACCTGTTCCCCGGGGCCTGCATGCCGCCACCACCCAGCAGCAGCGGGCTTTGCCTGCTTAGTGATTTGCTGCCGGGCTGGAGCCCATCCCGGGCCCAGCGCTGGAGCCCATCCCGGGCCCAGCGCTGGAGCCCATCCCGGGCCCAGCGCTGGAGCCCATCCCGGGCCCAGCGCTGGAGCCCATCCCGGGCCCAGCGCTGGAGCCCATCCCGGGCCCAGCGCTGGAGCCCATCCCGGGCCCAGCGCTGGAGCCCATCCCGGGCCCAGCGCTGGAGCCCATCCCGGGCCCAGCGCTGGAGCCCATCCCGGGCCCAGCGCTGGAGCCCATCCCGGGCCCAGCGCTGGAGCCCATCCCGGGCCCCAGCGCTGGAGCCCATCCCGGGCCCAGCGCTGGAGCCCATCCCGGGCCCAGCGCTGGAGCCCATCCCGGGCCCAGCGCTGGAGCCCATCCCGGGCCCAGCGCTGGAGCCCAGGCAGGCTGCTTTCCTCCTCGCCAAGGGCACGTCCTAGGGACCGCACTGGGCCAGACTGCGCCTCCCCCACTCCGATTCCCAAGGGCCCCTCGATGGAAACTGGCCTTGTCCCAGGGCCTGCCCAAGGGCTCCTGGTTCCGAGTTCCCGGGGCAGGCCCCGGGCGATGTCAGAGCGGCCCTGACACATCGCACAGCCTCCCCCACCACTCACCCAGCGGCCTTTACCAAGATGGCCGCGGCGCCCACTGCCCTCTGGGAGCCGTCCTGGTCAAGGCAAGTGGTAGCGGAAGCAAAGCTCCTCCATATTCCCTGTGGCGCAGGGAGGCGGCGGTAGCGAGTCCTGCGAGCTCCCTGAGCTCGGCGGGGGGCGGGGCGGGAGCGTGATGGGCCCCGGGAGGGGGAGCCGGGCTGCCGGCGCTGCGCAGGCGCCACCATGGTGAGGAGCAGGGCGCTGTGGAGCTGCTGCCTGGAGCTCCTGGCGCTGCCTTCAGCGGCTGGCGGCTTGTCAGGTAGGAGGCAGCAGCCGCAGCCGCGTTACGGCTCCTGCTGGGGAGTCGCGGCGCAGCCGGGGGAGAGGAGCCGCCGCCGCGCCATGGAGGAGGAGGAGGAGGACGAGAGCGCCCAGCCGCAGCCCGAGCGGTGAGGAGAGCGCTGCCCGGGGTCTCGCTGTGCTGCGCTGCGGGCCCCAGCTCAAATGGGCTCAGCTGCTGGGCGAGGGGGTATGGGACCGACATGGGGGTGGGGAGGGATTGGTGGCCACTCGCCCCTGAGCTCCTTTCGGCCTGGGCTCTAGGGCTGGCTTCTGTCACGGGCTACCCAGAGCAAACCCAGCGCGTTGGAAAGGCAGCGAAGTGCATTAGGTGGCCCGCCTCCCTCCCAGGCTTTCCAGCTCCCCTGCTAGCTGCAGTGTTTCAGGTCAGGCGCTTGCTCCAGGAGTGTGGGGAGAGGTTTTTAAAAACGAACCACGAAGCACTGACTGGCCGAGCTTGTCTCTCCCACCAGCAGAAGTTAGTCCAATGAGAGAGATTATCTCATCCACCTCTAACTTTCCTGAACTACCTTTATCGTGTGCCCTGCATAGACAGTATCTTGGCAACTGCAAATCATCTTGGTCGCTCTCGCGTGTTACCCCGAAAGTCAAGAAATCAGGGTTAGGGGGCTCGAGGGAAGAGGGCGGAAGAGTCAGCGTATGATGTTTTTAGAAGGTTTTTTAATTTATTTATTTTTTTGGTTGGCTGGTTTAAAAAAACCCGTTCAAAATAATGTATTAGTTCTTGCTGCTTGTGTGGGCGAACCTTGTGCCACTGGAGTAGATGATGATGGGTAATCTATAGGATTTGTCACTGGCAGCTGTGTCAATGAGTAAATGAGTTGTTTCCTGTTGATGTTCCTCTCCCTCCCCCCCCACCAAAAAAAATAAAAAAAAAAGAAAGTTAGACATGTTTAAGACCTACTGAGTCACTTAAATCCATCTCCTTGCCAGCACATGGTTTACTACAATGTTTTCAAGTGATTTGTCCATTCTAGTTTTATATCTGATTTTGCTGTTAGTTCTGTTTAGCACAGAAAGCCAGCTCCTTAAGAGAAACTGAAATGGATTGCATCTAAAAAAGATGCTGCAGGTTGTCTGTGTAAGTGAAAAATCTTGATTTATACCACCTATTAGTATAGCATTTTTTTTAAATTGGGACCATGAGTCTTATCTATGGCTGGTGAATGAAATCCTGGAAGAGCAGGTCCTGTTTTCTCAGTTGCTATAGTTTTATTCTCCTTTTTCATTGACATGATAATATGCTGCAGCCTCATTCAGAAAAACATGTTATATAATCTCCTACAAACATTTGTATGCCTCACAGCATTGTCATCTTGTTCAGCATTTTCCCTATTAAAAAGAAGCACTGTAAACAGATACTAGTGACAGAAACATTTTTTCTTACTTGTGTAGAATCAAAATATGAGGTAGAAAAATATAGTCTGTTTAACCAAATAATCTGGATGATCAGTAACTATTTAAAATACAGATTTAAGCAAAATATTTTTCAAATGTGATTAACTATATGCTACTAAACTCTTTTTAAACAATATCAGGAAATACGTTTTCATGTGATGAAAACTTAAAATCAATGAAATGTGATTTTAATACATTACTTGTACTCTGCCCATCAGCAAACAGAAAATCTATTTTTTTTTAAATGGGCTAGCAAACACAGTAGCACAGCCAAGAAAGTGCTCTCTGTTCATATGTTTTATTTTGTTCTAAACAAGACTGACTATGGTGCCACCAAAAATTTCATGTTGGGATAAGGAAATGACTGGCCTTTAGCGTCTTTTCCCTAATAGACTTCTGAGTGCTATCTTAACTTTTTTGTCTAATAGATCATAAATTAAGGGTAAAGTTTGGGGATTGATTTATTGAACAGATGAGATGCTCAGTAAAAAGTCTTGTATCAGAAATGAGCCATAACTGAAATACCCGATATGCATATGTACTGAAATTATCTGAAATCCAGACACCTGATATTAATCTTAGTGCCTGAAGGTGTAAAAGCCTAATTTGACTCTCCCTGGAATATAATCTCTACATTCAGAACCTCTGCCAGAGTATGAAAAAGTGGAAGGGAAGGTCAGAGACATAAGAACGTAAGGATAGAGTAGAACTGCAGAAAGAGAAATAATGGTTAAATGTGCTGTGGGCTTTGTCTGATAGATTTCAACCTACCTTAAATAAAGCAAAAGGCATGTGCTGCAGATGATTAAGCAACAGCCTTCACATAACTTTTGATATCCTAATGCAACTGTTGGATATTGGTAGCTAGCTAGACTTTTGGGAATTGCCTAGAGAGAAATCTAGTGCTCTAGCACTTCCCCATACATAATAAGCTAAGTATCTGAGCCAGCACCGCTAATTTTCTTCTCCCTCCATCCCAGAATCACTTTTAGATTCTCTCCCTTATTTGCAACTGGTTAGGAGATTGTTTTGGCTGGGATTAATACGCACTAGGTGCTGCAATAACAATTAGTACCTTCATGCATAACATCTGCTGTAACAGTGTTTTCTGTTTTATTTTGGTCTTCTGTAAAATCATTCTTGGTCTTATGTTTTCATTATTTTGTTTTGTTAACAAATGTTAATGAGAAGCTCTGTAGTATGGTTAGAGTACCACTGAATTCTAGCAGGGTCCCAGTTCTAATCCCCACAGCTCACAGTATGACCTTGGTAAATCACTTGGCCATCTTGGCCCAGTTCCACAAAGCAGTTTAGCAGTTTAAGGGTATGGCTACACTTGAAATTTCAAAGTGCTGCCGCGGCAGCGCTGCGAAGTGTGTGTGGTCGGAGCGCCAGCTCTGGGAGAGAGCTCTCCCAGCACTGCACCTAAACCACATCCTCTACGGATGTAGCTTGCAGCGCTGGGAGCCGCGCTCGCAGCACTGCGGCACTGATTACACTGAGGCTTTACAGCGCTGTATCTTGCAGCGCTCTGGGGAGTGTTTTTGCACACCCCTGAGCGCGAAAGTTGCAGCGCTGTAAAGTGCCAGTGTAGCCAAGGCCTTATTAGACTCCTGACTTCCATTAGGAAATAGCTTTGTGGTTCTGGGTGCGTGTGCCTAAGTGTAGTTGCAGGCATTGTGGGCAAAAAAGAAGGATTTCACTAAAAAACATATGCTGCATTTGATCTGAATTTTCTTGGAGAAATAAATTACAGGGATAACAAGCAAATGTTATTTACTGCTTATTTGTGCTACAGAAGCACACAAAATATGCTAAGTGCTCTACAAATATATAGGAAGGCATAGTCTTGGCCATCAATAGCATATAATAATAAAAGGACAAAGCTACACAATAGAAATAGACTGACACTACAGAGGATACAGAAAGATTTGGATAAATAAAAAAAAAAAAAAAAAAAGTGAAGGGGCTCTCCAGATACAGTATTAGGAGAACATGTGCCATCATTTCCCTGCCTAGAGAATAGGCTGATAGGGTACAGTACATTTAAGAAGTCACACAGTGTACTGTATTAAAGAATAATAGTAATATGTTGGTGTATATGAAAAGATTTGTGTTATTAGGGCTAAATTATTATAGCTGGAGCTGGTAGAACCATCTATATTTAAAGTTGCCTGATGCTTTCCTGTTTTCAGTTGCTTATGTCCCATGCTGGGGGTGTGATTGTGTGTATGTGATTCAGTCTAAATGCGTCCGCCATTTCCAAAAATGAGATTACGGAAAAATACATTGTTTGACCATGTGAAATAAATAATTGGTTTCATTGTCATTCACCATGATGTTAGTGATGTGCCTTTGTTGTCCCTATGGAAAAAGTGCTACTTTAACATTACAGTCAGCAGCAGTTATTCCTCAGATCAGTGATGTTACCCAATCATATTGAGGGTCCCACTGGAGTGTATGAAGAATGATCCTGATTTGGAGTGATGGACACAGTGAAAATGGCAGGTTTGGTTGGAAAGGGGCTATGGATTGTGGTGTTCCCAGTTCGTATTGGTATCTTTTTGGGAGCAGAGTTATAGTTGTGCTTCGTGTGAAATATCATTTAATGTCTACATTTCTTGGTTTTTTATCATGGTGACTTGTTTTTACTGTGATGCTGCTATAAGGGAGAAGTAGGGGAGCCGTATATCTGCATTATTGGCTTTTCACGGAGTTTCAGAAATTAAACTGTCATGTTCACGAAGAGCATGAGGAGTACAGAGCACTGTTGAGCATCTGCTAGTGTAACTCTCAAAGAAAAATTTAAATGTGATTTTTTTTTTGAATGGTTATATTGGAGAAGATATAGCATAGTGAAACTAAAATGATAAAAGAAATGGGTGGATTTCTTCTGGGGAGAAAGGCAAAATTAGTTGTACCTGGATACAAATGTGATTAAGAGGTTATATGGTAGAAGTATGTAAAGTAGCTAATGGTTTTTATAAAATTAACTATGACCTATTTGAGTTAGTTGGACAAACCAGAGTCAGAGGATAGGTTTAAATTAAGAAAGAACATGTCAGAAAAATTTAAGGAGGTATATTACAGAGAGAAGTGAAGAGGTGGGATTGGACTTCAAACTGAAGTGGTGGAGTCATCTACATCTAAATATGAATGTATATAAGCAACAATTGAATGACAACATACATTTAATAAATTGAAGGAATATTAGCTATTCCCAGGCATAAAACTAACTGCTCTTACAAACTCTGATAGGTAAAGAGCTTTTTCTTCCTCAGATTATCTATAGCAGAGGTTTGCATGCTAGAGTGTTTGTCCTCTTCTGGCACAAAAATGATTTTTTAATGCATAAAAATATAAATTAGAGATGGCAGTTGCAGAGTTAGGCATAAAAGATCTAAAGTTAAACATAAATGGACTGCTTCCTGCTCCTATATTGCTGAATAACTATACCTATAAACCTAGGCTGCAGCACCTTTCCAAGACACTGTTTTCTAACAATGTTTTCTGGCCACAGTGATAAGAAAAAAAGTTAGAATGTGGCAGAAAGCTGTACACTAACCTCGTTCATTTTATACTATAGATGGAGCACTTAGTCCCATTTCATCTGGGATAGAACCAATTATCTTTTAATCTCATTTAATTAACCAAAATTAATCAAGCAACCATTAATACAAACTGAGGTACCTTCAGTTAACTTAGTACCTTCATGGCACCATGTCAATTCACAACTTTTGTATTTATTTAGATTTTTAATTAGATAAAGCCTAATTAAGTAAAAGCTCTGGATACCCCTAACATCATTAATAATAATACATATTATATAATAATCATTAAAATATTAAAATAAAACCATGTGAGTTGGGTAATCAAATAGTACAAGTAGGCATTTAATGTATGTTCATGCACCATTAAAGTTTGACCATTAAAAGTACCAAAATCTGCAGTCCTGGAAAGATTTATGTTTGTACTTAACTATATTCACATGAATAATTCTGTTGACTTCAGTGGGACTGCTCGTACGCGCAAAGCTCTGTAGGCCTGGGGCCAGAAACAGGAAATTCAAAAATTCATTGCCAGATCCTACCACTTGATCTGTATGGAATGACTTTTATGCTCATATAGAGCACTATCGATTTTATTGGGACTCCATGAAGGTACAAGGGTTCATGTATGCAAATCCAGTTGCAGGTTAGTTCCAACAGCAATGATAGCTTAGCTGGTCTGTGTTGCTCATGTGTACTGTTTGTATTTTTCTAGTTAAATGTAAATCATTATTTACATTGTAAAACACATTAATCTACATATTTCAGGCTGAACTTTGGCCTGGCTGCATCAGGGTGTAAAGGACTGTACTCCCTTGTGCAAACTACACAGTGAGCATAAGGAAGCAGATTTAGGGAAGGGAACCAGAACTGCTGCACCCCCTCGTCTATGTGCTGGTGATATAGCCCTGGCTCCGCAACTCTCACCCCCAGCATGCCACCCAGCATAGCTGCACTTGGGGAAGTATGCTGTGTTGGATACTGCTCCTTTTTAGAGCATGGGGGAGATCAGGAGGCAGATTGAAGCAGATTGAAGCAGATTGAGTCATAATCTCTATTCTGTCTTTTACAATGAGTATAGTGATAACCTAGGTCTTAGGCAGAAAAATAGGAACCTAAGGCTATAGGAACCTTAACTCTGAATTTCCTGACTTTTTGTGACTTAAGTGTTACTTTAGCATTCATTAATATTTTTTTTTATTAAAAACTAAATGGCCAGTGCTTAATAGTGTTAGCATTTAAATGGTTCCAATTAGACTTTAAAATTAACATATTTTAAATTCCTAGCACAGTAACTTAATGTTACGTGTATATAATAACAAAGTAAAGGAGAAAATAGCTCCTAGCCAATATGGTTCACATTTATTTTGACAGTAAATATCAGGAATTCATGTTACAGGCAAGTCTTATCTTAGGCGGGGGTTCTGTTCCGCGGTTATCGCATAAAATGAAAACTGCATATACTCAAAATTATATCCCCAAGCTCTTTAAACTCCACCCGCAGCTCTGGCGGCCGGGCTGGGGGGCATTTAAAGGGCTCCTCCGGGCTCCCCACCACGGCAGGAAGCCCGGTGGAGCCCTTTAAATGCTCCCCGGCCCCGCCACTGGAGCTGCGGGTGGGGTTTAAAGGGCTCCACCAGGCTTCCCGCCACAGTGGGGAACCCGGAAGAGCCCTTTAAATCCTGCCCACAGCTTTGGCAGCTGGGCTTGGGCTGGCATTTAAAGGGCCCGGAGCTCCATGGTGGCTGGAGCCTCGGGCCCTTTAGTTCGCCACAGGGGCTACCAGCCACCTATGTAGCTGGGAGCCCCCTGGGTGATTTAAAGGCCCTGGGACTCCCAGCCACAGCTGTTGCCCCAAGTCCTTTAAATCTTGAGGCCACCTCCCCCCCCGCTTGAGGCCACGCCCCCCCACTCACTCTGGCCGTATGTGTAAAGTTGAAATCGCGCATGTTAAATGCGCATAAGTTGCAACAGACCTGTATTCATCTTAATGAAACAGATGTAGATGTAAACAATTAGCGTCTTCCTTTGCATGCCTTAAAGATGTATATTCAGTACTTATAAAATTTCCTGAAATCAATTCAGTTACTCCTGTTTTACAGTGTTCATAGCGGAACAACAATTATTTTAAAGTCAAAAACACTTATAGGTACTGTGTTTCCTGTCTACACTAATAGGAAATCAGCATGATATAAAATGTATTCTAAATATGGCAGAAAATTGTGTGGTAGTTTCTTCAGACATTGTGATACGGACATAAGGGCACTGCACACATTTTATCACTAGTCACTAAAATATGAAATAACTTGAGTGAATCATTTTGTAATGTTTTTTCTCCCCATCTGTGCAGTTTTAAAATGGAACAGTCCAACACACTGAAAGAATCCTTTGAAGGCCGGTTAATTCCACAGCTTGAGGCAAAATCCTAAGGCTGGGAAGGAGTGTTCAGCCAATCTGCTGTTCTGATTGGTTTGAACAGCCTCAAGTGCTTTATAATGAAAGTTTAACAGCATTCATAATCATCTAATCTTAAACTGTCCATTAGTTGCCCTAAGCAATTTCAGTGCTAAAGAACAGTGAAAGAAAAGAACACGGAGTAAAATCTAGCTGGCAGTGACTATCGATAGCTAAGATTGCAGAGGGCATTTCTTTCCACACCCTCTAATGTTTGCAAATAAATTCCTTTTCAGTTGAAAATATTCATGCTTCGGCTCAGCCCAAAGGTATGTTTTGTTTTGTTTTTTTGTGTTTGTGGAATACTTGAAGGAAAGATGCTGAATTATATGCTTCCTGGCACAAAGGTGGTAGAACTCCCTCAGCTCGGATATTTTGGGCCCACTAGGGCAGTGGTAGTGGCAGGGCTTTGGAGTGGAGCTGGAGCGTGGAGCAGCTCCAGAGCAGTGGAGCTGCAGGTTTTTGCCTGGAGCTGGAGTGGAACCAGAGCACAGCTCCAAAGCCTTGGGGTGGAGAACAAGTAGGCCCTTTATGGGCTATTGTATGCCATCTCTCTCAGTTTATATGTAATGCCAGGTACCACAGAGGGAATGAACAGAACAGGTAATCCTCAAGTGATCCATCCTCTATCGCCCCTTCCCAGCTTCTGGCAAACAGAGGCTAGGGCAGGGGTGGACAAACTTTTTGGGCTGAGGGTCACATTGGGTTTCCTAAATTGTATGGGGGGCTGGTTAGGGGAGGGGGTCGTTGCTCAGCCCTCACCTTCTATCTGCCCCCCTGGGACTCCTGCCCCATCCAGCCCCTGCTGTTCCCTGATAGCCCCTCTGGAACCCCTGCCCCATCCAGCACCCCTCCTCCCTGTCCCTTGACTGCCCCCAGACCCCCGCCACCCCTATCCAACCCCTCCTCTCATTCCTGATGCCCCCCCCCCCGGGACCCCTGCCCCATCCAACCACCTCTTCTCCCTGTCCCTTGACTGTCCCCGAAACTGCTGCTGCCCCATCCAACCCGTCTTCCTTCCTGACTGCCCCCCTGGAACCCCTGCCCCCATTCAACCCCCTGTTTCCCCCCCGACAATCATCCACACCCCTGCCCACCACCTTGAACTCCCCTGTCCTCTATCCATCCCTCCCTGCCCCCTTACTGTGCTGCCTGGAGCACCGGTGGCTGGCGGCACTACAGCTGCACCGCCTGGCTGGAGCCAGGCCATGCCGCCACCGCCACCACGCAGCTCAGAGCACCAGGTCAAGCCAGGCTCTGCAGCTGTCCTGCCCCAGGAGCTCACAGCCCCACCACCCAGAGCTTTGTGCTGGCGGCGGAGCAAGCGAGCTGAGGCTGAGGGGAAGAGGAGACAGCAGGGGAGGAGCTGGGGGCTAGTGTCCCGGGCCAGGAGCTCGGGGGCCAAGCAGGACGGTCCTGTGGGCCGTAGTTTGCCCACGCCTCGATTAGGGACACCATCCCTGCCCATCCTGGCTAATAGCCATTGATGGACCTAACTTCCATGAATTTATCTAGTCCTTTTTTGAACCCTGTTATAGTCAAAAGTTTAAATTGGAGCCAGAAAATGGGAGCCCTGTTCTGAAATTAAATCTTATGGGGCCCAACAAATTAAGACTCCACTCCTTCAGATGTTAGCATGTCCATAGGAAGTGTGTGTGTGGTGGTGAGTTATACCAGAAAGCGGTATGGTAGTGGATGATGGTACTGGGTAGTGTATGGTAGATAGGATGGGTGGAGGTCTTTATCTACATCGAAGAATTTGAGAATTAGTAAGAGAGGTTCCATGTTCTGTTGTCTGTATTCTTCTGACGTTAAAAAACCCACTTTCATGCTTGAAACTTTGTAATGTTTAAAATTGCATTTTCAAGGAGAAATACTGAAGACAATGTGTATTTGTAATTTTTCACTTCTATATTTCTAAGGTCCACTTGTAAAAGGTGTGAGGTGAAATCCATTTTAACATTCACTGAACACTTCATTGTTTGTTTTCCTAAAAGTTAATGGTTAATGCCAATATGAAACTACACCATATGTATTTTCAGCTGTTTATCAAATTTTTAGCTTGGCTTACAAAATTGATCCAACATCTGCTAGCTCAAGGACCAAGCCTAAATGTGAGGCCAAAATACACAGGTTCTCCAAGCCATGCCCCTCCTGAGCCACTACCCCTCTTGTCTGTTATGTCCCTTCCACTTCCTCCCACCCCGTCCCCATACTGCTTTGGCCTGAAAACTTTGGTTTGGATGAACTGAGTCCCAAATGAATGCTGGGCCACCACAACATATTTATCATATTTACCATCTTCTCTCTGAGGGTATGTCTCCACTGGAATAAAAGACCTGTGGCATGTCCGCAGCTGGCTGGGGGTCAGCTGAATCAGATTGATAGGGTTTGGGCCACAGGGCTAAATATTGCTATATAGACGTTTAGGCTTGGGCTGAGGCCCAGGCTCTGGGACCTCCCTCCTCACAGGGTCTCAGAACATGGGCTAGAGCATAAGCCCAAATGTCCTACACAGCAAATTTTCAGCCCTGCAGCCTGAACCTGAGTCAGCTGACCTGGGCCAGCTGTGGGTGTTTTAATTGCTGTATAGACATATCCCTAGAATCCTCTTCTGGCATAGTGTGAGTAGAGTTCCTCCACACACAGATTTCTCTGCTGGGTTGGTTAGGAATTCGCTGCTCTAGGGAAGAGGTTGGCAATTACTCCAGGGCATTCCTCATCTTAAGATGTCCTGGAGGCTAGGGCTCCCCTGTATAACAGCAGTGGCAGCTTCCTACTCTCTACACCCCCTGCAGTGTCAGAACTGGAGTTCTTTCTATAGACTCAGGAAGACATCACTACATTGATTACACTTGGTTTACAATGAATGTTTTCTTTGCAGTCATAAAGGCTAGGAACTTAATTTTTTAAAACAGAATCTTTACTTCTGCAGAAGCTATTGGCACTTGCCTGAGCGATTTCTGCTCACCGATGTGAGTGGATTTTTCAAATCCTGCTTCTAACATATTTCTTTCCAGACCTTAGGAAGGATTTAATTATAGGTCACTTTTCCACAAACTGATTATTAATTCTTTTATGCTTAAATGCATCTGGCTATTAAAATATTTCTTAATTTAAAAGAAGTCCTCCTGCTCTGTTTTAAATGTTCATAGCAGTCAAACAGTATTTGCATCCCATTTGTGCATTTGAAATATATCACTTTTGCCTACTGGATTGCGGTTTTGGATGTAAGATAACTTGTGTGAGTAAAACATCCAGGATTTGATTAATGTTTTGCATATATAAGTGCGGATTCTTCCGTTTTGTTTACAAGGGTAGAGTGTACCTGTGCAAGTCTACAATTGCAGGATGTCTACATGGGATTTTTTTTTTAAGAAGTCTTTTATTGCTACCCACCACACAGATAGGATTTAAGAGAAGGCTGGTTGATTGCAACGTCTTGCTCGCTTATACATATTGACAGACAATCCAGTGGCTTAAAATAATAATAAGGGGTTGTTTGGTGCTAGAAAAATAAAATTACCTCTGAGGTGAACTCAAGAGGGTGGGAGGAAGTGTTGACTCATCCCTGATTGAGTACTTTGTAATATTCAAGTATCAGAGGGGTAGCTGTGTTAGTCTGGATCTGTAAAAGCAGCAAAGAGTCCTGTGGCACCTTACAGACTAACAGACGTTTTGAAGCATGAGCTTTCGTGGATGAATACCCACCTCGTCGGATGCATGGGTATTCACCCACAAAAGCTCATGCTCCAAAACGTCTATTAGTCTATAAGGTGCCATAGGACTCTTCGCTGCTTGTAATATTCAAGATATAGATACCAAATCTCAGTTTTAGACACTTTCTTGTGTAGAATACCAAGAACCTCTGTAGACAAACAACCTGCCAGGTTTTATTTTAAGCCAGAAGTTGAAGCATGCTGGATTTTTCTCAATGTTCCTCTTCACCTTAAGAAAATAATTAGCTTTAGTTTGCTGTACCTTAAGCAGAATCAAAACTGATGTACAGAGCAAAATTGCTGCATTTCAGACACACTGGGTTATACCCACCACGTATTTCCAAGAGAAACATAAATTAAGAGGCAAGAGAGAGACTTTCAAGGAATATACAGTACAGAGAATACTTGACTAAATTAACTATTTCTAAATTTGTAATTTTCTTTATGCATGTAAAAAGGTTAAGTGTTCAATCAGTTCTGGCTGATCAGATCTGTGCTCCACTCAAATGTTTATGGAATGCTAATGAAAGCCACGTACGTGCATCAAATGGAAAGCATATTGGCAGATGGATACCTGCAGTGCCTTAAATGCCTTGGCACCCATTTTGTTGTCAGTACAACCATTCCCTCTTCCCTTAAACTGATAATTTGGTTCAGTATCAAAATTTCAGAGCAGGATCAAATGTGCATTTAAGCAAAAATCAAACTCACCCATTTGAGAGATGAATGTAATAGATAAATTAAAACTTTTAAAAATGCCTCAGACACTTTTGGAGCTCTTTTAATGTAAAATTACTTCATAGATTCCAAAGCCAGATGGGACCATTGTGATAATCTAGTCTTTCCTGCTGTATAACTGACCATAGGACTTCCCTGAATTAACTCCTGTTTGAATTAGAGCGTATTATTTTTTTTTAAATCCAATCTTGACTTAAAAATTTGTAGTGATGGTGAATCCACTACAACCCTTAGTAAATTGTTCTAATGGTTAATTATTGTCACCTTTAAAAATTTGCTCCTTATTTCTAGTCTGAATTTGTCTAGCTTCAGCTTCCATGCACGGCATCTTGTTATACCTTTGTTATACCTAGATTGAAAAGCCCTGTTATCAAATTTCTGTTCCCCTTGTAGGTACTTACAGACTGTGATCAAGTCATCCCTTAGCTTGTTGTAACAATGGTAGTATGTCAACTTTATAGTAGCTTATACTGTGGACCACAGTCGTCATATACAATATTTGAATAAGAAAATAGAAATGGGTGGTCTACTGAAATGGTAACTGATTAATTTATTGAAATTAAGTACCTAAATTACTAGAATTTGATACTTTACCTTGGCATATCATCTTTTAGTAATTTTTCAGATGTGGTTTTATGCTGTTTGCATGCTTTAATTAAAAATGATATGTAATTAAAACTTCTGAATTGGCATATAGTCCTAGGAATTAAAAAAAAAAAATGGTTTTCCCTGAGTGCAAACAGCAGCATGTAGATATACTGCATAGTTCAGTACCTGGAAAGACATATTGTGTAACGCATATATCTGCACGCAACCGTTAATCCTCCTTTGTGCTTCTTCTATGTACCACAGTCCTGCATACTTTCTAGAGTGGCGTGCACAGTTTCAGAATGCACACAATTTGAATTAAATGTTATATAGTGATGTAATACATAAATGCATTTACTGGAATATGTGATTGTTAATTAGCAAATGTACAAACTGGGTGATCTCTCTAAAACTACAAGAAAATTAATGCAAAGAAACTTAATTTAATCCACCATTACGGTTGAGATTTTACACAGTTCAAGGCGAGTGGCAGTAACCCTGCCCTGCTGTGGATGTATGGAGATATTTCTGTTACCATATGGTGTTGTCTTTAATGCCTTAATAATCTATGTCTATGCAATATGGCAGAGTAATGACTGATGTGGGAACCATCTGTGTATCTCCATCAGCTATGTCATGTCACAGGTAAGCAATTTTGCTAATTTGCAAATGGCTGTTCCCATGGCAGAAAAAGAGGGATCTACCTCTAAAGTCAGAGCTCCACCAATTCATACATTTTTGATCGGTTGTAGTAACATTAAACTGATTTTTTCTGTGTATAAAATCTCAGCTATTATGGTACACTAACATAGATTTTTGTATTTAATTGTACAAGGGCAGAGTGAATTCTAGCCACGCGGGTACTTGAAGATTATTTTGTCAGAGGAACAACACATCTCTTAACTAATTTGACTAAAACCATGCTAAATACAATGGAGAAATTTTTCTTTTAAATTGCTTGTAAGTCACTGGCCTATTTAAACCCTTCTTTTTGAAAGTGATCCTTGAGCACACAAAGTTTGGAAATCAGTTAATGTACAAGTACATCTCTAAGGGATATCTGAGGTCAAGCTTGATTATTGGGTGAAAAGTTTATGTAGTCCAGAATGTGTAGAGGGCTTGTTCCATATCAGTAAGCAGCCCAATTCCCAGCCTGTGTGTAGGAATGGTTCTTCACTGTGATAAAAGGTATAGTAACTCTGGAACTATAAAGAGAGGTTTGCATGCTGGAGACTGGTACCTCTATTTTTGCTTCTAGTTAGTACCATCAGTCTTAATTCATGAATGCTAAAATTCCCTCCACATTGTTTTGAAGTATCTAATCAAGACATTACCCTATAAGAATGTTTCTAAACTTACTGGAGACCAGTACAAATGCTGTTTCTATCCAGTCATTTAATTTTGTTTTGTGGTGCATATCTATTTAAACAGTGTTCCACTGATTCTAAACAATGTACAATGCTACTTGTCCGCCTCTGGTCCTTTATTGTTTTTAATCACATAAAGGTCTGAAGTCTTGTAGTTTCCTGTTTTAAATAACTGGACACCAAACCAACATTTGTCTTAATATTGGTAGAGGATTGAAAATTTAATTCAAAATAAATGTATTCCAGAGTTTCTTAAACTAAAGGTGTTAAGTCACTCATTTATCACTTTGCGAGGATTTTTTCCCCACCTTGGAATCCTGTTGAGTTTGGATTGTTTTATCTAAATTCCTAAACTGTAGAGGATGCATGTTCAGCATAACAATATTGTGAATGCAGCATGGGTTAGGAGCTCTTGGCTCCCATATTCTAATTGCTTCTATGAAATGTGGGTAAATTAATTTGTTTCTCCAGTTGCAAAATAAGGATATTTATTAACTTCACAGTGGTGCTGAAATTAAGGTACTGTTTGTAGAACTCTTTTTGAAGATGTAAAATACTAAATGTTGCAAATAAAACATAAACACTGGACCTATTGTAGACTCTAAGTCCAGGAACCAGCCTACTTAATGGATACCAGACTTCTGCAGCTCATTCCTGGGATGACGAATTTCATGGGACTTGGATTGTCCTTCAGACATTTGACTTTAATTATATCGGTTAAGCTTAGCTGTATTTTAGACAATATAGGTATCTTGAGGCATCAAATACCTCTTGTGTTCATAAATCTTGTTCATATTATACAGAGATGCATTATTTGTTGATGTGTCTTTC
Source organism: Gopherus evgoodei (assembly GCF_007399415.2). Classification (NCBI taxonomy): domain Eukaryota; kingdom Metazoa; phylum Chordata; order Testudines; family Testudinidae; genus Gopherus; species Gopherus evgoodei. The sequence goes on from NC_044322.1 coordinate 342,777,186, forward strand.
AAACAGAAGTATCTTTATTGCTACATAATACTGCAGTTTTTGTTACAGAACAAAGGTCCGATGTCAAGTATAAAATATTTCATAGTTCAAGAAAATCAAGGATGTGCTTGCAAGATCTAATTACATCAGGTGTTAAATGAACTTTAGGAGGAGTTTGGTACTCTTCCACAAAGAGAAAGTAAAGAACATTCCTCTCTTTTATATTTAGTGTGCCATAGGGCTCGGTTCTAAAGTTATGCATACCAGGAAGGAAGTTTCTGCCTGAACTACGCTACTTGCGAAGACCTGTTTTTTAAGCTTTCTGTGTAATAATAACTTTTTTAAAAAGTAAACTTGCATGGAAAAATAAGTCAAATTGCAAAATGGAAAGGGCAGCTTTATTTTTGTGGTGGTTTGGAAAGCTTTCAATGTTATGAATGTTAATGTTAGTGAAATAAAAGATTTATTCATTTCAAAAATATATTTTAGCTCTTCATCAAAAGACATAGATGAGAAGGCAGATGAAGAGCAACCTTCAACTGCATGTAACCAGTACCCTAAGGAAGCAGTAAGGAAACGACAAAATTCAAGTCGAGGTTCCAGAGGCAGTGACTCGTCCAGGACGTCCAGAAAAAGCTTCAGATTGGATTACCGTTTAGAGGAAGATGTAACTAAATCAAAGAGAGATAAAGATGGAAAGTTTGTCAACCCTTGGCCAACATGGAAATCTCCATCCTTGCCAAATATTTTGAAATGGGCCCTTGTCGAAAAAAATAACAGCAACATCCCATCTTCAAAACAGGTAACTATTTGCATGTTTACTATTCCAAGATGTAGGTCCTAATCCTGTGGGGCACTGAGAGCTCTCAATTCCTATCTTTAAAATAAGAGGATTTTCAAATAAGACTTCTTAGGTCTCTTTTTGAGACTCTAGACCAGTGGTGGGCAACCTGCGGCCTGCCAAGGTAGTCCGCTGGTGGGCTGCGAGTCAGTTTGTTTACATTGCCCGCCTGCAGCTCTCAGTGGCTGCAGTTTGCTGGTCCTATCCAATGGGAGCTGTGGGAAGCAGCGGCTAGCATGTCCCTGTGGCCCGTGCTACTTCCTGCAGTTCCCATTGGCCAGGAATGGCAAACCGCAGCCACTGGGAGCTGTGGGTGGGCATGCCTGCAGACAGTCAATGTAAGCAAACCATCTCGTGGCCTGCCAGCAGATTACCGCCGTGGGCCGCAGGTTGACCACCACTGTTTTTGGAGACTCACCAGTTTCACTGTTTTTTTTATTTATCTTTTAATTTTTTTATTACTTCTTTCAAAAGCCATCCATTTCTACCATTTTAATGTGAAATCTTTAATTCTGTGTTTGAGGCCTATAAACTTGGAATTGATTATCCAGTTCAGGTTATATGTTGAGAGAAACTTCAGGAAATACCCAAACAGCATTTTTCTGAACTCACATGGTTACAGGTTATTGCATGTTTCTCTTTCAATAGATATTGGACATGTCTACAATTTGTAGCAGATCTACTGCATTATTCAAGGTGCAGTTATTACTTATGGGACATTTAATTACAAAAATGTTACTGTATGATTTGAATGGTGGTAAAAACTTCATATAGCTTTGAGATGGTATAAAACCACTACTAAATTGTAATGATGATTTCCTCTTTTTGCAAGCCACGATACTTAGGTTAGATTCTCTCAGAGAGAGTAAGTTTTTTATATTGAGGCTAAGTTGAGCAAACATTTATACTAAGACACTGTCAGGTTATTGGGAAAAGATACTATTATTTATTTGTCTTGCATCAGTGCCTGTAGGTCTCAGTCAGTTTCAGGGCTTCATTGTGCTAGTACTGTATACAATCATAATGTAAAAAAACCCAAACCCTAAAAATAAAAAAAAAACCTACAAACACTCCCCCACAACAAGAGAGAAAATACAGTTCCTGCCACAAAGAGAACTGGATATTGGTCTTAAATGCCTCAGTTTGGAGATGCGCTTTGTGGAGATGCACTTCTGAGCTAGTACTTTTCAGCATCCAGGAGGCAATCATAAGAGTTTATGCTTCACAGTCTGAAGCGTGTGGGAGACTTTCATTGGTTAATCTTTGAATGAAACAGCTAATTGACAGTACTTCTGATGAGCAAATACATCTATATATTGCATTTTTAGCGATAGTGGCTCAGAGTTGTTTGATCTCAGAGGGATAGGGAATCTATTTAAGGAATAGATTAAATCTGTAAACAGTTGGTCTGACAGCATTTTGAGCGCTATTCTCCAGGATTAATTAACCCATTTTAAATTTGCTAGTCCCACAACATCCAGCATGCACATCCTGGGCATTTAGCCAGTATGAGTGCACCAGTTATTTGCAGCCCCTACCACCACATGCATCTGAGGAAGTGGGTATTCACCCACGAAAGCTCATGCTCCAAATCGTCTGTTAGTCTATAAGGTGCCACAGGATTCTTTGCTGCTGCTACCACCACTACTGGCTTGCTACATTATCTTGTTGATTTGTGTTGCTCCACAAATCTCAGTTAAAATAAAATCAGATGGTGCGTCAGTATGTACTGAGCTCCACAGTCCTAAGCTAATTAACCAATCTTACTAAAGCCAGTCATGCATTTCTTCTTGCTTTGCATTTGGGGTGGGGAGGTGGGGGATTTCACATTAATGCAGAAATGAAAAGAAGTGAGTAGTAAATATTTTTCTCTACATATCTTTGTCCACAGCCAATTTGTCATTAATGTCATAGTTTAAACATCTGCCATTGTTCTTGGAACAAAACCAAACATCTATAGTGCAACTGTGTCACCACCGTAATACTAGTATGCTAATACTAAATCCGGATAAGATTGTGTATTTATCCACCTCATTGTTTACCTCGTTGTGCAATTCAAATGATTTAGTATGGAATATATTGCAGTAGAAGTTGTACACTCTCTTTTTTTAAGTACTTGTAATTTGAATAATGAAATGATGACTTGGAAAAACCTATTTTTTTAATCCAAAGTTTGAACATTTAAAAAAGACAGTCATGAAGAAATTTTTTCAACACATCAAAAAACAAAAATCTATTTTATGAAGAAGACCTGAAAATGCTTTGCCCCAACTCCTTTCCATAATTTTGTATGTATTCATAGATTTTAAGACTGGAAGGGACCATCTGATCGTCTAGTCTGACTGCCTAGATAAGAGAGGTCACAGATTTTCAGTGAGTTATTCCTGCACCTAGCCCAACAACTTGTATTTGGCTAAAGCATATCTCCCAGAAAGGCATTCAGTCTTGATCTGAAAATATCAATGTTGGAGATAATATCAGTTCCCATGGTAGAGAAAAAGAAAATTGTGCCTTATTTCTAATTTGAATTTATCTGGATTCATTGTCCAGCTATTGGTTCTTGTTGTCCTCTCTTTGCTGGATCAAAGAACACTATAATACTGTGAAGGGAATCAAGTCATTTCTATCTCTTCTTTGTGATAAACTGAACACATTTTGTTCTTTGAGTCTCTCATTGTAAGGCATTTTCTCCGTCTCTCAAATTATTTTTGTGGCTCTCTTCTGCACCCTCATCGATTGGAAGTGGTCAAGTGGATCAAATATGGCTTTATCCTCTTTTCAGAGAGCATTGCCATAGTTATTGTGAAAGGGAGATAAATGTCTAACTGCAAATAGTGCAATTTGTATCACCTCCTTTCTAAAAAAAATACATTCAGGGCGTTTCTGTAACACACTTTTTAACGGAATTCTTTATTCTAACCACAGCTCCAGTGAAGTCCCAGATTGAAATACTGATCTAAAGGGAACTACACTTAATCATTACCTTTCAATACAGTTTCAATAGAACTGAAATTCATATTTCAATTTTTAATTAAGCTTCCATGGGACTTCACATTTAAGATAACCCTCCATAAGTAAGGTAGCAGCAGTGGTGCTGCATTATACCTCTCTATTTGGCAGTTTCTTAAAAATTTATCAGCAGTGTTCATTGAATTATTGAGTCTGCCGGTAGCATATTAGTGGTCCTCCTAGCAGATTAAATTCTCTTCAATCTAATAAGTAACTTGTAATAAATCTATCCCTGCTAGGACTCTGGAAGGATATTGCTCAGATCCACAAGCTATAGCTCCAATATTTAAGCTAAAGGCCAAACTCCAAGAGATGATAGTAGCAGCAGCAGCAGCAGCAGCAGCACCACTAAAATCCTCTTCCAGGGCAATAGGGGCAAGATATCAGAATTTGTTGCTAATTTTGAGCAATTCTGTTTCATTCCAGTAAACGTCTGCAAGTTGTTTTCAGCACATCTTTGAATTGTTTCCTTTGTAGAGCCGCAGGCCTAATTCTCCTGCTCTCAAAAGCATGTTCTAAGGCCTAGAAAGATTAAATGATTATTAAAAATAAGGTTAATGATTTTAATTTAATAGGAAGCTATTGAAGTCACTGGAAATGGTATCTCTGTGCACCTACTTGCAGGTTTCCTAGAAATGAAAGATGTACACTAAAGAACAAGCCTTGTTTAGTGATTGGTGCTTTGTGGGCTTTTTGTTGTGTGTATGCTTTGCTTTCTAACTCTTTTTTTTGTTTTTGCTAGGAACTTGATAAAGAGCTTCCTGTGTTAAACCCTTACTTCATTCCAAACCCTGAACTAGTTGGTAAGACTGGAACTGGCATGCGAGTCACATGGTTAGGACATGCCTCAGTTATGGTGGAAATGGATGGACTTGTAATTCTTACTGACCCCATCTTCAGCCAGCGGGCTTCCCCAGCACAGTTTGTGGGTCCAAAACGTTTCCGAGGACCTCCATGCACAGTAGATCAGCTCCCAAAAATAGATGCAGTAATGATCAGCCACACCCACTATGACCATTTGGACTATAATACTGTAGAGAGTTTAAACAAGCGTTTTGGCACTGAGTTGAGATGGTTTGTGCCTCTGGGTCTTTTAGAATGGATGCAAAAATGTGGCTGTGAAAATGTGATTGAATTGGACTGGTGGGAAGAGAATTGTGTCCCCGGTCATGATGCAGTTACTTTTGTCTTTACCCCATCTCAACACTGGTGCAAGAGGACTGCAACAGATGACAACAAGACTCTTTGGGGCAGCTGGTCTGTCTTGGGGCCCTGGAATAGGTTTTTCTTTGCAGGAGATACTGGTTACTGTGTTGCTTTTAAAGAGATAGGCAACAGATTTGGACCTTTTGATCTTGCAGCTATTCCAATTGGAGCTTATGAACCAAGGTATGCAAATTTCAAAGGGTTTGACCAAAAGATATGTAAACTATATCAATGAAATGATATACTGACTTCAAACCACTTTTTTTCTTGTTAGTGGTTTAATACTAACATTGTATCTGCAGCTTCTGAACTTTTCACTTGTCTAAAATACATTTCGGGAAATGTAGAGCAGAAGAGCGATTTGAAAGCTGTGGAAATAGTAAGGCAGAGCAAGGGCATGTCTGTGCTGTGGGCGGCACAGCTGCAGCTATGTTGTTGTCGCAGCATAGTGCAGACGCTTCCTACGTCAACAGAAGGGGTTTTTCCATCAATGTACATAATCCACCTCCCTGAATGGGCGGAAGCTAGGTTGACAGAAGAATTCTTCTGTTGATCTAGTTGTGTCTACACTGAGCGTTAGGTCAGCTTAACTTCAGTACTCTAGGATGTGAATTTTTCATACTTATTAGTGATGTACCTAAGTCAATCTAAATTTTAAGTGTACACCAGAGCCAAGATGTAGAAAGAGAGGGAAAGAAGCTGAAATGTGGTGGTTTTTTTTTATCAGACATTACTCCAAAAACTATTGAAAAACACACAGCCTGGCATTATTTTAATGTGAAAAGAAAGTAGGAATAGGAAAGGCCACTGGGATCACCCAGTCTGAAATCCATTTTCATACATTCACACAATTTACAGTGCTACTATATTATTCTAATTACCACATTACTTTCCCCGATTTCAGTTGTCACATGATTCTGAATGCTTTATAGCATTTGAAAGATGTTTGCCTGGGCATCTATTTCCTCCTTATCATGTGGTATCTAAGCTTTCAGGTGGGATAAAGCATTGGTTCTTAGTAGGGCTGTTGATTTAATTGCAGTTAACTCATGCAATTAACTCAAAAAGTTAACTGTGATTAAAAAAAATATTGCGATTAATCGCACTGTTAAATAATAGACTACCAATTGAAATGTATTAAATATTTTTGCATGTTTTTCTATGTTTTCAAATATATTGATTTCTATTACAACACAGAATGCAAAGTGTATAGTGCTCACTTTATATTATTTTTATTACAAATATTTGCATTGTAAAAACAATAAAAGATAGTATTTGTCAGTTCAACTCATACAAGTACTGTAGTACAATCTCTTTATCGTGAAAGTGTAACTTACAACTGTAGATTTTTTTCTTACATAACTGCACTCAAAACCAAAACAATGTAAAACTTCAGAGCCTGCAAGTCCACTCAGTCCTACTTCTTGTTCAGCCAGTCCCTAAGACAAACAAGTTTGTTTATATTTACAGGAGATAATGCTGCCCTCTTCTTATTTACCATGTCACCTGAATGTGAGAACAGGTTTTCACATGGCACTTTTGTAGGCATTGCATGGTATTTATGTGCCAGATATGCTAAACATTCATATGCCCCTTCATGCTTCAACCACCTTTCCAGAGGACATGCTTCCATGCTGATGATGCTCATTTAAAAAAATGTGTTAATTAAATTTGTGACTGAACTCCCTGGGGGAGAATTGTATGTCTCCTGTTTTGCGTACGTTCTGCCATATATTTCATGTTATAGCAGTCTTGGATGATGACCCAACACATGTTCGTTTTAAGAACACTTTCACAGCAGATTTGACAAAACGCAGAGAAGGTACCAATGTGAGATTTCTAAGGATAGATACAGCACTCAACCCAAGGTTTAAGAATCTGAAGTGCCTTCCAAAATCTGAGAGGGACGAGGTGGGGAGAATGCTTTCAGATGTCTTAAAAGAGCAACAGTCCGATGTGGAAACTTCAGAACCCAACCCATCAAAAAGGAAAATCAATCTTCTGGTGGCATCTGACTCAAATGATGAAAATGAACATGCATCAATCTGCTCTGCTTTGGATTGTTATCGAGCAGAACCCGTTATCAGCATGGACGCATGTCTTCTGGAATGGTGGTTGAAGCATGAAGGGACGTATGAATCTTTAGTGCATCTGGCACATAAATATCTTGTAATGCCGGCTACAACAGTGCCATGTGAATACCTGTTCTCACTTTTGGGTGACATTGTAAACAAGATGTGGGTAACATTATCTCCTGCAAAGTGTAACCAAACTTGTTTGTCTGAGTGATTGGCTGAAGTAGGACTGAGTGGACTTGTAGGTTCTAAAGTTTTACATTGTTTGTTTTATTCTTGAATGCAGTTATTTTTTGTACATAATTCTACATTCGTAAGGTCAACTTTCATTATAAAGAGATTGCACTGCAGTATGTGTATTAGGTGAATTGAAGTATACTATTTCTTTTTTACAGTATATTTTTATTACAAATATTTGCAAAGTGAGCACTGTACACTTTGTATTCTGTGTTGTAATTCAAATCAATGTATTTGAAAATGTAGAAAACATCCAAAAATATTTAAATAAATGGTATGGTATTGTTTAAGCCTGATCAATTTGTTTAATCGCTTGGCAGTCCTAGTTTTTAGTTTTAGCAGTTCTCAAGATAACTGTTGCTAAAATGTCAGAAATGAAGTTTGGGCAGGTTGGGGAAGCAAACCAGAAATCAGAATGGTGAGATTAAAGTCCAGTATTTCTGATGAACTACCCAGTTCAGAAATAAATGCTAGCATTCTCATTGGTGTGCAAAATCTGCTTCTATCTTCCCCTTTAGAGAGGCTTTGTCACTGGCCTTCAATTAATTATAGCAAATTCTAGAAGTTGAACCAATGTAATTTTAATCCTGTGCCTTATACCTTGGGACTTGCTCAGAACACTGAACCTCCAGTAGCAAGCAAAGTGTTCGTTCAATACCGACTCAGAGAGAAGAGTGCTATCTACTGAAGCATGTTTCTTTTGTTGTATTGTATGATTCTTCATACATATTGATTATGGTGATGTTAGCATGAACTTGCTTCAGAGCAAATGGCCCATAAATCCTTAAGCTGAATACATTGGGAAAACGTCCCACCTCTATAAAGAATACTGATTAAAAAACAGAATAGCTCTCCAGATTCTGTGGATGTGCGTGTTGTTGTATACATCTATTGTAATTAGTTAAAGGAATGCTAGTCATTACTAGCAAATGGATTTCTACAGTCTCTGTAACTTGGTGACAGTTATTAGACCTTCCTTTGATTAAATGAGGATATCTTAACACCTCTTGCCTATTTAAAAACCCTAATAAAGAACAGATATCTTGAATGTAAAAGGTTTATACTAAATATGTAAGTTTTATTTTGTGTTTGTTAGGTGGTTTATGAAATACCAGCATGTGAATCCTGAAGAAGCTGTAAGAATTCATATTGATGTTCAGTCAAAGAAGTCTGTAGCAATTCATTGGGGAACCTTTGCTTTAGCAAATGAGGTGAGTTTGGGCTAATCATGAATACATTCAAATTTTCTAAGTATGGAAACAGTAATTAAGCTTAATCATCTCATATTATAACAAACATCTATAAATGGATTATCTGTAGCTCAGAATTATAAGCTTATTTTGTCTTTATCCTTACATAACCGACTACATATTGTATGTATTTAGTTAAGACTAAATTCTACAATTTTTAATACAAAAACTAGTTCAGTTTTCATAACAATTTTAGCTCAAGGTATAAAATGCTCTCAATAAAGCTGAATTTCTTGTGAATGTCATACTTCAAGATAAAAAGGCAGTGAAAAAATATCAGCACATTGGGAGCTTTTGTTATGCAGGCAGATTTGAAATACCACCTCTATTGGCAGAAGAACTGGTGCACAGAAAAAGGGGAAGGCATAATACGCTTGATAAGGAGAGATCAATGTTGCATGTTAAAAGAGCAGGTCTTGTCATCAGATTTGTGGTACTGAGTTAGCATCAACCGGACATGAGACTGCTTATGTAGTAAATGACCACAGATAAGTCATACAGGTAATAGAATTCATGACAGATGAGTTAAGGGAGAGAATAAGAGAAGAAACCCAGAAAGACAGACTATAATTCTGGTTCGGCATTTGAAATTGTGCATCCATGCCTTAAATAATCAGACACTTGGGACATAAATCTAGATCAGATGACGGGACAAAGAAGAGCTTGTGTCCGAAACCCAGAAAGAGAAATTGACACAGAAGGTAAAGATTTCTGCAATTGATCTTCATATCGGAATGCCCTAAATTGGGAAGAAAATATTTACAATAGTACATCAGCAGGTATTACAGAAATGTGCTGGATAGCAAGACTAAAAGACAATCATGGTTTTTATTACTATTATAGATGAAATTATTAATGAGTCACAGGGTGAAAAAACTTTCTGGAATGGGGGATGGGAGTGTTCTGTTGTATGGATAGTAATTTAGGTATACAAAAATCAGGGACAGCAGAAATGTGAATAAATGTTGTGACAGAGTCAGGCCAGATGGCTACAAGAGAGTGGTCAAAGGTAGATATGTTAGCTCCGGGTTAAGCAGGTCCCTTTTCCCTGGGTAAGATAACAGGGACTATTCCAGAACACTCAGGAACTTTCTAGAATTAATTAAGGCAGGCAGGCTAATTAGGACACCTGTAGTCAATTGGGAAGTTACTAGAATTAATTAAGGCTAAGCGGGACACCTGGTATAAAAAGGGTCTCACTCCAGTTAGTGAGGTGTGTGTAAGGAGCTGGGAGTGAGAGGACGTGCTGCTGGAGGACTAAGGATTACAAGTGTTAACAGACACCAGGAGGAAGTGTCCTGTGATGAGGACAAAGAAGGTGTTGGAGGACAGGGGGAAGTAGCCCAGAGAATTGTAGCTGTCGTGTAGCTGTTCCAGAAGGCACTCTAGAGAGCTGCAGTCCACAGGGCCCTGGGCTGGAACCCAGGGTTCCCCCCAAAATCTCCCAACTCCTGATCCAACACAGAAAGATCTCTGAGGCTAGCAAAATCCGCCAATAAGCGCAGGCCCCACCAAGGTAGAGGAGAAACTTTATCACAATATGTAACTGCTAAGTATCATAGGGGTAGCCGAGTTAGTCTATATCCACAAAAACAAGGAGTCTGGTGGCACTTTAAAGATTAACAGATTTATTTGGGCAAAAGCTTTCATGGGTGAAAAACCCCACTTCTTCAGATGCATGTGTGTACTGCTAAATTTGCTTTTATTGCTGTATCATTTGCAGACAGTCAGAAGTTAGAATATTACACGTGTAAATCACATTTTACATGTTTAGTAAAGTGTTATATACTGTCTAATCCTGCATAATTAACAGTTCCTTTTATAGTTAATTTGAGGTACACTTTATTGACAATTTCATATCCTGTTCTATTGCTCAATTTTTACCTTCATAAACAAGTTTCTAATATAGGTAATATGTTGCCACTGTTTGTAAAATTGTAGTTTAGGGGAAATTCTTGTTAAAACATCTATATGCATTTTATTTTGTAACTAGTAGCCTGGATACTGAGTTATTAAGGCAGCAACATATGTAAACACAATATCTTTGATACAGCATTTCACATCCAGGCTACCTTGAATAGTCTGTGCCTTTAATATCCAAGATACAAGGAGTGCTTTTTTCATTATTCTGAATATATGTTAAACTCCCGTAAGCCTTTTTTTAATATGCTTTGCTTTGTATTCAGGATAGCATTGCCTAGAAATGCTGTGTGCATAGTATACCTTCTTCAGATGAAGAGTTCATATTACCTACATTTTTTTAAAATAAATTTAACGCAGCAAGAAGACAGCATTGAAATGACAATTTGTTTGCTTGAACAATTAAACTGAATAACCTTTAAATGTGGGAGAGGGAAACCTATATTTTTTGTTGATCATGACAGGGAATGCATTTTTCTAAAACTGGGAAAGAAGTGCCATCTACTGAATCACCAACCTCACTTCCTCCAGTACTTAACATTTCCCCATGGTTCCCAACCTAGGAGTGAACTGGTCCTGTTTATTTAAGAACTCTTATCCAATAGGGTGTGAGGTAATATGGATTTTGAGTCATAGATGCATATTTAGCTAGTATTGTAAAGATTATAGGTCATCTGTTGTCTGTTACTAATTGTATAATTTCAGTGGGGTGTTTAAATAATAAAAACCTCCAATCGCTTCCCCCCCCCCCCCAAAAAAAAACAACACCTTTCATGTTCACGTAATCTCAGAAAATGTACACCTGGTACACTTTGCCTAGTATATCTAAAAGGTGAACCAGTTTGTCTAGAGCAGTGGTTCTCAACCTGGGGCCCAGTCAACACAGCTGCAGCCCACATGACATCCTCAGGCCCATAGTAGTAGTGTTGGATGCGGCCCACAATGGTAAATAGGCTGAGAACCACTGGTGTAGAGCTTGAAAGCCATATTTTCTCTAATGCTGGCATTGTCTCTTTCTCCCCTCCATCCCCAGTATTACTTGGATCCTCCAGTTAAACTGAATGAAGCCCTTGAAAGATATGGCTTGAAACCTGAGGATTTCTTTGTCTTGAACCATGGAGAATCACGAGACTTGAATATAAATGATGATGATGGATTTGAATAATAATTTTAAAAAATCTGGAAATTCTTTGAGCCTTGTTTTGATTTGTACTAGGAAATAATGAAAAGATTGATAGCTTCATAACCCTCTAATGAAATTTTCTAAAAATTTGTACTGGATTTTTAGACTCCAGGTTTGTTAATTTCAGAGGTAAAAATTGTACATCTGCTTGATCACACAATTGCTTATAAACTGAATGGCATATTGACAGATGATTTAAACACTAAATGTACAAAGCATTAATGGTCTAGAAATGCCTTGTAATTTCAACTATGTACATCCACCCCAAAAAATGCTTTAATTTTTTTTCATATATGGTTTTATGGGATGGAGTCTTCCACCTGTTGCGAAAGCCTGTTTAAAGTAAAATACTGATTTTACTGAATGCCTGTATGTTTGCATTTCATGAGAAACTAAAAATGATCTAAAGAAATGTGCCTTTTTAAAGAGAGAGATTGCTTAAGATATGCATCATTAATGCATAATTACTGCTGGCCAGAATACCTGTATTTTCTTTGTTTTAAAATTACTCTATCATAGATCTAAATATTTCTGTTGTTTTGAGATTGGTTTTCCTTGTCAAATACAGTACATAGGAGCAAAATGAGTTTATCTGAAGTCATGATTCAGCCTTTTATTTCTGTATTTTTTTTTTTCAAATAAGCAGAGGCACTGATGGCATTGTCTCAAATACGGGCTATAGAAGACTTTTCACAGCTTCCATATGGCTTTATTAAGCATGCTGTGGGATTATAAAATGTGTGCAGTATTGTAAAACTTGGCAAAATGCATCTGTATTAATTGCCATACTAATTTACAAAATAAAGTCTATTGCCAGGAAAATTGTAATTTTCCTTCACCTTTCATTGTAAAAAGTTGCTTTACTATTTACAGGATTGTTAGTTATACCAAAACATAAGCCTGACTGCAGGGTACGGATATTTTTTGTTCTCTGAATGCATTGCATATTAAATTCATAAGAACTGCCATAGTGAGTCAGACCCAAGGTCCATCTAGCCCAGTGTCCTGTCTTCTGACAGTGGCTAGTGCCAGGTGCTCCAGAGGGAATGAACAGAACAGGTAATCATCAAGTGATCCATCCCATCACCCATTCCTAGCCTCTGGCACACAGAGGCTAGGGACACCATCCTTGCCCATTCTCGCTAATAGATGGACATATCCCCCATGAACTTACCTGGTTCCTTTTTGAACTCCTGTTATAGTCTTGGCCTTCACAACATCCTTGGGCAAATTGTTCCACAGGTTGACTGTCTCATGGGGGACTTCCCCCACTTTTTTTCTTGTTAGTGGTTTAATACTAACATTGTATCTGCAGCTTCTGAACTTTTCACTTGTCTAAAATATATTTTGGGAAATGTAGAGCAGAAGAGAGATTTGAAGGCTGTGGAAATCATAAGAGAGCAAGGGCAGGCCTGTGCTGTGGGCAGCCCAGCTGCAGCAGCATAGTGCTGATATATCCTACATTAACAGAAGGGTTTTTTCCATCAATATAGATAATCCCTGCCACCTTCTCTCTTCCCTCCCTGTGAAGAGCCTCCATATGCACATATCCTCATTTTCCCCAGGCAGTATAACATTCAGGATGTTCTAGATCCTTTTGTGTACTCACTTTGCCAATGCCCCAGAAAGAATACCACATGGACAACCACTTCACAAGCCCTACAGTTAGCAGTTAGATGCTGCAGAGTAGGAAAAATATGCCAGCACAGACCACATCTCTCCACTCAAGTCAGTCTGCTGTCAGCAAGCTCATGTGAACATGTACTCTGTGCTCTCCTGCACCCTTGTGATCCAGTTAATTGGCCAGAATCCACATGCTGGCAACATGCAAGTTTCTCTTCCTTCAGCAATCACGGTATTTGTGCTGTCAGTTCCAAACCTCCATGCTGTGTGGTTTTGGGGACACCACATAAATCTGCCTTCCCACCACACCAGAGCTATTGCCTCATTTCCTGCCCCCTCTGCAGCCACAACCCCTATACCTGCTCACCCTGAAGTCCTTGGTTTTCAGTTCCTCCCCACCTGATATAACAAAACTTTTGCCTAGGCTCCCTGCTGACTATTCTGCTGTGTTCAAAGTAAACCTCCCCATAAAATGAAAAACAGCAACTTGCAGCAAGCAACATGCATTGTTAAATCTTTATTATACAGGTGTACAAAGGTTTGGACTGGAACCACCAGTGGTGGGTAGCTCCCCAAGGAGGCAAACATGAAGTGGATACATAGAAACCCCCTCCCATTTTTCTTTTTTAGTGCACACTCACTGCAATCCTTCCAGACCACATCTATACAAGTGAAGAGGAGAACATGTTCTTAAATACCATTCTCAATTTGGGTCCCTCAAAGATTTAGTGGGTGCCATGCACTACTTTGGGTAAAACTCAAAAGACAGATTTTGATCTGCATCACATCAATAATTCAGGCTCTAGCTCTGTGCAAAATACACAAAAAACCATCTAAAAATTGTGAAAAATAGCTATTTTCAGGCCTCTCTCTACATCCTCTAGCTCAAATGGCCCTGCATTTGGGTCACTAACCCTACTTTGCAGTCTTCTGGGGCACACCAGATTTCAGAGGAATATGACTAAGCATGTCAATTTTAGAGGACTTAAAGTTTGACCTTTAAATAAAAGTTGTGACAACCTAAACTACAGTGGTGCTCCCACACCACTATACAACAGTTCCTGCCCCAAAAAGCTCACAGACTAATTGAAATGGTGGATGTGTGCAGTTTGTGCATACATTGGGATACACTGACAGAGGTGTGGAGTGCAGGGAGATTGGGGTATACTGGCAGAGTTCAGGGGTGCTGCACTTCCCTCACTGGAGCCTCCCAACCCCTCTCTTATCCCCATATAACTCCCTCCTCCTATTCCACTGCCCCCTAATATCTCTTCCCCCCCCCAGGAAGCATTCACATGTCTACTCCCCCCCCCCCCCCAAGACTTTGATTATTCCCCCTGCAAAAAATCTGCCATCCATGACTCAAATTGTAGCAACCTTTTGTCTTAGATAGGGGCTTGTGATTTACTTATCCTTGGCTATGTTAATTGAAGGGTGAGTGCACAGCCATCAATCTTAATGAGGTCTGTGAGTTATCCAGTCCTTAGTACCACTCACTTTAACAGTAAAAGGAAACAGTTATTTTGGGGGAGGTGAGGGTGGTCTGTAACTCAAGAACTCCTTGGTCAAATGACTCCAAGTTATGGTCACTAACACTACCCTGTGCCCCCATGAGCGCATCAAATTTCAAAAGCCATTCAAATAACATTTCTAATTTTAGAGCACTTTCAAGAATTGAGCTATAAAGCATATAAAGTGGCAAATGTTTTTCTGTGTTGGTGCATTTGCACTGTAAATATACATTCTTAAATACCACTCATTTTGGGCTCCCTTAAGACTTAGTGGGTGCTATGCACTAGCTTGTGTAAAACTCAGACTATTTTGACCCACATCAGCAATTTGAGCCCTAGCTCTGTGCAAAAAACAAAAATACCATTTTGAAAAATGGTAACTTTTTCTAGGGCTTATATCTCCACATCAATAACCATGCCCTTCACCGCCCCAGGCACACCAAATTTCAGAGGAATGCAACTAAGCATGTTGATTTTAAAGGATTTAGAAAGACTGACCTTTAAACAAAAGTCAAGATGCAACCTTAACTATAGTGACACAACTGTGCCACTATAATTCTTTGTTCAGGGATTTTTAGTGGCCTTGTTTCAGTACAAGATGTTTTCTACTACATGTTCTACATTCTATAGTCAAAGTGCATTTGTTTTTTGAGCTGATACACTTTGCAATTAAGAGGGTAATATAATGCTTATAAGCTGCTTGTTACATTTGTTTCTAGTTCCCTTCAAAATATGTTTATATAATTTGACTAATCTCATTATGCTTTCAGCCAAGTAATAATGTGGGGATTAATTTTACTTAATAGATGTTCCAGTATTTCCCTGCACATGTATAGTAAAGTTAATAGAATTACATAACTAAAATTTAAGGTTCACTTTTTAAAAGTTGAGCTTGTTGTTTCATAACTTACTGTAAATTTGAAATGGAAATATTTCCCTGACCCAAAGTGTCTTTCCTCTGTCATGTACACACACTAGTTTTGTGTAGGAGACTGTCAGTACTAAACAGACCATTGTTTTGCATAACTCTGAAAGAGTATTAAATGCATTGTAAGCTGTCTTGCTTACAGTAATGTAATGGTGCTCAGCAAAATAAGAGCAGTGGGTTAAACTTCATTCTTTCATGAAATGAAATTCATTTTAGCATTCAATAAACATTTTCTATTACTGTAATTTAACGGAGTATCTCGTTTTAGTATCTCCTCTTAGTTGCGTTATTATTTTGGCAACTTGTTCTTTCACTTCCGTATCATGGTGATGCAATAAACATACCAGTTTCTTAGTATATTGGGTAGAATGCCCACAGAGCAGAGAAAAAACTGAATCTTCACTGTATTGATCCTGGGTAACGATGCCCTCTTCATTTTTCATATTCTCATTCAAATTTGCAGCAAACATCAGGGCTCTAAGTAGAATCTCTTTGTTTATGCAGTTGTCAAAGAGTGAAAGCAATGATTGTGCCTGTGACATTAAATACATAAAAGTAATGTTTATTCATCAATTGAGAAGTAAATGTGTGAAGAATTCCTGTTGTAACCCCCCCCAAACACCAATGATTTCTTAAAAAATAAAAAATACTGATCTACAAACCAGACAGCTTCCAACTAAAACTCACTAAAATAGAACCATACATATATATTCATTACAGCTACCATGCGCTATAAAAGCATGTCAAAGAATTGCAAGGACTGCACATTTTTCTTTTTGGAAAAAATTGGCTCGTGTTTTGCAACCTGACATATGCTTTGTAGTCTGAATCTTTAGAATGTGGCTGTCTGGAAAATTCCCATTTTCATTTATAAGAGCAGGAATATTGTTTTCATTCTGAATGGTATTTCAGTTGCCTTGAACAGTGCCTGAATGTCAAGTATTTATAAAGTGTTTTAAAGTGCAGACAGGATAAAAATACAATTTTGGTATACTAAAGACTGATCTTGGCTACTCAAATATTGGTTCAGGTAAAAATCAGGGGCAAGACCAAATACAGTTAACTTTTTAATTTAGTTTTCAAAAACTTAGCCTAAGCATGTAATTACAACTACATACTACTATCCTAATTTTCAGGGCTATCAAAAGGTACTGGATTGACAACTCTGCACTGCTATGTGCTTATCAACAGATCTGACACAAAATGGGCAGTGACAGAACCAGTTTCTCCATCCTGCCCCTGCCAATGAGATGTCATTTAGCTATTGAGGCTCTGATCCTGCAAACATGCACACTGAGTTCAGTGGGACTACTAACATGCTTTAAAAGTTAGGCACATATGTATTTGTTATCAGAGGGGTATATATTTGGAGGATCACAGGAACAGTTCATGAATCCCCTGGGTACTCCAAAATGGTGGCTGCTCAGCACCTACCGGCATCTCCCCTATCAGTGCCTTTCCCTCCCCCTAGCACCTCCTGTCCACCGGAGGCCTTGCCGATCAGTGCCTCCCCATCCCCTCCAGCACCTGTTCTGCGGCAGACAGGAGGTGCTGGGGAGAGGAGCAAGGGCTGGGTGTGCTCAGGGGAGGTGGCAGAACAGGGTGGGAAGAGGTGGGTCAGGAAGAGGCAGGGGCCTTGGGGGAAGGGGTGGAGTGAGGGGTGGGACCTGGGACAGAGCAGGGGGGAGGAGCAGCACTTGGCACGTTAAAAAGTCGATGTCTATAACCTCTGTGACTGTCACCAAGGTTGCTAGTTTATGTTGATTTATGGAGCATGTCTACTGGGACTGGATAGAGATGGATAAATTCATTTCACATGCATTCAACAAGGACAAGTGCAGAGTCCTGCACTTAGGACGGAAGAATCCCATTCACAGTTACAGACTAGGGATGGCTAGGAAGCAGTTCTGCAGAAAAGGACCTAGGGGTTACAGTGGATGAGAAGCTGGATGTGAGTCAACAGTGTGCCCTTGTTGCCAAGAAGGCTAACAGCATTTTGGGCTGTATAACTAGGGGCACTGCCAGCAGATCGAGGGATGTGATCATTCCCCTCTATTCGACATTGGTGAGGCCTCATCTGGAGTACTGTGTCCAGTTTTGGGCCCCACACTATAAGGAGGATGTGGAAAAATTGGAAAGAGTCCAGCAGAGGGCAACAAAAATGATTAGGGGGCTGGAGCACATGACCTATGATGAGAGGCTGAGGGAACTGGGATTGTTTAGTCTGCAGAAGAGAAGAATGAAGGGGGATTTGATAGCTGTTTTCAGCTACCTGAAAGGGAGTTCCAAAGATGGATCTAGACTGTTCTCAGTTGTCCTTGATGACAGAACAAGAAGTAATAGTCTCAAGTTGCAGTGGGGGAACTTTAGGTTGGATATTAGGAAAAACTTTTTCACTGAGAGCGGTGAAGCACTGGAATGGGTTACCTAGGGAGGTGGTGGAATCTCCTTCCTTAGAGGTTTTTAAGGTTAGGCTTGACAAAGCCCTGGCTGGAATGATTTAGTTGGGAATTAGTCCTGCTTTGAGCAAGGGGTTGGACTAGCTGACCTCCTGAGGTCCCTTCAACCCTGATATTCTATGCTTCTATGATACATTATACTCATGTTCTTAAGTGGAAGGTCAGCTTAATTCTTTTTTAAATTCTTACTTCTGTTGTTAAGAATGCTTTACATTATTTAAACTGATTATTTTAAAAGTCAAGCATGTGTTACACTTAATTTGCCCTCTTCATTTTGGATGAAAAGAACACTCATTTTCTCTTTAAGGTTCTAAAGTATTAGCATCACATTACATCATTTGGGACGCAAACACTGAATACAAATATTTATTTGTTGGAAGGAGGTAAACATTGTTTTTAGTTAATGGAAACATTTTTATTGGTCTCAGGTTTTATACAAGCTTGTTTATACATCTGCTTCATTTTTGGCTCATATTTGACCTTACAATGTCTCTTGATAAGACTGCAGTCCATAGTCAAATGAAGTGGAAGTTCATCAAGAACAAAAGTCCACTTTTTTTTACTTTGACCTACTGCTTATATCCTAATAATGGAGCTGTGGTAAGACATGGTATCTGTAGAGCAGCAGTCAGGCTGTTTGTGCCTGTGACTCCCACAAAGCGGTTTTAAAATGGGAGTACTGAAACCAAATATTGTGATGTCTGATTTTGTTTTGGGAAGCTCATTTGAGAGTAAAAAACAGTACAGCTAAAAGGCAACTTGAAGTGGTTTAGATTTAATTTGTTACCATATCAACTTTCTTTTACATATAGCTGAAACGGATGCAACCACCAGGTGCTGAAAGGTAAAGTACTTCATGTACTAAAGACCTTGGGACAGTGGCAGATTAGCCACTGGGCCTGTGCCCAGGGGCCCCTGCCAATTGGGGTGCCCCTGTGCCCCAACCTGCTCTATCCATTCGCCTGCTGCCCTGCAGGAGTGCCCGGTAGGCAGAGCGGAGCAAGCCCCCGCACCTCAGCCCCATTTCCCTGACTAGACTGCCAGCAGGAGGGCCGGGGGTGGAGGGGAGGAAGTCTGCAGGCGGAAGGAGTGGGAAGGGGGGCCCCCACTTGCTCTGGCCCAGGGCCCCACAAATCCATAATCCACCTTTGCCTTGGGAGCTGCATTGGGAGGGGTACTGTGTTCATAAAGCTGTCTTATCAAAACAGTACATCTGTCGATAGAGATGTTTTGTGTATATTGCATTTTCTATCTTTCTCAGCTGCAAAAGTTATGACAGTTGAGACAACAGTGGTTGAGAAAGTGAGGATAATTTGCAATGTTGGATGCATTTGAAATGATTTGCAGCACTTCCTCAGGCCACGTTCCTTCTGTAGATGAATAAGTGAAAAGTGACAACTGGGTATATTATTTTGTGTCTCTCATGTATGAGCAGCAACCAATGCCCTTGTTTTGTGGGAAGGGATGGAGAGAGAGTGGCAGTTTGCAGAAGCCTTATCATTCTGCATTATATACAGGAAGCATGACCAACAGTGGCCATATGGCGAACATGTTAACCATGCACATGGGTGAATCTTCATACGTGAATGTGATGTCTCTGATATAGCATGACCTGGAAGAGGCTTAGCATGCTTTTACCTACCGTTCCTGGTCTCAGCCTGCTTTGGCCATGTAAAGTAAAATTCCAGCATTAAAAACGTACAGCTATTTAAGAATCATACAATTTGAAGTGTAGATTAAATAAGAACATCATGAACTTTTGTACTAAAATGTTCAGCAGTGAAGCAACTTGAAAATGGCAAAAGTCTTACTTGAGCACTGAAAAGATGTCTTGTCATGGCTGGGTTTGCAGATAAGTTCACAAGTACTTTCAGAACTTGAATCTGAAATGAGAACATAATAGTTCACATGGAAAAACTCTTAAAGTGAGGGGAGGAGAATCTGAATACTGTCTCCTTCGCCCTTGCCTTCCCTCCTCCCCGCAACTTTGCATGAAACAGTCTCCCTACCAGAATTTGCCACACGATCACTCTCTAATTCCAAATAAAGATTTACGTCTTCAGTGATGTCCACAAGAAAAGAGCCACCCTCCACCCCAGGTCTAAGCTTCTCAGTTTGTCCTTGCTTTCTTTGCATCTGTAAGCTCTTTGGTACTGGGACTGTCTTCATTTACTGCTTTTGAACAGAGAGAAGCAAAGTGTCAGCCTTTAACAATTAATTCATTGTAGCTAAAGCAACAGAGGAGGAAAAATACTGCAGGGGCAAATTCTGCTCTTATTTACACTGGTGTCAATCTGTAGTAACTCCAGTGTGCTCTCTCTACTAACTTCAGTAGAGCTACTCTGGTTTTTACACAATGAAACAGAGGAGAACTTGGCCTTTCATATCTAAGGGCTTGATCCTCCACTCACTGAAATCAATGATGCAGCTTCCATTGATTTTAGTAGTGCAGGATTATGCATTAAATAAATCCACGGTTTAGTAAACCAGCTATGATGCTAACAGGCATCAGAGAGCTGTCCGACCAGCTCAGATTAGAGCAATAAAGCAATTGACTGGTGTGTTTATATCAAATAAATGCTAGAAGGTCATAGTGTGTTCAGGCCAATTCACTTGCTAGAAAAGAACAAAGGCGGATGTTATCATGTTACGATTACATGGCATATGCCCCGGTAATTACATTTACTCTTCATTCATGAAAATTAGTGTAATGTTAATGGCAATATCTTCACTTATCTATAAACCTGTTGATTGCTATCTCATTACATCACGTATTACCTTGTACTTTAGTCCTAGATCAAACGGATGTATTAGCGTGTTAAATATAGGACTGTAGCTATTTTAGTATTTTAGAATTGCAACCATGCAAATTGGACTGGGGGGGCGGTGAGAGGGGGAGTAACTCCAACTTCTGTTTACAATCTAAGTAGACAACAAGCAGATAAAAAATGGGATGCAACAAAAGTGACTAAGTGATGTTCAGCACATATCTCCTAATTCCATATTTTAAAACTCTCTCTCTCACATGCAGTGAAAGGCAGCTGAGACAGGAATCAATACGCTTTGTAGAACTGCATTTTCAGGAGGCCTTAGGACGTACTTAATCATTTGTGCTTCTCTATCCTTCAGTACAGTTCTGAACTGCCCTGCAGTTAATGCTGAAGTGAGCATAACAAATAATTCCCAGTTTAAAACTTTTTCTTTAGCAATTGATATGTATTTACAGTCTTTTCACAATGTTGTAGTATTAAAAAACAAACAAAACTAAATAGGTGTCTGGAAATGCTGAGTAAGGCTTAACGCTGATCTCTTCTCCTTTCCCATCACATAACTAGGCTTGGCATGGCAGAATTTTTTATTTTTATTTTTAAATAATTCAGACAGTATTCATGTTTATTTTTATTAATTCAGTTGTGAAATTATGGTGGGTGGCAGACAATAATTAAGGCTAAGATTTAGTCATGGGTATTTTTAGTAAAAGTTATGGACAGGTCACAGGCAATAAACAAAAATGAATGACCCGTGACCTATCCATGATTTGTACTATAAATACTCCTGACTAAATCTTAGGTGCTTGGGATATGGGAGTGGCTTGGGGCACTGCTGCTGCTCCGGTGGCTGAGCAGCAGCCAGTGTGGCTGGCCCCGGCACCGCCCAAGCACCAGCCACTGCAGAAGTCATGGAATCCACGACTTCCATTACCTCTGAGACAGACTTGCAACCTTAGCTATCATTAATGACAATAAATGTTAAGATTCAAAAAGTTAAAGCTTCATAACTGTTAAAATGCAAAATTATCAATATGTCAAAATACACAAAATAAATATCCTCAGATTAATCCTCAAGCAGCATTTTTCTTACTTCGCCTATCAATAAATTTCAAGTACCATTGTTGAAAATATTTTTACATCTGTTTGTGGATGTATGGTAAAAAAAAAAAAAAAGTCTACATTTAATGACATTTCCCAATAAAATATAATCCTTCCAAGTCCATGCCTATGATTTACGTGGAGATATAAAAGTAATTATTTTACAGTGTGGTTTTTGGGGGAAGATGCAGGTATGCTACATTTCTTAAGGTGCAGTATCTGAGCTATTATCAGGAGCTATACAGGAAAGGATTGTGAGTTATTACATCAGTGATACGCTTTGTGGAATGGTGGATTTGAGAATCCTTGGTATTACAAGATGGGGGTTCATGAAATCCCCAGAATTTTGGATGAAGGAGATAAATTCATGAAATTAGAGGCATGTGTACCTGCAGGGAGATGCTGTACAACATTTCAGTAAGCCAACATCTATAGTAGCAGGCAAAGGAGGAGCATCAGAGATACAAATAAAACAGGCTATTTTTAGGAAGGAGGTTTAGTTTTTAATATTAGTGAACTCTGATTATATGGGGAGACAGAGCTAAAACAGTTTATGATTCTTGTTGTGTGTTGGATATGTGAACAAGGAAATGTGACTGGTGACCAACAACAGGTTACTGGGAGTGAAGTCACAGAGGTGAAAGATTTGGAAAGATATTTAATCCAGTGATTTACAGTAAGCACCATAATTGGAGGGATGGCAGCAACTCCCTTTAGCTTTTGCAGAACACTTGACAGTAGCTTTTGCATCAAAGGACCCTATCTTTAAAGTCAGCTGTTGCCTTGATAAATACAAGGGATGTCAGATATTTAGGGCCAAATCCTACTTGCCTTACTATGCAAGTAGTCCCACTGGGCTCTGGGAGACTACTTGCAATGAATAAAGCAAGCTGGATTTGTGTTAGTCATAACTACAGATTTTTTAAATACTGCATTTTCAATTCCGATTGAACGCATGAAGCACATTTCTATCCTTTTATTTCTGAGAGTCTAATATTCTTGAATCGCCATCTCGTGGCATGTACTTTAAAGCATCTACTACTAGTTTATGTACTACTGCTGATTGTTTAACTTACGTAAGTAGCCCTGATCAATCAATGGAACTATTTATGGAAGAAGAGTGAGCAAGATTTAAATGTTGGTGTGAGTTGATGTACAGATGTCAGCGGAATTGCTCCAACTTAGATTAGCTCTGAATTTTGTCCTAATGGAGGAGTGTGACCCAGGAACCTCATAGTGTCAACTGGCAGAGGGGGTGCATAGAGTTTTCCTGGGATCCACTGGATGAGGTATATGCATAATAATTCACTAAAGGGTGTCATGTGATGTTTATACCAAGAGCCCAGAGCCCACCTGGTCATCATAACCATTGCAAAATGTATGGATGGATAATATGTAATTCCTTAAATGTCTGTACAGAAAATTATGTTCTTAAGGCAGGTAACTAGCAGGTGACATGTTTTGGACAGATTCCGTTCAGACAGGAGGTAACAGATCTGTCTGGTCATGAGTATATTGGGCATTATATGTCTCACAATGGATGCCTGTTTGCATACTGAGCCAAATGACAATCAAGACACTGCAAAATCTTCAAGAGGAAAATTGCAGTAAGAAATAAACAACAGGAGAGGATCATTTATGAGTAAAGAGAATGGATTCTTGGTGTATATCTGGGGATGCAAAGTTATTCCCTGAATCCTTCAACTGAGGAGGCAAACAGTGTGTTTGTCTTATAACTGGAGGGTCACAGCCAAGTCTGGCTGTAAAATACTGGAAGGATTTTAGGTGAGCATTGCGCTATAAGACATGAAAATGTTGAGTTAATTAAGTCTAGGTTCTAGAGTGCATGTTATGATTTTATATCTGGACATTTGTTTCCAATACTTTTACTTACTATCACTTGAGCTGTTATACTTTGTTAAATAAACTTTTACTTGTTTTCAATATAAACATATCTACATGCTGCATGTGAAGCAGAGTAGCTATCTGAGTGAAACTGGTAAGCTGGGCTGTACTGCTTCTTTGGAAGCAGTGAACCTGGGAATACTGCAAGGGTCTAGCAGAACAGGGGCTGGACACTCTAGGGAGATACTCAGAGGCTTTAGTGTGCCCATCACTAACCTGTAGAGAGACAGTGAGGCTTGCATAGGCAGTATTTATGTTGCCCATGACTGATGGATTTGGGGACACAGCAGGCACAGTCAAGGCTTCCTCATGCTAAGGGCAGTTGGTAGCAAGGTGCCTCACAACCATGGGTACCCCCGGGAAGCATCACAAGGAGAAGAAAAGATTCACATTATTCCTGGTAGTAATTTACAAATAAATATACAATTTTCCTTTTTTCAAATACCACTAAGAAGCAGTATCTTCACATGTGCAACAGGTCTTCTATTAGCATTGCAACTATGACAAAAATTCAGATGAGCCTATACTCATAGTAATTAGGGTCACAGACATACCCAACATAATAAAAGTCTTCTGTGAGTCAGATCCACAAGATGGCTGTTGACTGTGATGACCTACTCTCCCTGATACACAACTTCCAGGAGAGCCATATTATAGACAGATAGATTAGATAGATAAAGAACACCAGAGTTAAGATCACCATGTGATTCTGAGAGCAAACTTTTGCTCACAGTCTCCAGAGATTCATAGACTTTAAGGTCAGAAGGGACCATTATGATCATCTAGTCTGACCTCCTGCACAATGCAGGCCACAGAATCTCACTCATCCACTTCAATAACTCAGACATAGGTTAGGGGTTTGTTACTGAAGTCCTCAAATTGTGGTTTGAAGACCTCAAGCTGCAGAGAATCCTCCCGCAAGTGACCCATGCAACAGTGGAGCTCTCCACATGCAGATCTCCTTTGCCCTGTGCTGGGGTGGTGGTGATCTACCTCCAAGGGACTATGTACTTACTGGGATCCTATAGAGGGCTCTCATTTGTTTTGGGATGGTGCATTCCACACGCAGAGAAGGGATGAATGGAGTTTTATTTTCCACAGCAGCACCACAGAGATTAGCTAGGAAAGGTAATAAAGCTTGTGGTGTTATTATCTGTTCCCCATCTCTGTGCAGGGGCAATATCCTTTATAATGGGGTCCATGGGGCAGTTGAAACTGAGAAGCAGTGGTAGCATTACTTCATTTTCCCTGATAGGTCATATAGTGGAAAGGGCTGGTGGGGTTTCTAGAGCCATTGCAAAGGCACAGGACTGCTGTGCGGATGGCTCTGGTCTCCTATAGCATCCAGCAATACGGGGGCAAAAACAAGACTCCATCTCCAGAGAGTCTTGGAAACTCTTGGGGTGAGAAACGCTGCAAGACGATCCTTGTGAAGTACTCTTCCCTCCTGTGGGAATTTCCACTGGAGAGGACAATTGGGTAATGTTCGCAAGTCCTTTACACATTCTCCACTAGTTATAGCTACTGAATTGTAAAATTATTTTTCTTTAAAAAAAAATACACCACAGAGTACCTTAGAAACTGATGGTTTAAAAAAAAAAAAAAAAAAGGCAAATCTAAACTGGAAGACATCTCAGTCAAAGTTAAGCAGCTTGGTTACTATCTGGTTATGATAGTACAGTAAACAGTACCTGTGTCCTTTCATTTCCTTCTGAAAGCAAATGAAGAAAGCACGGAATTGCATTTGTCATCATATGGTGGTAGTCATTGGTAACAGACATATTTGTTAATAATCTAAGTTCAGCTAGCTGCAGATCAGAGTTCAAAGGTGATAACTCAATCTCCTTACAGACCTGTAAAATGTATACCTTAAAGAACAGAAAAAGAAATGGTTAAATGTACAATTTGTTGATCCAGCCAAAGAAGTTCACAGTTAACATCCCAGTGTCAGTAGTCACGATGGCTCAAAATCATGATTCCCAGTAGCAAGAGGATAAATAAATAAATAAAAACATTGTATAATCAGTCTCATCTTTGATCAAGAACATGTAAATAAGGCACTAGCAGTAAATAAGTGATGTTAAGTTTTAGCAGAAACTATAATTAAAGGAACACTATCAATCTGATTTTTTTTTTAATCAGTTTTCTGATAGAGCTACTTTTAGACAATATGTTCTGATTTAAACAAAAAAAACAACCCTGTTCCTCTACATAAATTTACAAGGGCCTTTTGGACAGGTCCAAAGTAACATCATTGAATGGCTGTCAGACTATGCATTTATGATTCCCATCCCATAGCATCTGAACACACCCCCTATGCCAGTATTTAAAAACTGGAACTAAAATGTCTCTTCCTTCCCACCCCACAAGAAATAGGTACTGTAATTGAATTGCTTACAGGGTTTATTGGTATATGTGATACATTTATGGAGGCAAAGCTAGGCAGAGGAAATGAGTTTTGCAGTTAGTTGCAAAAGTGGTTAGTTACATGGTCATTCTTATCCCTTGTAGCAGTGAATTCCATAGTCCAGGTCCAGCTTCTGAGAAAGTCCTCCATCTCCACTTATTGATCAATAGTTTCCATTTACATTGGAAAGTAACTTTTGTAAGGGTTCACGGTTGTAGAGGGATAGGTGTGAATGAGTACTTGCACTGGACTCTATATTTAGTGGGGAGCCAGTGCAGAGTGGAGTACTGAGGTAATCTGTTAACAGCAACCTGTGTTGCTAAGCAAATAGGCTGCTATATTTTGGGAGCTTATTCAGGATGTGGGATTTGTTCCTAGAGAAGAGTTGCAATAATTAAACCTGGATCACTCTGGTCAGATCTGAGTCTGAATGGATCTGACACAATCTTCTGGCCTGTTAGAAGCAGATGAGACTGTTCTTGCTACCATGGCTATTTTGGCATCCAATAGCACTGAAGAATCTTAAACAACTCCAAGTCTATAAACTGACTTGATCAGAAAATGTAGACAAAAATGTTTAAATGGAAAAAAATTAAAGTGTTCATGAAATAATTTTCCAACCAACTCTAATAATGGGGAAGTTAAAGAAACACCCCTCTTCCCATCAGCATTTCTTTAGTCTTGCCAGAGTTAAACTTTAGCCAGCTGCTGATTTCAGATAAACATCAGAAAGCAGAGAGATTGTGCTGTTAAGATTTGACGTAAAGCAGATATAGAGCAGGTTGATGTGTGAGTGTTGCTGGGACTTGGGAGTTGGCAAGACAACAGAGGCTCAACTGTGATACTGTACAGTATAGGGAGTGGACTGAGCCTTGCGTGATTCAGCAGGGGAGAAATTTGGAGATGGAGTCTAGTAATGACTATCTGCATATGGATTGAGACTAACTGTTTCGGGCTGTTTCTATTCAGCTTCTTAAAAACAGGACTGTAGTATATGGTAATCAATTACACCAAATGCTGTAAATAGGTCCAGCACGATACTACAGGCAGGAGGATGTCAGCCATCAAAGGAGCAGCGAGTTCTGTCATTGTCCTGACCTCAAGCCTGACTGAGAGGGATCCCATTTTCAGTGAGCTGACAGACTGCTTTGGAGACTTTTTGCTAGCTTCTTGACTGGATAAAACACGAGGTGTGTGTGTCTGTGTTAGACACTAGGAGATAGTTTGCACAGTCTCTAGCACTGAGCAATCTTTTTTCAGTATGGTTGGACTACTGCATGTAGTAATGTGGGTGATAAATTCCAAAAGGAGGAATTAACAATCTTGGTTAGTTAGAGGCTCAAAGTGTTTTCTACTCTTACCACCCAGAAAGGGCAGGCATAAGTCACAGGTGCCAGCCTCAGTTACCATCAGTGCTTTTGACTACTTTCATGAATGGGCCAAATTCTTGGAAGATTGATTGAAGGATGTTGCTCTATGCTTGTTCTCAGTGCCTATCACTTACTGAATGCCATCTCTCTGAAATTATTTCTTGCAGTAAGAGATGCTGTGTTCGAAGATTGAATGGAGGCAATCTGGTCTTAGAGAGCAATTTATGGTCCAAAAAAGTTATGCCAGGCATGACTTTGCTATCTCCATGGCAGAAGAGAGAATCTCTTTGCCTCCTTCATGCCAATAGCACAGATTTGTAAAAATTCCTTGTTTCTGAGTGTCTCCATCAAACCATTATCTCCACCCCCGATATTTGGAGTTTTTTTTCCTTCCTGCTCTTTTTATTACAGGTTGAACTCTGATAATATGGAGATGGCCAGCTGGGAGAACGTGTGTTGGTGATGGTGTGTCTATAGCAGTAGTCAAGGAATGGTTGAATTGCTTTACTAAGTCACATACTTTTATTGACCTCTTTGCTGGGTGAAGTTTTCTTTAATTTCTCTGGAATTTGGGAGGGAACAAGAGTTTCTTAAGTGGACCAGAGCAGTGCTTTCCTCCTGTCTTACGAAAGGAATAGTTATTTTTCAGGAAGTGGTCTGATCAAGATATAGGAGTAGCTCTGTTTCTTATGCCCGAGGATCCAATCTAGAGAATGGACAGCTGTGTGCATAGAGACCAGGGACTATATTTTTGGCCCACCCACCGTCATCCTCCACCTCTCTGTGCAGATGCCTACTTGCTGTCTCATCATTTTTAGCCCCTTGCTGAAAGAGAATTCCTGGATTGCTTACTGGGAAAGGGAGTGCATGCTAGTGCAAGAGACAGGTGCAACTGAGTATCAACAAAGGAGTGACACTGTCTCTATGCAAAGTGTTGTAAAGTGCACAAAATAAAACTGACAAATCTTCTGACTCATCTTTTTCAGTTATAGTAGTCCCACTTAATTACTTTTAACCATAGTAGGTATAACATTTTCAGAAGAAAATGTGAATCTCAAACTGACTTTATCTCTCTACATTTTTGCATTTGTATTATTTCAAAAACAGAACTATTTCTGTATTTCTGAATGGATTTTATAATATATATATTTGAGATTGAATTTAGAATAATAATCCTGACAGCATCTGATTTTTTCCCCCCCTCGAATACTGGTATCAAGTTAATTTTCTTTCTAGTCCTCTAGAACCTTCCTGGTTCTCTAAAACGCTTTAGAACTAACTGCTAGTGGTTCAATAAATTTGTTAGCTATTTCTCTTGGCCTTAGGGTTTAAAGATCATTTGGATCTGCTGATTTGTATATATTCATGTTCTCCAAAAGTTGCTGCATGATCCTTTTAATTAACAACTATATTGAAAGGTCTTTATTACTGATAAAGAAAGCCGACCCCAGGCCCAGAGGCCGGGTCTTAATCAAGTTAATAATCATATCAAGGCCTTAGGCCTCAATCACAGTAACATATAGCAAAGTTAAAACATTGATTTATACTAACCCTCCTGAGGCTCACTTTCTAATTTCACTATGTTATACGCTACTATTATGTTACTTAATGCTGCTAAATCACAGAATGCTGCTATAGGGGGTTAAACTGACATAAAGCCCCTTAAAAAAACCCCCTCCATCACTGCCAAATAAACAGCTTGTGCACACAGAAAATTAACCTCTAATAAACTTGGCCGAACATGCATTTTGGGCCCAAGTTCCTCAAATTTGCTTAAAAAACATAGCTGCTGACACTGCAAGTAGGCGAAAACCAGGTGTCAAAGTCCTGACATTAACAAAAACCCGTATAAAGGGGAAGTTGCAAAAAGCAGGCTTGCAAATTAGCTCATAACCGGTATTGTAATGGTAAAAGTTTTGCAGATGGTTAAGAAATGTCATTATATTAACCAAATATGGTATCCTCGGATGTATAAGCTCATATGGTAATTTGCGGTTTTAAGCTTTATAAACCCAGGTATTATTGCTGTAAGGTAGAGCGACTTCCCTCTTGCTAGAGGTCCTGTCGTCTCTCCCTGCATATATGCTTGTAATCTATGATTAATCAATAAAGGAGCCTCAGGCTGTCTGATCAACTCAACTGACTGGTGGTCAATTTCCACGACAATTTTGGTGCATTGGCCGGGAAACCACAAGAGGGCTTCTCCTGGATCGGAGGACCGCAGGCAGTCTCCTTCCAACCCCCAGGCCCAATTAAAAGGTAAGAGACCTTTTGAAATCTCTATGGGGTTTGGCAGAGGACTAGTCTGTAGGCTCCGGTTTGGGTAAGTCACAAGCTGGGTTCGAACTTTTAGCTATCAGACAGACCAGATGCCCTTTCTCTAAGGTTTCTAAGATTCCAAGGTTTTAGCCTTTCCAGAGGCTCCCGTGGTTTCAAAGGTACCGCTAACAACCCACGGACCACGCTCCTTTTGGTCCGGAGAGTCCTGATCCAGGCGTGGATCAGGGGTCCCCTTCCTACCAGGTCTGATGGGGATCCGGGTTTAATGTTCCAGCGTTCCGTGGTTTCGCCTTGACGTCTGTGTCAAGAAAGTGCCTGTGTCTGTGTGTGTGAGGGCCAAGCGGCCAGAGTGAATGCAGCTGTGGGAAGACGCCCCGAGCCTCCTGCGAAGCGAACGCTCGTGACCGGGAGTGTCTCGAAAGCAAGCCCCACAGCTGAGCTTCTGTATGTGCAGAGATTGTAAAGCTTCCCAGCTGGCAGGCCTTGGTAAGTGGCTAGCCTGTTGGGTGCTTGTGTGTTTCCCCGTCCCTCTTCCCTTCCCTTCCACGACCTATGACCCTGTGACCGCTCCTCGAGCACTGTCCTTACAGGACCGCAGAGTCCCTATTTTGCCCACTGGAGCCATAAGCTCCCTTCCCTTCTCGGAGAGGAGGGAAGCCCCCAGGAAAACCGTACCACTGAGTCTGTAGCTTCAGAAGCATCGTTGGCTTAAGGCTGGTGCTCTGGGCTAACGACAGGCGTGCGGGGACCGCGGGTTCTCCGGAAAGGAGCCCGTCCCATCCTTTACCTCCTTCCTTGTAGGTACCTGCTGTTTGGCGGGTCAGAGAAAGCCTACTCCACCTAGTTCCCCTGCCCAGGGCAGGTAAAGACACCACCGGTGTTAGAACCGTGGTAATCCTGATTAGCGCTTCCCTGGTGTGAAAGGCTTGTGTGAAACAAAGGGCTGAAGTGAAAATGGGGTCTACCCAATCTAAAGGGATCTCAATCCCACCAAAAGGCACTCCTGCTGCTTATATGTATGTGCACCGTGGCCCGTCAACATGTAGATATTTGCAAAAGTGGAATTGGTATACTAGAGACGACCCAAAACTGCAATTTCCAGTGGAGGGCAGTTTTGATCTTGATAGGATTGTGCACCTCAGGGGTGCTCTTGTTGCCAACTCTGTAGGACAGGGACAGTTTGATGCTTATTTTGAATGGCATGATGAAATGGGTAAAAGGCGTCAGGAATCCCAAGTTAGGGGGTTAAAAGATACCCAAGAAAAACTAAAAACCCAACTTAAAGAGGCACAGGAAAAATTAAATAGTGCTCAAAATTTGCTCAGTCCCCCTCCCTTAAACGTAGTTCCCCTCTGCCCGTCTCAAACACGCCCGAAACCGACTGCCCCAAAAAGAATCTACCCTTCACCCCCTTCCGATGAGCTAATTGATCTGTTCTTGGAATGTAGACAGTGGCCCGATAATTCTAATAGGCCGCCCGCTTATAGCCCAGATGCTCAGGCAGGAGGTGGGGCTGGACCGGGAGATAGAAGTGAGGCAGAGGACAATCAAGGTAACCATCCAGACACCACATCTCCCTCATCTCCCTCAGGTTCTGATAAACAAACACCTCCCAAGACCCCTTCAGGTGGGTCTACGCCCCGGTCTGATATGTCCGACGACTTAAGGGAAGCTCTAGCTATAGTAGCAGTGGGAGAAAAATGTATAGACGATTGGCAACAGGCATCAGGTGAAGAAAATATAGACTGGGAATGCAGAGAAATTAACTGGGACAAATTATCTCCAAATTCGCCGCTACAGCGGCTGTCAAGTACTATAGCAGAGATGAAACAATTTGTGACATCACCAAAATATGACTCCCTTTTAAATCTCCGCCACCCCCCGGTCTCTGACGACCCTGATGCAGTGGCTTTTCATACCCGCCGTAAGGAGTTTCTGCGAAAGGCTGAAAAAATCCCCGACCCACCTAAATCTGTTGCCCTTTTCCCCCTCCGTCAGCTGCCAGGAGGCCAGGGAGGTTTAATGACAGTGCATGCTCCCTGGTCACCAGGTGATCTTTATAACCTTATCGAAAAGTTTCCAAAAATCAGGGAAGATCCCGTTAAATTCCAAGAACAATTGGAAATGATAATCAAGTGCTATAACCCCTCACATGCTGATATGCACCAGCTATTATCGGCTATAGTGCCCAAAGAGACCCTTACTCGCCTCTATGTGAGGGCAAATTGGCCGGATGACCCCAGCCAGATGTCAGAGGCCGATTTGGTCCAAAGAAGAAATAACCTAATTGTTGAAGTTCTCAATGTATGCCCAAGGAAAACGGATTGGGCCAAAATAAATGCCTGTAAACAAAGTAAGGGAGAAAATCCGGCCGATTATATGGAACGTATAAAGCAAGTGTTTGAAAGACATTCAGGGATCAATAATGCAGAACAAACGGCCACACAAGCAGTAGTGGCAGCCTTTGTGCAAGAACTCTTGCCAAAGGTAGGAGAGCAGTTAAGGGTTAATTTAGTGGATTGGAAAGGTAAAAATTTAGAAGAAATTCTGGCAGCTGCACAGCACTTCCACCGCCAGTTAGAAAGAAAGAAAGATGAAACAGAATCTAAACTTATGGCTTTACAAATCCAAAGTATGCAAAACTGTTGGAAAAGGGCCCAGGAAAAGGTCAAGACAGGCTGTAACTAAAAATCAACCTTTTGCTGGAAGTAGCCCCCTGACTAATCTCAGTTCCACAGCCTGCTTTTCGTGTGGGCAAGTAGGACATTGGAGAGCCAATTGTCCCCAATTAGGGGAAAACCAGTGTCGGTATTGTAAAAAGGAGGGACACCTTATTAAGGATTGTCCCACACGACCCCCTAGACAGTTTCCAAAACAGGAAGGATTGCCTTTTCCTGCTCCGCCAGCCCCAGCTCTTAACTACTAGGAAAGCCAGGAGACTAATAACATCGTCGTCGCCCCCCTTGTTCATGTGGATCAAACTGGCCCAACCGTTTCTTGTCTAATAAATGGTGTCCCTACCCCTTGCTTGGTTGATACAGGAGCTTCTAGGTCTACCTTAAAAGCACAAGATTTCCCTACTGTACCTCTTTCCTCTGAAGTCGTAACTGCTGTGGGGGTAGGAAATACTCCTATTCCCCACCCTGTGTCATCTCCTCTATCTATATCTATCGGTCCTCTTTCTGCTGACCATGCCTTCCTCCTCAGTCCATGCTCCCCTGTAAACCTTTTAGGAAAAGATCTATTATGCAAACTTCGTTGCACTATCTTTTGCTCCCCAGAAGGGGTCTTTTTAGAGGTCCCAGATCCGGCTCATAATGAGGTTTTAGGTCTCCTCCAAATTGATCCAGCCCCAGATCGGAAACCCGATCCCAGTCTTTCCTTGTTGCAACAGGAACTACTGGCAAGGGTACCCCCTTCACTGTGGGCTGAGCATGCTAACCAAGTAGGACGCATTTGTTCTGCTCAACCTGTTAAAATTCGACTTAATCCAAGCAAACCTCTTCCTAGAGTCCGGCAATATCCCCTCTCTCAGCAAGCTGAGGAGGGGATTCGTCCAGTTCTTTCTGCTCTACTTAAACAGGGGGTCATAGTTCCAACAGTAAGTAAATGTAATACTCCCATTCTACCCGTCCGAAAACCCGGGAAAAACACCTGGCGATTCGTACAGGATCTACGTGCTATTAATGCTGCTGTCCTCCCAACTTTTCCGGTGGTTCCAAATCCTGCTACTATTCTCTCTTGTATACCTCCCACTGCTCAGTACTTTTCTGTGATAGATTTGTGCTCTGCTTTCTTTTCTATTCCTATTCATGTGGATAGTCAGTTTCTTTTTGCGTTTACTTATCAGGGAGCTCAATATACTTGGACCAGACTACCCCAAGGTTATACTGAGTCCCCTACTATCTTTTCTCAAATCTTAAAGAAAGATCTAGATGATATCTCATTTCCAAATGGGTCTGTCTTAATACAATATGTAGATGATTTGTTGCTTGCTTCTGACTCTCTGGAAGCTTCAAAAGCGGATACGTTGGTTTTGCTCCAAGCCTTAGCTCAAAAGGGTCATAAGGCTTCAAAGGAAAAGTTACAACTCTGTCTCCCTGTAGTGCATTATCTGGGCCATGATATTTCTGCAGGAAAACGCGCTTTGTCTTCTTCGCGGGTACAGGCAATTCAAAAGATCCCCAGGCCAATTACAAAAAAGCAGCTCAGGGGATTCTCGGGAATGGCAGGCTACTGTAGACAATGGATTCTGGGTTATGCGTCTCTTGTGCGGCCCTTACAAGATTTAACTCTTAATAAGATCTCTGACCCTATTCCATGGCCCACGGAAGCAGAGGAAGCGTTTCAACAAATAAAAATTGCTTTAACCAAAGCCCCTGCTCTCGGTTTACCCGATTATAAAAAACCATTTACTCTCTTCTGTCATGAAAGAGAGGGCTCAGCCCAGGGTGTTCTTACTCAGACTCACGGAGAAAAACACAGACCCATAGCTTACTTTGGTTCTTCATTAGACCCGGTAGCAGCTGGGTTACCCCCCTGCCTCCGGTCTGTTGCAGCAGCTGCAATATTAGTTGAAGCCTCCGCCTCCCTAGTTCTCGGCAGTCCGTTAACTGTTGCAGTTCCTCATGCTGTCACCGCTCTCTTGACTAAAAGCAAAACACAGCATCTTTCAAATTCTAGACTCACTAAGTATGAAATGCTTCTGTTAAATGCTGCAAATGTTACTTTGGCTAGATGTCCGGTACTAAATCCTGCTTCTCTTCTCCCCACGGTAACCGATGGGAAACCCCATGATTGTCTATCTGTAACTGCTGAATTATCTGCTCCCAGATCTGATCTACAGGATATTCCCCTGCAAAATCCCGAGTTGATTTATTATGTAGATGGTTCCTGTTTAAGAAATGCGGAAGGGCAGCTGGTAGCAGGCTATGCTGTATGCGATCAACACAGTACTATAGAAGCATTCTCTCTCCCTTCAGTAAAATCAGCTCAGGTTGCTGAACTGTTTGCTCTTACTCGAGCCTGTTGCTTGGCAACCGAAGCGTCTGTTACTATTTATACTGATTCAAGATATGCTTTTGGAGTAGTACATGATTATGGGCAATTGTGAAAATATAGGGGATTTCTTACTTCTACCGGAGCACCTATTAGCCACGGCCCATATGTCAATGCTCTTTTGTCTGCTTTACAGTTACCGTCTGCTATTGCTGTAGTCAAATGTGCAGCCCATAAAAAACCCCATGACGATGTTACTCGAGGAAATGCACTGGCGGACTCCTCCGCCAGGCAAGCGGCCCTTTCCGGGTCTCCGGCTCCTACTGAAATATTTGCTCTTTGTATGTCCCAGCCCGTCTCTTTAGTTGACTCTTTACAGAACTTAGCACTTACACAGGAGTCAGCATCAGAAGATGAGAAAAACTGCTGGAGGCAGTCTGGATGTTCCAAACATCCAGAGGATGCCTTGTGGTATGCCCCAGACGGTCGCCTGGTGGCACCCTTGGCTCTGCTCCCACACCTTGCCCGGCTAGCACACGGGCTAGCCCATGTAGGCAAGGAGGGGATGATTGCTTCTGTAGCTAAATATTGGCATGCTCCAAAGTTTACAAGCATTGCCCAGCAATACTGCCAAACATGCCCTATCTGTCTGGCATACAACAGTGGGCGACCGGTTCGAACCACCCAGGCAGCACACCCACCGCCCTGGGGACCGTTTGTAAACATCCAAATAGACTTTATAAGTATGCCTAAGTGTTGTTCATATGAGTATGTACTTGTGTGTGTGTGCATGTATTCTGGATGGGTGGAAGCTTACCCATGCGCCAAGGCAGACTCAACCACTGTAGCAAAGAAGTTGCTCAAGGAATTTATTCCTCGCTTTGGTATCCCTGTCTCAATTAACAGTGACAAAGGAACCCATTTTACAGGTCAAATCACTCAACAAATCTGTAAGGCCCTTCATGTGGACCAACGTTTGCACTGTGCTCACCATCCTCAAAGCGCGGGAGCAGTGGAACGCAAAAATGGGGATCTAAAAAACAAGCTAGCAAAGCTGTGTGCAGAGACAGGCCTTAAATGGCCGGATGCACTCCCTCTGGCACTAATGCAAATAAGGAACACTCCCATGCGTAAACATGGGTTGTCTCCCCATGAAATTCTCATGGCTAGACCAATGAAAATGCCAGTGTCTCCGCCCCTATCCCCAAACTCCCAGCATTTGCAACTCAGTGATGAAAATGTACTAGAATATTGCAAGACGCTAATTAGACATGTCAGATTTATTCATTCACAGGTCCAAAGTGCCCTACCAGATCCAGCTGAGACCGCATGCCATCCCTTGGAGCCTGGTGACTGGGTTTGCTGTAAGGTGTTCCAACGAAAGTCTGCCTTGGAGCCCAGGTGAAAAGGTCCGTTCCAGGTCTTACTGACTACTCACACTGCAGTAAAGTGCCAAGGACTCCCAAATTGGGTACACGCATCTCACTGCAAGAAGGTAACGCCTCCTTTGGATCCCATCAGTACCCCGGCTGTTCTACAACCTCGGCTGACAACGTCAGCAGGTGAACCTGAGCAAAAACCCAAGTATCACCTTCGAGGTCGGCAGGTTACATAAGGCATCATGACCAATCCACAGACCAAGATCAAACAGACTGCTCAAGTGCGAAAGTGGCTGTTGCCCTCTATCTGGTTTATTACCATTCTAATGTTCTTTATGTTTCTTTTGGACATTTATGACTCTTACCTACTCTCAGTTGCTGCCCAAAAGACTACTTCGCTACGTCTCCTGTCAACAGGAAAACCAAAAGCCAAAACAACCACTCCACCCTACCCAATGTGCGGGATAGCAGTTAAAAAAAAGGGAAAAATCACTCCCCGTTCCACTCCGTGTGACGAACAAAACCTTGCTGCCAAACAAAGGAAAAAAGTAAAAAGGTCTCGAGAAGCCTCCACTGCTAAACCCAAAACTCTTACTATAGAGGACGTTAAAAATTGGCCATGGTATAAAAGACGTTACGTGATGTGGTATCAGGGAGGCTCTTGTGGCCGACAGGCTTGGTCATGTGGGGTACATTGGTATTTGGGATTTCTCCCCGGTACAGCTGATTGCAACCCACCACAGGTCCCCTGGCCATGTTACGTCATTCCAGAATTACTAGACCACACTTCCACTGTTCCCCCCACGGTCCCTCCTCTAAAGTAATCCTCCCATAGTAACCCCATCTATTAGTATTTCAAAAAGTCGTACCCACCTTGAGCCCCATGCAGATCCATACTTACCCAAAACCTCAACCATCAGGCAATGGCCTAGGCCCTCTTCCACTAATTTGTTTTCCTACTGTCTAACTAAGTTAATTTTCTCCTTGCAGGGTCAAGTGTACCAACGGTATGTTAAATGAAATGCGTTTGGTATGGTATACCTTAGTTATCGTAATATAACCTCATATTTAACATACACAGGAGAATCTGACCAAGCCGAAATTTTTATAGATACATGGGACACTGACCATAATATAAACCTTATGCTAATCCCAGGCACATGTTGGCCCCTCACGGACGAGGGTCCCGAATGTTTTGTAGCCACTCATGCCACAAGAACTAATGTTACTGTTAACAGAATATGTTTAGCTGCTGTAGGGTTTGTTTGTGCTCAGGACATTCCCATCACTGAAAACCTGACTTGCACATTACTTCAATACACCCCTTCACACTCAATCAACATCACACTGGCCAAAAAGGGCATTCAGGTGCAAAGCCAACAATTGTGGTATGAGCCCACTGAAAACCCCCATTTATCAGGGTTCAGATGAACAATACTAAATGCTACCTTGGGAACTGTCCATTTCTCCATACCTCTCACTCACTTCCAAATTACTAGTACTCATTCTAATTGCTCTAAAGGTGCGGCTATACGCCTACTAGAGCAACAAGCTAGACTTGCAGAAAAAAAAAAAAGAAGAAATATTGTTGATACTCTACTGCATGGTGCCAACACTGCAGCGTCTGCCTGGACTCTATATAAAATGCAGGAACATGACAGTCATCTGGGACAACTAGACCAAGCTCAGGGGTTTATTTCCGGGGCTCAGATAACTGAGGAGAAGGCCGGTATAGGCGCACTCCATACTATTTCGGCACTAAGTATTGTTACCCAGGACCTACTTAAGCAAATGGTTCACCAGGTTGCCACATCAGGAAAGGCATTGCAGTGGGACCAAGCGTGTTCAGAAGTACAGGATTATCTTAACACTATCCTTTTTTCCTTACGTAAGGACCTTGAACAGCAGCGCTGGCCCACTGCCCTTACTAATACATCGAGTATACCCCTCGATTTGTGGCCTTGGAAACTTACGTGGAAATTCTCTAAATGGAGGTGTTGGCGCTCACAGTGTTCCTTCCGGGCTTATGGACCCGTGAAAGGATTTTGGGCCCCCACTTACCGTATCCTTCCAGGCCCTTGGGGTGGTTGCTTATGGGACTGGGTAATTCATCAAGATGTTTGGAAAATTAACCCCCCTGGCGGTCCTAACCGCTTCTTAATCGGTGCCCCAGCTATAACCCCTGACCTTTGGATAGGTCTAGGTGATCTTTGGACCTATTGGC
This sequence comes from Gopherus evgoodei, assembly GCF_007399415.2. Lineage (NCBI taxonomy): Eukaryota > Metazoa > Chordata > Testudines > Testudinidae > Gopherus > Gopherus evgoodei. Next base: position 342,815,839 of record NC_044322.1, read on the forward strand.
CTTTACAGCCCCCACAGCTGCAATGTTTTAAAAAATTACACCCAGGGGAGGTAGTAACTGTTCATCACCGAGTATGTTGGAAAGGTCTTGGTACTTTACAAGACCTAACCTCCCATGACCTATTATCTGCTAACAGCAGTTGTGTTCATGTTAATTCCTCAATCATACACGATGTGGCTTTTAACCTCCACACCAGCTCAGGTACTCACAACATTTACTGGCCCGCAGAAAAGAATTATCAGGTTTATTTGGAATTTCAGGTTCCTTTTGATTGGACCTCTGTTGTCCCTGACCGATTCCACTCATTGTTATCCCTCCTACCAGACATTCAATCTATTTCACATTTGCAAACCCAAATTCACTACTTAGAAACTGTTTACCAAGAAGCTTTAAACGCTCTTCAAACGGTCCATTTGGTCTCTACCCTTTGTGTTAAAGGTGATGTTCTGTGTCAGTTCACAAAAGTTTTCAGTCACCCCAAAAACACCCTTGGTATGTATGGCTTCTTTTTGCCATTGGTACAGTTACCTTTGTATGTATTTGCTGTTGGTGTTGCTGTAATTGCTTGTCGCATTGTATTTGCCTTAGTACAACTTCCCGTTCCCATCCCCCACCACAATTGGTCTCTGTTAACCCTGTTAGAACTACACCATATTACACACCCACCAATGCCAGTAATAATATTTATGTTACGTTCAACATTGAAACCCCTTCCAGTGCTCCCCAGGAAGGCAATTCAGGCCAAAAAACAGTAAATCAGCAATTAATCGAACACATTGCGCAGGAACTTATAAATATTTCAAATTTTAATAAAGTGTTTGCTGCTGAGGGAAGCCCGGTAGCAGCAAACAAAGAAGGGGATTAATAAAGAAAGCCGACCCCAGGCCCAGAGGCCGGGTCTTAATCAAGTTAATAATCATATCAAGGCCTTAGGCCTCAATCACAGTAACATATAGCAAAGTTAAAACATTGATTTATACTAACCCTCCTGAGGCTCACTTTCTAATTTCACTATGTTATACGCTACTATTATGTTACTTAATGCTGCTAAATCACAGAATGCTGCTATAGGGGGTTAAACTGACATAAAGCCCCTTAAAAAACCCCCTCCATCACTGCCAAATAAACAGCTTGTGCACACAAAAAATTAACCTCTAATAAACTTGGCCGAACATGCATTTTGGGCCCAAGTTCCTCAAATTTGCTTAAAAAACATAGCTGCTGACACTGCAAGTAGGCAAAAACCAGGTGTCAAAGTCCTAACATTAACAAAAACCCGTATAAAGGGGAAGTTGCAAAAAGCAGGCTTGCAAATTAGCTCATAACCGGTATTGTAATGGTAAAAGTTTTGCAGATGGTTAAAAAATGTCATTATATTAACCAAATATGGTATCCTCGGATGTATAAGCTCATATGGTAATTTGCGGTTTTAAGCTTTATAAACCCAGGTATTATTGCTGTAAGGTAAAGCGACTTCCCTCTTGCTAAAGGTCCTGTCGTCTCTCCCTGCATATATGCTTGTAATCTATAATTAATCAATAAAGGAGCCTCAGGCTGTCTGATCAACTCAACTGACTGGTGGTCAATTTCCACGACATTACTGACTAGCTGTACACACTTCATTTTGTTGTTCGATTTTGCCTCAGTTATGGTGCCTTTTAGTACTTACCTTTATCTCCTCTTGATTTTTAACATTCATACTCAAGTTATTAAGTGCGTTTAGTGCTTTTTCTTTAACTTTGGGAACGGAATTTGAGAGCATCTTTCCAACAACAGAAAGGCCATCTAAGTTTCGAATTATATCCTAAAAAGATAAACAGATAAATATATAAGATATTACTGCTAATCTTAAACCAAATGGGAGTTCTGCCTCACTAAAGCCTTTAGGATCTGGTCTCTGATATTTAAGCAGAGACTATCAGCAGTTTAATATTATTTCTTTACATACCAGTCTATACAAAATAAATATGCACAACATTCATTGTGAAACTTTGGTGCCAATTTATAGTACCCAGTTACTTTATCTCCAAATAATTTTGTTCATAGTTAAAACAAGAACAAATAGGATAGATGCACGTTTCTGCAGGGTCACTCCCAAAATTCTCAAATCTTGTAAAACTATCCGAATTAAGAAAGCTTTGCTCATGTCTAGAATAGGAAAGAAGCATCAGTTACGTTTTGTTTAATCCAACTTAAACAATTACTTGATGTTTTTCATTTAGTGTAATAAAATATGCCATCAACAGGCCATATTTTGGCCTTGGATTCACTATTTCCATTTAAATCAGTGGGACCCCTGCTTATACATTTGAGGCTAGAATATGGCCTAATATCTGAAAAGAGCAAATATCTCTATTATTCAAGCTCTCTGTGTCAGAATTCCCCTTTGAATTCAGCAGGATTTCAGCATGCAGGTTTGCCGAACCAGGTTGACTATTATAGTTAGCCGGTTCTAAAATTTAGCTTATTTTTCATATATTTACAAAGTTCAAATGCTCTTAAAAATATATTACTCCTCCTGCCACAACCCTACTTCTCCTCCCCAAAACTGAACTCAACAACATTGTTTTAATTCTCTTTATGAAAAATATCTCAGGACCTCATGACATCCCAGTCACCTTAGTAAAGGTCTGGGGGGAGGGAATAAAGATTTTTAGTAAGAAATAATATTTTTAGTTTCTCATTAAAAGCCAGAGAATAATTGAGAAACTATGGTTACAATTATGAGAACTACCTCAACAAGAGAAGTGTGGAAGTTTGAAAATTAACCCTTTATGGTTACAGGAAAACATGCGTCTCCCAAAGAAATCTGTCATATTGAATTCCCAGTCAAAGGAATAGCAGAGGGGTTAGACTTAGCAAATTTCAGGCCTGATAATGAGAGTTGCAGGTGCTCAGCACCTCTCAGAACAAACTCTTCAGTTGACACTATAAAATTGTTAGTGATAATGCACATATCTAATAACACTTTGAAAATATCAAGCTCTGTACCAACATTAATTATCCTAACAACAGCCCAGTAAAGTAGTTATTCTTATATCTATTGTAATGATGGGGAAATTAAGGCAGAGAGATTAAATGACTTAAAAAAGGTCATGTTGGCCCAGATCCTCAAAGTTATTTAAGTGCCTATCTCCCTTTTAAATTCATGGAAGTTAGGCACCTAAATACTTTTGAGGATCTGAGCGATAGTCAGTAAATTAGGATTAGAACATAGGAGCTTCTAGTTCTTGATCTCATGTTTACTCCTCTGCAAAATGAAGTCTCATTTTCTATACTGGCTCACTTTCAAATATAATTGCTTTCTTTAGAACATGACTTACTTGATTTACAGAGAAGGCAGCACAGTTGCTCAGAGTGACCAAGGCTTGTTCTTGAATTAACGGATCATCTGTGAACTCAAGCAAATGAAGAAGTTTCTGTAGATGATGGGCATCCAGGTTACTGGGTGATTTTCGAGGATCCGTGTCTGCCAAGGTTTAAAAATTAAAACAAATTATTTCAAATAAACTTTGAAATGTTTCACTGAAACAAAGCACATAACACTTTTTACAGAGCTGTGTTATAGCCACGTACTTATAGATAGCATGTCAGTTGTAGGCCACATAATTCTAGGATTCACTGATCCACTATGATATTATGGCGGAGTCACTGCAATACCAGTTAAGGCTGGGTTCTATTTTGCGTTTAAAGCAGGATTTAAATATACATATTTTAAAAGTATGTGTCTGCCCCAATTTTTCAGCATGTAATCTGAGTAAAGCCTGATTATTATTTTTTTTTTTGAGGATTTTCAAGTAAATGTTAAGTAGTTTCTGATTTCTAGTCAGTTAAAAAAATCTTTTAAAAACGTTAACTTTCTGAGTTGCATGACTGAGCTCCTCTAGTTTCAAAACTACAAAGTGAAGAAAGTAAATAAAATTGTGAGAATGTGTGTTTATGTAATTATTTTGCTAACTCACAAAGAAATAATTCTATTAGCATTATTCATCATAACTGGAGCCTTATTCATTGCAGTTATCCAATGGAATTTTTTTTTATGTCTGCTACTTCCATTTCTGACATGGAATGTGGCAACTTTTTTGGACAATTTAGGAGAAGAGTAGAAATTTTGACTTATCTCCAGTAATATTCCTCCCAGAATTGGGGGCTAACATGGTGAATGAAGAACATGCTAGTCCAGGGACATCTGAACTGAAGATCTTTGATAAAGGAACAGCTGCTGTGTTAAGATTAGTGTTCTTCATGAAGACACTCAGCCAACTGAAGAGCTCTGCTTTTAAGTCAGCTAAACACAAGTCATACAGTACCTGGTCTTCATGAAAGCAAATACTACTAACGTCAAAGTTCATGATCAGCCAGATCAGCAGTGAAGCTCTTGAGCTGACTAAATTGTTTTATGAACACCAGGATTTGTGACAAAGGAATGGCTACTCTAATAAGTACTAAGATTTTGTGAAACTGACTAGCTTGCTCAGAAGCGGATCCTATTCTTCAAGAGATTCTCCCTTGATTTATTAGCATTATTCCTCATTATTGAGTCCTTACGCACAATGGTTAGCCATTGAATATAACAAAGGTTGGGGTTTTTTAAAGGTCTTGGACAATTCTAAAGTTAAGCATCTAACTCCAGATATAGGTCCTGATCATGCAATGAGATCTCCATGGAGGATTCCTGTGCATTTGTGGACCTCCATTGACTTGAATGGCTCCACACAAGGGTAGGTGTCTGCCCAACTAGATTCAGTATCAAAATCAGGGTCTTAGCTACTTAAAAAAAAAAAAAAGGAAGAAAAAAAAAAGGGACACTGATTTTCAGTACTGAGTACCTACAGATCCTACCGACTTTTGCCAGACGGGTGGCAGTGTAAACTCAGTCATGCATAAAAAAGGGTTCACAACAAATACTGCCTTGTTGCACTCTCACTGGGTTGCAATTATTCTGAACCCTATTTTCCTAGATTTTTACCAACATCAATTATGCTATCTGCAAATAGTAGTTCAAGAGCATCAAACTACAAAAATGGCAAGCTAATTTAGCATTTCAATTGAGACTGTGACCAATGTGTAACCTGAAATTCTTATGAAAAACAGTGCTCAGGAAACTGAACCACTGCAATCCTATTGGACAGAAGCTGGACAAATCTAGACTCGCATCAGAAATGGCAAAACATTTTTTTACAGGTGTCCAATGCAGTCCCAGTCTGTTTCATCATTATGAATCCCTTAAAAACTGTTAGACTGTGAAGATCGAAAAGTTGGTTAACTTCTTTATATTATTGGCTGCAAAACCCTTGCATGCATTCTTCCGCTCCCTCATAACAAATGCTTCAACGTTCTTTTATTTGAAACAAAAGTTGAAGATAACGTGACATCCAAAAGCTAGCATCCAAAAACACTAATGTTTTCCTTACTATGCCCATCTGTGCTTTTATCAGCTGCAGGGCTACACAAATCATAAACAGTGCGCAAGCAAGATACCGGATAAAGCACTTTCAATAAGGCAACTGGTAAGATTCATGATTTCAAGGGAGTCTAGTCAGCTTTTAAAAATACATCAGGAAGAGTCTTTTTGAAATTTCACAGCCATTAGGGCCAGATTTACAAAAGTATTTAGGGGCCTAAAGTTTCAGAGAGTAAATCCAGCTCTAATCAAACTGACCTATTCAAATAGTCTGAAGAAGACTATGATCTGAAAAAATGAATGCTACAATGGGTGAGAAAAGAGATGTAGACCAAGTGGATCCCTAACAGAGACTTCGCTGGCTATATTACTGTCAAGATACCAGAACATGCTAACATACAATAGCCCAAAACAGTAAAAAACAATAACCTCCTTCTCCTACCCACACAACTCTCCTCTCTCTTCTTTCACGCCACCTCTGGAAGGTCACATCAGCTAACGCGTCATGCGGTGTTGTTACAAAGCCTAGCTTTGATCGCCAATACAAATGTTTAAATACTCCCCTGGTGCGTGTGCTGGGGAAAGCCCCTGTTAGCGGCGGGAGGCCGGAGGTGCACCGCCTAGCTGCTAACAGTCTGCCTGGCTAAGCCCCTCTGCAGCTCACCTGACTGGAGGCTGGAGGGTCCCCCCCAGGCAAGGCTGGAAAGGACGGAAAGCCCGGACACCTGAGGCAGCAAACCGCCCGCTGGGGCTGACCTATGCCGAGCGCTAGCGGCTCCTTCGGTCCCGGCTGCGGGTCCCGCCCTCCTGCTCCTGGTCAGCCTGTAAACACAGTAACACGCGCCAGCTCCCAGCACGAGCCCCGCCGCCACCCCGGCTCTCGCCGCCGCCCCTCTGGCCTCCCCCATGCCCCTGCGGTGCTCGTCCCCCCGGAGCACTAGGGCAACGCCAGGCTGAGGCGGGCCCAACCGCCCGTTTCACAGCCGCGGGACGTGCCTCAGCCCAGCCCAGCCCGGCGGAAACGGGACACTTCGTTCCCCCTCCCCTCTGACCTCCGCCTCCCTGCGCTGACGTGCTGCTCCGCCAGCTCGCCCAGCGCAGGCGGGGACAGCCGCCCCAGCAGGATCAGCCATGCGCTGTGCGATCTGCCCACACCCGGCGGGTTGGGGTTTGTGGGGCCTCCCCCCGGCGCTCCTGACGGGGAGCTGGGGCTTCTCGTGGAGCCCCACAGGAGCGCCTGGCGAGCAATCCGCCACTGCCCTCACCCAAACCTTTCCTACCTACTGCACACCCCAAGTGATGGTCCCACCCCCAGCCTAATCACACCAGGGGAAGTTCCTCAGATATGGACATGATCCATTATATTTAAATTCTAACAAAAATGTGGCCATGATTGGAAACTAAAACCAGCCACCCAAAAATCTCCTCAGGGCATATGATTTGATTTAATTTCAACACTAGTCATGTGCAGTCCCCCCATCACAGATTATAAACTCTTTGGGGCATGGACCTTCTTTTTATTTTGTTTACACAGCACAGTGAGAGCCTGATCAGTGACTGGGGCTTCTACCTACTATCATAATACAAATAACATTTTCAAGGTAGCTCTTACTTAAAAACTCCAAAATAATCACTGCCACAGAACAAGAGGGCAGGAGATAATGTCCAAATGGGAGAGACATTGCAATCAGCTTTAAGAGAGAAAAATGGTAGTAACAATTCCACCATCGTCTCTTCATTTTTCACTCAGCTCTTCTTCAAAACATGAAAACTAGCTGAAGCTAAGCAGGTACTGTTACAGGTTTTTAAAGTTTATGAACAAAACAACTTCTATACAGTAATAACCAGCTCCTGAACAGTAATATTTGACAGATCTCAAAGCACTTTACAAAGGAGGGCAGCATCATTATCCACATTTTATAGATGGGGAAATGGGACTTGTCCTACGTCACCCAGGAGCCAAACTGGGACTAGAATACTAACTTTCTGAGTCTCAATCCTATCCTGGATCCAGTAGGTCACACTAACACCTTCTGGCTAAGAATCCCTTAGTACTTCACAAATATTAATTAATCTGCACTATAGCCTTGTGAGCTAGGTCAGAGGTTCTCAAACTGTGGTCCGTGAGTTGCACTCAGGTGGTCTGCAGATAGTTCCCTCTAAAGTGTATGCCTGGGTGGCTGCACACAAGAGAATGAAGGGCCAGTGCCACCCACCTAATTAGTGGAGCCATGCCTGTGCGGCTCCACTAATTAGGTGCCAGGACCCTGGAGAAGATACACATGTAAGGTGAGGTGGTGGCCTTGGAGGAAATAGGGGGTAGAAGGGAGGGGGCAGTGGAATGAGAAGAGGGGGTAGGGGCAATTTGGGATGTGCAGGGCTGCAGCAGCCATAGAAAAAGGCGACTTTCCCTAGCTCCAGGGCTGTGGTTGCTGTGGTGGGGGAGAGGCACTCCTCCTTCCCAGCTCCAGCTCAGGGGCTGCCGCAGCAGGGAAGAGAAGAAGAGTCACCCCCCCTTCTTCCCAGCCCCAGCTTGGGGGCTGCCATGGCCAGGGAGAGAGGGCTCATCCATCACATTAGAAAGGTATGACTACTGATATTAAAATATGAGTTGTGTGCTTTTATTTGCAGAACAAAAAAAGTTAATTATTAAGTTTTTTTTATTTAGTGCTTTTATCCAAAGCGCTTTATGATAGTTAGCTAGTTGTACAAACAACATTTGGAAAGATCATTAAGTGGTCCGCCGAGACCCTCAGCAATTTCCAAGCGGTCCACAAAAAAAAAAGTTTGAGAACCACTGAGCTAGTCAGTTACAAAATAAGAGTTTAGATCCTGTTTCTATTTTTGGGGTGTTTGTTTTTTTCTGATGTTTGCACTGAAAAAACTACAACTTTAACAAACCATGGTCATAACTTTTGAACCAAAAAATCACAACTTTTTAACAGCCATAGTAATTAATTAATAAGTAAAGATAAGTTGAAATCAAAGGCAAGACAAGACAAGGATGTGGGCAACAGTTACACACACACCTGATGTAATTTTATGAGTATTTTTATTAAAATTCTGTCCAAAGCTTTTCAAAAAATGGTTAGACATGTCTGCTTTCAGAAAATTTAAAACTATCAGCTCTGAAGGCAGTGCAGAAGTAAGGGTGGCAATACCGCAATCCCCACTGCATCTTCCTTTTAGGTCAGAATCTCTAATTTGAGAAATGCTAGTCTACCCCCATGAAATCTGTATAATATAAGGTAAATGCACACAAAAGACCAGATTTCATGGGGGGGAGACTAGATTTCAAGGTCCCTGATGCCTTTTTCATTGCTGAGAATTTGGCAGGGCCCTAGCAATGTGGTACAGATGAGGAATTCAGTGGTGCGTAGCAATGATCTGTATGGATGGGAGCTGTATGGAGGCTCTGGGTAAGGCTGCGAATCATTCATGGAAGTCACAGCTTCTGTGACTTTCCATGACCTCAATTAATTTTACAGCACTGGCGCAGTTGACCCCAGGACCACCCCAGCAGCTGGTCCCCAGGGCTGCCCTGGAGTAGCAGTCTGGGACTGGCAGCAGCAACAGTGGCAGGGCCCTGGCTCCCCAGCCCAGCCCAGCCCAGAACAGTGGGACAACGAGACTTCCCTGCTCGGACTGGTGGTGGTGGCAGTGGGACCCTGGGCCGTTCCCCAAACAGAGCAGCAGCGGCAGGGCCGGTGCAAGGATATTTTGTGCCCTAGGCAAAACTTCCACCTTGTGACCCGCCTCCCCCACCCCCCCGGATCATTGCTTATTATAAACTTTCAGAAATGAATACTGCATAATGTGGCATTGTTCACATATACTTCCTTCCTTCATTTTTTCATATCAGAATCTACTACATTTTATTCTACCTTTAGAATATCCAATTATTGTTATTAATAAAATTTATAAAATCAGAATGGCGGATACTCTGTCATACAACTGACAATATCAATCTGACAAATTTCAACAACCTACACATGCATATTCACACGTGATAAACATATACACTCAAATACTTAATATACACACACCGTTGCTACAAAGTATTAGCAAAATGATGCAGCAGCAATTGCCAGAGTCTTAGATCTGAAACAGCTCAACAAAAATAGTTAGCCTCAGCCGAAAATCTCCAAAAACTAGTAAACTTAGCATTATAAACAGCCTGTCAGAACGGGTAATGGCTGTGTGCGATGAGAAAAATGACATCATTGCCACTTTGTACCGTAGTGAAGCAGTACGCTTGTGCCCACAACGCAGAGCTGGCATAGGCTATAGCTGTAACATACAAGAGAAGAACGACAAGTTAAAATGCAAGTTCAATGATGTTTCTCTTTTCTTTATTCATTCATTTGCCAGCAGTAGTGTAAATTTTTGGTGCCCCCAAATCTTGATGCCCTAAGCATCTGCCTAGTTCACCTAGTGGTTACATCGGCCCAGACCACGCCCAACCTGGACCAGCGATGGAGGGATCCCAGGCTGCCCCCTGCCAGACCAGCGGCGATGGCAGTGGGACCCTGGGCCGCCCCCACCCAGACCAGCGGCAGGGGGGCACCAGGCTGCCTCCCTCCCCAAAGCAGCAGTGGGGAAACAGGTAAGCCCCCACCCAGACCAGTGGTGGTGGGGCCCCAGGCCCCCCCGCCACAAACTGCGGTGGTGGTGAGGCCCTGCCCAGACCAGTGGTGGTGGGACCCTGGACTGTCCCCCACCTGGACGAGGGGCGGCAGTGTGTGTGTGGCGGCCTGGCCGCCCTCCACCTGGAGCAGCAGCAGGGCCACAGGCCACCCTGTGTCCGGACCAGTGGTGGCGGTGAGGGGGTCCAGGCTGCCCCCCAACTGAAGTGGCAATGGCAGCAGGGCCATGAGCTGCCCCCAGCCCAGACCCACGGTGGTGGGACCATGGGCCACTGCCCCCCCAGCAGCGGCTGGGGGGCCCAGGCTGCTTCCCCTTCAGTGGCAAGGGTCCTTGGGCCGCCCCCAGCTGCAGCAAGGCCGTGGTCTGCACCTCGCCAGCAGAAGCATCGCTCTGCGCTGCCTGCCCGTCGCCTCCCCCCCGGCAGCAGTGCAGATAAGATTTAGTCACAGGTATTTTTAGTAAAAGCCATGGACAGAACACCGGGCCATGACTTTTTGTTTACTGCCTGTGATCTATCCAGGACTTTTACTAAAAATACCTGTGACTAAAACGTAGCCTTACTCATGGGGGAACAGATGGAGGAATGATGGGGCTCAACGGGAAGGTAGTGATGGAAGTATGGATAGGAGCTTGGCTTGTTTAGGAAGTATGAATTGTGCCTGGGTGGTGAGGCAGGGGGGCTCAGTGTAGGCGCAAGACGGGGTGTATGAATGGTGTCTGAGTGTGGGGCTTAGTGTGGTGTGGGGCTGAGGGTATAGATGGGAGTAGGGATGGAAGTGTGAGTGGTGGGTGTGGTGTAGTGCAAGGCTGGGTGTACGAATGGAGTTGTAATGAGGAAAATTTGAGGGATTAGTATGGACAGGAGGCATGAAATAAGTTAGAATGGGCTATGAATTTGGGTTTGGTGTGAGGGGAGGGCAGGTGCTGTGAATGGAGTAGGGATGGGGGTTGAGCGAGTGGGGGCTTGGTGTGGAGCAGCCTGGGGCAGGAAAGATGAATGGAGTTGAGGTGGGAATGGGTTGGGTTTGGGGCTGGGCAGTGAGTATTGATCTGGGATGGATGAATGGGGGCTCGGAGCAGCAGGTATGAATGGAATTGGGATGGGGGAGTGGGGGAATGAATGGAGTTGGGATGGAGATGAATGGGGTTTGGGGCAGGCCAGGGGATACAGAGTTGGGATAGGTGAGGGGGGCTCGGAGCAGCAGGTATGAATGGAATTGGGATGGGGGAGTGGGGGAATGGAGTTGGGATGGAGATGAATGGGGTTTGGGGCAGGCCAGGGGATACAGAGTTGGGATGGGTGAGTGGGGGCGTAGAGCAGCAGGTATGAATGGAATTGGGATGGGGGGTTGGGAGGGATGAATGGAGGTGGGATGGGGATGAATGGAATTTGGGGCAGCGGATATAGAGTTGGGATGGGTGAGTGGGGGCGTAGAGCAGCAGGTATGAATGGAACTGGGATGGGTGAATGGGGTGCTGGGCAGGGCAGTACAGAGCTGGGATGGGGGGAGGTGGTGAGGGACATGGGCTATAGAGTCGGGATGGGCTGGGCAGGAGCTGGGCAAAACCGGAGTCGGGCTGGGGGTGACCGGGGACGGGGTACAGTGTCTGGATGGGGCGAATGGGGGGCGAGACGCGCCCCTCCCCTCCGGCCCCACCGTACTCTGAGCTGAGGCGCCAAGGAGGGCGCGCGGTGAGCGGCTGGACCTGTGGCAGCGGGTTGCTAGGCGACCGGGAACGCGGCTGCCTCAGCCGTAGGAGGCCGCGAGGTCCCGGAGGGGCCCGGCTCGACCATGTCTTCCCTGCGCAGCGCGGACCCCGCGCTCAGGGCCTACTTCAAGCGCCACAGGCTCCTCGATGTCTACGAGGTAAAGGGGCCGCGCTGCTCAGGTGCCGGCGGGGCTGGGCGCGGAGCAAGGGGCTCCAGCTGCAGGCTGAGTTGGGGAGGGCGGAGCTGCCCCCCCCCCCGCCTTCCTGCCCCGCCCTGCAAACAGGCGCTGGGGTTTGCAGCGGTGTTGGCTAAATGTGATGAGGGGCCTAGGCCCGTGTGGGGCGGGGCCCACGGCGGCGCTGGTGCCGAGACCCGCGTGTGGCTGAGCCCGTGTTAGCAGCCTCTGGGCTTGCAGTAGCCTCCGGCGTTGGCCGCTTGCAGTGTGACACGGGAGAAGATGAAACCGCAGGCCCCGGAGCAGGAACGTCCTGCCACGAACGCAAGCCTGAGCGGGGCGGGGCTGGCCCACTTTAGCTCACCGAGGCTACCCTTCTGGGCCCACTGAAATCAATGGGATGGGAACTTTGCTGTTCACCAGTGGGGCCTGGGTTTCACCCACTGACTTCAGTGGAACTTGAGGTTGCTCACCTGTAATCACATCCGCTTTAGGGGTTGTACCATTATAACTACACTGGTTGGAAAACATACCCTGAACAGCAATTCTTATACCACTCCAAAATCCGTGTGTGGACTAGGCTTAAGTGTCTTGCATTTGACTATCTTGTTTTTCTGTCCAGTACTGGCGGGTATTTGTGGCCTCTTGTTGTGCGGTGGCTGCATTTATGGAAAGCCATAAGCATTACTGCTCTGTCCACTAAAGCAGGTGTTCTCAACCTTTTTCTTTCTCAGCCTCCCCTCCCTCCCCCTGGCCGCCAACATGCTGTAAAAACTCCGCAGCCCACCAGTGCCACTACAGCTGTTTTTCTGCATATAAAATCCAGGGTTGGACAGCATTAAGGGGTAGCAAGCAGGGCAATTGCTTGGGGCCCCAGGCCACAGAGAGCCCCACACAGTCCATGCTTTGGCTTTAGCCCTGAGTGGCAGGGGTCAGGGCCCCGGGCTTTATCCCCGCACAATAGGGCTTTGGCTTTCTGCCCTGGGCCCCAATGAGTCTACCACTGACCCTGCTTGCTGGACCCCCCGAACCTCTGGTTGAGAACCGCTGCACTAAAGTAACAAGCTTCAAACAGTTTGTGCATTTAATACTTCAAAGAAAAAGAAAAGTTAATTGAATTATATGATCTGTATTTAGACTAAACCCAATGGTGTCCCAATTTGACCCTGTTGTAGACTGCATTGGCACCTTCCCTAATTTGCATAAAATGGAGAAGATTGCAGGCTCCTACATCTGTAATATAGAAATGCATTTGTTAAAGATTTGAGGTGTAAGATTACAGCATGCAGGGCAGCTAGATGCCTGTCTCAAGTTGGGGCAATGCACGCTGTGTCCTGTAATATTTGTATGACACATACATAGTTATATCAAAGATGATGGTAGCCACTGACCATGTTAGAATTTGGTGGTCATTTGGTGTCATTTAAAAATGAGGCCTTGGTTAACTGGCATTGGAATTGTAGTCTAAATGTTAACGGCTTGAATCTGGGGGCTTGTCTACACTATGAGGACCATAGCCATGTCACACTAATCCTGCAATGTAGATGCAGTCTACTGCAACAGAAGGGGTTTTTCTGTCACTGTATGTAAGCCACCACCCTGAGCAGTGGTAGCCAGGACCTAGCCATCACTGGGTGGAGGGGAGCTAGGCTGGCACAACTGTGATGCTCTGGGATATGAATTTTTCACACCCTTGAGTGACATAGTTATGTCAGGTTTCAGATTAGCAGCCGTGTTAGTCTGTATCCGCAAAAAGAACAGGAGTACCTATGGCACCTTAGAGACTAACAAATTTATTTCAGCATAAGCTTTCGTGGGCTACAGCTCACTTCTTCGGATGCATAGAATGGAACACACAGAAAGAAGATATTTATACATACAGAGAACGTGAAAAAGTGGAAGTAGCCATGCCAACTGTAAGAGGCCAATCAATTGAGATGAGCTGTCATCAGCAGTTGAAAAAAAACTTTGTCGTGATAATCGAGATGACCCATAGAAGGTGCGAGGAGAACTTGACATGACGACCCAACCATTCCCAGTCTCTGTTTAAACCTTAGTTAATTGTATCTAATTTGCATATTAATTCAAGTTCAGCAGTCTGTCTTTGGAATCTGTTTTTGAAGTTTTTTGGTTGCAAAATTGCCACCTTCAAGTCTGTCATTGAGTGGTTAGAGAGGTTGAAGTGTTCTCCCACTGGTTTTTGAATGTTATGATTCCTGATGTCAGATTTGTGTCCATTTATTCTTTTGCGTAGAGACTGTCTGGTTTGGCCAATGTACATGGCAGAGGGGCATTGCTGGCACATGATAGCATATATCACGCTGGTAGATGTGCAGGTGAATGAGCCCCTGATGGCGTGGCTGATGTGGTAAGGTCCTATGATGGTGTCACTTGAATAGATATGTGGACAGAGCTGGCATCGGGCTTTGTTGCAAGGATAGGTTCCTGGGTTAGTGTTTTTGTTGTATGGTGTGCGGTTGCTGGTGAGTATTTGCTTCAGGTTGGGAGGCTGTCTGTAAGCAAGGACTGGCCTACCTCCCAAGATCTGTGAGAGTAAGGGATTATCTTTTAGGATAGGTTGTAGATCTTTGATGATTCACTGGAGAGGTTTTAGTTGGGGGCTGAAGGTGACGGCTAGTGGCGTTCTGTTATTTTCTTTGTTGGGCCTGTCCTGTAATAGGTGGCTTCTGGGTACTCTTCTGGCTCTGTCAATCTGTTTTTTTCACTTCAGCAGGTGGGTATTGTAGTTTTAAGAATGCTTGATAGAGCTCTTGTTGGTGTTTGCTGCGGGAAGGAACCAGACACAGACAGCTTGTTTGCTCAGGAAGGCGCCCCGTCGTCAGACGTGGCAGCCCTTTTATTATCTTCAGTTACAGCATTCCTACAGCATTAGCATGATTCACAACTCTATTTACTATCCTTCTATTGGTGGCCTTGGGACTCTCCCCTTCCCTTCCTCCCATGTGGAAAAGCAGAAGCGCAGCGCGTGTTGTACTTTTCCATCCTACGGGGATGTGCTTTACTTTCCCATCTTGTGATTAGATAAAGGGTTTATAGGGAACAATCATCTGGTGGCTTGCCAGCCAGGACCGATCCCTACATCTCCCCCTTTAGTTTTTAAGGATAAGGAACATATTTTTGTTTGGCCCACGGACAACCCTGGGTACACAAGGAAACCAGGGAGGGGACGCATTGAATACTGCAACAGGTAAATATGAGGAGTAAAAGGCAGAGTCTCCCATAGGTTATTAATTGGTGTAACCAGCCCCATCCTGGCAGCCAGTTAGACAGCCAATCCCACCAGGAAGAGAAGGGATCGTTGTGAATTTGAATTTGAGCAGTTAGGTTTTCTATCTGCGCAAGCTGATTATTTACAGCGTGAGAATGATCAGAGATGTTAAAACAACACATGTTATTAACCTTTTCGCACCCATAGTGGTGCAATAGGAGACAAATATCATTATACATAACATCACACAAGAATTAGCATTCAGGCAAGCAATAAGAGCAGTTAACAAATTCTCTGGGGTTTTCTCCTTTTCTTGCTGTTCCAGCAGACGCTCAGCTTGCTGTGAGAGGGACTTTATTTGTCCCCACGTCACTAGTGCATTGGGAGTACCGCGGCGCCGTCCTTGAGACAGTGTAACTGTTGTTGTTAATAACTGATGGAAATCAGGAATGGGATTGTTAAGACCCTGGTACCACACCATGCTGCGGGCCGCCTGTGGGGTCGTCTTTCCACGGACGGATGTAACGGGCTGGGACCCACACAGGCCCCTCAGGTGTGTTGACGGCTGCGTAACCTCGCCCCCAGGTAATCAAGGGGACTGGGGCACTCCACGTTGTTCCAGGGAGTTGTCGATACGTTACTTTAGGGGCAGGGAGTTCTTCCTTGCACCGAAAGTGTTTCTGTAAACGGGATATATAATGGGTACCATCAAAAACAAGATTTAAATGATTGATTGTATAGAGCACATGTGCTAACCACTCCTCCTTGTCTGGCAATGTGGGCGGGATTCCCCCTTTTGTTTTTTGTTGGAGGAGAGCTGTTTTCAGGGTGCGGTTGGCGCGCTCAACGATGGCTTGGCCCTGCGAATTGTAGGGGATGCCAAAGGTGTGCACGACGCCCCAACGGGAGCAGAAGGCAGCGAATTGCTGAGAGCAATAAGCTGGCCCATTATCCGTTTTTAGCTTGGCCGGGATGCCCATAACAGAAAAACAACGGACAAAATGGTTGATAACGTGCCGAACACGTTCACCTTTGTGGGGCATGACCCAAAGGTAACCGGAATAGGTGTCAATAGTAACATGAAGAAAATTCCACGGGGAAAAGGGGGGAAAAACGTGTGACATCCATTTGCCAAAGCTGATTGGCGCCGAGACCGCGGGGGTTAATGCCGGTGGGGGGGTAGGAGCAGAGGGAGGAACATTGCGGGCATTGTTGGACAACAGCCTTAGCTTCATCCAAGGGAATGGAGAACTCCCGAGCGAGGGCTTCAGCATTTTGATGATGAAAGGCATGGCTGGAGGTAGGGGAATGAACCCAGGAAATACGCACTTGTGCATCAGCATAAGCGTTGCCCTCAGACAAGACCCCGGGGAGGGGAAGGTGGCTACGAATATGTGCAATAAAAAACGGGTGAGACCGGGAGCGCAAAAGCTGTTGGAGAGTAAGAAAGAGGGCAAGGAGTGGTTGTTCCATGAGTGGGGTCACGTAGCTACCAGCTATAGCGGTACCAACATTAGCAACATAAAGGCTGTCTGTAATAACACTAAGGGGGACAGTGGAGACGTGAGAAAAGGCTAAACAAAGGGCAGCAAGTTCTGCCCGTTGAGGGCTCGTTTGGGGAGTGGTAAAACGCGAATGCCACTGCGTACCACTACGCCAAGAGACTACACCGCGGGTCGGACAGCCATCGGTAAAGACCGTAAGAGCACCAACTATCGGGGTATGCTGGCAAAGATTACGAAACACAGTGGGAATGTGACGAATGGCATGCAGGTGAGGGTCTTTATTAGTGTGATAGGAAAGGGAGCCCACAAAACCGGCTAGGGCCAGTTGGAGGGCATCAGAGAAAGCAAGAGCTGACTCGGTACCGTGTAGCGGGAGCGGGAGAACAATTTCCACGGGATCCAATGCAAAAAGGGCACGACAGCGGTGCCGGCCCTTGGTAATTAATTGGGCGATCATGAGCTCCAGAGGAGACAAGGTGTTGGGAGGGGAATGTGGGAGGTAGAGCCATTCAAGAATCCGCAGCGGGGAAACACCGGGATCTTGAGCCACAATGGCGCAGGGTTGTAGGGTGTCACAGAGACAAATTAATTTCGGTGGTACATTGTCACAGGCACGGTCCACCCAATGGTGGGCCAGGAGCTGGTTAAGCGTGGCTAAAACGGCCAATTGCTCGGTGGAGAGGGCGATGAGATCAGAGGGATGAGTGCCCTGGGTAAGGGCCAAAAAGAGGGGGCGCAGGGTACTGGTAGTAATTTGATAATAGGGGCATAACCAATTGATAGCCCCCAAAAGTTGTTGTAGGACCACATAGGTGACCGGGTTAGGTATTTGTAGCGAGGGAAGGATCGGAGTGGAATAGGCAGCCTGAAGCTTATGGCCCAAATATTGGAACGGCTCATGGAGTTGGACCTTTTCCGGGGCAATTTGCAATCCATAAGTCCGAAGGGAGGAGGTTAGCTGGTTAAGCCAATCCTGTGGGAGGACTGGGGCAGCAACCAGAATATCATCCATATAATGGTAAACAAGGAGAGAGGGGAAAAATTGTCGAAAAGAAGACAGAGCAGTATCCACATAGTGTTGGTACAGGGTGGGGCTGTTAAGCATGCCCTGGGGAAGAACGGTCCATTAATAGCGATGAGTTGGGCGAGAATTATTAAGAGTGGGGACAGTAAAGGCAAAGTACCTTTTGTCTTGCTCCTGAAGAAGGATGGAAAAAAAACAATCCTTTAAGTCAATCACGGCCAGTTGGAAGCCTTGTGGGATAAGATTGGGATTTGGGGCACCACATTGTAGGGGGCCCATGGGTTCTAGGATTTTATTAATGGCTCGCAAATCGTGTAATAGCCGCCATTTTCCTGATTTCTTTTTTATCACAAAAACAGGAGTATTATAGGGACTGGTGGTGGGTTCAAGGTGTCGGGCTTCGCACTGTTCCTGAACTAAGGTGGAGAGTGCGGTCAGCTTTTCGGCGGGTAGGAGCCACTGCTCCACCCAAACAGGGGAGTGCGTTTTCCAGGTAAGGGCTAATGCAGTGGGAGTGGTTGCCATGTAAAAACAAACTAGATTAATTTAACTAAAAGGTTGAAAAAATTCACGATATAGGTGGTCCAGCTGCTCCCAGTTGGGATTTAGGGCAGTTAAGGCTAGGCACCAGTTACGGTCCTCGCTATATTCAGCCTCATAAAATGCCGCAGGCGGGTGGCTAGAATTGGTGGTTACAAAATATACTTCAAAACGGCCTCCTATTTGTCGAATGCAGAGAAATGGGCATAAGACCGCAAGGCAGGAGGTACGTGAAAGGGAGCGCCAGACAAACAACCGGATACGATGATTGGGGTGGCATATTAGTCTATAGGCATATTGTGCTCCCGGGTTGGAGTCAGAACAGTGGACCACTTCGTTAAGGAGGGGGGTAACAAAGGCCGCATAAATATCAGACTCAGTCCAGCTTTCGCTATAATAATGGTTATGATATGGGTGCATGAGTTCAGGGTAAAACAAGCGTAGCCCCTAGTTGAGAAAGGAGATCCCGGCCCCACAAATTAAATTCTATGGGAAGAATGCATGGTTTAATTTGGGCCACTGTTTGCTGCGTCGTAGGGTCTACCACTGGTAGCCAGTTGCTACTCCGTCTAGAGGCTTGGCTGCCCCCGACACCCCATACCGAGGGGGCCACCTCGGAGGGCCAGGAGGGGTCCCACTCCTTGCCTGCGATCATGGAGACGTCAGCCCCGGTGTCTAAGAGCCCTGCCAAGACCTTACCGTGAATCTGATAAAGGCAGGTGGGCTTACGGACGTGTATGTGCTGAATCACGGCGGCGACCTGGGGATGATAAGTCGCGTCGGTTGCCACTCTATTGTCGGCCCGGGGCTGCAGGGGCTCGGCACGCGTGGAACCTAATCCTCCTTTACGTTCCTGTTGAGAGACTGCAGGACAATAATAAGGGAGCAACAACAGTTGGGACCAGGATTCCCCTTTTTTAAGGGACAGCGGAAGCTGCCCCCAATATTGGGCATAGATGGTGCCGCTATAATCAGCGTCAATTACCCCTGGGACAGTCATAATGCCTTTATAATGGGCAGAGGAGCGGGGGAGCACGAGCCCCACCGTTCCGGGAGGGAGGGGGCCCCGAAGCTGAGTGGGCATCAGGAGTACTTCTCCGGGGAGCTGAGAGCTCATGTCCTGTGCGTTTTCCAAATCGATGCCCGCACTGCCAGAGGTGGCGGGGGGGGGGGGGAAACCGCCTCCTCCCTCGGTTAGACCGGGGCCCGAGGGGGGCCCGACTGGGAGTTTCCCGAGGGGGCAGAGCGGCACTGATTAGCCCAGTGGAAGCCTTTGTTACACTTGGGACATTTTTTATTTGGGCGCCCTCCACCTTCTCTTCCCGGTGGTCACCCTCGGTCTCTGCTGGCCCCTCCTCCCGGCGCCCGGCACTCGCGGCGGAAATGACCTGGCTTATTACAATTGAAGCAATTACCTAGAGGCTTGCTGCCGGCGCGCAAGGCGCTGGCAAGTAACGCCATGGTGTGGGTTTGTGTCCCCACTTCGGCGCAAGCCTGAATCATGTCCGCCAGAGAGTACTGCACGCGATGAATGACTGTCTGAAGGATGCGGCGGCAATCAGCATTGGCTTGTTCAGCCGCCAGTCGGCGGAGTAGTTCCTCTTGGGCTTCTGGGTTGTCGATTTGCCAGGCAATGGCTTCTTTTAACTGATCCACAAATTGATGGAAAGGCTCAGGACACCCCTGTCTGATGCTAGTGAAGGATGATAAGGGCTTACCCGTAATGGGGACCCGGCGAAACGCCCGCATAACGGAGAGTGCGGTGCGTTTAAAGGACGCTGCCGGGAGCTGCAGTTGTGCCATCACCTCCGCGAATGCACCCGACCCATATATTTGGTCGGGAATGTTATCCGCAGAGGAGATGGCCAATGCCGCAGCCCGGAACTCGCTGTCCCATACAACATATTGGGCAGGGGATAAAATCATTCGGAACAGATGTTTCCAGTCCGTTGGCAACATAACGTAAGTATTGCCTAACCCTTCAATAAGACCCTCCACATAAGTAGATCGGAGGCCAGATTGGCGGACCCCTTTATTTAGCTCACTAATAACCGCATACTGCAATGGGTGATGGGTGGTGGTTGCCTCTCCCTGAGCGTTTGTGTTATAAGTGACCGGGTAGAGGGCTGGGAGTTCGCCCTCCCACTTCTCCAACAAGGGAGAAGCGCCTGCCACCATTGCCTGCTGGAGGGCTGCTTGCACCGCGCTCTGAGCCGGCGAGGGCGGGAGGGGTGGTGACGGCAGCGAGGAGTCGGGGGGGGTGAGGCCGGGGGCCGTCGCCACGGGCGCAGAACAAGGGGTTCCTGCCTCCGTGGCATAGGAAGGAGGTGGAGTAGGGGTGGGAGAGGCAAGCGGGGGCGCCTCCTTCCGCAAACGCCCGATTGCCTCTGCACAATGTTGCCACAGCAAGATGTGTTGGATGGGCGCTCGTGGCTCCCTTAGGAGCCGTTCGCCCACGTTCTGCCAGTCAGAAACCTCGAGAGACCCTCTCTCGGGGTACCAAGGGCATTTAACCTCTATTGCGTGGAGCAATTCCTCCACTTGTCGCTGTGATGCTGTCATGCGACCGGTTACCTTGAGTAATTGAACCAGCTCTTTCGCATGAGCCTTCTGTTGCACAGATAAATCCCCCCCCATACTCACGAGGGAGTGCGAAGACGCACTGCGGTGCACCACAGCTCGGCCAGCCGGTGGGTACGGAGGGCTGGAATCACGTCGGGGTCACCAGATGCGGGAAGGAACCAGACACAGACAGCTTGTTTGCTCAGGAAGGCGCCCCGTCGTCAGACGTGGCAGCCCTTTTATTATCTTCAGTTACAGCATTCCTACAGCATTAGCATGATTCACAACTCTATTTACTATCCTTCTATTGGTGGCCTTGGGACTCTCCCCTTCCCTTCCTCCCATGTGGAAAAGCAGAAGCGCAGCGCGTGTTGTACTTTTCCATCCTACGGGGATGTGCTTTACTTTCCCATCTTGTGATTAGATAAAGGGTTTATAGGGAACAATCATCTGGTGGCTTGCCAGCCAGGACCGATCCCTACAGTTTGCCTCTGTCTGAGAGATTGGAGCAAATGCGGTTGTATCTTAGAGCTTGGCTGTAGACAATGGATTGTGTGGTGTGTCCTGGATGGAAGCTGGAGGCATGTAGGTGCAGTTGGCATGGCTGCTTCCACCTTTTCATGTTCTCTGTATGTATAAATATCTTCCATTATATGCATCCGAAGAAGTTTGCTGTAGCCCACGGAAACTTATGCTGAAATAAATTTGTTAGTCTCTAAGGTGCCACAAGTACTCCTGTGTTTTTTTTAGTGGTATCAGTGTGAATTTTAAGCATAGGCCAGGCTTGGGATTGATTTGTTCTTTCCTGGCTTTTTCCCTGTGTACAAAACTTTTTTTAGATGGTATTAATAAAGACCTTTAACTTGTGCAACTATAAGTTAAACAACAGATGGGCACCTTTCTAGGTTATTGAATAGACAGAGTTCATATAAGAATTAGCCTGATAATTTGACATTATCTTGATTTTAATTTGATAATTTGAATTCTTTTGGATTGTTTTGTTGTTAGCTAAGTAATGTTATGTTAAGTGAGAGGTAGCTATTTTATGACGTGTGATTGTGCTTTCATTTGAGTTGTTGAATGTAAGGGATAACTTTCCTAATTTATAAACTTTAGTAATATCTCAAGTCTTTATTTCTTTTGGTTATGTAATGAGTCTCCCCTGAATTACTTGGAACCTTGGGGAAATTAACGAGAACCAGACAACCTTTGTACTGTTTAGGCCCAGTTTTTCTCCCATCTATGTTGGGCATTGTCATCATTAAGGATTACTGACATGAGTATGGGTTGCAGGATAAGGACGTAAGACACCATTTCTTGTACAATTTTTTTAAAAAGAATTCCCAGGTCTAAATTTTTGGTGAGATATTTTGCATTTTCTTTGGTCAAATTTTTGTACATATGCTATGCCTAGAAGATCTGTTGAAAGAAAAGGAGCACACATTCAATTAAAAAGAAAAGCTATAAAAGAGCTCCAAATCTATGAAAAATGCAGTAAGTTTAGCAGACAGGTGCTGTCTCAGTCCAGCAGAGGGAGTATTTGAACAGCCTTAAGTCCTTTTTGGAAAATGTATTAAGGTGAAAACACACATGAAGAGAATCACTATATTGTCCACATATCTAGTACTCTGCTTAACAGCATATTATTTATATTGTAATTCTTATAATAAATGATGGATTTATAATACTTGTTGATATTGCTGTATGCACCCAGTTATTGTCATTTGGATACATCTTGGAGATTGTCTTTTTACTAGCGAGGTTCAACAGAAGCTAAAGTTAGAATCAATTTATCATTTATTTTATGAAAATATTCAAACTGTGTAAATTTAAGTTGTTTGTTGTTTGTTGTTTCATACACTAAAGAAAAAGTTATTTCGTTACTTATCTTTTGTTTCTTGTATTCCTTAGTTCTGCTTCCCTTTGGAAATGTCTTAAAAAGCAGACTATATCTATGCTGACAAAACAGTCTTATTGCACACCCATAGTCTGACTGGCAATGACCCTTTATACAACCCTGCTCCCCCTTGGTAAAGATTATTTTGATTTTGAGAATGAATAAATAGTGTGTTTCTGTATTGACATTAGTCAGCAAATATCACAGTTACCATAGTTATTTCCTGTTTTAAATATTATTGATATTTTATTTTTAATCATTTGTGTTATGATAGTGGCCAAAAGGCTGCACTCAGAATCAGGGCTCCATTGTGCTGGGTGCTGGCAGATGGAGATAGTCCCTGGCCAGGAGAGTTTAGAATCTAGCAGACAAAATAATGAGGATTGGGTACAGGGCCAGCTTTAGGCCTATTCCACCAATTCCCCCGAATCGGGCCCCGCTCCTAAGAGGGCCCCGCGCCTAGTGAGAATCCCTTCCCTGGCTAGAGGTGCTTTTTAAATTTTTACTCACTTGGCGGTGCTTCAGGTCTTCGGCGGCACTTTGGCGACGGGTCCTTCTCTTGCTTGGGGTCTTTGGGGACACTTCAGCGGCGGGTCCTTCAGTCCTGGAGTGAGTGAAGGACCCACCGCTGAAGTGCTGTTGAAGACTCGGAGCACCACCCGGTGAGTACATCCCCACGTGGTTTTTTACATGTGTTTTTTTTTTTAAGTCATCCCTGCCGGGGCCCTATCGAAACTGTTTGAATTGGGCCCCACACTTCCTAAAGCCGGCCCTGATTGGGTATAGCATATAGGCAAGTGAACATAGTGATGACTGACACAGTTCTGTTAGTTACATGTTTTGTTGGGTTTTTATTATTCTTTATTTTGGGGTAAGAGGAATGGTAGGAATGAATTATAAGAAGAAAGTAGGAAATGAAAGTAAAGTAAAGAGAGAATCACAGCTTATGACCTGCCTATCTTTGGTCAGCTGGCAGCTTACTGTTTTGAGTTTTCCCCATGCACAAGGGGTGGCATGGAAGAAAAGATTTGAAGGAAACTTTGAGAATGAAGCTGGCTGGTGGGCAGTAAAGGTTGGGATTATTGGTAGAGAATGTCAGTGTCTGGCATTTTGACAAGTTACTAGAGAAGCTATGTAAGGTGAAGGTCCTTAAAGGTAAAGACAAGAAATGTGTATTTGATGTGCTGATTAAGTGAAAGTAAGTAGAGGGGACTAGAGAAGAGTTTGAGGTATCAGAATGACAAGCCAGGAAGATGATTTGAACAATAGCATTTTGAATGGACTTGAAGGAGCTAAGATTGCAGGGGTCAAGGCCAGAGATCTGCAATAGTCAGGATGCAAAACTAGGAGAGCCTGAGTGAGAATTTTGGTGGTAAGTCAGGTCTTAGAGATGTTATGTAGGACAAAGCTGCAAGATTTATACATGGAGGCAGGGTTGAGTCAAAGATGACATCCATATTACAGTCCTGTATAACATGGAGAATGGTGCTGTTGTCCACAGTGATGGAGCAAGTGGAAATAAGAAGAGAGCTTAGGAAAGCTGGATATCCTTTTTTCAGCAAAGAAAAAACTCTGGTATCTCAGCTATTGCTGTGTGATGCCTGTTGACAAATGCTGTCCTCTTAATGGTAAGCGCCATATTTTCCACTGCTAGGGATGGGGAAGTATTTGTATAAACAGCAGACTGTGCTCTAGGATAATCATCTGCAGAAGAGTGGTCTTTCCTCCAGTTTTAGGAGTGCAGTTATGATGGAAAATTTCTACCCTGTGTTCCTCTCTATTCATGGGTTTTCTGGGATATTCCTGTGTGCATATAGCCATAATTTGTCCTCATGTGTGTAATGTAACCAGTTCATAGAGTTTGATTTAATCTTTCTTGCCACACATCTCTACCCCGATATAACGTGACCCAATATACATGAATTAGGATACAACGTGGTAAAGCAGCACTCAAGGGGGGCAGGGCTGTGCACTCCAGTGGACCAAAGCAAGTTCGATATAACGTGGTTTCACCTATAACACAGTAAGATTTTTTTGGCTCCTGAGAACAGCGTTATATCGGGGTAGAGGTGTACTTAAACACAGAGTCCATTAGCATATCCTCTAATATGTCTTTATTTTGGCAGATAACTATACATTGCCTCACCAGGTACTTGTTTAGCTGTACTGCTGAGAAAACCTTTTTCATTTTTAATTTATGAAAAAATGAATAATGAATTCGTTCCTTTGAGAATTCTAGAGGATCATGGAAATGAACCTCTTCCCATCTACCAGGAGCTTAACAACGTCTCTCACCATCACTTGAAATCATGGAAGCCGTTTTGGACCCATGCATTTAACATTCAACAATGCAGCTTCAACCCTTATGAAGCTTGGAAAGCTGGACGGAACTCACAAGAAATCACAAATAAACACCCTGTGAAAGATCCGATGCAGAAGGTCCCTGTCTTCGATCTCCAACTGCATCCACACAAACCATGGCAGATGCAGATGCTTGCTGCACAAATGGAGAATTAAAGACTCTGTAGTGTGCAACTGTGGTCACCCAGAACAGACCAGAGAACATAAATAACACAATGCCCCATTCACAAATACAAAGGAGGCATCACAGAAATACACTCTGCTTCTGCAGGTGCAATTATTTGGCCTAACCATCTAAATGTAAAATTATGGTGGTTGTTCTACATTTGCATCAGTGATATGATAAAGAAGAAGATTGTTTATTATTCATAAGTGAGAAATGAACTAGCTAGTCCCGTAACTCACTGCTGAAAAGCAACTGCCCCAATCCTCCAATGCAATGCAACATTATAACTATTCTATATAGGACCCAATTCCACATCCTCTCTACCTCACAAGGTTATTGTGAGATATAATTTAGTAATGCTTTTAAAGAAATTTGAGATCCTTGGGTGGAAAGTACTATAGAAGTGCCATATGTTTTGTTCTTATGATATGACCAGAGGCATGAGGGCTACCAGTTGAAATATACTGATATATACATTATGGCATTTAAAATAAGAATTAAATAAAAGAAACAGAATGATAAAATGATAGAGAAGAATTGTATAAATGTTATACTATTTAAAATTCATTTGGTAGCTGTGTTTAGTGTAACAGTTTCAGACATGTAAAAGGTGTTAATTTACTCTGTTCTTTTTTGCAGACTCTACTATGTGGTGTATTTATTATGTGTCCAGAGGATCCACTTAAGTTTTTAGAAGAAAAGATCAGAGAAATAATGGAAAAGGGACTAGATAGTATTTTATGGTATTTATCAAATGTTTTTGTGTGTTCTATGTGGTGTGAAATATTGACATGTCAATTTTAAAACAGCACTAATGTTGCATTTACTGTCATCTGCAAAATAAATATCCGTCATGCCCAGAGATTAATAGCGCATTACAAATAGATTGATTAATATTGAGATTTTACACTAAAAACATACAAGATATTTTTCCTTTGTCTATTTTTATTTGAATTGTTCACAGAGTATTTACTAAATATATTTAATATTATATTTCTGTTATAACATATCTTTATTGAGCTCTTTATTTTGAGATATACATTATGGGCTATGTATTGGGGTAGCCATGTTAATCTGTATCCACAAAAACAATGGGGAGGCTGATGGCACCTTAAAGTCTCACAGATTTATTTTGGCATAAGCTTTTGTGGGTAAAAAACCCCACTTGTTGGGCCCAACAACGAAAATAACAGAACACCACTAGCCATCATGTACAGCCCGCCAGCTAAAACCTCTCCAGCACATCATCAACAATCTACAACCTATCCTGGAAAATGATCTCTCACTCTCACAGACCTTGGGAGGCAGGCCAGTCGTCGCTTACAGACAGCTCCCCAACCTGAGACAAATACTCACCAGCAACTACACACCTCACCACAGAAACACTAACCCAGGAATCAATCCCTGTAACAAACTCCGTTGCCTACTCTGTCCGCATATCTACTCTAGCGACACCATCATAGGACCCAACCACATCAGCCACACCATCAAGGGCTCATTCACCTGCACATCTACTGATGTGATTTATACCATCATGTGCCAGCAATGCCCCTCTGCCATGTACGTTGGCAAAACTGGACAGTCTCTATGTAAGAGAATAAATGGACACAAATCAGACATTAGGAATGGTAACATATAAAAGCTAGTAGGACAACACTTCAGTCTCCCTGGACATTCAGTAACAGATTTAAAAATAGCCATCCTTCAAAAATAAAAACCCTTCAGAAACAGACTTCAAAGAGAAACTGCCGAGCTACAATTCATTTGCAAACTTAACACCATTAATTTGGGCTTGAATAGGGCCTGGGAGTGGCTGGGTCACTACAAAAGCAATTTTCCCTCTCTTGGTATTGACACCTCCTCATCAGTTATTGGGAGTGGACCACATCTACCCTGACTGAATTGGCCTTGTCAATACTGGTTCTCCACTTGTAAGGTAACTCTCTTCTCTTCATGTGCCAGTATATTTATGCCTGTATCTGTAATTTTCACTCCATGCATCTGAAAAAGTGGGTTTTTTACCCATGAAAGCTTATGCCCAAATAAATCTGTCAGTCTTTAAGGTGCCACCTCGTTGTTATTATGATCTATATCCCCAGCTGGTGTAAATTGGCATAGCTTCATTGAAGTCCGTGCTGATATACACCACTTAAGGATGTGACTCTAAATGTATTGAATTACTCATAGACTTATTTTCCATTTTTTATTTCTCACCTCTCTCTCTTTTTGAAACTTAGGCATCACAGTAAGGGAAAAGAAACTACAGGCTAAGGGGCTAATCTCATTCACACTGCAATCAAAGGGAATATTTCTACTGACTTTGCTGGAGGTGGAATTGGGCCCTAATAACTAACTATCTAAGTAGACATTGGAGCTGTCACTATAGTATCTGAATGCCTTCCAAGTACTTCAAAAGGGAAATCACAATAGCAGTCTGACTTGCTCTCTTACTTTTCTCCTTCCCAGTGTGTAGGAAAAATATCTTGATTAGTTTATAGTTTGTGGTATGTGAGAGACAGAGAGTGTATGTGTGTCTGATTAGCTTGTTGTGGGAAAGCCAAGTCGACAAGATGAGTTTTGTATTCAGTTTTGAACATGGTGAGGCCCCAGGGCTGTACTTACTTTTTGTGAGAATAAATTCAGTAATGTAGGTCCAGCTCCTATGAAAGTCCTGTCTCCTCATTCAAGATACTTCACTTATAGGTGAATAGTTTCATAGCTCCAGTATAATTCATGTGAGGTCATGCTTCTGAAGAGGTGATCTCTGTGGTACTTAAGTCCACTCTGTATGGGCTTTGAATATTAGGACAGAGATCTTGAACTGGACTCTTTTTTGGGGGGGCGTCAGTTCAGAGAGCAGAGAATCAGTCTGATGTGATCTTGGTGACCTGTGTTCCTGAGCAGCTGGGCTGTTGTGTTTTATACCAAGTAGCGCTTTTCCAGGTGCACAGCTTTATTCCTAGAGATAATAAGTGCAATAATGAAACCTGGAATGTTAAACTATCATAATGATTAAATTGAGCTATAAAATAAACTGTAGTGTATCCCTCTCCTCAGTGTAAAGAAAGAACAGATATAAGAAAAAAAGAGCTAATGAGCATTTTTGTTGACTAAGATGTTAGTAACACAGTCTCGACAAAGGCTTACATTCTGGAGGCCAGTGGGAATTTTATCGAAGGAGGAGAGCTGGATTGGTTTTAAATCAATTTGTATTAAAGTTTGTATTATGTAGAAAGGTTGGATTACTATATAACATGCAGTTTCTCACGTTTCTGCTTCAATACATCTGCCATCACTGATGCATCCTATTTACTAAGGGACTGTTCCTGTGAAGTGCTGAGCATGCTAACACCCAGTGACGTCAGTGGGAAATGGAGGTGTTCAGCACTTTGCTGGATCAGGCCCCAAAAGGCATAGTTGGAGCTCATAGTTAGACAGCAGCTAGAGAAGTTAGGGGACTAAAAATGGCAAAAGGAGAGGGGGAGCAAAAGATAATGGAGAAAAGTGACTTGGATTTCATAGGGCCAGTCTATGACTGGCTCATGTGCAGGTGCACAAGTGGGAGGAGAAATATTAATGGAACCTCTCTCCCTTACATACCCTGTGCAAGGGTCCCACACAATTGTAGTCTTTGCATATTACTCCTGGGGGAATTCTACACCACTGTGTATGCGCAGAATTCATGTCCCCTGCAGATTTCTTTGTTTCCCTGTAGCAAAAGTCTTTCTGACAGGGAAGCAAAGGGAAGCTGCAAGAGCAGTCACACACCACTCCCCAGCAGCACAGGTACATCATTTCAGGCAGCTGGAGGAGAGGTAAATCACTGTGGGGTTGGGGATACCCCAGCCAGTGGCTCCTACCCTGAGCCAGGATCGGCTGCTTGTCGCAGCTGGGCTGGAGACAGGAGAGGATGGGACTTCCTGTTCACCTGCAAGGAATGGCTGGAGTTGTGTCAGACCCACCCCAAGAAACCTCCACTAGCTGCAGGAAGCTGAGCATCCTCCTCTGCTTCCTGCCCTCATCACTCCTCAGTTGTGGGGGGGAGGGGTCACTGTATGGGGAGCTGCTCCCCCATCTTCCCAACCCCCATGCATCCGGACCTTCCATACCCAGAAACCCTTGCCAAGCCTCACCCCATACAGAGCCCCCAGCACTCCATACACGAACCACACCCTGCTGAACCTTAATCCGATCATCTGGAGCCCCTGGCACCCAGACTCCCTGCCTCTATACCCACTGAACTCCCTGCACTCAACCCCCCAACCCTGACAAGCCACACCCCCCGCATCACCCTGGGCCCCCACATCCAGACACCCACACCTCTGACCCCCAACTAGCTGCACCCAGACCCCACCCCACCAACCCCCACTCCCCCAGTTGAGACCCCCCACACCCAGACCCCTCCGTTGAGCCCCAACCACCTTCACCGGGAAGCCTCTGCAGAGTCCCATTGCCCTTGCATCTGGAACTCCCTCAACCAGCCTCTGTGCATCCAGATCCCTCCACACCTAGACCCCTCGCTGAGCTGCCTGCACCCAGATTGTCCCACGCAGAACCCTCTCACCTCACACTTGGATCCTCCCACATCGAGCCCCTTCACACTTGGATCCTGCCTGGTTGAGCCTGCCTGTCCCACATCTAGTGCACCTGGCACAGAGGGGCAGGGCCCCAGGGTGTTTTGGGGGCAGGCCCAGGCCTTGTGCGGTGTCAAGGTCTGGTACAGCCTCACCGCTGAGTCCGTGTCCTGGGGTAGGGGGTGGGGGGCGGCAGGATGCAGCCAGTGGCCTGTTCTCCCCAGTGCCATGCTGGAGCCTCTGCATTTATTTATTAACAAATAGAACTTGCAGAATTTTAAAATATTATGTGTAGAATTTTTAATTTTTTGGCACAGAATGCCCTCAGGAGTAGCACATGGAATAGTTGCTGCTTCCCTATGCCATCAGGATCCCACTTTACTCTGAATGGATGAGAGGTGAGGAGGAGATGGGACCATGTCCGTGCCTCCCTCTGTACCTGTCCATGGAATGGACCAGTTGACCTATAGAGCAGATAGCGCCATCCATTGGTATGGTGCAGTTTGCACAGTCTCTCTGCATACTAAACCCCCTCCTGGAGCTCTCTATGACAGTAGTCCCCAAACTTTTTTGTCTGCCCCTCCCTTACCTGTTCATGCCCCCCCTTACCTGGCCATGATAAGGGCCAAGGGCTGCATCCGACAGTGGGCCCGTGTTTGGGGCTAGAACTGCAGCTGGGGTCGTGGCCAGGTATGGAGCCACAGCCGGGAATAGGGTCAGGAGCCAGTGGCCGAGGCCGGGGCCAGACCTGTGGCTGGGGCTGGAGGCAGGGTCAGAGTGGAGCAGGTGGCAGAGTGGGGCTGGATGGCGCTTTCTCCCCACCCCATGTCTGGATTGGCTCGGGCCCCACCGCACCCTCCCAAATGTTCCTTCATTCTCCCCTGGGGGGCACCCTCCACAGTTTAGGGACCATTGCTTTATGGGGTTATAGGACTCTGCATATCCCTAGTGTTCACTGAAAGCTAAATGTAACAGTTTGGTCCATAATTATGGGGTCTTCTGTGTTTACTTTCCATTATTTTTAACATCTTCTTAAAAGGTTGACAATAGAATTTCTTTTTCTGTTGTTTTTATCCTCTGGCAAACATTTTTTTCCCGTGTTTCTCATGGAAGTATAAATCAACATGGCTGTGTTTTATTCATTTGGTTATGGGATTAAGTTTTTTTAAATTACTTTTACTTCCTATGCATGCTTACAGACTACTCTGCATCAGCAGAAAACAATGCATGAAGGTCTATAAATCATACATAAATAGTGACTGTTTGAAAAAAAATCAGGATTAAGAATGGAAAAATATTTTGTAACTTGAGCATTTTCCATTAGGTTATATCTTTTTAAAGATAGGTTAAATTTTGACCCCAAATGACCCAAGTGTATCTCTGAGGACTTCAATAACTCAGGCCACGTCCAGACTACCTGCCGTATCGGCGGGTTAAAATCGATTGCTCGGGGATCGATATATCGCGTCTAATCTAGACGCGATATATCGATCCCCGAGTGCGCTTATATTGATTCCGGAACTCCATCAACCCCAACAGAGTTCCGGAATCGACACGGAGAGCCGCGAACATCGATCCCGCATGGTGTGGACGGGTGAGTAATCTGATCTTAGATATTCGACTTCAGCTACGTTATTCACGTAGCTGAAGTTGCGTATCTAAGATCGATTTCCCCCCCCAGTGTGGACCAGCCCTTAGACGTAGGTTAGGGGTTTGTTATAGAAGTAGATGGGTGAGATTGTGTGGCCTGCATTGTGCAGGAGGTCAGACTAGATGATCATAATGGTCCCTTCTGACCTTAAAGTCTATGAGTCTATGAACATAGCACTGAACTTAAATCTGTTTTCGTATAGTAGGTGAACATAAATTTAAAGCTTTGGCACATTAACAGAGTTGGAATGAAGGTAGTAAGGGTATTAAATAATCAGTTAGCTGTAGAGAAGTTAATTTTCCTTCAGTGTTACTAATGTGGCTTACATGATTTACTTTTTTGTTTATTTGTTTTGCAGGGATACATGTATTGATTCATCCTTAAGGCCAAAATTAAAGAGGATTTCAGAAACTTATTTGCACATCCTTTTTGGACTAAATGATGAACAGCTGGTAACAATCATTGAGCAATTGCACTGAATCTGTACTTTAAAAAAATCTTTCATTACAGAAGGGTTTAATTTTTCCATCAAGTTTATTTCATGATACTGCCATTTCTGTTGTAGTTTATGTGAAGGAATGGTGGTACCTTCCATTTGTTTCTATTGTTAGTTTTATGATCTTCCAAAATGTACATCTTCATATTGGCATGTTGTCTACGCATATGGTAGATTGCCAAAAATAGTAGCGTCTTTATCAAAACTGGACAGAATTACCAATGTAATGAACTTCTATGTTACAATCTTTCCAAGTGCATCTGGACCCAGTTTCAGTGTCATGATGTTCTATGTATTATTTGGTTTGATTGATTCTACTAAATAAGAACATTAAGGTAATTGGCAAAGGAAATGATGAAGGTTTCTTAAAATTGGGCAGTGGTCCTGTATAATTTATGAAATTACAGAAAAAATCTTTTCATGTACCCAAGATTTTGGAAGGGTGCATTTTAAATAGATCCATATAAATGTCAATAATAAATATAAAGTGAGCACTGTATACTTTGCATTCGTGTTGTAATTTAAATCTATATATTTGAAAATGTAGAAAACATCAAAAAAATTAAATAAATGGTATTCTGTGATTGTTTAACATCATGATTAATCATGATTGTTTTTTTTACTTACTTGACAGCCCTAATAAGGTTATTAAATTCTAGCAAACCACAAAGTAAAAGAGAAGAATTTAAAATAAAAGATAGAATGTTTCTAACAATTAAATATATTTTATCAGTAAAACAGTGAATTTTGGGGAAGAAATGCTGACAGTGAGCTAGATTAATGCCTTCTCCATATGTACAGTTCAGTTCTATATTTAGTTTTTGCCTTCAGATTTTATGCCTGTAAAAGCAGGTTTATATTGAAAGAAGTTGATAGGGGAAGAAAGATACATAGAAAAATGTCATAGACAGAAAATTGTATCTGAACATGAATTTCTTTGAACTGTACCATTTAATTTGCATTGATCAATATGGAAAATAAAACTGTCAGTATTTTTGGCTACTTTTTAAGCATTCACTATGCAACACCATTTTTTAATTTGTGTATTAATATAACACATTATTTGTTTAGATGACCGATGAGTTATGTGGCAAAGCATGGAACTTTTACAGCAAAAACTTAAAGAAGGTGTACTTTCAGTAAGTATATGTACTGTACATGAAGAATACTGAATTTTTAGGAAAAAATCCGCTTTGTCTAGAATATTTAGTGTTATTGCGAGTTCTATACTTAGATTTCACCAACCAAGAAACAATTGTAAACTCCTTAGGCACTATACAGCCTTAACATAGAATCACAGACCCCTTGGGCATTCTGATCTACCTTGCCACCCAGACAAGCTTGTCTCTGTGACAGATGGTCACTTTACATCAAAGATCACAAAATATTCGGATTACTCCCAGTCCCAACGGACCAGTCACTTATTCCAGGTCAGTTTGCACCTTAGATCTCATGCCAGAGACAATACTTGTAGGCAGTCCTGTAAAAAACTAACTAGAAGTTTATTAACTAGGAAAAAGAAATGAGAGTTATTTAAAAGGCTAAAGCATTTAAGCATGCACACATGTGACTTACAATCTTAAATTCAAAAGGGAATAGAAGCTTCTATAATAAGCAAGATTTTATGTCCTTTGAGGCTAATTCAAGCCAAGCAGCCTGGGGATCTCTTGTTTATGTTTAGGAATCTTTGCCCCTCAGAGACCAGACAGTATAAAGAGACCCTAATTCCTTCTGGTCAGGGATTTTTATCCCCAGTTCTCTAAAGTGCAGGCTGATGGGCCGAGCGCTTCTGCCCGTAACCTCTTCATGGTTGTGTGGGAGGAGCAATCAACAAAGTTTTTGTTCCTCACTGACTCATACGGATTCCATAGTCCTTGCTGATGGGTGGGAGAGAACATCTTCTGCAGGAATCCAGGATTTTGCATTATTTGAAATTTTTTTCCTGGTTGGTGAGTTACATTGTTTTAGAACAAGCATTTTACAGTTATAGAGCAAACACTTCAGTATTACCTTTTAGCAGATATAAGTAGGATTCATGCATGCAGCATTCTATAAGCATTCCATAAAGTCTGAGCATTAAGCACATTTTTATAACACTAACATCTGTTTTAACTATAGTAACCCACAGGTAAGCCAGACTGATTTCCAGTTATGCATTTGTCAGTGATCAGTGAGGCCTGGGGCCTTGGCATGATCTGGCACCTGGACTGCCAGTGTCACAAACAGAATAAAGATAGATAACCAAATTAGATTATTCGGTTTTGCTTTCTTTTAGCAATGTTATTTTGTATTCAAAATGTAGTGAGCTCAGAGTGCCTGTAAATTCCAGGCCCAATCCAGAGTTTATTGAAATCAGTGGAAGTCTTTTGACTTCAGTGGGTTTTGGACCAGGCCTTCCCTGTACTGTCTCTCATACAGATTAATCTTTCCAGAGTACTAAAATCCCAATGGAGAAAGGATATTTTGGGGTAGGGTTTAAGTACAGGACTGAGAGTCAAGGATCTGGGTTCTCTTTCTGGCTCTTATTCAGAGTTACTTTGTGACTTTGGGCAATTCACTCGTTCTCTCTGTGGTTCAGTTTTTCTCTCTATATATAAATACTTACATACATTCTGAATGAATTAATGGTTAATCAAAAATCACTTCATTGTGGCCATGAATTTCAAAGGTCCAACAGTTTTCCATTGGAACTAACATTTAGGGGAGATAAGGCTAGAGGTCCAGAAAAAGCTATTACTTCTTGAGTGGAGGATAGTGCACGTGTCTGATATATAACTATGATAGTCAAAATAGTTAAAAATCTTAGTAAAAATCATAAGACTCCTCCATTATTTCAGGTTTCACTGTTATTGACTTTACAGTGGGAGTTGGATTAGAACCATAAAATGTTACATTTACAGTAGCTCTCAGCTATATTCAATTAAATTACATTTTGCTTCCAAATTGGAGATTTGTTGGCAAATAAAAGTGCTGTCATGAAGCCTCATTTCAGTGGCTATCTTTCGTATTGCTCTGACAAAGAAAAATACTGTACTATAATTAATAAACAATGTGTGATTCTTTGAGACAATATTTCTCTTTGGGCTCTGAATACTTCTGTGTCACTTAAAAGAGCAAGAACAATGTTTAATGTATTTTTGTGGAAGGTTAAAATGGTTTAGATCTAAATGTTGATTTATATTCTTCTTTCATTTTAGTTTTTATTCACATTGCCAAAGAAACTTAAATAACATTTTTAAACCCCAGTTCAGGAAAGCATTTAAGCATATGCTTAAATCCAGGGGCAGCCTGTCCATATAGGCCAACTAGGCGGTCGCCTAGGGCGCCACGTTAAAGGGGACGCCAAATTTGACGAAAAAAAATTGAAAAAGATGAAAAAAATACAAATAAAATAATGAAGATGTCATCATTTCAACTCCTGTGTGCATATGGAGGGAATATTAATTATAATTAATTTCTCTACATTTCTGAGAATTTATTAATATGTCAAATCTTTTATGTACTGCAAAAATAAATAACATTTTTTAGTGAATTTTTTCTTGTCAATTTGCAACGTAGGGTCAAGATGACCAACTCTGCAATTTTGATAAGCAGTAACTCAGCCACAATGAAACACATCTGCCAGTGGCAAGAGCTGCAATGCTAGTGACACCTAACTCAAACATACATCAAGGTGGCATAGCCAGAAATTCATGTAGAGCAGAGAGACTGCGAGCTGATACAGGTCAAATGGTCATTTTAACACATTTCACAGGCAGATGATTAAGAATCAAGCGAATACTGTGGAAAATTGTGTTTCTTGGTGCCAAAGAATAAAGAATAACGTCTTTCAGTATTATAAATCCAAAATGTGGGTATCTTTAAGCATTATTAAACCTTAGCATTATTATCGGGCTTTATAATTATGAACTTTTCTGTGTTATAACTGGTTCACAAGTAATAAATAAGGTCCATAAAAGAAAAGTAATAGCATTAACACTTAATAGACTATGAAAGTGATGACATCACACTCCAAGTGGGTAACCGTGAGGAAGGGGATTTCTTTCCAAACAACCAGTGTCGGGTTATAACATCGAAAAAGGTCATTTTGTTTCCGTGTAAATGCTGTAAGTAACTATTTTAATAGATAAGCGAGTTTATGTTATTAATCTGAATCTTTAAGTAGTGAAAAGATGTGTTGGGATGGCTGCAATGTGGTTTAAATCGCCAATCGTGGTGTGTCAGCCATCCTTAAGGCTATAATGGTTGCAGTCAGGAGCACAGTACATAACAATATCGAAATACCCCTTGGCAGAAAGAGGGAAAAAGAAAATCCTCAGGAGCTAAGTATCATAAATGAAAGGCTGAGAAGGAAAAGGACCAAGCAAAACAGCAGGAATCCTTCCTGAAATATCTTCTCTTTAATCCAAATAAACATGGAAGCAGTTCACAGCATCCAGATGAAGGAAATTTACTTGGAGAGGAGGTTAGCTCACGTCTGCATGGAAACAGTTTGGAGCATCAAGATGAAGGTATATTATTTCGAGATGAGGGTAGCTCACACCCACAAAAAAGCAGTTTGGAAACTCAAGATGATGAAAACTTACTTCTAGATGAAGGCAGCTCACAGCATCAGACTGATATGGAAGTGGAGAAAATGTATTCACCTTCAGAGATACATGCAGAAATTCAAGTAAATGAAGTAGAAGGAAGAAAGGATGAGGAAGTTACGAACAAGTTACAATATGGAGACCCAACTTCATGGCCCAGATGTGATGACTGTGCGGCAAATTCTCGTGGAACATGGACCCAAACAAGTTAATGAATTTCCCTTCTCTAAGGATGGAAATAAAAGAAAAAAGTCTCTGCTCATCATTACAAGAGGAAACTCATTAATGGGAAAGAAATTCATCGAAACTGGTTACAACATTCACTGTCGAAGGACTCTGTGTTTTGCTTTTGATGCAAGTTGTTGAGAAATCAAGCAATTGGTACATCACTTACTGAAAATGGTTTGAAGGACTGGAAAAACATATCTACAATTCTCTCTTCACATGAAAAGTACAGAACATTTGGAATGTTTTCAAAATTGGAAAGAACTTGAATTATGATTGAAAAAAGGAAAAACTGTTGATGAAGAAAGTTTATGTGTGATCAAGGAAAAAGAAGAATAGTGGCAACAAATACTAGAGCGTCTGATTGCTTTAGTGAGAGTTCTCAGGGGGCAAAATTTAGCATTCTGTGGCTGTGGTAGAAATGAAAAATTTTACACTCCAGGTAATGGAAACTTTTTTAAAAATTTGTTGAATACCTAGCTTTGTTTGATCCAGTCATGAAGGAGCATCTACATAAAATAACTGATCATGAAACACAGGTTCATTACTTAGGAAAAATATGCAGGATGAACTGATTTAAATCCTAGCAAATGCCATTAAAAAGGAAATTGTAGAAGTTGCCCATTCTGCAAAATACTTTTCAATAATACTA
Source organism: Gopherus evgoodei (assembly GCF_007399415.2). NCBI lineage: Eukaryota > Metazoa > Chordata > Testudines > Testudinidae > Gopherus > Gopherus evgoodei. Next base: position 342,853,247 of record NC_044322.1, read on the forward strand.
GACTGTACACCAGATGTGAGTCATGTTGAACAAGTGATCATTCATTTTGTGGTTATGGAAAAGTCTGCGGATGAAGATAATGTTGAAATGCTCATAAAGGAACATTTTGGGGGTTTCATACCACTGAAGGAGATGACTGGAACATTTATGACTGAAACTATTCTACAAGAGCTTGGAACAATGTCATTATCTGTTGAAAACTTACATGGCCAAGGCTATGATAATCGGAGTAATATGAAGGGTAAAGGCAATGGTGTGCAAAGGAGAATGATGGATATCAATCGTAGGGTCTTTTTCGTTCCTTGCAGTGCGCATTCTCTGAATTTGGTTGTCAGTGATGCTGCTAGATGCTGTTTGGAGGCAAGCAGTTTCTTTGACCTGGTGCAACGTGTTTGTGTTTTTCTCAGGCTTAACATGCCGTTGGGAGATTCTGACTCGCCATGTGAGTTCTCTGTGAAACCACTTAGTCAGACAAGATAGGAGAGTCTCACTGATGCCTTGAAGCCTCTTCACTGTGAACTTGGAAACATTTATGATACCCTAATTGAAATTTCTGATGATACTACCTTTACTGGATCATCTGGCAATACAGTACATTCAGATGCAGAGGCTCTTGCAAATGGCCTTTCCAAGTTCAAATTTGTGACTTCACTCATTTTGTGGTATAATAGCCTTTTCGAGATTAACCTCACTAGTCAGCAACTTCCGGAAAAGAACTTGAACATACATTCTGCTATTCAAAAACTGCAGCAAACTAAAAATATTCTGGAAGAATTCAGAAGTGATGAAGGGTTCGAAAGAACACTGGTAGAGTCTCTCAAGCTTGCTGAAGCAATAGACTTTCCAACAGAATTTGAACCAGAGCCAGTTAGCATTCGGCAAAAGAAATAGCAGTTTTCCTATGAAGGACAAGACGTACCCATTCAGAACCCAAAACAAAGGTTCAAAGTGAATTTCTACTTCGCAGTCCTTGATACTGCTATTCACTCGGTTGATGAAAGAATTCAACAGATGCAGCAGCTAGAGTCAGTATTTGGCTCTCTGTATGATATCTACCTCTTGCAAAAGAAAACAGCAAAACAGATAAGATAATTTTGTATAAAACTGGAGTCAGCATTGACTCATGAAAATTCAAAAGACATTGATGCTACAGATTTGTGTAGTGATTCAGGCTTTTTCAAGATGATTTAAGAAACCTTCCACTCCTGAAGAAGTTCTGAAGTTTGTTTGTGAAAATAAACTCACAGACAGTTTTCCAAACATTTTTATAGCTCTATGCATTCTTTTAACATTTCCAGTTTCCGTAGCTAGTGAGGAATGTAGCTTCTCAAAGTTAAAATTGATAAAAACATATCTGTGTTCAACAATGGTGCAAAAGAGATTTGTTGGACTTGCCACAATGTCAATAGAGTGTGAAATAGCTGGAAAACTGGATCTAAAAGAACTAGTGACTGAATTTTCAAAACTTAAAGCAAGAAAAGTCATGTTTTAAGAGCACAGAGTGTTTTTTATTTGGAGTGTTTTGAAAATACAGGTTAAAGTTAATTGAAGAGTTTTATTATTTTTTTCTATATTGGATGTGGTGGTAATGGAAGTTAAAGCAGGGTAGCGCAATGGATGATTTTGGATTTGTAATGCATTTTTATTTGAAATCAGACTGAAATATCCAGCTGTCATCTACAAATCTATTCTGAAAATTTTTTATCTCTGTTTTATCTGATCTCAGAAACACTGGTCGGACAGAGGGATGGACAAACTGAATAATTAAGCCTCTGTTTTAAAAAAAACGCTTAAAAACATTCAAAGGAAAAAAGGAGTAAAATGTTTCCCAGTTTACCAAAAACCTCAGCCTATATCTGCTCTTGGGGTTTGGGGGTAGGGGGTGCTGATTGCATTATTTGCCTAGGGCGCCAGTTGCTGGCAGCTAGTCTAAGTCCATCCCTTCTTAAATCCATCACTATTTGAGAAATTGCTTATACACAGGCTTAACATTAGGCATGTGTTTAAGTTCCGTTGCTTTCATGTGCTTAAGTGCCTTTCTTGAATATGGATACTTTCTTGAATCAGGGTCTCAATAATCACATACTAGCTGGAGCAATTAATGAATAGAATCAGTCAGATATTTTAAAAACTGATGATGTAACATATTAATCGAAGGCAGAAACTTTATTAAAAACGATATGGCCTGGAGGAACTATTATTGAAATATATCAGCCATAAGAATTGTATTGGAAAAAATAACCACCATCATATGACTTAGTTTGAGCCATTAAGTTTATGTTCATCAGCTTATCTTCCACATCCTTTGTATTAAGTTGCAGAGTTTTATGCATTTTACTCCATCCAAGTCAGAAACATTAATAAAATTATTAACTGTGCCTTAACATTGCAGAGAATGGATGCAATATTGTCTGTTGCGAAAAAACAGTAGAGCACTTGTAAAGCGGAAGATGGCTGTTGCAGCAGCCCATTATGACACTAGAATAACCAGAGTAGTAGTACAGAAGTGGAGAGCTTGGGTACAGTTTCGCAAGGAACTAACAGCATGTAAGTCTTACAAGCTGCTTTGCATGAACAGAATACAATTTATATACTATAAGCTTAATAATATTTGAGCAACACAGAAGCTGTGAGTCTTTGAACTCTGTTGTGCTTGCAGCTCATTAATAACTTTGCATACTCAGTTATTCACAGAGTTTTAGATTATTGTAAGTATTTGTGCAGTGTTCTCCTAGGACAAAAATAGATCTTGTATGTCTCACTGCAGAGAAAATAATTTTTTTTCTTGTATAAAATTATTTTTGGTTTTGAGTTTGATGAAAAATAAGACATGAAATTGTTATTTTTAGGGATATAATTCTAAGGTCTAGTGTCTGGACTGCTTTAATATAGGATCTGTTTTTAAACAGTAACATCAAAATCCTGGTTGCAGAGCTGGTATACTTTAAATCCATGTCAAACTCTGCTGTGTGACATCTGCATGACTTTTAAAAGGTCATTGAATTATTTATAAATATTTAATTTGTAAGAGTTCCTGTGACCCAAAGACCAGGTAAATATTTTAAAGGTCTTTTAAATTGTTCAGTTTATTCATTTTCATTTTCAAGATAATTTAGTTTGTGTGTGTAAAAACAGTGACATAAATTTAGTGTGAACATTTTTAGGATATAGTTAAAATATCAAAATGTACAATTGAGAATTCTTCTTGCAGTCTTTACTTAAAACAAATAGTCCCACTGAGTTAAACGTGACTACTCATGTGAGCAGGAACTACTGGGGTAGTTAAAGTTTGCACGGTTGGGAATAAAATACCAAATTCTGCTCTCAGATACAGGTGGAACTTATGTTGGTACCCATTCAAACTGGAGAACAGAATTTGGCTCATATATTTGTACAGTGTCTTCTGTATGTGAAGTATAAAAATTATTTAAAATCTGTTGAAAACTATGTAATTTTAAAAGAAAAAGACACCAAATAACAAGCTGCATATAAACCCAGTTTAAAAGATGCAAGAATTTTTGTTGGAAATGAAAGTGACAGCTTTTAAGAAAATTCTTTGGAGGGTAATCATGATGATACAAGATAGAATCTACCAGTTTTATAGTAACATGTAGTTCTACAGTTCTTTTTAAACCATTTCCATTCTGAAACTAGGTCAAGTTTCTTAAGAATCAGATCTTTTAAATTGAAAATTCAGACCAGACATACTGGACAAGGAACTATAGCATTTAAAACAGGAAATATAAAACAAAACTTTCATAGCGATTACGTTAAGACTACATTTTTGAATTATGTTGAAAACACTAATCTGCCTTTATTATTCTTGAACCTGCACACTCTCAAAATGTTACATGTAAAGTGAGTGAGTTACGTCCTGCTCCATTTCACTGAGGACAGCGTACATTTTTTTCCTTCGCTCTGACGGCACTCTTCAAACTTGCTACTTGTTCTGGAATTTAAGAATTGGTGAACTTACTGTTTTTTGGCAGATCCAACTTGCAGATTAAACATGCCTTTATAGATGGCTATTAAAATAAGATCATATAACACTTTTTCGCTTTGCCTGGAAACATAGTGTATTTGTATGAACCAGTACATATGCTGTGAGAGTGTTGTTTCTGCATGTTTCATTATAAAGAACAAAGCTGTGAACAGTTATAAATCCGTAGAGATGGTTGTATACAGAACTGCATTTCATCAAAGGCGTTTAACTGAAATATTTATTCAGAAATGAGGTCCTTGCTTTCATAACTTTTATAATGAAATACATTTTTTCTAGTGGCAGCAATGAGGATACAAAAGGTCTTTAATGACAGTTTGCACAAAATTATCCTAAAGGCGTGGCATGCAGAGGCTCAGAGTTCTGCAAAAACAAAAGCATATTTTGAGGTACATTACACAGAATTTTAAATATAACATGCTGAATGATTAAACAATATATCTCCATGAACTGAAGCTGCTGTGGGAAAGCAATCCTTGGTACATAAAATTAAAATGAGCCATTCTACTATACTACTGCTACCACTGTGCTTACTTAGTACTTAGGTAACACTGCATTTTCAAAGCACTGTGCAAACAATTTGTTAAACATGAAATCTTGTTAATGCTGGAGTTGCTTTGCAGGGTTGCAGTTTTTATAGTTCTTAAATATTATCTTCTCAGACTTTCACCGCTCTAAAAATATATTCTGAGTGCTTCCATTGTTTGTGATATTGTAAACATAAGGGAAATTTTCCATCAACGATACTTTTCAACTGCAATTAAAAGGTAACTTAATATTTTTTTTAAAAAAATAGGCTAATTTAAGCAAAACTGAATCAAGGAGTTGTCAAGTACTCCTCTCTATGCCAGCAAAACCCATTAGCTCAAGAGGGATAGACAGTGTTTCTGTCTCTGTTTTACTATGTTTGTCTGCATTACAATATTTTATTGTGTTTGAACACGATTCTGAAGATACGAGTTAACTGACATGATGGTGACCATGACTTAGCAGTCACTGTAGACCAGGATAAATCATGCTCAGACATTGTCTCAGCTAACCATAATTAAGCCATGAGACAATGCTGAGGATGATTTGTCCCAGTCTTCTGTCGCAGTTTACCTTAGCCCACAGTGAATTGGGCCTGTTTTGGTATATGTAAAAAAGTATCTGGAATACTTAGGACCAGTATCCCAGTAGATCATAGTTGGATTTGCATTCATAGGATACTGTCTTATTTGCATTGTGAGGCTGGAAACCTTGTATTTTTATCATTGAGGAGTGCACAAATAACCTATTAATGCACAACTTCTTATGGATTCTTATTATTAGAATATATCTCCTTTTTTTTCTTAAAAAAAAATCCAGCAACGTATCCTTCCCATATGAAAATTAATTCCTCTTAGAAGGGTAAGATAACATGTTAGAGAAAAGATTATAAACACTCCTTTCTCGATTATTTTGAATGTATTGATGCATTCATTTTTGGTTTCTTTTACTAAGGTTACCTGGACTATTTAGGCTCCTTCTCCTTCTTCCATGCCTATGGTTACCCTTTCAGCTGCAATTTTTGGCCAATCTGCCACTTCAGTTATCATTTTCTGTTGAAAACATTGTGGCCTTAATTCTTACATGGATTTGGGGAATGAATGCACAGGGATGGAGCCTTTGCAGGATGGGGCTCTAAATGACTGGAAAAGCTCAATTTAGGCCCTAATCCTTTAGCCCTTGAAGTCAACAACAAAGCTCTCATTCACTTCCATGTTGCAGGGACAGACTCTTCATTATTATAATAGGAAATAATTTAAAAAAGCTGGAGGATACAAACTGCTGTCTGAAGGATAACTGTGCTCATGGCGGAAAGACACAATCTAAAACTGCCATTTTCCCCCACCTGTTCTTCCCTTCTTCCTAATCTCCCTTCCCCATTTTCCTTCTCTTTCTCTTGCTTTCATCTTCCCTTCTTCTCTTTTACACAGCAAATAGCTATATTTCTACTGTACTGTACGTACAAACTAGTATAAAACAGGTGTTCTAAGATGCACAGTACATGTATTTGTAAAATACCTCATGAACTTCATCATGATATTGTTGGAGTAATATTCATTGTTCTTATTTTATTAAGTAGATTTTTAAATCTATGTGAATTAAAAAACCTAATTTAATTTATAAATGTTGATATATTAATTGAGTCTTTTTTATAATATCTCAGAACGTATTCAATGTACAAGAAAAGATGACACTTTAATTTGGATAAGGATAGTTATACTTCTGTTATGTTATTTTTTTCAGCGTTTGGTAAAGGGAGACCAGGAAGAATATTTTGATAAACAGGATGATGTACAATATTCTTCTACCTCAGAAACAGTCAAAGATGAAATATCAAATATACCAGAAAGAGCAGTATTACAGGTTGGTAAAAATTTGTGTAACTGATGGAGTTTTATTTGATACAGTGTTTAAAGAAAAGGACTGAATTATCTGTTAGTGATTGTGGCACTTTTTGCCAGTAAAACCCAGTGTGATGCGGATACAAACCTCACACTGACTAGAAAAGGGTTAATGAACTGCTGTGGGCTGAGTCCTACCCTGCTGCATCTGCAAGAGGTATCAGGATTGGAGGGAGGGGTTAAAGATGGCGAGCCCAGCTCAGCTGTCAGGGAAGGAGAGCAGAACTCTAGCTCTCACTTCATGGCAGAAGCCTGCTTGAGAGACTGATGCCTATCAGGGCCTCCCTGAGGAAAGGTAGGCCGTATGCAAGACGACTGTGATGATTTGCTACCAGTGCCTTGCTTGTTGTTGCTGGGTAAGACTGCTGCAGGTGGTGCCCCACCTGAAGCAGGTGACAGCCACATGAAAACCCTTTGTCTTGTGTACATAACTGGGAACCCAGCAGATGTTGGCTATGGGCCGAAGAGTGATCTAGGGTGGACAACTTTCTAATAGCTGAAAACTGGACATCCTGCCCTGCCCCTTGCCCCACCTCTTCACCCTGAGGCCCCACTCCTGGTCCGCCTCTTTCTCCAACACCCTGCCCTGTGCTCAGTCTCTGTATTCATCTGGCACAATGTGAGCACCAAAATGCATAATTCATTTATAAAACACTCTTTATAAAAAGAGCAAATACATTTTCCACAGTAGTACAAATACAATTCTACATATTTCTAGTGATGTTCTCTATAAGGATAGCTGTTTTTAAATTGGATTTAAAAAATCAGGTGGATTAATAAAATGCAGTTGTGCAGTCTGAAAAGTCAAACTTGTGTTAAATGTTCCTGATCTGATTAGATAGCTCATTGTTTTGAGCATTGATCTGCTAAACCCAGGGTTGTGAGTTCAATCCTTGAGGGGGCCACTTAGGGATCTGGGGCAAAAATCAGTACTTGGTCCTGCTAGTGAAGGCAGGGGGCTGGATTTGATGACCTTTCAAGGTCCCTTCCAGTTCTAAGAGATTGGGTATATCTCCAATTATTAATATTATTATTATAAGAGAAATGCATTATGAGGGTTATTTTTTTGGATTTTTTAGTTTATTAGGTTTATTGCTGTAATGACTTTCTCAGCTGCATCTTCAAAGCATGCTCCACTCTCTTGCATCATGTGGGGATATGGCCATGTTGGAGATGAGTGACAATTTTACTCTGTTCATCTTGGTGGAGTGGCAAGAAATTGTATATCTCTGGGAGCCTGGTGGAGGGGATATCTAAAAGGCTATGAACCTTCATAATTTGGGGCATGAGCCAACCTCTAACTGTTGCTCCTACTTGGGAACCCCATAAGAGCAATGTAATTTTTTTTCTTTGCACTTTCCTCTCATTGGGACACAGTGGGGCAGAGAGGGGCATCGGTCCCTGCAGCAAGGGGATGGGGAGGAGTAATGGGGGCACAGTGGGGTGGAAGGAGGGAATCGGTCCCCAGAGTGAGGGGCCAGGGTGGGGGCAATCAGGGCACAGCAGGGTGAAGGAGGTTAGTCCCCAGAGTAGGAGGCTGGGGTGGGGGCATAATGGGGTGGGGAGGGGGGTCAGTCCCTGGAGTAAGGGGCTGGAGCAGGAAAATTGAGGCAGAGGATGTGGGGCAGACTGGCTGTGCTGACCGGACACTTCCAAGTCACCTTTTCAACTGGACTTTCTGGTCTAAAACTGAACATCTGGCAACCCTATCTGTCACACACCCAGTTTACAGTAAGAAATTGACCCACTGCTAAAAACTGTTATCATCAAGGGATCCCCTTGAACTGGTGCTGAAAATGTTTTGACCTTCTCTGACACATTTGCAAGTTTTAGTTTGGCTTTGCTGTACAGAATCCACTAATTATATACAACAAAAATATAAACATATGTATTTTTATAGGACACGTCGTTTTCTTTCTTGCATGCATTTGTCCACTCATTTAAACATAAATACAGTTCACAGTGTAGCCATGTTTTCAATTTTAACATCTGATCCTGTAAAGACTCATGCAGTAGACCTACTGAAGTCACATCTGCAAGCCTTTGCTAGATCTGGTCTTAATTTCTAGATCCTGTCCATCAAAACTACAACAAACATTTGGTTCCTCTTTGCATGACTGTCCACATGGATTTCACTCTTGGTCCCCCTGCATGGGAGACTGGATTCTCTTTGCCTGCACTGTCTGTTAGGGCCATGCCTGAAACCTAGATATCCTTGTGCCCTCCTTCCCCACTCGAGGGCATGAAGAGCAGAGGAGGTCCAGTTCCTTCTTACTGCCCAAGGCAGTGAAATGAAATGTTTACTATGTTTGCTTTCTCTGCATATTGTGCTAGTGTAGTTAGTAGTCTTAGTACTTGGTAGTTATTATTATTTCATATAGTTAGATACTTATTCCCCATTGGCTAAAAAAATAAATATTTAGTTGCAGTTTAAGCTAGACTCCCACTTCTGTATAGGTGTGCTAGCAACATGGCAGAAGCTAAATCTCCAGGATTCAAGACCTGACCCTCAGATGAAGGATTGATGCCTGTGAGCAGCACTTCCACTGCTTGCCCAGCCTAGGAGAGGGACACATTTCTGAGGAATGCTCTGTGTATTGTTCCTTCTCTAAGTGCACTTGTGAGCCTGCATGAAACCGGTCCTCCTCAAAGATTCAATGCTTGCCTCCTCAGACATTGAGAGGAAGGTCAGAGCTAGGCCACGTAACTGGTCAGTCCCTCTAAGTTAGTTCTCCAGTGAGCCAAGATTTCAGCCTGAGCAGCCAGATCCCTCCTTCTAAGAGGCTTCAGTTGTCTACCTGTATTCCAAAGTCAATGACATGTGATGTGGGGAAAAGGACCACTATTCCAGGGATGGGCCAAGGCATAGGTCACTTTCTCCAGTGTTTAGTAAGTCAAGACATGAGTCAGACTTCAGGCTCATCTTGGGCTTAGTCTCCTAAGAGTCAAAAGACTGACAAGACCCCCTCAAGTACCTGGTACCAATTAGTAAAAATGCCAGTGGACCCACTAAAATCTACGGCCAACACATATCTTGGTACTGAACTTGGCACCAGGTGCCTCGGTACCTAGAGCCTTGATACTAAGTGCCACAGTTCTTGGTATCTACCATGTGTATACTGGACATGTCAGACCCATGTTCCTTCATATCCAGTAAACTCTGCACTGGCTGTGATAGTACCCAAATGATTTATGGTACCAAATGACTATACTTGTGGGCCTAGTACTGGAGTCATATATCCTAGTGAGGCTGAAAGTGGTAATATCCAAGCTACTAATTTCTGAACTGTCAGTACAAGAAGTTAAGGGGGTATCTCTAGTACTATCCTCTCCCACTCAGAGGCAGCACACTCCAGATAAAATGGCCCCACCCTTGGATGAAATATACTGAATAATCAACTGCCTCCAGAGCTAGGTGCCTTTCCCCAAAGAGGCAGTATAGGCCATTGCAGCTGTGTCAGCTGATGCAGCCTCAGATCCTGGAAAGGCAGAAAAGATCCAACTGCTGCAGGGGGAAGAACATCTTGTCCCTGGTGCAATCGCCTTATCTTCCCCAGAAGATACCTTTCCATTCCTGCCTCAGTGGATTAAGGTGTCCCAGGAAGGACCTAGTCAAGCACATGGCAGAGACCCTGGATATATGACTGGAAGAAGAACCCATAAACTCCTGCACATCTTATATCCTTTCAAACCTGGCCAGTTTGCTTTGCCTATAAATGAGGGACTGTCGGAGCCTGTGAAAGACCTGTGGTACACACAGACATGTATTCCAGCCACATCCAAGCAAGTTGACAGGATGTACCAGGTCATCTCCAGGAGATTTTAATACCTTAATTCCCTCTTGTTTGATTTTGGTGGCTTCTGTTCAGGAAAGGTCAAAACAACAAGGAACTCCCAAATCCTTAACCAGAGAGAAGGACTCAAAGAAGTTAGATATCTTTGCATGTAAGGTGTCCTCCTTGGCCACTCTCTAAATGCATGTGACTAATTCTCAGGCCAACGTCTCCAGGTATGATTACTTAAACAAGGGGATAAGTTGTCTCAGTTTGTGAGCAAGTTACCAAAGGAACATCAAGAGTAACTGATGGAGGAACAATTGATTTGCCTGGACTTCCTTAGGGTAACCCTGTAACATACTGTGCACAAATAGCACCTGACAGCAAATGTATTGAAATATGCATCTATGCAGCAGACAGTGCATGGACATGTTGCCCATTAGAAGTCCTCTCCTGCTGTAAAGATTCTTCAGGTATGCAACAGAGTACCATTCTCTTCACTTCTTCCTACCAAAATTTGGGTGAGAGATGCCTCCACTCAGGAATGGAGGCTACTTTAGGTCACCTCCAGATTCAGGAATGATGGAAGCTTGTTGTCACATAAACATGCTAGAGCATATAGCCATCGGCTTGACATGCAAAGCATTCTACATCTTCTTCATGGGTTCACAGCATAAGTGACAACAGAACACCAAAGCTATGTATTGTGTCAACAAGATGATCTCCACTTTGTCAGGATGTCATCTGGCTCTGGAAGTGTCCATTCCAGATCAAACCACACCAGTGGCTCTGCACCCCTCCCCCCATTCACTTTATTTACAGAGATGTTAGACATTTTGGTGAGCCCTCTGAGCTTGGTATTCCAGGGCAACTGTCCCCCCTTTCCTTCTCTCTTGCCAGCCCTGTCCCAAGAGTGGCACCCATGTCTTGAGGAGAGTATGGACACTTACCTTACAGTCACTGGGGTTCTTTGAGAGGTATTGTCCACATGGATTCCAGGACCCATTCTTCTTCCCCATACTCTGGAGTCTTGCTTCTCTGGAATTCTGTATTGGTGAAGGAACTGTGGGAAACTTGGGTCAGTCTGCCTTTTATACCATCAGGTGTGTGTATGTGGTGGGGCTGGGGAGGATGTTTAGCATGCAGGCATGGCTCCAATGGCCAAAAGATCTGAGATCATGTGAATGGTATGCATGCACATCAAGAGCGGAATTCATGTGGACAACACCTCTCAAAGAATCACAGTTACTTTAAGGTAAGTAATTGTTCTTTTTGTTTTAAATCTCATTGCACATTGGTTATGAAACAAAGCCCTTGTGTAATTTTTCTCTTTATTCAGTTTGTTGATTTTATAGCATATATAAATCGCCAATACAGTTTACACTTAATAGCTACTGAGTGCCTTCCATTTATAGAGAAATACCAACTCTGAGGTCTGGAGCTGGGACATGAGATGGCTTGGCACAGAGACTGCTTACATTATGTTGTAAATTTTGTCTTTTTATGGAAAGAATGGAGTCCAAAGTGAGGATTTTGTTGCTGGGTTGGAGTCAATAGACTGGTAAACTAAAACAGTAGAAACTTGGGTGATCCATGCAACTTTCAGGTCCTATTGGTGAAACATAGTACATACAAATATCCTACCATAGTGAGAAAAATGACCAGTTTCATGTATTTATCCTTATTTTATATGGTTACATCTTTTTATCCCATACTACCTAAAGTCAGCCTTATAAGATTGTGAGCACAATTTGCAAGCAAGATTTTCCTAGGATGTTACAGTTCTTTCAATTCCGTTTTTTGGAATTTGATCTTCTAAAACGTTCACATCTACCTAGTAAACTGAATCTTTATTTCCCTTTCCCTTTCTCAGTGATCTGTGCAATTAACTGAAAATACAGTACCATTCATAAACAGTCTTGTTTTCCGCTAGTAGAGAGCTGTGGCTTTCTCTTTTCCCAGGCTATTTGTAAGATAAAGAACACTGAACATACAATATAGCATCTATGCCTGCTTGAAGGAGGCTCGTGTCTAAGTGATTTCTTATATTTTCATCAGTGGAACTAAGATTTTCATGTCCCCCTGTGATATTCCCCAAGGTACCATCTGGACTGTTGAACAGTCTGGGATGCCTTTTACACAGCTTTGATGGTGAACAACCACCCCTCCAGGTCCTGTCCACACACAGCCTCTAGTATGTAACTTGCTCCCAGATATGCAGTATGAGTGCTCCTCGCTAGCTACTCATGAATTACATACAGGGTAACACCATCATATTCTTAGTCCCAGCCTTGCTCTCCAGAAATGTGCGTCTTATGCTGCTCAGTACCCTTCTGGACAGTACATGGTCATAGAAAGTCCGTCATTCCATCAAAGGAAAATGATTCTGCACCAGCCTTCTTATCTCAAGTAGAGACTCCCAAACACTTCAATCCAAGCATACACTGGTTTATGTAAAACAATAAAATATGTTTATTAACTACAGAAAGATTTTAAGTGGTACAAGTGATAAGGCATAAAAGTCAGAATTGGTTACAAATGAAATGAAAAGATAAAAATGCAAGCTAATTCCTAACTTTAACAAGCTAATAGGTTTAAAAACAAAAGAGTCTGTCTTACTATAAGCTGCAGTCAATTTCATAGGTTGGGTCTTCTTCCAGCCTGGGACACCTCCCTGAGTTCAATGTCCATTGGTTGGGTCTTCTTCCAGCCTGGGACCCCTCCCCGAGTTCAATGTCCTTCAGGAATTCATTGATGCCACAAGCAGAGAGATGGGAGGAGGAGAGATGAGCTTTGGGCTACTATTTTGCATACTTATACTCCTCTCCCCCTTTGAGGGTTACCCCCAGCTGGCGTGCAGACAGACAGTCTCTAGTGTACGTCTGAACCATCTGTGAGGTGAAATGTAAATTCTTGTTTACACTTTCTCCCCTGTTGGAGAACGGCTGTTTAAGCAGGTGGTAACTTTTTAACACCTTGCTGGCATGCCAGTGAGTCTTTGTCTCTGATAAACTGGTTTGTGGATATTACTAAGAATTACAACATATTTCAGTAACAATCTTATAGTGGAATCTTATAACTTAACACATATTGTTGCTACACACATTTCAACAGGATAATAATCAGCATACTATGCATTTTTAATGCTACCTCACAAGGCATACTTTGTACAAAATATCATAACCTTATCAAAGTGGTGAGCATGGGTACAGGGTGTCACACCTTCTTAATCCAGAGCCAAGAAGATGAGCTCTCTGTTTTTATTTAATAAATTAACTAATTAAATAAAGCATTGGTGGTTTGGTTAGCATTCTGTCTGTAGGACTCATACAATATTATGAACATTCACAGCTTGTGGAAAGTAAAAAGGGATCCTTTTCAATTTTTCATGGGGTTTCCTAGAACATCTTTTGGACAGGGCTTAAGGGCTGCCTGGACTTCCTACAGCTTTCAGATTTTAGATACTGAGAATTCTTTTTGTCATTAGCACCTCAGAGGAGGTTTGGCAGTAGACTCTCACAGTATCATGGGCCTATTTTAAAGGTAGCATTTGTTTTAATATATGTGATTGTTAATAAAGTTATCAGCTGTTGCTGCTCTCTACCCTGTTCCCATGCAAAAAATGTCTGCTAGTCTGGATTCACATCTGGGGTTGGGGTGAGATCTGCCTCTCAGGGTGAGCAGGAAGCAGTTTTGCTGTGTAGATTCTCCCCCCACTCCCACCATGATGCAGTTTCTCTATTTAAAAACAAAACAATTAGATGGCACCAAAACACTCCAGTATCGTGCTGCTGACAGAAAGCACAAAGTTCTTCTTCGAGTGATGTCCCTGTGAGTGCTCCACTCCAGGTGATGGTGCGTTCCTGCACCTTTGGTCGGAGAGTTTTAGCAGCAGTGCTCATATGGCTCGCACATATGCAGTGCCGGCCTTGTGTGCCATTTGCACTTCATCTAGTATGCAATCCAGACCCTTCAATTCCTTTTTAACCATCCCCAGCCTGAGATGGAGTTCAGCAGTCCCGTTATAAACCTTTGTTTTTCTACTATAAGTTAGAGAGTTAGGGTAGTTTAGATAGGCTAAGTTTTAGTTCTCAGATATTTATGTCCCTTTCAGAAAAATTTGTATTTCTTCCTCCCTCTTCTTTAGTACAGTTAGGATTAAGTTAGAGAAATGCCTGGTTCACCAGGATATAAAAGATGCACAACATGCAGGGAGGCAATGCCTGTGTCAGATGGGCATACTCAGTGTGTTCGTTGCCTATGGGAAGATCACATCCTCATAAATGTGCCCATTGTAACAAACTGAAAGCCAGAGCATGCAGAGATAGAGACCTGAGGCTGAAACTCATTTTGGCGGAAAAGTCATTAAGACCAGCCTCTGACCTGGGGCAGGAAACTTCTACCTGGAATAATCGCTGGTCTCTTCACCACCAGGGTCCCTGAAGACCAAACAATCCATGAAGAAACGAATGTCCTCTTTGCCTCGTAGAGAGCAAACCAACAGAAAATGGTCCTCAAACAAATCTCTTTAATCGGGGCTGACCGCACCGGACTCAGCACTTATGACACTCTGGGAACCTCTGGCACTGCCTGCGTAGAAGCTACAGCCAGCAGGGCTGTCCCTAGAGTGGGTGCGGGGCCCGGGACAATCCCCACCTCCGGCCCAGGCCCCATCCCCACTCCAATCCTTCCCCCAAAACCCCACCCCGCCTCTTCCCACCCCCTGCTCTGCCCCCTTCCCAACCCCATTACACCCCTTCTCCCAAGATCCCACCCCTGTCTTGCCTCTTTCTGGCTTCTGCCCCCTCTTCCAAGTGACGCTGGGAGCTGGTGGCCTGGAGCAGGCTGGGGCAGGTCTCTTGCTGCTGCTAATCCCCCAGACTGCCCTGGACCCCACTTCCTGAAACGCGGCCCCCCCCCAGAGCACGGGACTCCGTGCGGTTGCCCCAGTCCATTCTATGGATGGCATGGCTCTGGCCGCCGGAGCCCTGCGCTCTGGTGGGGAATCTAAGGGCTCTAAGCTGCCTGTCTTCACCATGGCACCATTGACAGTTGTGACAGAGTTCCTCCTTTACCTTGGTGGGTCCTGTGCTTACTGGCGGATTTGCTCACCTCACAGATTCACCATGTGGGTCAGGAAACAGCCCAGAGACCTTACCCTCTGGTAGAAGCCACAGTCCAGCTCAATTCCTCGTGTTTGATCAGGAGTTGGGAGGTTTGGGGGGAAACCGGGCCCACCCGCTACTCTGGGTTCCAGCCCAGGGCCCTGTGGACTGCAGTTGTCTAGAGTGCCTCCTGGTACAGTTGTGTGACAGCTACAACTCCCTGGGCTACTTCCCTATGGCCTCCTCCCAACACCTTCTTTGTCCTCACCACCGGACCTTCCTCCCGATGTCTGATAATGCTTGTACTTCTCAGTCCTCCAGCAGTATGCCTACTCACTCTCAGCTTCTTGCACGCCTTTTTCTCCCAGTTCCTTGCATGCACTTCCTCTCCTCTAGCTCCCTGGCTCTCTTTGGCCTGACTGGAGTGAGCCCTTTTATAGCATCAGAGGGGCCTTAATTAGAGTCAGGTGCTTAACAGTCTCACCTGACTCTTAGCAGGTTAATTGGAGTCAGGTGTTCTCATTAAACTGGAGCAACTCTTGCTCTGGTCACTCAGGGAACAGAAAACTGCTTATCCAGTGGCCAGTATATCTCCCATCTACTACTCTGCTGTTCCCAATTTCCCTGGGTCTATCACACAGTGCTAAAGGAGATGGCACCAACAACCATGCCGAATACTATGCCACTGCCTAATGCTGCTAGCACAACAGCGTCGACACAGACTGCATCAGCCCCGGCTCCACATGCCACATCCCTGATACAATCGGCACCTCACTCTTCGACACCGAAGCTCTTGATGCTGCACTTTCTGCACCAGAAGGATGTTGGTCTTCTCAACCCTGGAGTCCCCTCTTTTGAGCACCAGTGGCTTACTGGGGCCATCAATAGCAGAGCAACCTTTTTTCCGATAGCACCCCCACTTTCAAGTGAAAAAGGTGAGGAGGTGGAAGGGGTGTTCTCCCCTGACCATTCCTCCCCGATCAGAACACCTATGGCATCTGGATGAGTACGATCACGGTCCACATACGCGGACGACATGCCACCATGGTGTGGTCACCCAGGAATGGAACCATCCATGCCCTTCCCTGGGCAGTGGCCATACTGGGATCCCTGGGGTCTTACAGAAGGCATTACAGCAGGCCCTCTGCCCACATAGGGAAGACGCTAGATCTCCACCTCCACCCTCGGAGACTGTAGCTGCTGAGACCAGAGATGAACCCATGGCAGAGCAGGAAGGGATACTGCTCCTGACACCTCACCAATCAACAATAATTCCTCCTCCTCACTGGATGAGGCAATTATGTCCCCACCCCCAATCATTGTGGATGGCTTTAACCACTTCCAAGACTTATTCAAAAGAGTGGCCAATGAACTCAAAATTGCTCTGAGGAAGTGCCAGAAACCCAACTTGAATTAACAGACATCTTACAGACATCTTCCTCATCAAAGATAGCATTGCCAATCAATGGGGCCATAATGGAACCTGCCAAAACCAGCTACTATACTTCCAACCTGCAAAAGAGCACACAAAAAGTATTACATCCCCTCAAAGGGATCGGAATTTTTATTCACACACTCAGCACCCACTTGCTGGTAATGGAAGCAGCCAACGAGAGAGGCAGACAACACTTTTGGTCCATGCCCTTCGATAAGGACAGTAAAAGGTTGGACCTATTCGGCCGCAAAGTATACTTCTGCTCCATACTTCAATTCAGTTTCTATCTGCCAGGGGGTGGTTGCCAGGTGCTGCCCCCACTCCACCCCTTTCTCCAAGGCCCCGCCCCACCTCTTCCCACCCCCACCATGCCCAGTTCTGCCCCCTCCCCTGAGCACTCTGTGCCCTCGCTTCTCCTCTCCCCTAGTGCCTCCAGATGAAACAGCTGATCAGCAGTAGATTCTGGGAAGGAGGGGGAGGTGCTGATCAGCGGAGTCTGCTGGTGGGCAGGAAACACTGGAGATAGGGGGTGGTTGGTAGGGGGCTCCTCCTTGCTTCTCTGCCTGCCCTCCTGCCCCACCTCGCCTCCCCACCTGCCTCCTCATGAAGTGCGGGGCCCCCGAAAGCATGGGGTCCGGGGTGGTCGCCCCGATTGGAGTCCAGAGATGGCTCTGACAGTTTGCACCTGTTCTAGTTGAAATGGGCTGCCAACACCATGGATAAATGGCCCCTAGAAGTCATCTGTACATGCTATATAATCCATTTTCTTTCTATACTCCTCACCAACCCCTCTTCAGGGACCCCTCTCATGAACATCTGCTGTGACAAGAGAGAGATCATTTCCTCCAGCTCGGGGCAGCGGAAACTCTTCCCATGCAACACAGGGGGAAGGGTGTCTATTCCCACTATTTTTTAACAGATCTGTCCTGAATCTCAGGCGACTGAACAAGTTTGTGAGAAAACAACAGCTCAAAATGGTCAGGATAACAACAATAATACCAGCGCTGGAACTGGGGACTGTTTTTCAGCCCTTGACCTGCAGGGTATACCTGTTACGATATACCCTGCCCACAAGCAGTTTCTGAGATTTACCTTGGGCAAAGACCACTATCAATACAAGGTTCTACCTTTCTAGATGTCAAAAGCACCTCACGTTATCTTAAAGATCCTTGCAGTAGTAGCAGCACATCTGAGAAAACAAGGAATAATAATAATCCCTTACCTGGATGGCTGTCTTCTGAAGTCACACACTCAAATAGACATGCATCCGATGAAGTGGGTATTCACCCACGAAAGCTCATGCTCCAGTAGGGTTGTTAGTCTATAAGGGCTGGTCTACACTATGGGGGAAAATCGATCTCAGATACGCAACTTCAGCTACGTGAATAATGTAGCTGAAGTCGAAGTATCTAAGATCGAATTACTCACTGTCCTCACGGCGCGGGATCGATGTCCGCAGCTCCCCATGTCGACTCCGCAACTCCGTTCAGGTTGGTGGAGTTCCAGAATCGATATAAGCGCATTTGGGGATTGATATATCGCGTCTAGATGAGACGCGATATATCGATCCCTGAGCAATCGATTGCTAGCCGCCGATACGGCGGGTAGTGAAGACGTAGCCTAAGGTGCCACAGAACTCTTTGCCGCTTTTACAGATGCAGACTAACACGGCTACCCCTCTGATACTTGACATTCAAATAGATGCCATTTGGACTACCCAGATGATGATAGATTTTTTCCAGAGTCTGGGTCTACAAATAAACGAAAAGAAATCAACAATAGAACCAGTTCAACATTTATAATTCATAGGCGCTCACTGAGACTCAGTGGCAGCAAAAACGTCACTTCCACAAGACAGATTCTACACGATAAAGACACCCATATCCACAGTGTGGAAAGGCCCACAGATTACAGCCCACACATGCCTCCAACTTCTGTGCCACATGGCAGCATGCACGTTTGTGGTGAAACATATGCATTTACATATGCGCTGCCTGCAAGGATGTCTGGGAACCATCTGCAGACCAAATAAACTCGGATTAAACTGACAATTAACTATGCCTCCCAAAGTCAAGGAATCACTAACCTAGTGGACTCAATCACATTTACGCAGGATCCTCCACAGATTATCACAACAAATGCCTCCCTCATAGGGTGGGGAGCACACATGCAACATCACACAATTCCGGGGTTATGGTCCGCAGTCGAGACAAGACTACACATAAACCTGCTAGAACTCTGTGCCCTCTGCAATGCCTACCTCCACTTCCTACTACTCATAAGGAACCAGAACAGGTCCTTAGCTAGCAATTCTGGTGATTATCTTGTCAGCACTCAAGATCTTTCCTTCTGAATGAGGACATTTTGCTTCCTTCTGTTTGCTCTAAACAGAGATGATGCAGGGTGTTTCAGCAGCTCTCCCTTATAATTGGATGGTGCTTCCACTATTACTTGGGCAGATCACAGGTCTTCAGGAAATTGGACTTCCACTTCATTCAGCACATGTGTTATAAATGTGAGCTGGCCTATTTAAATTGCAGAACACATTACAACTCTTTTTGAGAAACACTATTAGCAGGTTTTTGCCTAGTTTGCCATGTCTCCTGGAATTACTTTTCAGTGTCTAGTGAACAATGACATTTCAGATCAAAGAGCACCATATCTTTATGAACAACACAATTAAGATCTGAGATACTATGATCCAGATTTTTAAAGCTATTTAGGCACGCAATGAGATTTTAAAAAGTTCAGTAAGCACCTATGTGCATCTTTAGGCGCCTGAATACCTTAAAAATCTGGCCCTAGGCAACATCTTGAATCCTAGAATAGTTAAAATAATTGACCCTCCTGCCTGTATTTTTTTTATTTAAAAGTTGATGGTATATAGTAGGGAGTTAAAAGAATACCTGTTTAAAGTATATTTTCCCTGTAGTCAGCCAAACTATGGCACTGTACAAAATGGCCCACTCAAACTGGTTGTATAGGGTGCAAAAGCAAACATTGTTTGTCCGTATTCTAGCTACAAGAAGCCCCATACACCACCCCTCAATGCAAATTTTTCCTACCATAAACAAGAATCTCTATGCCTAGGGGACACAGCCAGGAAAGGGGTGTCAGAGTTGTTGTGTGGCTGGCTAAGGGAGGAGGAGATGCAGTCTGGAGTAAGCGTTAGCTGGTGTGGAAACAATCATGGCAGGAGCAATCTGTTGAAACTACTGGCAGTGGGAGTGTTCCTGTCTAGGTAGTGACACTGAGCAGACTGGAGAGACTCCTTCCCTTAAGGAGCCTATATACTTATTTTGAGATCACCTGGTGGGTCCTCACCTCCGGACTGACTGAACCCTGGTTGAATGGTGTGGGGCCTATCACAAGACGTGAAGGTAATTGGCTCTGTTGACTCATCACACTCACTGGCTCAGAGGTTTAAGGCTCAGGTTTAAGCAGCCTTTGGGTAACTTAGGCTTCATCAGGCTCAAAGGTGTCACGGGGGCATACATGTATTACTCCTGGGGGAATTCTGTGCCACTGCATGCTTGCAGAAAACATGTCCCTCTGCAGAATTTATTTGCTTCCCTGCAGAAAATGATGGGGAAGCTGGGCAGGGGCTGAGGCTAGGGACTCCCTTGGGCCTAGTTTGGGGAGGCAATGCCCCGCCCCAAAGGCAAGGCATGGGAAGGGCATGCAGGTTCACATGCCACTATCCCCACTCCCATTTCTGTGAGCACAGAGCTGTCTGGCTGAAGTAAGATGCGGCTCTGCTCTACTGACTCTGCAGCTAGATGCCACCTCCTGGGTCCTATTGCGAGTTGTGCTCCCCTTCTATGTACTGGGAGCCATCCTGTTTTCTGTATAACAGTGAATTCCTGTGGTGGGCAGGGTAAGGGGAGTGGGAGAAATGGGAGAAGCAGGGGAAGAGGCAGTGGGGAAGGAAGAGGGTGGGATAAGCCAGGGGAAGGGGGATAGGATGGGGAAGAAAAGCGAATAGGGGAATCGCAGGCAGAAGCAGGAGCCTGGCATATGGTGTCCCTTTGGTGTCAGCAGCAGCTGGGGCTCCCCTGTTATGCAGGCCCATTGAACCCCCACCCCAATGAGCCCACTTCCCCTATACCTGGACCATCCCAATGAGCCCCCCACTCCACTGAGTCACAACCAGATGCACCTGGACCCCAACCCCACTAAGTCCCACTCTCCCAGCACCTGGACCTCCCCACTGAGCCCCTCACACCCAGACCCTCCTGCTGAGCCCCAACCACCTTCACCTTAACCCCCTGCAGAGTCCTATTGCCCCTGCTTCCAGAACCCCCCCAATGAGTCTTTGCACATCCAGATCCCCAATCCGCTGCCACCCAGATTGCCCTACACCTGAATCCTCCACACTAAGTCTCTCCATGCTTGGATCCTGCTAGCCTGAGCCTGCCTGCCCACACCTGGTATGCCTGGCACAAAGGGACAGGGCACCAGGGTGTTTCTGGGCAAGCCCAGCCCTTGTGCTTTGTCAGGGTGGAGTGTAGCCTCACCGCTGAGTCCCTGTCCTGTGGGGAGGAAGTGACTACAAGGTGATCTTCCACCTCCACATAGCTAGTGGCCTGTGCTCCCCATTGCCATGCTGGAGCCTCCACGTTTATTTATTGACAAATAAAATTTGCAGAATTTTAAAATGTTGTGCATAGAATTTTTATTTTTTTGGTGCAGAATTTTTAATTTTTTTGGTACAGAATTCCTTCAGGAGTAATGTATAAAAAAGTGCACAACATTACTTTGGTCCCTAAGCATAATCCAGTTACACCTCCCCCAAAGCCCTGTATTATTCACTAGGTAAAATGTTAAATTATTTGTATGAAATGAAAACATATTACTCTGAAATATGAATGTTTGTTAATTGACTCAAATGGCTAATAGCATATTTTATGCAATTAAATCATGCATCAGATAGGTTACTTCTGTATTTCCTGTCTAACTATTTTTCTGAATTTACTGATTTTTATAAAGAAAAGCAAATGCTAGATTAACTTTTCAACAAGTTACTAGCTTTCATTTTTTGATCCCTGGAAATAATTACTTTGCAATATGTTTAAATTTATACAATTCATCAGACTAATGTTTTCAAGACATATACTGGTAATTAGAAATAGCAGTTTGGAAATTGAGACAATTTTATGTTAGGCAGAACTTACTAGATAAATACATATAAATTATAAGTTTGTATTTACTGCATTTTTAGATTGTTACCTCAGCTTGTGAAAACAAAGCATTAGGGCATTGTTTAACAGGCTAATTAAATGGGTATATTGTATCTGTTAAGTAATATGTAAATTTCAAAGCCTTCTTAGTTACCAGCTGGTACAGATAATCAGTTTATCAGTCACAGACAAATGTCTTTGCAATAAGTGCGGTGCTCAAGTTCCCTGCCAGATAACTTGAAAATATTGATGTTGTTCCATGTAGTCTGGCAGAAAATAAAACAGAAGGAAATCATGTGTTGATGAATTTGGCAAGCATGCTCTCTCTTCTGGGTGAAAAATACAGCTGCATTGTATAATATCGTAGGAAGTACAATGTTACTCTTTAATAGGAATATCACTTCTTTTTTCCCTAAAGTATTAAATAATAATGTTACATAAATTTTTCTGAAGTGAAAAACTCCACAGCCACTAACTACATCTATAATTTCCTGTGCTGTATAAGCAAAATTATAGTTTAGTGGATGGATTTTGCCCAATATTGAAATAGAAATTATTTAAAATCCTGATGAGACTATTTTATTAACATTTCTATTTATTTGTCTTCATCTGTAATCAGTAGAGGCCAAATTCTGCCCCAATTGACACCACCTTCAATCTGTTAATTTCACTAAGGTTACACTGAGGTTATAAATCAGGACAGCTTTTTTTTAAGGAAGGAAAACAATCTTCTGTACAACTAGTTCATATTGCTAAATCATGCCTAGTTGATTCTAGTTCTCTATTTTCTTGTTAGACTTTTATTGCTTTGGCTATAAAACAAAGTACAGTGGAGCCTGTCTAATCTGCATTTTGCTAATCCACACACTTCTTATTCTCACAAAGTGACGTATTCTCTGTACACCTCTGATCAAACGTTTGACAACAGAGTTTGAATGCAGTTTGATATTAGTTTCTTTGGCAAAATGTATTAAAGATCTTTTCTCTATTATATTGTATTATCAATAACTAAAATGATAAAGACTTGTCGAACACTGGAGTTGTTGATGAACAAGTCATCAGGATTTAATTTAAGGCATTGATGCACAAACTTTTCCTGCCATTCCCTGCCTTACCAGTAATGGAATCTATAATGGAGCTGGGATAGGAGTGGAGCTGGCCTGGGTGTGGAGAGAGAATGAGGGCTGAGCACGGGGAGGAGTGGAGCCTTGTCTGTGGGGTGGAGCGGAGCGAGGGCTGGAGCTTGGTTGGGTGCAGAGCAGGGGGTGGAGTGGAGTTGTGGCTGGGGGCTGAGAGAAACTGGGTGGTGCTTCCTCCCTGCCCTCCGTGGGGGCTGACCTGGGCCCCGCCATGCACCCATCCATGAATGTTCCTCCATATCCCCTTATGTAGGCATGCCCCACAGTTTGTGGACCACTGATTTAAGGTATGTATTTATTTTCTGATGAAGTAATTTTAAATAGTTGTATCTAGTAGGTGGTAACACGCAAATCAGCATTGAGAACTTTTGGAATAGTGACTCTAGCAAGCACTTGTTAATCTTTATGCACATTTTATGTCAATTTCACTTGGATATAATAGGTCAAAAATCTTTCTTAAAATAAGACAGAATCAGAACCTGTGTAGGGTTCACTCTGTGGTCACATCAAAATGGGGCAGAAATTTAAAAATTATGTTATTATGTTTGTTAAATATCTTCTATGAATGCTTGCCTTAACAGATGTAATTATAATACGTGGAGGTGCATAATTCCTCATGTTGGAACATAATATCAAACTGAAATCATACTTCATATAATGACATGCTTAATGCAATGTTGTAGTTATGTCTGTCCCAGGATATTAGAGAGACAAGGTGAGTGAAGTAATATCTTTTATTGGACCTACTTCTGTTGCTGAGGGTACATCTATACTATCCGCCGGATCGGTGGGTAGTAATCAATCTATTGGGGATAGATTTATTGCGTCTCATCTGGTGCTATAAATCAATCTGCAAATCGATGCCCGTACTCCACCTTGGCAGGAGGAGTAAGCAGCATCGACGGGGGAGCCGCAGCAGTCGACTCGCCGCCGTGAGGACAGCCAGGTAAGTCGAACTAAGATACTTTGACTTCAGCTACGTGAAAAGCGTAGCTAAAGTTGCATATCTTAGTTCGATCTCCGCCCCACTCCCCCAGTGTAGACCAGCCCTGAGAGAGACTAGCTTTTGAGTTTACACAGAGCTCTTTTTCAGGTCTGGGAAACGTACTCAGAGTGTCATAGCTAAATACAAGGTGGAACAGATTGTTTGCCATAAGTAGTTAGCAAATATTTCATGGGACTATTTATGGTGAAGTGGCCCATTAATACCTGTTCAGTCATAGGAGGGAAAAGGAAGTGAGGGGAAAAGGCAGCTGGCTGAGTTATTAGTGAGTAATAAATTGTTATAAAAAGCCATAAATCCAGTGTCTCAATTCAGTGCATGATTTTTAGTGTCTTGAGAAGTTTTGATTTTAAACAGCCAGGCTTGACTTTTGAAAGTTTTGTGCAACTTTCCTTTGAGGATAAGCACTGATTGGTCAGATTTAGAGTGATCACCAAGCTCAGAAGCATCTCCAAGCATCAGAAGCAAGCTCCCCACAGACCAGGGCACATCAACTCCAAGCAGCACCAGACTCTGCCAGAACAACAGATGCAAAACTTGCAGATGTATCTCCACTGGTACAATGATCAATACCTCACACAATACACATTTCAAGATCCATGGATCCTACACATGCCCATCACAACATATGGTGTACCTCATCCAGTGCACTAAATGCCCCGATAACAACTACAGTAAGTGAGTGAAACCAGACAGTCACTATGCTCTCAAATGAACTCACACAGGAAAATGATAAAAGACAAAAACACCATATCACCTGTGCCACAAGTACTCGTTGTTCATTTTTCATGAAGAGATCAGATATAGAGTGATCAATCAGTCTTTATCTCCAATGGAAACTTGCACAACACTTTGAGATATCATTCCCTGCCTTAAATAGTTTTTGCATATGGCAGGAACCCTTTGTCTTCTAGTTTGATTCCCAGGCTCAGCTGTGGAGGAACACTAGTATTATCCTGGAGTCCAGTGCCAGGTGAGTTGATCGCATGTCGCTGTAGGACCACCGCAACCAGGACTCCGAGGCTGTTTGCAGCTTCCCCGGGAGGGCTCCCTGGTGAGAGATTAGCATCTTCAAAGACCTATTGTTTTCCCTAATAGCCCTTCCCAGCCAGCCATCTGGACTAATTGAATTCTGTCTAGTGGGCGTTCCCCAGGTGTAAACACACTTGTAATAGATGCATGGACAATATTCCTAACTTCAGATACCAAAATGATACATATTTAAGGTAGGATAATCATATTCAGTAAATCGTAACCTTTCCAATGATATCTCACATACCTTATTTTGCACAAAATACATCATAATTATGTCATACTCATATCATAATAATATTACTATAAAGAATATGGGGTGTAATGCCACAGCGATGACCACCCTTGGGCCTTGCCTCAAAAATCCCTTCCCTGAAAGAAGGTGACTGGTTTACATCCCTCAATTTGAAGTATGCCTATTTTCATATAGATGTTCGCTCAGTGTACAGGAGATTTCCACGATTTATGGTGGGCCCAGAGCATTTTCAATATAAAGTGCTCCCTGTCAGCCTCTTAATGGCCCTGAGGTTTTTTATGAGCATATTGTCCATGATAGCAGCATACCTCTGGAGACATGGCAGCCCCATATTTATCTACCTAGATGATTGACCGGTCACGGGATGGTGGTATCAGGAAGTACAAGATTAGATCATCTCCTCACTTGACCTATTTCATGCTTTGGGACTTCAGGTAAATTCAAAAAAGTTCACTTTAACCCACACACAAATTATGGAATTTCTTGGAGTGAATCTGAACTCAATGAAGGTAAGAGCTTACTTTCATTAAAACGGGTTCCTTGCAATGAGCGACCTTATCACCCAGGTTTGACTCAGCCCTCAGATGATGTCCTGGTCCTACCTGGTACTGCTAGATCATACGACCACATGTACCTATATAAGCCATTTGCAAGGCTTCTCTGGCAATGCCTGCAGGCCTAGTTGTGGAAGATCTACTCTCCAAGCAGGGACTCTCAGGACAAATGGGTCTTGTTTCCCTAGAATGTCCTGACATCACTTATCTGTTAGGACTAAGAGAGAAACTTTATGTAGGGGTTTTTATCATGCCCGTGTGAAAGTAGAATGAATTATATTGTGAAAATAGAAAGGATTAAAGAAATGCTGTCTGTACCTTTAAGCAAAATTGTTGGAATGCTGCAATCCAGGTGTCAGGAATACAGACATTAACATAGAACAATTGCGCCGTTTAAGGGCAATTGGTGAAGTATTAGCCTTAGATCGATAAGAGTTAGTAAGGAAGTAGGATATGCATGCTGTGCCCCAGGTGAATTTTACTGTTTTGCTTTCTTTGTCCCTTTGTCTAATTCCCGCTCTTTTATCTGTATAAATAAGATAGTTTGTGTCTTGCATGGTGCTCACATTATCTGGAGGTTATTAGCAGAGCGCTGTGCTAATAAAACAGAGTGGTCTGACAAACTGTGAGTCCTGAGTCAAACTTTGACACCCGCATCACCTACAAAGACAATCATAACAGAAGAATGGTGATACTGAGTCAGATCAATGGTCCATTTAACCCAGTATCCTGTCTTCTGACAATGGCCAGTGCCAGATGCTTCAGAAAGAATGCACAGAACAAGGCAATTTTGAGTCATCCATCCCTTGTCATACAGTCCCAGCTTCTATAATTTGGAGGTTTAGGGACACCTGGAGCATAGGGTTGTGTCCCTGACCATTTTGACTAATAGCCATCATGGACCTATCCTCCATGAACATATCTAATTCTTTTTTAACCCAGTTATACTTTTGGCCTCCACAGGTTGACTGTGAAGAAGTACTTCCTTATGTTTGTTTTAAATATGCTACCTGTTAATTTCATTGGGTAACCCTTAGTTCTTGTTGTTACGTGAAGTGGTAAATAACACTTCCCTATCCACTTTCTCCATTCTGTTCTTGATTTTGTAGTCCTCTGTCCTATCTCCCCTAAGTCATCTCTTTTCTAAAGTGAACAGTCCCAACCTTGTTAATCTCTCCTTACATGGAAGCTGTTCCATAACCCTAAAAATTTTTGATGCCCTTTTCCAATTCTAATATTTTTTCTGAGATGAGCTGATCAGAGCTGCACACAGCATTCAAGGTGTGGGTGTCCTATGGATCTATATATGACATTATGATATTTTCTGTTTTATTATCTGTCCCTTTCCCAGTGGTTCCTACCATTCTTATAGCTTTTTTTTTACTGCTGCAGTCTATTGAGCACATGCTTTCAGAGAACTATCCACAATGATTGCAAGATCTCTTTCTTTAGTGTTAACTGCTAATTTAGATCCCATTATTTTGTCTGTAGAGTTGGGGTTGTGTTTTCCAATGTGCATTACTTTGAACTTATCAACATTGAATTTCATCTGCCATTTTTTGCCTAGTCACCCAGTTTAGTGAGATACTCTGGTAACTCTTTGCAGTCAGCTTTGGATTTAGCTATTTTAGTAATTTTATATTGTCCACAATTTTTTCCACCCCACATTGTCACTCCTTTTCCAGATCATTTCTGAATATGTTGAACAGCATGGGTCCCCATACAAATCTGTGTGGGACCCCACTGTTTACCTCTCTCCAGTGTGAAAACTGGCCATTTATTCCTACCCTTTCTTTCCTATCTTTTAACTGTTACTGATCCACGAGAGGGCCCTCCCTCTTGTGCCATGACTCCTTACTTTGCTTAAGAAATAGCTCATGCACAATAATACAAGTATTTAAATAACCCACAATTTGCACCTCTCTGCATAGGCTGGGAGAGAGGTGAGTTCAAATCTTTGCTGGTGCTATTCTCCATCTGGAGACAGTTTTCTGTAAGCCTGGGGCAACAGGGCAACTACACTTTACTTTACATTGTGATTGCTATACCTTAGCTAAATAAATTAAAAAAAAGACCCCTGGGGTCAGATACAAATAAGTCTTGAGGGCCCTGTCATAAACAGATAGCTAAGGGTTAATGTCTCTTTCACCTGGAAAGGAGTAACATGAAACGCCTGACCAGAGGACCAATCAGGAATCAAGACTTTTTCAAATCTGGGTGGAGGGAAGTTTTGGGTGTGAGTTCTTTGTTCTTTGTCTTGTGCCTGTACTCTCTCGGCTATGAGAGGATTTTTCTGTCTCCTGCTTTCTAATCTTCTGTTTCCAAGTTGTGAGTACAAAGAGATAAGACAGTGGTTTATACTGGTTTTTTTCTTTTGTATTTACATGTGTGTAGTTGCTGGAGTGTTTTAAATTGTGTTCTTTTGAATAAGGCTGTTTATTCATATTTCTTTTAAGCAATTGACCCTGTATTTGTCACCTTAATACAGAGAGACCATTTTTATGTATTTTTCTTTCTTTTTACATAAAGCTTTCTTTTTAAGACCTGTTGGAGTTTTTCTTTAGTGGGGAACTCCAGGGAATTGAGTCTGTAGCTCACCAGGGAATTGGTGGGAGGAAAAAGTCAGGGGGAAATCTGTGTGTGTTAGATTTACAAGCCTGACTTTGCATACCCTCTGGGTGCAGAGGGAAGTACTTGTGTTTCCAGGACTGGAAATAAGGAGGGTGGAATCCCTCTGTTTAAATTCACGGAGCTTGCTTCTGTATATCTCTCCAGGAACCCAGGGAGGGAACACCTGGAGGGGGGAAGGGAAATGGTTTATTCCCCTTTGTTGTGAGACTCAAGGAATTTGGGTCTTTGGAGTCCCCAGGGAAGGTTTTTGGGGGGACCAGAGTGCCTCAAAACACTCTAATTTTTTGGGTGGTGGCAGCTTTACCAGGTCCAAGCTGGTAACTAAGCTTGGAGGTTTTCATGCTAACACCCATATTTTGGACGCTAAGGTCCAAATTTGGGAATATGTCATGAGATGAGTGGCAGTGGTGAGATAGATAGAATCCAGGATCCAGTAGGAATATTATATTTTTCTTTTCTCTGCTAGGGCTTTTAAGCAGAGAGAAACAGTCTGGTTTTAAAAGGAACCAAAGAGAATTTTTTTTTTCTCTGCTCTCTCTTGCAGTTTCTGGCTTGCATATTAAGCAAGGAACCATTAAGGAACTATTACGGGTCTTTTGTCACACAATAGCACTCCCATTGTGAGACAGGTATCCAGCAATACACATGCAAATAAAGTGTTTTTTTCTGGTTTACTTTACATTTAAAAGATTAGCTAGAGGAAGAAAGGGAAAAAGGCACTGTTGCTAGGCAGACCCCAGGAGGCAACAGAGAAACTGCAGTTCAGAAAATAAACACCGGAGGGCACTCCAACACAAGAAAACAGAAACCATGCCTTCTAAGGCAAAAATGGTGGCCGAAGAACAAATCAAAGAAGCCGAGCACAGGCGAGATATGGAAAAAAGACTACAAGAGATGGAGCTGAGAGAAAGAGAGGCAGCCTACAAAAGAGAGCAAGCAGCCAAAGATGCAGACCACCAAAAACAGCTGGAAATAAAAGAGAAAGAGTGGGAACTCCAGAGGGAAGCCCACCGACAGGCCATGGAATTAGAAAAGGCTAAGCAACAAAACCCAGCCAATCCTAACCACCAATTATGGTTCCACATCACGGGAAATTTCCCACCTACAAGGCAGGTGATGACACCGAGGCCTTCTTGGAAAATTTTGAAAGAGCCTGTCTTGGGTACAGCATCCCTGAAGACCAGTACATGGTAGAATTGAGGCCACAGCTCAGTGGACCTTTAGCAGAGATGGCAGCTGAAATGCCTAAGGAGCAAATGAACGACTATAAACTTTTTCAAACCAAGGCCAGATACAGAATGGGGATAACCCAGGATCATGCCCGTCGGCATTTCAGAACCCAAAAGTGAAAACCAGATGTGTCATTTCCCAAACACGCCTACTACGTTGGGAAAAATTATGAGGCCAGGATATCGGGAAACAATGTTAAATCCATAGATGAACTGCACCTCCTCATACAAATGGAGCAGTTCTTGGATGGTGTTCCTAAGGACATAACATGGTACATACAAAATGGAAAACCCAAAAATCTCACCAAGGCGGGGGAGATTGGAGCCAGATGGATGGAAGTGGCAGAAAGCAAGAAAGCTACTGTCAAGGGGAATGAATACCCCAGAGGGCACACTGACCATAAACCCTGCAACCGAGGACAACCAAAGACCCCACCTACAACCAAGGAAAGCCACAGACACACTATTCTTCCACCTCACCAGTCTCCAGTAACTCACCTCGACCCAGTGACCAGTCAGACGGAAGATGCTTTAAGTGTAATGAACTGGGACATATCAAGGCCAACTGCCCAAAGACCACCAACCGAGTACAGTTCATTACACCACCATCACCCAAAAGATCCCCAGGCCCAGATGCCTCTCAAATACCCTTAGAGGACGTTCCTTCAAGGTAGAAGACCAGGTTATGGTCTTGAAGGCGCAACGGGCCCATAAGATGGAAGCATCATGGGAAGGGCCATTCACGGTCCAAGAGCGCCTGGGAACTGTGAACTACCTCATAGCATTTCCCAATTCCTCACTAAAGCCTAGAGTGTATCATGTTAATTCTCTCAAGCCTTTCTATTCCAGAGACTTACAGGTTTGTCAGTTTACAGTCCAGGGAGATGATGCTGAGTGGCCTGACGGTGTCTACTACGAAGGGAAAAAAGACGGTGGCGTGGAAGAGGTGAACCTCTCAACCACCCTGGAACGTCTGCAGCGGCGACAGATCAAGGAGCTGTGCACTAGTTTCACCCCATTGTTCTCAGCCACCCCAGGACGGACTGAACGGGCATACCACTCCATTGACACAGGTAATGCTCACCCCATTAGAACCCCACCCTACCGGGTGTCTCCTCACGCCCAAGCTGCTATAGAATGGGAGATCCAAAACATGCTACAGATTGGTATAATCCGCTCATCTACCAGTGCATGGGCATCTCCAGTTGTTCTGGTACCCAAACCAGATGGGAAAATACACTTTTGCGTGGACTACCATAAGCTAAATGCGGTAACTCGTCCGGACAACTATCCAATGCCACGCACCGATGAGCTATTGGAGAAGTTGGGACGTGCCCAGTTCATCTCTACAATAGACTTAACCAAGGGGTACTGGCAAGTACCGCTAGATGAACCTGCCAAGGAAAGGTCAGCATTCATCACCCATGCGGGGGTGTATGAATTTAATATCCTTCCTTTCGGGCTTCGAAATGCACCCGCCACCTTCCAGAGGCTGGTAGATGGTCTACTAGCAGGACTGGGAGAATATGCAGTTGCCTACCTCGATGATGTGGCCATTTTTTCAGACTCCTGGCCCGAACACCTGCTACCCCTGGAAAAGGTCTTTGAGCGCATCAGGGAGGCCGGACTAACTGTTAAGGCCAAAAAGTGTCAAATAGGCCAAAACAGAGTGACTTACCTGGGGCAGCAGGTGGGTCGAGGAACCGTAAACTCCCTACAGGCCAAGGTGGATGCTATCCAAAAGTGGCCTGTCCCAAAGTCAAAGAAACAAGTTCAATCCTTCTTAGGCTTGGCCGGGTACTACAGGCGATTTGTACCGCACTACAGCCAAATCGCTGCCCCACTAACCGACCTGACCAAAAAGACCCAGCCAAATGCAATTAAGTGAACTAATAAGTGTCAAAAGGCCTTTACCCAACTTAAGGCAACGCTCATGTCTGACCCTGTGCTCAGGGCCCCTGACTTTGACAAGCCATTCCTAGTAACCACGGATGCATCTAAGCGTCGTATAGAAGCAGTTCTCATGCAAAAAGCAACGGATCACAACTTCCATCCTGTCGTGTTTCTCAGCAAGAAACTGTCTAAGAGGAAAAGTCACTGGTCAGTCAGTTAAAAGGAATGCTATGCCATTGTGTATGCCCTGGAAAAGCTACGCCCATATGTCTGTGGATGGCGGTTCCAGCTACAAACTGACCATGCTGCGCTAAAGTGGCTTCATACTGCCAAGGGGAACAACAAAAAACTTCTTCGTTGGAGTTTAGCTCCCCAAGATTTTAATTTTGAAATTAGGCACATCTCAGGAGCTTCTAACAAAGTAGCTGATGCACTCTCCCGTGAGAGTTTCCTAGAATCCAGTAGTTAAAAAGTGTTCTTAACATGTAAAAGTCTGTCAGTTATATACTTAGTGGTTAATGTAAAGGTGCATGTGTTGTATTACTCTGTTTATTTTAAAGTTCTAGGAGGAAATCGCCGCCAGTGAGCTTCCCCACTGTCTGCAATTTGGGGGGCGTGTCATAAACAGATAGCTAAGGGTTAATGTCTCTTTCACCTGGAGAGGAGTAACCTGAAACACCTGACCAGAGGACCAATCAGGAAACAAGACTTTTTCAAATCTGGGTGGAGGGAAGTTTTGGGTGTGAGTTCTTTGTTCTTTGTCTTGTGCCTGTACTCTCTTGGCTATGAGAGGATTTTTCTGTCTCCTGCTTTCTAATCTTCTGTTTCCAAGTTGTGAGTACAAAGAGATAAGACAGTGGTTTATACTGGTTTTTTTCTTTTGTATTTACATGTGTGTAGTTGCTGGAGTGTTTTAAATTGTGTTCTTTTGAATAAGGCTGTTTATTCATATTTCTTTTAAGCAATTGACCCTGTATTTGTCACCTTAATACAGAGAGACCATTTTTATGTATTTTTCTTTCTTTTTACATAAAGCTTTCTTTTTAGACCTGTTGAGGTTTTTCTTAGTGGGGAACTCCGGGAATTGAGTCTGTAGCTCACCAGGAATTGGTGGGAGGAAAAAGTCAGGGGGAAATCTGTGTGTGTTAGATTTACAAGCCTGACTTTGCATACCCTCTGGGTGCAGAGGGAAGTACTTGTGTTTCCAGGACTGGAAATAAGGAGGGTGGAATCCCTCTGTTTAAATTCACGGAGCTTGCTTCTGTATATCTCTCCAGGAACCCAGGGAGGGAACACCTGGAGGGGGGAAGGGAAATGGTTTATTCCCCTTTGTTGTGAGACTCAAGGAATTTGGGTCTTTGGAGTCCCCAGGGAAGGTTTTTGGGGGGACCAGAGTGCCTCAAAACACTCTAATTTTTTGGGTGGTGGCAGCTTTACCAGGTCCAAGCTGGTAACTAAGCTTGGAGATTTTCATGCTAACACCCATATTTTGGACGCTAAGGTCCAAATCTGGAAATATGTTATGACAGGCCTATAGGTCACGGAAGGGACAGCTAGAGCCTTCACAATGTACTCCCCCTTGTCTCTGAATCCGTGAAGCGCCTTCACACATAATATGCAGCAGTTGGAACTGTGTAGACTTTAGAAGAATGGGATGACAGATCTGAGTATCAGCTACAGAACTCACTATACACTATGCTTCTTAGGAAACTGGTAGATATGCCAGAGGAAATATGCATGAGCATTAATGCTGTTGATGCTATTTTTTGCCTTCTATTGGACTCTTCCCCCTAGAAAGAAGCCAATACACTATGTTTAAAGTCTGTTTTGTTTAGGTGTTTTTTGAGTTACTGGTGAGCAAATCATTCAAACAAACAAACTGAAAAACAAGAATAAAACCACACAAAAAACCCCACAACAGAATAGTCCATTTTTCACTGTCTGATAACTCAAAAACTGCTGAAGAGATTTTCTTTTTTCCTTTTTTTTTAAATCACTTCTGGGTTAATAGCCAGCATAGCAAGTTTAAGTCATAAAGGAGGAATGTTCAGAATGTTGTAAATGAAAACAAGGTTGTAATAAAACTCCATGCCTAATCTTAATTACAGCGTTTGCTGCTGGAGATCCATCATGCAGCTACCCAAATCAACTAATCAGTTAGGTTGGACAGCATTCTTCTTTGGTACTGAGATTATGTTTAATTAATAGATGCAGAACTGATAAATAAGAGTTGCATCCTCAGAAGTACAAATCTCATGCAGCATGTTCTCATTTTAAAAATTAATATCCATATAAAGATCCTGATTCAGGAAAGCAGCCATATTCAGGACAATTTAAGCATGTTCCTAAAGTGAAGTGTGCATATATGTGCTGTCCTGAATAGGGCATAGACTTAAGTACATGCTTAAGTGTTTTCCTGAATTGGAGCTTGATAGATCTGGCTCCAAGTGGACTGTGGGCAAACTTGGTGGGCTGGGAAGATACTTGCCTGCAGTCTATGGTAATGATTGTCTCAGATATAGAACTGCTTGTCTGGGTTTGTTTATGTTTGCTCTTTTGAAATGTTAACTCTTTAGGGTTTTAGTAGGTTTTTAGATTCTCCTAGACGCTGACCTCTTTCAACTCCCACTTAATGTCAATGGGAGTTGGAAGTGCTGAGAATCAGGCCCTTTACGATAGGATTTGATTTTTAATTCGTTAAATTCAAGGGATTATAAAGAAATAATTGAAAAACTGCTATAAAGGTAATTCAAAGTAGGATTCAAGGTTTTTGCTCTACCTATGGAGACCTTAATGGTTTAGGCCGGGGTTACCTGAGGGATCACCTCTTTCTCCATGATTTACTGCCACAGTAAAGATCAGCAGAGGTGCTGAAGGAGGAGTTCCCTCAGTATTAACGATAGGGAACATCTGGTAGGGCATTGTCTGTGAGCAGTGCCGGTTGGAACTTGCTCCCACCTGGGTCCACCAGAGTCTGGATTTGTGAATCTTCTGAACATGTTGCAAAACCCGTCTTTTCCCCTCTTTTGTTAATGCTGTTAAGGAGAGTGTAAATTGAGGTGGATATATTTATGGACAGTCCTTTGTCTATGTTTAGACTGTAAATTAAATTTTGTGGGCTAGGCACCAGGAGCACTGAATAGTGTAGCCTTTTATTTTATTTTATTAGGAATAGATTTAGTTATGTTATCTTACACCATTGTGGCTCTGGTGGCTACAGTTTCAATATCAACAGAGTGAAAGTCACCTCTGTTACTTGTCTCAGATTTAGAGACTCTAGCAACACATGAAGACCAACAATAGTGACCACACATACATTCACAAGTACATCTAGTCTGTTTTACAAGTTTTATTAATCACAAGCAAGATTATGATTACCTAAGCACACATAAATTGTACAAATACCAACACACAAGTTATAAATATAGTCATACTCACATTCTCGAAGATATTCTTAGTTTGTGATGGATTCCTCACCAACTGATCATCAATAAAGGGGTGATTCCTGTTGGGGTTTTGCCCCTAGGCATTCCATTTTTACCTAACCAAGGAGCCCTTTTTTATTTTGTGATTCTGACTACACTTAACATTCTACATATGTTCATGAAAATATCAACTCTCTTTTCCCTTATCTGTATTTTCAGACCCCATGAGGATTTGGGTGCCCCATTTTTCATTGTTTGTCATTCCTCTTGTACTTATTAGCATTTATGCACAACATGTACCCAGTGGTCAGGACAGACATTTGAAAAGATGTTACAATAAGGCAGGGGTTCTCAAGCTTCATTGCATCGCGACCTCCTCCGACAACAAAAATTACAACACAACCCCAGGAGGGGGGACGGAGCCTGCCTGAGCCCTGCCGCTCGAGTTGGGGGTGCAAAGCTCCAGGCAGGAGGCCTGTAACCTGAGCCCCGCCACCCAGGGCTGACGCCCTAGGTCTTCATCTTTGGCCGCAGGCAGTGGGGCTCAGGCTTTGGCACGAGGCCCAGCAAGTCTAACACCAGTCCTGGTGACCCCCAGTTTGAGAACTGCTGCAATAAGGTGTCTTGTGATCTTGAACAATACATTGTGATTGGTTTTCCACAACATCATTTATTGGCACATCTTTATAGTAGTCTTGTGATCTTTACTGGCATAGGGTTACTCTTCAGTCACTTACTTATGTCAAGCTTTCTTAAGCCTATGGCCTAGTG
Organism: Gopherus evgoodei; assembly: GCF_007399415.2. Classification (NCBI taxonomy): domain Eukaryota; kingdom Metazoa; phylum Chordata; order Testudines; family Testudinidae; genus Gopherus; species Gopherus evgoodei. The sequence goes on from NC_044322.1 coordinate 342,889,105, forward strand.
TGGCTAAGCTTGAAATCTTATAGGCCTCAGTCTGTAGGTCTTGTGTTTCAGCCATGCTTTACTTATATAACCTAATGCAAACTTACCAATCCTAAATACTTATTAATATTATACTTCTATAATCCTACAACTTAAATCTGTTTAGCATAGGTTGATTATGTATGACATAGCATATGAGTTAATCATAACATCATGCAGCACATGAATCAATGGATGATAAAATAAACTAATTGGCTACAATGGGTGCCTAGAGATGGATTTTAAAATGTAAAGAAAAAAAAAAGCTCTGTACTGATCTGGGAAATGTAATGAATCCATCTATGTATATATGGACTCTTTTTAAGTTTTCAGTTCTAGTATGTCACTTCATATTTAAAAAGAGAATATGCTAGTGCTGAAATCTATATTCAGTTTAATCACATCTCCCTTATGTTCTAGGAGAAGTAACTAACTGCAGGCAGAGGACAAGCTGCTTCTCGAAAGAGATTATTCTAAGTTGCTACTCTCAAAATGTTTGTGGAGATGAAATCTTTGGGAAGCAATAATGTAAAAGGAATGTGGAAAAGAAAATTCACAATGATATCTCTAGGATACAGATTGTAACCAAATCAGTTATCTTTTGGAGCCTACCAACATAGCGCATCGAGCAATATCAGGCTCTTTACAGAGATCTGTGGGGTAAATTTCATAGCAAACTTTGGCTAGGCCTGTGAAAGGTGCTACAGACAAGGAGATCTGATTTCTCGTTCCTGTGACTCCTTTAAAAATCTTCCTCTCAGGACTCAGTTAGCTGAGAAAACTGGTCCCTTGATTGCTATATCAGGCACTTGGTCATAAGTGGCTGTATAATGTCTTATCTGACTTCACATGGCTCTAGAGGGGAAAGTAGATCCTACTTCAGCATAACATACTTCAGTCATATAAAATAGCTGACAGAAGCATTTTAAGTCTGTTGTTTTGGGTTGGTAAATGAATATTGTCTTTTTTTTTTTTTTTTTAAAGTCTAATGGTATTTCTTAAGCAATATTTTCTATTTTCATACATTCTGTTTTTCTATCCTAGATCTTCCATTATATCAACTTAATTGATCTGGCAAGATGTGCTCAAGTTAGCCGAACCTGGATGTTGCTAACACAGGCTAGTTCAATATGGACTGATGTAAGTAAGACTACTTGCAACTATGATATAATAAGAGGTTTAATGTTTTACTTCAATTTTATGTAAAAAAAATGAGGATAAACCAGCTAGTAGGTTACTTTTTAAAAAATTATAAGGACCTGGGGTGAAATCCTGATGCCACTGAAGTAAATGGCAAAATTCCTTTTAATTTCAATATACCTAGGATTTCACCTCTCTTCTCAATTATATAAATATAAATTAGGAGTAAATCCAGTGAAATCAATTATGTTACATCACTATAAAACAGGTGTAAGTGAAAGGAGAATCAGACACTATGTATATATTTACACCTTGAATTCATTGTAGGTATAAAAATATCAGATCCTTATACTTATACAATTTGTATTCATTCAGTGAGTTTGTGTCTGAATTTCTTACATTCAGGACATGATCTATACATTTGTCATTTTAAAATGAGGAATAGTCAACTACTACTGACTATCAAAATATAATTAAGTATGATTTAAGGAAACTAAACACTGAAATCCAAAATAATAATCCAGAAACTGAAGGCTAAAATCCAAATAATAATAAAATATATCTTGCTATCATAACTAAAAGAATGGTCAAGTGATGAACATGGTATAGAATGTTTTGTTTATTGTCATTGAACATTAGATGAAAATTACAATTTAAAGTTTTGCTTGTCTGCCACTAGAACACTGACAGTAATAACAGACACTCTGAAGATAGATTTTATTATTCTTCAGTAAAAATAACACTTACTCCATTCTGGAAACTGCAAAAGAGAGTATTTGTAACAAATTCTAAAGTCACATGTACTCTGTCTCACAAAATTCTGAACCTTCTGGTTATTTCAGGAACATCAGGTTATTTATTTCAAATGATATTCAGTGTCATTGTCTGAAAAAATACATACATGTGGATAATCTGTTTGTAATGTGTATATATCATTTTGTCTAATCTTATCAAACCATCAAAAAGTTAAGAAAGAAGCAATCATCATTAACATCTCCTCTTTGTGCAAGATAATAAGTACTGTAGGAAGAAGAGAAGTAATTTTAATGAAACCATTTTCAAGTATCGGAAATATTAGGAGGTCTCACAGATCCTTTCTCAACATAAGAGCAGTAAGCACTTCTGTAGTAATGGATTTCAGAGTAGCAGCCGTGTTAGTCTGTATCCGCAAAAAGAGCAGGTGTACTTGTGGCATCACAGAGACTAACAAATTACTTGAGTATAAGCTTTCGTGGGCTACAGCTCACTTCTTCAGATGCATAGAATGGAACATATGGTAAGAAGATATATATACATACAGAGAACGTGAAAAGGTGTATGTTGCCATACCAACTCTAAGAGGCTAATTAATTAAGATGAGCTATTATCAGCAGGAGGAAAAAAAAACATTTGTAGTGATAATCAAGATGGCCCCATTCCAGACAGTTGACAAAAAGGTGTGAGGATACTTAACAAGGGGAAATAGTTTCAATTTGTGTAATGACCCAGCCGCTGCCAGTCTATATTCAAGCCCAAGTTAATGGTATCTAGTTTGCAAATTAATTCTAGTTCAGCAGTTTCTCGTTGGAGTCTGTTTTTGAAGCTTTTCTGTTGCAAAATTGCCACCTTTAAGTCTGTTACTGAGTGACTAGAGAGGTTGAAGTGTTCTCCTACTGGTTTTTGAATGTTATGATTCCTGATGTCAGATTTGTGTCCATTTATTCTTTTGCGCAGAGACTGTCCGGTTTGGCCAATGTACGTGGCAGGGGGGCATCTACCGATGTGATATATGCCATCATGTGCCAGCAACGCCCCTCTGCCATGTACATGGTAGCTTTTATCTTTATAATGACGCACAGAAAAATTAAGTGACTTGAGCATGATCTCTTAGAGTGAAATCCTGCTCCTAATGAAGTCAGTGGCAAAACTTTGTTGACCTCAGTATAAGAACTGCTAGGCCCTCCATGAGACTCCCAATCCTGTGCTCTAACCATTAACCTACTCTCGCCCTCCTTCTGAATTAAAATAACGGTGATTGCTCTTAATAATGATTGAAATAGAGCACATATGGCATAAAATGTAAAATAGATAGATTTAGTACGGTGGATGTAACATAAGTTGTCCTTTTAAAGGTGACCTGCAAAGGAAAGGTATGTTTGTGATCTTTCTTGTTTTTTTATTAAGAACAAGTTTAAAGAAGGCTTTAATATTCATTTTTTTATCTTAAAAAAGGAGGGATTTTTAGATGGTTTTTGTCGTTAGAAATATCTGGTCTTGACTTTCCCGTGTTTCCTAGAAGACTCCTTAGTCAGACTGTTTGAAACTCTTTTCTCATTTTTTTTGTTAACACATATTTAACTCGGAGTTTTAACTCTCCAGGGAGTGAGTGGGAAGGAAGATTAAAGATCCACCCATGCCTAGTTCTTCAGCTTATCTTGGGTCCAGGCAGAGGTGAAAGTAAGCTGGTATGGTCCGGTACAGCGTACTGGCAAGAGCCGGTACACTGCTGACCGCACTGGCAAGGGGCAGCTTCCCCAAGTTGGCAATTTAAAGGGCTTGGGGTTCCTGGTAGCATCCAGAGCCCCGGGCCCTTTAAATCGCCGCAGAACCTCGCTGCCATAGCTGTGGGGCTCTGACCACGACTTAGAGGGCCAGGGGCTCCACTGCGGTAGCGACACCTGGAGCCCTCGGCCCTTTAAATTGCCGCCAGAGCCCTGCTGCTGGATCCTTTGGGCTCCTGGCCGCCGCTGCACCTACTTCTCCTGCCGGAGCCCTAGGCCCTTTCAATATTGATTTAAAGGGCCTGGGATTTTAAAGCCCCCGCTCTTCTGGTTGGGACCCCACCCCTTCTGGTTGAGGCCCTGCCCCTGCTCAGGACTCCAGCGTACCAGTGAGTCCATTAAGTTACTTTCACTCCTGGGTCCAGGTGTCTAATCATTCAGCAAAAGAGGGAAGACAAAACTTTATATTCCTGATATATCTAAGGTTAAAAGTTAATCTTAAAAAAAATCATTTACAATAATTTAGGTCTTTAGATAACATAAAGGAAAAATCAAAAATGGGAAAAGCCAATAGTTAATTTTTTCTTTGTTGGTCACTTACATATGTGTCCTCCTTGTGGATTGGTCAGTATGCCAGCCTGGTCATAATAAAGTTTAGGCCTCAATCCTGCACACACTTATGCACATATTTAACTTCATGCATGTGAGTATTCTTAATAAACTGTACTAGACTACTTGTATGTAAATCTGAGAATGTGTTTCAGCATTTGCATGATCAAAGTCTTAGATTGTACAGCAAATTTCTAACACTTAGTACTTTTAATAATTTTGTCTATTTTGTATGTATAACATTCTTTGATATCTGATATCTGCATTGTTTAATTTGTTTAGATTGATTTTTCTTCAGTAAAGCACAAGATGCAGGACAAAACACTAATAAATATTCTGAAGAAGTGGCGTCCTTATGTGGTACGTTTGAATCTTCGTGGTTGTTCTTCTCTTCACTGGCCAAGCTTTAAAAGTATTAGTAAGTATTTTAATATTTTTTAGTTCAGTCTCTTCATTTCCCTCTCACTTGCATCTTTTTCTTTTATTAGATGCCTCTCTCTATCACTAGTTTTTTTCTGCTTTGCAGCATATGAGCTTCCCTACAACTCCAGCCATGGCAAAGCATAATGAATATGGGTTTAGTAGGCTCCTTTAAATTGCTTTTCTCCACTACTCCCAGTTTCTAGGCACTATAATAGCCTTTTAGCTTATCAGTATTAGAGTTGTATAGAATAACTTTTATTGTGTTGGAGATACTGTGAATATAGTTTGACAAATGAGGCTGGAATGCAAACTTGTGCTTAAATGTACATGCCAGAACCCAACTGCACTGAGGTAATTATAACAGCATTCAGATGTACACAATACTGTGATGATGTATTCTCATTTAAAGTTGAAGTCACAATATTCAATGTCTGGGAAATCTTGATTTCCAGCATCAAAGGGTTAAAAATGGAGGCCGAGAACACACTAATGAAGACTTGTCCAGTTTTTTATGTATAGGACACTGTAAGAAAAATTATAACCGTACACGCCTGCCAATAATGCAAAATAAAACAGTAACTTCCTTAGTGCCTGTTTAAATATTTCTTGCTATGGTGCTCTGTGGTGCCACACTGCAGGGCAACTGCACCTGCATTCCCCCTCATGGCCCACCCAGATACTTAAACTTAATTCAATAAAGTCTTCCAAGGATAAGCAGGAAACTGCCATGTCTGTTATATATGGAAACCCACAGAAGACCATGAAAACAATGTTTTGAGGCTAAGGTGGGCTTCAGCAGAACAAAAACTAACTGAACGGATTTTAAAAAATTGCATCTGGCCACGTATAATATTCCTAACTGCAAAAGTGCAAAAATCATGAGTGATCCTCAAAAATCATGCTGATAAAAATATAAAATTTCTTGGTCTTTCTTTTGATTTTTGAATTCCCCCTGCCCACCTATGTCTGTATGACACTTAGTTGCCATCTTTCAAATTTATAGTGAGTAAGGTAATTTTGGCCTCTGTTGCAGGAGCTTCTACTGGGGAATCAAAATAAAATTGAGCACACAGTCCCCACCGAGACTGAGGAGCTTCAGTTAGAGAATTGGAAATTGTATGTGCTTTTGTCTATTGTGAAGAGCTAGAAATCAGGACCGTGTAGTGAATTAAGCTGTTGTCTATAGCACCTTGGTCTCACTTGTTCAGGAATTTGGAAGGTGTGTAATCAATTAAGGAGGGGATTACAGAAAGAGAAAAGATGATCTTCTGTTTAAGGAAGTTGAATGCCGGCCTGGAAAATGGATTCTATTTCTTCCTCTACATCAGAGTTCCTGTGTGATGCTGAGCAAGTTGCTTACACCAATATTTTTAGTGCTTGCCACTAATTGCATGTTCTTTTGATTTGCGGAAGTGCTGAGCACTCACAACTGCAATGGAAGTCAACTGGAGCTACTCATTAAAGTGCTAGGTACTCTGAAAAATGAGGTCCTAGGTGACTTCAGTTGGACACCCAACAAAATTAGTGGACATTTTTGACAATTTGGGCTTTAATCAGCTCTACATCTGTAAAACAGGGATAAAAATGCTACCTATACTCACAGCGGTATTGTGAACATTAATAAATTTATGTTTGTGAAGTACTTGGATGCTATGGTGACAGCACCATAGAAATGCCCAGAAGGAACTTATTAGTTCTGTATTCAGTGTAGGGTTTGGATGGTGTATGGTCTAAGGTCACAGTGAGTATTGAATAAATATCCATGCACTGTAGAAAAATGAGTATGTGATCTTGTAATTAAAGATTGTATTGTGATTAGGGCTGTGGGTTTGTCATGGAGGTCACTGATTCCATGAATTTCTGGGACCTCCGTGACTTCCGCAGTGGCCAGTGCGATAGGCCCGGGGGCTGTCTGAGCAGCTCAGAGAGCCCTTGGGCCAGCCACATCGGACACTGCTGGGGCAGTCTTGGGCCACCACGCCCACCTCCCTCAGCAGCAGTAGGAGCTTGGTTGTGGGAGGGAGATCAGGGCAGGGGTTTGGGGCACGGGATGGAGTAAGGGCTCTGTTCGGCTTTTACCTCGAGGGGCTCCATGGAAGCAGCAACTCCCCTTCCCTCAGCTGTGGAGGAGTGTCCAGGCAGCTCTGCGCGCTGCCTTGGACTGCAGGCACCACCCCTGCAGCTCCCATTGGCTGCGGTACCCGGCTAATGGGAGCTGCGGAGCCAGCGCTTGAGGCAGAGGCAGCATGCAGAGCTGGAGCCAGGTAGGGAGTCTGCCATCCCCGCCAACCTGCAGCCCATGCACCAGCGGGGGTCCCAACCTGTGCACTGCCATCTGCCCCCCCCCCGTACCAGCAGGGGTCCCATGCTGCATGCCACTGCTCATCCCCCCCAGCACCCACAGTGCCCCCTGAGCCGCCCCCTATGCCTGAGTACCTGTGGCACCCCAGGCCACCCCTTTCTCCCCCTGAGATTTAATCAGGGGTATATAGTACAAGTCATGGACAGGTCATGGGTCGTGAGTTTTTGTTTACTGCCCATAACCTGTCCATGACTCTTACTAAAAATACCTATGCATAAAACATAGGCTTACTCATGAGGGAAATGGACAGGCACCTTTAAGTTTTGCATTTCCTAACTTTTGAGTACTTGACTTGGCAATCTTAATGTTCTTTTCACATACATTATTTATTTATTGGATCTCTGTATACAGAGCCTGGCACAAACAATGAGTAACCAATTGCTGACTGGGACATTACTGCAATATAAATTACTTGTCCGATAATCATATGGTATCTTAGAGCCCATCAGTAACTGAAGTCAGAGTCACAGCTATATGTCCAGGTATTGTTGCTATGATTAAAGGACTGTGAAATGCTATAGAGCCCAAACCAACTTGGCTCAACTTGGGAGGAACCTTTGAGCCTCTCAAGTCTTTTGGGTCATTTTATATTTATAGTTTTTATATCTGAAAGGAAATAAAGGATACTATATGGCCTCAATAAAAAAAAGCGAATGAGGGTGCTATCTGAGATATAATAATGAAACTTAGTATTTACAATGAAGATTACTTTGTCTTTAGAAGCTCCTAGAATATAAGTGCTTGGAGGTGTCCTGAAGCGTCTGGGAGTAGACTGATATAAGTAGCTCCTGAACTTAGTAGTCAGCACTTGCATTAGAAGCATTAGCTGAATCTTTCCTTTTACATCAGTGTCCTTAAAAGAACAACAAAATCTTAAATAATATATCTTTTTCTTGTACATACAGCAGCTCATGTTACAACCCATCAGTAATTAATCCAATCACTCTGCATTGCTAATCAAATCACTCTGTGTAAATCCAATGTTGTTTTGACATGCAGTTGCTCTCCCGCATGCTAGGCTATTTCGAGTGAAGTAATCACTAGCACTTTGGTCTGTAAAACTTTTGTCGATAAGAGTGTGAAAAAACCACCCCCCAACCGACGTAAGTTACACTGAAAGAAGTGCCGGTGTCCTTATAGTGGTGCATCTGCAGTGGTCCAACTGTGCCACTGTAAGATGTCTAGTGTAGACATAGTCTAACTCAAGTGCACTAACTTAAGCTACTGTTACAGTGAAGACAAGCCCTCAGAGAAGCACTTATAGCATGATCCTGAGAGAAAGCTACAAGACAGAGAACTTTTTGGGTAGAGTAGTGGCTGGAAAAAGAGTAAGAATATGAGCAAGGAAACTGTACCGTGTTGTTTGATTCCTGCCATGTTCAAGGAAACAGGTCTTTATCTATATTCTTTGTAAATAAACAGGATTGTGTCCACAAAATACTTGTCTGTTTCATTAACTTCTCCTCCTAGTGGAAACAACCCACAAGACTCTGACTAATTGCTAACCGCTTTGGTGTAATGGGGCCACAATTGTAATTGCCTGATATTTAATAATATATCTTATTTTGTATATCAAGTATGATCTCTGTTTACAATAAATAATACAATTTGAGTGAGCATTTTCAGTAAATTGTCTCCAACCTGTTCATGCTGGGAATCTAGATCCTGTCTCTTCATCCATATTTGTGGAAGGCCTCATTAGTAGCTTAATATTGTGGTTCCATTGTACTTGGGGCAAGATGTGAGGAGCTTGTAAGTAGGAGCCACACCCATTCATGTCACTGAATTTAGTTCTGTGGAGGCTGCTGTGCAGTGCAATTTGGGGGACAAGCATGGATTGCGGTTTATCTGGCCATTTCCCCTGCAGAACAAATAAAAGGAGCTAGTGCAGTCATTGGTGCTATATAGAATTTTAGTTTTTAAATAGTTCCAAAGCTTTAGTTTGCAAACTTGACACAATCTCCTGCAACAGTAGGTATAATGAAGCTAGGGATTCCATTAGAGCAGGGGTCGGCAACCTTTCAGAAGCGGTGTGCCGAGTCTCCATTTATTCACTCTAATTTAAGGTTTCGCTTGCCGGTAATACATTTTAATGTTTTTAGAAGGTCTCTTTCTATAAGTCTATAATAACTAAACTATTGTTGTATGTAAAGTAAATAAGGTTTTTAAAATGTTTAAGACGCTTCATTTAAAATTAAATTAAAATGCAGAGGCCCCCAGACCGGTGGCCAGGACCTGGGCAGTGTTAGTGCCGCTGAAAATCAGCTCATGTGCCGCCTTCGGCACACGTGCCATAGGTTGCCTACCTCTGCACTAGAGTTTTGCTACTTGGGATCTAGTCTCCCCTTAAAAACTAGATGATAACTTGAAGATTGGTTTCTGTTTATGAGCCCAAAGTACAATTATTACCAAGTTAATACTTATAAGCCTCAAGTAATTATGCTACAGTATTTGATGTATGTATATAACTAATACTGCAGTATCTTATGTGCCGTGCTGGGGAAGGGCCCATGGTCATGGTATGTATAAGTAACAATGACATAAGGCTCGGAGGCCAAATTTAGGTCCTTCATAGTAGCATCCTATGAAATGTTTCCAGTTCCACATGCAGGGTCAGTCAGGCAGAACTGCAGGGTCTCAATGCATGGATGAGACAATGGTATTGGGAGGAGGAATTTAGGCTTATTAGGAATTGGAGAATCTTTTGGGAAAGGACGAGCCTATACAGGAAGGACATGCTCCTCCTAAACCAAAATCGAATCAGATTGCTGGCATGTAAAATTAAAAAGGTTGTAGAAAAGTTTTTAAACTAAGGGCTGGGGGAAAGCCAACAGATGTGGAAGAGCATGCAGTTTGGGCGAAAACATCCCATAGGAATGAATTTGCTGAAGGGGGAACGCTATATATTAGTAAAGAAGATAGGATAGAAGTTGATAATGTACAGGTAGGAACTGAAGAGAAACAGCTGAACAAAACCCAATCCCATTCAGTTACATAACAACTAAATACTGACTCATTTTATAAGTGTTTTCATACAAGTGCTGTAAGTCTAAACACTAAGATGGGTGAATTTGAATGCCTAATATTAAACGAGGATATTGATATAATAGGTATCACTGAAACTTGGAATGATGATAATCAATGGACATAGTACTACAAACTATATAGGAATGACAGAGTAGGTTGCGTTCATGGGTATGTGGCATTTTAAAAAAAGTATATAGTCGAATACAGTAAAAATCTTAAATTAATCAAATTGTACCATAGAATCTCTGTGGATAGAAATTCCATGCTTGAATAATAAGAATATAGTAGTAGGAATATACTGCTGACCACCTGACCAGGATGGCGATTATGATTGTGAAATGCTCAGAGAGATTAAAGAGGCTAAAAAACAAAAAACCCAATGTCAATGTGGAATTTCAGCCAGCCCCATATTGACTGGGTATATGTCGCCTTAGGAAGGGATGCAAAGTTAAAATTTCTAAATACCGTTAAAGACTGCTTCTTGGAGCAGCTAGTCCTGGAACCCACAAGGGGAGGGGCAGTTGTTGATTTAGTTCTAAGTGGATCACAGGATGTGGTCCAAGAGGGGAATATAGCTGAACTGCTCAGTAATAGCAACCATAATGTAATTAAATTTAACATCCTTTAGGGGAGGAAATACCAAAGAAACCCTCTACAGTAGCATTTAACTTAAAAAAGGAGAACAAAATTGAGGAAGCTAGTTAAATTAAAAGGAACAGTCGCAAGAGTGGAATGCCTGCAAGCTGCATGGAAACTATTTAAAAACACCATAATAGAGGCTCAAACTAAATGTATACCCCAAATAAAAAAAGAGGACTAAAAAAGTGCCATTATGTCTAAATAACAGAGTAAAAGAAACAGAGGTAAAAAGGCATCCTTTAAAAATTGGAAGTCAAATCCTAGTGAGGAAAATAGAAAGAAGCATAAACTCTGGCAAGTCAAGTGTAAAAGTGTAATTAGGCATGCCAAAAAAGAATTTGAAGAGCAAATAGCAAAAGGCACAAAAACTAACAGCAGTTCTTTTTAAATACATCAGAAGCAGGAAGACTGCCAAGAAATCAGTGGTTCTACTGAGTGATCAAGGTGCTAAAGGAGCACTCCAGGAAGAAAAATCTGTTGCAGAGAAGCTCCGTAAATTCTCCAGAGGATGTGAGGGAGATTCGTACATCTGAGCCATTCTTTTTAGGTGACAGATCTAAGGAACTGTCCCAGATTGAGGTGTCAGTAGAGGATGTTTTGGAACAAATTGAAAAATGAAACAGTAATAAGATCCCAGAACCAGATGGTATTTACCCAGGAGTTCTGAAGGAACTCTAATATGAAATTGCACAGCTAACTGTGGTATGTAAACTGTTGCTTAAATCATCTTCTGTATCAAATTATTGGTGAATAGCTAATGTGATGCTGATTTTTAAAAAAAAAGTTTCAGAGGTAGTCCTGGCAGTTACAGGCCATTAAGCCTAACTTCAGTACAAAGCAAATTGGTTGAAATTGTAGTAAAGAATAGAATTATCAGATACATAGGATGAACACTATAGGATGGAGAGTCAGCATGGCTTTTGTAGAGGGAAACCATGCCTCACCAATAGATTAGAATTCTTCAAGTGTGTTAACAAGCATGTGGTCAATGGTGATCCAGTTGAAATAGTGTACTTGGACTTTCAGAAAGCCTTTGACAAGGTCTTATACCAAAGGCTCTTAAGCAAAATAAGGAGTCATGGCACCAGAGGGAAGGTCCTTTCATGGATTAGTAACTGGTTAAAAGATGGAAAACAAAGGGTAGGAATAAATTGTCAGTTTTCACAATGGAGAAAAGTAAATAGCAGTGTTCCCCAAAGATGTGTACTGGGACCTGTGCAATTTTACTTATTCATAAACGATTTGGAAAAAGGGGTGAACAATGAGATGTCAAAATCTGCAGATGATACAAAATTATCATAGAATCATAGAATATCAGGGTTGGAAGGGACCTCAGGAGGTCATCTAGTCCAACCCCTTGCTCAAAGTAGGACCAATCCCCAACAAATCATCCCACCCAGGGCTTTGTCAAGCCTGCCCTTAAAAACCTCTAAGGAAGGAGATGCCACTACCTCCCTAGATAACCCTACATAAATAGTTAAGTCCAAAGCTGACCACTAAGAGTTACAAAGGGATCTCACACAACCGGGTGATTAGGCAACAAAATGGCAGACGAAATTCATTGTTGATAAATGCAAAGAATTGCACGTTGGAAAACTTAATCCCAACTGTACGTACAAAATGATGAAGTTAGCTGTTACCACTCAAGAAAGATCTTGGAGTCATCATGGATAATTCCCTGAAAACATCTTCTCAGTGTACAGCAGCTGGCAAAAAAGCTAACAATGTTAGGAGCCATTAGGAAAGGGATAGATAATAAGACAGAAAATATCATAATGCCACCATATAAATCCATATAGTATGCCCATACCTTGAATACTGCATGCAGTTCTAGTCACCCCATTTTTAAAAAAATACCATATATTATAATTGGAAAAGGTGCAGAGAAGAGCATAAAAATTATTAGGGATATGGAACAGCTTTCATACAAGGAGAGATTAATAATACTGGGACTGTTCAGTTTAGAAAAGATATGACTAAGGCTGCGCTGCCCTGAAGATAAGGGCAGCCCCACAGACTCTGGCCACTAGGCTGCACTACCATGAAGATAAGGGCAGCCCCACAGATTCGGGTCACTATAGACAGTGGTTGCTAGACCTCACGGGCCCGAAGATGAGGAGCCACTGTCACTGAAAAGGGGTGATCCCCACTTTCCTCCTCCTGATGGCCTGATACCCCATGGCATCCTCTGAAAGGGAATGTCACAATCATAGAGGATCATGTAATTAAAAAACACACAAGGGAGCTGAATTAAGGTTGCATGGGCACCCTGAATTCTGGCATTTCCTAACTTTTATGTGTAATTTTTAGGTTTTTTTAAAAAAGCAAACTGAAAAAACAGAAATTCCTGTATGTGACATCATATTGACACCTACATGAGTCAACTGCAGGGTTGGAACCTTTAGATCAGGAGTAGTCAAATATTTTTTGTCAAGGTCCAAATTTCTTGGTAAAGGTATAGTCAAGGTCCAGACTGCAGAGAAATATTTTTCACATCTCAGTAACAATAATGATAATAATTAGAGCTGTCAAGAGATTAAAAAACTTAATTGCAATTAATCGCACTGTTAAACAATGATAGAATACCATTCATGTAAATATTTTTGGATGTTTTCTACATTTTCAAATATATTGATTTCAGTTACAACACAGAATACAAAGTGTGCAGTGCTCACTTTATATTTATTTTTGATTACAAGTATTTTCACTGTAAAAGAGCAAAAGAAATAGTATTTTTCACAATGCTCATACAAGTACTGTAGTGCAATCTCTTTGTCATGAAAATTGAACTTATACGTGTAGAATTATGTACAAAAAACCTGTATTCAAAAATAAAACAATGTAAAATTTTAGAGCCTGCAAGTTCTCCCAGTCGTACTTCTTATTCAGCCAATTGCTCAGACAAACCAGTTTGTTTACATTTGCAGGAAATAATATTGTTGGATTCTTGTTTACAATGTCACCTGAAAGTGTGAACAGGTGTTCTCATAGCATTGTTGTAGCCAGTGTTGTGGGGACTTATCCTCCCTACTCTGATGGAGTGCGGCGCTGGACCGGGGTTGTGTCCGGGCTCTTCGCGTGGAGCTGCCGCCTCCTCGCTGCCTCCTTGCTTCCCCCCGGGCCGGTCTCTCTGCTGCCGCCGTCCGGGAGAGGAGGCGAGCGGCTCGGGCCGCGGCCCCTGCTCCTCGCTCCCTCTCATGCGCTCTGACGCCGGGCGCTGCTGGGGCCCCGGCCGGGCAGCGCGGGGAGCCCAGGCGGCCGGGCTCAGCGCCGCTCCCGCTCTGGTCTTGGGTATGTGTGGGTCTCTGCGCGGGGCGCTCCGCGGGCAGAGGTGGGCGGCAGCTGCCACACGTGAGTGTCCGTTGCCTCCTCAGCTGGAGTCCTGTGGCTATGGCTGGGGGGGCTGGTCCGAGCCGCTTGTTTTCTGTGTTTCACACAGAGCGATTGGTTCAGGAGAAGAGAGGGGAAGAGGCTGTAGATCATTCTTTGTGTGGTCGGGGATTGCGTTGTTGCGGTTGGCCAATCGCGTGATTAGAGGCATGGTAAGCGCGTGATTTTTCTTTCTGTCCAATTAGATTGCTAGCATGTATGATGTTAGCCCACATGATTGGTTCTTATGTAACCAGACTTAACTATATAAGGAGGTAGTGGAAAAGAATAAAGGTGATTCCTGACTTGTTTGCAACTGTGTTGACTGTGTGAATTTTCTTCGCTCCGCATGAGATACCACAATTGGTGACCCCGACGTGATCCGATCTGGCAGGACCTGGTCGGCGCACTCGAGAGAAGAAAAGCGGAGGTAGCGGCTGCGGCAGGAGGTACCGAAGGAAGATCGGCTCCTGGTCATCCGAGAGAGACGGTTGTGAGCTCACAGGTGAGCGGTCGCGCATATTGTAAAAGGAAATATGGGTTCCGCTTTGTCAGCGGAGGAAAAAACGGTGCATGACTTTTTGTTATGCACTGCTGAGAAGCAGGGAGAAAAGATTCCCTCCGACGCGCTGTCCCAGTTGTTGAAGTGGGGACAAAGGCGCGGGTTTTTTATTACCCCAAGTACTGTTTTGGAAACAGCCATTTGGGAACAGGTGGGATCTGAACTATGGGAGTCTGTCTCGCATGGCGACAAAGAAGCCCCATCCCTGAGCCAAATATGGCGCAAAACAAAAAGGGTTGTAGAGACACTCGCCGCGGAGGCAGAAGTGCAGGCGGCGGTTAATAATATTTTTCGGCGGAAAGAGGAGCCGCCCTGTGTGTTGCCGGTTGGCGCCCGAGAGTTCTTTGGGGAAGAAGAGACTGTAATTCCTCTAGCCCCCAGGGCGCCTGAAGTCGATCCTAGCACTGTCCTGCTCCCTCAGGATTCAGATGAATCCTTGGAAAAAATGGAAGCCATCAATGCAGGGACAGTTGAATTCCAGGAGAAGATCAGAAGGCAGGGTTATCAATTGCAAGAAATGTTAAATAAATTGTCCCAGATGGTCGGGGAGGACCATCCTCCGCAATCTCGTACATTAAAGACTCTGCACGAAATGTCTGAGCCGGGTTTGTCTAATTTTCAGAGAGCCTATAAGACTAAACCGCCCAATAAAACCCCACCCTCGAATGATGTTGTCACCCCCTGTCGTCGCTGCGGGCGTTGGGGGTGTAATGTGGAATGTACTGAGCGGGATAACCCCTTTGTGGGCAAACCGCGGGAACTTGGCCATCCCTTTATTAATAAGCCACCAACATATTCTTCTGATGATGTGGGTCCAGGGTCTCCGGATCCGGTGCGGCGGTGGCATGGGCTTATCAAGGAAGCCCACATAGAAGGAGAATTCTTACCTAATGCCTTCCCGGTTATTACACCAGACCCGAATAACCCTGCTAGGCGACAGTGGGCACCATTGGACTGAAAACTTGTCCGTGAGGCACAAAAATCAATAATGTCCTATGGCATGAATAATCCATATGTACAGTCCCTCATAGAGCAGGTGTTCATCGGACAAGCTATGTGCCCTTATGATTCGTTAAAGTTTGCTGACATGCTTCTAACACCCACTCAAAGGCTATTGTGGAAGGATAATTGGTCAAAGCGTGTGGAAATGGCTCTCATACGCAATATTGATTTGTCTGAGGACAATCCGCTGCATTATGCCACTCAGGATATGCTTATGGGAACTGGAGTTTATGCGGACCCGCAACGGCAAGCTCGTCTTGATCCTCGGATTTTACAACAGTCGCAGGGATTGGCCTTGGCCGCTTTTAAGAATGTACCTCAAATGGGTAAACCGATCCCACCGTACGCAAAAATTGTCCAGGATCCCTCAGAGCCTTATTCAACATTTCTTGATCGACTTAGAGAAGCAATAGACCGCTCCCCTAATTTGACGGCTGAAGCGAAGACAGCTGTTGGGCTCGATCTTGCTACACAAAATGCCAATGCTGTTTGTCGTCGTATCTTGGCTACCTTGCCAAAAACTGCTTCCCTGACAGAAATGGTGGAAGTTTGTAACAGAGCGTCGGTGTACGAGGAAACTGATAAAGCGGAAATACATGCAAAGGCTCAGCATCAGCGTTGGCAGTGGCCCTACGACCTTTGGTGAGGCCCAGTAAGCCTTCCCGCCCGTCGGGGGTTTGTTTTGCGTGCGGAAAGCCGGGGCATATGAAAAAGGACTGCCCAAGTAAAAATGTACGGGCAGGAACCGAAAATGCAACGAAGACTTTTGCAGGAACTTGTAACCGCTGTGATAAGTTTGGACACCGTGCGTCTGAATGTCGATCTCGTTTTAAAAAGGATGGCACACCGCTTCAGGGAATCGGGACGCGAAGCGCCCGCCGGGGGGGGCGCGAAGACACAAGAGTCCCCCAACCCCAAGCCGGTTGTTTGGAATACCTTACAGGAGCCACCCGAGGAAGTGCTGGAGTGGACTTGGCCACCGCAGCAGATGTAACATTAAAAGATGACAAAGTACAAATTGTTCCATCGGTAGTAAATGGCCCCTTGGGGTACGGACTTAGTGCTCTCTTAATTGGCCGCTCTTCTATGTCCAAGCAAGGGCTTTTTGTGCTACCTGGTCTTATCGATGCAGATTATACCGGGAATATCGGAATAATGGTCCGTGCCCTCTTCCCTCCAGTCAATATTGCAGCCGGCACTCGTATTGCCCAGTTAATTCCATTCCAAAGCTCCGTTCCAAAAACTAAACTGACAGAGCGTGGGTCCCATGGTTTTGGCTCTACAGATTCTCCACAGGTAGCCTTTGCCATGACAGTAACCCAACGTAAACCTTCATGGATGGTGCGTCTACAGGGCCCGGATGGCCGCCAGATCCGACATGAAGCCCTTTTAGACACTGGGGCCGATGTCACTGTTGTTCCGATTCAATTTTGGCCTGATACCTGGCCCCTGCAGGATGCTATGACCTCGGTTAGAGGTATTGGAGGGACCCAACCCACTCGCATCAGTACGTACTATATTACAATCTGTGATGACGAGGACCCTGCTACAACAGCAAAGGTGCGTCCTTACGTTCTTTCTGCTCCCGTCTGGCTGTTAGGCTGTGATTGCTTAAGTCAGTGGGGGGTTGTTTTACAAAACTCCCCTTTTGCTTAGCGGCCATTGAGGGGCGGCCGATCCTACAGTTGGAATGGTTAACTTCTACTCCGGTGTGGGTCGCTCAATGGCCGTTACCAGCTCACAAGCTCGCCCGTGTACAAGAATTGGTCCAAGAACAGCTCGAAAAGGGCCACCTCGAACCTTCTTTAAGCCCCTGGAACACTCCAATTTTCATTATTCCCAAAAAATCGGGAAAATGGCGTCTCTTGCATGATCTGCGGGCAATAAATGCGGTTATGAAAGACATGGGAGCCCTTCAGCCAGGCTTGCCTACTCCTACGATGCTCCCACGTGATTGGGCTCTACTTGTCATTGATTTAAAGGATTGTTTCTTTACAATTCCTCTTCATCCTGATGATAAGGATAAATTTGCTTTCTCGGTTCCTTCTGTGAACAAGGCCGAGCCCGCTCAACGATATCAATGGACAGTGCTTCCCCCAGGCATGAAAAACTCACCCACCATCTGCCAGCTTTATGTGGCCTGGGCGTTGCGGCCGCTCCGTCATGCACATCCCGAATGGCTTATCTACCATTACATGAATGACATTCTTTTTGCTGGAGCAACTCTTAATACTAAAACAGCCATCTTGAAAATTGCTTCTGTGTTACAATCTGCTGGCCTCACAATAGCCCCGGATAAAATTCAACGACAGGCGCCTTATTTTTATCTGGGCATGCGCATTACTAACTCTATTGTGCGACCTCAGAAATTAACTATTAATCTTACTGTTCGCAATTTACATGACGTCCAACGCCTGGTCGGAGACCTACAGTGGGTCCGTGGGCTTTGTGGCATTTCTAATGAGAACCTTGCTCCTCTTCTTCAACTTCTCAAAGAAGGCCGTGATCCAGCTGAACCTCGCTCCTTGCAACCACAACATGAAGTTGCCCTTCGCACTATTGCCAGTAAAGTCACGCTTCGGTATTCCGGCCGTGTTCTCCCGGGTTCACCTGTATCCCTAGCAATTCTTTCTAGAGATACCTCCCTGGAGGCGCTACTTTTTCAATGGCTCCCGGATTTACCTGATCCTCTCGTCGGACTCGAATGGATTTTTCCATCTTCTCAATTTTCCAAAACAGTTACCACTCGATTGGAAGCCATTGCATCACTTATTGTGACAGCCCGTTCCCGTACTGTTGCAATTACGGGCGCTGACCCTGATGTTATTTATGTGCCTTTTAATGCTTTGTTACTTTCCCACATTCTTGCTAATGATGTTTCTTTTGCTGTTGCTTTGTTAAGTTATACTGGTCGTCTTACCAATCATTATCCCTCTCATCGCCTTTTGTCAGTAACAATTCCCTTAGAAAAGGTGGTCATGCGACAATCTTCCCCTGTGCAAGGACTTACTGTATTTACTGATGCCAGTGGCAAGATAGCCCGCGCCGGCCTTCTGTGGCATACGGCCGGTGCTTGGCATCACGAGCTGGTCGTAGCTGAGGGATCTCTCCAAGTTTTGGAATTTCAAGCCATTATTCGTGCCTTTGTCAAGTGGCCCACCACCCCTCTTAATATTGTTAGTGATTCTCTTTATGCTGTGGGTGTGACATGTCGCTTGGAACGTTCTCTTCTGAGACAAGTGTCTAATTCTGTGCTGTGGCAAGCCCTTTTGCGACTTTGGCATTTACTTGATGCCCGTTCCTGCCCCTATTTTATTACTCATATTCGCAGTCATTCTGGTATTGTTGATGGTCTTGCCCAGGGCAACGCCATCGTTAACCAATTGGTTGGTTCAGTTCATGTCCCTGACTCCTTTGCTCAGGCTCGCCTTTCGCACGATTTTTTCCACCAATCTGCCCGTGCCTTAGCCCGACAGTTTAAGCTCCCTTTGGCTACCACTTGTGCCCTTGTGGCCTCATGTCCTAGTTGTCAACAGCATGTTGTACCCCCTTCCCTTGCCTCTGGTGTTAACCCTCGTGGTTTGTCCTCCTTACAAATTTGGCAAACAAATATTACCCTTTTTCCTAAGTTTGGCTCCCTTAAATATATTCACGTCACGGTGGACACCTTTTCAGGACTTTTGTGGGCTACAGCGTTAGCCAGTACTGGTTCTCGGGATGTTATTAAACATTGGCAGGTTTGCTTTGCTGTTATGGGCATTCCTGCTTCCATAAAAACGGACAATGGCGCTGGATATATTTCTCGTCGTACAGCTCGCTTTCTTTCCTTATGGGGAATTTCTCATGTTACCGGTGTCCCTGGCAATTCCACCGGCCAAGCTATTGTGAAACGCTTTCATGCCTCATTAAAGCTTCTTTTGTTAAAACAAAAAGGGAGAGTTGCCCCCGATGCTGATCCATTGTCCCGTACGCCCCATGCTCGCCTTTCAAAGGCTCTATATGTGCTTAATTGGTTACAGGTAGGAACCCATAATGTCCCACCAGTTACGCGACATATCGCTGGTGCTATGGGCCAAGATTGCCAATTGCCCCGCCCACAGGTCCGATGGTTTAATTATACAGATCAAAAATGGCAAGGTCCTGTGGATTTATTAACATGGGGAAGGGGCTATGCCTGTGTTTCTACTACTACAGGTCCCAGATGGATCCCTGCGAAGTGGGTTCAACCGTGGCTCACCCAGCGACGTGATAAGCAACCACACGATCCCAATATAGAAGCGGCAAACGACGATACCATCCCGGATCTACGCTTCCTCTTTCCTGACTTTAATTAGAAACTTGTAATTATTAGTTAAGTTGTAAGATGTAGATAGTATACGTTGTGCAGTTTTGTAAAATCGAGCAACTATTGATTATAGAATAATGTGTATAACCTCACCCAGGGATAGAATCCTCCCTGGGATTGGCTTAATAGTTTTGGTTAACCAACTTGGTATACTTCACTATTACATGCTAAATTGTATCTATTAATGATTGTATTGCTTTTCTTGTTTTGCTCCTTGTTTTGTTTATATATTATGACAAAGTCTTATGCGCATTGCCACGGCCTTGTTTGAAAAGAAAGGGGGAGGTGTGGGGACTTATCCTCCCTACTCTGATGGAGTGCGGCGCTGGACCGGGGTTGTGTCCGGGCTCTTCGCGTGGAGCCGCCGCCTCCTCGCTGCCTCCTTGCTTCCCCCCGGGCCGGTCTCTCTGCTGCCGCTGTCCGGGAGAGGAGGTGAGCGGCTCGGGCCGTGGCCCCTGCTCCTCGCTCCCTCTCATGCGCTCTGACGCCGGGCGCTGCTGGGGCCCCGGCCGGGCAGCGCGGGGAGCCCAGGCGGCCGGGCTCGGCGCCGCTCCCGCTCTGGTCTTGGGTATGTGTGGGTCTCTGCGCGGGGCGCTCCGCGGGCAGAGGTGGGCGGCAGCTGCCACACGTGAGTGTCCGTTGTCTCCTCAGCTGGAGTCCTGTGGCTATGGCTGGGGGGGCTGGTCCGAGCCGCTTGTTTTCTGTGTTTCACACAGAGCGATTGGTTCAGGAGAAGAGAGGGGAAGAGGCTGTAGATCATTCTTTGTGTGGTCGGGGATTGCGTTGTTGCGGTTGGCCAATCGCGTGATTAGAGGCATGGTAAGCGCGTGATTTTTCTTTCTGTCCAATTAGATTGCTAGCATGTATGATGTTAGCCCACATGATTGGTTCTTATGTAACCAGACTTAACTATATAAGGAGGTAGTGGAAAAGAATAAAGGTGATTCCTGACTTGTTTGCAGCTGTGTTGACTGTGTGAATTTTCTTCGCTCCGCATGAGATACCACACAGTGTCACAAGATATTTATGTGCCAGATGCGCTAAAGATTCATATGTCCCTTCATGCTTCAATCATCATTCCAGGGGAATTATGTCCATGCTGATGACAGGTTCTGCTCAATAACAATCCAAAGCAGTGCAGACCAACACATGTTCATTTTCATTATCTGAGTCAAATGCCACCAACAGAAGGTTGATTTTTCTTTTTTGGTG
The DNA here is from genome assembly GCF_007399415.2 of Gopherus evgoodei. Taxonomy (NCBI): domain Eukaryota; kingdom Metazoa; phylum Chordata; order Testudines; family Testudinidae; genus Gopherus; species Gopherus evgoodei. The sequence continues at coordinate 342,910,293 of NC_044322.1, forward strand.
GTTTGGGTTCTGGAGTTTCTGCACTGGAGTGTTGCTCTTTTAAGACTTCTGAAAGCATGCTCCACACCTCGTCCCTTTCAAATTTTGGAACGCATTTCAAATTCTTAAACCTTGGGTCAAGTGCTGTAGCATCTTTAGAAATCTCACATTGGTACCTTTATGTTTTGTGAAATCCCCAGTGAAAGTGTTCTTAAAATTAACAACATATTATCGGTAATCATCCAAGACTGCTATAACATGAAATATATGACAGAATGTGGCTAAAACAGAGCAGGGGACATACAGTTCTCTCCCAAGGAGTTCAATCACAAATATAATTAGCACATTTTTTTAAACTTCATCATCATGGAAACACGTCCTATGGAATGGTGGCCAAAACATGAAGCAGCATACGAATGTTTAGCATATCTGGCGCCTATATACCTTCCAATGCCAGCTACAGAAGTGCCATGCAAATGCCTGTTCTCACTCTCTGGTGACACTGTAAATAAGAAGAGGGCAGCATTATCTCCTGTAAATATAAACAAACTTGTTTGTCTTAGCGATTGGCTGAACAAGAAGTAGGACTGATTGGACTTGTAGGCTCTAAAGTTTTACATTGTTTTGTTTTTTGTGCAGTTATGTAACAAAAAAAATCTACATTTGTAAGCTGCACTTTCACGACAAGGGGATTGCACTACAGTACCTGTATGAGGTGAATTGAAAAATACTATTTCTTTTGTTTATCATTTTTATAGTGCAAACACTTGTAAGCAAAAATAATATACACCTTGATTTCAATTACAACACTGACTACAATATATATGAAAATGTAGCAAAAATCCAAAATATTTAATAAATTTCAATTGGTATTCCATTGTTTAACAGTGCGATTAAAACTGTGCCAACTTTCAAATCTCTTCTCTAAAGTATGAGGGTGCTAGAGCTTCTTAAAGACTAGGTTGCCAGAATTGTTTAATATAGGCAAACCATGTTTTCCCCTTGCTTTGTTCTCGGAATCAGCTGAACCATTTTGACTTAAATTTAAAAAATAAATAAATAATCAGACTGAAACAGACACCTGGCATGGAAAATTTCAGCCTAAATGGCTGTCAAAGTTATAAGCAAGTGAAAAAAGTTTGTGATAATGGGAAGTGTGGGGAACCATCATAATAAAGTATCAGAGGGGTAGCCATGTTAGTCTGGATCTGTAAAAGCAGCAAAGAGTCCTGTGGCACCTTTTAGACTAACAGACGTATAGGAGCATGAGCTTTCATGGGTGAATACCCACTTCCGACGAAGTGGGTATTCACCCACGAAAGCTCATGTTCCAATACGTCTATTAGTCTATAAGGTGCCACAAGACTCTTTGCATCATAATAAACAGTGCCAATTGCCTCACCTACAGTTAATCATAGCACAGTAGTAACTTCTGTATTTTGTGGGTCTTTATCAGTGCATAGCTTTTAATATAAATGTCTCTAATTTTGGTACAGTTTTAAAATATGTGGTCGCAGCAGAGGTACACCTTGAATGTGATGGCAGAGGGATAGGAGTGCCCTGTCCTGGGCACCACGGCAACTGCTCTAGTCCTTCTGAGTCCCGCTCTCACCTCTTCCCCTCTGCTTGCACACAGTTACTGCCTCCCCTTTGGCAGAGATGTGCCCTGCCCTTGCCTACTGCTGTGTCGAGGGGCAGGAGCTGGCCAGAACCTGATTGTTTGGGAGCTGAGCCAGTCAGCTAATGGGGAGGCAGTAACTGGAGCTGGATGGTGTGGGTGAAATTGGAGGGGAAATGGAGCTGAGCATGGGTGGAAACATTAGATCAGCCCCTGCAGTATTTCCATTTTGGGGGTGCCATCCACTGTTGCCCTGGTACTGGGGCACTGTTTGCTTGTGGTATTCAAACTTTATATCTCTGTTAAGCAGTAGATCATTTATTACAGTTCTTCCCTGATTAGTGATAATGAGAGTCCTTTTCGAATAGTGTACTTATGAAGAATACTTACTGCTACCCCTACCCGTAAGGTTGTATGTCTAATTGTTTTTTCTCACCTCCTCTGTAAAAAGACTATTTTCCACTAATGTATAGTATTGATTACCTAGAACTAGATCAAGGCAACTAGTAAGTTAAAATGCGCTTTTGCTTATCTTAAACCTGCACATCAAAGACACTAAATTTTATTCTATATGACTGGACATTATATCTACAAACTGTGTATCTTTCTATAATTGCTGAAATTCTGTATCTTCAGCAGGCTCAAAATCAAAGATTATAACCATTTTTAACTGTTCACTTTCATTTGTTAAAAGTGATTCTTGGTAGTACTGTCTGTGTGATTGTCTGCAAAGAATCTAAAAGAAGTGTATATTCGAAACAGCTTGTTCTAATTATTATGGATATTCAGTAATCCACTTTAAGAGTGAAAGACCTTTCAATCAGTGTTTTTTTCTATTCAAATTAGTATCAACAATTTATTCTGTTACAAATCCACTGATACTGGGCATACAGCCTGCTTGTGCATATCTTTTGAACTGTTATGGAAGCTTGATTGAGGCAGAGAGTAAGATACGATGCTTTTAAAATTGCTGCAGGCCTATTTTCCATCCTGCTGTTTTCAGATTGCTGAAGATCGTATCAGAGTGCCACTCCTCAAAGGTTTTCTTGCTAACAAACTAAATTGAATTGTCTGTTCAAGTATAGCCTAAAGCAGTGGTTTTCAAACTTTTTTCCTGGCGACCCAGTTGAAGAAAATTGTTAATGCCTGCAACCCAGCAGAACTGGGGCAGAGGGGTTTGGGATGTGGGAGGGGCTCAGGGCTGGGGCAGAGGGTTGGGCTGTGGGGGTGAGGGCTGTAGGTGGGGCCAGGGATGAGGGATTTGGGGTGCAGGAGGGGGTCAGGGACTGGGCTGGGGGTGTAGGCTCTGGGGTGGGGCCGGAGATGTGGGGTTTGGGGTGCAGGAGGGGGCTCTGGGTTTAGGAGGGCTAGGGCTGGGGCAGCAGGTTTGGACACAGGAGGGGGTCAGGCTCTTGGGTAGGGCTTGGGATGAGAGGTTTGGGGTACAGGAAGGGGCTCTGAATTGGGGGTGCTCAGGGCTGGGGCACGGCATTGGGACATGGGGTTGGGGTGCGGGCTTACCTCGGGCGGCTCCTGGTCAGCGGCACAGCGGGGGTGCTGAGGCAGAGTTCCTGCTTGTCCTGGCACTGCAGACTGTGCTAAGCCCTGGAAGCAGCCAGCAGCAGGTGTGGCTCCTAGGCAGAGGAATGCAAGGGGCTCCATGTGGCTCTCACCTACAGGCACCACCCCCCAAGCTCCCATTGGCTGGTTCCTAGCCAATGGGAGTGTGGAGCCGGTGATCAGGGAGAGGGGCAGTGTGCAGAGCCCTGTGGCCCTGCCACCTAGGAGCCAGACCTGCTGCTGGCTGCTTCCAGGGCGCAGCGCATTATCAGAACCGGTAGGGACTAGCCTGTGTTAGCCAGGCAGCACTGCCAACAGGACTTTTAACAGCCCGGTTGGCGATGCTGATCAGAGCCACCATGTCCCATTGCCTTACATTCCATGACCCGTACTGGGTTGTGACCCGCAGTTTGAAAACCACTGGTCTAAAGATGTCATGAGCTTTCCACTCTAACTGCCATGAACCACAGTTCTGATCTCATTCTAGATGAATCCAAGATTACATAGCTTTTTGGCAACCTTTTTTTTAATTGTTAACGATAGAACCGCACTGACCTTGGCTGGTTTTTAGGGCTGGTTGGCTGGCTAAACAAGTTTTGTATTTGCTACCCTGAATGAACCAATTGCAAAATGTTGGGAGTTTAATTGTTTTTATGCATTCATGTATTTCTACTTTTGTGGGTAAGGTATGTGCATGATATGTATATTGTAGCAGTTTGTTTTGTTTCTGCAGTTATAATACACTTCCCAAACTGACAAACTCAAACTGACTTTGTGCCAAAAGGAAAATAAGCATATTGGAGGGATAAAATACAACTCATTGTTTGTGGTATTACTCCACCCACCCAGTGATCTGTAACAGGGGAGAAATCCTGGGGAACTATTTGACCTCCAAATGTACCTGGGAGTTGCATTCAGAGCTTGCTGCTATAAGTATTCACAGCACAGGAACTGAAGATTTGGCAAGGAGTGCTCCGCTGATTCCCAAGGTCAATGCATTCTAGAAGGCATCCACATTTTGTGATAGTTTTGTTTTTAATAAGAATTACAGTTTTTAGGGACCCCCAAACACTACACTCATTAAAAGAAAGAGAAAAGCTCCCAGATACAGCTGTTTATTGGAGTTGGAGGAGAAAGGAATGTAATAAAGAGAGAGATGGGTGACAGGAAAAAAAGAAAATAAGGGGGCTGTAGGAGTTAGGAGGGTTGGCCCAAGATTTTCTAACATCATTTGGATTCAGAAATACTCTCGGGGGCATTTGTACTTAAATGGTAGAGAAGAAGAAATTTTAAGATGCAAGTGTGATTTGTGGTTGTGGTGCTTCAATGGAGGACATGTTCTGATTTATAGCAAATGGCAGATCAGCTTTTTTAATAAATAAACCACTCCCCTATAATTCTACAGTTTTTATTTTTTTCCTGATCTGCTATTTCTCCTCTTCCATTTTTGTGCATCCCTTTCTCTTTTCTATACATTTCTTTCTCTCGCTTTTTAATTTGGCTGTCCTCTTCTGTTGTTTGGTTCCACACTGTTGTGATCCTTTTTGCTCCAGCCCCATTTCTGTTCTTACTATTGTAACTAACCTTTTTTTCCTCACCACCTCCCCTTTCTGGGTCACTACAAAGATTAACGTACATCAAACACTGACGTGTTCCAGGTAGATTGTCAGTTTTCCCAGAGTTCTAGAACCTTGTGGGTTCACAATAACCACTTGCACACATGTCTATTATATAAAGGTTTTTTAGTGCCTTTGGCCTAAGGGAAATAATGCAGTAACCCTAGGCATGAAGGATTACAGTTGACTGTAATTAATTATACATACTGTAATTACTAGTTTAAACCCCTTGAAGCAGTCCAAGAAAAGGTGCACAGTTAATGCTGCTTTTAGAAACTCTTCAGGCCTGGGGTGCACCTTCCAGTCCATCCCTCTTTTGAGGGCAAAGTCTTTTTCTCCCACCTTCCGTATCAAAGATCTGGGTAGATTCCACCTGAAGTTTCCTTTCTTTTGGTACTGTTTCAGGAGTCTTTCTTGGTTATCTCCTTCAGTGTAGTGATGTCTGTGCTCACAGGCTCCTCCTGCAGGGCAATTATCAAAACATAATCCCCCTGAGCCTCCAATTTGATATGTCCTCTTTTTACTGGGCTCTACTCCCTGTGTTAAGTGATAGGCAGTGTATTCAGCTTTATCTCTTTAAGAAATTCTTACTCTTGATTGTCTTCTATGATAGTTTCCAGTCTCTGGAACTCTTCTGTAGCAGCAGCATACTCTCATGCCACTATTTCTTTGAAAAGCATGAAGAGCTGGTCCACCTAACCATTAATGCCTCTTAATCAGTTGTTTTCCATGTATCACTGCTACTCCCAAGGGTGTTGGCCCTAGTGGGACTACTTGAGTGACAGTTTGATGATTCAGTATCACTGTAATCTTTAGATTTGTCACTTGCAGCAACTCAGCCACATCTCAGACTTTAACTTCACGCACACAGCTCCTTGATTGCTAACTCTTCTGTTAGAGATCTTCCACACAGCATCCCACCTATGCTCTGCACCTGGCTGGTAAGTTGTCTCTTCTGGACCTGATCCTGGCTTTCCCCTGGCTAGTCTTTTTAAAACACCGCCTGTCTAGGTGCAGTGCTGGCTTTTTGTCCATAACAGTTGACATGGAGTGGTTTATAAACTCACTTTTTCCTCCTCAGCTTTTCTTCACTAGCTCTACTGCCAAAAACTGCTGTTCTCTTATGGGTCCACTATCTGTCCTTTTCATCCCTTCTCAGTAGTTCTGCTGTTCTTGGTTGCCCTCTTCCCTACCATCCTGAGGATCTCTGTGCCGGTAAAAGCCCCAAGATTTGGAGAAGAGGGGGTAGTTCAGTTGATGCTAGCTACTGTCTGCACAAGATTTTTTCTTCCTGGAGCTTTTAAATGTTCCAGGAGGTACCACCTGATAAAATAAATTTTGTTGGCCAAGTGGGAAGTTCTTCCAACCTCCCAAGATAATCTTTATTTTTAAGATAATTCTGGGGCTGGGGACAGTGATGAGTAATGCAACGGTAGGTTAGCTACACAACTCTTCAGAGGGTACGCAAAACTGTCTAAGTTCTTCAGTTTGGCAACATAGCAGCTGTAAGTGATTGACTTATTACAAGAATAAGGGGTGTGAAAGAATGCCTCAGATCACATCACATTTTCTGCTAAAGGATTCTTTGGCACTCCCTCACACTCTTACCATATCCTGAATTTCTCTCTGGTTTAATGTTTTATATTAGAAAAAATGGTTACCAAATGCCCTGGATTACATTTTTAATGCAAAACAATATATGTGAGCTTTTGGGCAGGAGGGAGGGATCCATGGCCACTAGAATGCAGTATAGAGTTTGAAAGCTACATTTTTTCCCTCCATACAGCCTTCCAGATCTCTTCCGATGGTCAGTTGCTTGCATGTATTGTCAGACATTTCAAATGCAGAGCCTGATTCTGCTTCCTACACTCCTGCATAACTGTCAGTGATGTATGAGAGGAGGCGTGATCTGGAGTTTGAGCTGAGACCTCTGAGTCTGATCTCAGACCTGCCACCAATCTGGTGTGTGGTCTTGGGCAACTCACTTAACCCTTCTTTGTCATCATTTCCCCGGAAGGGATGCTAATGCCTACCTCAGAGAGGAAGTGTTCAGACTGGTTAATATTAACTGATGCAAACTTTAAAAAAGAAAATACTTTATAGATGCTAAATGTTATCAGTCAGTGGAAGTATTGCTAGGTAAATGAGTGTTGGATCATTCCCTTTCTTGGGAATATTGGGCAGTAAGGGTCCTTGCCCTGAGGGGTACTGACCATCTATCTGATGTTCATATATGTATGTGAACTCCTCACAGCCTTTAATGTATTTATCCTCATAACATCCATGTGAGGTAGGGAAGTGCTATTATTATCATTACAGATGGGGAACTGAGGCACAGAGAGACTAAGTGACTTGCCCAATGTCACAGAAGAAGTCTGTGTCAGAACAGGATATTGGGCTTGGGTCTCCTAAGGCCCAGACTAGCACCCTGATCACTGGAGTGTTCTTTCTCTCTATTCCATGTGCAATTCCTGTTGATTTTGTACTCTGTTCTAGTTCAGTTTGCAATTTGATTATTTGGTATAAATATCACACACAAGAGAACTGCTGCATAAAATGTACAGAACTATTCCTGGGAACAATTCAAGGAGCCAATAAATATAAAGAAATTGCAATACGTTCAACACAGAGGAGCTTTGGGCCCAGTCCTGCATTGAGTTCCATGAAAATGCAGGGTCTGCCCATGCAGAGCAAACTGCAGGATCATGCCTGGCTGTACATAAGATGATTTGTTCCCACTATAGATCTATATCTATACATTTATATTGTGTAGGTTCAAATAGTTACTCAAACACATAGCAAGGGTGACCAAAAACAAATGGTCAGAAACAGTCAATTTTTAAAAAAAGATGATGTGTAACTAATACCATCATGTCGTTAGTAACTTCAATTAAAAAAATCTATGTAAGCAGATATTTCCTTATGGACAAACAACACAAGTAACAAAAATGTAAACAGGATTTTTTCTGACATAAAAATATGAAAAATTTGAATCTAGTAATAAAAAAATTCCCAAATTAACCTATTACAGTGACAATTACACCATGCTTCTTTACTGTTTGAACTGATTGTTCTTTGTGTCGTTCCCATTCCTCATCTTCTTTGTCCTGCTCAAATGTTTCTGGATAAACTGGCAGCTTGTCTTTTGGACACTCCTCATAATAACTTCGGACATATTTTCCAACATACCACCCTTTGTATTCCTCAGGCGTTTCGCATTCTAGGCCAGTGTAGTGAACGTTGTAGTGATGCTCTAACCAGTAGAAAAGGTAATGAATGTTGTAATCACATCTCCAAGGGTTCTCTTTCAGCCATAATATTTTCAAAAAGTAGAGGTCTTCTAATACTCCATATTCAAAATTTTGCAGTGTGTTGTTTGATAAATCAAGCTCCTCTAAGTTAATGAGTCCTGAAAAAGCAGCTGGTCAATTAAAAAAAAAGTTATTGAAATGTAGAATTGATAGAATAAAATAGAAAAATATCCTTGTAACAGGGGAAACATTCTCATATTAATATGGATTAAACAGTATTCTTATATACATTGGTCAAAAATCACTGGTTTATATTTTTTATTAAAAGGCTACAATAAAGGCTTCTAGTAAACTGAAACATAAAAGTGTGGATCTACTCTGAGAAGTGACACGTAAACCTTCACAACAAATCTGGTGTATTTAGAGTCACTTGCACTTAATTTACTGAGAAATATAAATTTTCTCTGCTTGTTTACTCCTGTTAGCACAATAGAGATTACACAGCAAAGAGCTGGTGAGCTGGAATCTAATTGTGCGTCATGAGAGAATTGTTCCAGTAATCAGTTATATCAGTGCCACACTCATAATTACCAGTAATATAGGTTTTGCAGGCCAAATCAGAAATTCATTGACATCTCTGCAGCTCCACTGTCTTCAAATTGTACTCAGGCCTTGACTAGACACTGGGTTGTACAGCTTTAACTATACTGGCAATGGGGCTACCCAAGTGAAATGAAGGCTGGCCTGTACACAGATTTTGTTCTGGTATAACTATTTTGGTTAGGGATATGATGTTTTTTGGGCTGAAATAGCTATACTGGTATGCATGCCTAATGTGGACATAGTTGTACTGGTATAAAGGTGCTTTATGCTGGTATAATTTATGTCCCTTTTCATATGGGAATAAGCAAAACACTTGTATACTGGTATAACTATGTCCACACTAGGGGGAGTTTACCACTTTAACTATATCAGTAAAGCTGTACAACCTTTGCAGGTAGGCAAGGCAAGACAACAGAATTGCGGAGATATGAGTAAATTTCTGATTTGGCCTATCCATCTATTACTGGTAATAATGATGAGAAAGAGTTAATCTAATTTTACAGTTAATTCCCACCCAGCTTAAGTTTGCTGGACTGCTAGTTATGAAAAAACAAACCCTACTTACTGAGTATATTTGATAGGGAGCCAATGAGAGACAATAAACATGGAATTAAACAACGGCATTTTTATAAAGCCGCATTTCAGAGAAAAACCCACCTTTTAAATAAACCCACTTTGTGGTCATTATATAGCACAGAACTTAGTTTAAGGAGTCTAGTAATGTATTATTTTTTACCTCTTAAACACTATTTTATTGATGTCACTGTTGTCCACTGTTACTAAACTTCTAGAATGCTACAGCAGAAAGCAGTCTATTCATGTTTGTGTTCCTTACTTCTGTCTCCTTCCTGTTTCTGACTGTTTTCATCATATAAAAATATACACACATACTGAACAAATAGTCTACAATATTTTGCACTAAATCAATGCTATTTTGAGATCTAGTAATATAACAAAGTGTCTCAAAAATATCAAATTTCATTAACTTTTTCAGTCTCTATGTTATAGTGACTCCTATAATTTAAAAGCAGCCATATAAACTTAAGCCAAATTTTGTCAGATTTGGCAAGTAGTGTTTAAAGATATATTTAATTACATAGCATTTGGGTATTGATTAGTCTTAAGTCCCAAAAATTCCATTTTTGCTCCTTTTCTGCTTGAAATTAAGAGTACCCCAAATCCATGCTTGCTACATTGACTTCAGTGAGGTTGCCCAAGATGCATGTCTGCAGTTTGGCTCTATAAAATCAATGCATCTGAGGGCAGAATTTGGTCCAAGCTGTTAAGTTTTCTGATCTTCTAGATTTTTCTCATTTAGAATATATATGATAAAGACATAGCCAATGCTAATAATTAATAAAGCACACAGTTTACTATTTGTATAAATATATAGAGTTGTTCTTACCAGGATCTATGTAAACTATTCCATTACTGCTAAGGTTTAATATCTTCAGTTCATTAACATCTTCAAACTCCTTGGCTCGTAGTTGTTTGATTTTGTTGTTAGATAAATCGAGTTTAACAATATCTGGAGGTATGTTAGCAGGAACTTGCTTTAACTCTTAAAAAAAATGAAAAGATGGATGTTATATTGTCTATAGATTATCTCTACTACTTGCATGTCGCTGTAAGAGCAGTTTGTGCTAGGATATAAAGATGACCTGTGTTCCTTGCATTTAGAGATAGATAGGGGTGTAACTTTCAGAAAAATACAATTTTGAAAGTATCATAGAATGTCAGGGTTGGAAGGGACCTCAGAAGGTTATCTAGTCTACCCTCCTGACAGATTTTTGCCCCAGATTCCTAAATGGCCCCCTCAAGGATTGAACTCTCAACCCTGGGTTTAAGCAAGCCATTGCTCAAACCCCTAGAACCATCCCCCCCATGCTTACTAAGCATCTGGGGAAAAAACAGAAATACTTCATATATCTTGCATCTTTCTAATTCCCTTCCTGCTCCTTCTGTTCATCTAGCACGGACCACCCCTGGTCCATTCTCAGTCTTTTCACACTGTTAATGTGAAAGTTATTTCTCATGCAACTCCTGTTGACTGGAACACCCTAACATGAATGTCCATTTTTACGTTTCATCTGAAATAATTTCTCTTCTTTATGCTAGTACATAGTAACATCTCTTCCTATACTTTAAATTTTTATTTTAACTTGTATGCAGCTAATTAATGGTACAAAAGTGCTATACAAATGAAGGGCTTGATTGTAGTGCACTTTCTCACTTAAATGAAACTAGTGGGGCTACTTGTGTGAGTAGGTGTTCATCACTGTGAGAAAGTGTTCCAGAATCAGACCCTAGGATACTGTATTGTACCATTTGTTTCACACTATCAAAAGTTGATGTGTTCTAAGTATTAACAGCAATGAAAATACTATAGTTGCTATCCTTATGTAAAGCACTGAGGCATTTCTAGGCTTTTTGTATATATCTATGCCATACACACCTCTACCCCGCTATAACACGACCCAATATAACATGGGTTCGCGTATAGCGTGGTAGCAGCAGGGCTCTGGTGGCGCTTTAAAGGGTCTGGGGCTCTGGCTGCTGTGGGGAGCCCTGGGGCCTTTAAATCACCACTGGAGCCCTGCTGCTGCTACCCCGGGGCTGCAGCAGTGGGGCTACCCCAGTATAACGGGGTTTCAGCTATAACGCAGTAGGGATTTTTGGCTCCCCACGACCGTGTTATAGCAAGGTAGAGGTGTATATGGCTCACTATTACTATGTTACCTGAGCACCTCACAATCTTTAATATATTTATCCTCACAGCACCACTATGAAGTAGGGAAGTACTATTAATCTTGTTTTACAGATTGGGAACTAAGTAACAAAGAGTCTAAGTGACTTACCCAAGGTCACATAGGAAGTCTGTGTCAGAAAAGGACATTGGACTTGGATTTACCAAGTCCAGGGCTAGTGCCCTTCCTTCAATGAGCTAAATTCTGCTTAGACAGGCTTCTTACTCCCTGACTTCTTTTAAGGTCCGTTGCATAGCCCACATGAGCAGCAGGTGGAATTTCAAATCCTGCTCTCAAAGGAGCACAGTCTGGCTACATGGTACTCCAAAAGTTATGGGGAGGCTGTGCAAGAAAGATCCAAAGTGATGGCTTTAACACCTAATGAACCACATAGAGTGAGAAGGAAATAATGTGTCCCAAGAAAAGATTTAGCAATGTGCCTTTGAGGCATAGAAAAGTAGTAGTGCTAGAGGATGCATTTTTTAAAATGTATAATTTTGTTGGCAGGCACTTTGATTTTTTATCAAGAGCTAGTTCTGTATCTATTTTTGGGGAAAAAAACATTTTATTTTGGCTGACATGATGATGTTTAAGAAGTAGCCACTGTGAATGCCTGGGGACAGATCCTCAGCAGATGTAAACTGTTAGAGTTCCATTGACTTTGGAGCTCTGACAGTATAACTAGCTAAGGATCTGCCCCAGTGTCACTACTTTTCTTAATGGTTTATCAACCCAGAGGTTCAGCTTACTTCTTATGGTTTCCCAGAGACTGTATAAGAGTGTTTAATGGAAGAACTGTATCATATCAGACTTATTCATCTAGTTCCATTGAGATACTGTAGCATCATTATTTCTAATAACATTTTAAGATCCAAATTATAGTGGATTTTGTAATTTATCCAAAATTTCCACTGAGATTTGGTCACATACATGGAAAAATGTTTTCTTATCATACTTTGTCACTGGACCAGTTTGTGTCTGAGTTCAACTGCACTAACTTTAAAATCAGTGAGATAAAGAGAGTGAAAAACAAAAACAAAACCCTAACAGCATTGTAAGTAAGAAATGAATAAAAGTGAGCTAGGAGGAAAGGGTAACAGGGAAAATCAAAAGGAGGAAGTAGCCTTATAGGGAAAGAATGGGGGAGGGAGGAGGAAGAAGAACAGGAATGAGCATTGGGAAAAAGGAGGTAGGAGGACAGAAGATTTCTGACATGACATACAGATTGTGTACACCATGTGGTCACAGGCTGAAGCCTTGAATTTATGTACATTTCTTGTCTCCTCATACTGACTTCTGAGCTTTTCTATCCTTCTTCTAGCTGACACAGAGAGCAGCAAAGACAGAGTCTCCCTGGAATCAAGGGTAGGGGACAGGAACACAATAAAAGCAGGTTTCAGTGTGGTAGCCGTGTTAGTCTGTGTCAGCAAAAAGAATGAGGAGTATTTGTGGCACCTTAGAGACTACAAATTTATTTGGGCATAAGCTTTCATGGGCTAAAACCCACTTCATCCAATGGGTTTTAGCCCACGAAAGCTTATGCCCAAATAAATTTGTTAGTCTCTAAGGTGCCACAAGTACTCCTCATTCTTTTTACAATAAAAGCAGTTATATAAATGTACAGTCACAGTAAAGCAAATGGAAGAAAATAGCACAGCAGGTTGGCAAGCATGTTACAAGATAAAAATAGCTAACAGTCAGGCACTACAGTTTTGGATTTTGCAAAAATTGGGCAAAATCCTCCCTAAGTAGACTACTTCCACATCTTTGTACTGTTTTTTATTTTATGTTTTGTAAAGTTGAAGCATGAACTGAATGTAGTTTGCAATGGGTGTAACCAGAGAACAGTTCTCATCAGAATTTTTTTTGTTTTTCTTTGGTAGTTCTCATGGGATAAAATATGGGAAATAAAAAGCAAAGACTAACCTGGACTTGTATGTTTACATCTCCCAGATGTCAAGTATCAGAGGGCTAGCCATGTTAGTCCGGATCTGTAAAAGCAGCAAGGAGTCCTGTGGCACCTTATAGACCAACAGATGTTTTGGAGCATGAGTTTTCGTGGGTGAGTACATCCAACGAAGTGAGTATTCACCCACGAAAGCTCATGCTCCAAAACGTCTGTTAGTCTATAAGGTGCCATAGGACTCTGCTGCTTTTACAGATCTCCCAGATGGGCAACTATTTACTCTTCAGGTTCAGTTATGGCTCCTAAGACCCTGAGATGCATTTAGGGAAGGGAGGAAGCACTCTTCCTGGTAGCAGTACCTGGAAGCATATGACTTTGAAATGCCTCCTGGGCACTGGGAGGAAGAACAGGGAGAGGCTACAGCTGTTCAAAAGGAACAGCTGGTACTTTAAACTATGCAGGAAACCTGGTACACATAGGGTGGGACGACAATGTCTTTCCATTGAGTCGGGCCCTTTCTGGGGCTTCTGAGTGCTGCTGGCAGCTCCCTGCTATCAAATTATGGCTACCCTTGTGCACTGGAAGAGGGGGAAGAGCTCCCTGTGCTCTTCCCTCTGTCAGTGCAGTCACTTTGAAACAACTATAATTTTGTTTGTAGATTTATTGGCATATGTAAAAGTAGCTTTACTGTAGTAAAACCAGTCAAAATTGGCTCTGCTGCTACAATAATTTAAGTATGTGCTTAACTTTGTTGTTGCGAGCACTCTTACTGATTTCAGTTGGAGTATTCAACTGAATACTAATATTCTGCTAATAAAATTAAATACATGCAGGAGTTTTTGCAGAATTCGTCTCTAAAATGGAAATGAAATACTGCAAGAATTCCAGTTACACTCTTTATAATCACAAGAACAAAGAATTTGGTCTTACCATTTAAAAAAAAAATAAAGCAGAAAATGTCTAGAACCATACTGATTTTCTATAACCTACTTAACTAGAGAAGAAATATAACAGCAAAGAAGCAAGAACGTTAAACTTTGTCACTGAATTAAAAATAAGTAAACAAACCTTTTCTTTTGCAATCCAATGTTTGTATGGGAAATACATAAATATGACAAAGAGAGGAATCAAATTCTGGTTTGACAACTTTAGGCTTTGTTGCTGCTAGATTTTTGGGGTCCAGTCTTTCCTCTTCAGTACATAGACGTTCAACTTTTATCTGCTTTAGCTTTTGATCTTTCAGTTCTATTGGGTGTACACACTTGGCATAATTTCCCAAGTTCCTGTTTGTTGGAACCTGCAACATCGTAATAAGAGTTTCCATCTCACAGGTGCAATGCCAAGGATTATCATAAAGACGCAGATAGTTTAGAAGGGGCATATAAATAAAAACTTCCTCTGACAAAATCTTAATCTGGTTATGCTGAAGTAAGAGTGTGGTAAGTTTGTTTAAACCAAAAAAAGCCTCACTTCCAATTTTTGATATTTCATTCTGTTGTAAATCCAGACTTTTTAATGTTTTATACTTGGAAAACATATTATTCTTCAGTTTGCGAATCCTATTTCTTGCTAGCAGCATGTGTCTTAAATCCTCAGGCCAATCAGGAGACACAAAAGTCAGTTTTCTTTCATGGCAATCTAAGTATTTCTCATGAAGGTAAGTATACACATCACAGGGGAGGCCTGGGGCATAATGCTTAACAGTACTAGATGCTTTTCTTAAGCTGTTTGTCCTTCCATTATTTGCTTTGTTTCTCAAACTCCCATTCCTTGTCTTCCTAAAGTAGGCTGCTTTACAAAAGAAAAGTAGTATTATAATAGTAACCACTTTCATTCTGACATCCAGCTGGCCCCAATTACTTTCTGTGACAGCTGGAACAGTCAAAGTATTCCTTTGCAATATAAGTTTGGAGCTAATATTGTTCCGGATCGAGGAGGTACAGCTGGTGGATGTGGAATCCCTGTGTAGGAAGAAAAGTGGAATATTAGAAAGTGTAAAATAGACATTTTCACAGAGATTGATACTTAAAATGAACCATTACAAAATGGTTCAGCCAGCACACTAGATTCATTCAGAACTTGAAAATTTCTCTGACAGGGACATTAAGGTCACTTATTGTTTAGTTGTTTTCACGCTCTCTATGATCCACTTTCATTCACTTTAATTAAATTTAGCAAGCTGTCAAAATACAGGGCTAGATTCTAGCTGGCTTTCGTTTAAGTGCACATACAGATTCAGGGGAAGGGCACAAGGATTCCTTTGCCCCATTGTGCCCTCTGCAGAAGAATCAAGCACAGTGCCAGTCCCTGGTACCATGGGCATGCAAGGACTCTCCCCGCCTAGCACACCAAGGAGTGCATATCATCCCAGAGGAACTGGCCAGCTGGAGAGAGTGGAGAATGCCCTCATTCTTAAGGGATGGTAAAGCATGTGCATTCCTCCTGTGTTCTGTGGAGGCATAATCCCTCCTGGAGTTCCCTTTGGTGTGATGTGGCTTTATATGTGCCTACTCAGGGCTGTGTACCAAGTATACAATATGGTCATAAAATTGTATGTTGGCAGGGACTTGTTAAACCCTGAGGTTCTCTCATTATCTGCTGTTTACTCCTCTTGCGTGATTCCAGCTGTTTGCAGGCCAAAGAGGGCCGGATGTGACTCCCTCTGGATCCTGTTCAGTATTGTTTATGAGTCAGCTGCAGGGCAATGCATGATTCCCTTGGCCTGTGCACGATGTCTCTGCAGGATGCAGAGTCCTTGTTGGTCTGAGAACTTTGAACAAATCCCACTTTTCAACACATACCATTATATGGTAGTTTTGTGTACCACTATACCATCACTGTGGTCTCAAAGGCCTTGTCTTCACTAGGAAAAAGGTGTATTCTTAACTCACGTTAACTAACATGAGATAAAATTATATTGAAGGCAGTTTTAGTTTATACATGAGTTAGCGGGTGCAATTGCGTAGCTAGTGGGGTGCAGGTAGGGTGACCAGATGTCCTGATTTTATAGGGACAGTCCCAATTTTGGGGTCTTTTTCTTATATAAGATCCTATTACCCCCCACCTCCGTCCCGATTTTTCACACTTGCTGTCTGGTCACCCTAGGTGCAGGGGATGCAGCCGCTTCCCCTCAGCACATTTTCCCAACAGCAGCGCCTTAATTAGGGGTTACCATGGCACCAGCGGGCGGGGCCCATGCTCTGCTCTGAAGCTTGGCCTGCCGGGCTGGCAGAGAGAGGGCAGTGGCAACCGAGAAGGTTACTGGGCATGCTCAGTTTGGGTGAGCGTGCTCAGTACACCCAGAGTAGGGAATTGGGAGTAGGAGCTGTTTGTGTCGTTACACTGGCACTGGGCTCCTGCAGGCAAGGGGGCAGCGCGGCCAGAAGAGCGAGGGGTGGCACAGCATGGCAGCCTGCAGCGTGACCAGAGGCGCCGTGGGGAGGCAGCGCGGCCAGAGGAACCATTGGGGAGGGAGTGCAGCGTGGAAGCTCGCAGCACGGCCGGAGGAGCCATGGGGGGAGCGGTGCGGCCGGAGGAGTGAGGGGGGTGCAGCATGGCAGCCCACAGCGTGGCTGGAGGAGCCATAGGGTGGCTGCGGGGGTAGCACGGCATGGCCAGAGGCGCCATGGGGGTGGGGTATGGCACGGCAGGAGGAGCCAGCCAAGGTGGGGGGGCGGAGGGGCCGGAGGAAGAGCCAAGGGGGCATGGCCAGAAGAGACGCCAAGAGGGGCGCCTTTTTGATGTTTGCTCCCCATGTTCTTAGAACCTGGCTACGCCACTGAGCAGGTGAAGATGAAGCTGTGGGAAAGCCTGTAATTTACCTTGACCTGTTAACTCATGTGAGAACTACAAACTGTCTGGTCTTCAGTAAGATTTTACTTTGTGCTTGTTAACTCGAGTGCAGAACTCACCTTTTTCGCTAATGAGGATGCACCCAAAAAGTACAGTCTTTAAAGGGTAGAATAAGTCGCTGTCTCGTTATCACTGACCTATTTGTAATATTTCTTTATTTCGATCAGAAATCCAAAGTTTGAAACTTAGTTTTATAATAGAAAATGAAAAAAGTTGTCTTTAAAAGTATAATTTAGTTGTTTCTTGCTAAAATAAAAAAGATTTATGCTGCTCCTGGATATAATTATTTTGTTGGCAAAGCCTCTGAATGGCTCCTCCGTTTTATTTCTGCACCTGCCAGCTCTCTCCTTATATCAACATTCTAGTAAAACACATAAACATCTTTAAAAAATGAACATTATAACTAGAGCCCTGTAAAATTCTTTTTATGTTTTATTATTTTTTGTGAATTTCTTTTGTTTTATCCAATAAAATGTTGTTTTATTTCTTTTTATTACATTTACATTAATACAGTATCACATGACCATATATAAATCAAAACAATGTATGCATCCCAGTTTATCTATACAACATCATTTATTAACATTACTCATTATTCTATGCCTTGAGACACTCACCAACCCCCACGAGAGTTAGCCAACCCCAAATACTCCAGACAGCTCCTTAAGTTTCCCCCTTTGAAATGTACCTAGTACTACAGCTTCCAAATAACATCCACTTCTCTGTGCCCACTCAGTGACACAAACCTCATGGAACACCCCGGATCTTCCCAACCCCTATGACTTCCTTTACCAGTCCCTCCACCCCAATCCCCCTCTGTATCCCCAGGTTTCTCTATGCCCCTTTATATATTCCCTCTTTCACACTGAACCTCAATCTCCCCCAGCCCCAGAAATCCCTCCCCATCACCCCTTAAATATTTCCCCTCCCCCATTGTGCACCATAACCCATCCCCCGTTAGTCCCAGGGACACCTCTCCTATCCTCCTCCACCATTGAGCCCCAACCTTCCCCCCATTAGCCTCTCTTCCATGAGAAAATCAGGGTCCTTCCCTGAGGGGTGGGAAGCCCTGCAGGGGAAGCTGTAGAGTAAGCCAGTGATATTCACACTGGAACATCAGCTCCTGTCCTGCAGGGCAGGACCCGGCTCCCCTCTCCAGCTGGCCCTTGAGGTTACAGTACACTCAGGTTTGGCTCCTCTGTCTTGATGAAAGGGGGCAACTGGGCCAAATTTGAGTGAGTGGCACTGCAATTCCAAATTTGACCAGCCTGCCCTCCCATTATGATGGAGGGGTGGCCAGGCCAAAGCTGAGCAGCATTGTGATCCCGTGTGCCAGGTCACAGCACCTGGAGTAGGGAGTTGGGCCCAACTGCATAGGGCAGGAGCTGCCGCTGCAGGCTGAGTTTCATGTTATGTCATTTTTATGTTCATTTTTGTTTTATTTCTTTATTTTGCATTTGCGAAATACATAGGGCTCTAATTATAATTACTGATTTTGACCATTACATTCTGTGAAAAATAAAAGGAATTTTATTTATTAGTTTTTGGAAATCAGATGTTGTTCACTTGACTAGGGTTGCCAGCAGTCCCATATTACAAGGTATGTCCCTAATTTAAATAGAAAATTGCCTGTCCCATACTACATCAGTGTGGAACGCTTTTTATCCCATATTTCAACAGCAGTGGGGCAGTACTCATGGCCCTTGAGCGTAGCCCCATCTGCTTTCCCCATGCAGCACTGAAGGGCCAGGGAGGAAAGTGGAAAGATGCACCCATGAGTACTGGCCCATTGCTGTTGAAATATGGGGTAAAAAGCGTTCCTCTACCGACTCCAGCTCTTGAGCGCAGCCCCATCTGCTTTTCCTGTGCAAGCTCCATATGGCAGGGCAAGTGGATGGGGATATGTGTCCTGGACCTGTACTGAAGGGCCAGGATCAGGAAGGGGCTCTGTCTGGCAGGGGGGATCTGTACTTCCAGGGAGTGGTGAGCTGGAGCCGGTTCGCAAGAACCAGTTGTTAAATTTAGAAGCCAGTGTAGAACCGGTTATTAAAGGGGCCGGTGGGTGGGTAAACTCCAGTCCGCGGGCCACATCCGGCCCGCCTGAGCTCCCAGCTGAGGAGGCTCCCTCGGCCCCTCCCTCACTTCCACCCCCGCCACACACAGAGCCCCCGTGCGCCGTGCTGCCGGCGCCAGCGCTCTGGGCAGCTCTGCAGCTCCTGCTGCTTTGAGCAGCATGGTGAGGGGGCCAGGCCAGGAGGAGGGGTTGGATAAGGGGCAGGGAGTGGTTGGAGGGGACGGCGGTCTGGGGGGGCAGTCAGGGGATGGGGAACGGGGGATTGGGTAGGCATGGGAGTTCTGGTGGTCTTTCGGGGTGATGGCGGATGGGGTCAGGGCAGTGAGAGGGCAGGGAGTGGGGAGAGTTGGGTAGGGGGTGGGCTTCTGGGGGGCAGTTAGGGTAGGGATCTCGGGAGGGGGTGGTCAGGGGAGAAAGAGCAGGGGAGGTTAATGGGTTGCGGGTTCTGAGGGGGGCAGTCGGGGGCAGGAAGTGGGTTGGGGTTGGAGGGGGGGAGACAGGAACGTGGGGCTTGTACTCACTGCGTGGTTCTCTACCAGGTCTTCAGGGGGCAGGGGGTCTTCACTCACTCTGGGTAAAGGACCCGCTGCCGAAATGCCGCCGAAAACCCAGAGCGAGTGAAGATGCCCCCGCCGCCGAAGTGCCACCGAGGACCTGGTAGGGAACCGGTTATTAGGATTTTGAGAGCTCATCACTGCTCCCAGGTGTAGTCTCCTAGTGTGTAGAGTCTCTGCCAACGTCCCCAACAGGGTGCACAGCACTGTAGTGGGCAAAGACAAGTAATTGCAGCCTCCAACTCAACTCCTGGCACCCAAGCAGAACCTGAACAGGAATCACAGCAACTGCTGGCTCAGCACCTGAGGCCCTGGGTTCTCTGCTGTATCCAGAGCTGGAGAGAGAGAAAGCCTAGGAAGCATGGGGGTGGAAGGAAAGGAACTTGTCCCCAGAGGTTCAAGTCAAGACTGGGGACATCTGAAGTCTGTTCTGTATTTTTAAATACAATATTGGCAACCCTAACTCTGACTGATTGTTCTAATCATGGCCATTAAGACTGGGATGCTCTGTATTATTTGGAACTGCGCCACACAAGCTCCAGAAGGTCTCTGATACTGGCAAATCCAAGGAAAGTCCTAAATGGACAAAAGAGGAATCTGGGGGAAGATAGCTAAGAAATGTGATTTATCTAAGTACTCTGTCTATTTCCCTCTAGTCCCCTAGGACTGAATTGGGGAAAAAATAGTAGTACTAAGCTCTGCCCACATACTACACTTCACTCTGTCATGGCACCAACATGAGATACTAATCTCAATAGATTGCGCAGCTCTTCCTGACGTGATATTTCCTCTTTCTTCTCCTGTATATCAAATGTTGACATTTTAATTGTTTTAATTAGGCTCTGGAGTTAACAATCTGTTTAGATGAAGTGGAGCAGTTCACACTGCTCAGAGATTTTTTTCAGACTGTCTGCAGACTCAAGGAGATGTCACTGCATCATTTACACCCAGTTCCCATTTAGAAGATTCTTTACAGCCATATGTCATAAGATTTCTTCCCAGATCTGGACCTTAGCGTCCAAAATATGGGTGTTAGCATGAAAATCTCCAAGCTTAGTTACCAGCTTGGACCTGGTAATTGCTGCCACCAGCCAGGAATTATACAGTGCCTAGCTCACTGTGGTCTCCCCAAAACCTTCCCTGGAGGACCCCAAGACTCAGATTCGTGGAGTCTCACAACAAAGGGGAATAAACCATTTCCCTTCCCCCTCCTCCCCTCCAGGTGTTGCCTCCCTGGGTTCCTGGAGAGATATTCAGAAGCAAGCTCCGTGAATCTAAACAGAAGGATTCCACCCTCCCTGTTTCAAGTCCTTGAAACACAAGCACCGAGAGAGCTAACTTCTCTCCCCCCTCACCCAGAGGGTATGCAAAGTCAGGCTTAGTAAATCTAACACAAAGAGATTTTCCCCCTGACTTCTTCCTCCCACCAATTCCCTGGTGAGCTGCAGACTCAATTCCCTGGAGTCCCCACTAAAGAAAAACTCCAACAGGTCTTAAAAAGAAAGCTTTATATAAAAAGAATGAAAAAAGGACATAAAAAGATCTCTGTAATAAGGTGACAATATACAGGGTCAATTGCTTAAAAGAAAAATGAATAAACAGCCTTATTCCAAAAGAATACAATTTAAAATATTCCAGCAACTACACACATGTAAATACAAAAAAACCAATATAAACCTATTGTCTTACTATCCTTGTACTTACAACTTGGAAACAGAAGATTAGAAAGCCTGGAGATTCCTGTGGTCACTCTCAGAGCTGAGAGAAGAACAGACCCAAGACACAGGACAAAGAACTCACACCCAAAACTTCCCTCCACCCAGATTTGAAAAAGTCTTGTTTCCTGATTGGTCCTCTGGTCAGGTGTTTGGTTTCTGGTGTTAACCCTTTACAGGTAAAAGAACATTAACCCTTAGCTATCTGTTTATGACACCATAAAGGTTAGAGATTTAATTTTTAAAATAAAGGCTTAGATTCTGTAGCCAACGATGGCAATTAATATGAAATATCAGCATACCTTAGGCCACGTCCAGACTAGATATTAAAATCGATTTTAGATACGCAACTTCAGCTACGGGAATAACGTAGCTGAAGTCGAATTTCTAAAATCGAGGTACTCACCAGTCTGGACGGCGCTCCATCGATGTCCGCGGCTCTCCGTGTCGATTCCGGAACTCCGTTCGGGTTGATGGAGTTCTGGAATCGATGTAAGCGCGCTCGGGGATCGATACATCGCGTCCAGACTAGACGCGATATATCGATCCCCGAGCAATCGATTTTAACCCACTATGCTGCGGGTTAGTCTGGAGGAGGGCTTAGTTCAGGTTCTGTTTTCCCCTCTGCTATCTGTAGAGGTGAGGCGTATTGTGGTTTTAGGATGGGGATATAGGGAGACATAGAGGTGGCATGACATTCCTGTAGTCTACCAATCATGGAGCTTATTTTAATGGGATGGAATCTTTTGAGTTGGCAAGTCCCTCTTAACAGCATTGTGTTTTTTCTTTCAAAGGGCTTTTAGTATGATAGTATACCAAGACTTTAGTTGAGGTCATTGTTTTCATAGAGAGGAATGTAGAGGCGTAATGTTGGATTAATTTTTGACTACAGGTAAAAGCATATGTTTGGCAGCCCCTTTTTCAGATGTGTTATGTGAGAATAATTATTTAAAAGCTTTTCAAAATATTTCTTGTGATCAATATAAACATCTCATATTGAATCTCCCACATCAGGTGTCTGCCTCAGGATGAATTTATTTATTTATGTTTTTAAAAAAATCAGAATTAGATCAGCCATTTCTGAGAATGAGAACAAGGAAAAATACATCGTTTGCCCTTGTTGAAAAAAAATCTGACAATTATTTAATTGAGAAGCTCTAGCAACTCAATTTGGCAGGAGAGTTGTCTTTGTATCAGATATGTGCCTTCTGCTGCTCCTGTGAAAATCAACCTGATTTTGGCCAAATTATAAGCCTCTTATAGTTCACGTATTCTTAGTAGAGACTTGTTAGAGTTTGGCAGCTAAATTCTCTGAAGATTCCATGGGTTAGGGGATGAAGAGGACTTTCTTTGCAGTTGCTCCTTCTGGCTGCCAGGGGCCGCTGCAGTCTGAGGATCTGAGAGCAGGGAGACTATTTCCATGTGCTCCCAATTTCCTGTGGAAAATATAGTATATAATCGTGTAGTTAAATATTGTATCATAATGCATATGCACAGGAGAGCTGAATTAAGATTGGATGGGCAACCTTAATTCTGGCATTTCCTAACTTTTGAGTCCTTGACTTTATAAGCTTATCATTCTTTTAATATAATTTTTAATGTAGTATGGGACATAAATCATCATGCCTCAGGACATAAGCCAGCCACTAAGTGATGGGGGCTGAAAACAACTTTTCTGATGAGTAAATTATTCCATAATTGTCTTCTGCCTGGTTTCTTGGACTTTCTACTGAATCATCTGATACTGGCCATTGTCAGGGACAGGACATCGAGGTAGATGGACTACTGGTCTGAGCCAGGGAATTCCAGCTGTTAATCTTAAGCTCTAAAATTAAGTTTATCTTTTATTTTAGGTGAATGTAAAAATTTGCAAGATTTGAATGTCTCTGAATGCCAGGGATTAAATGTAAGTACTACCAATTTTCTTCACAACATTCAAATTATATATAGGTGGGGATGGGATTTTCAAAAAAGCGCCTATATGAATTAGGAACATAAGTTTTGAGGGACTTATGCTCCTAATTCACTTAGGTGCATTTGAAAATGCAACTGTGGACTTTAATAATAGTCAGAGATACTAAATTAGGGTTCTAATTTTGTTTTATTCAGTGCCAGAAAAAATGGTATACAAGACATGGATTCTTTTTAATAAATGGCTTTTAAATCTTTGCCAGTTATGGGAAAGGTTCATGGTGTACTATGTGGTTAAAGTTGGCAAGAAATTCCAAGCCATTTTGTAGCATCCAAATATTTACTTATAACTACACTTTCTAATAATTTACTGGATAATACATGTGGATATTTTTTGTAATTTTTTTGGCTAAATTGACAAGATAATTACAGCTAATATTCTTCAAAATTAAGTAATCCTGAATAGATACTCTCTCAGGGCTTGTCTACATCAGAAAGTTGCAGCGCTGGTGAGGGAGTTACAGCGCTGCAACTTAGGAGGTGTATACATCTGCAGGGCACCACCAGCGCTGCAACTCCCTGTTTGCAGCGCTGGCCGTACTCCCGTTTTGTCTCGGGTGTAGAGGATCCAGTGCTGGTGATCCAGCGCTGGTAATCAAATATAGACACTTACCAGCGCTTTTCTTGACCTCCGTGGAATAAGCAGGTATCCCAGCATACCTGAGGAAGCCTCTGGTAATCAAGCTGGTCTCCTTCCCCGGCTTGCTCTTGCGTTCCCCGAACCCCGAGCAAGCAGGTCTCCTTCCCTGAGGTTTCCAGGGTGGTTCGGGGAACGCGAGAGCAAACCGCGGCGAAGCTGGTCTCCTTTCCCGGTTTGCTCTCTCGTTCCCCGAACCCCCGAGCAAGCAGGTCTCCTTCCCTGCGGTTTGCAGGGTGGTTCGGGGAACGCGAGAGCAAACCGCGGCGAAGCTGGTCTCCTTTCCCGGTTTGCTCTCTCGTTCCCCGAACCCCGAGCAAGCAGGTCTCCTTCCCTGAGGTTTGCTGGGTGGTTCCGGGAACGGGAGAGCAAACCGCGGCGAAGCTGGTCTCCTTCCCCGGTTTGCTCTCTCGTTCCCCGAACCCCGAGCAAGCAGGTCTCCTTCCCTGAGGTTTCCAGGGTGGTTCGGGGAACGCGAGAGCAAACCGCGGCGAAGCTGGTCTCCTTTCCCGGTTTGCTCTCTCGTTCCCCGAACCCCGAGCAAGCAGGTCTCCTTCCCTGAGGTTTGCAGGGTGGTTCGGGGAACGCGAGAGCAAACCGCGGCGAAGCTGGTCTCCTTTCCCGGTTTGCTCTCTCGTTCCCCGAACCCCCGAGCAAGCAGGTTTCCTTCCCTGCGGTTTGCAGGGTGGTTCGGGGAACGCGAGAGCAAACGGCGGCGAAGCTGGTCTCCTTCCCCGGTTTGCTCTCTCGTTCCCCGAACCCCCGAGCAAGCAGGTCTCCTTCCCTGAGGTTTGCTGGGTGGTTCCGGGAACGGGAGAGCAAACCGTGGCGAAGCTGGTCTCCTTTCCCGGTTTGCTCTCGCGTTCCCCGAACCCCCCTTGAAGCCGCCCAACAGCGCTGCAGTGTGGCCACATCTAACACCACTTGCAGCGCTGGTTGCTGTAAGTGTGGCCACTCTGCAGCGCTGGCCCTATACAGCTGTACTAATACAGCTGTAACAACCAGCGCTGCAAAATTTTAGATGTAGACATGGCCTCAAAGATTCTTATTCCATTATTGCATGGAGTTGGAAGTGTCCTCTCAAAGTTTCTAAACATTTCAGGAACCCTCCAGTGGAAAGGTGATGACAGATGACTAGAGAGGAGTGGGAAAACAGATGAGCACTAGTATAAAAGTATTAAAATATTGCTAGAGCATACAGGGGTATAATCAGGAAGGCCAAGGCATGACTGGAGTTGCAGCTAGCAAGGGATGTGAAGGGTAATAAGAAGAGTTTCTACAGATATGTTAGCAACAAGAAGAAGGTCAGGGAAAGTGTGGGACCCTTACTGAATGGGAGAGGCAACCTAGTGACAGATGATGTGGAAAAAGCTGAAGTACTCAATGCTTTTTTTGCCTCAGTCTTCAAAGACAAGGTCAGCTCCCAGACTGCTGCACTGGGCAACACAGTATGGGGAGGAGGTGAGCAGCCCTCAGTGATGAAAGAACAGGTTAAGGACTATTTAGAAAAGCTGGACATGCACAAGTCCATGAGTCCAGATCTAATGCATCTGAGGGTGCTGAGGGAGTTGGATGATGTGATTGCAGAGCCATTGGCCATTATCTCTGAAAATTTATGGTGATCCGGGGAGGTCCCGAACAATTGGAAAAAGGCAAATATAGTGCTCATATTTAAAAAGAAAGAAAGAAAACTTGGGGAACTACAGACCGGTGAGCATCACTTCAGTCCCCGGCAAAATCATGGAGCAGGTCTTCAAGGAATCCATTTTGAAGCACTTGGAGGAGAGGAAGGTGATCAGGGACAGGCAACATGGATTCACCAAGGGCAAGTCATGCCTGACCAACCTGATTGCCTTCTATGATGAGATAACTGGCTCTGTGGATATGGGAAAAGCAGTAGATGTGCTATATCTTGACTTTAGCAAAGCTTTTGATATGGTCTCCCACAGTATTCTTGCTAGCAAATTAAAGAAGTATGGATTGGATGAATGGACTATAAGGTGGATAGAAAGCTGGCTAGATTATTGGTCTCAACAGGTAGTGATCAACGGCTTGAGAGCCGGTATCAAGTGGAGAGGCCCAGGGGTCAGTCCTGGGGTTGGTTTTGTTCAACATCTTTGTTAATGATCTAGATCAGGGGTAGGCAACCTATTGCACGCGTGACGAAGGTGGAACACGAGCTGATTTTCAGTAGCACTCACACTGCCCAGGTTCTGGCCACTGGTCCAAGGGGCTCTGCATTTTAATTTAATTTTAAATGAAGCTTCTTAAACATTTTAAAAACCTTGTTTACTTTACATACAACAATAGTTTAGTTATATATTATACACTTATAGAAAGAGACCTTCTAAAAACATGAAAATGTATTACTGGCACACAAAACTTTAAATTAGAATGAATAAATGAAGACTCAGCACACCACTTCTGAAAAGTTTCTGACCCCTGATCTAGATGATCGGATGAATTGCACCCTCAGCAAGGTCGCAGATGACACTAAGCTGGAGGGAGAGGTAGATACATTGGAGGGCAAGGACCTAGAGAAATTGGAGGATTGGGCCAAAAGAAATCTGATGAGGTTTAACAAGACCAAGTGCAGAGTCCTGCACTTAGGAAGGAAGAATCCAGTGGTGAGCTGGAGCCAGTTCCCACCGGTTCGCAGGAACCAGTTGTTAAATTTAGAAGCACTTTTAGAACTGGTTGTCCCGCAAGGGACAGCCGGTTCGAAAAAGGCTTTTAAATTTAACAAAACCTCCAGCAGCTCCCTGCCCTTCCCCCGGCTCCAGCTCACCTCACTCAACCTCTGCCTCCTCCCCTGAACGCTCTCCTTGCTTCTCCTCCCCCTCCCTGGCTTCCTGTGAATCAGCTATTCACGTGGGAAGCCTGGGAGGGCTGAGAAGGAAGCAGCGGCTTCCTGCAGGTGAGCTGGGGCAGGGGGGTGGGGGCGCGAGCGGGAGGAGGGCTCCAGGGCCGCACGGCTCTGGCATGGCCCTCAACCCCGGATAGTGCCTTTCTGACCCCAGCTCCAACTGCGGCCCGCCAGGGGGCGCAGCTCTTGCCCGGCCCCAACCTCGGCCAGGCGGCGCAGCTCCGGCCTGGCCCCCGGCCCCAGCCCCGACTTCGGCCAGGCGGCGCGTCTCCGGCCTGGCCCCTGAGCCCGGCCCCGACCTTGACTGGGCGGCGTGGCTCCTGCCTGGCCCCGATCTCGGCCGTTGGCCCGGCTCCGGCCTGGCCCCCAGCCCCGGCCCAGCTCCAGCATCACCGGGCAGCGCGACTCTGGCCTGGCCCCAACGCTGGCTGGGTGGCGCAGCTCTGGTCTGGCCCCCGGCCCAGGCCCCGACCTTGGCTGGGCAGCGTGGCTTCGGCCTAGCTCCAACCTTGGCCAGGCGGTGCCACTCTGGCCTGGCCCCCGGCCCAGGCCCCGACCTTGGCCGGGTGGTGCGGCTTAGGCCTGGCCCCCGGGCCCAGCCCCGGCCCTGATCTTGGCCAGGCGACGTGGCTCCTGCCTGGCCCCCGGCCCCAACCTTAGCCGGGCGGTGCGGCTCCTGCCTGGCCCCAGGGCTCTGGCCCCAGCCGGGCGGCGTGGCTCCTGTCCGACCCCCGGGTTCCAGCCCCAGCCGGGCGGCACAGCTCCGGCACAGCTCCAGCCCAGCCTGGCCCCTGGGCCCGGCCGGGTGGCGCAGGTTGGGGCACCCCGGCTCCAGCCCCTGGGCCCAGTCCCAGCTGACCACCCTGGCTCCAGCCAAGCGGCTCCAGTCCCAACCCCGGGCCCGGCCCCCATCTCCAGGCAGCGCGGTGAGGGGACAGGGAAGAGGTGTTGGATAGAGGGCAGGGGAGTTGGGGGGGTGGATTAGTGTCGGGGCAGTCAGAGGGCACGGGACAGGGGTATTGAATGGGGGCAAAGGTCCCGGGGGGGGGCAGTCAGGAAGGAGCAGGGGTTGGATGGGGTGGTGGGGGGCAGTCAGGGGTAGGGATTCTGGGGGCAGTCAGGGGACAGAGAGAAGGGGTGGTTGGATGGGGCAGGGGTCTTGGGGTGCCATCAGGAATGAGAGGAGAGGTTGGGTGGGGCAGTCAGGGGACAGGGAAGGGGGTTGGATGGGGCAGGAGTCCCGGGGGGGCACGACCCCTCGTGGGGTGGGTAGGAGGAGGGAACTGGTTGTTAATATTTTGGCAGCTCATCACTGGAAGAATCCCATGTACCACTACAGGCTGGGGACTGACTGGCTAAGCAGCAGTTCTGCAGAAAAGAACCTGGGGATTACAGTGTATGAGAACCTGGATATGAGTCAGCAGTGTGCCCTTGTTGCCAAGAAGGCCAATGGCATATTGGTCTATATTAGTAGGAGCACTGCCAACATGTTGAGGGAAGTGATTATTACCCTCTATTCTGCACTGGTGAGACCACACCTGGAGTATTGTGTCCAGTTTTGGTCCCCCCACTACAGAAGGGATGTGGACAAATTGGAGAGAGTCCAGCGGAGGGCAATGGAAATGACTAGGGAGCTGGGGCACATGACTTAAGAGGAGAGGTTGAGGGAACTGGGCTTATTTAGTGTGCAGAAGAGAAGAGTCGGGGGATTTGATAGCAGCCTTCAGCTGCCTGAAGGGGATTTCAAAGAGGATGGAGCTAGGCTGTTCTCAGTAGTGGCAGATGACAGAACAAGAAGCAATGGTCTAAAGTTGCAGTGAGGGAGGTCTAGGTTGGATATTAGGAAACACCATTTCACTAGGAGGGGGGTGAAGCATTGGAATGGGTTACCTAGGGAGGTGGTAGTATCTCCATCCTTAGAGGTTTTTAAGGTCAGGCTTGACAAAGCCCTTGCTGGGATGATTTAGTTGGTGTTAGCCCTGCTTTGAGCAGGGGATTGAACTAGATGACCTCCTGAGGTCTCTTCCAACCCTAAAATTCTATGATTCTATGAAAGGTGTGTATTATATCAACACTACGTAGCCACCAGGCAATCCCTTCTTTTTCCTGTTCTCTGGAGGAGAAGCTTTCCTTGTGATTCATGGGAAATACATTTTGTCTTTTAGTTTTCCTAAATCATTTTCAAATCTAATTGGCTCCTGTTAGATGTTTTCATACCCCCTTTCTGATGAAAAATATTTTCTGCATAAGGTTGAAGTTGAAACAAGATTATTTTTATTCCAGTTTGTATTTTCTTATCTTGAAAACAAGGCCAATATTTTCTGTATATTGCATAGTTTATTAATACTGTATTAAACAGATATTACAGTATGTGTAGGAGAAGTTTTCCTATGGTACTTCATTTGCACTGGATAAAGTAATCTGTGGGCCAAATCATCCACAGATGGTGTGAATTGGTATAGCTCAGTTGACTTCCATGGAACTATGCCTGTGTAAGCAGCTGAGGATCTGGTCTTATCTGTAAACAAGAACCACTTAGAAGTGGTCTGACTGGAACTATAAAATATCCTTCACTGATCATCACCAGTGGTGCAATATCTGTCATTGAAAAGGTCCTATTCTTCTATCAATAATCTTAATTTATCAAATTAAATCTGAGCTCTTGCAATTTAATCCCTCGATTCTTAATTTTATAAGATGTTAATTTTGTATATTCTTCCAAAATTCCTCTCTGACGTGATACGAGAAATCTGTCATAACCATTTTACTGACCTGCCAGTCTCTTCCTCCTGCTTTCAAGAATATCCTGCAGAGGTCTTGTTACACTAACTGGTTGGAGCATAAAAATATCACTTAAGTTTAGTTTCCTGTGACAGTAGCATATCTGATCATGCTGCATGTAAGAGAATCATGCTGACACTATTATCTTTAATATGCAATTACACATTTAGGTCCTTACCTAACCTGACATCTTGTCCGATTGAATTATCTTTCTGGTTTTGGAATATTAGACTCAGGAGAAGAGATTTTATGCAGGATTATTTACCTTTGGAAAACTAGTATGAAATGTATAACTGGTGTTCTTCAAAAGGAGCAGCCTAGTGGTAGAAACATTTTAGTTCCATGTTTACTCACCTACCTGTTTTCTCTCAATAGGTCTGTTTTTACTGTGGTTATAAAGTTAGAGTACCTCCTGATGGCTAAGATCAAAAGCATCAGATATTTTGTAATGAACAATATTCATACTTTATGAGAAATCCTGACTCCAATAAGGAGAAATTTCTGGAAACTTTGAGAAAGTACTTACTCTTGAGTCCATGCATATGAAACATATTAGTGTGAATCTATGAGGTATAATACCATGACAGAACAATGAAAATTACTTTTTTTTAGGATTCAGGGTTTAAAATGTCTTTAGCTCTGATTTTACCTTTTTTAAAGACATGAGCTGTAAAGATGCGTACTGTGATGGGGCAAGGCCAGATGGCTACAGTAAAGTACTGAGAAACAGGTATGTTAGCCCCAGGCTAAACAAATCCCTAGGACCTAGTTGCTCCAGGTTAATCAAGGCACCTGGGGCCAGTTAAGATCTTTTTAGAAGGCAGTGGAGATAGCTACTTTAATCAGAACACTTGCAGCCAATCAAGGCAGGCTAATCAGGGCACCTGAGTTTAAAAAGGAGCTCACTCCAGTCAGACAGGGAGGAGCCAGAGGAGAAGGAGCGTGTGTGAGGAGCTAGGAGCAAGAGGGCAAGGAGCTGAGAGTGATAGAGTGTACTGCTGGAGGATTGAGGAGGACAAGCATTATCAGACACCAGGAGGAAGGTCCTGTGGTGAGGATAAAAAAGGTGTTTGGAAGAGGCCTTGGGGAAGTAGCCCAGGGA
Source organism: Gopherus evgoodei (assembly GCF_007399415.2). Taxonomy (NCBI): domain Eukaryota; kingdom Metazoa; phylum Chordata; order Testudines; family Testudinidae; genus Gopherus; species Gopherus evgoodei. The sequence continues at coordinate 342,941,125 of NC_044322.1, forward strand.
GTTGTAGCTGTCATGCAGCTGTTACAGGAGGCACTATAGACAGCTGCGATCCACAGGGCCCTGGGCTGGAACCTGGAGTAGAGGGCGGGCCTGGGTTCCCCCCTAAACCTCCCAACTCCTGATCAGACACAGGAGGAGCTGACCCAGACTGTGGGTTCCACAAGAGGGGAAGATGACTGAGGTGAGCAAATCCGCCAATAAGTGCAGGACCCACCAAGGTAGAGGAGGAACTTTGTCACAACTGGTGTCAGGGGTGGGATATTTCGTGTGCACAGCGCGGCGGAAAAAAGGAGGCTGATTTAAAAAAAAAAAAAAAGAGAGGGTTTATTTTTTTTTCACCACAGTGGATGACATAGTGCAGGCACTGATACAAGCCATAGCGGCGCAGCAGGAGGCTACCCGTGTCCAGGCAGCCGCCCAGCAGGAGGCAGTGCGGCTGCAGCAAGAGACTAATCGCCTGCTGATGGACCAGGCTTCTCAAAACCGAGCTATGTTGCGGGAACTGGTAAACCAGGTAAAGACCCTTACAGAGCTGAACCGTGGCCATGATGGGACGCGGCTCATATAGGCCAGCCATTGACTGCAGAAAATGACGTGGAAGGATGATGTAGAAGCATACCTTCTGGCCTTTGAGAGGACAGCCCTACGGGAGGCCTGGCCTAGAGATCAGTGGTCTGGCATCCTTGCCCCATTCTTGTGTGGGGAGGCCCAGAAGGCCTACCATGATCTGCCTGAAGAGGCTGCAGCAGACTACCCCCAGCTGAAAGCAGAGATCCTGGCCAGATCTCGGGTAACGACTGCAGTGCAGGCCCAGCGGTATCATGAGTGGAGGTACCAGGAAGACAAAACCCCGCGGTCCCAACTGTATGACTTCATCCATCTTGCACAAAAGTGGTTGCAAACAGAGTCCTGGAATCCGGAAGAGATACTAGAGGTTCTGGTCATCGACCGATACATGAAGGCACTGCCACCAGATCTCCACAAATGGGTAGGCCAGAACGATCCGTCCACCTATGATGAGATGATCACGCTGGTAGAAAGACGCATGACAGCCAGGGAATTGACCCGACTACCCAAGGAAAGCCCCTTTCGTAGCAAACACCCAACCCCAACCCTGGAAGGTGGGGCAGCCAAACCCCTGGGGAGTCCTAGGTGGAGGAAGAGGGGGGCCGAAAACCAGCGGAGACCCCAGAAGGAAGGGATTGACCTGAATGGGGGAAACCCTGAGACTAAACCCCCTAACCCACATGGTAGGAGAATGATTAGAAACAATTATAGATGTTTTGCATGTGGGGAGTGGGGACACATAGCAGCACAGTGTCCCAGCACCGAGAAGCCTATGCAATGCAGCTTGGAGGACTGGGAAGTCCTATGCTCCCTTATCCACCTTGCGGGCATCGCATTAGCCCTGCATAACCACACCAGGCCGGTGAAGATAAATGGAGTAGAGACTACAGCGCTTGTGGACTTAGGGAGTGCTATCACCCTTATATCGGGTAAGCTGGTAAAAAGTAGCCAGCTGCTACAAGCCAAATGCATAGCAGTGACATGTGTGCATGGGGCCGTAAGCCATTACTCCACCATCCCAGTGGAGACAGAGGTTCAGGGGAACCCCATTGAGGTGACAGGGGGCGTAGTTCTTAAACTCCCATATCCTGTAGTCATTGGGAGGGACTATCCAGGGTTTGATAATTTACTCCCCCCAGAGAGGCTAGAGGGAGATGGGACCCTGTTGGCAGCGACTCATCGTTGGGGGAATGTCAACCCCCAATGTTTTCAGAGTTTTCTCAGGATCTATTCTCAGCCCCCCAAAAGGCCCGGAAGACAAAAAAAGAAAGGAAGGCTGCGAAGGCCTTGGGAACCCGGATCCTGACCCAGGGCCAGAAGACCGCGCTAGTAGGCAGATGGACACGAGCAGCCATCAGAGAAACTACCAACATGGAAGGTGAGCCGGAGGCTGGCCCCAGCCATGATGGTGATGAGCCGTTGGAAGAAACAGAAGCTGGCCCCTGGGAGCTCAGGCAGGTTAGTCCTGGGGGAGAGACTTTCGGGAGGGACCAGGCAGAGGACCCTAGATATGATAATGTCAGGAAAGAGGTGGCTGAGATAGATGGGACACCAGTGGAGGGGAGGGTCCGGGGTCCAGGACTCTATTTTATAGTGAAGAAAGATCTCCTGTACTGTGTGGTGCAAATGCAGGAGCAGGAGATACATCAACTTCTGGTGTCACGAAAACATCAAAAAGCCATACTGAGCCTCGCCCACAGTCACCTGTTTGGAGGACACCTAGGGGTAGAGAAAACCCAGGCCAGGATCCTGCGGAGGTTCTTCTGGCCAGGAGTACATGAAGATGTCAGGCGATACTGCACCTCTTGTCCAGAGTGTCAGCTACATAGCCCTCGCCCACACTTGCAGGCCCCTTTGATACCTCTTCCAATAACAGAGGTACCATTTGAACGCATAGCCATGGATCTGATTGGGCCCCTAGAGAAGACAGCTCAGGGCCACCAACTTGTTCTGGTTGTACTAGACTATGCAACCCAGTACCCAGAAGCCGATCCCCTATGCAACACAGCTTCCAAGACAATAGCTAAGGAGCTACTACAGATCTTTTCCCGGGTTGGGCTACCCAAGGAGATATTGACTGATCAAGGGACACCTTTCGTGTTCAAGTTGGTGAAAGATCTCTGTTCATTGCTCCATGTACAAGCCCTACGGACCTCTGTATACCACCCACAAACAGACGGCCTTGTGGAAAGGGTCAATAGGACCCTCAAGGCCATGATCAGGAAAGTGGTGAGCCGGGATGGGAAAGATTGGGATACCCTATTGCCTTACCTCATGTTTGCCATCCGGGAAGTCCCACAAGCCTCCACAGGTTTCTCTCCATTCAAACTACTATATGGGTGCCACCCCCAGGGCATATTGGATACAGCCAGAGAAGCCTGGGAAGAGGAGCCAAATCCCAGAAGGAACATAGTCAAGCATGTACTACAGATGAGGGATCGGATAGCTCGAGTTACACCCATTGTACAGGAACACTTGGAGAAAGGACAGCAGACCCAACGAACCCATTATAACCACCAAGAAAAGCTTCGACGGTTCCAGCCAGGGGATCGAGTAATTGTCCTGGTGCCCACAGCAGAAAGCAAGCTGTTGGCCCAGTGGAAGGGATCCTACGAAGTGATTGAAGCCGTGGGAGAGGTAAATTATAAGGTGCGGCAGCCAGGCCGCAGGAAACCTGAGCAAATTTACCACATCAATCTTCTAAAACCTTGGCATGATGGAGAGGCATGCTTAGTCACCCAGGAGACCCTTCCCCAGAAGGATAACTTACACGAGCAAGTGAGGATATCACCCAACTTGACGCCAAATCAAAAGGTTGAAGCAGCCGACATGATTAATCGCAATCGAGATGTGTTCTCTACAAAACCGGGGTGGACGACTGAGACCTATCACCATATCCGCACGATCCCCAGAGCCAAGGTAACACTGAGACCCTACTGAATCCCAGCAGCCAAAAGAGAGGAAATCAAGGCTGAAGTAAAGTAGGCATTATTGAAGAATCCTACAGTCAGTGGTGCAATCCAATAGTCCTAGTGCCTAAACCTGACGGTACCATGAGATTTTGTCATGACTTTCACCGACTGAATGACGTATCCCAATTCGATGCATACCCCATACCACGCATCGACTAACTGGTTGACCGACTAGGTAGTGTCCGATTCTTGACTACACTGGATCTGACAAAAAGGTATTGGCAGATTCCCCTGACCAAAGAAGCTAAAGAAAAGACAGCGTTCTCCACCCCGGACGGGCTATTCCAGTACACAGTCCTCCCTTTTGGACTACGTGGGGCCCCAGCCACATTCCAGCGCCTCATGGATAAGCTGCTGTGCCCCCATACTAGTTATGCAGCCGCATACCTAGATGATGTCATCATCCATACGCCAGACTGGGGAACCCACTTGGAGAAAGTTGAGGCCGTACTATGCACCTTAAGGCGGGCTGGCCTCACCACTAATCCCGCTAAATGCGCCATAGGACTAGCTGAGGCTAAGTACCTGGGATATATTGTAGGAAGGGGTATAGTAAAGTCCCAAACTAATAAGCTAGAGGCAATTCAAAACTGGCCCCGGCCGACCCGAAAGAAGCAGGTCCGTGCATTCCTAGGCGTGGTAGGCTACTACCGACATTTTATTCCCCACTTTGCCTGTAGGGCAAGTCCTCTAACGGACCTGGTGAAGACCCGAAGTCCAGACATGGTGAAGTGGACCAGTGCAGCAGAGAGGGCATTCATAGACCTTCGGACAGCTCTCTGTAATGACCCCATACTCATAGCCCCGGACTTTACCAAGAAATTTATTTTGCAAACAGATGCTTCTGAGGTGGGGTTGGGGGCGGTTCTGTCGCAAATGATTGGAGAAGAAGAACACCTGATCCTCTACCTAAGCAGAAAGCTGCTCCCAAGAGAACAGAAGTATGCAGTAGTCAAGAGAGAATGCCTTGCTGTCAAATGGGCCATGGAGACACTGCATTCTTACCTCTTAGGCCGGCGATTTACTCTTGTGACAGACCATGCACCCCTTCAGTGTATGCAGAGAAATAAGGAAAAGAATGCAAGGGTCACCAGGTGGTTCTTATCCCTCCAACCATTCCAGTTCTGCATACAGCACAGGGCTGGATGCCACCACGGCAACGCTGATGGCCTTTCATGAGTACACTACCTGGCATCCCAAGTTGCCTAACCCCATGGTGTTGAGCGGGGGGGGGGATATGTGATGGGGCAAGGCAAGATGGCTACAGTAAAGTATTGAGAAACAGGTATGTTAGCCCCAGGCTAAACACATCCCTAGGACCCTGGTATCCAAATGGCAGTTGCTCCAGGTTAATCAAGGCACCTGGGGCCAACTAAGATCTTTCTAGAAGGCAGTGGAGATAGCTACTTTAATTAGAACACCTGCAGCCAATCAAGGCAGGCTAATCAGGGCACCTGGGTTTAAAAAGGAGCTCACTCCAGTCAGGCAGGGAGGAGCCAGAGGAGAAGGAGCGTGTGTGAGGAGCTGGGAGCAAGAGGGCAAGGAACTGAGAGTGATAGAGTGTACTGCTGGAGGATTGAGGAGGACAAGCATTATCAGACACCAGGAGGAAGGTCCTGTGGTGAGGATAAAGAAGGTGTTTGGAGGAGGCCATGGGGAAGTAGCCCAGGGAGTTGTAGCTGTCATGCAGCTGTTACAGGAGGCGCTATAGACAGCTGCGATCCACAGGGACCTGGCCTGGAACCCGGAGTAGAGGGCGTGCCCGGGTTTCCCGCTAAACCTCCCAACTCCTGATCAGACACAGGAGAAGCTGACCCAGACTGTGGGTTCCACAAAAGGGGAAGATGACTGAGGTGAGCAAATCCGCCAATAAGTGCAGGACCCACCAAGGTAGAGGAGGAACTTTGTCACAGTACTTTTATCTTTTTACTCTTTAATAGCTTTATCATAAACAGATAAGTAAGAGTTAATAGAACAGAAGTACTTCATATCTCTTTTGCCTGTAAAGAGTTAACAAGATCAGTGAGCCTGGCTGTCACCTGACCAGAGGACCAATCAGGGGACAGGATACTTTCAAATCTTGAGGGAGGGAAGTTTTTGTGTGTGCTGTTAGAATTTGGTTGTTGTTCACTCTGGGGGCTCAGAGGGACCAGACGTGTAACCAGGTTTCTCTCCAATCTCCCTGGTACTATTTTGAATCTATAAGAACCTGTAAGTACTAGGTAGATGAGGTGAGTTAGACTTGTGTTTGTTTTCTTTATTTGCAAATGTGTATTTGGCTGGAAGGAGTTCAAATTTGTATTTTGCTGAAAGGATTTTAATTTGTACTTGTATACTTAGACTGGGAGGGTATTCCCAGTGTCTATAGCTGAAAGACCCTGTACCTATTCCATTTTAAATTTACAAAGATAATTTTTACTGTTTTTCTCTCTTTAATTAAAAGTTTCTTGTTTAAGAACCTGATTTTTTTTTATTCTGGTGAGACCCCAGGGGACGGGGTCTGGATTCATCAGGGAATTGGTGGGGAGAAAGGAGGGAAGGGGGAGAGAGAGGCTAATTTCTCTCTGTGTTAGGATTACTGTCTCTCAGGGAGAGTCTGGGAGGGGAAAGAGAGAAGGAGGTGGGAAGGTGCATTTTCCTCTCTGTTTTAAGATTCAAGAAGTTTGAATCACAGTGATCTTCCAGGGTAACCCAGGGAGGGGAAGCCTGAGAGAGGCAACAGTGGGGGAAAGGGTTTACTTTCCTTGTGGTAAGATCCAGAGGGACTGGGTCTTGGGGATCCCTGGGCAAGGTCTTGGGGGGACCAGAGTGTACCAGGCACTGGAATTCCTGGTTGGTGGCAGCGCTACAGGTTCTAAGCTGGTAATTAAGCTTAGAGGAATTCATGCTGGTACCCCATCTTCTGGACGCTAAGGTTCAGAGTGGGGAATTATACCATGACAAGCTTTTTAAAAGATTTCAATTGAAAAATGAGGATCTGAGAATGGTGAAAACCAGTGTAGTCTAGTAGTTCAGATATGCGCACACTACTATAGTTACCTCACAGCTGCATTAAGACCTACTTTGAGATGGAAGAGCAAATATTGATTTTATTCTAGCTATTTCTTAAGTGAGCTGAATAACAGAGACACGAATAGAATAATAAAACAATAAGATCAATGAAGGAATATTCAGCTAATTGAACCGCTTGATTACACTTGATAACATTTCTAGCCCTCTAATATTGAATCCGCTAGAAGAACAGTCTCTGGCTGGACTGTTGTTACTATTTTTCAAATTATATGGTGTAATCATATATTTTAAAAGCACGTGATAAGTTTTACAGACTTCTCTCACTTTCACTGTTGTTGGATTTAAATGTCAATTAATATTAATATTTTGATAGCCTGGTGTCTGCAATAGTTATAAAACACTCTTTAACATCCCTAGCAGGAGACTCTCATGACAGTGTAAGAACTAAGGATGTGAGTGAGCATGTCCATTGCATTTGACTAAGGAAATGGACATTTGAAACAAAAAATGGTCGGCTCCTCAACTGGTGTGATTGGGGTTGCTCCTTTGAAATTATGCTCCTTTGAGTTATGCCAATTTACACCAGGTGAGGATCTGGGCAAAAATGTATAATTATATAAGATACTGATTTCCACACTGTTATTTGATTTGCATACATGGGTTTTTGCATCTCTAATGGATTCATATATTTTCAGGAGCAGCCCCCTGCACCAATGTTTTAAGATTTGCCTCCATATTCTAATGTAGTGATCATATTGATACATAGAACAAGATAGATGGTGCCACTTTCAAAGAATATTAAAGAAAGGAACTGACTCAAATTAAAAAGAATTTTTGTGGACAGTGAGCATTCTATAATTGATGAACTGGTGTGAATAGTTAATGAAGCACACTCCCTGGATTTTAGAGAGTTGTCTTAAATTATTGTCTATAGACCTGCTAACTTAGGTCTTGATTCAGCAAAGCACTTAAGCATGTGAATAATCCCATTGACTTCATTAGGACTACTTGGTTCTTAGGTGTCTTACTGATTTGGGGGCATAGAAATAGTCATGTTTACAATCAACAAAAATAGTTCTGTAAACATTATAATATAGTATTTTCTTTAGAGCATTTTAAAGAGAAAATGTTTTTGATCGGTACCATTGCATTTAAGACTTTTACAAAATTAATTCAGTTTTTCTGCTACAGTATAGAAGAAACTTTAGATACACACAAATACAATTTTAATTTGACATACTTTGACAAGTGATTTTTTATTATTATTCAGGATGAATCAATGAGACTTATATCAGAAGGTTGTCCAGCTCTTCTCTATTTAAATCTGTCATACACAGATATTACTAATGGGACACTAAGACTGTTATCAAGGTAAAAATATCTCCTTCTACATTTAGATTAGTATGAAACAAAAGTCGTCTACGAAAATATGAGTTTTAGTTATCATTGCAAGAAAATATAACTTTCTCTGAGTATTTTGCAGGTTTCCTTTTATTTTGTAAAGAACTGAAAAATGCCGTATATATTGTTCTTAGGATTTTTCTCTTCTGTTTGTCTTTTAGTGTAGTAAAACATTTACACTGGGTTAGTTTATAGGTCTTGCTAAGTTTTACAGAGACTTGTGAGTTTGCTAGTCAAACAAAGTTCCTTTGGACAAGCAACACAGTTGCTCATTGTTGTGCAACTAGCTTGCAAGTTTGAGATGATTATGTAAATCTAGGGTGACTGGACGTCCTGTTTTTAAAGGAACACTCCCATATTTAAGCCCTCCTGCAGGTGTCCCGACTTTTTCTTTAACACGGGCAAATTGTCCCGTATTTTCTGTCTCCCCGGCATCCCCAGCAGGTCCTGCTGCTGACCAGATCCCTGCTCACCAACTGCCTGCCCACCAGCAGTGAGTGGGGGGGGGGTCCAGTGGCTGACAATGGGGGTGGTTGTGCAAGGCTAGTGGTGGGGTGAAGATGCAGCGTGTGGGACCGGCCATTCCCTGTGCTAGTGCATCAGTGCAACCCCTGCTGTGTGCTGGCTCTCAGCCAGCAGGGCCCAGCTCTCCCTGTCCCATTTCCGGCCAGCACTGGCTGCGCGTTGTGAGATGTGGCGGCCGGTGTGTACGAACAGGCGCCAGGTCACTGCAGGCCTCTGCTGCCCACCCATTGGCTCTTTATGTTCTCCCCCATCTTGCCTGGCATGTGCCAAAGCCCCGCACAGCGCTGGCACGGGGAAGCCTCTCTGCCCCTCAGCTAAGCTTTGGGGTGGTGGTGGTGGGAAGCAATTTCCAGTCGCTTTGCATCCCAACCCTGCAGGCTCCACAGCACCTCCCCCAGGCAGGGACTTAGCACCCTCTTCACCCGCCCACCTCCCCAGGTCCTGTCCCCAGTGAGCGCAGGGCTGCTCCGTCCCCTGGGCACCCTCCCCTGCTGAGCCACCTCTCTGCCCAGGTTTGCGGAAGCCCCTGCAGTCAGGTTCCCTGGGCACATTGCATCCTTAAAGCTTAACCTCTTCCTGCCTGTGCTGTAGCCGAGGGACAGGAGGTGGCTGGGGTTATGTCAGTGGCCAGCAACAGCTTGGAGGTGTTAGCTGCCTTTCGACACTGTGTGGGCAGGAAGGGACAAGCTGCTTCCAGCCACTGGGGAGTAGGGGAGAAGAGATGAGCTCTGCAAAGATATAGGCCAGGTCATCCCTCCGCTCCACCCCCACCCCATGACTGGAAGCAGCTCCCATCCCTTCCCTCCTGCACACTGCCAAAAGGCTGCTGCAGGCCACATTCTGGTGTGAACCCTGGCAGAAGTCTGGGGAGGGGGGCATTTAACCCTGTGTGCCCCCTACGTGTTGCCTCGGGAAGATGCAGTGCCAGTACCAGGAGAGGTGGGTCCATCCTGGGGGCCCAGCCAGGTATGGAGGGCAGAGAGCACCGGGCAGGGACAGTCAGGTCAGTCTGTCACCCCTCTCCCCCCCCCCCCCCCGTGTGAGAGAGGTGTATGGGAAATGTGTGTATGTATGTGTCACCGCTCCCTGTGTGAACCCTAAAACCTTAAAGATAAGAAGGTAAATAAAAATAATTCAGCTACACAGTATTTCTTTTTAACAGAGGCTGAGTTAACTTGATGTTAATTTTAACATTTGTACTGAATCGTTCTGATGAATTTCTGTTGAACTTGCTTGAATATGAGTAATTTTACCAGGTATCCCACATTCAGCATGGGGAAATATGGTCACCCTATGTAGATCATTAATCAGAAAAGCAGCAACTTTCTGGTTTATAAAGTACAATAAGCCTTTGCTTTCTTTGGATGGAGAGGAAAACTCACAAACAAAGGGCACATGAATGTGCAGTTTTGAGCTAAAGTATAAGGAATTACCATCCTGATTTGTGCTTTGCATTCTAGTAACCGATAAAGCTGCCAACAGCGTATGAAAGAGGAATTTGTCAGTATGCCGCGTGGGGTCAGGGTTTTTTACCCATCTCAATAGCTTAGTGGTGATGCACTGCAATGGCAAATAGAAAAGCAAAGTTTAAGCTTTTATCTTGGACTATTACCTCCCTGGCCAAATATGAAGGCATTAGAAGCACACCTCCTGAAAAAAGGCACTCAGCCCTTCATGAGACATATCACTGGCCACTTTGGATGACTATGATGTTGACAGGGTCTGAAAGCAGCCCTGTCACTTCAGCAGGAAGGTTAATGGCTGCGATGTAAGGTCTTGGGTGTCTGGATTTAAAAGGAGGTGAATATCTGCTCTGAATATGTATGACAGACTCCCGGAGAGAAGAAGGAACTATAAGCGAGTTTCTTATACTGACTACCATTTCCTTTATAATTATCTATTCACCAAGGAGAGAGGTTTTTTTTAACAGATTTTTTGGGGATACAGTTTGAGATAACTCAGTAGCATTGTAGTCTAGTGTTGATAGTTATAATTTGGCAGAGGATATTTAGATGTGTTCTGTATGCATATCTATTGAATGAGATGTATTCAGAATTGCTTGGATAGTGATTTTTAAAAAGTAGATAGACAGCCAAACAATGTTGTGATTATATGTCCTGCCTACTCTACCATGTTCCTGTTTGGTCCCTTGTTGCCTCAAAATGGTCAGTAAGGCATGGCTTTGCTTGAAGCTATCCATTTTGATTTTCTTTATGGCATAGTAGTGGGTTTAAAGAAGTTCAGAGGAAGGATTTTTTTCAGTTTGTGACTTGAATCCAGCAAAGTGTGCAAATTCCCATTGAGCTCTTGAGCATACTCTGGGTCTCGTTAGTCTACAACTGTCACGTGGGCACATGTAGAAATAAGGCACTTTGTCTGAGATATGGCAAAACAATAGGCAAAAAAACACATAGAATTGTGTATTTAAAGCAACCATATTTCCTGACCCAAATATTTCTTGGAGAACTACAAAAAAAAAGGTGCTGCCCAAAGGATGGTTTGAAAGCAAATGCAAAGAATTCAACTATCCAGGTGAACTGTGTTGTAATAGTTATAGATAAACATCCATTCCTGTTGTGGGAGATGTTTGTTCATCTACCGGGCTGGAGGACCTACTGTTGGGAAGGTCCAGTCCACTTATCAAAAGAAGCAGTAGACAAAAGCTGAGTTATTCCAACAGAGTTGTCTCCTTCTTTGATGGTAGTTGTGCACTACTTCTTCCCCCTTGAGAAAACAAAATTTCACTTTTCACAGCAACTCCACATATTCCTGGAGTGTGTTTCTCTGTTATTTGCATAGTATATTTTTGACTTTTGGATTTGCCTGCAGTAGAGTGATGTCTTGAGAATGTACCAGTCCAGTGCCAGATTCTAGTCTTGCTTCAGACAGCCTTCCACCCTCCAACTCTGAACCAGTTTTATTCTTTCTATCATCTATGGAAAAGCCTATGTTTTTTCCTCCGTATTGGCATAATTTTTGCCTTCGTCTAGTTTCAATTTCTTCATGTTTAAATTTGGAATGTTTTTTCTGAGTGCCTGCCACCCTATGTTATCCTGGCTACCCCAGCTTCCTGTTACCACCAAGAAATTAGAGCCAGCTGCTTCTGTTTATGTGTGGGCAAGACCCACCTAGGAATGGGTCAACCAGATTGGTGGATGTCTCCAATATGAGAAACAAAATGTACAAATACAGTAAAATTTCCTCTTTGTTCAAGTTAATAAAATACTAGCGTTTCATTAATGGATTTCTCTTGCCTTGTTTACAGTGTTTTTTCCTAAAATGTGTGAAAAATGTCAGTAGCAAATGATAATTCTGAACGAAAACTGCCAAATGCAACACTTTTTTGCTGAAGACATTTGGACGTAAAGCAATACTATAGTTCTTTCTGAGATTAACAGTATGAGGCTTTTGATAGCACTCAAATTTCAATAGTGTTTCTAGAGATGCTCAAAAACTGGCAGCTCACGACAGATACTTCCTTTGTAGTTCTCTGAGACAGTGTAGCTAACATAAACGCTTTTAGCTATGGAAATATATGCATCTTGCAATGCTTCCCATACATCTTACTGCTCCATATCAAGGATCCATTATTGGAAAAACCATCAAAAGGAACTGTATGCTTAATGAGCTAGAAACTGGTTGGCCATTTCACATGTTCCTCTTCCACTCTTTCATTCTATCAGGAGAACTGAGTCTCTGAGTTACACAGCTGATTTAAGATGTTGTGACAAGATGGAATTCTTCTTTGTATTTCTCCTCCAGTGAAGTTATGTTACAGACTTTGCAATATACATGAAGCCTGTCTATCCAGAATAACTATGGAGGATTATTCTGGCAAATTGTTTTAAAACATCACTATGTTAAGATCTTGATGCCAAATGATAGACTCAAAGTCACAAAAGCCAAGATTTTAGGATCCATGTCAGATTCAGCCATAAAATAGGATCCAGTACACAGGCAACTGTAAATCCCTGCTCTAAGTTAAAGATCTGTGATTTAGTTTTGTGTTACTGAGAAAGTTGTCACCTTGAAAATGTCAGAAGAAAGCAGAAAACACACAGATCATAAAAATAGAGGGCAGAGAAAGAGTTACATAGCAATCTGTAAAGAAAGTTAGGGTGCCTACATGAAGTGTTGAGCTGCTACCTGCTAGTAGAAGATATTGATTCCCAGTCTTCAATACAATGGAGAGGAAGCTTTCTCTGTACCTGTCTGAGCTCATTCTGCCTTGGGCAACCAACACTATAGATGGATCGAAGCAAAACTGTCAGAAAACTTAAAAAACATTCTCTTATTGCAGTGTGTTTTGTAGAGACTATGCCTAGAGGTGTATTTTCTGAAAAGCTGATCAACAACGCTGAGCATATCTACTCTACTTGCTAATGCAGATTACTCCAATATAATAAAGGCTTGTGCTTCTAGAAAGTAACTTGGCAGTGCTTACATTTCTTTATTAAATATAGAAAGAAACATCTTCCATTGAAAAAGATCCCTGAATTTATTTTCTATTGTCTCTGTTTGATTGTTTTATTTGCCTTTTTTCTTAATATGAAATTTAATTTTAGCATGTATTTAATGTTTTTGAGCAATTATGTTATCATTTTTCCTGTTGCTTTCCAACTTCCTATCCCCCTTTTTCTGCCCAGTTTAATTTAACAGTATGTTTTCTCAGTATACACTCAAGGCATAAAGTGAATTCCCACAACAATGCTGTGAACCCTCCTTAAGTAATCTCTTTCAGAGTGAGTGTTCCTGCCTCCCTTCAAAATGCCTAGTTTTTGCTGACTTGCAAAACTGGCCTGAGTATATCCCTAAATCTAAATCTCTTACAGAGCAGTATGCCCTAGTCCTAATTATACGTTTTGATTTTTTCTGTAAGCTTTCATTTCTGGTAATTATGGTATTGCAATACTTGTTTATTTCAGTTAGAAATTTAGTTCAGTATAATTTAGAGTCTTGGATATATTATATGCCTAAGTTTGCATTAATAAAAACTTGAATAGATTTAGAGAGTACAAATTCATACAATACACTTACAATTTTCCATGTACATAGTTTGCTACTGTTCCTTTATCTAATATTTGGTGTAAATAATCAAGTATTTTCTAAAAATAATTGATTTAAACTTCATTTAGAGAAGACTGAATTCTTTGATATGTGTATGCATTAGTTTTGTATCTCTTTCCACTTTAAATTTGTTTTAATAGCATGCTTTTAAAATATTAATGGAAACAATTACATGACCACAGAAGGTTTAACAGTATGTTTAATCCTTGTATGCTTTTAGCATCCTTTGATAGAGTTCTGGTTTTCATTTCCAGCAGACACAGCTTGTAAAATCAATGGCAAAGTAAATCCTGTAACCTTGCCCTCAAAGGTGTATTGGCTTCCAAAATATACACATTCACTCCCAACTTATTACAAAAATGTGTGCTTTTGCAATTAAGTAAATCATCTGTAAATTAATATTTATTTGACTATAGTTAAGGATGATATGATATACTGTACCATAGTACTGTTTCCAAACAAGTTACAATACTTGAAACAAGGAAAACTAAATTATTTTAAGTTTCAACATGGAAAGAATCTCAGTTAAAATCTAGCATCCCTTCTTCAGAGAATTTTTAGAAAGATGTTAGCGATGGAATCTGATTGCATCTGTGTTCTGTAGCCTACTGTTGGAGTAACTGTTTTTTCTCCCTCTTTTGTAAAGGAGCTTCTCCAATTTACAATATTTGAGTTTAGCTTACTGCAGAAAATTCACAGACAAAGGTTTACAGTACCTGGGATCTGGGAAAGGATGTCACAAGCTCATCTATTTAGACCTTTCAGGTTGCATTCAGGTTTGCATTTCATTTCTCTTTCATGCTGTAAGGAAAGGAATCCTTTCGATGACTGGCTGCATCCAGCACTCATGGTATACTAAAGTAGTACAAGCACTGCAGCAAACTTTTCAGAGGTTTTAAATTACATGACCACAGCTGCTTACATTTTTACTGAGGGCTAGCACTATAGGCTTTGGCTCATGTCCAGCATAGTGTCATGTCTATAAACAAAAAGTACTTAATTGCATAATAAAAACAAGCATTATTTTTTGCAGACTTAAAATAGACTAATTTTGTGTTGTGTTACTATGTATACAATGTGAAATTTAAAATCCAGAGCCTTGAAAATACAGTTTATACCAAGATATCAACAAACAAAATCTTTATGGGAGAGCTTGCACCGCACTTCCTGAAAAGGAAATCAATCTACCAGTGAGTTTTCTAATACTACTACAAAGTAAGTTTCAAATGAAATCTAAAATAATGTGTAATTCTGCAATCTAAAAATAGCTAATAACTTGGGGAGTTTATTTTATTTTCCTACTAAAATTTTTAGTACTAAGTGCTGAGTATTTCCAAGACTTTCAAATATATGCTGTATCCTGATGTATCTTTTCTTAAAGCACTGTAAAATGCTAGACTATGGAGCAGCAATATACTGCCAATATTTTAACAATATACCGCCTCCACATGAATTGTCCCCTATATGATATGTTTGCCTCCTCTTTCTTTCATGGCTTGATATTTTAATAGAACCATTCTATCTATCCATCTGCATACTTAAATTGCCATCATCACTGTAGCATTTAAGAAATAATGTGCTTGTGAATCAGGGGATTATTATCCCAATTTTACAAATGGAAAACTAAGGGACAGAAAGTAACTTGTCCAAGGTTACACAGGATGCTTGTGCCAGGAATTGAACCCACATCTTCCAGACTACTGCCATAACAACCTGATTGTCTGTTCTCTCATTAGGCATAGCTTTACAGCAAGATAGTAATATCAAAGGAGTTATAGGCTGGGAAAAATTAATTAAAAAGGTAGGTATGGAGATGATATACCTTGAAGCAGTAGGCATTATTTAAAAAATTTAGATTTAGAAAATGTAAAATTCTTACATTGAATCAGAATTAATACCCATATCAAAATATTACTATAGACTGTATTTATCAGACTGAAACTTTTAATGTGCCAAAGACCATAGACCCTGATCCAGTAATGCATTTTAAATTTCCATGTGCTGCTCTTGCCCTCAGGTACCCCCCCCCCAGCTCCCGTTGGCCGCATTTCCAAGCCAATGGGAGTGCAGAGCTGGTGCTCAGGGCAGGGGCAGCGTGCGGATCCTCTTGGGCCCCCCCCTGCCTAGGAATTGGACCTGCTGCCCGCTTCCACGGTGCCAGGACAGGTGGGGACTAGCCTGCCTTAGACCCGCAGCACTGCTGACTGGATTTTTAATGGCCTGGTCGGCAGTGCTGACCAGAGCCAGCAGGGCCCATTTTCGACCGGGTTTTCTGGTAGAAAACTGGACGTCTGGCAACCCTCATCAAAAGCACTATGAAAACTTGGAAAGCACTTTCTGAAGAACTAATTAACTCATTTCTTCTTGGGAATACCACAACTAGGGATAATTCCAGGATTACTTTAAAAAGAATGGTGTACATTTTTTATTTCTGCACCTATATATTCCCTTCTCTGAAAGCATCTACTCACCTTAACTTCATCCAGATTAATACCAAAAGTAATAATTTAATAATTCCAGATTTTATCTATGCCCAGGGTGCCTATAGAAACTATTTATTGGCTTGCCTCCACCTTCCTTAACATTTTAGGGAACACTGTGAACTCAGTATCTTTAGAACTGCAGGGCAGTCTAAACAACAGGTTTGAAATACATAGGTTCCAAATCTGAAGGGATAAATTCCTCTCACTCACAACTGTTATCTGATTATGGATAAGAGATGGAGCAGAAGTTTATTTTTAGGGACATTTTAATTGAATCTGGGACTGTGCTTTGGTATACTTTGTACTTGCGAACTGTGGTGGTGTTGGTGAATCCCTGAAAGTGGAATCCTGGAGAAGGATAGGAGGAGGCAGAAGACCTGCTTTTCTCTCCCACCCCTTGGGTAGTTGGAAAGTCATATTACTATGAGGATTTGGGGGTTTTTTGTTTAGGAAAACAGGAGTGCTAACTACCTTCCCTATGTGAGCATATACAAGTATGGAGTGTTCTCTCTTTCTTCTCTTCATTTGGAGGCGTAAATAGGCCTTCTCATTTGCAGTGTAAAATGGGCCTCCTGAGGTTGCTGTGAGGTGGTCCTGCTATATGTGGCATCAACCCAAATGTGTATTATGTTTAACCTGAGAAGAGATCTTTCTGGTACAGACCTAAATGAAGACATAACGGATTAGACATATTGGAGATTGTGGTTTGTTTTTAGGAAAAACTGCAAGTGGATTGCTGTTATACTATAAGAAAATTTGATGAGGGGATTGTATAATTCTATATAAAGCCTGCTGTCTTAGAAAAAATGTGAAGGTTGTGCCTGTAGACCTCAGATATATAAAATATAACTGATGTTCTTTAGAGAAAAATCTTGTCACTCGATTGAATAATAAAAGGAATGAAGTATACAAACCAACTATTCCATAGAATAAGCTTTCTTTTGTTTTCAAAGTTCAAAAAGAGAGAGTTGGGAAAGAAGCCAGAATAATATCTGCAAATAATAGAACAGATTGTCACTAATTAATGAACTGACAGTCCCAACCAAACTTTGTTAATGGTATATGTTGCTATATTGACAAAGATAACAATCTGTAGCTTTCTCCATATATCAGCTAATGTCCACCAAGCAAATTAAGGGAAGCGTGGAGTAAAGAGTAAAACTGCCTTGCTAACAGCAAACTGTCAAACAAGTTGTGCAGAACACCAATAGATCTACCACTGACCTAAAAGTTAAACTCATTCATTACAAAATGGCATGTACAGCATACTGGATACCTGTTAGAATGAAAAAGCAACAGTACTGTAAATGAGAAAAAAATAGAGAAGAGAATGGAACTCTGTTGTACAAGATATGAAAATATCCTATAGCAAATTATGTTTGGGAGGGAATAATAAATAGAATATGTATTTCTGAATAGCTATCCAAAATAATACAAAAATCTTTGTCAGAGGATCTTAACACTTCCATAAAAATCACAGGACAAATTCTTGCTACAATACAGTACATTTGTTGCTTAAGAAAAGGGAGAGCCAACAGAAAGCATCCTCAATGGCTGCTAGCCTATAAAACATTTGGGGGCCTCCTGGCTATGCAGTTGTGGATTATACACCCATTCCTTAGGGATTTGTGCCCTTGGCGTGTATTGTAATGCTGGTTTAGGCACTGTGTGATTGACCAAAACTACTCCTGTCCCACATGCAAAATTATATGTTCCATGTAGACCAGTTGTCGTATATAAAATCATGGAAAAAGCTGTCAGAAAACTCACTGAGTCTCAGAGCAACACTGAATGCGTGTCTTTCCTGGCTGACTGATGATCAGTCACCCTGGGATAGTTTTGGCATAGTCCAAAGACTTCCATGTGGCTGACAGCTGTATTTTGGAGCTTAGATAGCAAGAAATGAGGAGTCCGTGAAGCTAAAGATTTCTTCTCCCTGCTGCTGCCACAAACCAACTGGTGGTTTTTTGGTCGGAAGATGTTTCACTGTCAGGGTCAGTATTGCAGAAATGGCAATGTACAAAAGAATTGAAAGTCATTAATTGTCATATTAGATTGATTTACCTAGCCAACTCAGAAAAAGTATTTTCAGTTAAATAAGGAGCAAGAAGATTTTCAAGAAATTTGAGACCAGATTTTCTCCTGTGCCAAGATCTGGTCAGCATGTAGGGGAAAGAAGGTGGCATGTCAAGGAATAACTCATTGATTCTCAAACTGCAACTACCTTATCCACAATGAAAGTTAAAACAGCCTAGGGGTTGTTTTAACTTATAGTGATTGGCTGTAGTTCCTAAGAGATCATATACCATCTGAGAATTGGTCAACATCACTCTTTCCTTCCCCAGCATGCCATGCTGTACACTGAGGTGGGGGTGAGCGTGTTGGCTTAGGAGTTGGCTGCACCAGTTTTATGACCTCTCTGAGTTCCCCCTCTACTACCCCCACCATTTCCACAAGGGAATTCTTAGCATGGCAGCTGCAGCTAAGAAATGTGGTATTAAGTTCCAGTTACAGGCTCTTGAAGATTCTCAAACATAAGGGGGTCTATTAAAGACATTGAAATTCAAAATAAATTGACTATGGAATTGTTTTGTGATTTATTATACAACATTTCCTACACATAGTGTTCTGTCCCTTAAGAGTGACCACCAGATGTTGGTTCTTCTGTAATAAAAAGTACCTTTTCAATATGTAGTTGGCAGACACTGTCCAAAAATAAGATTTATCTGATGTATTATGAGAATAAGACAAAAAGTGTAAATATGTATGATATTGCAGCAGGCCCTAAATGAGGACTAAATAAATTATTCTAATCTCCTTTTAAAGCCAGTTTCACAGCTGAATTTCCTCAGCTTTGTGCCTTAGAGCCCTTATTCCACAGTTAAAAAAAATACTTTGTCAGAGTTCCCTCCCCGCCTCCCTGCAGCAAAAAAAAAGTTCTGGACAGTGATCTTATTGGCTGGCTCAGTATAATTGTTTTTGGCTTTGTATTGAGTAATAAACTCAGCTGCTGCTATTTGTGGTATCAGCTTGCCCTTGTTCAGAAGACAATGTTTTTCCAGAGAAAGAGATTAAAAGTCTTTTCAGTAATAGTCTAGTTTAGTGAAAAGTTTATTGAACTCCAGAAACTTGTGGGCTACACCCATGCTGCTCTTACCCATCTGCACAGCTAAATTTGAATGATTCTGACTACTATATCTAATTTCTGCAACCCTTTTTGTGTCTCTTTACCGTTAGTGTCTAATTCTCAGTTCAGCACTTTCTCCACTCCTCCATACTCTGTTCTGAATCACAGTCCCTTCCCAGCTGCTGCACATCCCTGGTTGCTACAACCCTCTCCACTTTCTGTTTTCATCAGTACTATATGAGTTTCCAGTCCTTACGTCCATCATCTGTAGCCTCTCTTCATTCTTAATGGAGACTGTTTGTCAGCATACCACTTTTCCAACCCCCCCCAAATCAGCCTTTGCTGCCCTTACCAAACCTTTATTGCCCAGCTGAATTTCTGACTTCTCTGCAATAGGTTCACCTCTCCTAATGTCCTCTTCCCCCATTCCTACCAGTGATGGATGAAGGCAGAGACCAGCCCTTTCCTTCACTGCTCATATCTTCCATGCAGGTGGAAGTTCTTTGTTGAAGGGCAGTAACTGGGGAAAATTCCATCTCTCTTTTAACGTGGGGGTGTCAGCTGATCTGGCTGAAGGCAGTCTAGCCTAATAGTCAGAGCAGGCATCAGGAATTGACAAGTAGGGTCAGAGCTGGAATTGGTAGTCAGAAGCTGAAGCCAAGGAGGGATTCAAAGTAAGGGCAGGACAGAGGCAAGTCTGGGAGCAAGGCAAGGGCAGCTGGAATAAGGTAGCACAGAAGTAGGCACAGAGGTGGATGTTAGCACTGAGCAGCTAGTGAACTGCTGCTGGCCCCCACAGCCACAAATCAAAGCTGTGAATGACAGCCTTCTGTTGCTTGTGCCATCCCCTGGAGTTGAGTGGCAGGGTGTCCGGAGGGGGGCCCCCTCCCCCCGGCGCTCTTGGGTGTCTGGGTGAGGAGGATATGGAACTTGGTGAGGAGGGCGGGCAGTTACACAATGGCTGCAGCGGTGGTCTATAGTCTAGTTGCCTTTCCTGCAGCTCCACCAGGTGCCTCATCATGTCCATTTGCTCCCCCATTAGCCTCAGCATCTCCTTCTGTGTGTTCCGATCACGCTCACTGTATGCTTTCCCGGCCTCTGCCACGGAATGCTTCCATGCATTCAGCTGTGCCCTATCAGTGCGGGAGGACTGCATGAACTCGGAAAACATGTCATCGCAAGTGCGTTTTTGTCGCCTTCTAATCTGCGATAACCTCAGGGATGGAGTTGCTGTGGGGAGCATAGAAGCATTTGCAGCTGCGGGGGGGTGGTGGTGGGAGGGACAGTAGACTTTAAAGATGATACATTTCTGAGAACAAAATGGAGACTCTTTCACAGTGAATCAAGCAATTCACAGCAGGCAACACGTGTCTTAGGTACAAGATTGCATTTTGCCATTTATACTGAGTGCCTGCCGGTATGGTGACATATCACACACGGCTGGGCAACAGAATTCGGTTTCCAGGCAGCCATGGTAAGCCAAAGGGTACATGGGGTTGGCATCTTCCACGTTCATAACATGTGGGAATGGTTTCAAACTGCAGTGCCCTCCTTTCCCATAGCAACCAATGTCAGTTGTGTTTGCCTTTTAAAAGGAGGAGCTGTGGTTGCCGTTTAAAAGGAGGGGCTGCAATTTTGGGGTGGATGTGCAGCACACCCTTACCCCCCTGCATGGTTATTCTCCAGGATGATCCCTTTTAGCCAAGAGCAAACAGCCCAGCATGCCTGGGGTCTAATATGTCGGGGATCAGCAAACAGGGGATTGCTGTTCCCTTACAAAACTTCCCTTATTTCAGCCAGGTGACCATGAATGATATGACTCTCCTGAGGCTGACACAGAAAGATAAAGACTGAATGTTGCATGAATGCGACCAAAACCCAGGACCATTCGCTGCCCAGCTTTGTGCTGCAAATGATTCCAGACCACTTGCTCTTGGCTTGGCATGGTAAAGTGTCTTACCGTTGAGGATGAAATAAGGCAGCCCTCCCCAGAAACCTTCTGCAAAGGCTTTCAAAATACCTCCAGGAGAGCTTCATGAAGATGTCCTTGGAGGATTCCTGCTCCATCCCCAGACACGTTAATAGACTTTTCCATTAGCTGTCCAGGCTGCGAATGCATCCCAATTGTTCAGGGTAAATCAAACATTAAACACAATTGCTTTTAAGCCCTGTAGTGTCATTACATATGTACACTCACCAGGGGTTCCTTCTCCGCCTTCAGGTTCTGGGAACAATAGGACCTGGGAGGGTATTGGCTCCAGGGTGAGGAAAAGGTCTTGACTGCCGGGGAAAACTGATTTTCCGCTTGTCTGCTGAGCGTTCTCCTCCTCCTCCTCCTCTTCCTCATCCACAGAATCCTCATCCGTGTTGCGTGAGGCTGCCACCTTGTAGGTGTCCACGGAGAGTGTTGGTAGGGTCCTCCCCTAGAATGGCATGCAGCTGGTCATAGAAGTGGGATGTCTGGGGCTCTGACCTGGAGTGACCGTTTGCCTCCTTTGTCTTTGGGTAGGTTTGGCTGAGCTCCTCAGTTTTCACGCGGCACTGCTCTGCATCCCTGGTGTAACCTCTGTTCACTATGCCCTGTGCAATTTTGGCATATATATTAGCATTTCTTCTGTTGGATTGGAGTTCTGCCTGCACAGATTCTTCTCCCCATACACCAATCAGATCTAGTGTCTCCTGTTCGCTCCATGCTGAAGTTCATTTGAGACTGCATGGTCACCTGTTCTGCTGAGCTCACCACGCTGACCAAACAGGAAATGAAAGTCAAAAGTTCCCGGTGCTTTTTCTGTGTACCTGGCTAGTGCATCAGAGTTGAAAGTGCTGTCCAGAGCGGTTACATTGGAGCACTTTGGGATAGCTCCTGAAGGCCAATACCATCGAATTGCACAATGCTGCGTCTACACTATCCCATATTCAACCCAGCAAGGTCGACTTTAGCGCTACTCCCCTCGTCGGGAAGGAGTACAGCAGTCGATTTTAAGAGCTGTTTAGGTCGGTGGAACGGCGTTGGTTGTGTAGACGCATTCATTATAAAATCGACCTAACGCAGCTAAATTCAGCCTAACCTCATAGTGTAGACCAGGCCTCAGAGAGCAAAATCCTTTAGGAAATCACCCAGACTCTTCATTACCCTTATGAAATCGTGAGTGAGAGGGTGATCACAGGTTTTTCTTTGCTGTGTAGATGGAGCCATTGGAAGGCATGATTTATTCATTATGTATGACTTTAAGTTTACCTTTATAGAATCTCATCAGGCTGGAAAACCAGCATAATTGGAAATTACATGAACTAATAAAGTACGGTTCAATTCCCTGCTCCACCACTGACTTCCTGTGTGATTTTGGGCAAGTCACTTAGCCTCTCTGTGTCTGAGTTCCCCATGTGTGAAAGTGGGGTTAATAGCATTGCCTTGCCTCACAGGTGTTGTGCAGATTAATATATTAAGAAGAATGTGAAGAACTTTGAGATCTACTGATGTAAAAGCACTATATAAGACCTAGGTATTATTATCATCACTACTACAAATTCTTTAATAATAATACCTAATTTATAATGTTAGATGAATCAGTTCTCAGAAGACAGCACTTAAATTCAGAAGAAACTGAAAACATGTTTATTATGTTTTATGTTGTACAAAAATATTTATCAGTATTTTAAAAATGGGCTTGAGCCATAAAATTCTGATCTGGATTCCAAGCATCCCAGGGCTTGGGTTAGGTCCATTGTAGAGATAAGAGAAGGCTGTAAAATTCATACCAGGATTTAGATTTTGAAATACTCCCTCCTCTGAAGTGCTAGATGAACTACTATTTAGTTCTTTAAAGTGCCAAGTCAAACATCTCAAGCCTCTACAATTATAAGTAATGTGTGCTCAGGGTTTAGCTGATTGCGCAGGGTTTAGCTGATCGCCATATTTGGGGTCGGGAAGGAATTTTCCTCTGGGGCAGATTGGCAGAGGCCTTGGAGGTTTTTCGCCTTCCTCTGCAGCGTGGGGCATGGGTGACTTGCTGGTGGATTCTCTGCAGCTTGAGGTCTTCAAACCACAATTTGAAGACTTCAATAACTCGGACATAGGTTAGGGGTTTGTTATACAAGTGGATGCGTAGGGTTCTGTGTCCTGCTTTGTGCAGGAGGTCAGACTAGATGATCACATTGGTCCCTTCTGACCCTAAAGTCTATTAATCTATGAATCTATAATACTATATACAGGTTCTTTACTTGTTTAATAGTTTGAATTGATACATTTTATGGTTCACTCAGTATGGAGGTACAAGCAATTCTGCAATACTGGAACATACCTCTGGCTCCTACCATACTGTTCTTCGAGTGCTTGCACATGTCCATTCCAATATAGGTTTGTGCATGCCCCAAGCGCAGTCGTTGGAATTTTCTGCTCTAGTGGTATCTGTCAGGTCGGCTCCAGTGCTGCCTGGTGCCATGCATTCATAACACTGGTATAAAGGGCCCTGCTGACCCTGTTCCGCTTCATTTTCTTCTTACCACCCAGGACAGTGGCTGGAACTCCTTTCATTGCTCAGGCAATTCTTCCTAGTGGCTTTTCCTATTTCTTTAGTGTAAATAGTTACTGTAGTTTGGTAGTTAGTACTTAGTTCAAATAGTTGAATAGTTTTAATAGATAGTTTTGGATGCCTCCACTCTTCATTAGCAAGGTTGTCCGCCTTCCCAGAGCCAGGGCATACCTCAGTCATTGTGCATCAAGCCTTGCACTTCCTGTGGCAAGTCAATGCCATTGAGTGACTTGCTCTCAAGTTGTCTCAAGTGCTTAGGGGAATCTCACAGGAAAGACTGCTGCCAGATTTGCAGGGACTTCAAACCCTGCACCAAGGAGGACCGGGAAGCAAGGTTGAAGGTCCTTCTCATGGAGGCAGCCCTAAGTCCCACTTCAGAACCATGCTTCTTGGACTTGGCATCAAGCACCTCAGCTTTGGTGCGGAGCTATCCTCCCACCAGTCGTGAGTCCTGGCACCAATCTTCATCTCCGGTGCCAAGAAGAAACATAGAAAGCAGCAGCAGAAGAGTCAATCTCTGATGCCAAAGACAAGTAGGCATGGGGACCATGATAGAGTGAGACCTGCATTGGGTCACTCTTCCTCCCTGGCACTTCAACAACAGGTGCCTTCAGCTTCGGTACCTCCTCAAGTCCTGCTGATGCCAGCACAGGAGGCATCTTTTTCAGGCAGACAGCGTACAGGTCAGTTCACAGTACCGTTGACTATGGAGGCATTTGCAGTGGCCAGAGACCATGGACAGCTACAAGGGAGCGGTGCCGGGGGTACGGTGAGGCAGCTGCTGCACCTGCAGAGGGAGGAGGCCCGTGGCAGTCCCCCGCCCCAGAAGGCGACTCTGAGTCGACTGTGGGGTAGGGCTTATCCTGGCTGGACCTTCAGAGGAGCAGCCTGGGAGGGGCTTGGGTGAGTGTCAGGCCGGGGAAGAAGGGCTCCCCCCGCCCCCCCCCAGAGCTCGCTGCTGCCAGCGGGGAGAGGGCTGTGGGGAGTCCTCTTCTCTGACTCCTCGCCCCTGCCCCGGGGCTGCTTGCCTGCTGCACCTCAAACTCCTCATCCCCAGCCCAGCTCCTCACCCCACACCCTAACCCTCTGTCCTAACCCAGAGCCTGCACCCTATACCCAAATCCCCTCCCAGAGCTCGCACCCAGCACCCATCCTGCACCTCCTCCTGCACCTAACCCCCTGTCCCACCCCAGAGCTCACACCCAAACTCTCTCCCAGAGCCTGCACCTCAAATCCCTCCTGCACCCAAACTCCCTCCCAGACCCTGCACCCCCTCCTTCACTCCAAGCCTCTGACCCAGTCCAGAGCCTGCACCCAGCACCCAAACTCCATCCCAGAGCCTGCACCTGTCCCGCACCCAAACTTCCTCCTAGAGCCTTAGGCAGGTGTGTGTGTGGGGACTTGGACCTGTTCTGAGCACCACCAAAAATTATACAAACCTGCTCCCTCTGGTTTGTGGTTCTTCTGTTCAGCCAGTCAGCCACCCCACAGATCTTCATCAAATGCATTGTGGTGGCGGTGGCTTTCCTCAGAAAAAAGGGAGTTCATGTATTCCTATACCTTGACAATTGGCTAGTCAGAGGTTGGTTGAGAGCTCAGGTGGAATCCGACATCCATCTCATCCAATTGACCTGCCTACTGATAATCGACCAGAAATCCACCCTTGTCCCTGTCCAAAGGATAGAGTTCATTGGTGCAGGTCTTGACTCCATGCAGGCGAGGGCCCTACTTTCTGGAAGATCATTTTTGGTCAATTACAGCTCAGATTAGGTCCCTCCAGGCTCACTCAATCACAACAGCACAAAAGTGTCTGAGCCTTCTGGGCCACAAAGCTTCATGCAGATACATAGGGCAAAATGCGAGGCTACGTCTCAGACCTCTGCAAGCTTGGCTGACCATGGAATACTTTCCCTTGAGTCATCTCCTGAACTTGGTGCTCACTGTTCCCACTCAGGTCCTTGATTGACTTACGTGGTGGCTCAACCCCTGCATAGTATGTGCAGGGGTTCTCTTTTCGTAGCCTTAACCATCAATGTCACTAGTATCCAACACATCAGCCCTAGGCTGGGGAGCCCACCTAGGGTCCCTCTGGACTCAGGGCCTCTAGTCTCAAGAAGAGCTTTCCCTCCATATCAGTGTCAGGGAGCTCAGGGCAGTTAGCCCAGCCTGTCAGGGGCATTCCTACTTCACATTACAGACAAGATCATTTTGGTTCTCACAGACAACACAACAGCCATGTTCTACATCAAGAGACGGGGTGGAGCACTCTCTTACCCCTATGTCAGAAAGCAATCCAGCTGTGGGAGCTCTGCATTGGACAGTCTAGAAGTGTCCTACCTTCCGGGAATGCAGAACCAGCTGGTGAATCAACTCAGCAAGTCTCTCTTCTCTCACCACAAATGGTCCCTCCAATCAGACGTCACAAGGGGCATCTTCCAATGGTGGGGACTCCCCTTATAGTCCTGTTTGCTACTGAAACAACAGGAAATGACACCAGTTTTTCTCCCCGTAAGACTACAGCCCAAGGTCTCTAATAGACACATTCCTGTTGTCATGGACAAATCACCTGTATTATGCATTCCGTCCTACCCTGTTGATACACAAGATTCTGATGAAGATCAAGCAGGACTGAACACAGGTCATTCTCATGCCCTGGCATGGCCCAGACAACATTGGTTCACCACCCTCTTAGGCCTTTCAGTAGAGGCCCTGCTACTGCTTCCGCTACACCTGGACCTGATCTCCCTAGATCACAGTTGACTGCCCCAGCCAAACCTCAGCTCCCTCCATCTGACAGCCTGAAATCTCCATGGCTGAATCCTGAGAGCAAGCTTGCTTGGAGCAAGTCCGTAGAGTCCCACAAGGCAATAGAAAACCCTCCTACAAGGCCATCTACCTTGCAAAATGAAAACGATTCTCCATCTGGTTCTCCCAATGGGGAATTCCACTTATGTAGTCCTCACTACAGTTAATTTTGGAGTACCGTTTGCTTCTGAAGCAAGTTTTGGCCCTCTCTTCAGTCAAGGTTCACCTTGCAGCCATCTTAGCCTTCCATCCCAAGGTTAAAAACGGATCTATTTTTTTGCACAAGATGTTTCTGCATTTTGTTAAAGGCCTGGAGAGGGTATACCCATGGGTAAGAGAACCTATTCCTCCCTAGGATCTAAACCTTATCCTGTAGAAGTTCACAGGTCCACCATTTGAGCCGTTTCAGTGTGGTCGTTGTTGAACCTCTCCTGGAAAGTGGCCATCACTTCAGCCAGAAGGGTTTCAGAGATCCAGTCCCTTATGTCGTAACGCCCATATATGATCTTCAAGGATAATATACAGCTGCGTCCACACCCATCGTTCCTCTCTGAGGTGGTTTCACAATTCCACTGCAGTGGAAGCAATCTTCCTGCTGGAATTCTACCCTAAACCACATGCAAACAGAGAGGAACAGCGCCAACACTCTTTGGATGTTACATGGACTCTAGCTTTCTATGTAAAAGGACCAAACCATTCTGCAGATCGATTCAGCTGTTCATAGCGATAGCAGAAAGGATGAAGGGCCTTTCCATCTTCACCCTGAGAATTTCATCCTGGATTACTTTATGCATTCAGGTGTGTTATGAACTCGCAGGTGTCCTGCCTCCAGCTAACCTGGCTGCTCATTCCACAAGATTGCAGGCCTCCTTGGCCACCTTCCTAGTGCAAGTCCCTATTCAGGACATCAGAGCAGCGACCTGGTCATCAGTGCACACATTCTCAGTGCACTATGCCAGAGTGGCCGAACGGCAGCTCGCAAGCCAAATGCAGCTCTTTTACAGTTAAAAATGTAGCTTCTGGAACTCCCCAGGCCTCCCCATTCTCCACCTACCAGATTGTGACGGAGGTGGGGGAGAACTCGGGGCTTCTGCCTTGCGGCAGGATGGTGTGGCTAGGGACTTCTAACAGGGAGAGGGGTCTAGAGCAGGGGAGGGCAAACTATGGCCTATGAGCTAGATCCGGCCCGTCAGGGCTTTCAATCTGGCACCACGTCCCTGCAGCCCCTGGGGGAGGGTGGGGCAGAAGGCTCTATGCGCTGCCCCCGCCTGCAGGCACCACCCCCTGCAGCTCCCATTGGCCGGGAATGGGGAAACGCAGCCAATGGGAGCTTCAGGGATGGTACCCACAGGCGAGGGCAGTGTGCAGCGGAGTCCCCTGCCCCACCCCACTCCCAGGAGCCACTGCTGGACGTGCTGGCCACTTCTGGGAGCAGTGCAGGGCTGGGGCAGGCCAGGAGCCTGCCTTAGTCCTGCTGTGCACTGCTGCCACCCCAGAGCCACTCGAAGTAAGCGGCACCAGGCCGGAGCCTGCACCCTGAACCACTGCTGCACCCTGCACCCCAACCCCCTGCCCTGAGTCCCCTAACCCTCTGCCTTGAGCCCCCTGCTGCACCCCAACCCCCTGTCCTGAGCCCCCTCCTGCATTCTGCACCCCCCCTGCACCCGACCCCCCTGCCCTGAGCCTCCAACCCCCTGCCCTGAGCCCTCTGCTGCACCCTGCACCCCTCGTGCACCCCAACCCTCTGAGCCTCCTCCTGCACCCCAACCTCTTGCCCTGAGTCCCTTCTTGCACACTGCACCCCCTTCCACACCCCATACTCCCTCCTGCACCCCTGCCCCAGCCCTACATTCATGGCCCTGCATAACATTTCCCCACCCAGATGTGGCCCTCAGACCAAAAAGTTTGCCGACACCTGGTCTAAGGGCTTCAGCCCCACGGGAGGTGCCTGCTGGGTCTCAGGGCTTCAGCCCCAGGGGATGTGCCAGCTGAAGCCCCTAGCCCCACCACTGTGCTGCAGGGCAGAAGCCCCAAGCTCTGGAAGATGCACCCAGCTCTCAAACTTCTGAAGATTGTCATATGTGGCTTGGAAGGTCAATAAGTTTTGCCACCCTGGACTATGCCATCACCCAGCAAGCTAGAGATGATGCCAATTTCAGCCACACAGTCTTTTAGCCAGCCTGTCTTTGAACTCCAAGCCCACCTCCTGTACAACTGCTTGTGAGTCACCAACATTGGAATGGACATGTGCAACCACTCGAGGAAGAAAAAACAGTTACTAACCTTTCTTCAGCTGTTCTTAGAGATGTGTTGCACATGTCCATGCCAAAACCCACCCTCTATCCCTTTTTATTTGAGTCAATCGGTAAGAAGAAACTGAAGAGGAATGGGATTGGCAGGGCCCTTTTTACCGGCGCTATGAGTGCAGCAATAGAGGGTGTCAGAGCCAACCTGATGGATACCACTAGGGAAAAAATTCCAGCAGATGTGCTTAGGGCATGCATACACCTACGTTGGAATGGACATGTGCAACACATCTTGAAGAACAACAGTTACAGAAAGGTTAGTAACCATTTTTTCTTTGTTCTCTTTCCTGCAAGATGTAAATGTTTTATAAAACCTGATTTCTTTTTTTTTAAATCAGATCTCTGTTGATGGCTTCAGATATATTGCTAACAGCTGCAGTGAGATTAAGCACTTGGTAATCAATGATATGCCAACTCTTACAGACAAATGTATTCAAGTAAGAAATTGAAAACAACCTTGCATTTAAGGGAAATTTCTGCCATTGAATATGTGTGTACCTTTCACATTGACTTCAAAGGGAGTTGTGCACATGCAATCTAATAGGAGAATTTCACCCTTAAAGCACTTTTAACAAGAATATATTTTTTAAAACATCACCAAACAAATTGATCAATTTTCTTCCAGACCAGATTTACAAGTCCTTTTAACTCTTAATTCCTCTCAGAAACGTTCAACAGTTGTTCCATCTTTTCCCAGCTGTGTATTGGCACAATGAAAGCATAATCTCCTAACATATAAATAAGACTTATTTGGCTTTATTTTGTATAAAATCAAAGTTTAGCTGGCCATTAGTATAGAATATCAGGCCAATATTGTGCCACTGATTTCTTGCAGAGAACTTCCTGTTGACTTCAATGAAGAGTTCTGCATTAAAATCGAAGGCACAACAGGGCCACAGATATGGTAAAACAATTTCAAGCTTCTGCAAATCTAATTGTTAACTAGATGCATACCCTTGCATTTCTGCCCCTCAGCATACCTTAGGTCACTGATTTTTTCCCTGCTTATGTTTCAAATTATAATAAAAAATACAAGATTTTAAGTTGATTATCTGTACCATTGGTCACAGTTTAAAAGTTTAGTATTAAAATTGGGTTATAACTATAATGGAAGAAAATACAATTGTTATTATTAGATAAATGAACAAAATATTAGTTAGCTTTTGGCTATGTAACATACCACAGATGTGGTTGTTCTGTTTAATCATCCTTTTTTGTTTTCTTCAAAGGCTTTAGTTGAGAAATGCCAACAGATTATGTCTGTTGTTTTTCTGGACTCTCCACATCTTTCTGATGTAGCTTTTAAAGCCCTTGCTGAATGTAAACTTGTCAAGGTCAGAATTGAAGGTCAGTGACTTTACAATATTTCAGCAGAATTATTAATTTATGCTTTTAAAGTCTGATTTGGCTCATTTGAAAACAGCAGGAGCATTTCAGTTAATTTCAGTGGGGATTTGGATCAAGCCCTTAATGCATGGCTAATATGTGATTTATGCCTTCATGTATTTCAACAGGAAATAATCGGATTACTGATTTAAGTTTCAAGTTGATGAGCAAATCTTGCCCACAAATCAAGCACATTTATATGGCTGATTGCCAGAAGATTACAGATGTCAGTCTTAAGACAATTTCTCCATTGAAGTATATTCTTGTATTGAATTTAGCAGACTGTGTAAGGTAATAAATTACATCCAGTTTTCTGTGATCTATTTATTTTAGTTAAATGATTTATATTCCTCTTAAGGTGAATTGTTTTCAGATTTAAATGCTCTGACTGTGCTAATAAATATATTATTAATTTATTTTAAATATATTTTTGTTCCAAATATACCAAATATGTACCAAATACAAATACATTTTGTTCCTGTAGCATGTTTTGAAAAATATGTTGGATATAAATACTTATTAATACCCAAATCTAGCAAGGCACTTAAGCATCATGTAACTCTAAGCACATGAGTAGTTCCAGGCATGTACTTAAGTGCTTTGCTGGATTCAGGCCATAGTCAGGATAGTACGAAACAGAATAGAATGTACTGTGGGACAGGACTATTAGAGTTTAAGGGTGTTTTATTAGCTTCTGGAAGATGGAGGTAATGTATTCAGACTAGGAAGTACTAAGACATAAACAAAACTACCTTCTTTTTCGCAGCTATCAGCATAAAAGCAACAAGTTGCATTACTGCAGAAATATAGATTTGATGTAAAATCTGTTTTCAAATTTAAGTTTGTATTATGTTATTAGAAAAAAAGCCAAATAACAAATAGATTATGGGCCAGATCGTGGCCCAGGCTCCAGAACATCACAAAAGAACCCTAAAACTGTCCCCATTCTAAGTTTTGTGGTGTAGTGGATGTGTCAGGAGGGATGAGCACAAAAAATTATTTAAATCTTGGCAGTGGCACATTAAATAGTGCCATGCAATTGGGTTGCTGCTTATCTTGAGATTTCTAGGGTCATCCTCATTTTAAGGGGGCTACATTCACAAGCAAAAGGATGGCAACACTCTCATGGTGTTGTCCATCATCCCATCCAGAATACAGTAAGGTTTCTCCTGAGGCTGTTGTTAATCTTCCTGATCCCGTCCATCTGCTCTCGCTGACACCTAGAATGTGTAAGAGCTGTAGCATCTCATCTCTGCTGTGACCTGAGCTAGCTTTCCTATTTTGTACATTGTCCATATGTTCTAAAAAAACAAGTTTGGTTTTTGTCTTGGTGTTGAGCATGTCAGTCTTCATGCCAGTGGCTTCCTTTCAGCTTTCACTGCTGGCAATTGTACGGGTCATTGACTCCTGAAGGCAGGGGTGAAAGTAAAATGGAACTCTTTCCAGTATGAGGCTGCTCTGTCTCTCCCCTCCCCCGAAATGGGCAGGGCCTCAGGTGGAAGGGGCAGGGCCCATATGAGTTCCCTGGCCCATGCCACCCGGGGCTCCAGTGGCGATTAAAGGGCTCGGGGCTCTGGCCAGTGCTGCCAGACAAATCCCTCTGTCAGCGGCGGGGTGGTGGGGAGAACAGTCTGCCGACACAGACTCGGGGGATTGTTAGAGCATGCAAGCTGTCCTGCCATGACAAAGTACGGATACCAGAGTACAAAATCAACCACAATAAGACAGATATCATGACCTTTAATATTGCCTCACCATCACCAGTACAGACAGAGGATTATGTTCTCACCAATGTAGAAATATTGACATACTTGGGCAGCACCATCAGCCAGGACGGTGGAATAAACCAGGACGTTTGGAACAGAATCAGTAAAACCAGGAACACCTTCAGGAGCTTAAATACAGTCTGGAAATCATCAAAGTACAATGCCAAAACCAAACTCAAGATTTATCAGAGTGGCATACTTTCAACAATGCTTTATAGTGCAGAATGCTGGGAAATGAGAAAGTATGACATGTCCAAACTGTCTTTATTCCATACAACCTGCCTCAGAAAAATCCTCCGTATCTTTTGGCCCAGAACAATCTCAAAACAAGATCTGTTGAGACAGTGCAGCCAAGAGGATCCGAGCACCATCATTGCCAGGAGGCATTTGAGATGGATTGGCCATGTGCTTCAGATGGAAACTGATTCCATCAACAGAATAGCAATAAGATGGACACCTGAAAACAACATTGCAAACAGCTGTGGAAACCGAGCTGAAAAACCTGGGGCACAGCAGAGGAACCATTGAAAGACTTGCCAGAAACAGACAGAAGTGGAGGAGCTTCACGGCTGCCCTAAACGCCAGAGGCGTAATGGGAACATGATGATGATGATGATGATGATGATGATTCACAAGCAATTAAATCACTTTGGGGCTTGTTGATGCTGCATCACAATGTGATAACAATGCATGTAAATATAATTTATGTTGTGTTGAGATGTACCACAGAAGTGGCATGACATTATGATGGTGGAGACAGCTGCATGAATTTGCTTTAACACTTAGACCACATCTATACTAGAAGAATTTACCAGTAACATTTTTACCTACATAGAGCTGTTGATATTGTAACGTTGCTGCTGTGTGCGTGCACACTTTGCTGGTGCTGCCTGTCTGCACTGTGAGAAGTTGTATTGGCAAGACACACGTTGCTGTGGGTAGGTTTCCCAGTGCGCACTGCATGATCTAGCACACTGCCTTGTGGAACATTTAGGAAGTGCATTGTGGGATGTCAGCATTCCTGTCAAGAAATTGTATGGGAGCTTAGATTCAAGTTCCCACAATTTGCTCTACTCCAGTCTCCATCCCATAATCTCATATTTTTGTGCTGTATTTTTAAAAATTCCCACAATTATTTGCACCGGTTTTCAATCTCTCTGCCATCTCTCTGGCAGAAGCATAGATGGTGAACAGAATGCTGGAGTTCTTGTTTCTGTTGTAGTGACAGGACATCTGGGCCTGCTTCTTCTGTATTTGCAGCACCTCAGAGCTACTACAGGGGCCAGGCATGCAGTAGTGAAAATGAGAAATTTGAGCACGAGTGAATGCTGCAGGCAGGGAATGAAAATCGCCAGGTACAGCAGACATTCACCAGCTGCACATGGTGGAGTAGTGCTTCCGGTCCTGTGAAATGAGCATTGAATTGAGGGATCACATTGTGATGCAAATCTGGGATACCAGTGGAAGTTTGTAACGCAGAAGGCCACATTTTTGGAATTGTGTGCAGAACTTGTCCCAGTCCTCCAGCACAGAGACACCAAAATGAGAGCTGTTTTGATAGTGGGGAAACAGGTGGCAATCATGCTGTGGAAGCTAACAATACTGGATTGCTATCTGTTTATAGACAATCAGTTCCATGTTGGGAAGTCTGCAGTAGGGGCTGTTATCATCCAGGTGTGGAATACCATTAAAAATGTCCTGCTACACATGATTGTGGCTCTGGGCAATGTACAGTAAATAATAGATGGATTCAATGCTATGAGCTTCCCAAACTGCAATATGAGAGACATATCCTGAGTCTGTCTTGCTTCTGAATATACAAACAGAAAGGAATACTTCTTCAGGTTATGCAGACACTGGTGGATCCCTGAGGATGTTTCACTGACATTAACACTGGGCTGTCTGGCAAGGTGCATGATACCTGCATTTTCAGGAACACACAACTTTGATGACAAGTTGCATTCACAGAGATTTTCCTGGACCAGCACATTCACAGTGGTGTGATTGCAATCCCAACTGTGATTCTTTGGGGGTCCCAATCTACCCTTTGCATCCCTGGCTTATGAAACTACATGTTGGGCTCCTAGACAACAGTAAGAAAAGATATAACTATCCTCTGAGCTGGGTGCAAGATGATGGTTTAATGTGCATCAGGTAGATTGAAAGGATGGTGGAGTTGTCTCATGACTACACTGGATCACAGTGAGCCAAATATTCCTGTTATTGATGCACGATGTGTGACTCACATCATATTTGTGAGGCAAATAGGGAAACGTTACCAACAAGATGGAGGAGGGGAACTGGAAAATCTGTCTGATTTTGAACATCCAAACCCAGGGGCAATTACAAGAGCACACCAAAGTGGTATAAAGTTGAAGGAGGCTTTAAGAGCACATTTTAGATAGTGTTCTTTAGTAAGCCAGTATGTTGCTTTGTGTTTATTTGTGTCACTTTGCGATTAAATTGTAGTTTGCTACAATCCATGGTACGCCCACATCTTGAATACTGCATACAGATGTGGTCTCCTCATCTCAAAAGATATACTGGCATTAGAAAAGGTTCAGAGAAGGGCAACTAAAATGTTTAGGGATTTGGAATGAGTCCCATATGAGGAGAGATTAAAGAGGCTAGGACTTTTCAGCCTGGAAAAGAGGAGACTAAGGGGGGGATATGATGGAGGTATATTAAATCATGAGTAATGTAGAGAAAGTAAATAAGGAAAAGTTATTTACTTGTTCCCATAATACAAGAACTAGGGGCCACCAAATGAAATTATTGGGCAGCAGGTTTAAAACAAATAAAAGGAAGTTCTTCTTCACACAGCACACAGTCAACTTGTGGAACTCCTTGTCTGAGGAGGTTGTGAAGGCTAGGACTATAACAGCGTTTAAAAGAGAACTGGATAAATTCATGGAGGTTAAGTCCGTTAATGGCTATAGGCCAGATGGGTAAGGAATTGTGTCCCTCGCCTCTGTTTGTCAGAGGGTGGAGATGGATGGCAGGAGAGAGATCACTTGATCATTGCCTGTTGGGTTCACTCCCTCAGGGACACCTGGCACTGGCCATTGTCGGTAGACAGGATACTGGGCTAGATGGACCTTTGGTCTGACCAGGGCTGGTGCAACCATTTAGGTGACCAAGGCGGTCGCCCAGGGTGCTGAGATTTGGGGGGCACCATTTTCTTTGGCAGCGACCGCGGCGGCCGGATCTTCGGCTGCCCCTGTCGCCACTGGCATTTAGGTGGAGGGAGCTGGGGCAGGGGAGCGCAAGGAGGGCCGCCTGCAGCAAGGATGGGGAGGCACGCAGGGGAACTCCCCACCCCAGCTCACCCCTGCCCCACCTCCTCTCCAAGCACACCATGGTTGCTTCACTTCTCCCGCCTCCCAGGCTTGTGGCGCCTAAGCTGATTGGCACTGCAAGCCTGGGAGGCGGGAGAAGTGAAGCAGCGATGACGTGCTCGGGGTGCTCGTGCTCGGAGCAGGGGTGAGCTGGGGTAGTGAGCTGCCACAGGGGGACCACCTCAGGGCGGAGGGGGGGAGCTGCCACGGGGGGGGTGCCTCAGGGCAAGGGTGCAGGAGGAGGTGCAAGGTGGAAGTTTTGCCTAGGGCGCAAAACATCCTTGCACCGGCCCTGGGTCTGACCCAGTATGGCCATTCTTAAGTTCTTATGTTAATATACTGTTTGAATCGGGAGAGAGGATATTGGTTTGGGGGTCACATGGGGGTCCTATAAGACAAAATAAATCTTGATTTTCACAAACCAAACTTTACTGAACAATTATAAACCATAACACTTCTACAAAACCCCACTTAAAACCATTTTTTTTTAAAAAGGTGCTGAGCTTTCCTGTATGAATCACTTATCAGAGTAGGTTCACTCACTGGGGTTGAGTGGAAAAAATAGTGCAACACACTATGCTGGGAGACTGGGGGGGTCCTATGAGCCAGGCCCTGGAACCCTACAATTGTCCAAGCATTGCAATGGCTGCTGGGGTGCAAGTTTTTGGGAGATTTTTATCTGTATATGCTGTCCCAGGAGCTGCATAATGTACTGGTGGACTTCACTATGCACCTCCTGGTCCTTCTGCCTCTCCTCCAGCAAGTGCTTTCTCTATACTCCCCTGTTTTGTGGATCTTGAACCTGGAGCTCCTGAAGAGATCTGAGACCATGTCCTCCACTGACTGTTTCTTTTTCTTTTTGATCAGTTAGTCTTTTCAACAGGTGTGTGTGTGGGTGCCTCTCAAAGATACCTTAGGCAAGGTCACTGATAAACAACAAGACAGACAGACAGTGTGAGACTTAAAGGCTTGGCCTACAGAAAAAGATAAATGAGAAAATTCCCTAAAAAGTTCCCCTAAAAAAATCATAAAAATATGAACAGGATCAGACTTTCCAGGCTGCTTGCATTAGGACACTTGAGCAGCTCCCAGTATGGTGAGTGTATTGTGGGCACTTATCACAGCCTAAAGCAGTGAGAGGGGGAAGATCTACTGTGTGTCCTTGGTAATAAATATAGAGAGAGTGCAGTAAATATTGCAACATTTATTACAGGCAATGGTGATTCTCACTGAAAAAATCACTCATGAAGTAGTCAAAGGCCAAGGGAAGGCAACTGCTTAAGGCAACACAAAGCCACTGGGCCCTTATGCTGCTGGCCTCTTCACAGTGATGGTGCTGCCAACATGGGAGTTTCCTATAGCAGGGAAGAACCAAAGCAACCCTTCCAAGAAATCTCAAGGCAAAACTTAAAAAATAACTGCTTTAAAACTTTATCAAGATTGTGTCAGATAATAACAGGGAGATCTGTGGCAGGATCAACACAACACTCTAAAAGTGGAGGAGAGTGGTTGCCACTGCTTAGTCCTGCAGGTGAATTCAAGGCCAAGCTCTCCAGAGGCAGCGACAAACTGTCTTTCTACATCTGGATCCAATTACAGCATGCAAATAATTTGTTTTGGGCTTGGACTCTTGGATTGGAAAACCAGAGCTCTCTGCATGTTTTGACGTTTAAAATACATGTTTCCTGTATACTTTTAGCCATAGAAAATGAGGTAGTTTGAATGAGCAGTTCCTGGATTGCTTGCAAGAATTATTTGAAATTTTCTCTGTGTTTTATTTGAATGCTCAGATTTCAGTATCATGTTTTTCTTTTTCTGCTTGCAATGCATTTATTTATGTTGCTCTCTTTTTTGCATATGACTGCCAGTGCATGTTGTTAAAATAAACCAGGTTCTTTGAAATGCAATTCCTTTGGTCCCTGCCCATGCACTTTTGGACACTATTTTGAATGTGTGTAGGAAGGATTTTTGCGGCACGTGAACAATTTATTTTTTAAGCCATGAAACAAGTGGTAACAGTGGGGTTTTCCTCCAGGCTCATCTGGGTTAGATTTGGCTTACACTCCTAGCTCTCCGCGTTGTCTCCATCCTTCACATGCACCCTCCTCAACAAGTTCTTCATCGCTGGCCACTGCTGGGGTTCCTTCCTTCAGGTCTTGTGAGGTGTCCATGGTAATTTCTGGAGTGATGGTGGTGGTGTCCCCATCAAGCATGGCATCCAGCTCCACATAGAAGTGGTAGATATGGTGGCCAGCCCCAGATTTTTATTGGTCTCCCTTGACTCTTGGTGCAACTGATGCATTTCCTTCCCCTCCACCAAGGATGGCACATGAACCATTGACTGGGGGAGGTTAGCTCCCAGCCCTGCCCCTTCCACCCGAGGACATGCCCCTTCCATGTCCCCCCCCGCCAGAGCCCAGAGGCTCCTCCCCACTGCAGCCACCGGTCCCCACCCCAGGCTAGCCCCCCAAGCCCTGGAGCGCTGGCAGTGCGGCTTCGGTCCTGGAGCTCTGGCAGTGCAGCCTCAGTCCCCCTCCCGTTCCAGAGCACCGGAAGGGCAGCCTCCCCAAGTCCCGGAATGCCAGGAGGGCAGTCAGTGCACAGCCACAGCCCCTCCACCCCAAGTCCCCAAACGCCAGGAGGGCAGTCAGTGCACAGACACAGCCTCCTCCCCAGTCCCAGAACACTGGGATGGCAGGCAGCATGTGGCTGCAGCCCAAGCTGGGGTCACTGCACAGGGAGACTGGAGCTGCTGCAATGTTCCTTCTCTTCACTGGCTGCGGAAATTCAGGACTTCTTTCCTGGATCAGGCAGCGGCTTGAGGTTTAGCTGGAGTTTTGTGGGGAACTATAACTATGTGGTCATAGAGGTGTGCTTGCCAATGGGGGCTAGCCAGAAGAGGGGCACTTCAAAAATATGCTTGGTCTTTCAAAGTGGGGGGGGGGAGAAAGAGGGTCAGATTTCCAGTCTTTGGCTATGTCTTCACTACCCGCCATATCGGCGGGTAGCAATCAATTTCTCGGGGATCGATATATCGCGTCTCAGCTAGACGCGATATATCGATCCCCAAACGCACTCCTGTCGACTCCGGAACTCCACCGGAACGAGCAGCGGTAGCGGAGTCGACAGGGGGAGCCGCGGACGTCGATCCCATGCCGTGAGGACGGTAGGTAATTCGATCTAAGATACTTCGACTTCAGCTACGTTATTCATGTAGCTGAAGTTGCGTATCTTAGATTGATCCCCTCCCCTAGTGTAGACCAGCCCTTTGTGACGCCTGGGCAGCAAAGTTTAGAGCTGTCATTGTTTCTGGAATAGTGGCATTGTGGGACTGTTCCTGGAGGACTATTTTGCTGCTATAGGTAATCCAGTATCCACTTATACATTCTACCATTGCACCTGTGCCATTAGAGGGTTTCTTTTTCATAAGCAAAGCTATCAAATTCTTCCTCTGGCTACTTATTCAAATTCGGCTAAAATAAATGATATTGGGCAACTACCAGTTTCAGTCACGGTTTATCTGTAATGCTGGTCATCAGATGCAAATTATATATTAAATCATGTGGATTTGAAAATGTGTATGTGTGAATATGTTTTTGTATTTATATTTTAGAATCAGTGATGCAGGTTTGCGATCATTTTTAGAAGGATCTTCAGGGACAAAGCTAAGAGAACTGAACTTGACTAACTG
This sequence comes from Gopherus evgoodei, assembly GCF_007399415.2. NCBI lineage: Eukaryota > Metazoa > Chordata > Testudines > Testudinidae > Gopherus > Gopherus evgoodei. The sequence continues at coordinate 342,980,103 of NC_044322.1, forward strand.
CATCCATGTCACTGATGCCTCCCTCATGAAAATAGCCCAAAGGTACTGAACTATTGTGCCACCAGTGTTGATCTGGTGGTAATTATCAATTATTCTCTTAAAATATTATTTTATAGAAAATTAAATTTGGCAAGCTATAGGGCTCAACGCAAGGGTAACTGGGTGAAATTCTGTAGCCTGTATTATACAGGAGGTTAGATTAATCTATTGGAATCTTCTGGCCTCAGAATCTATGAAAATGATAGCTATGATTGAGAGTTCATCTCTACTAATTCAAAAAACTGGAAAGTGAAGTTCAGTAAAGTAAAACTTCTTAAAAGCTTGTTGCCAGGTGCAGGGCCAGCTCTAGCCATTTCGCCGCCCCAAGCACAGCGGCACGCTGCGGGGGGCACTCTGCCGCTCGCTGGTCCCGCGGCTCCGGTGGACCTCCCGCAGGCATCCCTGCGGAGGGTCCGCTGGTCCCGCGACTCCGGTGGACCTCCTGCAGGCGTCCCTGCGGATGGTCCGCTGGTCCCGTGGCGCCGGTGGACCTCCTGCAGGCGTGCCTGCGGATGCTGCACCGGAACCACGGGGTCGGCGGACCCTCCACAGGGACGCCTGTGGGAGGTCCACCGGAGCCGCCTGCCGCCCTCCCGGCAACCGGCAGAGCGCCCCCCATGGCATGCCGCCCCAAGCACGTGCTTGGCGCGCTGGGGCCTGGAGCCAACCCTGGCCAGGTGGCAGAGATGTCTTTAATTGTCAGCATTTCAAAGCTACATTTTTTAACTCAATAAATATGCATAACCATGGTTGTACAAACTAATGAGAGCTGCATGGCAAACCCCCTCCACATCAAGTTATAAATATAACCTTCAATAGGATTGCTGGGAGGAGGACTGGAGGAGTGCTGGCTGTATATCTGCCAAAAAGTCATCTTGCAGTTGCAGGACAAGATGGCGTAATGCAGGCCACTGTTAGTTACTCCTCTGAGCAGGAGCAACGTTCATGATTTGCCAGTGTTTGCTACTAACAGCATGCATGTTAACATGCTGGGTGATGCCTGTGTCTTTTAGCTGGCAGACAAGTCTCCTTTGAGGCCATGGAGTGTGGACTAGGGCACTGTCTGGGTGTACCCCTATTGCTCTTTTGAGCACTAGAAGGGTTCCTATCTGCTGACTGTAAAAGAGGAAGAAGCTCTTAATACTTTTTCCTCTTGTAATGCACCTACCCAGAAAAGAGGGGGTCTAGCACAACATAGTTTATTCAAAAAGAGATTTGTTGGATTATTGTCATTTAATGTGTTTAAAATGTACAGAATTATTTTTCCAGAAAAAAAATGCATGAAATAGTAGATTTCATCCATAGTGTAGAATCAAGATGAGCTAGGCCCAAAAGAACTGATATGTAGTTCTGATGTTCAAAATATAAGGAAAACTTGCCTACAGTGTTGTTTAAGAATATATGTTTTGAAACAGATATTGTCGGTAGTTTAACCTTGGATCAGTGTTTTGTTAAAAACCTACATTGTGTAGAACAGTAAATATTCTGTAGAATTTGGATATTTTAAGGCTATTACATAATCTTATGTCTTGATTATATGATCTTATTGCCATTGGCTGGAGTGGCTCATAACCTTGAATGCCTTCCTCAGGGCAGACTATCAGAAACAGGGCAGATGCCCCAAATTGGCAGTGTGCTCTGTAATTAGATTTCACTTCAGATATACTCTCTGTGTCACGTTTAGAACTGTGAGTAGCCCCATTGGACAGAATAGCTACTTACAGTACTCAGCACTATTCCTGGCAGTAAGTGTTTGCAGAACTGGGTTCTATTTCTTACGTGGAGGTGTAAGCAATGTCCTACAAGCGGATAAATTGCAGTCCAAGTTTCTGATTTTGGGCAGTGTTTGATTGCTGTTTGTTCTTCATATTTTGGTTATAGTATTTGTTGGTTTCTAATTTTTGTAGCTCCATACATAATTATGTATTTTTCAGTAAGTCATGTATCCCCCTCAAATCTTACTGAAACTCAGTGGGAGCTGGGTGCCTGATTTCTTAGGCTACCTTGAAAATCCCAGCCAAAGATATTACAAAAAATGTACACAGGGCGACTCTAGGTATTTTGCCGCCCCAAGCACGGCAGGCAGACTGTCTTTGGCGGTTTGCCTGCGGGAGGTCCCCGGTCCTGCAAATTCGGCTGCACTCCTGCAGGAGGTCCGCCGAAGCCTCAGGACCAGCAGACCCTCCACAGGCATGCCGCCAAAGGCAACCTGCCTGCCGCCCGCACGGTGACCGGCAGAGCGCCCCCCGTGGCTTGCCTCCCCAGGCATGCACTTGGTGTGCTGGTGCCTGGAGCCGCCCCTGAATGTACATAACATAATACGTTTGCATAATGAAGTGGAAAGCTCACATTTCTGTGTTTTAATTTAGGTGCCATAGTCTGACCTACCTGAATATGCGTTACTGTGAAAGCGTGACTGATGCTGGGATTGAAGCACTGGGAAACATGACCTCATTGATATCTATTGATATTTCTGGAACCACTGTCTCAGATATGGTAAAACCCCATAAAAGAAAATCAATGCATCTTACCTAGATATTTTTCCTTAGTAACCCACACCCCATTTAAAAAAATCACACAGATATTAAGTAACGAAGTTACCGTATCTTTAAAATATTCTGTAAAGTTTTGTAGACTGTTCTGTACTGATGAATTTGATACATTTCAAGAACAGTTTCATAACTGCAGTAGTGTTTTAGCTTAAGAAAGGGCAGTGTAGTAACTGGGCTTTGTGAAGGGATCTCTGTGGGGGTTTGGAATTCAATCCCTTGATTTACAGACAAGCCATGGAGTTGCAATTCAGACCCTCCACATTCATTGTTCCATGCCATGCCTCTTTGCAGCTGCTATGCAGGATTTCTGCGCCTTTGGATTCACATAACTCTAAACTCAGTGGCCCTACCCCCAAACTGCCTTACATACTGCCTTTCTAAGGGGCTGTGCGCAGTGACCGTTTCCCTTCAGCACCCATCCCTCTTTGACTCAGATCCTGGAGCATCCAGGGGAAGGCCAGGAGCTGGACGAGGGATATACACATTGCCCAGGGTCTGGAGGGAATTCTGCTGTAAAGGTCATACAGACCAGGGTTGAATTTCTCATTCTATAGCCCTTTTCCAGGGAGAATTAAGCTGGTTGCAAATCAAAATGTTCATCCTGTGGGAAATTCTAATATTGTAAACATTCTTTTCATCCCGAATCAAGACAAAAAATTGAAATATTGAAATTTTTCATGGAATGGAAAGTTGCCAAAAAAATCAATTTGGAACATTTCATTTTGACATTGCATATTGAAATGTATTGATATTCCCAAATCTAAATATTTCATTTTTGATGGTTGAACTGGCCTTAAATGTTTTGTCTTAAGTTGCTAGGCTTCCCAGCCAGAAGGGGGTTTTTCCCAAGACACACATGATCAGATTACTTCTATGCTGCACTATGTTGTTCAACCAGTGAGGGAAACTGTGGTGCATCATGGGAGATGTAGTCCAGTCAGGGAGCCCACCTCATGAAGGCGAATGGAGACATGAGGCACGCAAACTACAACTCCCATGAGGCTTGGCTGCAGTTCAAACATACACAGATTTATGTTGAACTGATCCAAAACAAAATGTTTCAATATGGTTTGGCAAATGGAAATGTTTTGACTCAGGTTGATTAAGCTTGAGGGAAAATTGAAAAAATTAGAGTAAAATATTTCCAAAGGAAATTTTGAATGTGTGAAAACTGCATTTTCTATCGAAAACATATTTAGATAGAAAATTTGTAACAGCTCTAATAGAGAGGCCCCCTTACATTCTGCTCCAAGGTATAGCTGCTAGTGAAAGAAGCTCTGGCAAGGTAGCTTCAAAGATGTCAAGTTGCCGGGAGCAGGAAACAGCCATAGAGGGCCTTGGAGCCAAGTTATACACGTGGGGCTTCCACACAGATGTTCATGGCTCTTGGCAGATCCTCCAGGATCCACAGTGTTAGGAGCCAGGTCATTTGCTTCTTCAATAGGAGTCCAAACCCTACTCTCCTGATAGAGAAGTCTGGAAGAAACTGTGAGAGAAACCTCTGCAGTAATTTCTTTCCCCTGGACTCCTTACTGTATGCTCTGCAGTGTTGACTCAGACCCTGTTTATGCAAACCTGTGAGCAAGAAAATCAGTGTTTGGCTCTAAAGCAGTATTTGTTCAAAAGCAATTAAAAACTACTTATCCTTGATGGAGGCATAGAAAAGGAAAGAGTAACCCAAATAACAAGAATGGGGAGAAAAACAAGGGATTTTAATTTAATTTAAATATAATTTAGCCAATGTTGGTATTTTTATAGTATATTTTATGTGAGATTTGGAATTCTTGGAACTGTGAACTGTAAAGTTTTATAATGTAAGAATATTCTTTTGATTTTCTCCTCTTTTTTGACCACAGTCAGCCAGTTAAGATACTGTATGCTGCTTCTTATTCTGATTTACATGCAGCAGAGCCCCATGCTGCAGGCAATCATCCAAACTCTGTTGCTGACACTACATTTTTCAGACATTCAGTTTTCCCTCCTCCCACAAGACAGATAAATTAACCCTGAAATTTACCATTTATCACTGTAGTATACAGTGTTATTGTAGCTGCATTGGTCCCAGGATATTAGAGAAACAAAGTGGGTGATGTAATATCTTTTATTAGACCAACTTCTGTTGATGAGACAGAAGCTTTTGAGCTTACACAGGCCTCTTCTTTAGGTGTAGAAAATGTACTCAGGCTTTGTCTACACTGCCACTTTACAGTACTGAAACTTTCTCACTCAGGGGTGTGAAAAAACACTCCCCCCCTCCGAGCAATGCAAGTTTCAGCGCTGTAAAGTGGCAGTGTAGACAGTGCACCAGCGCTGGGAGCCAGGGATCACTCCCCTCATGGGGATGGGTTTTTTTTACAGCGCAAGGAGAGCTCTCTCCCAGCACTGGTGCCATGACTACGCAGCCACATTAAAGCGCTGCCATGGCAGCGCTTTAACATTGCTAGTGAAGACATGCCCTCAGAGTGTCATGGCTAAATATAAGGTGGAACAGAATGTTTAGCATAAATAGTTAACCCATATTTCAAGGGACCATTCAAGATGAAGTGGCCCTTTAACACCTCTCCAGTCATGGGGAGCGGTAGGGGAGGATTGAAATGAGTTACAGATTGTTGTAATAAGCCATAAATCCAGTGTCTCTATTCAGGCCATGATTTTTAGTATCTAGCAAAGTTTAGAATTTAAGCTCCCAAGCGTGTCTTTTGAAGGTGTTGTTCAGGTTTCATTGGAGGATGTGGACTGAGAGGTCTGCTATAGAGTGATCTCTTCGTGAAAAGTGTTCACCCACAGGTGATACAGTATTTTTGTCTTTTATCATTTTTCTGTGTGTTTATTCTAGAGCATAGTGATTGTCTGATTTCACCCAGATAGTTGCTTTTGGGGCATTTAGTGCAATGGATGAGGTTCATCACATTATATGATAGGCATGTGTAGGATCCATAGATCTTGAAAGGTGTGGTGTGGGAGAGTGTTGATCATCATAGAAGTTGATGCTAGTGTGGGAATGTTCTAGAGAGAGTTCAATAGATGGGCGGTGGTTGGTGAAGTTGTGGTCGAAATCTTTCTGGGAGTTTAAGTCATCTGTCCAGAGGATGAAAATAACATCTGTGTATACCAGGTATATCATTAGTTTTGTGGTGCATGTGTCCAGAAGTTCTTCATAGTGGCCAATGAAGAGGTTGCCATATTGGGGAGCCATTGGCTGTTCCTATGGTTTGGACAACATTTCTGTTATTGGATTTAAGATTGTTATGGCTGAGAATGAAGTGGATGAGTTTGGCAATATGTTTAGGATGGATATCATCTGTAGGTGAACACTTTTAACAAAGTGTTTACCCTATATCCGACGTCTTAGTCCTCATCCTCAAAAGAAACCTGCACAACACCTTCAAAAGATGAGCCTGGGAGCTTAAATTCATAACTTTTCTCGATACTAAAAATCACAGACTGAATAGAGACACTGGATTTATGGCTTATTACAACACTCTACTTAACTCTCCCCCATTCCCTTCTATGACTGGAGAGGCGGCAATGGGCCATTTCATCTTGAATGGTCCCTTGAACTATGTATTAATTATGCTAAACATTCTGTTCCACCTTGTATTTAGCTGTGATATTGAGTACTTTTCCCAGACCTGAAGAAGAGCTGTGTGTAAGCTTGAAAGTTTGTCTGGCTCACCAACAGAAGTTGGGTTAATAAAATACATTACCTCACCCATCTTGTCATTCATCATTGTAATAATTTCTGAACTAACTGCTAGCAGTGGCCATTACACTGTCATTCTCTGTGCTATATACTGTACCCAGAGTATACATCATCTCCTTACATCCTGAGACATGCTATGAAAAGTCATCTAACAACTTTTTGTTTAATTTGTGTGTGCTTTGAGTTTTTGATGGAGTGATTAATTTAAACTTATTTTATACACTTTTTATAGTAATATAAATGAAGTTCAAACAAGATAGATATTTACACTTTTAATTTAAACTTTTTAAGTACTGTGCAGAAGTTAGTTTTGAATACTGAAGTAAAGAACATCAGGTTTCAAGCCCAGTGGATCCAACACCATTAAATGATGCTACTTAGGAGAAACCATGAGGGCCAAATTCTTTTCTGCAGTCTGTAAAGTGAATCTCTGTTGCATATTCTTCAAGTATTCTGTCCTTATGATGGAGGTTAGAATTGCTGCACTGCATACATACATAATATATTTTGTATAGTGGTCAAAAATCATATGCAATCTCTGAAAATGTTTTGATTGGATTACTGGGCTGAGAAACCATAAATAGGAGCCTAAATTCAAATTCCTACTGCCATATTTAGCTATTTGACTGGTTTTCAAAACTAGCAATACTCAACAGCTTCCATTGCCTAACTATAGATCTAGGAGCATAATTTTGAGAGAGAAAAAATGGCCATTCTGGATAAAGAGGACACTTGACCTGTTGCTTGTATGGAGAAATTTGTTGACACTTGGAATTAGATTTAACAAAAGACACAGTTTTTTATAGAAGAATATTTCAGGATCCCCATTGGACCCACTGTAATGAATATTGTAGTGCTCTTAGCAAATCCATTTTCACTCTGTCCCATGCCTGTGACCGTTTTAGAATCATTGCCATGTGGTGCTTGAAGAGGTAAGCTTCTTTTCTAAGCTTTTCTTTCCAAATGTTAGGCCAGTTAGTCAAAACAAAACAAGAGTGCCAATGGAAATACAACAAAAATTAATCATTGTAAATATTCAAGCAGCAGTATTATTCTTAGCAAATGTATTTGTATTGTATGCAGGGAAAAATACTTAATTTATTAGATATTTCAGCAAGTAAACGCATCAAAAGGGCCCTGATTCAACACATGCTTACAGTGTAAGCATGTGTTGAATCAGGGCCCAAGATTCGTGATGAACAATGTAAGAAGCTGATATGATGCCTTTTTCTGTTCTTGCTTTGTTATATTTCATAATGATATTGTGGCACCGTTACTATGGAACTTATCTTAATTTGCTCATTAGGTTTCAGACTGTTGCTCTCACTCACCTGAGGCCCAACTGTGTTACTCTTGGTCACAACATTAGCACTTATGAGAGTAGTCCAGTTGGGACCACCTGCATGAGTAAGTACTCACTAACACAAATAAGGACAGCACAGTTGAGTCCATTGAAATCAGTAGGACTACTTTTGAAGTTCTAGTTAGCCTGAGACAGAATGACAGAACCTGGCCCCAGATAATTTTGTGATTAAAAATTTAACTGAAAAAAATGAGATTTCTTGATGGGTTACTACAGTTTTGATTCTAAAAAGCAGATAGGAGGAATTTCTAGTCCCTGTACATATTGTATTTTTGTGAGCTTGAGCCTGCAAGCCCTTGCTTTCTCATGGGGCCTAATCCAGTGCTCAGTTAGGTCAATAGGAGTCTTTCCACTGACTTCAGTGGATATTGGATCAGGCTCATAGTGTTTACTCTTCCCTATAGAGCCATTGACTTCAGTGGGACTGAGTGCAGGAATGAAGGTTTGCAGGATCAGGCACCAAACCGGTAACATCAAAAAATATTGTTAATGTCAAAGGAAAATGTGAATGTATTCAGTTATTTTCATTTAATAGAAGACCATCAGGGTTAATAATGTTTAAGACACTTTCCATTCAGTTACAGTGTATGTTACTTTTGGGAAATTGTTTTTTTCCCCTTTTACAAGACTTAAAACGTGCTATGATAGTAGCAAGGAAGTACCTGATATGCACATTTTCAAGCAATTTCCTGTCTGCAGTATTTCCAAAGTACATCTGCAGTACTTAAAAAATATAAATGTCTTCATTTCTGTTACTTCTGCCTTTCCTCCATGGAAGAGGGGATTCAGTATTATGTCTATGCTACCCTTTTATTGCCTTGATACACAGGTCATAACTACACTTAATGGAAACGTAAGCTATAGTCTAACATTCTTGTGTCTACTGTTTTTCATTAAAAAAGGATACAAGGATTTTTGATGTGTCTGGGAACCAGTAAGTTTCAGACATATCTCAGCCCAAAGACATACAGTACAATCTTCTGAAAATAATGGGATATGAGCAAGGACATAGCCTATATTCTAATACCTCTCAAATGTATTTTATTGAAGGGAATCTTTTGTCTTTTCAATTTTACATTTCAGAATACATTTCCTTATTTATTAATAATCAAAATGATTTTGATAAATAACACATGTATTAAAAAGTCACAAGAATGTTTTTGTAACAAAGATATTGTTCTTCTTCCCCTCGTACTCCAAAATGGTTGCTCAAAATTTTTCCAAAAAGCAGTTTCGGGTTGCAAGCAACTCTGAGAAATTTCAGCCTGAAGATTAAAGTTTTGGAATGTTCTTCTTTGAGTGTTTGCAGACATGTATTCCACTCAGGTGTGTGTGGGCTGAAGCTGGAGAACATTGCTGACCAGTACCCATCAGGGCGGCGCTTGTGCCCTCTGGCTCTCATAGCCCCTCCCATGGCTATATAAGGGCCATAATGGTCCGTATAAAGGCGGTGCTGCCCTGACTCCCCTGCATTCCTTCTCACTGCCTGCAGCTTCGGTCCAAGCTTCCTGTACAGATTTTACCACACTGTTTCTGATGACAACAGTGAGACTGTCTGTAAAGTTAGTAAATAGTACCCTTGTAGTTAGTACTTAGTTTAAAAATTAGTTCTCTTTATAATGTTACATAGATATGACCTCACTAGGGTTTAAGTACAGTCCTTTGTTTGGGGTGGCTATTCCCAGTAATGACCTCCACACGTGGTGTTTGTTATGTCTAAGAGAGGGGTATTAAAGATCTTCTATTAAAGAAAAGTGCTCCATTTGCTTTAAGAAAATGACTCAGGAGACCTGGGGCTTACATTTAATACAGCATCTCATGGAACTTTTGTAGTGATAATCAGAACGGCCCATTTGAAACAGTTGACAAGAAGGTGTAAGTAACAGTAAGGGAAAAATTAATAGGGGAAATAGTTTTTACTTTGTGTAATGACCTATCCACTCCCAGTCTTTATTCAAACCTAATTTAATGGTGTCCAGTTTGCAAATTCCGTTTCTACAGTTGCTCATTGGATTCTGTTTTTGAACTTTTTTTGTTGAAGAATTGTGACTTTTAGGTCTGTAATTGAGTGACCAGGGAGGTTGAAGTGTTCTCTGACTGGTTTTTGAATGTTATAATTCTTGACGTCTGATTTGTGTCCATTTATTCTTTTGCATAGAGACTGTCCAGTTTGGCCAATGTACATGGCAGAAGGGCATTTCTGGCACATGATGGCATTTATCACATTGGTAGATATTCGGGTGAACAAGCCTCTGATGGTGTGGCTGATGTGATTAGGTCCTATGATATTGTCCCTTGAATAGATATGTGGACAGAGTTGGCAATGGGGTTTGTTGCAAGGATAGGTTCTTGGGTTAGTGTTTTTGTTGTGTTGTGTGTGGTTGCTGGTGAGTATTTGCGCCAGGTTGGGGGGCTGTCTGTCATGCATCTGACAAAGTGGGTATCCACCCACGAAAGCTTATGTTCCAATACATCTGTTAGTCTTTAAGGTACCACTGGACTCTTTGTTGCTTTTTACAGATCCGGACTAACACGGCTACCCCTCTGATACCTGATAACGCATGTTATTGCAGCTTCAAGTTGCCAGTATATGATGACAGTGGCTACAGTTCTGGCTGAGATCTCGATGCAGCACTGGACTTCAGTCAGAGCAGGGTGTTTGGTAGCCCTAACAGATTTGGCCCCTTCATTACTGGCAGGCTATTCAGGGGACTCTTCATACTTGAGGTTGGGATCATCTGCTTCTTCCCCATCTCCTTCCAAGATCTGGTTTTGCAAATCTTTTAGATCTTCTATGATGGAGCATTATTGGTAATGAGACTGACTGGGGGATAGGAGTTCTTGGCCCAGTGCTTATTGGCCTCTGGTACGCTACTCATTTCCAAATTGGCCTCCTTGTGATCCATGGACTATCTCACATTCTTCAGGAGCCCAGTCAACTTCTCATTCTAACCTGAGATCACTGAATCATCTGGTTGCTTCATCTCCTGCCCGGCCTAAATGGGAGGCACAAATCAATATTGCCCCTGCTGAATTTCCAATACAGCAAGAGGAACAACTTTTGCTTCAGAAGGAGGTTCTTACTCCTCCACCTCTGTCATCCTCTTCACGAGATGATTCCCCAACCGCAGGGTCATCCTTCCTGGTTCCGGAAGACTTTAAGGCTTATCAGGATTTTCTAAGGAGGATGTCTGCAGCATAGGGTATCCACACTGAGTTTGTCTAAGAGAACACCCATAAATTGCTGGACATTCTGCAGATTTCAGCCCAGGAAAGAGTAGCCTTTCCTATATATGAAGTTATCTTGGACCTGGGAAGGTCCCTGTGGCATACACAGTGTCTGTGTCTGCTACACTGAAATGCCGGTGCAAGGATTTGAGTGTTTCTTCTCACATCCAACTCCCAGTTTGCTTGTGGTGACTACTGCTAATGAGAGACTGTATCAAGGCAGATATAAATCCACATCTAAAGATAAAGAAGCCAAGACATTGGATTTAATGGGGAGGAAGGTTTATTTTACATCTTCCCTCCAGATGTGCATTGCCGGAGAGCAGGCACTCTTGTCTAAATATAATTTTGTAAGTTACCTGGGGATGTCAGGGAAGAGTTCAAGGCTTTCCTGGCAGAGGGCTGTCTAGTGGCATAGACATCTGTGCAGTCAGCGCTCGATGTGGTGGACTCCTCATTTAGGATTATGGCCTTGGCAATAACAATGAGGAGGCCTTCTTGGCTGCAGAACTCTGGCATTGCTCCAGACATGCAACAGACCATAGAAGATTTATTGTTTGATGGATGGACTTTGTTTTCTGAAAAGACAGATGAGACATTACATTCTTTTAAGGACTCCAGGGCTACATTGCACTCCTTAGGATTTATACCCCGGCAGTTAAAAGGTGACAGCAGACCTATTCGCTGTCACCCAGAGAGTAATGGAAATGCAAATGTGTAAGATATCGCTCCATGATCATGTACCAAATGAGGAGATCAAAAGGTGTACAGAGGTGACCAATGTAGTGCTCGTGATGTATGATGCAAAGTGAAGATGGGTGGGTCATGTAGTCTACAGGCAAGACAATAGGTGGACAACCTGCATCAGTAACTGGATCCCCAGAAGCCAAAAGTGACGGCTAGGAAGACCAAAAATGTGCTGGGCCGATCCCATGACAAAACTCTTTGGCCAGAAATGGAAAGAACGTGTTCGCACATCTGAACTGGATATATGCTTTTCCTCCTATTCCTCTCATCTTTCAGGTTATCCTCAATCAGAAGTTGGACCATGCCAAACTGGTTCTTATTGAGCTGGCTAGGCCAAGACAGTGTTGGTTCTCTGAACTTCTCAATTTGTCTATTTAACATCCCAGACCTCTTCCTCTATTTCCCGAACTACTGACTCAGCACCACAGCCAAGTTGCACATCGTCTCTGAGCAGTCTACATCTCATGGCCTGGATAGGGTATGGCTAGATGAGGAGGAAGGTTAATGTTTGGGAGTAGATAGGAGGGTCCTATTTAACATCGGAAGCCATCTGCTAGGACTACCCGTTGGGCCAAATGGAAGAGTTTTTCAGTTTGGTCAATATCTAAGGAAATTCCACTAATGTTAGCTCACGTTCAGGACATTTTACATTATTCATTACATTTGAAGTCCTTGGGTCTGTCTCTTAACTGATCGAGGGTTCACTTGGCAGCGATCTCGGTGTTCCATCAATCAGTTTCTCCAGACTCTGTGGTAGTGAAATTTCTAAAAGGTATTGTCTGCCTGCTTCGGCCTGTAATTGTGGGACCTTAATACTGTACTGGCTGCCCTCATGGGTCTTCAGTTTGAGTCACTAGCAACTTGCTCATTGTCTCTCCTTTCCCAAAAGACAGCCTGTCTTCTTGTTATAAACTTTCACAAAAAGAGTCAGCGAAGTGCAGGATCTTATGGCAGGGCCTCCCTACTCAACTGTTCAGAGACAAAGTGTCCTTGAGGCTACATCTGAAGTTTTTGTCCAAAGTAGTTTCACAGTTTCACCTTAATCAGGTTATTTATTTGCCTGTATTCTTTCCTAAGCCATGTTTGAATGCAGATGAACAGGAACGTCAGACATTAGATGTGAGATGATGCCTGACATTCTGTCTGGAAAGAACTATATCATTTTGTTCTCAGCTTTTTATCGTTTATGCGATCAGATGAAAGGTCAGCTAGTATCTGCAGAGACAATCTCTAGGTGGATAATTTCCTGCATTACCACAGGTTATGGAGTAGCTCAGACCACACCCCCACAGATTTTATAGGCTCATTCAACAAGGGCTCAAACAATATTGATCACATTTCTCAGCGATGTTGCAGTTTTGGACATTTGTAGGGCTGCTGCATGGGCTTCTGTACAAACTTTTGCCAAAAATTTGGTGTTCGCCACAGAATCTAGGTCAGATGCAAATTTTTGGTAAGGCAGTTCTGCAGTCATTATTTAAGCAGACTCTGAGTTCCACCTCCTACCAGTACTGCCTGTGAGTCACCTGAGAGAGGGAATACATCTCTGCAACCACTCAAAGAAGATAAGACGGTTACTTACCTGTACAATAATGGTTGTTCTTTTAGATGTGGGTGCAGACAGATATTCTATGATCCACCCCCTGTCCCTCTACATGGAAGTCTTTGGTCTCTCATTCTGGTGTGAAGGAACTGAGGGAGGTTGGGGAGGTGCCACTCTTATGTGGCCATGGGAGGGGCTATGAGAATCAGAGGGCGTGAGCACCATCCTGATGGGTACTGCTAAGAATAGTTCTCTGACTTTGGTGCATGCACACCTGAGTGGAATACATGTCTGCACACACATCTTGAAGAACAGCAGTTACAGTGCGTGTAAGTAACCATCTTTTTTAAACAACTGAAACCAGGAGATTAAAATGGAAATGTTTAATCAACCTTTACTATAGCAGTGGCCGTTTATCCCTCTAAAACACAGATAAACACAGCAATATTTTAAAAATACGTAATCCTTGAAAAATATGATCTTAAAAATCTTCCTAAAAACTCCTTTTTGGGGACTAGCCTTCTGCTACTGATCAGCTTCTGTGTGTTTTTGCTCTCATAAGGTCTTCAGGGCAGGGATGATCTTGTTCTTTGTATGTTTGCAAAGTATCATGCACACTTCTAGCACTGCAGAGATGATAAAATAATACATACTTTTTGATAAGATTGTAAATACATTTGAAAAATATTTGTAGGCCTTTCAAGCTTCCATTATTGAGCTGAAGCATGTGTACTTAGGGGCAAAATCTACTTGCCTAAGTCCTGGTCTACACCTAAACATTAGATTGACCTAGCTACCTCAATCAGAGCTGTAGTTAGGTTGACCTAACCCCCATTGTAGACACAGCTAGGTTGATGGAAGAATACTTCTGTTGACCTAAGTACCACCTCTCGGAGAAGTGTATTAACTACGTTGATGGGAAAACCACTTCCATCAATATAAGAAGCATGTACACTATGGTGCTAGAGTGGCAGAGCTGCAGCACCATAGTTGTGTTGATGTAGCCACTGTTGTGCAGGGATAATTCCCCAGAACAGTCCTAATGACCTCAATGAAAGTGCGCATGTGAGTTAGATGAGTAGTATTGGCCCTACGCATCACTCTCATGCTCCCCACAAGTTTGTTAAAAAGATTCAATTTTTTTTTATGTCTCTTCAATGTACTTTTGAAAGCTCTGTTCTAAGTCTGAAAACATGCAGCTGCATGCTTTTCATCATTCTGCATATGTGCAGAACCACCCATCTTAAAGGGTATAAAAATAAAGCTATTAAGATTCAATACACCAAGATTTGGTAGAATGAAGCACGTTTCTGAAATCAAGTGGGATTCAGTCAGAAGAAAAAAACATATAAGGAAAATAGTTGGAATATCCAACAAGAAATTAATTTGTTCCTGGGTTACACATGCCATCCAGCAATAAAAACAATGAGGACCAAAGAATGTCCCAACTTTGACTCTGTGAAACTTAAAGTAATGCCAATGGATATGACCAAATATATGTAGTATGGTGATGAAATGCAAGAAACCAATCTGGAGTACAAAAACAGGTAAAGTGTCTCAAGACTTGGAACAAAAGAACCTTAGTCTATTTTAAAGAACAAAGATAAAAGCAAAATGGAGAATAAAAGGAAGCCTTCTCTTACAGTTGTCATCACAGCTTCTCTCACATATTCCCTTATGCATGGAACGCACTCCCTGACCTAATCCATAAGGCTACTACTCTCTCCTTCTTCAAATTGCACCACAAGAGCCACTTTTCCTGTAGTACCTACCAATTGGCTGGTTAGACAACCAATGACAAATTTATTGTATCAGTCAGGGGTAGCCAATTTAAAAAATAAAAACACCTGCAAATCTAGGATGATTTGTAATCATCAGGAGCAGTAGAGTACCTTTCCCATGTAATCATACAATCTTCCTTTCTCTTGCTATTGTTTGTACACAACAGATGGGCTACTAGATCCTACTGCAATATAAATAATAATGTAACAATAAATTGCTAAAGAGGTTATGATAAAAAATACAGGCCAAATTTTGATTTCATTTACATAGGTGTCTATCCAGAGCAACTCCCTTGGCCTTAATGGTGTTACTCTAAATTTATATTTTGAAATCAGAATCTGGTGGTGCATTTTTAAAGTCTGTTAGAAAATGGGGCCAAAGAAAGAGCATGGCTTGTAAGGGATGGGAAGAGAATTTTATTTAACAGAACCAGTAGATATTATCAGAAACATACTGTAAAATTAATCATTTACCCCTGTGATCTCAAAGGAAAGTGGGTGACAGATTATGCAACAGACACACATTTCCAAGAAGATGAAATGTTAAATGAATGCCAGATTCAGATGGAGAGAGAGAACATACAGTTCTTCTTAGAGTTCCTGCATATGTCCAGGACACTGTAGGAGTGTGTGTGTGTCCCATGCACTGGCATCAGAAAGTTTTCCACAGAGGTGGCCCTGCCCAGCTCCTAGATCCTTGTGCTCCAAAGAGGATCTAAAGGCTGAAGCCATCCTGCCCCTCCTTCAGTTCCTTCTTTCCTTGTGTGGTTGGCAGTTGTAGTGTCTTTGTTCTCTGCGAATCATCTTATTGCTGCTTGGTTATTCACCTAGTAATATTCTTTTTCATCTTTTTATGTTAAATTTTCCTTTTATTTTTTTCTTTGTTTCATATTTTATTTTTTTAAATTTTGTTTTAGCTTGAATTTTTTCCAGTCAGATGAGCCTTTGGGCCTTGCCTGGTACCAGGTGAGCCTATGCCAAGGCTCCTGGGTTTCAAACTTTGATTGGGTTGTCAAGCCCATGTCTGTCAGCGACCCTCATTCATGCTGCCTCAAGTGCTTAGGTGAAGGTGACATTAGAGACAGGAGCTCCATTTGTCTCAGCTTCCAGACCAGGACAAAAAGGCTGAGGGAAGAGCACCTTTGCTACAACTTGATGGAGGCAGCACTTAGACTGGTGTCAGAACCATCTTCATTGTCCAAGGTCAGCTCTTCCATGACTCCTTCCTGGCGTGCTCTTCCAGTTTTTCCTGCAGATGAGAGCCATAGGAGGTCCATGTCACAGGATCGTTTTCCTCAAGGCTGAGGTCTTCAGAGCATTCCCAGTCTCAGAAACATGAAAAGAAATTGCTAAAGGGTTCCTAAAAGATCAGGAACCAGGATTTCTCCACAGAAGGTCAGTCTGATACTGATTGTAGAGCACACCTGTTGGCTCGTGCTCCCCGGTACCGACTCATCCAGAGAGACCTGAGCTGTTGACTCCAGTGCCCTCCTAGGGGTCATCGAGATCAGCTATTTCTTTGCCTGTGACAGATCAGACTTCTCTGATCACAGTGGAACAAACCCTGCATGATGGTACTGATAGTGCTGTAGGCTTAGGCCGCAATGAGGGACTTGTTATGCCTATTGGTATTGTCATTCCCATTACTGTAGGATGAAGACTGTCATCTGGCACTGGCAGGTGTTGAGATCGTCTGCACTTGGACTCTCTATTTTGGTCCCATTGACTACAAGCTAGGTACCACCGTCTTCGACTTCATCATCTCTCATTTGGTTCTGCAGGCCTCCTTGGATATAGTGTACTCTGCAGCCGCGGCTATGGTGATGTCTGTTAGTGTATACTGTTCCTCCTGGTTGTGGTATTCAAGGATTTCTGTGGAGGTGCAATGGACTATTGAGAACCTTTCCTTTGAAGTATGTAAATTATTTTCATCCCAAACTGATGAGACTTTACACACCCTAAAGGACTCGAGGGTGGTTCTAAAGTCGTTGGACTTCTATACTCCAGCTACAAAGAGAACAAAATATCGCCCTCATTACCAGACTAGGCAGCAATATTAGCCCTTCTGGCAGGCAGACCAGTATATGAGAAAGTAGAGATCACAGAGCGGGAGGTCTATACCTTGTACTTCCTCAGGCCCTTCATCTAGGTATCTCCAGGCTTTGAAGTAGTCAGTTTGACTGTTATGTCAAGGACAGCATGCAGTCCAACTATGATCTCATTGGCCTTTTCCCCCTTTTTGGGACAAGTAATCCCATTTCCTACATGTGTGGCAGTCCATTACTTTGGATAAATGGGTGCATAGCATGGTGGAATCAGGATATATCTTGCATTTTCTGCCTCACCCCCTTCCACTTCCCTACTCAGTTCCTCTTCAAGGACCTCTCTCATGAGTCTGCACTAAGACGAGAAGTGTAGACTCTACATTTTTTACAGCTATAGAAGAGGTACCATCTCTTCATCAAGACAGGTTTTTATTCCTGATACTGCCAGATAACCAAAGCCAGAGGTGGTCTCAGACTAGTGCTCATCCCAGACTGTTGGAATCTGAACAAGTACATCAAAGAAGATAAAGTTCCATATGGTGCCCCTTGCTGTGGTCATCCCTGCCCTAGGTCTGGGGGACTGGTATGTTGCCCTCATCTTACAGGACACATACGTCCATGTGGAGATCCATCCTGGTCACAGGAAGTTTCTAAGGTTCATGATTGGAAAATATTGTTATCAATTCACAGTTCTGCCCTTAGGTTTTTCATTTGCACCAAGCGTTTTTGCCAAGTATATGGGGGTGGTGGTAGCCTACCTCCGCCAAAGAGGTGTCCATATGTGTCCTTACCTGGATGACTGGTCAGTTCAGGGTCAATCCAGACATCAGATGGAGGCTGCTGTCCATCAAACTCTCCATCTGCACAGCTTTCTGGGCCTGAAAATGAACAAAGAAAAGTCAGTGTTATCACGTCTACTAAGAGTAGAGTTCGTTGGGGCAGACCTGCATTCAACCTCTGCCAGAATCTTGCTGCCTCTTTACAAGTTCCAGGCTGTACAAGACCCCTGTGTGTCCTTCAAGGATCACCCACAAACCACTGTGAGGAATTGCCTGAGGCACTTCGGTCACACATGGCTGCACATGAGCCCTCATGCCAGGCTGCACCTCAGAGTACTGCATCTGCAGATGTGGCTGAAATCAGTATGTCATCCTCACATTTATCATCTGAACAAGTTCGTATATATCCCAGATGGAGTGTTACCATCTCTGAGCTGGTGGATGAGTCATAGATTTATAGAGTCCAAGGCCAGAAGAGACCATTGTGATCATCTAGTCTGACCTCCTGTATAACGTGGGCCATAGAACTTCCCCAAAATAATTCTCAAGGCATATGTTAGGAAAACATCCATTCTTGGTTTAAAAATTATCAGTGATGGAGTCTACTACAACCCTTGGTAACTGGTTCCGATAGTTTACTCTCACCATTAAAGGTTACACCTTATTTCCAGTCCAAATTTGTCTTTGAAATGGGATGTCTGATTTTTCACCTGAATCAGTCTATATGCTTACCAATTTTCCTTCTGAAGCTGCATGCTCACATGTATGAGCAAAGGCTCCACACCCTAGCTTTGGCTTTTTACTTGCACAGGACATTTGGGTTTCTTTTTGTTTCACTTACAGAGTATATGAGAAGACAGCAGTGTAGACACTCAGAAGGGGTTGTTCTGTTGCTGCAGTAAATCCACCCCCTCGAGAGGTGGTAGGTAGATCAACATAATTATTCTTCTGTCAACCTAGCACTATCCACACCAGGGCTTTGGATTAACTTAACTCATTTCACATACCTGAGCGATGTAGCTATGTTGCCATAAGTTTTAGGTATAGACCAAGGCAGAGAAATGGATCTCCAGCTGCATCACTATGAGTTATGCTGCCAAAGGGGTAAAGCCTCTAGACAAGCTGATAGTGCACTTGACCAGAGCACTTTAAGCCTAGGTAGCGTTTGTGGCACATGTCCCTATTGTGGACATATTCAGGGCAGTGACATAGTCTTCAGTTCATACATTCGCCAGACACTATACACTGACTGCAGAACCAAGGAAGGATTCAAATGCAGGAAAGGCAGTACTGCAGTCACTCTTCTGGTGAACTCTGAGCCCCACTGCCTAGGGTAATAGCTTGGATGTACGTAAGCACTTGAAGAAAAAAATGGTTGAGGTTGAGGGATAGCTCAGTGGTTTGAGCATTGGCCTCCTAAACCCAGGGTAGTGAGTTCAGTCCTTGAGGGGGCCACTTAGGGATCTCAGGTAAAATCAGTACTTGGTCCTGCTAGTGAAGGCAGGGGCCTGGATTCAATGACCCTTCAGGGTCCCTTCCTGCTCTAGGAAATAGGATAGCTCCATAATCTTATCTTCTCATAACTATTGTTCTTTGAGATGTATTGCATACGTCCACTACATGACCCAATGCATCATAGTCTATCATCCTCCTCTGGTGCAAAGGAGCTGAAGGAGGGGCAGGGCAACTTTACCCTTTACGCCCTTGTTTGAAGCATGAAGAGATAGGAGGTGGGCAGGGCCACCCCTACAGATACTGCTAGGGAAAACTCTGGCACTGATGCACGGGCCGCACACACACCCCAACTATGTAATGGACATACATAACACATCTTAAAGAACAAGAGTTATGAAAAGGTGCATAACTGTTTTTTACTATTTCCAGAAGTGCTGAACGCCTACAATTCCAACTGAAGTCAATGGGCATTGCAGTTACTCAGTAACTTGGAAAGTCAGGCCCAGTTTTTTGTTTTGTTTTGTCAATAAATTTTTGTTACAACAGACACTTTGCTGTCTCAACTAACCATCAAGAATAGATGTACTTCTCAAGTTGTGCTCACACCTCCTATCTGACACAATCAGCACAGCTTTGGTTTTAGTGAGGTTTACTCTCAGCCAGCTTCATATTAGGTATTTTTAGTAAGGTGCTCTGAAACCACATATCCCCTTCAGAGTTATGAATGAGATAAGCTTATTGGATAGTGGGCAGCATTAAAAGATAAGCAGATGCTAACCAGCAACTTCAATGTAGAAGAGCATTTCTTTCAAATGCATATGGCAGCAAGGCATTGTCCTGAGGTCCCTTCCAACCCTGACATTCTATGATTTCTATGATTCTATGAACTGTAATAAACATAAACAAGGGGATGAGTAGATATTGTCATCATGACAATGATAGCTTAGACCATATTTTCCACAAATCTCTGGGACCATGATATAGAGAATGAGGCGATTCAGAGCCAGGAGAGAATCCTGGGGAGCACAGCACCATATATGATTCCAGAATATACCAACGAAGATTCACCAAGTGATACTAACAGACCATGCTGTCATGTGTGACTGGAGCCAGTTCATCACATTCCCAATTATTCCAAGTTGCTCACCAGGTAATATTATAGAATCAAATCATCCACAAAATCAAAACCTACTGATAGATGTAAAAATGCCAATGAGTATAGGCTCCTTTATACATTGTGATGAGAATAATTGTGACTCACAATGACTTCTTGAACCACTTCAGATGGATTAGACTTGCCGCAATGCTATTCTAGTGGAACTTGGCTGTACAGTCTTGTCCTTACAAACTGAAGGCTTAATAGTCTTGCTATGTAACTATGAGATTTAGCGCCTCTCAAAATTCTTTCCCCCTAAATATCCTGCACTCCTTGTTTTGCCAAACGTATTATTAATGAAGTGCCTAGCACAATGGGACTTCATTCCTGGGCAATCCCTAGGCTCTATTGTAGTGAAAATAATAATTGATAGTAGTTCTTACACAGTGGACTCTGATGTGTTCATCAGATTTCAGATCCAGAGCATCTTGAGTGATCTCTTCTAGATTAATGGGTACTTGGAACATTTTAGAAGGGATTATAAAGTTTTCAGATTTTTTAAAAAAAGCAATAAGGAATAGTAACTGAGACTTTGGTGTTCATTTTGCAAATACGTGGTTTGTATACCAGGACCCAATATTATTGTAGTTGTACAAAATAGTTGTAGATTAGATATGAAGTAATGCCAGTTTTAGTTATAGTTTAGTAAAAAAATCTTTAATGAACGTTAGTAATTCACTACTGGGTAAAGTAAATTAATGTTGGTTCTAAATGGCAATATAGAAATGGTGCTAAAAAAAAGGTTGCACCAGAAGTCTGAACCTACCACTAAACGGCTGGGCTCTGATTCAGAATAGCATTTAAGCACATGCCTAAAGCCACCCCTTTTCAGGAGAACACTTAACACATCCTTAACTTCAAGCACAAGCTGAAGTCCACTTGAGCCTTAAGCACATGCTTATGTGCTGACCTGAATAGAGATACTTTGTTGAGCAAAAATGAGAAACCTCTAGCTGTTTGTGACTCCCTTAAAAGTAAATTAAAGCTGTAGCTCACGAAAGCTTATGCCCAAATAAATTTGTTAGTCTCTAAGGGCTGGTCTACACTACGGGGGGGGAAATTGATCTTAGATACGCAACTTCAGCTACGTGAATAACACAGCTGAAGTCGAACATCTAAGATCGGATTACTCACCCGTCCTCACCGTGCGGTATCGATGTCCGCGGCTCCCCCTGTCGATTCCGCAACTCCGTTGGGGTTGGTGGAGTTCCGGAATCGATATAAGCGCGCTCGGGGATCGATATATCGCGTCTAGATGAGACACGATATATCGATCCCCGAGCAATCGATTTTAACCCGCCGATACAGCGGGTAGTCTAGGTAACCTAAGGTGGCACAAGTACTCCTGTTCTTTTTGCGGATACAGACTAACACGGCTGCTACTCTGAAACCTTAAAAGTAATGTCTGACCCTCAAAGATAGACATATCCACTTGGAAAAAATTCAGTTACTTTACATAACATAAGAATGGCCATACTGGATCAGACTATTAGTCCATCTAGCCCAGT
Source organism: Gopherus evgoodei (assembly GCF_007399415.2). Taxonomy (NCBI): domain Eukaryota; kingdom Metazoa; phylum Chordata; order Testudines; family Testudinidae; genus Gopherus; species Gopherus evgoodei. Next base: position 343,002,002 of record NC_044322.1, read on the forward strand.
GTTCTGTCTTCTTACAGTGGCAAATGCTTCAGAAAAAAATGAACAGAACAGGCAGTCATCAAGTGATTCATCCCCTGTCACCCATTCCCAGAAAACAGAGGGGAGGGACACTTCAGAGCATGGTTGTGCATTCCTGTTCATCCTGGCAAATAGCCACTGATGGACCTATCCTTTATGAACTTTATCCAGTTCTTTTTTGAACCCTGTTATAGTCGTGGCCTTCACAACATCCTCTGGAAAAGAGTTCCACAGGTTGACTGTGCATTGTATGAATAAATACTTCCTTTTGCTTTTTTTAAATCTTCTTTAGTTTCAGCCAGGGTTAGGATGAAGGATCTTACTTTTTTAATTACTGTTTTTTGGTGTGGCAGGATTCGATTTAAATAGTTACTCAGTAAATGTTGATTTCACCTGACACACTGAAATCGACAAAAAAAAATACATCGGTAACAGTTGGCAAGTGCGGCCCTGCCTGCATTTTGTGCCTGCAGGGATCCAGTGTCACTGGCTCCATGGCAGTGTAGGGAGCCCTCTGCAGCCCCACTTGCTCACTCACCACTTGTGAGTGCAGGGGCTGCCTCCAGCTAGGAACTGTTCAGCAGCAGAGCAGCCAGGCCTAGTCCTCCTCTTTGCGGTTCTGGCTAAAGGTGTCTGCTGTGCCCTGCCAGGATCGCATCCTTTGCCGCATCTTATATCTGAAGGGATCCAGTGTCACTGGCCCTGCACTCCCATTGTGAAACTCTGAAAAAAAATTTAAACAATCAAAATCAGAAAAAAAGATTCAAAATAATCATCAATATTAATTGTCAAATTTACAAAAAAAAAAAAGAATTCTGCCAAGCCTATTTTTTTAGTGGTCTAGGTTTCCAGAATTGGCAAAATCTACACTTCTGTCATCATCACAATAGTATCCACATCTGGATCCTAGACTGTATTTACACACTCTTATTTTTCTTTATCACGTTTCCTTCTTGTTCAGCATGGCTGTTCTGAAAGCTGGCCGATAATTTGCTGTCCAAAATGATCACACACCACTCATATAGACGAAAATGAAAAATTTGTTTTCTGGAGGCTCACTTTGTACTTTGTTTTGGTTTTACTTTTGTAAAAAATACAGGTCCCTGGACATTTGGCATCAATGTAAATTTTTAAACAACAAAACTCTCATTCGCCTTAGGGTTTGAGAACGATGGCCAGTTTGTGCTGGCCCTTGCCCCCAGCATACAAGGAAAAGAAAATTCAGACTATCTTCCCTTCCCAACACTGGAACTTGCTATAGTTGCAGTCCTGAACACAGGAACTGCTCCCTGCAGACATAATGTCCCCTGGAGCTCCTGCTAGCGTAGTCTGACTGTACAGTACCTCTGGCTTGTGCCTAACAGGAACCATCTGGTCCTTGATTTGAGGCATAATTTAAATGTAAAATAACTGAATATAAAGCTTGGTTGAAGAACTGCAACTAGTATTTGTTTTTTGCCCACATATTTAATGTAGACTTGTTTGTGAAAAGCTCTTGTTTCAGTCCAAAATTTTGAAGCAAATAGGTAAAATGGTTCAATTTATGAAAACGCTAATTTGTTTACTGGAAGTGAAAACATTTCATGCATCTCTGCTTTCTCTACTTCCTTTTCTCACTTATATGAAAAAGTTCATTGTTGTTTTTCTAACAAATACTTTCTTAAAAGACCACACAGCAATTTTTATCTAACTTGTCTGGAGTGAAGCGATCTGCACAAAAGTCATAAATTTGTTGATTTCCAAACATGAGTTTATGCAGACAGGAAATCCAGATCAGATGACAGTTCTCCCTAATGAACTCTTAGAAGTATTAATTTAATTTAATTAATTTAAGGAGCTGGTATGTAATGAACATTATTTCTAGCTCTAAAGAAAAGAGTGCAGATCAACATGATGTTCACTTTTGGACCATGTGAGGATGGCTACATAAAGGGATCATTTTCTGGAGAACAGAACAGAGGAAGGAGACTTCACTCTGTCTTGAACTCTTTATATGACTTTAGGCAGCTCACTAATTCAATGTCTCTGGCTTCACTTTCCTCTGTAGAACTGAGATAATATCTCACAGAGGTATTGTTTGGGTAAGTTAGTTAATGTCTTTAAAAGGTGTAATCCTCAGATGGAAGGTGCTAGATGCTGTAAATTTAGGACATTATTATCATCTATCTTAACGAAATGTTATTTCACAGATGTGTTTTTATAATATAAAGTTGAAATTTATTTGGCATGTTTTCAGAGCTTGGCAGCTCTGGGCCATACTAGAAGAATGAAGGAACTTTCTGTATCTGAATGTAGGAAGATCACTGATATGGGAATTCAGGTAAGATAAACCAGACCCTTTTATAGGGATGTAGATAGATATCCTCTTAGAAATCCTTCTGCTTTCTCAAATTAACCATGTCAAAAATGGAGCTTATTTTCCTTTAAAACCGTCTCAATCACTATCCATCACCCAATCCTGCAGCCTTGGTGATATCACTGATTTTTCTCTTTCCTTCTCCCAGCATATTATGGCCATCAGTGAATTTTAAATTTTCTCTCTATATATAATCTCTAAAATACTCACCTTCTTAAATATCAATTATTCTAACCTTCTCCTTTCTAGCCTCCCCACTCTCCTCTTCTGTCAATCCAAAATACAGCAGCTAAATATCTTCCTGTAATATTGCATTAACTGTGACTCTTCTCCATCCATGGAGTCCCTTCACTAGCTTCTTATGTATCAGTCTTAAATTCCTTAGCCTCACTTTCAAAAACCTTCACAACTCTGCTCCTGCTTATAGCTTGTCTCTATTTCCACCTATTCTCCATTTCAATCTGACCTTAGTGAGTTTCATCATAAACATTTTTATGTCATAAATATTTTCCTTTCTAAAATGCTTGATTTATGCTGCACTTGTGAAATTTTAATCTTGGGCTGTCTACAACATAAAGATGCTGTTTGGTTACAGTTTGACCATGAGATGTGTTCTTTAAGGTATTGCTTTATATTTTTCTATGTAGTGGTAGTCTAGAAATAAAACATATCCAATGTCCTTGTTTAGAAGGTGTTTTCAATTAACAGCTACTCTAACCACAGCTATATCTTTACAATGTAAACAGAAAGGGAAAGTAATTACATGGTATAGAAACAACCTTTGTTTTGAAGCCACCCTCAGTTTGAAGTTACTAAAGAGGGAACTATTTGCATTCATTGGAAACTATGACCTCTAAATGAAGTTATATAGTAATTAAATATTTGCACTTCATAGTGTCTAGCAGTTGTCATAAAAATAATAATACTAATACATTATTTCAGCTGAGGATTTCACTGGAACAGCACATTTGATGAATTGTTTTAAGTTTCAGATTTACTGACGCATGCAGCATCTGTTTTTAATTATTATCAGTGATGTTATTTCCCATCTGAACATTTGTCATATTTACATTTTGATTGTAAAGGTTACTTGCATATTGAAATTCTGATTTATCATTTTGATTCTGTTATAAAAATTGCTGTTTATTGTTGTAATATTTATTAATACAGCATCATAGATAGTCATGGTGCTTTTGGAAACAATACACAACTAAGGCCTCGAGCTTTATATGTGTACATACACTTTTATGCATTCACAAGTTGTGCATGAAGAGGACCTAAAGTACGATTACAAATAGAGGATAACTTGTGCAAGCAAGTATCTTTGTACATGTTCAAACGTGATTTACATGTGCACACTGAGCATTTTGCACTTGCAAAAGTGCATCACACTTTTCCACAAAGACTTTTAAATGTTTCCACCTAAGTCTCTGCCCATAGACTCTAACACTCTAATTCTGCAAAATACTTTTAATTACATGAGTAAATATTATTTACTTCAAGCACATGCTTATGTGCTTTTCTGAGTAGAATGGGATTACCGTTCTTAAAGTTAATCATGTGCTGAATTGGGGCCTAAATTAAGACAAGAGAAACAGGAGGAAATGACAGATTCAGAGAGAACAATGGAAAAGACAAAAAGATCATGGAGTTGCTGTATTGATTTATCAATATAACTATCTAAAGATGATGAGCTTCCTTGAAGAAATGATTTTGAGAAGGGATTTAAAGAAGGATGGGGAGTGGTGTGGCAGTCAAGGTCAGATCGGCATAACAGAAGGTATCTAGTATGACTGGTTGAAAAATCAAGTTTTACCTGTGTGAAAAATTGCCAATAAAATGATTTCGTTTGAAATTTTTCACAGAAAATGTTGGTTTTCCTATTAAAAAAAATTGAAATTATAATGTGTTTGAATTGAAATTTTTGTTTTGTTTAAAAAAGTATTCAAAAATCAAATTTCACTGAAATCAAACATTTTCTGAAACATTTCTATTTCAATGACTGCATTTTTCTACAAAAAATAGTTGGAATCCATTTTTTTTGACCAGCGGTAGTATTGATGTGAGTGTGGGAGAAGGAAATAAAGAGGTTAGTTTGCTTCATGCTCATCTAAGAGGGAGTTTTGGGAGGTGAAAGGTGACAAGGACAGAGAGGTAGGAAGAAACTTGTTTGTGGAAGGTCTTGAAGGAGCTTGAATTTGATGAAGGCGACAATAGGGAGAAAGTGTCAGGATTTGCAACAGAATTTTGGCCATTGGGTGTGCGGATGAGGTGAGTGTCAGGATTGAGATGCTTGAAAATAGAGCTCTTCTGAAATTGACCTTAATTCTTAATAAGACAAACTCCCATGCTGACCTCTATCCCAAATTTAATTAACCAGCAAACACCTGTATTGGAGAGAAAATAGCCTGTGTTTTATTCATGTATCATAAAGCAGGTGATGTGATTACTATAATATTTTATTTACTGACATTATAAAGATGTCATGTTATTTACCTTCACATTTTCTAAAAATCAGCTTGGAGACATACATTTCCTGCTTTGCATATCACAATGACATAAATCAACACTAATCAGGAACTTAAGACTGTTAACCTTGCCCGTAGGCAATGAGATGGGATTTATACCTTACTTCAAATGAGAACAACAGGATATACTTTAAACTGCACCTGACAAACACTCCTGACTACATGTGACAGAGAAGTGCTGAGATCTCCTATTCACTGGCCATCATGCTCATGCCATAAGCAGCGGGGGACCCCATGGCTGCAGGTGTTGGCATTGCTATTGTGTAACCCCAGTCTTTGACTCCCACAGCTTTTTCCATTATAGGACTCCACATCCATCACTCTAAAGCGTTATATTATAGGACTGAGTCAGTTCCTACTGCACCCCAAGAGATGCATCTGGATTTAATTGTTTTACTCTGCATACACACAAAGATCTACAGACAAGCCACTGGCAGAATTGATGCCTTAGAGAACAATTCTGATTGGACTTTCTTGTGTGTTCCATGTAATTGAAACATAAACAATGTCAGAATAGAAATATCTCCTCTAATTTATGAAAGCCAGTATATAGCCATCTGGATTTTTATATCAGGATCAAGAGGAATGTCACATGATATTTAGACACAAAGTTTGTCTTCAGTGCAAAATATTGAGTTTCTCATCCATATAAAGTCAGCTCCCTAAAACTGAACATGGCTAACAAGATAAATCAGGTGCTTGTCTCAATACATAAACTTTCTCACTATCTCTGCAATTATGCCATGAGAAACTCCCCTGTAAGTCATCTGCCAGTAGGGAGCTCCTGGGTACGTAGCAACTACAGGAGCCACGTTGCCGAGGTGTAAGGAAAAAAGGAATGATTGTGAAGTGGAGAGGCTAGGAATTATAGCAAAGATTGAAATTTCCTGCCCCCTTTAGAGGATTGTCCTATCTAGGGGATGATCTAGACCTATCATATTATGAAATACTTTTAGATAGTTATTCTATTCCCCTCTTCCTACCCATTCTGTAGTACTAATTTGTCTAAACTATATATATATATATATATATATATAGTATTTTTCCACCTAAGACCATCCCTCTTCTCTGAATTCCCTCCATTGTGCTGACTAGAGTTGGGCAAATGTTTTCAGAATAATAGTTTATTTGCTGAAAGCTGCATTTTTGGGTTATGTGGTGTTGTGGGGTGGCTCTCTCTCAGGGTATGTCTACACTACGAGATTATTCTGATTTTACATAAACCCGGTTTTGTAAAACAGATTGTATAAAGTCGAGTGCACGCAGCCACACTAAGCACATTAATTCGGTGGTGTGCGTCCATGGTCCGAGACTAGCATTGATTTCTGGAGCGTTGCACTGTGGGTAGCTATCCCATAGTTCCTGCAGTCTCCCCCGCCCATTGGAATTCTGGATTGAGACCCCTAATGCATGATGGTGCAAAAACAGTGTCGCGGGTGATTCTGGGTAAGTGTCGTCACTCATTCTTTCGTCCGTGAAAGCAACGGCAGACAATCATTTCGTGCCCTTTTTCCCCGGATTGCCCTGGCAGACGCCATAGCACGGCAACCATGGAGCCTGTTCAGCATTTTTTTACTGTTACCGTATGTCTACTGGATGTTGCTAACAGACCCTTGCAAGATAGCAGAGACGGTTATCAGTTGTTCTGTACTGTCTGCCATGCCATTGTAAATTGGTGATGAGATGACGGTTATCATTCTTTCTGTACCGTCTGCTGCTGTCATGGGTGCCCCTGGTTGAGGTTGGCCGGGGGCGCAAAGACAAAAATGGGAATGACTCCCCGAGTCAATCCCTCCTTTATGGTATCTGAAAATAGAGTCAGTCCTGCCTAGAATATGGGGCAAGGGTACTAGAAAACCAGAGAGCACAGCTTCTCCGTGTCAGATCCCGCAGAAATGATGAGCTACATGCCATTCTAGGGGGTGCCCCTGCAACAATCCCACCTGTTACTTCGCTGCTCCCCCAACCCTCCTGGGTACCGTTGCAGTGTCCCCCCATTTGTGTGATGAAGTAATAAAGAATGCAGGAATAAGAAACACTAACTTGTTAGTGAGATAAAATGAGGGTGAGGCAGCCTCCAGCTGCTATGATAGTCCAGGCAGGAGATTAAACGGTGCGGGGGAGAGGAGCCCAGCATCCCGCTGCTATGATAGTCCAGGCAGTACAGAATCTTTTCTTTACACATGAAAGGGAGGGGGCTGATGGAGCTCAGCTCCCAGTTGCTATGATGAAGACGGTTACTAGCCGTTCTGTACTATCTACTGGGAATGACCGGGAGTCATTCCTATTTTTACCCAGGTGACCCCAGCCGACCTCACCTGAGGCCAGCCAGGAGCACTCACGGGTGATGATGACAACGGATAGCAGTCATATTGTACCGTCTGCCACGGGGGAGGGGAGGAGAGAGGATACTGCTGTTCACTGCCGCAGCATCGTGTCTATCAGCAGCATGCAGTAGACATAAGGTGACGTTGAAAAAAGTCAATAAACGATTTTTTTCCCTTTTCTTTCATGGTGGGAGGGGGGTAAATTAACGAGATATACCCTGAACCACCCCAGACAATGTGTTTGAACCTACAGGCACTGGCAGCTCAGCCAAGAATGCAAATACTTTTCAGAGACTGCTGGAGACTGTGGGATAGCTGGAGTCCTCAGTACCCCCTCCCTCCATGAACGTCCATTTGATTCTTTGGCTTTCCGTTACGCTTGTCACGCAGCACTGTGCTGTGGACTCTGTAACATAGCCTGGAGATTTTTTCAAATGCTTTAGCATTTCGTCTTCTGTAATGGAGCTGTGCTAGAACAGATTTGTCTCCCCATACAGCAATCAGATCCAGTATCTCCCGCACGGTCCATGCTGGAGCTCTTTTTGGATTTGGGACTGCATCGCCACCCGCGCTGATCAGAGCTCCACGCTGGGCAAACAGGAAATTAAATTCAAAAGTTCGCGGGGCTTTTCCTGTCTACTTGGCCAGTGCATCCGAGTTCAGATTGCTGTCCAAAGCGGTCACAATGGTGCACTGTGGGATACCGCCCGGAGGCCAATACCGTCGATTTGTGGCCACATTAACCCTAATCAGATATGGTAATACCGATTTCAGCACTACTCCTCTCGTCAGGGAGGAATACAGAAACCAGTTTAAAGAGCCCTTTATATTGATATAAAGGGCCTCGTGGTGTGGAAGGATGCAGCGTTAAATCAGTTTAACGCTGCTAAAATCGGTTTGAACGTGTAGTGTAGACCAGGCCTCAGTCTTTCCTGTTGAAGCTGTTCCACTCTGTATAAATAATTAAATATTCATTGACACAGGGACTGGCACCCCCACCTAGGCAAGTGTCCTAACCCCAGGCTCTCTGTGGTGCAGTGACTATTTAATTATTTATACAAAGAGGAATAGCTTCAAGAGGCAAGACTGAAAGGATACCCTATAGCCAGGGCAGTCATTTGCAGTATGAGAGACCTATGTTCAAAATCCTGCTCCAAATTAGGCAGAGTGAGGACTCTTCCCATACCCCATGAAAGTGCTCTAACCACAGGGGCATAAGGAGGGGCACTACCACCTCCTCTTCCGGCGGTTTTTGTGACTGGCATTCCACATTTCCTTTTATTTTAATAAAAAAGCAGCTAAAATCCACAATTCAAAACAAAATATTTTATTGTACCCAAATCATTTTTTCTTTCATTAAGAAACCCAAAAAGTTTTCACTTCAGATTGATGTGAAGCAATTTTTTTTTCAGTTCAGCCAGCAAACAGAAAAATTGATGATTTGTACCGCTCTAGAATTAACACGTTGTTTGCACTGAAGTGCCTAGAATAAATTCAGTCAACTTTCAGTCCAACCAGTGCTTTTTAAAATGGGACTGTCCCCTTCCTTGTTTGTGGCATGAAAACTCTGTGTAAACAGCCCCAAACTGCATTTTTTGGTCACAATATCACCTTTCAAGCTCACTTAAGCTGATAACTTGTAAAAAACTAAGTTTGGGCTAACAGTGGTATTCACAATTAGTGGAGAGTTTTAAAGGTAGGAGCAGCTTCAGTGCCTATTTTTTTATGGATATTTTAAATCTGTACACGTGACAGACTGTAGCAGCTTGACAAATACAATAAAAATGATTTAAGCATATCACACAAACACTGAAATCCTGGCTGCATCCTGTACTACATACCCTAGCTGGGAATGTAGTGATGACTGAATCACATGTGGGGATCTAATGCTGGTGATAATTAGGCTTCTCTTACATGAGGAGAAAAAAATTCAGTCACTGGGGGTTTAGAAGTTTTCTGCACTGTAGTTAACACCCTGCAAAACTGGCATTAAAATATAAAAGCCATAGTAGCTAACATTTATAATTTCTGTATTTCCACTCTCTGCAGTCTTTAAGTAGAACATTCACACCAGACATATACTGTACTTAAAAACAGCAGTTGATGACCTGTCATAACCGTACTGGTCCAAAAAGCAAACTGCAGCACTAGACACAGATGGTAAGATTTAAAAACTGGTTAATTAAATAACGTTGAAATTATAAAGTGGGTGTGGGTGTATATATACCCCCCACACACATGCAGTTCACACTTACATACATCCGTCATCCAAAAGTGAGCATTTACCAGCAATTACCAAATAAAAGCATCTGAGATACCACAGTGAATTCATATTCTAAGTTAAGGGAAATGCTGCTGTGTCTCAGATACAATAATCAGGTAATTATTGCTAAATACTGTTTTTTAGGGTGACACCTGTGTATGTGATATATTTTATTACTGATAGTATGTACCTCATATATGGAGGTGATATCTCTGTGATTTACTGCATTCATCATGCACCTTTACCTGCCACTCTTCTCACTAATCCCTCTACCTCAGGATTATTTCTAATATTAGAAACGTTGGAGCAGCTTCAAGCAACCACCATTTTTTAACTTATCTGCCACATAAATGTTTTCTCCTTTCCCTCACAGAGGTGGAATTGCCACTCTATCCCATGCTAAATTACACTAGCCATAGGCCCAGGCTGAACAGTCGTTGCCCAAAGTCACACAGCAGGTTAGTGGCAGAATAGGGGCAAGAAGCTAGACCTCCTTAGTTTCAGTTTTGAGATCTAACACCTGGACCATATTCTGTGCCCAGACATAAGTTGCCTATTTGCTTGTCAAATGCCTTTGAATATGTACAGCAAGGATATCTGAAGGCACAATAGCGAACAGAGTATTTTGGGGCCATTTGGAAATGTAGCCCTTAATGTCTGGATATGTTCACTGCAAAAGACACAAACTCAGGCTTTTATCTATCTTAGTAAGTGCAGTGAAACGTAAATGAAAGAGTCTAGATGTGATCTGAAAAACATACTTTGTTGTGATCTACCAGTGTCAGAAATGAAAAATAGCCACCTGGTGCATTTCTTCCTTTTGTGCTGGGCGTTATGGAATGCAACTGAGTAATCTCATTGATAATATATATTTTATTCCACATGTTCAATATGAGAAAAAGAATAAATGAATCAGTTACAGAGATTGCAGTAAATCAGAATGTATTATAAAACTGTAAGCATCCAGAAAGGTACATGAGATTGATTTGGGTGTTTGTAACTGTGTTTCAGAAGTTCTGCCAGGGTGCAAAAGATCTAGAATACTGTGATGTCTCTTACTGCTTTCAACTGACAAATGAAACTGTCAAAGCTTTGGCATTTAACTGCCACCAACTTACATCCCTCAACATAGCTGGTTGCCACAAGGTATGTACAAGAGCTGGGAAGGGTAGTTCCAGAAATGCTATTACATAAAATGAAATAATGTAGCATTCAGACATCTGACTTGCTGATGTCCACATTTTGCAACCATCCCATAGCTTATTCTTCAACATTGAAAAAGTTAATTATGTTATATATACTAATCACCAAAAATTAAAACCAATGAACTAACATTGACTTTCTGAATATTGATCTGGTCACAAATTTTCAATGCACCTACATGATTTAGGAGCCATGGTTCCATTGATTTTCCATAAGAATTAAGCTCCCAAGTGCCCAAGTCAAATTTGAAAATGGGACATAGGCACCTAAGTCACTTAAACATTTTGAAAATGTTACGTATAGTTAGTATATTATTATCTGTGTGCATATGTTACTCATGAGGGAATTCTGTGCCCAAAAAATTAAAATTATGCACACAATATTTTAAAATTCTACAAAATTCTCCAAATTTTATTTGTCAGTAAATAAATGTGGCTCCAGCTTTGCAGTGGGGAGCACAGGCCACTGGCTGCATTGAGGTGGGAGATCACCCTGAAGCCCCCACATCCCCCAGTACAGAGACTCAGCAGTGAGGCTGCACCTGACCCTGACAGTGCAAGAGCTGGGCCTGCCCCAGAAACGCCCCAGGGCAGGTGCACCAGGTGTGGGTGGGCAGGCTCAGCCCAGAAGGATCCAGGTGTGGAGGGGCTTAGTGTGAGGGGATCCAGGTGTCGGGTGAGAGGTTTCTCGGTGGGGCAATCTGGGTGCGAGTGGCTCAGTGGGAGATCTAGATGCACAGAGGCTCATTGGGGTATTCCTGATGCAGGGCCAATGGGACTCTGCAGGGGATGTAGGCGAAGGTGGTTGGAGTTCGGGGGGAGCTAGATGTGGGGAGACGGGGCTCAGTGGGGGGGTCTGGGTGTGGGAGGGTACAGGTGCTGGGGGGTGGAGCTTGATGGGGTTGGGGCCAGGTGCAGCTGGTTGGGGATCGAGGGTGGGTCTGGGTGTGGGAGGCTTGTCAGAGGGGTTCAGGTGTAGGGGAATAGGGCTTGTCAGGGTGAGAGTTCGATGGGCTTGCTTAACGGGGGAGCCCCAGCTGCTGCCAAGGGAAAGTCGTATGCCTGGCTCCTGCTTCCCCCTGCAATTCCACTATCCCCTATCTTCTTCATCTCCCTCCCCTCACTCCCACATTCCCCTCTCCCATCCCATTCCACCCCTTTCCATCCCCACTGCCTCTTCCGCCCTCATCCCCCCTTCCTTCATCCCCCCCACCCCTTACCCAGCTTCACTGTGCGTTGCACAGAATAGAAAACTGGAAGGCTCCCAGCACACAGAAGGGGAGCACAACTCTATCACTAGGACCCAGGAGGTGGTGTTCAATTGCAGAGTCAGCGGAGTGAGGAGACAGCCTCCTTCAGCTGGGCAGCTGTGTGCTTGCAGAGTGTGGGGGGGCAGTGGCATGCAATCCCTTGTGCCCCCTCCCCATGCCTCACCTCTCTTTGGAAGGAGGCAATCCTCCCCGTGTCCATGGTCACCCCTGGCCCTCCCTCCCCCCCGCCACCACCCTCCTCACCCCACACTCGGCTTCCCTTTGCCCCTGCTGTTTTCTGCAGGGAAACACAGGAAATCTGCGAGGAGCCGTTTTCTGCAAGCACACGGTCCTACAGAATCCACCCAAGAGTAATATGTGTTACAGTTGTGGGCTGTGTTGTATTTGGTGTATTGACAATGGATTTTGTGTATTATTATACATACTCAGATATTGAAGTTTGCTTCAGTGAAGTTGCTGAATTACTTTTATTCTGTATTTCTAGTTATTTACACATTTTAATTAAAATCATTTCCAGTTACTAATTTATTTAAATAAGACTCATCACTGACGTAACTCAGCCTCACCATTATCTTGTACAGTGATGTGACAGTTTTCCATATCTTTTGTAGTATCTCTTTAGCTAAATCCTAGGATCGCAGTGCTCTGTTTTGCCCCAACTGAACATGGGTTCCATTTGCATTTTACTGCTAACATAAATACCTAGGTCATTTTCATTAGTCCCAGTACTTACTCAGCACATCTGCTCCCTGTGTGTATTCAATCATATCTGCTTGCTTGCTTGAATAATAACAGTAGGTATTTACTGCATTCTAGCAATAGCCATCCCAATGTAAGTTAAAAAAAAAGTTTGTGTCAGCAAATATTTCCCTCTGCAGAAGGAGTCCTGTTTCTATGGGGGAGGTTTTTAAAAGTGCTCGTGTTGGCCTAATTTTGCTCCCACAGAAGTCAATGGTTGATGCTGAATCCTTTTACAAGCTATCCTCAGTCATTAGCAATTAAATGCAATGGCCAAAATGTCAGCTCCAGAGGTACCTCATGTTCCTTCCCTTCTCTTAAATGTTCCATTAACTTTTCAATAATAATAAAAAAACAATATTGCTAAACATGGCAATCTGCAGGCAGAGAGATCGTCCCATACTAAGTGAAGATAGACACTTGCATCCCACCACATTCCTCCTCTCCCCACCCTGTGTCCATACATCTTCTCCTTAAAAAGATTATGAAGTAAATCTGGTACCTGTTCACAGTCTAGGATATTTGGTCTCCAACATCAAGAATCGTTCAGACAAACCCATACTGGATCTTGTAAGCCTTCTGTTGGCTTTAACCCAGTTAGAAACTCTATAAAGTACTATCAAATGGGGGGCCTTTGGCAATCACCAGCATAAGTACAGAGTATCTAGCTGCCAAGTAGGAAATATTTTCCACTCAGACACTATTTAAGAATGATCAGAAAAAGACTAAAGCAAGATCTAATCTCCTGTTCTAAAAGGGACAAGTTAGTGTGCCTGGCAGAGTCTCAGCCTGCAATATCAGCTATATAAAAAGAACTGAATAAACACAAAGGTCATAAAGAGAAACATAGGAACTGTAATTTATGACCTTCACTTCCCAGTAAGAGTGCTGTGGGATGTGCTCTGGAAACTGGGACATTCCCAGAAAACTAGCACAGCTGACCACTGTAATCCTTTTCATATTGAAAAAACATAGACTTTAGTGAGAGCACAGTTGGACTCCCTGTCATCTATAGCTCTATACCTACATTTCTAGGACATGTAGAACAATCATCTTCCAAACACTGCTCATTTCACTAAAAAACTCAGCATGCAGTTTGCATATAGCACAGTCACACCGCCTTGTGTAATCTGTGAGTTCATAAAGCCAATTCAAGGAATAATTGTTAAATAGTTTTATAAGAAAGAAAGAAAGAAAGATTGTTGTGGGCAGCAAACCACATGAATGAGAAAAAATAGTGAGGGCTGAAAATGAATCCCTGGTTGAATGAATAAGCCAATTAAATAATGACTATCTAGAGATACAGTTCAATGGACAGATGACCTCTGACATGAACAGGATTGGTGTATGTGACTAAAATAGATTTCTCTGAATAGGACCTGATCCTGCATCTATTTAGGTCGGCAACCAAACTTCTGTTTACTTTGATGCAGAAGCAAGCCTATTCTGAGTCAATTGCAGGACTTGACCCTGAGGAAAGGTGTTACAGAACTGCATCTCCCCAGGTGGAGCTCCAGGAGGGACTGCATGAAGGGATAGTGCACTGGCTGTCCAGCTTTGTGGGCTACTGTGGATGGGAAGGGGAGACCTCCTCTCCTCTTTGTCCCTGTTAGACTCCCATGATCACAGGGACTGAGATTGTTCCTGGCCCTTTCACAGGAAGTACGAGGGTAGGGAAGGCTACTCCTCCTTCCACTCCATTCGAGCCATGAATAATCTGGGCTTGATTGAATACCTATTAGAGGATTTTTTTGCATTCATCAAGATTCCTTTAGATTTTAGGCCCCAATTTAACAAGGTGCTTAGCCACTTGCGTAACTTTAGGCATAAGTATTCCCTTTGAAGACAGTGGGGCTACTCACATATTTAAAGTTACACACATGATCAAGTACCTTGCAGAAATGAGGCCTTATATGGTGCCCAAAGCAAACTTCAGTTTGCATTACTGGTGATCAGTTCCAGCTCAGACTATGGAACTGTGAAGTGAAGCTGACTAGTTGTGTCTTGGACAAATTGTAAGGCACCGTAGGTATAAACAAAAGCAGTCACAAGACAACACACATTTATGATAAGTACTGAAATATGAAATAGGTGTTATTAAAATTAAAATTCTTTCTCCCTGTTGTTAACTCTAAAATGGTTCAGTCTAACAGTTTAAATGGAATAATCTGAGAACAGTTAATCCTACCAGATGAGATATGCTATATACAAAATTATGGGGTTGGGAGTATTGAGCCATTTCAGACTTCTGATTAGCTGAAACATCCCTACATGCTTTGGAATGTACTGGAATCATATTTAACTGACACCAAATATACTCCCAACATTTAACTGTTACTTATAGTCTTTTTCATCTCCTACTTCTGATAGTCAGAATTCATCTGATCCATACATTTCATGTCCTATGGGGCACTTTTCAGTATAATCTTCCAGAAATGATACCCTTCAAAATTTTGAGTTGGCTGTTGTGTTGTGTTTTTTCTTTGGAATCTCCAGCAATCTTCTAATTTCTGTATGTGTATTTCTTTTGCTTGATTTACAGATGACAGATTTGTGTGTTCAGTATTTGTCAGGAGTCTGCCATTATCTCCACTTCTTGGATATCTCAGGCTGTATATATCTTACTGACAAAACACTAAAGTACCTTTGGAAAGGTTGTACGCAACTCCGGATTCTTAAGATGCTGTACTGCAGAAATATTACCAAGTAAGATGTTGCTTCCTGGGCCAAAACTTGAGAGATCAGTGTAAAATTTGAATGAGTACAAATATCATTGTCATTACTAGTTTCATTAAGAGTAGGCCAAAACATGGGATTTTTTATGAAATTGGAATTGAAATGTAAAGTGATCTAAGTCACAACCTGGTTGACTCCCCCTCTAGATGGAGACCAGTTTGGTGTGAGTGGCCCCAACCACTGGTGGGCAGAGTCAGGTCATTGTTCCTAGCTCTGAGGCCTCAGAAGCACAATCCCAGATCCAGATCCCACGTCTGCCACCTTTCTTTGGAACATGGGGCTCCACAACCCGGCCACCTTCACCCTGAAACCAGTGATTCAGACCTCCTGAGCCTCCAGGTGTTTATACAGGTTCCTTTATACATTGCTCCTGTGGGCAATCCAAACTTCTTGATTAAGACTTTCAGGGGCAACATGACAGCCTAGCAAGGAATACAGGCTTAGCCAAGGAATTTCTTAACCACTGTCATTTTTATGCTGAAGAACCCACTAGAGAGTTAGTTCTTTGCTGCTCCATCCTTAGTCTGATTTTACCCCATCAGTGACTTGGAGGTCTGGTCAGCGTTTCAGGCAAGACAGACCTTCCTGCTTTCTCTCTTCAGCCTGGTCATCTAGCTTGTGGTGGTGGATGGCCTTCCTTCTCAGATAAGCCCCCTTTTTATTCTAGTCTTTGACCTTGTTTTGCCATATGCAGGCTTGGAAATTTTAGCCCCCATCATGCAAGCCCTACGTGAAGATAACTATTGTCCCCTGAGATTGGCCAGTCATTGAGAGTCACTCAAGTTGATGGCCCTTGAGACATATTTTGATAGTCCTCTCTGAGGTGTCCCACACACCCCAAAGCAAGATAGTGTCTGGAAGAGAATGGCCTTGTCCAGTTGAAGTTGTTTTATTTATTCAACACAGAACACAGAACACAAAATGGATAGAGGCCAGGGTACAAAAATGGAAGTAATGAAACAAAACTGAGTTCACAGTTTGGTACGCACATATCCCACTCTGTCACAATATAGTTCCACATTTAAAAAAAACTTAATGTTGTATCTCAGTACCTGTTCTGGGAAGTTGACAAAAAGCTACATTCACTTTCCAGGCAATAACCTCTGCAAAATCTTCATCACAGTACAACAATTCTTCTTCTTCGTATGGCTGATGTAGATGTAAAGCAGCTACTATAATTTTACATTTAGATGGTTAAGCCAGATAATTGCATCTGGAGTAGCAGAGTGTATTGCTGTGATGCTTCCTTCGTATTTGGGAATTGGGCATTGAGTTGTTCCCTGATCTGTTCTCTGATCTGTTCTGGGTGACCACAGTCACACACTGGAGAGTTTTAATTTTCCATTTTTGCAGCAAGTATCTGCATCTGCCATGGTGTGTGCCAATATGGTTTAGGGTTGCACATAAGCTTTGCAGAAGAAACTAGAGATCTTCCGAGTCGTTTGTTTGTGACTTCTTGTGAACTCAATTCGGCTTTCCAAGCTTCATCAGGGTTGAAGTTACAATATAACCATGATTCTACATATATTAATTGTGATTTAGATTTTTAGCAGTGACAATAGGAAGAATGATAGTGTTATTATTGAATTTCATGGACTATTTTTAACGTTCCATGCAATTCATTCACCACTTTCATAATTTCAGCTAAGGAATAATAAGCAGAGACTTGTCATATATAATATACCACTCACCAATAGCCCCAAATTCTCTTTTTCCATACTAACCAACTGCTATCATTAAGGATCTTATTCAACCCCAATGTTTACAAACACAGGGGCA
This sequence comes from Gopherus evgoodei, assembly GCF_007399415.2. NCBI lineage: Eukaryota > Metazoa > Chordata > Testudines > Testudinidae > Gopherus > Gopherus evgoodei. The sequence goes on from NC_044322.1 coordinate 343,019,220, forward strand.
AAACCTGGCTGTTTTTCAAAGTGTGCGATGTCTGTGTGCAACATTTCCTAGATGTGTTCACGTTTCAGAGGCCATTACGAGCGTTTGAGAGGATGAAGTCTGTGTAAAGTGAGATTAGTCTACAGAATAAAATATGCTATTCCTGCACACTCTACAAATATTAAATAAGTAATAGAAGAAATATGGTTTTAATTTAAAGATGCCCCAGGACATCTATAAACTGTGTGCACTTCATGCTGCTAGAAGAATTCCTCAGTTATTTATTAAACACAGCTCGGGCCTACCAGACTTCACTTAGCAGACAGACCCAGCCATATAAACATTCAGGCACATCTCATGACACTATGTTACATCCTTTTAACAATTTTATTTTTAGATTAAAAAAAAACAAAACCCAAATCATGAAATCTTGTCAGCTGCAAACCCGTAGAGCTCTCTAAGAAGCAGTTACAAGCAAAGTGAGGGTCCATCCTTTCCAAACTCAGATACCGTTAGAGATGACATTTGCAGTCTAATAACATGCTGCAGGTTTCTGCAAATATTAAAATAAAAAAACATAATTTGGAATAAATATGGCCTGCTGCATAGGTCCATATCTAGAGCTTAATGACCAGTTAAGTAATCACATCTGAGTGCCCCAGAGAATCGTCATGTAGGCATGACACTGGTACAGCCTGCTTCAACTACTGGATGTGAAAGAGGCAGACTAGCCCTCAGTGTATGGCAGCGCGGGCAGCATAAAGATATTAGCTGTGATTCACCTAGGACTAACGCTGTTTTGTAAAAAGGAAACATTCATTAATATTTTCCATGTGTTTAGTACATTAGTGACAGGATGGGGAGGCCTGGGCCTCCCACACATTCCTGAGGCTCAAAAATCAAGGCAGCACAAAGTGATCCTATAAACTGGATTAAGGATTAAGCAGAAGTTTGCACTTTCAGAAGCAATTAAACATATCTAACAACATAAAAAATCTGTTTCTAGCCACTGTACACTGCTGTTTTTCAAATGTGACACACAGAGAAACTTATTTCTGGACTCAGGCTCCTTGAGCACCAAGTTTGAGCCCCCAGGGAGCGTGTCTGCAGGAGCTGTAAAGTCATAAAATAATACAGCTTTGCAGCTGACAAGGCTCAGAAAAGCTGAGAGCTTATATAACCCAAGTGCTCTTACATAATGGAGGAGGTTTGCAGTGTGCTGGGTTAGGTTTCTTTTTACCTTTCCCTTTTGCTCCTAGCCTTCCCCTTCTCTCCTTGCTGCACACACCCATTTCTTAAGGCCAAAAGTTTTGTTCTGACTCAGGAACACCAGTTGTTGGCATTAATGCTGATTAGTATTTGTTTTATGGCAGTGTCCTCTTACCCCTCCCCAAAGTGTTGGTGCCAAGGCTCTAGATCTATAAATGCAATGTAATGCAATGTTCCTTAACCCATGTTAGGTTAGGAAAGATAGAAAAAGTGGCAAAAGACCACCTTGGCTTAACCACGAGATCTTGCGTGACCTACAAAATAAAAAGACGTCATATAAAAAATGGAAACTAGGTCAGATTACAAAGGACGAATATAGGCAAATAACACAGGAATGCAGAGGCAAGATTAGAAAGGCAAAGGCACAAAATGAGCTCAAACTAGCTATGGGAATAAAGGGAAACAAGAAGACTTTTTATCAATACATTAGAAGCAAGAGGAAGACCAAGGACAGGGTAGGCCCACTGCTCAATGAGGAGGGGGAAACAGTAACGGGAGACTTGGAAATGGCAGAGATGCTTAATGACTTCTTTGTTTCGGTCTTCACTGAGAAGTCTGAAGGAATGTCTAATATAGTGAATGCTTACGGGAAGAGGGTAAGTTTAGAAGATAAAATAAAAAAAGAGCAAGTAAAAAATCACTTAGAAAAGTTAAATGCCTGCAAGTCACCAGGGCCTGATGAAATGCATCCTAGAATACTCAAGGAGTTAATAGAGGAGGTATCTGAGCCTCTAGCTATTATCTTTGGGAAATCATGGGAAACGGGGGAGATTCCAGAAGACTGGAAGGGGACAAATATAGTGCCCATCTATAAAAAGGGAAATAAAAACAACCCAGGAAACTACAGACCAGTTAGTTTAACTTCTGTGCCAGGGAAGATAATGGAGCAGGTAATTAAAGAAATCATCTGCAAACACTTGGAAGGTGGTAAGGTGATAGGGAATAGCCAGCATGGATTTGTGAAGAACAAATCGTGTCAAACTAATCTGATAGCATTCTTTGATAGGATAATGAGCCGTGTGGATAAGGGAGAAGCGGTGGATGTGATATACCTAGACTTTAGTAAGGCATTTGATACGGTCTTGCATGATATTCTTATAGATAAACTAGGAAAGTACAATTTAGATGGGGCTACTATAAGGTGGGTGCATAACTGGCTGGATAACCATACTCAGAGAGTAGTTATTAATGGCTCCCAATCCTGCTGGAAAGGTATAACAAGTGGGGTTCTGCAGGGGTCTGTTTTGGGACCGGCTCTATTCAATAGCTTCATCAACGATTTAGATGTTGGCATAGAAAGTACGCTTATTAAGTTTGCAGACGATACCAAACTGGGAGGGATTGCAACTGCTTTGGAGGACAGGGTCAAAATTCAAAATGATCTGGACAAATTGGAGAAATGGTCTGAGGTAAACAGGATGAAGTTCAATAAAGATAAATGCAAAGTGCTCCACTTAGGAAGGAACAATCAGTTTCACACATACAGAATGGGAAGCGACTGTCTAGGAAGGAGTATGGTAGAAAGAGATCTAGGGGTCATAGTGTACCACAAGCTTAATATGAGTCAACAGTGTGATACTGTTGCAAAAAAAGCAAACGTGATTCTGGGATGCATTAACAGGTGTGTTGTAAACAAGACACGAGAAGTCATTCTTCCACTTTACTCTGCGCTGGTTAGGCCTCAACTGGAGTATTGTGTCCAGTTCTGGGCCCCGCATTTCAAGTAAGATGTGGAGAAATTGGAGAGAGTCCAGAGAAGAGCAACAAGAATGATTAAAGGTCTTGAGAACATGACCTATGAAGGAAGGCTGAAGGAATTAGGTTTGTTTAGTTTGGAAAAGAGAAGACTGAGAGGGGACATGATAGCAGTTTTCAGGTATCTAAAAGGGTGTCATCAAGAGGAGGGAGAAAACTTGTTCACCTTAGCCTCCAATGATAGAACAAGAAGCAATGGGCTTAAACTGCAGCAAGGGAGATTTAGGTTGGACATTAGGAAAAAGTTCCTAACAGTCAGGGTAGTTAAACACTGGAATAGATTGCCTAGGGAAGTTGTGGAATCTCCATCTCTGGAGATATTTAAGAGTAGGTTAGATAAATGTCTATTAGGGATGGTCTAGACAGTATTTGGTCCTGCCATGAGGGCAGGGGACTGGACTCGATGACCTCTCAAGGTCCCTTCCAGTCCTAGAGTCTATGAGTCTATGTGTTTTGTTACATGCTGACAGATAAATAAAGGCCACTTCTGGCAATCTGGTCGATTTTGGCTCCAGTCACGGAGCAGCATAAGCCTCCAAAAAAGTAATAATAGCTACTATAGTGCAGTAAGATCCACCCTTTAGCCATCATCCACTGAAAGCAATTTTCCATAAGCAAAGGGAAAGTGGACCTGGACATGTGGCATTTGTACTAGATAGCTGTAGTCTCTCAGCCACCAGATACATCTGCACATGAGTTCATCCATGTCATAGGGTTGCTTGTATAAAAACACTTGTATACTATTGTGTTCATCTTGTTAACAGGAATGTGTTAACAACTAAATGATGTAATGGTGGATCTTTAAAATGTGCTGTTGTGGTCAGAAAGGAATTCTTCCTGCTTAGCCAACCTTGTCTCTTATTGCATCAGCCACCCGTTCCCTTTGCTGCTGCTAATGATGCCATTCACAATGCTGCATGTGCCTTTTTCTCCCACAGCCATCTTCCCACTTCCTTCCATGTTGCCCCCTATGTATGGGCTTCCTTCCCTGAGCTGGTGAAGAAACCCACTGGCCCTCTCCACATTCAAATCCTGCCTGATGCCAATACCTAACACAAAAACATGCACCTACATCACCATCTTAGTTCTTATACTTGTTTAGCATATGAGTGAACAGCTCTTTTATAGTGAAGGGAAGAAATGTAAATGCTGGATGAACACATAAGGCTCCTGGACGTAAAGCTGGAGGTGGTTGTGAGTAGGTGAGAGGGTTGGATGTTGGTTAGAGGAGAAGTTATTGCATTCAACTGAAAACCAAACAAGCTAATGTAATCCGCCTACCACTGCCCTGATCTCTTTGCCTGTCGGGCGTAAACATTTCCCCGTGTTTGTCCCTTTAGATGCGATGCTCTTTTGGGCATAGATGGTGCCTCCTTCTGTGTTTATAAAGTGCCTTGCACGCCTTGGGCACTAGCATAATCTAAACATCTTAATATAGGGAGAGCACTCAGAGACCCCAATCATACTGAGGGCCCAATTGTGCAAGGCGCTCTACAAGGAGACAGTCCCTGCTCAGGACCTCTGCCTTGCAGCGGGGTGGTGGGATAGCGGCTTCTGCCCAGCGGGCGGCGGTGTGTGTGTGTCTTGGGGCTTCTGCCCAGCAGAGTGCACCTGCCAGTGCTCGGGGCTTCAGCAGGAGCAGGGCTGAAGCCCTGGGGTTAGGGAAGGGGGGCGGGGATATGACATGACCCAGTACATTTTTCAGTTTGTGTAGAAGGGCTGGCCAAACTTACTGACCCTCCAAGCTACATATGACAATCTTCAGAAGTTTAAGAGCCAGGGCGCATCTGCTAGGGTCAGCGCTTCAGCCTCGCAGGAGGCGCGTGCTGGGGCTCGGCTGAAGCCCTGAGCCCCAGCACGCGCCTCCTGCGAGGCTGAAGCGCTGACCCTAGCAGATGCGCCCTGGCTCTTAAACTTCTGAAGATTGTCATATGTAGCTTGGAGGGTCAGTAAGTTTGGCCAGCCCTTCTACACAAACTGAAAAATGTACTGGGTCATGTCATATCCCCGCCCCCCTTCCCTAACCCCAAACCAAAGGCTGTGTCCTTGGAACTTCCACAGTGGCCAAGGAAAGGTAGGATAGAGCTGTGTCTGCACCCATGCATGCTAGCCCAGCATCAGCTAGAGCTGTCACTTGACAGCACTACACAATGTTTGCTTCCCACTAGCAGCTGAGAATGTGACTTCACAGTAACACCCCGAACTCATCTGGAGATGCCCAAATAACAGCATGACCCATAGAGCCACCCACAGTACTGCATGTTTCATACAGCGTGAAATAGTTACTTTGACCAGGATAGAATTTGAAGCTAAGACCATTATTGTATCACCTGCTGCTTCTCAAAAGGCATAGTGGGGTAGGAAATATGGTCACTCTGAGAATCTGGCCCTGAGGGTTCATATTTTTTACAAATTGTTCTTGGTAGAAATTTCTTGTGCACCAATATTAATTTTCATTTTTGTTTCAGACAAGCTGTTTTGAAATATTCAGCCAAGCTAGAGAATCAGGAATATAATGATGCCGACCCTCCTGCATGGCTTGGGTATGATAGCGGCGGCGGTGTACTCCCCCTCAACAAGAAACCCAAAACAGGACCTGAAAAAGCTAAAGCCTTGTACCAGAATGAAAACAAAGAAGCTGCATAACATCATCTGTGCTTCAATTTTTCTTCAGCAGAGAGTGAAAAAATGAAACAGCAAGTTCCTGTTTCTAAGATAGTCATTTAATAAAGCGGATTTTCTAGTTGAATTATGAAGCGTTTATTCCAAATCTTCTTAGCAGCAGTACTGCTGCCCGCATTCACAATTACTGTGCAAAGAAATGAAATTGCTAGCTTAATTTTTTAGTGAGCTTTCAGATGCTGACTCAATCTAGTGAAATTTCAGATGTGTTCATCTTCCAGGCATGAGCAGCATTTATACAGCTTGCAAAGCAGTATTTATACTTTTACGATATGTAACTAATAAAAAGCTATGTGTGTGGTGTTCTTATTTATCGAGAGGGTCTGACTAGGGCTTGCCCCCATGAGGGGACAAGAACCCTGAGCTCTCACAAAAATCTGGAAATTCAGCACCCCACAGAAATAGTTCTTATCAAGGACAAATATCGATATGACCACCCCAGCCCCCCCACTACATATGCAAATATCATATTTGTGCCTTCAAATGGTCATGTGCACATACATTGCAGTAATTGCACATTCAGGCCTCTCATTCTAAAAGTGTGGTTCTCCACGTTACTTAAGGCCAGATTGTTAAAACTTGGGGCTTTTGAAAATCCTACTAGGCACCTTGGTGCCTAACTGCCACTGATGGGAGTTAGGTGCACAGGCATTTTTGAAAATCCTTCTGGACACCTAGCTGGATCTTTAGGAGTCTAAATAACTTTAAACATGAAGCATTAGATTTTTTTAACTTCGGTGATATGAAATTACTGAGTTGAGAGAGCCAGCACAATGGAAGATAGAGGGACCAAAGAGACTTTGAAAAATTAGCAGCAAAATCTATGGAGCCGATTCTGTAAAACATATCCATACACTTTTGCTGCTGCATGGCGTTCCATTTAAGTGAGTGCAAATCCATGTAGTAGTATAGGTCTGTGTCCCCTTTGACTAAAACAGTTAACAGAAGCCTTGGGTTTGAAAATTTCTTCAGGAAATTAAAACCCATCACATGCTTTCATTAATTTTTTACGTCTGCCATTTCAAACTATCAGTGTTGCTCCACCTCAAGACCCCTTGTCCCCAAACAGAAAAAAAACTACATAGATTAAGGGGAAAGCAATGACTGATGTGGTTTCAATTAAGTGCTATGAAGGGTAATAATAGTGCCCTCTATTTTCTCCCTGTTGTGCACTAACAATGGCACTTACAATGTGAAACAGTAGAACGGGATGGCTTTACAATGTAGCCTGGTGATTTAATGTGCAAGTGCACACACAGAGACAGAGCCTATGGTAAATTATGAACAGCAGTGGAGCTGTGAACACTCCTTTACCTTTCTCTGCCAGCTGCACTCAAGAAGAGGTTTGATGGCCTCAGATTACATTTCAGTTTTGAGAACCAAACTTGTGTACCTCTTGTACAACTACCACTGTACTGCAGTCAGACAGAGGCTTTTAAAAGTTTCATTTTCTTTATTATTATGCATTTGTATTGTGGCCGCATATAGAAGCCTCGACCAAAATCGGAGCCCTGTTGCGCTAGGTGCTAGATAAACAGTAAGAACGAATCCCTGCCCCAAGGAGCTTACAGTCTAAACAGCCATGGTGGACTGTACATTATTTATTTTTTCATTTTGGTCTTTGTTTACATGCCTCATGTCCCTCACGCTTAACAATGCAACCAGAATAAAGTTTCCCATGCACTAGCTGAACACTGCAGTACCTGGGGAGCATACGCTGCAGGGGAACAGTTATTTGTTAAAGGGATGCTGACAACATAGATTTTTTAAATTAGTTTCTGACCGGCCAGTTAGAAGCTACCACCTTCTTTTTGTTATTCAGGCCAAGGATTGGCTTTGGGGTCCTGATCCATAACAAGGGCTCCTAGAGGCAGCCATAGTTGCAATAAGCAGGGACCCCAAGGGGCAGGCATGGTGGGGACTGGAAGCAGGGACTTGGAAGATAGAAAGGAAAAATTGTAGTGCTGGGGAGGAAGCAGGGATCCATGGGGCTGGGGGGCATCCTGTTGATGAGGGAAGCAGGGACCTGGAGGTGGAAGGATGATGTGGAAGCAGGAAGCAGGGGAGTACAGATGAGGTGGAGGGAGCAGAGATGGTGTGGAGGGAGCAGGGACTGTAACCAACCTTGACTTTATCAGTGCCACCTTTGCATCTACTGACTCTAGAAGGAGCAGGGCATGGTGGGGGTGGGGGAGTGATTCCCAGCCAAGGCTTGAAGGGGTAAATGAAGGTTTGGGGGAGGGAGGGGTGTGAACTTCTGAGGTCAAGTGGGAAGGGGATGGGGGCAAGTTAACAAGTAACGGGGTAGAGGGTAAAGGGCTAAACAGCTCTGAGTGCAGGCACTGGGGGTATCTGTAACTGCCATGATCCCCATTTCTACCCACTTTTGGTCCCTGTTACCCCTCCCCCATTCCCTGTACAGCCACTTTCCCCACCAAACTGCTGAAGGCAGAGGAATCTATGGCATCCCCTTGTGCCACCTACACATACCCCAGGCAGCAGCTTCAGCGGCTGCTCTTTTGCCGGGTGTCCAGCTCCACCTACAGAAGCAACGACGTGGGAAATCCTTCAGTCAATTTTTAAAGTTTTTTTCCTGTTCCGCTGCTGCTGACTGTGTAGGGCATATAAGCAAGGCAGCACATGCAGGCCTGAAAGCACCATGAAGAGATGTGCTGAGGGCCAAGTTTCCCCCTTTCTATCTGGCATGCCTGTGCCTGCCTCTGTTTTACAGCAGCACCCGCTCCCAGGTACACTGCTTCCTCGCCATGCTGCGCCCCACATAGTGAAGAGTTCTTCTTGCTGCTCCCCACCCTGGGGAGGGCTCCAAGGAGACGCCACATCATCATTGCCTCCTACTAGGCTACTAGAAACAACAGAAAGGAAGCTACAGTGTCACATTAATGGTGACATGACAAGTGACTGCCTGTTCACAGAGGTTTACCTCTGTGTGGTTTTAGTTCATCTGCAATCAAAATATAACTGCCTACAAGATAAGCCAGCCTGAACCTGCAAGCCCACCTTGGCTCTGACTAACACCTCCTGAGGTGTAAGGCAATTTACACTTGAAAAGATTCATTCCAAAGAAGGGCCTTTTGCCTCGGTTATAGCAAGGAAGGCATTTCCTTTCACCAGGTATCTAACCACACCCTGGTAGAAAATAACTCTTTGAAGTTGATCACAGACAACCAGGCTAATATGAAGGAAATTTGAAGATTATATATTGGTGGAAATGGCATAATGGGAAGTCATGTTTCCTAATGCTAATGAAACTTTGAACACTTGCCTCTGCTAAGAACAAAGGAAGTCCTGTCTTTACACATCAGGACACTGAACTTAAGAGAGTGAGAAGGAGAGCAAGGACAAGCCAAGGAACACATATGCAGTGTCAGTGTTGCCACATCGGTCCAGGATATTAGAGAGACAGGATGAGTGAGATCACATCTTTTATTGGACCAACTGCTGTTGATGAGAGAGACCAGGTCTACACTACAGAGTTAGATTGACATAAGGCAGCTCAGCTTACATGAACCCAGTTCTGTAAGTGTCTACACTAAAATGTTGTACCTGCTGATGTAACTCACCAAATACACAGACTTAATAACTCCACTGCCATGAGAGGTGTAGCACTGAGTCGACATAGGTTGACACCGTGTCAATGTAAACCCTGCCTTACTTATGTCAACTTTAGTGGCCACCAGGAGGTGTCCCACAATGCCCTACTGTGACCACTCTGGTCACAATCTTGAACTCTACTTCCCAGCAGCAAGATACACAGGTATATGCCCCTCCCCTCTAAATCCTCATAAATTTTTGAAATTCCATTTCCTGTTTGCTCGGCATGGAGAGCTCACCTAGCAACTGCCCTGCTGACCATGCCTGCTTCACCCTGCAGACGCACTCCTGCCTGGAGTACACAGGAGGTGGTAGATCTCCTGGGCCTGTGGGTTTGTCTACACTACAGGATTATTCCGATTTTACATAAACCGGTTTTGTAAAACAGATTGTATAAAGTCGAGTGCACGCGGCCACACAAAGCACAATAAGTTGGTGGTGTGAAGTCCATGTACCGAGGCTAGCATCGATTTCTGGAGCGTTGCACTGTGGGTAGCTATCCCATAGCTATCCCATAGTTCCCACAGTCTCCCTCGCCCATTGGAATTCTGGATTGAGATCCCAATGCATGATTGTGCAAAAACAGTGTCGTGGGTGATTCTGGGTAAATGTCGTCACTCATTCCTTCCTCCGTGAAAGCAATGGCAGACAATCATTTCGCGCTCTTTTTCCCTGGATTGCCCTGGCAGAGGCTGTAACATGGCACCCATGGAGCCCGTTTTGCCTTTTGTGACTGTCACCATATGTGTACTGGATGCTGCTGACAGAGGCGGTACTGCAGTGCTACAGTGCAGCATTCATTTGCCTTTGCAAGGTAGCAAAGATGGTTACCATCCCTGTTGTACCATCTGCCATGCCATTGTAAATTGGTGATGAGATGATGGTTATCAGTCGTTCTGTACTGTCTGCTGCTGTCATGGGTGCTCCTGGCTGGCCTTCACTGAGGTCGGCCAGGGGCACAAAGACAAAAATGGGAATGACTCCCCGGGTCATTCCCTCCTTTATGTTTTATCTAAAAATAGAGTCAGTCCTGCCTAGAATATAGGACAAGTGTACTAGAGACCCAGTGTACCGGAGAGCACAGCCGCTCCGTGTCAGATCCTGCAGAAATGATGAGCTGCATGCCATTCTAGGGGGTACCCCTGCAACAACCCCACCCGTTGATTCCCTCCTCCCCCAACCCTCCTGGGCTACCATTGCAGTGTCCCCCATTTGTGTGATGAAGTAATAAAGAATGCAGGAATGAGAAACACTGACTTTTTAGTGAGATAAAATGAGGGGGAGGCAGCCTCCAGCTGCTATGATAGTCCAGGCAGGACATTAAACGGTGGCGGAGGAGAGGAGCCCAGCATCCCGCTGCTATGATACTCCATGCAGTACAGAATCTTTTCTTTAGACATGAAAGGGGGGGGGGCTGATGGAACTCAGCCCCCAGTTGCTATGATGAAGACGGTTACCAGCCGTTCTGTACCATCTGTCGGGAATGACCGGGATTAATTCCTATTTTTACCCAGGCGCCCCCGGTCGACCTCACTGAGGCCAGCCAGGAGCACTCACAGGATGATGAGGACAGCTATCAGTCCTTTCGTACTGTACCATCTGCCACCGGGGAGGGAAGGGGAGAGGATGCTACTGTTCAGTGCTGCAGCACTGCGTCTACCAGCAGCATGCAGTAGACATACGGTGACACTGAAAAAAGTCAAGAAACGATTTTTTCCCTTTTCTTTCACAGGGCGGGAGAGAGGGTAAATTGACAAGATATACTCTGAAACACCCCGGACAATGTGTTTGACCCTACAGGCATTGGGAGCTCAGCCAAGAATGCAAATACTTTTCGGAGACTGTGGGATAGCTGGAGTCCTCAGTCCCCCCTCCCTCCCTCCATGAGCGTCCATTTGATTCTTTGGCTTTCCATTACGCTTGTCAGACAGCACTGTGCTGTGGCCTCTGTCTATCATAGCCTGGAGATTTTTTTCAAATACTTTCTCATTTCGTCTTCTGTAACGGAGCTCTGATAGAACAGATTTGTCTCCCCATACAGCGATCAGATCCAGTATCTCCCGTACGGTCCATGCTGGAGCTCTTTTTGGATTTGGGACTGCATTGCCACCCGTGTTGATCAGAGCTCCATGCTGGGCAAACAGGAAATTAAATTCAAAAGTTCGCGGGGCTTTTCCTGTCTACCTGGCCAATGCATCCGAGTTCAGATTGCTTTCCAGAGCAGTCACAATGGTGCATTGTGGGATACCGCTCGGAGGCCAATACCGTCGATTTGCGGCCACACTAACCCTAATCTGACATGGCAATACCGATTTCAGCGCTACTCCTCTCATTGGGGAGGAGTACAGAAACCGGTTTAAAGAGCCCTTTATAGCGATATAAAGGGCCTCGTTGTGTGGACGGGTGCAGGGTTAAATCGGTTTACGCAGATAAATTCGGTTTAAACACGTAGTGTAGACCAGGCCTGTGGGGAGAAGAGGCTGGGCAGGCGCAGCTCCAATCCAGCCATAGAAATGTCAATATCTACGAGCAGATCACTTGTGGCCTGAGGGAGAAGGGCTACAAGAGGGACCTGCAGCAGTGACGCGTGAAAGCCAAGGAGCTGCAGCAGGTGTACCAGAAGGCAAGGAAGGCTAACAGTTGCATTGGTGCAAAACTGCAGACATGTTTCTTTTACAAATAGCTACATGCTATCTGTGGATGCTTAGGAGGAGTCAGAGTCACCGGCCCTGAGAGTGAACAGTGGGGAGGAGGTTTTGGACAAGGAAGAGGAGGATGAGTATGGGGGACAGCGGAAGGGGATGCAGTGGCAGTGAGCCAGGACCTGTTTTTGACTCCAGAGCAGTCAAGGCAGTCCCAACAGTCCAGAACAGGTGAGCCTGATGCAGGGGAAGGAACCTCTGGGAAGTATGCAGTTTGCTTTGATATAACAGGGACACATCTGTACATTTACTCTTTTTTAATCATAGAAGAAGTAGTGAAATAACCAGTAGAGGTAGGTAGGCTTGCTATCTGCTTCTCATTCCCCTGTACAGTTAGGCAGAAGGAGACATGTGGAGCAGCATGTTTATGTACACCAGGATGTCCTGTGAATCCTCCACACAGATCTTGAGAAAACGTTCCAGGAGGTCCTCTGCAATTGTCTGCCGAAAGTCTCTGGGGAGGGCTGCCTTGTTTCTTCCGCTGCAGTAGAACACTTTCCCACGCCAGTCAGCAGTTACTTCAGCAAGCACCATTGCAGCACACAGGCTAGCAACATGTGGACCCGGTCTGCAGCTGGACGCAGGCAGGAGCTGTCCCTTTCAGCCTCCCTTACACTCAGAAGTGAGATGTCAGCTACAATCACCACCGCCTGTGGAAAATGGTGCCAGTATTCAGTTCAATTGCCCATCCACATATATACATGCCCATGAGCTACCCCCCATTATTTTCCCAAGTCGCCCCCTCCTCCAGGTCATACTCGCCATGGCTGGGACTGCCACCGTGCTCTCTGAATCCCAAGGAGAAGTGAGAATGTAGTGCTTGTACCTTGTGTAGATCCAGGGGAGTGAGTTCAGAATACAAACTTGCCATTTATCTTGTGAATACACTCACAATAGCACCTCTGTACATTGTATCTTTTGCAGCTGGAAATGTGGCTTTGGAATGTGGCTTTCTTTCTGTTAGTCTGGAAAGAAAGTCCCTGCTTGCAGCCTTCTGAACAGTCCTGTGTTCTTATAGCTGCTTGCGTCTTGCACCTTCCCTGACCAGCCCACATTGATGTGGGTAAAACATCTCTGGTGATCCACAAGGACTTGCAATGTACCATAGAAAAGTAGCTCTTTCTGTTGATGTACTCTGCGGCAAGGTGGTCTGGTACCAAAATAGGGATGTGTGAGCCATCTATTGCCCCTCGGCAATTCGGGAACCCCTTTGCTGCAAAACTATCCAGTATGTCCTGCAGATTGCCCAGAGTCACAGCCCTGCGTAGCAGGAGGCGATTAATGGCCCTGCTCACTTGCATCACAGCAATCCCCACGGTGGACTTTCCAATTCCAAATTGATTCCCCACTGATCAGCAGTAGTCTGGCGTTCCAAGCTTCCACAAGATCACCAGTTGCTTCCCCACTGTCAGTGCAGCTCTCATTTTGGTGTCACTGCTCTGGAGCAAGCTCTGCACATTCATCCAGGAATGTGGCCTTGCACAGCCAAAAGATCTGCTCGTCATCCCGTACCTACATAACAATGAAATCCCACCAGTCAGTGCTTGTTTCTTGAGCTCAGAATCAGCCTTCCACCATCTACAGCTGCTCTGTGAGTGCCAACAACAACCTTGAATTGTTTCTTTTTATGTCCCACAGCAAACTAGCCTCCAAGGAATCATTATGTTCGCCAAGGCTCCTCTGGTTGCTCTGTAAATACTGCAGGATCAGGCGTGCCATGCTCACAACGCTCATCACAACAGTGCAGAGCTATGCAGGATCCATGCTTTTCATACAGATGGTGGCTGCATGGGTTTGTGGGGCTTTTGAAAAGAGGCATGAAACATTATGAGATGCACACAAAATTAAGGGATGGAGAAAACTGTGTGTTGGGACATTGAACTCACGTTCCCAGTCGCCTCTGCATGACTTGTTTGCCCCCTGAGGCATTGGAAACCCTTGCCAAAGACCCTGAGCTAGATGGTGGCAAGTTGCAGTGGGATAGCTACCCACGATGCACTGCTCTCTGCATCAGTGCAAGTGCTGCTAGTGAGGATGCATACCACGGACACAAGGAGTGTAGTGTGCACATGCAAAAGCGATTTAATTTCTGTAGCAGCTGTACATTGACATAACTTAAGTCAACTTACTTTTGTAGTGTAGACTTGCCCAGAGACAAGCTTTTGAGCTTACATAGAGCTCATCTTCAGGTCTGGGAAACACACCCAGAGCCAGAGTGTCATAGTTCAATACAAGATGGAACAGATTGTTTAGCATAAGAAGTCAACACATATTTCAAGAGACCATTCAAGATGAAGTGGCCAATTAACACCACTCCAGTCATACAGAAGAAAGGAAGCGGGAGAAGCAGCTGCGGGGTGGGGAGTCACAGATTGTTGTAATAAGCCATAAATCCAGCATCTCTGTTCAGTCCATGATTTTTAGTGTCTGTTAAAGTTATGAATTTAAGGTCCCAGGCTCATCTTTTGAAAGTGTTGTGCAACTTTCCTTTGAAGCTCAGGAGTGATCGTTTTGTGAACAGTGTTCACCCTCAGGGAATATAGTGCGTTTGTCTTTTATAATTTTCCTGTGTGAGTTTATTCTAGAGCATAGTGAGTGTTTGATTTCACCCAGATAGTTGCCATTGGGGCATTTAGTGCACTGGATGAGGTACACTACATATGATAAGCATGTGTAGGACCCATCAGTCTCGAAAGCTGTGTTGTGGGGAGTGCTGATCATTGTAGCAGTGGAGATATGTCTGCAGGTTTTGCATCTGTTGTTCTGGCAGGGTTTGGTGCTGGTCTGAGTTGCTGTCTTGGCCTTGGTCTACACCATAGAGTAAGGTCAATGCAAGGCAGCTTACATCAACCTAACTCTGTAAGCACTGACACAAAAACGTCACTCCTGCCAACATAACTCACCTGTTACATCAACTTAATAACTCCACCTCCACAAGAGGCATAGTGCTTAGCTCCATGTAGTGGAGTGTCAGTCAGAAGCCATCCCACAATGCCCCACACTGACAGTCAAAATCAGTGCAAGCACTCCTGGTGAGGAAGTGCACCACCACAAGGAGCATGGGGTGGACATGCAAAAGTGATTTAATTACTGTGGTGGTTGAACATCCACGTAACTTAGATCGACTTAATATTGTAGTGTAGGCAACTCTTGGGTCTATAGGGAGCTTGCTTCTGATGATGAGTTTGGTGAGATTAGGGGATTGTTTGAAGGCCAGAAGAGGGGGGTCCAGAAAAGATGTCTTTCAGGAAGCCAAGAAATAGATGGATTGTGTGGGCTTACAGTGACAGATATGGCAATTTCCTGCAATATTTTTAGGAAAAAAAACCTTACTGAACTAAGTTTAAGTAGCTTTGGAGCCCATTATATTAAATGTAAAAGTTATGAATGCCAAAGGACTGTATTGAACAATGGATCAGACAAGAATGGACTTTTGGACAAAAAGTGTTATGTATTTCCTCAGGAATCTCTAGTGGGAGGCGAATGTAAATTTCCCACCTCTAGTTATGCAAAAACCCAGCCTTTAAAAGCTAGACTCTGACATGCTGATTACCTGAACCTGGAAACTGACGATCAAAGGCCCAAGCTGTATGAAGGAAAAGCTAACCTATCATAGGGAAGGCTTCTTCTCAGCTAAAGCTGTTATGAACTTGTTACCACAGAAAAATCCTCTGTGGGGAGAGTCTCAAGAAATGACTCCTACCAGAGCCGCAGGTGGAGGGTGTGTGTGTCTGATCTCTGGTAACCTTATTAGCATGCGTGTAGATTCTTTTATTGTTTTTAACACGTTTTCTCTGTAATGCTTTCATCTTAAGAATAAATGTGCTTGTTTAGAAATGGCTGTGTGGTGATGTATGGCTGTGCGCAATCTTGCTGTTTATGGCCTCTAAGAGGGAGCAAAGTGCAGACACTGGCCTGTTTAGGCAGTTTGGCTTGCTGGGAATAACGAAGTATAGGCAGGGAACTCTGCAGCCTGGAAAACCCCCGGTCAGGAGGGAGAGATGTGGGTGTCTGCCCAAGAGAGGTGATGGTCAAGGAGCCGAGAGCCAAAGAATGGGGACTCTTGCTTGACCATGGAGGGGAATACAGAGGCAGTTGTCCTGAATTGTGACACTTAATATGCCTGGGATTCTGTCACTGACAGGCTAGAGCTCCAGATGGAGAGAACAGGACACTGTATACGGATATGTAAGATCCATAATTCCCAGCTTTTATGCAAGTAAGTCTCAGAAACTCTTCTAGGTGTGAGCTATGTAAAGTGAAGTTCAGATGCTTTTCTGAGTGTGTGTTTCTTCACTCTTTCTTAAACAAACAATATTTTGTTCAACTGCAGGTATAACTCAGAGCTGGCTGTTAACGTGGTGCTGATGGCATCCTGGAAGATGAAAGAATTTAAACTGCTACAGCAGCAAAAGAGAACAAGTAGAGAAAACTAGTCCTAAAGTGCTTATCACAGGGTGCAGAGTAGCAGCTGTGTTAGTCTGTATCCGCAAAAAGAACGAGGAGTACTTGTGGCACCTTAGAGACTAACAAATTTATTTGAGCATAAGCTTTTGTGGGCTACAGCTCACTTCATCAGATGCATGCAGTGGAAAATACAGTAGGAAGATATATATATACACAGAGAACATGAAACAATGGGTGTTACTATATGCACTCTAATTAGAGTGATCAGTTAAGGTGAGCTATTACCAGCAGGAGAGAAAAAAAAAACTTTTTGTAGTGGTAATCAAAATGAGTGATTGGCCCTGTAGAGGAGATGGATCCAGTCCCTACCTGTGACTGACCTTCTGTCTCCCACCTGAAGCTATGGGCCTCAGGTTCAGGTGAGAATGTGAAGAACACATGGCCTTCATAAAAGCCAGGAAGATCTCAGATGAGTTATAACTGCAGACAGAAGGTGTGCAGTGGTTAGGTGGCTCCAAGGCAGGTAGTCTGAAGAGTGAGAACTGAAGGGAGCACAGAGACAGGGGGAGACTCTGTAGCATGGAACCAAAACCTGGCTTTGGTGAGCTGAGGAAGTTTATTATGAATTACACCACAGTCCCGACGAGACGTAGCAGTGCAGGGACCAAGAGAGGCTCCTTGGACTGGGATCAGACCCTGGATGCTGCTGAACTGAGGAAGCCTGCCATGAATTGCAAGAAGGAGGCTGTGAAGCTCCTGGAACCAAAAGGAAGAAGTTTGAGAAGTTTGAGACCAGGGCAAAAGGAGACCCAGAAAAACATTCTCCAGAGAGACCAGAGATTGGCAGAGCTCCATGGCTCAGAGGGAACTAAGGGAGAGCTGGGACTTGAAGTCCTGGACAAAAGTGAATTAGACGCCTCAAGAAGATTTGAGGCTGAAGGTCCCAAGGAGACCATAATCTGTAGGACTTAATAACTCAGACCTCCAAGAGCAGGAATGTTATTTTAAGTTCTCTGGGCTATGAATTAGTGGGAGAACCAGGAGGGGACTGAAGGGGGCATGTTCTGGGACTGCACCCTGTTACCATCCCCAATAGTAAATAAAAAAGGGGTTCTCTGGCCCTACCGTCAGTGGAGCCACAGATGAGAGAGGTTCATGAGGGCATAAAATAAGCTCTCAAGCTTTCAATGTGCAGGAGTTTGACCACCAGTTTTACATATAGCGCAGTATAGTAAGTCATAGAATTGTAGACTGATTTCTTAGGAGCCAAAACGCCTACTTATGATCAAATGTGAACTGCAACCCTAAAAGTAATTTTATCCCACACATTATATAAATAATTCAGTAAAAGGAAATGCTCAGCATTATGCACAAACCACAAATTTCAAATGATAACAATTCATTTAAAAGCAGCATACAGAATATGGCACCATCACAAAGCTTAAATCAAATTCTTGTATTTTCAGGCATCAACCTGTGTTGAAAATGTTCTTTGTAGTGGCTTTATATATTTACTTGAAATTCACTAGCTTTCAGAATAGGCGGGGTGTGCGGGTCAAGTTTTACACAAATCCTGAATACACAGGATTGTGCAACTGTAGAAGGCACTAACAGTAAAACCCATTTCATACAGCTGTCAAATAACAGTCATTTAACATATACAAAGGTTGGGTAAAAAGTCCTCACAATATATTGTTTACTGTATTTTAATAAGTAGCATTCACCATCACTGTACAGTAACCTTTCTTCACCGTTCCTTGATTTTGAATACCTTTGGCCTATTACATCCTCAAGAAACCTGCAGCTTGATCGATTGGAACCAGCTCTGGCTTTTAAGATGCACTGTGCCATCCTGTGTGTCAGCCTTAATCCATTTGTCTCTTTCATTCATTTGATTCATATGACCTGAAAAACAAAACTGCATTCAGTTTGCTATTCTAACACATAAACAGTTTCTTCAGTATAAGCTTATTCAGAGCTTTCTGGAAACATTCTGCAAGAGGATTTTATTGGCAAAATTTGGTACATTTCTTAAGATATGGGACTGCTTTGTGTTTCCTTTTTGACATACCATTTGTTCTCTGCATTCTTTCAGTAATATGCCAGTGGAATGAATCTGGAGACTCATAATATTTTCTATTCCATAAAAACATGTAGATTAGAATTGCAGTGTGAAAAGAGAGAAGGTGGATGAGGTAATATCTTTCACTGGACCAACCTCTGTTAGCGAAAAAGTGAAGTTTTGGAAACACACCTGTCATGGAAGCAAGAAGCTTTCATCTCAGCTGCACCCTAGTCTAAGAAACGTGGGTGAAGGCCATGTACTATAGTGCTGATTTACTGGGACCAGTTTGCCACTTGTGGAAATGTTATTCTTATTACAGCAGTGACTGAGATTGGGGCTCTGTTATGGTAGGTGCTTTACATTCACGTGGTAAGCAGCAGTCCTTACCCTGAAGAGCTTGCAGTCTAAATGGACACAATAAGGGAGAAAGTCAATATCATTTTACAGGTTTCAGAGTAGCAGCCGTGTTAGTCTGTATCTGCAAAAAGAACAGCAGTACTTGTGGCACTTGAGAGACTAACAAATTTATTTGAGCATAAGCTTTCATGGGCTACAGACCACTTCATCGGACGCATAGACTGGAACATATAGTGAGGAGATATATATACATACAGAGAACATGAAAAGGTGAGAGTTGCCCTACCAACTCTAAGAGGCTAATTAATTAAGATGAACTGTTGTCAGCAGGAGAAAAATAACTGAGCCAATACATACACTGAATCAATTTCCCCCATGTTAAGTATCCTCATAGCTTCTTGTCAAACTGTCTTAAATGGGCCATCTTGATTATCACTATAGAATTTTTTTTTCTCCTGCTGACAACAGTTCATCCTAATTAATTAGCCTTTTAGAGTTGGTAAGGCAACTCCCACCTTTTCATGTTCTCTGTATGTATATATATCTCCTCACTATATGTTCCAGTCTATGCGTCCGATGAAGTGGGCTGTAGCCCACGAAAGCTTATGCTCAAATAAATTTGTTAGTCTCTAAGGTGCCACAGGTACTCCTGCTCTTCTTATCATTTTACAGATGGGGGGCCTGAGGCACAGAGGACTAGATTCACAAAAAGCCTTAGGTGCCTAAATCTGAATCAGGCCCCACTGGGATTCACAAAACTCCTGCTCTGCTGCCCCCAAATTCGATAGCTGGCTAAAAATCACTTGGCCACTAAATTTTTACTGTAGAAGTACCTAGGTACCTACAGGAGCGGCGCCAGGGTTTTTGGCGCCCTAGGCTGGGGTCCTTCCGCGCTCCTGGTCGGTGGCGGCAATTCTGCAGCGGGCAGGTCCTTCCGCGCTCCTGGTCTTCGAGGCACTTCAGCGGCAGGTCCCAGAGCGAGTGAAGGACCTGCCGCAGAATTGCTGCCGAAGACCTGGAGCGTGGAAGGACCCCCTGCCTCCGAATTGCCGCCGAGAGCGGCAAAATGCCCCCCCCCAATCCTGGTGCCCTAGGCGACCGCCTAGGTCGCCTAAATGGAAGCGCCGGCCCTGGGTACCTATGTTTCTGCCTCTGAGCAGACCTCTGAGCATGGCAGACCCACCAGCCTGAAGCCTGGAGTGGTTCACAAACTGGGGAAGGAAGATAGGCATTCTGCCTAACTCACCTGAAAGACCTGATCTGGGAGGCATGCTCAGAGCCTGCATACCAGATCAGGCCTCTAGAGATGAGCTTACACAAAATGGCTGGGGGCCATGGGGGAATTAGAAGTCGGACCTCCTTTATAACTCTGAGCCCAGTGGTCAGGGTACTCCCCAAGAATGTAGGAAACCTTCCAGTTCAAGTCCCTCTCCACCTGAGGGAGAGAAGGAATTTGAACTGGGATCTGCCACTTCTTTGAAGAGTGCCCTAATCAGTTGGCTCTGGGATATTCTGATGGAGGGGGGGAGTTCCTCCATCTCTCCTGTCAAAGCTGTTCCACTGTTGGACGAGAGAGAGAGAGAGAGAGAGAGAGAGAGAGAGTGTGCCAGCATGAGAATGATTCTGTGGCCTGCTGACTAGAGCATTCTGGTGGGAAACCCAGGAGGACCCAGTCCCCTGCACCAACGATTTTTTAAAAAATTATTTAGCCACAGTGGAAAAGCTTCAACAGGAGACTGAGGGAGGGAGCTGAACCAGGGGGTCTCCCAAGTGAGTGCTCCAATCACCAGGCCAGAAGTAATGAGGAAGCACTGCCACTATCGCGCCCCATCCCTGCAGCTTCTTGCTAAAACAGTGTAGGCACCTAACCCCAAAGAGGGTTTGCAGCAGAGAATCCCATGCAGAGAGGCACCTAAATCCAGGCTGCAGGGAGGTGCCTATCTCTGAGAGAGGAGCGGGGTTTAGCATCCCCCCCCAACTTGGTATCTTCCATTGGCTAGCTTAAGTGAGGAGCTACTTCCTATGCTGGCTATTATGAGTCCCATTCTCAGGCACCTCTCTCCAGTGGCGCTGGAACATTTTTAATAGTGGGGAGGCTGAAAGCCGGCCCCCTTACCTGTCCACCCCTCCTTCCCCCAGCTGAGACCAGGAGCAAAGCCTTGTGCGCAGGGTGGCAGCAGAGCCCCAGACATGGGGCCGGCAGCTGAGACCCCAGGCACGGGACGGTAGGAGAGCCCCGGGTGCACAGGGCAGCAGCTGTGACCCCAAGCATGGTGCTGGCAACTGAGACCACGGGCGTAGGGCTGGCAGTGGGGGCCCGAGGGTGCTGTAGCACCCTCCCACCCCTAGTTCCCACACCTATGCCTGTCTCTCCCCATTGTACAGGAAGCCTAGGCATCTAACTCAGGCTTTGTGAATGCCAGTGATTTTCTTGGTGCCTAAGTTTCTTTGTGAATCTAGCCCAGAGAGATTAAGTGATTTGCCCAAGGTTACAAAGAGAATCTGTGGCACATCTAGGAATTAAAATCAGATTTCGTGAGTCCCAGTCTCATGCCAGTCGCAAGATCAGCTTTCATCTTGAACTCTTTTCTAAACATCCTTTTGTTTTGTTTAAATTTTTGATGACCTTAGTGCTTATATAAGTGTATAATTTGTAAGTTTAGCACTGAGCCTGGCATAGCCTGGGGCAGGAACTGAAGCAGCACTCTAGATCAACTTCGCAAATGCACCTCAGTTCAAATCTGCCACACACAAAATGTGAAATCCTGGCTCCAATGAATTCCAAGACAAACCCCGCCATGACTTCAATTGGCCAGTTTTCATCCCTAGAATCCAAGTCTTCTTCTTGAGAAGAGGCTGCCACTACTACTGTGGTTCTACGGTGTCAATAAGTGGTGGCTACTGTGAGACTCTGGACAAAATCACATCAACCTACAAAAGTGCTAGGAATCTATTTCAAAGCAGCTGAGAAGACAGTTTGTTTACCCAGCAATCCCACAGAGCAGGCAGGGATGTCAGTTTCCTAACGTACAGATGGTGCAAGCGCTTTGGGGATCTCCATGTGGATGCTCCAGTGCTTACTCCTCAGTCCCCATGGCAACATGGATCCCATTGAAGCTTTGCTCCTATTGGTTCCCTTCCTGCATTTTGGCCAAACCCCAGGTTTCTCAACGCCATCTGCCTAAACACTCCAAATGTCTGTCTTTGAAAAACATTTTAAAACAAAAGTGGAGTTCATGACAATGTAGGGTGGATGGGGTGTGCAGAATATTTGCCATTACTGAAATTTTAAGTTCCTCAGAAATTTTATCTGAATCTCTATTACTTTTCATTTGCCATAGCTCTCTGTAGGAGAATGAAGAATAGAAATGAAAAGGGAATCTGCCTTCTAAGTAGAGACAGCCCTTAAAACAAGAAATTGGACTGAATTTTAAACCAGAAATAACCTCCAAGTGTCAAAAAAATGAGCTGACAAAAATATGAAGGAAAACAATGTTCCCTTAGTAATGTTGTATGGTATCTAGAATGCAGCCATTTTTCTAGGCTGTAAGAAGAGGTGACAGAGCAAATAGGTGGAGCACAGAAATATATGCCAGGAGATGGAAGTGGGAGTTGAAGATGCCTGGCTGTAATAAGCATTTTATGCCAAGTGTGAATCTCTCTGGTGTGTTTTCATAGACTCCAGCAAGCACCACAGCATATGCGCTGATGATATTTCATGCATCATTTACCTCTTATTAAATTATTGCTACAGAGCTGGAGAAAACCTTGTAACAAAACTAACAGAAAAAATATCAGAGATGTTTCAAAGTTCTAAAGTTGTCTGGACTCAGCCTCTAGTTTTGTATTTGCTGTATTAATAAAAATGATTAATTCCTTTTGCTTCCTTTGGAGTTTTGTCTTGGCCACACTGGTGGGGAACACAAGACCAACTTCCCTCTAACCAGAGCCCAGTGTCTGAAGTTCCACTCCCCTGGGACATGGCACCAAGAGCTCCCGGGGGAACAGATTCCTGAGTCCAAACCCATTAGCAGTTTAAATCAGGCTCAGGAGCGTAACACAGTTTAATGCACATGAAAACTGTCCAACTAAGCTACAATACATTTTATAAAAGTGTGTTGGAGTCTTGCCAGAGTAGTTCTTGAGCACAGTTTTGTCTTAACACTCTTCAGTGCCTGTGCTCTGAATAAGGAGGCTCTAAGTAGGTTTTGAAGACTGCTTTGCTAACATGTTTAAACTATGATAGCAAAAGCCCTTTAGGTTTTTGTCAGTGTGGACAGGGCTTTACTTTCAAAGCACACCATTCATGCTATCTGGGCTATGCACCAAACATACTGCATTAGCCATCCCTTTCAACTTAACGCCTAGAAAACAGTATCTTTCCACATGTTTTGATAGTCAAAACAATTTTTCTCTAGACAAAGGCAAGTATGCACAGGCTTTCCTGAAGAATGGAGAAGCTAAAATGATCCCTTCCTAAATTACAAGATACAGAATTTTCTTATTTATATGAATGTGAATTAATAGAACAACAACCACTCCAAACCTAAAAATCTACAAAAAATCATATGCATGGGATCTACAAGCTAGGGATAAAAATGAGAGCTGTGATTCACATTAAAACCCAAACCTAGGGTAACCATACGACCCATTTTGGCCAGGACAGTCCCCCTTTTTAAGCTCTGTCCCGGATAGCATGACATTTTTGGAAACCTTGCCATTTGTCCTGTTTGCTCTTGCCAACTGATCATTAGGGACAAATGCTGAGTTTTCAAATTGTGGGGCACACCCCCTAAGGGCACATGGAGGAATGTTGAGGGGGATGAGCAACGACGCCAGACGGCTCAGGCAAGTGATGACACTAGACGGCTCAGGCCTGATACCAAGCAGCTCGAGTGGGCAGCCCTGCATGGAAAGGTTCGAACAGCCAGCTGCAATGCCAGGCAGGGCTGGGATCCATGGCAACACCAAGCAGGGCTCAGGGAGAATCTCCCTGAGCGACACCAGGTGGCTCAGGCCTGGTGTCCTTTTTTCAGTTATGGAAATATGGCTACCCTATCCAAACCTGTGGAAAATTAGGAAATCAATCTCTGGAATTGGAGTCCAGACCTTGGATTGCTCTCTGTTAAGGCAAGAACAGACGGAGAAATGCCATGCCAAAAGTGGCTTTTTATTCTCACCTTGTGAGTAAAACATGACCAAAGGTTGGCTGCCAGTGCAAGGCTCTAGTTTAAATGAACCTTGACAAGTCTTACAAGTTTTTGACTTTCCTGAGTTAAATGCAAGCTGAAACCAATCAAAAATCAATCTGTTGGACACAAGATGATCTAATATGTTATTAAGAAGCTGGATTAACTTTCTATTTGACGCCAAGGAATTGAATCTTTTGCAGATTTTTTTTTTAACTTCTTGCTTAAAGGAGCAAAGTTTCACCAAGATGTGCATACAGACATTGTGAAACTGTAAGAAAATCTCTTCCCACTCAGTTTGGGTGACATGAGTTTTAGCAGTGTTTGATTCTAAGAAAGAAGGAAATTCTTGAAGTACGTTGGAAATATAGAAAATGATTGGGGTGATCTCCTTTGTTGGGATCAGGGCTCAAACTTAAAACGCAGCAGAGGCTTTTCAATTGCCTTCAAGGTGTGGGGGAGAAGTGGCACTGAGCAATGAGGAATACCAGAAGAGAAAGTCCTCTAAGATGAGCCCTGACTCTCTGGGACCCATTGGCCAGAGAAAAGCGGAGCGCAAACAGATTGCTTTGACCCTTGCAAATTTCTTGAAGGTGAGTCAGCAGCACCTCATGGTCAATCATTTCAATATCACTGACAGGTCAAGCAGTATCATCATGGAGGGTCCACCACTATATGTGGCCAGTAGGAAGCAGGCTCCAAAAGCTACCAAGGCTGTCTCTGCACCAAGATGGAGCCTGAAACCTGGCTGGAAAAGATCCAGCATACTGAAGGATGTTGGGTGTTACTGGTCACCTCATCCATTCCACTCTCAATGATTTTTTCCACGGAAGGAGAGGTTGGCGACAGGATGGAAGCTGGAAGGATCATCAGTGCCAAGTTCCACCAGTGCAAAGTCTTAGAAGTGGCTTCCCCAACAGTCTTCAGAACCATAATCTGTGGTATTGGGCCAAACTCCACCAGGGATGGCAGTCTGCTCACTTGCTTCTCCAGTGACTTGTTTTCCTTCGAGTTATAAAAGAGGCTACTATACCTTTTTTCCTCCCTATAAATCTCACCACTAAATTAGAGGCTGGATGGCCCTGGGGATTAGGAATGATGCATTGGCCCCTTGCTCTTCAACAGGGATAAAGGCAACCCCCAAAACAACACTTAAAGAAGGGCCCATTTTTATCCCAAAATATGAGAGTTATATGATCTATTAGTTGGTGCAGTACGTACTGAAAACATTATGTGCAAAGTTAAAAGCATCTGACACACACCAGCCAAAACACCATATAATTCAATTTGGTGAATAAAGTGAGAGCTCAATGATTTTATAAAAGTTTGCCCGGTTCTCATTATTCCCCAATACTTTACTTGCCTCTTGGATGTGAACAATAACTCTGACCTTCCAGAAAATGGACTGCTTAGGTGAAACTTTCCCTGCCTTCTGGGATGGGTGAGCAGGATGCTTCTCAAAAAATTAGTCTTTTTTTTAAATTTGAGATTAAAACAAGGCACCATGGTTTATAAGACTCCACAAAAACTGCTGTAAATTGCTTTCTCTGCCTATTCCAAACTAAGCTGCCAAGCATGCAATTTACTCAGCCTGTCTCCATGTTCATATGCAGTATCTCTGCCCGAGATCTGCTGGGAAACAGAATATAGTACGCCTGGCTAATTTCTTGTCTCTGCGCCTGAGAAACTTCAGTCACTGGGATTTTCTCTTGCAAAAGGTTTATTGTCTAGTTTGCTTCTTTTATTTTCCAAATCAAAATCTCAGAGGCTGTTTCTCTTTGCTGAAATATAGGAAACTGAGCATCCTCACTTTCCCCAGATATACTGCTGGTGAGGGAGATGATGCTTCCTTGCTAACTCTTAAAGATGTATTATTTCGGAAGGACTTAAACTTCAAGGTTGTTTACTAGCTATCTGCTAGGTATTACAGTGATGGTAATGCTGGAAATAGATAAGATGGATTAGAAAGAGCTATTCTCATGTCCCAGGATCCTCTAGTTTGAGTGAAGACCCAAAGTGGTGTTGGGTTGGAAAGGCCACAGAAACCACTTACTGATAATAGATTATTTCACTAAAACTGGCCATATGAGCAAAAGAAAATTCATGGCTGGGGTTTTGTGAAATAGCTGGGCTGACTGCCAGTTCCCTGAGACCAGCCCCCTTTCCCTTTGAAGATCTCGTCACAACAGCAAGCCTCTATTCTCAGTGAGTCTGTGTTCTTTGGCACGAGTAGGCAATACAAGTGTGGGGGAACCTGTCCACTGGCTGGCTTGCTCCTGAATGATTCCTGCCTGTACCTTCATGATCTTCCTTTCAGTCACCTCATAGCAGGTAGGAGCAGGTGGCCAGGTAAGCTCTTGGCCAGTCAGGCTCTCCCCAGAATTCTGCCATGCATCCTTCACTTTAATTACATGGTCCTTGCTGTATGTCCTGTGCCCCCACCCCCCATTGCCCATGAAGTTCCACATGTAGAGTTCATAGTTTGCAGATACCTTCTGATCTTGAGTGAGTCAGCATGGACCAGGGGTTAGGCCACAGGCACTTCTTCCTTATTGCCAAAGAAAAAGATAGGAGTGTCTGCCCAGTATCAGCACCAAGAAAGGAGTTATACTATCACTGTCCACCTATGCAGCCTGACAATGCTAAGAAAGAAATTGGGCCATAGAGTTTTCAAACCAACTCTTAAAACCTATTTTTAGATTTCTTTAGAGTACCCACTGACTCCTTAGAGAACTGAGGGCTTATCCTTGTTAATTACTCCGATGTTTTCTATTTCCCTCCCTCCTACAGCTAATGCCTCAACTCCTCTGAACTGATCCTCCGTCACCAGGGAGAACAAATGCCTCCCCACTTCTCTAACTTTCCCATCACTTCTCCTCCCAGCATGCTCCACCTACTACTGACCCTAGGCTGTTTCACTCTTGTCTTCATGCTATGGTCGAATTCAGCTCCAATCTTTGGTAGCCTCCCATCTCCCCTGGATGTGTACCACCAATGAACTCGCAATCCTGCTACTGCCTTGACCAACATTGTACCTAGCAGCAGAGAGACGACTAGTCGCATGAGTATTACACCAAACTCCAGGGTTCAGTGAGGGTTTCGTATAGCTGGAGGTAGACTGGATCAGAACTCACTTGATGCAAGAATTCTACCCTGTGACGTTCCTCTGGTGTCATCTGGACCAGTGATCTGCCAGGTCCTCGGCAGCCAGCCTTACCCTGCTCTGCTGGGAGAACCCCCACTCCTGGGATGTTCACACACAGCCTCTGGCATGTAAGCTGCTCCCAGCTATGTGAGTGGGCCCTTTTGACCAGCTGCTGCTTGGATTGTTCAACTGAATGACACTAGCCAATATCTCCGGTCCCAGACACAACTCTAGCTCCGTCTTGCAGTGTCCAGTTATGCCCGCTGGGCGCTGTAAGCTTATATGAGTTTGCCCATTTAACAAAGAAATTGCTATGTACAAGGCTTGTTATCCCAAGGGGAGTTTCTGTCATGCTTCAAACCACACACACTGCTTCAGTAGACTAAACAAACAGAGTTATTAAGTACAAAGATAGATTTTAAGTGATTATAAGTCAACACACAAGTTGGATTTCGTAAAATGAAATAAAAGCAAAATGCATTCTAAATTGATCTTAACACTTTCAGTGCCCTTACAAACTTAGATGCATTTCATCACAGGCTGGCTGGTTGCCCTTCCTCCAGGCTCTCCCCTTTGATCAGCGCTTCAGTTGCTTGGTGGTGATGTCTGTAGATGGAGTTGGAAGAGAGAGGAAGAGCCTGGCAAACATCTCTCCCTTTTATCATATTCTTTCTTCCCTCTTGGCTTTGCCTCCTCCCTTTCAGAGTCAGGTGAGCATCACCTCATTGCAGTCCCAAACTGACCAAAGAAAGGGAGGGCGACTCACTCCAGAGTTCAACAGATCCTTTGTTGTTGCCTAGGCCACTGTCCTTTGTTCCCGTGAGGCTGGACTGGGTTTGTCCCATACATGCCCTGACAAGGTGTGAACTGCCCCTCAGCTCTTAGACAGTTTTTGCCTGGGCTTGCTTTTAGCCATGAGGACACGTTTTCAGCCTCATAATTATATACATGAAATTACAATCAATAACATGACTATAACAACAATGCTCAGTGCATCGTAAACCTTCCAAAGACACCAGAAATGACGAACTTTGCATTGGATACCACACAATCATATTATAAGGATGAACATGGGGGTGCTGGGTGTTCCCCCGAGGTACAGAACGTCACACACATCAACTCTCCCCTGGAAGAACTCTTCATTTACCTCTCACTAGAATTCCCAAGAGATACGTAAAATCCATTCAAAACAGCCAGTTCCCAGCATTAACAACCTGGAAACCAGCCAGCTTCTGAAGGGTTAACTATTTTTGTACTAACCTCTTAGCTTAGAGACTTAAAAGTCGAAACTGATATCCCCTTGTGATGTGGGTTTTTTTATGGCTTGGCAAACACTGATTTTTTTCATCTGTTTTATATGTTCTGCAACTAAAACTCAAATGAAATTGCTGCCACGCTGTCCCTAAGATTCCCAAGGGGAGGAACATTTTTCACCATGTATCCTATCTGTTATTTTATTAAATTATTTGTAATTATTTCAGAGTCTGCTTGTATCAGAAGATGATCTTACTGGAAAAATAATACTTTATGTTACAAAGGGAATCTTGACATTTAATGTAAGACATTGTTTAATTAGTTGAAGGCAGGATGTAAAAAGAAGCCAGCCTACATTTAAAAGAAACAAAGGAAAACTGTATAAAAAATACAGAATTGGACAAGGTTTATTGTTAAAGCACAGCTCCCCAAAATGTTATATTCAGACTATGAAGTCATACACTGTATGAATCATACATTTGTACAGAATCCCAGGGTAGAATCCTTTACACAAATACTGCTGAAATACAGGACAAAATATACCTCTACCCCGAAATAATGCGACCCGACATAACACAGGTTCGCATAAAACGTGGTAAAGCTCTGACACGCTGCTCTGAGCAGCGTGTTAAGTGTGCCGGGCCAGGCCAGGGCCGAGGGGTTCGATAAGGGGAAGAGGGTCTTGGGGGCAATCAGGGGCTCCCCCCTAGCAGGAACTGTGGGAGGGCACCTTTGTGGCCCGGGGGATTAGCGGGGGGCCGGGAGCAACCAGCTCTGCTTCCCTCACCCCAGCCCCAGCAGTGTCACTCGGGGGAGGGGGCTTGGGGGAAGGGATTCCCCCTGCACTCACCAGCAGCAGCGGAGGCGGAGCAGCCTAGCCCCAGCCCCCTCCACTCCGCTAGCTCCCAGCCGCAGTGCTCCACTTCCCGCTGCAGGCGAGTACGAGGAGCATCCTTTCCCCAACCTCCCTACACTCACCTGCGGCGGGAAGCAGAGCGTCACAGCTGGGAGGTGGCAGAGTGGAGCAGGCTGAGGCCGCGTCACTTTGCTTCCCGCCGCTGGTGAGTGCGGAGAGCATCCTTTCCCCAACCTCCCCGCACTCACTGGTGGCGGGAAGCGGAGCAGCCCAGCCCCAGCGAGCTTCACTCCGTGAGCTCCCAGCTGTGGTGCTCTACTTCCCACCACAGGTGAGTGCAGGACCTTTCCCCAGCTGCCCCTCAGCGACACGCCTGGGGCTGGGGCAAGGAAAGCGGAGCAGGCTGGGCCTGCGTTGCTCCGCTTCCAGATGCAGTTGAGTATGGGGGGGCATCCTTTCCCCAACCTCCCCGCACTCACCGATGGTAGGAAGCGGAGCACCGCAGCTGGGAGCTGGTGGAGTGGAGTGGAGTGGGGCAAAGCAAGTTTGATATAACGCGGTCTCACCTATAACACGGTGAGATTTTTTGTCTCTCGAGGACCACGTTATATCGGGGTAGAGGTGTATATTGATTTATTCTTAGAATGTGGGATATTAGTCCCTAAATACAGTTACAATGTCCCATTAAAATACAGTAGAGATGGTCACCCTACCTGTAAACATGAACTATTATTTCCTCTAAACTATCTGCATTAGGATTATTGAAGTCAATCAATATTAAAATGATTTAAATATGACACGGATAGAAATAAAGCAACATATCATGCAAGGACAGATCATCCCAAAATCTCTTACTGAATTTCATATCCATAGTCATTGGGTGCCTTATTGGAATGCCATGGGCTCTTTAAGGGAAGTGAAAACTAGTGGCCAAATGCTGCCTTCAGCATGTAACTCTTATTAACTCCAGTGGCCTTTGGATGTGTACATTTGAGGGCTGACTAATCAGGAGACACTTTCAGTCTAAACTGCTGAACTGTTTGTATGCAGAATGGTAGGTTTGTGGGTCATTTCTGTTTCAAAGATGATTTGCCCCCATCCCTCTCCCACAAAAATTACAGAATGTTAGAAGTAGATGCTGACCACCTCCCGCTAAAACAAACAAAAAAAACACCCATGGCTCTGATCCGGGTATCAGAAGGATTAACCCCCAAGATTGAAGAGGGGCCACTCAGCGCACATGTACATTTTATAGTGCAAGGGTATGGGTGGGGTTTTTTTAAGTCCATAAGATCCAAACCACTGGCCAATCACCAGCTCCCCACTCATTGTGACATGTTGTTTAATCTGGAAAGTGAGTCTGCCGGCAGGGATTATGTCACTTTGAGGATCTTTAACATTGCTTTTTAAAAATTCTAATGTCATATCCTCTCTATATTACACACTGTGCACTGAATGAGGGAGGGAAAATAGTAGGTGGTGATCATGTAATTAAAGATGGCATCATAATGCATATGCACAAGGTGGCCAAATTAATATTACAGAGGCACCCTTAATTCCTTGCATTCTGAGTGCTTGACTTTGTAACCTTAATATTCTTTTAATATAGATTTGTGTGTGTGCTTTCTTACAGTTTTAAAAAAGCAAAATGAAAAAAACAAATTCCATCATGGGTCATTAGCAGGGCAGGGAACCTTCAGTTCCATCGCACAGACCTAAGCTAAATGGAGTGACTGGTAGCAATGGCAGGCTGTTATCCTCTATGTGGACCAGTCACTAGAGGGGGGATGAGACATATTTTGCCAGTGGATTTCACAGCTATAGATAGTTCACAGATAGCAGAGGAACGCAGAGGCTCAGGACTCCTAGGTTCAGTTCTAGGTTCTGCACAGGAATGTACTCTAGTGGTTACAGATGCTGCTTTGTGCTTCTAGTCTGTCTTTGTCCCCTCTGCTCCTATCAACTCCCTCATCCCAGCACCAGCCCCTCCCCACATAGCCCTATCCCCCCTCCTACAGGCAGCCCTGCTCCCTGGCTCCTGACACTGTCCCTTTCTGTTCTTATGCACTATCCCCCAGCTCCTGCCCACTCTGGTTCCTGTTCCCCTTTGGCTCCTGCAACATCCTTTCATCCCCCTTCCCCCATTTTTCACCCCTCTGAATTCCAATGTGCCTGCTCCATTCTTCTCTTTCTTACTGGGAGCAGTCAGGGGCTCCCCTCCCAACAGAGGGAGCATCATGTATAAAATTTATAAATGTATTTTTCTAAAATACGCTGCATGCCCCTTTTACCCTGGTTATCAGAGGCACTCAGAACACATTTGTAAAGATTCTTGTGTTATATTTTAATATACATTTGCTTGTCACCTATTTAATTATACTCAGCTGTTTAAACCAACAACAGACTCTCTCTAAAAATCAGTGGGCCACATTCTTGCCCAGTGTAGCTCCACAGAAGTCAATGAAGTTACATTGGGGATTAGTTTGGCCCTACAACTCTAATTAGTGAAATAGGTGATCAGTATTCTCATGGCATTTACGAAGGCATGAAATAAAAAAGGCATCTAATAACTGATGTGGAGGCCATTGGCACAAGCAAACCTCAGAAGTTGAAATAGACAAAATAGGAAGAAGCCAAGAGCAATAAAACCATAATCAAACATACCTATGTTTTATTTAGGCCAGATAGATTTATTAAAAGCAAGTCTTACCAGTAATAGTTATGTGACCCTCTTTAGGGGCACACTGGGTTTCCTGTAACTGGATCTCTGAGCTCACATCAACCTTGCTTCCAGATAACTGTAAATAAGCTTTAAGAGAGGCAGGTACCTTGACTGTAATAGAGCCTGTTATAAATTAAAATGAAAGAGATGAATGTTAATATCCAAGACAAAGCATGCAAACAGAGAGAGGGCCCCCGCTATTCTGCTCTTTTCTGAGCTTACATGGGAGAGAGAGAGAGAGAGAGAGAGAGTGTGTCCTATTTTTGCTCAGGAATCTTCAGAGATGCTGGTTTCTTTTCTTGCCTCCAGGAGGATAAAAAGCACTCCTGTGGACACACGTATGCTCATTTACTGCAAAGAGAAGATTGCGCAGCAGTACAAACAGCTATTTTCTGAGATATCTTCCCATTATAGCATAGAGCTAGAACTTCACATCCTTTGAGAAGATGCAGCCTCACAGTCGATTCTAGCTTGGGGAATAAATTGCTATCTACTCCACAGCTATTGCCAATTACATTTTACAGATGTAGCAAAATTACAACAGCTTCAGTAATCTGCACTACCACAACTTTGAGATTAAAAATTGGAAGTCTGGCCTCTATTGGAACAGCAATCCTGAAGAACTTTCCCTAAATATGGGCCTCCTGTTGGGTATGACTAATAGCTGAGTCATCCAGTTACCAGTCTGAGACATATTTGGAATAGTTAGATCAAGGATCTTCAGTAGCTATCCTCTGTGTGTGAAGGCAAAAAACAAAAAAACTCAACCACATTTTCTGAATAAAGGTTTTTTATTTTCAGTCTGATTCCTGCTTTCACTTTGCAAAAATTTTCATTTTTATATAGCTACATAAATACTGTAGGCCCAACTCAGAACATAATTAGTACTTTGATATACTATTTATATATCAATCCTCCAAAGTAATATCCATGATGCTACCTGTACAAGAAAATGCAAACAATAGGCATATAGGGCCTGATCCTATCCCTACTCCACACAGCACATGGCAGTTAGAGAGCTACCTTGATAAGGCAGCTGGGGATTCCCCTTGTGTATGGGACTCCCAGGGTGGTATATCCTCAGCACTATGTCACTGGTTTCTGACCCTACCTACAACTGTCAGCATAATTCAGGCTGCCATAACTTATGATGGGCACAGAAGAACCAGCCAGATCAGGGGAATGGAAAGATGGCTCACAGACACTTTTTCTCTACCCTCATGTCCTGCTTGGTCAAATTCAATGGTCTAGCCCAGGGATCGGCAACCTTTGGCATGCGGCCCATCAGAGAAATCTGCTGGCGGGCCGGTATGGTTTGTTTACCTGCAACATCTGCAGGTTTGGCTGATTGCAGCTCCCACTGGCCGCGGTTTGCCATTCTAGGCCAATGGGGGCTGTGGGAAGCAGCGGCCAGCATATCCCTTGGATCACACCGCTTCCCACAGCCCCCATTGACCTGGAACAGCAAACCACGGCCAGTGGGAGCTGTGATCGGCCAAACCTGCAGACGCTGCAGGTAAACAAACCGTCCCAGCCCATCAGCAGATTTCCCTCATGGGCCACATGCCAAAGGTTGCCAACCCCTAGGCTAGCCCATAAAACCTGACAAACACTCAGTTATTTTGACATTACAGGCCAGGTTCTGCTCCACTGATGTCAACTGACATCAACTGGATTTACATTGGTGTAATTGAGAGCCGAATTTGGCCTATTCTGTCTTTGTCTTCACTGGAACAGATATCAGAGTATGTTTTGAAAATCAGTTTAATAATTTTTTTTGGTATAACACTGAAGAAACACATTTCTCTCTCTCGATGGTTAAACATTAAAGTGAGTTACTGGAAGTAATTCCACACCTGGTTAGGTAGTAATGTGAATATAGTTCTTCCCATCACAGGAGATGGAGTGGCTAGAGCAGGACAACAAAAGATAGCACACAGGAATTAATTCACTATCTTTCTTTCCTCTCTTGCTGAACAGTGCATTCCTACCGGACCTATTCCCCACTTCAGGGATAACAGGGGAGGGTTATCCAAAGACAAATGACCACACAGAAACACTGGGAATGTGCAAAGGTATAACAGAAATGAGAATGAATAGTACTGTATAATGGCTTTTGCAAATACATTACTCAACACTGTAACACAAAACACCTGCAAGGCATGAGAATTTTTACTATAATAGGACCTTCAG
Organism: Gopherus evgoodei; assembly: GCF_007399415.2. NCBI lineage: Eukaryota > Metazoa > Chordata > Testudines > Testudinidae > Gopherus > Gopherus evgoodei. Next base: position 343,053,407 of record NC_044322.1, read on the forward strand.
TTCTGTGCTCTTTCACATGGGAAAGGGGTAAATCCAGCTTTTGAAGAGTGATGTTTTAACAAGTAAAGTTGTGATAGGTAAGTAAGTAGATAGCAGAAATTAGGAGAGTAATTAGCTCATTTAACAACATGTCCATGTGCTCGGGCTCGTGTCATCTCTCTGGCTCTGCCTTCCCTTGCGTTGCTGCTTTGCCAATTTAATTTCATGGTCTCCACACACAGTCATTTTTTCATGGGAAAAGGGCATGGAGACATGAAATATGAGCCTCATCAGTTCCACACACCTGCCAGCAGCATGGAGTAAATGGCATTGATGAAGCAAAGGGGGATTACAATCCTAGTCAGTTCTGCAGGATTCTACTGGTTTGGTGGGGAAGATTGCTGGAAGAAAGGTAGAAAGTGTAAGATTCTCACTGAAATGAAAGCCCCAGATGATTTTGTGGGGTCTATTTTAAATATCATTGTCACCTGCAGTGCTTACTATGCTAAGAGCCAATATAGATTTTCTAATGATGAATTAGGTAAGAATTACTATGTTACTGTAATTATTTAAATATAGAGAGTGGGTAGTTTTACCATCTCATAAAACTCTCCTTTATATCAAAGGCTGCCATAAAATGTTCCAATTTGCTCACCTTTCTGGCTTTTCAGATCCACTTTTCTCACTTGACTAACATAAACATCTATTGCCCCCCGACGTGTAGAAGCTTTTAGACATCCATCCGATGACTCTGAAAAACGAGAGAATAAAAGGATTAAGTCAGAACAACATTTATTCTAGGATTTTTGAAGTAATTTTCAAAATATTAAACTCTGAGCTGGATTCAGGCACTGGGATAATGAATTGGTATTTTTTGTGATATAGCTTTCCCCCATCTAGCTAGGATCAGACTCCTATCCGACGTGCAATGTCATAGTACACAGGCTTTATGCAGGAAACCTTCCTCTCTGACCTGAGCACAGAGCAGCCATCTTGTTGCTTCTGGGTTTGTGGAAGCTGCCATGGCCTACACCATCCTCCCAGAGTGGAAGTTTTACCATTCCGCACCACTAGCCCAATCATGGCATCTCTAGCATGCTACAGAGGGGGAACGTCAACCCTGTGCAGACAGCCAGCACAAGCCTAAGTATCACTTAAGCCTTCAAATGAGGCCTGCACTGAACCTCTCTGTGGGGTAGATAGATTTCACTCAGAGAAGGCCACTATACATATACGGTTGCCAGGTGTCTGGTTTTCAGCTGGAATGCCTGGTCGAAAATGGACCCTGGCGGTTCCGGTTGGCACTGCCGACCAAGCTGTTAAATGTCCGGTTGGCAGTGCAGTGGGGGGCCAGGGCTAAACAGGCTCCCTACCTGCCTTGGCTCTGCGTAGCTCCCATGAGTGGACGCCAAGTTTCTGCAGTCTCCAGGAGCTGGGGCAGCCAGGGACTGGGAGGCTCCAAGTGCTGCCCCTGCCCCAGTGCCAGTTCCGCAGCTCCCATTGGCCAGGAACTGCAACCAATGGGAGCTGCGGGGGCATCGCCTGCCGGCACAAAGGAAGCACACAGAGCCTAGAGGCCATAGGGACCTGGCGGCCGCTTCCTCAGAGCTGTGGTAAGTGCTGCTGGGACCCCGCACCTCCTTTCCCTGCATTCCAATCCCCTGCCCCAGCCCAGAGTCCCCTCCTGCACCCCAAACCCCTAATCCCCAGCCAAAACCCAGAGCCCACACCCTCAGCCAGAGCCTGGCCCTGCTGCACCCCAATCCCCTGCCCCCACCTGAAATCCCCTCCTGAGCCAACCCCAAAGCCCTCATCCCTGTTGGAGCCCTCACCACCCAGCACACCAACCCCCTGGCCCAGCCCAGAGCCCCCTCCTGTACCCAAACCCCTCATGTATGTGGGTCTAAAGATTTGCATTATCATCACAATACACTGGGATATCTAATATTAAAAGTTTCTGTGTCCAGCTAAAGATGCTGCAGTGTTCCCACTTCCAAAGTTTAAGTAAGAAAATGATGTAATCAGTCTTATTTATATGTGTGCTCTCTCTAGATATTATAAGTGGCTGTTAAGGGGTGAGTTGCGGACAGGGCCGGTGCAAGGATATTTTGCACCATAGGCGAAACTTCCACCTTGCGCGCCCTACTCTGGCCCCTCCCCCCGGAGCATCACTTATTACAAACTTTCAAAAATGAATACTGCATAATGTGGCATTGTTCATTAGAATTAATTCACATCCGGTTTGAAAATTTATTCATTTCATTATTTAGACTACATATTTAATGAAAATAAATGAATAACCTGACAGGGGGTGGGGCTGGCTGGATTCAGGTAGTTGGGTGCGACAGGGGCTGGCTGGAGACAGGAGGGCGTGGGGCTGGCTGGCTTCGGGCAGGGCAGGGGATGCGAAGCTGGTTGGAGATGAGGTGCAGGGTTGGCTGGAGACAGGGAAGTGTGGTGCTGGCTGCGAGCAGGGGGTGTGGGGCGGGTTGGCTGGCTTTGGGCAGGGGGGTGCAGCAGAGGTTGGCTGGAGACGAGATGTGGGGCAGGCTGCAGGCACCGCAAGAGGTGGCTGGAGATGCGGGATGTGGAGCTGGCTGCGGGCAGGGCTCGGGCTGCGGGGCTGGCTGCGGGCATGACAGGAGGTGTGGGGCTGGCTGTAGGCAGAGCAGGGGGTGCAGCAGTGGCTGGCTGCTGGCAGGGCAGGGGGTGCAGCAGGGGCTGGCTGGAGGCAGGGCAGGGGATGCAGCAGGGGCTGGCTGCGGACAGGGCAGGAGGTGTGGGGCTGGCTGTGGGCAGGGCAGGAGATGTGGGGCTGGCTGGAGGCAGAGCAGGGGGTGCAGCAGGGGCTGGCTGCGGGCAGAGCAGAGAGTGCAGCAGGGGCTGGCTGGAGGCAGGGCAGGGGATGCAGCAGGGGCTGGCTGTGGGCAGGGCAGGGCAGGGGGCGTGGGGTTGGCTGTGGGCAGGGCAGGGCAGGGGGCGTGGGGTTGGCTGTGGGCAGGGCAGGGAGTGCGGCAGGGGCTGGCTGCGGGTAGGGCAGGGTGTGCGGGGCTGGTTGCGGGTAGGGCAGGGGGTGCAGCAGGGGCTGGCTGGAGGCAGGGCAGGGCATGTGACGGGCTGGCTGGAGACAGGGGGTGCAGCAGGGGCTGGCTGGAACTAGGGCAGCGGGTGCAGCAGGGGCTGGCTGCAGGCAGGGTGGCGGGTACCAGGGCCATCCCTAGATATTCTGGGCCCTATGCAGCCCCCCCATGGGGTGGGGGGGGTGCCTCCAACCTCCTCAAGGGGGAACGCCCCAGGCTTCCGTAGGAGGGCGGGAGTGGGGGGGGGGGCAGGTCTCGGGGGGGCCTGGCTTAGGGGGCAGAGGGAAACCACCCCTCAGCACTCACGGGCGGTGCAGCTGGGGCTGCCTCTTTGCACTTCCCCCTGCTGGTAAGTGCAGGCCCAGCCCTGCTGCAGAGCTCAGGGGAGTGGGGGCAGGGTGGGGCTGAGGCCCTGGGGAAGAGCCGGAGCAGCGCAGTGCCCCCGGCAGCCGGAGGAGGAATGACATCACTTCCGAGCCGGCTGGAGCTGATCAAAGCCCCAGCGCCTCCTCGCACAGCAGTGGGAAGAGGGTTACACGTTTAGCTGGCACCGGGTGAGCATCCCAGATATTTTGGACACTGCTTTTTGGCGCCCTCAAATCTTGACGCCCTAGCTGGCTGTCTAGTTTGCCTAGTGGTTGGCCCTGGTTGCAGAGTTGCCTTGTGGTTGGGGTTGTGGCAGGCTTGCCTTGAGGGGAGGAGGTGCCATTTTTTTGCATTTCATAGGTGGTAACCCTATTCTCCACTCTGGGTGATGCAACCTCCGGGGTTGCAGCACGGCTCAGGTTTGGCCTCATACCCAAGACCTGAACAAATTTGTGTGGGTGGAGTTGGGACCTGGCTCATAGGGTTGCAATGCCATTCACTCAAATTTGACCTTTCCAGACTCCTGTCATCTTGTTAGCTGGGCCAATCGTGAGTATCGCTGGGACCCCAGAGGCTGCAGTGCCTGGAAAAGCTAAGCAAACCTATGGGACAGCAGCCACAACATGACCCTTTGAAACAATCTGGCACTCCAATTTTGGTACAACCCAATGGGTTGGGAAACACTGTTACGGGGACAGGATATTCTCCCAACATTTTAATTTTACTGAACTGGAGAGAAAATTACTGAATTTTGATATTTATAGAAAACTACCACATACAGATAATGGTCTGATATCTCATTCCTCTCTCCGAAAGCAGCATACATATGTTTTCCTTCATATATTATCAGTTTTCATCTATGACAACTGAAGACTCTCTAAAGGAATGACTACACACATACACTGCTTCAAAAAGGGCAAACCAGAGATGGAGACAATTCTGTAATTGTCTCCATTTCCTGTCATTGTACTTGCAATTCATTCAGGCTTCAGGTAAACAAGTTTCAACAATGTTATACTCAAAGTCTGAAGAATTAACTTTTGAACAAACTAAGGAATATTTTTTTCTATAGATAAAGATTCTAAACCCCAATCTTAATTTAAGAAGTATACAGAAACTCCAGAGATTTGTAAAAATCTGAAAAAATATCAAGCCGTGCTGCATGATCAATGGTAAGTGAACTAAAAATCTTTTGTCCAGACAGCAACTGGAATGAACAAATCTTTCCACTGTGAATTTCTTTTATCCAAAGGATGTATTGGCAAGGAATGTGAAAGGTTGATAGAAACCATTCCATTTTTCTGATGTTTTGCGTGTGCATAAAAGAGATAATCTGCCAGAAATGGCTAAAACTACATACATGAGTCTGACTGAAGCTAATTAGAGCTGATCTGGCAATTTGACATAGGGAAGATTTCTGGAGAACAACATGCTTGATTAGTAGTGGAGAAGAAAAGAAGAATCCATGCATAATGCTCTAAGCTTTTCTGTTTTCTTTAGCAATAAGCAATCACTGAACTGGTCTGCAGTTTTTTGTTTTAACTGAACTCTCAACCCACAGTTGTAACAGACCAACACACCAATTATAAGAGTAACAACATGGGAAGGTAATGTTTTCCCAAAGCTAAAGCTGCTTTCTTAGAGAGGAAAATATTAAGAAGAAAAATAAATGTGGCCAATCCAGCTCTAGTCAGCTGGGAAACTGACAGCATCTTTTGGCTCATTTAAAACAGCAGTAACAGAGCAGCCTCCACAGAACTCTGAAAGGGATTTTGCTGAAACTGGACCATAAGCAAACAATTGGCTCAGTACAAGACCATTTTTACCCGCCTGGACGCTTCATGGGAGAGTGACACACTAACCAGATTGCTCAGGAGAACTGCCGCTAACTGTCTGTATAGTACAGTAAGTCACATTCAGCTGAGATCAGAGATTATTGAACCAACCCTTATCCAGGGCCGGTGCAATCATTTAGGCGACCTATGTGGTCGCCTAGGGTGCTAGGATTTGGGGGATGGCATTTTCTTCAGCAGCGACCACAGCAGCTGGATCTTCAGCTGCCCCAGTCGCTGCCGGCATTTAGGCGGAGGGAGCTGGGGCAAGGGAGCGCGGGGAGGGCCGCCTGCAGCAAGTAGGGGGGGGCGGCACGCAGAGGAATTCCCCGCCCCAGCTCACCCCGCCCCGCCTCCTCCCCGAGCATGCTGTGGCTGCTTCACTTCTCCCGCCTCCCAGGCTTCTGGTGCCTAGGCTGATTGGCGCCACAAGCCTGGGAGGCGGGAGAAGTGAAGCAGCGACGGTGTGCTCGAGGAGGAGGTGGAGCAGGGCTGAGCTGGGGTGGGGTGCCTCAGGGTGGAGGGTGGGGGGTTGCCGCAAGGGGGGCGCCTCAGGACGGAGGGGGAGAGCTGCTGTGGTGGGGGGCGCCTTAGGGCAGGGACTCGGGGGAGGGCGCAAGATGGAAGTTTCCCCTAGGGCGCGAAACATCCTTGCACCAGCCCTGCCCTTATCTGTTCCCAGTCCTCAAATACAGTATTTCTATGGCCAATTCTTCAGAGAAACTCTCCTGAAAAAACGCTCTTCCGGGATTCTCCACCAAGGGAGGCTCCTTCTTCCTAACATCAGAGAAACAGTAACTGAAATACAATCCACGAGGAAAGTATTTTCTAAATGGACAACCTACCTAATTCTCAATTACTGAGGGACAATCTCCACTCATTGTTATATTTTGCTTTCCACAACCAAATCTCTGTATAACTTATCATGAATGATGTATCCGAGTATTCAGATTTTAAACTGTATTGTCAAATCTGTTCACCTACATTTAGGTTATTGCTGATTATGTACTCTATGTATCATATGACTTTAAAAACAAACTTTGTATTTGTGGATAATCTAAGCACTATACCCAGATGTACAGATACATTTTTCTCAACATATGTATTATATATATATTTTTTAACATTAGCTTTAATAAAATTTTTCAAAGGCTGACCGTTAGAAATTTGCCAGACTTCCAATTCAACTAAAGAGACTGCATTTAAAAAATAAATTCTATATTTGAGGCAAAACCCTTGTGATGCAAGTGCACTCAGAGTTGTTCCACTTTCCTTAAAATACTTAAATATTCAGTGGAGCAGGGACTGTAATGTGTGCCTCTCAGGTAAGTGACCTAACTATTGGGCTATAGATTCCTGCAGGGTCTCTGCTCCCCTGAATACTTCAGTGTTTCATACAAAGTGGAACAGCTTCAATAGAAGAGTGAGTGAGATCCACCCCAGAATAGTCCATAGCCTGGTGGTTAGGGCACTCACCTGGGAGTGGAAGACCTGGGTTCAAGTTGCTGCTCTGAATCATGCAGAGTAGGGACGTGATCATGGGTCTCCCATGTCCTGGATGAGTGCTCTAACCACTGGTCTACTTAGTATAATGGTAGCCCCACAGTTGCTGTCATCATTGTGGCTGTTTCATGCAGGACCCAATCTAGTAGGCATGCTCTAGGGAGGCTTCTGAGAATGCCTGTCAGATCACGGACAATAGGTGGGGAAATACCTAGTCTGAGGAGACCACTGTAAGTTTGAAACTGAGCAGATCAGGGTGTCAGGACTTAGGCAGCTTTGTACATGCCCATTGAGAGAAATTTAGGAACCTTGGGAATTTTACTAGCAGAAATGTAGGCACCTGGGGAATTCAGGCAACAGGTAAGCATGGGTTTGAGGTAGGGCTGTCAATTAATCGCAGTTAACAATAGAATACCAACTGACATTTATTAAATATTTTGGCTATCTACATTTTCAAATATATTGATTTCCATTACAACACAGAATGCAAAGTGTACAGTGCTCACTTTAAATTATTTTTATTACAAATATTTGCACTGTAAAAGTGACAAAAGAAATAGCATTTTTCAATTCACCTCATACAAGTACTGTAGTGCAATCTCTATTCTGAAATTGTAACTTACAAATGTAGATTTTTTTTGTTACATAACTGTACTCAAAAACAAAACTGTATAAAACTTTAGAGCCTACAAGTCCACCCATTGTAACAAGTTTGGTTACAATTTGCAGGAGATAATGCTGCCTACTTCTTGTTTATGATGTCACCTGAAAGGAAAAACAGGTGTTCGCATGGCACTGCTGTATCTGGCATCGCAAGATATTTATGTGCCAGATGCACTAAAGATTCATATGTCCCTTCATGATTCAACTATCATTCCAGAGGACATGCGTCCATGCTGATGACTGGTTCTGCTTGATAATGATCCAAAGCAGAGCGGACTGACTCATGTTCATTTTCATAATCTGAGTCAGATGCCATGAGCAGAAGGTTGATTTTTCTTTTTTGGTGGTTCCTGTTCTGTATTTGAGTGTTTCTCTTTTAAGACTTCTGAAGCCATGCTCCACACCTCGTCTCTCTCAGATTTTGGAAGGCACTTCAGATTCTTAAACCTTGGGTTGAGTGCTGTAGCTATTTTTAGAAATCGCACATTGGTACCTTCTCTGCGTTTTATCAAATCTGCAGTGGAAGTGTTCTTAAAACAAACATGTACCAGATCATCATATGAGATTCCTGTAACATGAAATATATGGCAGAATGCGGGTAAAACAGAATAGGAGACATACAACTGTCCCCCAAGGAGTTCAGTCACAAATTGAATTAACGCATTATTTTTTTAACAAGCATCATCGGCATGGAAGCAGGTCCTCTGGATTGGTGGCTGAAGCATGACGGGACATATGAATGATTATCATATCTGTCACTTAAATACCTACAAAAGTGCCATGCGAATACCAGTTCTCACTTTCAGGTGACATTGCAAATAAGAAGCAGTTTGTAAATGTAAACAAACTTGTCTGTCTTAGCAATTAGCTGAACAAGAAGTAGGACTGAGTGGACTTGTAGGCTCTAAAGTTTTACATTGTTTTGGTTTTTAATGTAGGTTTTTTTGTACATCATTCTACTTTGTAAGTTCAACCTTAATGATAGAGAGATTGCACTACAGCACTTGTATTAGGTGAACTGAAAAATACTATTTCTTTTGTTTTCTACAGTGCAAATATTTGTAATAAAAAATAAATATAAAGTGAGCACTGTACACTTTGTATTGTGTTGTAATTGAAACCAATATATTTGAAAATGTATAAAACATCCAAAAATATTTAAATAAATTGTATTCTATTATTGTTTAACAGCATGAATAATTGTGCAATTAATTTTTTTCATCGTGCCTTTAATCATGCAATTAATTTTTTTAATTGCACAATTAATCACAATTAATACTTTTTTTAATTGCTTGACAGCCCTAGTTTGAGGATCTAAATTTTGAACTGAGGCACCTAAGGTGGCAGTTAAGTGCCAAAATACCTTTGTGGCTCTAGAGAGATAAGGTTGGTGAGATAATATCTTTTATTGGACCAATGTGTGAATTTAGTGTTTTCTTGATATCTACGATGCTGAAAACGTACCATACCTCTAACTGAAATGGTCAGGCCCCAGCCTCCTCTGTGCATGCTGTGATCAGTGGTTGTACTGGTCAATGCATGTTGGCCTCCCCCTATATACCCTCTGCATGTCCTCTACCTCTCCACACTTTCCTGCCCACAGTACACCTTTCTCAAGTTAGGGCAGGCACTAAATGTTCCTTGGGATGAGATTATATCTATGTTTGGAAAACACTGAGCACTCTGTGGGATTTAAACAAAATAAAAATACAACACTACAATCCATGTTTAACCGTGGAACTGGGCTTTTGGAAATGATATTATGATAATTATTAGAATATCTCTCTGGTGTTAGGTAACGAACGAGACACAAATGCCTAGATGGTAGAACATAAACAGTGCTATGTTAATACTTAAAAGTCAACATCTTTCTTTTTGAAAAGGCTGATGAAGTTGATATTTGTGATATCTGTGTTTAAATCTTCTTTTGTCGTCTTCTCTCTCTCAAACAAGTTAGACAAGGAAATATAACAACGGGTTAAAAAACAGAGGCTGGAGAAGCTTGGATAACAAAACAGTCTGAAATTTAAATGAATAATGCTGCAGGAAAAGTATGGTCTTGCAACAGTTAATGAAGCTTGGTGGGACAAAGGACACAACTGAAGTGTTAATGGAGAAGATACAGACAGAAAATAGAAAAAGGAGATGAAATGGAGGGGGAGTTATTTTATATATAAATACATACCTAGTTCTAGAGGGTGCTAATATGAATGAACTATTGAGGTTAAAAGCTGGAGAGAAAGTATACGATATTTTACATTCAGAATCTTTTACGAACAGACAACTGAAAGGGAAACATAAGGATGAATCATTCTAAAGGAAATGGAAAAGATGGCTAGGTCAAATTACTTGGTATTTGCAAACAACTTCAATGATCTAGGTATTTACTTGTACAAAAATGCGGTGAAGCAAAATGTCCTTGATACATTCTTTGTTTTATGGAAACAAAGGCAATCAGTGGGGAGACCAGCTTGGTTAGAGTTTATACTTCACCAGAAATGAACATGGAAAGATGGGGATATTAAGATGTGAAACCTGGAATCCACTGATCAGGATCAAATTGGAGTTTACATATCAAGAAGGAGGAGAACCCCCAGAGATACTAAGTATTAGCAAGAGGGAATGTCAAACTGAAAGAGTGACTGGGAAAATGAAATAGGGTTGATGTGCAAATCAATAGGTGCAGAGACTACGTTAATGGGTACACTAGAGATGCCTAGGTCACATCTACACTGTGTGCGGTATGGAGGCATAGCTATGGCACTGGAGCTATTCTCCTGTAACCCTGTAATGTTGACGCAGGCTACAGAGATTGAAGGGATTTATCTGTTGCTGTAGGAACTCCACCTCCCCAAGCGACAGAACTAGGTTGAAGGAAGAATTTTTCCGTTGATCTAACTGCATATACACGGGGTTAAGCCAGCACAGCAATGCGCTCATCTGTCAACCTAAAATTTAAGTGTAGACCAGGCCTAACATAGCTGCAGGGATGGGGAGTCTTAAAAGGTGTTCTTTGTAAGGGTCAAGAGGAAACAAGGCTGAAACGCAGGACAATCACAACCAAAATACAGCTGCACTTTTATTGGTGCTGTGTAGCATTTTTTCCTATTTTTGAACTAAGTGAGGAACAGAAGGTATCACAGAAAACTGAAAAACATGAAAGAAATTAACAGACATCACACAAAGATTTATCTTAAGATTCCAGAAAAAGAAAAGCCACTGATTGTACAGAAATGACCTCCAAGATCTAGCAACCAGAATTTTTCCAAAACAATTCACGCTATCTCCTACTTGCAAAGTACTGTATAAAATAGTGACCCACGTAAATCACACCACTACAGGAAATACAGACAATATTAAATTTACAAAAAAAGTGGAACTTGATACATCCCAGTAAAACATTCAGTACATCAGCACAGGGTAGAACAGTTCCACAGCTTGACAATCAATTATTTCCCTTCATACTGACACTTAATAAGTGGAAATAATAAAGAAAAATGTTGACAGAAACTGTCCTTAACTTAAACCTGAATATTTCCAGTAAAACTTCTTTAGTTTTCCCAAGAGTACTAATGGATTCTGTTCCCATTAAAACGAATGGCAAAACTCCCTAGGATTTCAATGAAAGGAAGATCAGACTTTGATTAAGATTTGGTTAAGGAGACACAGCAATGATGGAAGGAAATTAATCAGATCTCATGACGCCGGAGGTGCAAAGCAGATTATTTAAACCCTTCTTAACTGGCCAGTGGAAGATTCTCCTGGTGTAAGGGAATCCTACAGTGGCATAGGGCCTCTGTAGCAGTTTTTATGCCACCAATTCTGCTGAACTCAAATGGAGGATGGTGACCAGGGAAGAGAGAGCATGGCCAGAGTGCCCATTTTCCAGAACAGCCTTGTCAGAACAGCCATCATAACATAGAGAAGCACTAAAACTGCTCTACCTTGTGCCAGGCACCATGCTGGTATCTGCTGGCATCAGGTCAAGAATGAGGCTGCATGGCATTTGCCTCTCTCCTTGGCTGTGTGCCAATCACAGCTCAATCAGTCAGGAGGCTCTGGACTCGAGAAAGGATTGCAGGGGTTGCTTCATAGATCTATACAGGTCTGTCGCATCTTATGAGCATTTAAGATGAGCGATTTCAGCTCTACGCGGTCAGCAAAAACAAAAAACAAAAAAAAAAAAGAGAAAAATAACAATTTAAATAGTTTCTGTAGTGCGGGCAATTCCGCCCGCCATTCAACTCAATGTAATTTTGACTATATGCAGTTTTTGCTTTATACGCTAACCATGGAATGGAACCCCCGTGTAAGATGAGATTCACCTGTAGCAGCTATCCACAGATGTTCACCTAATATTGCCCTGGTGCTATTAGATGTCCAGACTTTTATAATCTTTTTCACTTTAGTCAGTCACCTGACCCAAGCAGTTTAATACTATAAACTTGTTTAAAACATGGGAGGTTGCCAGCCCTGAAGATTAATGGGAAGGAAGAGACTTCTGGCTCATTTTTTTTCACCATGGGACAGATTCTTATGAAGAGATACAGCATTCTGTCAGGAATGCTACTGTCAGTAGTTAAATGCAAGTAAAGAGTTATGTAAGACTCCCTGGTAAAGTTACGTGAGAGGGTTTGTCTGTGCAGTCTGAACATTACCATTAAATACTATGACATTTTCTTTAATTCAAGGGAAGTTTTAAAAGATAAGATGATGACGCATAAAGGAGTCCACTGCATCACAACAGTCTTCTGGTAATTCTTTTTAAATTTTTGAACATTTCAGGACTTAACTTCATCTTTACAACTGTAATCTTTATTTACAACTCGATAGCATATTTTTAAAGGAAATTAATCCTTTACAGAGCTATAGGTGAGCCTGCATTTTATCATGTATTTACAATGAACAAATGCAGCTGTCTCTTACTTCATAGCTTCTTCCTTCCAGGAAGGAAGAATTAATTAATCTGGATCAAATCTATGAATCAAATTCTTCTTTGAAAGTAGTTTAATTCACAACAGTAGTACTCTGGATTTACACTGATGTATAGAATGCAAAATTTGTCTCTATGTTTGAAACATAATGAACATGCTTTCTGAATACAGCACATCAGCTGTAGAGATTAACAGTAGTTTAAATGTTGGTATTTAAGAAACCATAAATTAATCCAAATGCTCTTTTATTATCAGGTATCGGTTCATCCAAGCCACTACGCTAGACATGGAAACCACAACACATTTTGATTCAGGCAGCATGTATGAAAATGTTTTATAATATACCATCCTTGAATGGGAATATTGCCTGATGGAGATAAATTGGATAGGAATATATTTGAGTGTCTCATTACATATCCACTGTCTGAAATGTATATTATGTGGGAGTAATTTCTCACTTTTTGGATCTGAAGAGTCTGTCTGTGGATTAAATGTTCATCTACATGCATTTGTTGCTTTCTCATTATAAAATGGCTGTTGGCAGGTTTTTAAAGGTCTGTAAGTCTCTAGGACAGGAACAGAACTATTAAAAACTTTGAGAGATGAATGTTTTTTAAATGATTACTGTTACTTAATAGCTCTATTACAGTAATGCGCAGAGGTCTCAGTCAGGACAGTGGCTCTATCATGCGAAGCACTATAAAACATATACTGTATAAGATTAAAACATTACAGTGCACAGATGTGTACTATAAAAATAATGAGATTATGTACAGAAGAAAAAACAATGCATCCTTTTAAGCTGCAAGAAAACTCATGTTGTGACGAAGAGCTGGGGGTAAGCTGACAGGTATGAAGAACCACATGGTCTGGCCAGAGACATCCCTTAGGGACAAATTCATTGAAGGGAGAACTCTATATCCTAGTAAAGAGGACAGGAAAGAAGTTGGTAAAGTACAAGGAGGTGCTAGTAAGGAATGGTGAAATGTAAAAGAGTCCTATTTAAATATAAACATGTGAAGGCAGGCAACTGAATATTGACAAAACGTACGAGTGAAGGACGAACTAGAGTGCCTGGTATTAAATGAGGATATGACTATTACAGGCATCATGGAAACTTGGCAGAAAGATGATAGTCAATAGGACACAGTAATATCAAGGTACAAAATACACAGGAATGATAAAGTAGGTCACGCTGGTGATGTGGCACTGTATGCGAAAGAAAGCACAGAGTCAAATAAAGTAAGTATCTTAAATGACTTATACTGTACCACAGAATCTCTATGGGTAGAAAATCCATGCTTGAATAATAAGAGTATAGCAGTAGGAATATATTACCAACTACCTCATTAGGATGGTGACTGTGAAATGCTCAGGGAGATTAGAGAGGTTACAAAGGCAGAAAAATGCAATGATGATGGAGGATTTCAACTATCCTCATATTTACAGGGTATATGTCACCTCAGGAAAGTATGCAGAGAGAAAATTTCTAGACACCATTAATGACTGCATCTTGGAGCAGCATGTCTTAGAACCTACAAAGGGAGAGAGAATTCTTGATTTAGTCCTAAATGGAGCACAGGATCTGGTCCAAGAGGTGAATATAGCTGAACCACTCAGTAATAGCACATACTGTAATTAAATTTAACATCCTTGTAGGGGGAAAAGTGCCAAATAAACCCACCATCTAACTTCAAAAAGAGGAACTACACAAAAATGAGGAAGCTAGTTAAATGGAAATTAAAAAGGTCACACTGATGAAATGCCTGCAAACTGCATGGGGACTATTTAAAAATACCATAATAGAGGTTTAAACTAAATGTATATCCCAATTAAAAAAAGACAGTAAGAGGACCAAAAAAATACCACCATGACTAAACAGCAGAATTAAAGAGGCAACTGGAGGCAAAAAGCATCCTTTAAAAATTGGAAATCAATCCTGAGGAACACAGAAAGGAGCATAAACTCTGGCAAGTAAAGTATAATAAGGCAGGCCAAGACAGAATCTGCAACTAGCCAAGGACACAAACATTAACAGCAAAAAATGTTTTAGTACATCAGAAGCTGGAAGCCTGCCAAAAAGTCAGCAGGGCCACTGGATGGTTCAAGTGCTTAACGAGCACTCAAGAAAGACAAGGCCGTTGCAAAGAAGCTACACAAATAATTTGCATCCCTCTTCACTGCAGACAATAAGAGAGAGATTCTGACACCTGAGCCATTCTTTTTAGGTGACAAATCTGAAGAACTGTCTCAGATTGAGGTGTCATTAGAGGAGGTTTCTGAACAAACTGATAAATTAAATAGCAGAAAATCCCCAGGATCAGATGGTACTCACCCCAGAGTTCTGACAGAAATCAAATAGGAAATGGTAGAATTTCTAACTGTGCTGTGTAATCTATTGCTTAAATCAGCCTCTGTATCAAATGACTGGAGGATAGCTAATGTAACACAAAGAGCTCCAGAGGTGATCCTGTCCATTACACGCCATTAAGCCTAACTTCAGTACCAGACAAATTGTTTAAAACTATAGCAAAGAACAAAATCAGATACGTAGGTAAACATGGTATGTTGGGGAAGATTCAACACTGCTTTTGTAAATGGCAGTCATGCCTCACCAATCTGTTAGAATTCTTTGAGAGTGTCAACAAGCATGTGACAAGGGTGATCCAGTAGATATAGCATACCAGGTTTTTCAAAAAGCCTTTGTTGACGTACCACACCAAAGACTCTTAAGCAAACTATAGAGTAATGGGATAAGAGGAAAAATCCTTTCATGGATCAGTAACTGGTTGAAAGACAGGAAATAAAGAGTAGGAATAAACAGCCAATTTTCACAATAGAGAGATAAATAATAGGATTTCCCAAAGATGTGTACTGGGACCTGTGTTGATCAACATATTCATAAATGACCAGGAAAAAAAAATCGCTGGCGGAGCCCCACTGCTGCAGCCCCGGAATAGCAGCGGCAGGGCTCCAGCAGTGATTTAAAGGGCCCGGGGCTCCCCACAGCAGTTGGAACCCCAGACCCTTTAAAGAGCCGGTGAGCCCGCTGCCGCAGTCTCAGGGTAGCAGCCACAGGGCTCCGGTGGTGATTTAAAGAGCTCCAGGATCTGGCCACTATGGGGTGCCTAGGCCCTTTAAATCGTCCGCTGAGCCCCGCTGCCACAACCCCGGGGTAGCAGCGGCAGGGCTCCGGCGGTGATTTAAAGGGCCCAGGGCTCCCCACAACAGCCGGAGCCCCAGACCCTTTAAATTGCCGGCTGAGCCCCGCTGCCGCAGCCCTAGGGTAGTGGTGGCAGGGCTCCAGCGGTGATTTAAAGGGCCTAGGGCTCCCCGCAGCAGCCGGAGGCCCGGACCCTTTAAAGCACCACCACAGCCCCGCTGCTACCGCACTATATGCAAACCCGTCTTATATTGGGTTGCGTTATAGCCAGATAGAGATGTATAACTGGGTTCAAAAAAGAATTAGAATAAAAAAGAATATCCTCTATGAACTCATCTATCAATGGCTGTTAGCCAAGATGGTTAGGAACACAACCCCATGCTCATAGGTGCCAACTCCGTGGGTGCTCCGGGTCTCGAGCACCCATGGAAAAAAATTGGTGGGTGCAGCCGCTCCCTGTGGCCCCGTCCCCCTGCTCCAGCTCACCTCCACCTCCTCTGCGATCGCGCCGCAAAACAGTTGATTTGCGTGGCAGAGGGGGGGAGGAGGGTTAACGCAGCGCACTGGGGGAAGAGGTGGGGCTGGGGCGGGAATTTGGGGAAGGGATCCAATAGGAGCAGGGAGAGGGTGGAGTTAGGTTGGGAACTTTAGAGAGGGGGTTGGAATGGGAGCAGGGCCAGGGGCAGGGATGGGGTGGAGTCAGGGCGGGAAAAGGGACAGGGGGGCATGGGCACCCACTGGCACTGGAGAAAGTTGGCACCTATGCCCATGCTCCACTCATATTGCTAGATTGCCTCTGACTGCCAGAAACTGGGACTGGACAACAGGGGATGGATCACTCAAAAGTGCCCTGTTCTCTTCATTCCCCTTGAAGCATCTGGCACCGGCCACTGTCAAGGACAGGATAGTGAGCTAGATGGACCATTAGTCTGACTCAGTATGTGCTTTTATTATTATTATTTTATTATTTTTCTAGGGCAGAGGCTGTACTTTTGTTCTCAGATACTCATTTTTAGTATTGCTGTGCTTTTCAATGCACGGTCTCTGCCCAGACCACACAGTCTAAATTCAACATGACACAACAAGGGAGGGTATCTGACAAAGGAGGGAAGAGGAAGAAGGTGATAATTATTTTGGTAGCTGTATTTTCAGAGGCAGCTCTACGTACTTTGCTACCCCAAGCACTGAAGTCAGGCGGCTTTTGGTGGCATGCCTGTCGGAGGTCTGCTGGTAACGCGGATTTGGCAGCATGCCTGCAGGCGGTCTGCTGATCCCGCACCTTCGGCATACCCGCTGCCGAACTGCCGCCAAAACTGTGGGACCGGCGGACTTCCAGCAGGCATGCTGTCGAAGGCAGCCTGACTGCCGCTCTCACAGCGGTCAGCGGGCCACCCCCTGTGGCTTGCCACCCCAGGCACGTGCTTGGTGCGCTGATGCCTGGAGCCACCCTGTGTATTTAGATGAAGTGAAGAAGTGGACACGAATAATATAAAAATACTTAAGAACAGTTGCTGAGGAGGAGCTTCCATCTTTATTAGGGGGAAAATACCAAATTAAAAATCTTGGGTGTAATTTTAAACACTTGAATGCTTAAGATAGGCATCTAGTCCTACACCTGGGTACTCATATCAGTGCATAAGCACTCAAATGTTGATCTTGATCCCCAGAAGTGAAACGGGCATCCTGACACAGCCCAGTTTTCAAGTAGGCATCGGAAGCCTGCAGCATGTCATACCTGGTGTTAGTGTTTGAGATAAAAATCAGCCCACAGTTCTGAGCATGCTGTTGAAGCTACACAACTTATATTTGGGGTGTTTCCTCACACAATTATGCTGCATATATTTTGAGCATCTTTTCTGTTTTCCACAAACAATACTACTTCATAGGAGAGAGAATTTGCAACCTAATTCTTGGTATTGTCTTTCAGTCCTGGGTAACCTCCAAGCAATGGTCCCATACAGCAACCTTCTCACATCATTGTGGACACCTGCAGATTGCTCAGTTCACTTTCACTTTAGTACTGTACCCCAATTTCAAGTATCAGATATCTGTGTTTTGACAAATATTTAACACTTAACTGGAAATTAAAATTTCAAGTACAACGAATCCAAGGCAACGAGTGATTCCAGGTCCTGTACAGACAGAGGGTCATGATGTGAGAAAGTGGGACAGAATCACTTCATGTCTTTCAATATTTGAAGGTTGGTGAAAAAGTTGGCAATGAAACGTGAGAAAATGAGACTGACAAATTTGTTCTTTCCTGAGTTTCCTTGTGTCCGTGTGCCAAATCTTGCTTTCAAAAGCAGTACCCTACATCCTGTAAATACAATCCATAAGGCTGGCAGTTGAAAATAAACTCTGCCTTCAATCCACAGAATATCTGGGGTCATTCCCTCCTATCTGAAATAGCATGGCTGGCACAGAACTCCCCATTTTTCTCACATTTCCAACAGACCAAACTCAAAGTAAAGATTTGCTATCTCAGAACATTTTGGAGCTGAAATGTAAACATTACCATGCAGGGAAGTAGGACTTGAATGTTATTTTTAATACAGCTGTAGGATGGCAGAAAGAAATTTGTCCTGGCAGCAGAGAAGACCTCAAGGGAACAAGGCATAACAGCAAGGAATGAGTGATTACAAGCAGGACTGTGCCAACTATAAATTGGAAAGCTAGGACTGGTGCTGAACACAAAGCCTTCTTTGTTGTCCTTTGTGAAACTGTTAAGAATTCTGGTAATATCTTAAGGACCATTTTCAGCAGTGATTTAATCAAATCAGAAATAAAACAAGGTTGGGTTGATTTAAATTAACAAGTCATTTAAAAGCTGCATATTATTTGGTCCAAACTGAGACATTTCCAGCACAGTACTTTCAAACACATCAAAATTATTTCATATTTGTTAATCACTAAGAGCATACTTAGCACTGTGTAAACACATGCTGTAGAGAAAAACATGTTTCTTGCTTCAGTATGCTTATTTTAAAGGCCCAATCCTGCAAGAAGTTGAACACCAGAGTTCCCTCTAATTTTTTAGATCCATGTGTGGAATGAATTTTGATATGTACATTAATATGGAGGTGATGTGTGACACATCACTTTTACATTGGTGCACATACAAAATTCATGGGGTGGGGTCGAGGGGTTCGGAGTGTGGGAATGGGCTCAGGGCTGGGGTGCGACGTGGTGAGGGCTCTGGCTAGGGGAGTGGGCTCTGCTTTGGGGCCAGGGATGAGTGATTAGGGGTGCATACTGCCCTGGGGCTGCAGTGGGGAGAAAGGACTGCCCCCACAGCCCTCTTTCACCATAGCAGCTTGGGACTGGGTGACAGGTGCTTCTCCCCAGCAGTGGCAGGGCTGGGCCGGGCCGAGGGAGGGGCTCCGCTACCTGGCAGCTCCGGCGGGCCTGGGCTGGGCTGGACAAGGGTCTTCTCTTGCTCCAGAGAGCCTGGGCTGGGCCAGGGAATAGGCGTCTCTCCCCGCCTGCCTGTGCATCCCTGGAGAGCAGGTCAGGCAGCTTACAGGGAACGTAGTTGAACACCCTCAATTCCTGTTAAATTTATGATTGGATTACCAAGTATATAATACATAACTGTTGCTTGATTCCTACTGACTATTAAATCAGAATTTTGCAAGAATAAGGAATAGCTGATTAGTATGGTTTCCTGTTGTCTCATAGATTAATATCCTGGAAATAAGTTCAACACCTAACCTCTGTGTTAGTTGGTCTCCTACGAGATTGATATATATACTAAGGACACACTAAGTAGCAAGATACTATAGAGTCATTGAGAGATATAATGGGTATATTATTCAATTAACTAGTTTTATTTAATGACTGGCATTCCTGTTTGTGTGAAATCATATTATTTGCTGTATTACTAACTGTATACAAACAGGAATAACATTCATTTGCTAAAATTTGGAAACATATGTACCTGCAGGCAGGTAGCATAGTGCAGTGGTTATAGGAAGGCACTAAGTGCTAGAACACCAGAGTCGCTGTGTGCGCTCTAGCAATCCACTTAACCACTTTGTGCCTCAGTTTCCTCATCTATAAAACAGAGAAAATACTTTTCCACTTGTGTAAAGCACTTTAAGAGCTTGAAGTGACACCTTGTAAGTGAAAGGTATTATCATATCTCACCCAGTGTCCCCTAAGTGTATATGAGTCTTTAAAAACTTATTTTTTCCTTTGAAAATGTCCATAAAAAAGCCTGAAAATGAATAGAAATAGCTTTGTGATCTCCTGAGGAAAAAGTAAAATGTTACTATTCACTAAGGCACGTAAATCTGAAAGATAAAATGGCTCTCAACTGTCAGACACTTCTTAATATTTAGAACTGAGCTCAGTTAACTATGGAAACTATTCATCATCTGTTAGTAGACAGTGATACCTCCCGTGTTAAGAAACTGTAGTCGTGTAACACCGTCATCATCAAACAGTTCATTTGACAGAAGAAAAAGCAGAGTCTGGAAAGTTGAGTTTAGGTCTGTGGTTTCCATGACTGACTTTTGTGAGGAGATTTGTTGCATTTATTTTTAAGAAATGTTGATTTGTTTTTTTAATTACTATTATTTTCAGGTTTTGATATTTCTAAAAGGCCTTAATCCTACAAAGAGCTTGTGTGGTGGGGTCACTGAGCTCAGTTGGTGCTACCAGAAAACACTGAGAACCTTTCAGAATTAGCTCCATAATTGTATTCATTTACAAAAATGTAATTCCTTGAGTGCTCACATTGTAGACCCAAGAGAGACAGTCTACCCGATTCACCACAATGTTACTCCAGTTTTACCTCACTGAAATCACTAGAATTACATTGGCACAAAACTGGAGTGATGAATCAGGCCCAGTAAATTTTGATTTGAGGTCAAACAGAGGGAGTCACAACAACCCCTGAACTCATATGTACAGTACACAAGAGAACACTGAGGCCTGGTCTACACTACACATTTAAACTGATTTTAGCAGCGTTAAACCAATTTAACGCTGTACCCGTCCACACTACGAGGCCCTTTATATCGATATAAAGGGCTCTTTAAATTGGTTTCTGTACTTCTCCCTGACGAGGGGAGTAGCGCTAAAATCGGTATTACCATATCGGATTAGGGTTAGTGTGGCCGCAAATCGACGGTATTGGCCTCCGGGTGGTATCCCACAGTGCACCACTGTGACTGCTCTGGACAGCAATCTCAGCTCGGATGCAGTGGCCAGGTAAACAGAAAAAGCCCCGTGAACTTTTGATTTTCATTTCCTGTTTGCCCAGCGTGGAGCTCTGATCAGCACGGGTGGCAATGCAGTCCCAAATCCAAAAAGAGCTCCAGCATGGACCGTACGGGAGATACTGAATCTGATTGCTGCATGGGGAGACAAATCTGTTCTATCAAAGCTCTGTTACAGAAGACGAAATGCCAAAGTGTTTGAAAAAAAATCTACAGGCTACACAGTGCTGCGTGACAAGCCTAACGGAAAGCCAGAGACTCAAATGGACGCTCATGGAGGGAGGGAGGGGGTACTGAACTCCAGCTATCCGACAGTCCCCAGCAGTCTCCGAAAAGTTTTTGCATTCTTGGCTGAGCTCCCAATGCCTGTAAGTTCAAACACATTGTCTGGCGTGGTTCAGGGAATAGCTCGTCAATTTACTCCCCCTCCCACGTGAAAGAAAAGGGAAATAAATCATTTCTTGACTTCCTTCAATGTCACCCTATGTCTACTGAAAGCTGCTGGTAGAAGCGATGCTGCAGCAGTGAAGTATCCGCTCCTCTCTCCTCCCCGGTGGCAGACGGTGCAGTAGGACTGGTAATCGTCCTTCTAATCAACCTGTGAGTGCTCCTGGCTGGCTTTAGGTGAGGCTGGCCAGGGGCGCCTGGGTGAAAATAGGAATGATTCTCAGTCATTCCCAGTAGATGGTACAGAACGGCTGGTAACCGTCTTCATCGTAGCAACT
Organism: Gopherus evgoodei; assembly: GCF_007399415.2. Taxonomy (NCBI): domain Eukaryota; kingdom Metazoa; phylum Chordata; order Testudines; family Testudinidae; genus Gopherus; species Gopherus evgoodei. Next base: position 343,074,874 of record NC_044322.1, read on the forward strand.
GGGGGCTGAGCTTCAATCAGCCCCATCCCTTTCATGTGAAAAAAAAGCTTCTGTACTGCCTGGACTATCATAGCAGTGGGATGCTGGGCTCCTCTCCCCTACACTACTTAATGTCCTGCCTGGACTATCATAGCACCGGGAGGCTGCCTCCCCATTTTATGTCACTTAAAACTCAGTATTTCTTATTCCTGCATTATGTATTACTTCATCACACAAATGGGGGGACATTGCCACGGTAGCCCAGGAAGGTTGGGGGAGAAGGGAAGCAACGGGTGGGGTTGTTGCAGGGGCAGCCCCCATGAATAGCATGTAGCTCATCATTTCTGCGGGATCTGACACAGAGCAGCTGTAGTCCCTGATACACCGCTTCTCTCGTACATTTGCCCCATATTCTAGGCAGGACTGACTATTTTTAGAAACCATAAAGGAGGGATTGACTCGGGGAGTCATTCCCAGTTTTGCTTTTACGCCCCCAGCCGATCTCAGCCAGGGGCACCCATGATAGCAGCAGACAGCACAGAAGGACAGATAACCGTCATCTCATTGCCAAATTACACTGGCAGCAGACGGTACAGAATGACTGGTAACCATCTCTGCTATCATGCAAAAGCAAATGAATGCTGCTGTGTAGCGCTGGAGTATCGCCTCTGTCCGTGGCATCCAGTACACATACGGTGACTGTAAAAAAAAAAAAAAAAAAAAAAAAAAAAAAAAAAGCTGAACGGGTTCCATGGTTACCGTGCTATGGCGTCTGCCAGGGCAATCCAGGGAAAGAGGGCGCGAAATGATTGTCTGCCGTTGCTTTCCCGGAGGAAGGAATGACTGACGACATTTACCCAGAACCACCCGCGACTATTTTTGCCCCATCAGCCACTGGGCTCTCAATCCAGAATTCTAAGGGGCGGGGGAGACTGCGGGAACTATGGGATAGCTACGGAATAGCTACCCACAGTGCAACGCTCCGGAAATCGACGCTAGCCTTGGACCATGGATGCACACCGCCGAATTAATGTGCTTAGCGTGGCCGCGTGCACTCGACTTTATACAATCTGTTTTATAAAACTGGTTTACGTAAAGTTGGAATAATCCCGTAGTGTAGACGTACCCTGAGATAATTCAGCAGTGTTTTACCATTCACAAACAAAAATCATTTTGTTGAAACGGAGATGAGATTAACCCCAGTCTTTTTTCTGAAATTCAAGAGCACACTGATTAAAGTGGCACTTAGACTGTAAACATTTTGTCTTTATTTTCTAAAGATGCTCCTAGCATCTTTGCGGATGACATAAAATAATAAAACAATGATTTAGTATTACTTGTGAGTGACAAAATTCCAGCCATTCAGTTTTAATCATCAAACATAAGACAAAATAAAAGGTTAAGAAGACACTTGATCATGTTCTGTAATTATCTACAGAGAAAGAAGATATCAGATACTGCAGAGCTCTTTTGTCTAGCAGATAAAGGCATAACAATATCCAAAGGCTGAAAGCTGAGGTCAGTAAAATTCAGACTGGAAAAGAGAGGTAAATTTTTCATAGTAAGCATAATTCAGCATTGGAACAGATTACCAAGTGGTGTGGTAAATTTTCCTTACTTAGGAATTTTTAAAACAAGAATGGAGGTCTTTCTAAATGTATAGCTTTATCTTTCCCAGCATTATAGTATTTCCTTGCAGTTTGCAAAACCAAAATGAAACAATCCTGCACTGAACCAATTCTTTATCAAGAATCTTAAAAAACATTTTAATCACATCAGTAAAAACAACAAAATACGTTACTGAAGATACAAATAATCTATATATTTCACCTAAATACCATCTGGAAAAAAAAATACAAGAATGCTATCCTATTTAAAGAGAAAGTAGAACCTACCTACTGTGATGTTCCCTGTTTCGGTTTGAAGGGTTGTGTCACCTACAAGAGAAAAACATAGTCGATGTTTTAATGATAAGAGAAACTTATTATTTTATACAGTCCATTCGGAGACTGCACACATTATCTGCATATCTGGGAATCCTGCTCCAGTGACCATAATGCAACTGCTAGTCTACATATTTTTATTTGGGTTGCACATAAAAATTAACAAAATAAATCAGTACAAAATATATTATTTTATATTCACAGAGTTGCATTCTATGAAAATTCTTAACAAATGTGGAAATAAAGTTTAAAAATATGAAGATATGGAAAATAATTTGTGTAAAACTTTATGAACATATAGACAAAAAAAAGCCAAAAGCATTTCATGGGTATCAACCAATACTTTATTATTTTTTTTGTGCCAGGTTTTGTTTTGTTTTTTAAATTGTACAGTTAAATACATAGGCCATATGGCTGACTAAATTGGTTTAATTTTATGTGTAACAAAAATGGCATACAGACAGCTAATCAAAAAAAGTTTCCATCTTCCAACAGGTATATATTTACCAAGTTGAGCATGGGGGATTGCAATAATACTTTTTTTCCAGGTGGGGTTTTTCTGTTTCATACTGCAGGACTTCTTAAAAAATTCCTATGGAGTCACTGCACATTACCATGCTATTCCCTTCAGACCTCTCTTCCTGTCAGACTCCAATGTCAATCTGTGCAAGTAATCACATTAGTATCTGCAGCCCTGTTTTGAAAGAATTCAATGAAATGAGGAGCCGACAAAGTCATAAATCTGCTAAAGGAATCAGTTTATTGTAAACTGACATGTAAATTTTTGAGCAAGCACATATCAAGATCGTGGAAAGTAATAAATAATTTATCAGTTTTTAATTTGTTTAGCAAAACATGATTCTGTTCAGCCGTACTACAGTATTATATTCATTTATTATGGACACCAGAGCAATCTATTTGACAAAGAAAGGGCTGGTGTTGCAAGGTGTAGAGCAGTGGTTCTCAAACCGTGGTCCACAAACCCCTGGGAATCCTCAGACCGTGTCTAAGATTTCCAAAGGGGTCTGCACTTCCATTAGAAATTTTTTAGGGGTACACAAATGAAAAATGGTTGAGAACCAGTGGTGTGGAGGGCCTCACCGGAGATATCAAGCATCCTCAATTTTCACAGACTTTATTGGGATTCAATAGTTCTAAGCACCTAACACAATCTGGCCCCAAGAGATTAAAGAGAACAAGCATAGAATAGTGCAAGAGATCTGAAGCTGAAGCATGTAAAATCATCTCTTGTTGTACTTGTCAATTTCTGATCAGACAGTACCACATCGTGTTATATGCAGATATCTTCAGACATAGTAAAATCCATGTACTGTACTCTTCCTGTTCAACTACAGTGCTTGCAAGGCCAGTGCCTAAGTCTTACGATCTACCTCATTAAAAAAAATCATGTAGTTAGTGGTCTCTCAATAGCTGGTAGAAGGTATTATACACATACCTCATATTTATGGATCAACATTCACACACAAAATATATTCAAAATGCCAAGCAGAACTGCACAGGAAAGCAGTATACTGCAAAATACAGTTTGAAAATGGTTTCCATGATTTGGAAATTGACAACAATATGATGAAAGAAATTTATAATTTTCAAGCCCCTCAGAACAAGACTGAAAATTTTCACATCAGAGGTCAAACTGGGCGATCATAGAAGACAACAGGTATTGCGAAGGACGGAATAAGACCGTTTGTACATCTTCTGACAACTTGAAAGGGGTTTCTCCTTCCTTGCCCTTTCCAGCCTCAGGTGTACAGCCCATGTATAGGTCTTCTCTTTTCCTCCTTTTGGTTATTAATACTTATTTCTATACAACATAAAGAGACATAGGGCCAGATTCAGCCCTGTTGTAATCAGGTGCCTCAAACAGACCTGCAGCCACTTACTTGAAATTAGCCCCTAGTTTATAAATTATTAAAGAGATCCCAGAAGAACATTTGGAGATCAGTGAATTCTCATAAATCACATTAACTCAGCCAATTTGTTTGGAAGGCAGAGAGGAATTCTTTCCATGTTGAGTTGTGAAATGTCCATAGAGTATATACAAAACTGACTTTTAAGTCATTTAATTATTCCATTAATACCAATGTTTAGTTAAATTTACAATTTTTCAGCTAACTAATCCTTGAGTCTAAATATATATGGGGTGGCACAGAGGGGATCTGACTATATTTAAATATTGGTTGGTTTATTCTGCACTACGGGATGTGATGTTGTAGTGTAGTACTGTAAATACTGCACTCTAGCTGTTTTAATAAATCACTGATGGTGGTGGCTTAATGTTTCAATGATTTCTGTTCTTTCTGAACATTAATTAGAACCTTTTCCTGCATTCCTACATTTTGTTTATCTATAGATATTATAAGTCTCAGCATCAAAGTCAGCTTGAAGCCAGCTCAAGATGTGGCTCCTGGGATGTGAACAGTGGCATCACATTTCTCTTGTATTGTACTGCTTTCCCTGTGAATTCCTGACTTAGGCCCTTAAAGGGACAAGGCATGTTAGGATGCATGGGAAGGGATAGAGTTCATATCCTCACACTCCTTTTTAGCTTTGATTTTCTATTGTGAAGTGATGCTATTCAGACTTATGCCTATGAAGGAGCTAACACCAGACTGCTACAATTGGTAGAATTTTGAAATGAAGTCATTTAACACATAGTAGTTCCATAATCTGTAATTAAAAATATATAAGACTCATTTTTGTGCAAGGACCATATTTTCATGCGCTTTTACAGTGCCAAGCTCAAAGAATAACAAGCCTTTCCACATGTCATAGCTTCTTTATACTATCTAGGTGATAAGTTAATGATAGCATAAGAGAGTTCCCATTTTAACCTTCCTCCATGCTGCACATAGCCCAGATCTTTTAAATCAAAAGTTCATTTCAAAAGCTTATATGACAGAGGAGGAGAAAGGTCTGGGTGTATTGGTTATTCACAGAATGACTATGAGCCATCAACGTGATGCAGATGTGAAAAAGGCTAAGGCAGTCCTAGGCAGGCACAGGTGAGGTATTTCCAGTAGCGACAGGAAATATCTGTTACCATTATACAAGGCACTGGTGAGACCTCATCAGGAATACTGTGTGTGATTCTGGTCTCCCATGTTTAAGAAAGATGAATTCAAACTCGAACAGGTGTAGAGAAGGGCTACTAAGATGATCCTAGGAATGAAAAATCTACCTTCTGAGAGGCAACTCAAAGAGCTTGGCTTGTTTAGCCTAACCAAAAGAAAGCTGAGGGGAGATATGATTGCTCTCTATAAATATCAGGGAGGGAGAGGAGTTATTTAAGTTAAGCACCAATGTGGACACAAGAACAAATAGATATAAAATAGGCATCAACAAATGTAGGCTTGAAATTAGACAACAGTTCCTAACCACCAGAGAAGTTTTGGAACAGTCTTACAAAGGAGAGAAGTGGGGACAAAAAACCTAACTGGCTTCAAGACTGAGCTTAATTTTATGGAGGGGATGGTATGATGAGACTGCCTACAGGGGCATATAGCTGATCTGTGACTGCTAGCAGCAAATATCTCCTCTGTCCAGTAATGGGACATTAGATGAGGAGGGCTCTGAGTTACTACAGAGAATTCTTTCCTAGGTGTCTGGCTAGTGGATCTTGCCCACATGCTCAGGGTCTAACTTACTGCCATATCTGGGGTTGGGAAGGAATTTTCCCTTTGGTCAGATTGCAGAGACCCTGGGGGCGGGGGGGGTTCGCCTTCTTCTGCAGCATGGGGCACAGGTGACTTGTGGGGTTAGACTAGTGTAAATGGTGGATCCACTGTAACTTGAAGTCTTTAAATCATGTAATTCAGTCAGAGGTTAGGGATCTATTACAGGAATGGGGTGTGTGAAGTTTATGTGGCCTACAATATGCAGGAGGTCAAACTAGATAATCATGATGGTCCCTTCTGGACTTAAAATCTATGAGTCTATTCTGCATGCTAACTCCTACCAAGTGTAGTAACTCTTACATAATTTAATACCGGCTGCTTTTTTATGCATTGCGGTCACGTAAGTAAGTCTATCAGATAAAGTAAACAACAATAGGCTAAGGCATTGTGGTTTACATTCAGGGAATTCAAATAATTAATTTAAATCACTTGATTTAAAAAATTATTTATTTAAATCAGGTTGAGGCTTTGTGTGATAGTTACAAGGCCTCACTTAGATCCCTTTTAATCTCTCACAAATGCATCCTTCTGGGACCAGGTTTTGCCACCATCACCCCTCCTTCTCTGGGAGCAACGATGTGGTTCTAAACTGGATTTCTGGGCTGCAGGCCCCCTCTTTACATCTGTGTTAACCAAACAGGCTCAACTGCATTTAGCATCTGTAAGCTCTTTACCTCCAGGAGCCTATGACAGCAGCTGATTAAATGTCTCAAAACAATTCTTCAAAACAAAGCATTATTTATTCACTCTACCTACACAGTAAGCAGAGCAAATGTATATAACAAAAGAAGGCCTATCTACATTTCCTCTTACCAAAACCTTATCTTTCCTTGCAAGCTAGTTACCTCCATCTCTAGGTTGGGAGAAACAGTTTGCCCTGCTGCAATGTACTCTCCCTCTCTCTCTCTGAATCCCCATCAATGCTCACTGACACTCCCTGGGGAGCCTCTGGCTACTCACTCAAACCCCTCACTGCCCCTCTTCTTCTCTAGGCCAGCAACTTTAAGGTTTAAGCATCCTCTTTGATTTTGGAAAGAGTAAACTTTGCCATCGTAGTTGGAGCCTGGCCAGAGGCATTTGCCATATAGAGGGCCCTACCAAATTCACAGTCCATTTTGGTCACTTTCATAGTCACGGGATTTTAAAAATTTCAATCTGCTATTTCAGCTATTTAAATCTGAAATTTCACAGTGTTGTAACTATAGGGGTCCTAACCTAAAAAGGAGTTGTGTGGGGTTGCAAGGTTACTGTAGGGGGGGTTGTGGTACTGCTACCCTCACTTCTGCACAGCTGCTGGCGGCGGCGCTGCCTTCAAAGCTGGACAGCTGAAAAGCGGCGGCTACTGGCCAGGAACCCAGTTCTGAAGGCAGAGCCACTGCCAGCAGCAGCACAGAATAAGGATTGGCCGGGTATAGTATTGCCACCTTTACTTCTGTGCTGCTACCTGCAGAGCTAGGCCCTCAGTCACCTGCCATCACTCTCTGGCCACCCAGCTCTGAAAGCAGCAGTGCAGAAGTAAGGGTGGCATGGTATGGTACTGCCATCCTTACTTCTGCACTGCTGCTGGCAGGGTGCTGCCTTCAGAACTGGGTGCCCAGTCAACAGCCAATGCCCTCCGGCTGCCCAGCTCTGAAGGTAGTGCCGAAGTAAGGGTAGCAATACTGAGACCCCCTAAAATAATCTTGTGACCCCTCCCGCAACTCCCTTTTGGGTCAGGACCCCCAATTTGAGAAACACCGGTCTCCCCCATGAAATCTGTATAGTATAGGGTAAAAGCACACCAAAGACCAGATTTCATGGTCCATGATGCGTTTTTCAGGGCTGTGAATTTGGTAGGGCCCTAGCCAGATATGTTAGTTACAAGGTATCAGTGAGTTTACTTAACAAATAAACACTCTCCTGATAGGTTTGCAACCTAAATGTTGCAGCTTTGTGCTCATTCAGAAGACCCAGGAAGCAAAATATACTAGAACAAAAACTAAAAATAACTAATTACAATTTTCAAGCTAAGGCAAATGCAAAAGTAAACAAATGGCAAAAGAGTAAATTCAAATGTAAAAACTGTCATTTTTAATAATCTATGGTGTTATTATTAAAATAGAGAAATATATTATTTTAAAATAAGATTTGTCTTAAAGTTTCACCATCAGGTTAAAAGCATGTTATGACATGTGCACTATATAATCATGAATAGATCCTTATACTTGTCTGCTGTGTTTACAAAGAATTACTGTTCCATAAAAAGGCACTCAAAGTATTAAATAAACTTAGATCTACTTTTGCTTTTGTTTTTAAAAGCAACATTTTTAAAAGAATTGTGTGTTAAAAGAGCAAGTGTTAAGAGTTCCAGAACCATTTAATGTAGAGCTTCATGAAAATAAACATGAAGTAAGGTAAGAACTATTTGTTTAATCTGGATACAGCTCTATTTGCATTCATGCTGTTCCTGACTGAAGTTACAACACAGCTTTAGATATGTGGATTGTGAAAGTGATTTACCTTCAAAGTATGGTTGGTTTGTTTTTTTTTTTTTTAATACAGATCAGAAGGAGAAGCAGCACTTCTGGAGTGAGGTAAAAATCTGCAGCCTTCATGAAATTGCAGCAAGTTGTTTTGGTGGCCTATAGTTAAAGATTGGAACTTGTGCCAACGTGAGTAATTTTCACTGTTGGTACATGCTCCAGTTTGTCTAACTTAGCTTCAAAATCACTATAAACATATCAAGAATAGAGAGGAAGTGCTCAATGGGAACTCTGGTGAATTATTACTGGGGACCAGGTTCCAACCACCACTATTACTAATATGAAAGAGACCCATGTTAGCCATCCTTCCAATTCTGGATGAAAAACATTTGGGGAAAAAATATGACATTTGACCTAGAAATTTGTAAATTGGCAGTGTACTAGCTATACAGGGCGCCAGCACAAACACAGAGAAAATACTTCTAATAAAAATAGTATCACTTTAAGTCATCATAACCAAATTCTACCCAGAAGTCTTGTTAAACAGGTTAACCCCTTTGATTTATGTTAAGAGATAAAAACAGATATTTAAAAACAAAGTATAGTTTTACCACTGATGTTCCTTTTATCTGTGGTATTTTTCACTATTTAACTCTATGGCAAATTGTTAATTTATATCCCTAAAAATGTTGTATGTTTCTTCCTTATATGCTTTTTCCTTACTATAACAAGCTTACTTATGGAAGTATCTTTAAAATACAATATTATTTACAGCAGAGGAAGAATTAATTAATTTGTCTTATATATGGTGACCTCATCATTTTAGCATTTGCCTGTGTTGAACTGTTTGAGTCTGGTTTGCTCAGCTGCTGTGTCTGCAGTTGATTATTTAGGACCCCAGCCTTATGGGAGCAGTCATTTTGTTTTTATAATTAACACTATAGATACCTGCACGTCTGCTAAGTTCCAGACTGTATTTTGCCTTTTCTGTCTTACCATGAATACTTCCCAGTAGAATATCACCAGCTGCTGAAGACAGAAATGAAGATTCTGCATAAAGATATTTGGTTTTCAACAAACCATCTTCAGTAGAAATTTTGATGGATGTTCCCTGTAGTTTCTCTATATTCACACTCTGTAAGAGAAACAAGCTGAAATAAGCACCATGGAAATATGCCAGCTCTCTTTGAGAGGCAACAGAACTACATGACATGCATTTACCCAGATACAAAACACAAGTGGAGTGTCAGATCTCAGCTAGAAGCTACGCAACACACAAAATAAATCATCATGCACTTCCATATAAGGACTTTAAAGCACTTTAGAAGCATAAACCGAATTAATCTTTATGTGGAAAGGAAATATTATTACACCCATTTTACAGGTGGAGAACCTGAGGCAGAGAGGTTTAAAGGATTTTTAAAGGCAACACAAAAGAGTCTGTGGCACAACCAACAATAAGGTTCCAGTCTTGTGTTTTACTCACATGACTCCAAACAAGGGGAGTTAAAGATCTCAGCCAGAATGTACAAAATGAAGTAAGTTTAATCTGTTTCAAAAATAAGTTACAGAATATGATCAAAATTAATAATTGAGGATTAGTGATCTTGAGACAGACTTTTGCAGATATTTAAGAGATGAAGTTAAAATGACGTGCTTTCATAGGAAGTAGTTTACTGTGAACAACACCATACCAACACTATACATAAAACATAATATGAACATTGTTCCTCTTGCCCCATGTGGGTTTGAAGGTTCTGTTCTGCTGTTTACTCAGACTTTTCACTGCCTCACTTTGTGAACGACATATGAAAAACTGATAAAAGACAGCCAGAACAAAGTAATATCATTATTAGTAGTTGTTGTATTACTGTCGTGCGAGCCCTAATCCATAGATCAGGACCCCAAGCTAAACAGAGCCTTAAAGGTGAAAGCACAGGGTTTAAATCCAACATGGCTGGAATTTGGAGGTATCATCTTGGACAGACTGGAGGGGTACACAGTGGGAGTAAGTAGAACTTGGCCTTTGTGCTAATAGTCAGACTTGTAACTATTTGGACATACATAGTAGGAGATGCATTCTCATGTGATTACAAAGAAAAGAATTAAATTCGTATAGATTCATAGATTATAATGTCAGAAGGACCACTAAAATCATCTAGACTGATCTCCTGTGTGAAATAGACCACAAGATTCCCTAAATTAATTCCTGTTTGAACTAGAGCACAACTTTTAGGAACACATCCAATTTTGATTTTAAAATTGCCAGTGATGGAAATCCACCACAATCCTTGGTAAATTGTTCCAATGGTTACTTCACTGTTAAAAATTTGCACCTTATCTCCAGTCTGAATGTCTCTAACTCCAACCTCCAGCCATTGGATCATGTTATACTTCTCTCTGCTAGACTGAAGTGTCAATTATCAAATTTTTGTTCCAGATCTGGGTGCTTATAGACTGTGATCAAGTCTCCTTTTAACCTTCTCTTTGTTAAACTACAGTAGAACCTCAGAGTTACGAACACCTCAGGAATGGAGGTTGTTCATAATTCTGAAATGTTCGTAACTCTGAACAAAACGTTATGGCTGTTCTTTCAAAAGTTTACAACTGAACATGATGTAATACAGCTTTGAAACTTTACTATGAAGAAGAAAAATGCTGTCCCCCCCCCCTTTTTTTTTAATAGTTTACATTTAACATAGTACTGTACTGTATTTGCTTTTTCATTTCTTTTTGGTCTCTGCTGTGGCCTGATTGTGTACTTCCAGTTCCAAATGAGGTGTACGGTTGACTGGTCAGTTCATCATTCTGGTATTCATAACTCTGAGGTTCTATTCTAAATTGACTGAGCTTCCTTAAGGCTTTCACTATAAATAGTGTTTTCCTATCCTTTAATCATTATCGTGGCTCTTCTCTGAACCCTCTCCAATTTATCAGCATCCTTCCTGTATTGTTGACATCAGAACTGGACACAGTATTCCAGTAGTCACACGAGTGCTAAATACAAAAGTAATATAACCTCCCTACTCATACTACATATTCCTCTGTTTTTATACATCCAAGGATCGCAGTAGATTTTTTGGCCACAGCATCAGACTGGAAGCTCACATTCAGCTGATTATCCACCATGACCCCCAAGACTTTATGAAGTCGCTGCTTCCTAGGCAAGAGTCCTCCATCCTGCAAGTATAGCCTACCTGTTTTGTTCCTAGAAATATAAATTTACATTTGGCCATATTAAAATGCATATTGTTTACTTGGGCCCAATTTACCAAGCGATCCAATACTTACAAGTTCAGCATGATTTGTTTTGTAATTATATAATAATTCAAGTTACACGGCTGTTCAGCATGTTTTAAATTTGCCAGCTTTGCCTTTTTCCTTAATGAAATGTATTGTGTAAAATCATTATCCATCCTATGAAATGATTTACAGCCTTGTGGTATACATCAGCTCATCTTAAAATCCACTTTGGCATTTTAATGCTATCTTCGCCTTATAAGATGAACAAATGCATGAGAAAAACCAATCTCCCATCCCATACAATCCTCTGAAAAGGATGTGATGTAGAAAAGTTCTTACAAATATAAGGACGTGTCATCAAACTCTTCTGCCTAAGGTTCTCTACCTCTCTACCCCACTATTGAGCTTACAGACAACTAAGTTTGGGAGTGAAATCCACGCTCTCATTACAGCCCCTTTATTCCACATAAAACGGCCAAACCAGCATAAAGGGGTCTTAAGAGCCCTGTACCTCACTGGGGGTACTGCAATGGTACACGCACAGTGGAAGACCGCTCTTGAGAACACCCTTACAAGCACTGACATAGGGGCATGCTGGGAGCAGGGATGGTGTAAGGAAGAAGAGGCATGATGGAGGCAGGGTCACAGCACTGCAGAGATTTTGGGCCACATTGGAACCCACAGGGCAATGGGGAGGCTGCCTTAGCCCTGGGTCCTAAATTAAGTTATGCAAGGGGCCTCTCTAACCCCCAGACAACCTAGGATTAGGAGGTTTATAGTTTAGGCTTTAGAGGCATAGGCCAGACTCTAACCCTGTATTTCATATATAGTGCACAGCTGGAGTGATATTTGGTCTCAGACCTCATATAATTCAATAACGTTCATGGATTGCTGCCAACTTCTGAAAAGTCATTTAAATATCATTTTATTTACAACTAAACAGCTCTACTGCAATCAAGATTCCATGTATTCAGCAATTCCATAGCTGTGGCAGTTGCCACACAAACCAACATGTCCCTCAAAATTATGTTCCAGAATTTAAGCTTTCATTTTTAAAAAGGTTGAGGGAGAGATTTTCAAAGGCACAACTAGCAGTTAGGTACCCAACTCAGATGGAAAGTGAATGGAAGTTCGGTGCCTAACTGCTCTTTATGCCTCTGAAAACTCTCCCCCTAAGGCCTTGTCCCTGCTACACAGTTTTGTCAACAAAAGTCAGCTTTCATTGACAAAACAGTGGAGGTGTACACACTGAAATGCAACTCCCACCGATGTAATTCCCGTGCTGTGCTGACATAATAAAACCACCTCGACAAAAGGCACAGGGCTTTTTGTGACATAGTTAGAGTGACACAGCTTCAATGTAGACACTGTGTTTTTGTATGTCACCCTAACTGGCCTCCAGGAGATGTCCCACAATGCCCACCCTGACCGATCTGGTCGACAGTTTGAACTCCTTTGCCCTGAAGGCACATATGTATGTGCCCCTCTGCCTTTTAAGGGCCTGGGAATTTTTGAAATTCCTCTTCCTGTTTGCTCGGCCTGGACAGTTCACACAGCATCTTCCTAGCTGATCATGCTGGCTTTCTGCAACAGACGTGCTTCCCCATGGAATACACCGGAGCTGCTGGATCACACTGGGTCTATGGGAAGAGGAGGCTATACAGTTGCAGCTTTGCTCTAGGCTTAGGAGCTTTGATTCCTATGGGCTGATTGCTAGCGGCATGCAGGAGAAGGGGCACAAAAGAGACACGCAGCAGGGCCATGCTAAAATCAAGGAGCTGAGGCAGGCGTGCCAGAAGGCAAGGGAGGCCAGCCGTTGCTCTGGTGCAGCACTGAAGACATGCCGCTTCTACAAGTAACTGCACGCCATCCTTGGTGGCAACCTCATCTCTACCACCAATAGCCCAGTGGATACTTCAAGTGGACTAGAGGCAGTGGCCAGCGCAGTCAACTCTGAGGATGAAGTGTAGATGAGGAAATGGAGTTGGAGGATGAGGTGAAACACACAACAGGGTGATCTGGTAGCATGGCGAGTTAGGACCTCTTTTTGACTCCAGAGGGGTATAGCCAGTCCCAGCACTCTGGCATATCTGAAGCAGGGGACACGAGCATAGGTAAGCATGCATTTTGCTTTGATACTTCATGGTGAGAGGTGATTGAGCTCTCATGTATTTTGTTATATGATAAAGGACAGATAAGGGAAAGAAATTAACAACAGAGCATATACAGATATACAGCAGGGGCCTGGCAGAAAAGATGTTAATGTAGACCGGGAGGTCCCAGGAAACCTCCATAGAGATCTCTACGAAACTTTCCTGCAGCTATTCTGCAATCTTCTATTGAAGATTCGTTGGCAGAGCTGCCTTGTTTCTCCCCACACTGTGGGAAAATTTGCTTCACAAACTGGTAATCATTTCTGCAGGGACCAGAGCAGCACAGTCAAGCAGCATATGGAGCTAGTCTGAAGCCATATGGCATGCAGGAGATGCACCCTTGCATCCTGGGTTACCCTCAGGAGGGAGAGATCAGGTTTGATTACCCATCTGTGGAAAAGGGTACCAATATTCAGAATAGTCTCCCTCGGTGCTGGTAGGAATTCCCTTTGCAGACCACCCAGGCCCTTGTTACCTTCTTGACCATTCCCCCTTCCCACCCTGCTGACTGGAGATATTTAAGAGTAGGTTAGATAAATGTCTATCAGGGATGGTCTAGACAGTATTTGGTCCTGCCATGAGGGCAGGGGACTGGACTCGATGACCTCTTGAGGTCCTTTCCTGTCTTAGAGTCTATGAATCTATGAACTCACCATGTTTGGGACTCGTGCTGAGCTGTGTGCTAGCCAAGGGACAGTGAGAAAGAGGCGCAACTTTTGTGATTTCACAGGCATGAGCACACTCACAATACAGAATCTATTCATTGTTTCTTTGGCTTCTGCAGATGTACCCTTGAGGACCCACCCCTCCACACTGGCAGAGTGCCTCCATCAGATAAGGTGATGAGCCTATTTCAAGAAGTGCTGAAGTCAACAGATATAGCAGATAGCGAAGTAAGAGCATGGAGGGAGACAATGAAAGACTCAGGCTGGATAGCCTGGACAGGAGAGCGGATGATTAAGCTACTGGAGCAACACAGAGAGATGCTCAAGTCCCTCATTAGGCTGCAGTCAGAGCACATCAATGCACAAGTCCCTCTACAGCCAACACAGAACTCCATTCCATGCCCTCCCCAAACACCCCCACCACATTCCATGCATATTCTCGGTCCCTCGCAGTACCCCTTGCATTCCACCCCTAGAGACTGGTTGCAGAATAAAAGCTGGAGTTACACATAGCTCTGAGAGACAAATTGCAAGACTGCTCCTCATTTCCATGTCCCTGTTTGAAGAAATATTTGTGTTTTGTTCTGCTATTAAACTTTATTCTTTTATACAAATTGACTTTGTATTTGTGTCATACACACACTAGTTGATGCTAACATTCAAACACAGTGGCTATTGTCAGGAATATTTGCTCAGTACAATTAACACTCAGGAAGCAAGCACTACAGGGGTCCTTCAGGGAGCCAAATAAACATTGCCTGGCTTCATATAAAGACACATTCCTAGGAATCATTGTCAAAATGTTCCTTCAAAGCCTCCCTGATTCAAATAGCACCCTGCTGTGCCCTTCTAATTGCCCTGTATCTGGCTGCTCAAACTCAGCAGCCGGACAATCAACTCAACCCTCCACCTCTGGGAAAACTTTTCTCCCTTCGCTTTGCAAATATTATACAGAATACAGCAGGCTGCAATGACCATAGGAATACTTTCCTCACCAAGGTCTAACCTGCACAAAAGGCAGTCCAACAACCTTTTAATCTGCCAAAAGCACATCCAACGGTTATTTGGCACCTGCTGAGCCAGTTGTTGAAGCACTACTTGCTGCTGTTTAGGTTCCCGGTGTAAGGCTTCATGAGCCATGGGAGCAAGGGATAGGCAGGTCCCTCAGGAGCATTTCCACATCCCCCACTAGAAGCTTCTGGTCTGGAAAGAAAGTCCCAGCTTGCAGCTTTCCACACAGTCCAGTGCTTCTAAAGATGTGTGCATCATGGACCTTTCCTGACCACCCCATATTGATGTCAGTGAAACAGCCCCAGTGATCTACCAGTGCCTGCAAGATCATGTAGAAGTAGCCCTTTCAGTTGATGTTCTCCTTCTCAAGATGGTCTGGGGTCAAAAGAAGGATATGTCTTCCATCTATTGCCCTGCTGCAGTTAGGGAATCCCAAAGCCTTGAAGCCATCAAGTATTTCCTAAACGTTATGAAGAGTCAGTCCTTTGTAGGAGGCGGCGATTAACGGCCCTGCACATTTGCATCACCACAACCCCCACGGTGGATTTTCCACCTCCAAACTGACTCGCGACTGACAGGGAGCAGTCTGGAGTTGACAGTTTCCACACAGCAGCTGCCACTCGCTTCTCCATTCTGGTGTCCTTGTGCTGCAGTGTTGGGGCGAGCTCCCCACACAGTTCTAGGAAGGTGGATTTGCGCATCCAAAAGTTCTGCAGCCACTGCTCGTCATCCCCTACATTCATCAAGATGCAATCCCACCACGTGATGCTTGTTTTTCGAGCCCAGTACTGACAGTCCACCGTTTGCAGCTGCCCCGGGAATGTCAGCAGCAATCTTGATTTCTTTCTTTACATGGCACACAGCAGGGCAGGCACCACTGATTCATTTTCTGTTTCATAGCTTATGAAATACAGCAGGACTAGTCACGTTGTGTTCATAATGCTCATCACCAGACTGGTCAGCAGTGCAGGATCCATGCTTTCAGGCAGAGGTGATGGCAAGTGCACAGTTTACAAGGGCTGTTAAAAAACGTCACGAAACTAAGTTGGAAGCCCATGAAATGATGAGACAAAACAAACTGCATCATGGGATGGTAAGCACACCCCCATGATGCATCGCAATCCATTCCCAGAGCTCGGTGAGTTGCACAGTGGGATAGCTTCCCACGATGCAATGCTCTCTGTATCAGTGCAAGAGCATTGACTGTGGACATGTTCCGCCAATGCAAAGAAAATTGTGTGGACGTGCACAACTGATGTAATTAAAGCACCTTATGATCATTGATTTAACTTAAGTCAACTTAACTCTGTAGAGTAGATGTGGCCTTAGTTTCTTCTTGTTGCAGTGCTAGTGTAGCCAAGGCAATGGTGGTTCTTGGCATTTTAAGCATCAGGTCATCAAGACCTACTCAGAACAGAATTAGATGTCATGTTGTTTAAAATGTTGGTGACTCCCTGGAGCCCCATCTATATTAGTGAAGCCATCATTGGTACTATCAGTGGAACGGAAATACAGGCAGCAAAATTCTAGCAAAAACACATTTAGTGTAGATACAGCCTAAGTGTAAAGCTGCAGAGCTGCTTTCCTGAATACGCAAAGAAAGCCTGAAACAATAGTTCTGAGAGGCGTGAAATTCCCCATTTATCCTCATGGGGTATTAACTCTGGCTCCTGCTGATGACAATTTAAATATTAACATCATTAACAATTTCACCGCTTAACATTTTTATCAGTGATAGACAGCTAACGTGCTTATTTGTTACTGGATGCAATGGTTGCTATTGAGGTGAAGTGCAATGAGGCAGCTAGTTACTATTGAAAGTTACTGAGGTGAGGAATGAGCATTTCAAGGCACCTCAAAATTCTAAAATCACTTCAGATCTCGCCCAAAGTGCATGCCCACAAAAGCAGGATACACAGTTAAGACACATACTGTAAACAGAGGAAGATGGGTAAAACAGGGGGCTCCTCACTGTGACTATTTTTAATGTTGAATTGTTTATCTTTTATGGATTTTTGGCAGAATCTGAATGGTTTGGTTTTTGTTAAGTGTTATAGAAGACCCTACAAGTGTAGACTAGCCAATGACTTCCCACCGAAATAAGTGTTTTCACCAATCAATCCGCCAGAAATTCTTGGGCAATTCCATTCCTTCTGGGGATGATCAGAAGATAAGAATGGTCATACTGGGTCAGACCAATGATCCATCTAGCCTAGTATGCTGTCTTCTGACAGTGGCCAGTGCCACTTTCTTCAGAGGAAATGAACAGAACAGTGCAATTATCAAGTGATCCATCCCGTTGTCCATTTCCAGCTTCTGGGAGTCAGAGGTATAGGGACACCTAGAGCATGGGGTTGTGTCCCTTTCCATCTTCGCTAGTAGCCGCTGATGCACTTATCCTCCATGAACACATCTAAGTCTTTTTTGAACTCAGTTATACTTTTTAGATGCATTACTTCAGCCTTGCAAAACTCATTTTACCTAAATGCATAGGGTCATTAGTTTTCTTTAGGTGGGCAAGTAAAATATCATTAGTTCATTCATCAGTATAGTAAACAGGAGTGAGTAGATTTTGTGACTGGGCAATTTTCATGACAAGTTTGCAATAGTGCATTAATTTCCAAGTCTCAATAAAAAATACTTGAAGTAAGAAGCAAACTATATTTTCTTTCTTATGTATTTATTTATTTATTTTTGCTCTCATTCTTTGTTTTATAAGCACCTTGACCATTTCTTACTTTTCTTCATTTTGTCTAGTGTTTTAGAAAACAACTCCCTTTGTGGCTGAAATCTTGGGTGTCCAATTTCAGCCCAGAAGAAATTATAGAACATAGCTAGAAACCCCACACATTCCGGGTTTATAATGGAAATGCTGACAAACCCATAACTACATAATGACGACTACCACTAATGGAACAAAAGTGTAACAACAGCACACATTGCAGATATAATGCAGCCTGATTACTAACTGAAACTGCTATTTGAGAAAAGCCTAATATCACACTCTAAAAACTGACTGTCCAAATACTGCATTACTTTGTAGATAAACATGATGGGACAAATTCTGTTCCGAGTGCCACGGCTGTAAATTCAAAGTTACTCCAATGATCTATATAAAGATACTGTGGATTTATAAAGGTGTTACTGAGAGCAGAGTAGTCCTTAACTATATTACGTAAATTATTATGGGCTTTTAGCAAAGTACATTTCCAAATATTAAAAGCTGTATGAAATTTATTTGAATGTTTTATTGCTTCAAAAAAAAAATCACATTTTAGCAGAACATTTATATTAAAAAATAGTAATATTTCTAAGGTTAAAATGCATCCATTACATTAGAGTATCTTTAGATAGGCTGTACTTTTGTATTACGATACAAATGTCACATTCTAATACGTGAAATACTTATGTGTCTGATTCTGATCTGACACTGGCTTTACACTGTTGCAACTCCATAGCTAAATTCTACTCTCGGTAAAACCAGGGTAAATTTGGAGTAACTCCACTCAATTCATGGATGTAAATGAGAGTAGATTATGACAAAATGACTTACTTATGTTAATCCTAATTTACACCAACATATACGAGAAGAGAGCCAAAGCTAGTATGTTGTAAAACAAGTGAATCTGCTTTGACATATGGCCCCTTACATTACTCTGAGTCCTGGTCTACACTACACATTTAAACCGATTTTAGCAGTGTTAAACCGATTTAACGCTGTACCTATCCACACTACAAGGCCCTTTATATCGATATAAAGGGCTCTTTAAATCGGTTTCTGTACTTCTCCCGGACGAGAGGAGTGGCGCTAAAATCGGTATTATCATATCGGATTAGGGTTAGTGTGGTCGCAGATCGACAGTATTGGCCTCTGGGCGGTATCCCACAGTGCACCACTGTGACCACTCTGGACAGCAATCTGAACTCGGATGCAGTGGCCAGGTAAACAGAAAAAGCCCCGCGAACTTTTGATTTTCATTTCCTGTTTGCCCAGCGTGGAGCTCTGATCAGCACGGGTGGCAATGCAGTCCCAAATCCAAAAAGAGCTCCAGCATGGACCGTACGGGAGATACTGAATCTGACTGCTGTATGGGGAGACAAATCTGTTCTATCAAAGCTCCGTTACAGAAGACGAAATGCCAAAGCGTTTGAAAAAAAAATCTACAGGCTACACAGTGCTGCGTGACAAGCGTAATGGGAAGCCAGAGACTCAAATGGAGGGAGGGAGGGGGTACTGAGGACTCCAGCTATCCCACAGTCCCCAGCAGTCTCTGAAAAGTATTTGCATTCTTGGCTGAGCTCCCAATGCCTGTAGGTTCAAACACATTGTCTGGCGTGGTTCAGGGAATAGCTCGTCAATTTACTCCCCCCACCCCATGTGAAAGAAAAGGGAAAGAAATCGTTTCTTGACTTCTTTCAATGTCACCCTATGTCTACTGAATGCTTCTGGTAGACGCGATGTTGCAGCAATGAAGAGCAGTATCCACTCCTCTCCCCTGCCCGGTGGCAGACGGTGCAGTAGGACTGATCCTTGTTATCAACCCGTGAGTGCTCCTGGCTGGCTTCAGGTGAGGCTGGCCGGGGGCGCCTGGGTGAAAATAGGAATGATTCTCGGTCATTCCCAGTAGATGGTACAGAACGGCTGGTAACCGTCTTCATCGTAGCAACTGGGGGCTGAGCTTCAATCAGCCCCATCCCTTTCATGTGAAAAAAAAAGATTCTGTCCTGCCTGGACTGTCATAGCAGCGGCATGCTGGGCTTCTCTCCCCTGCACTGCTTAATGTCCTGTCTGGACTGTCATAGCACCGGGAGGCTGCCTCCCCCTCATTTTATGTCCCTAAAAAGTCAGTGTTTCTTATTCCTGCATTCTTTATTACTTCATCACACAGATGGAGGGGACACTGCCATGGTAGCCCAGGAAGTTTGGGGGAGGAGGGAAGCAACAGGTGGGGTTGTTGCAGTGGCACCCCCTAAAATGACATGTAGCTCATCATTTCTGCAGGATCTGACACAGAGCAGCTGTGCTCTCTGATACATTGGTTCTCTCGCACACTTGCCCCATATTCTAGGCAGGACTGACTCTATTTTTAGAAACCATAAGGGGGGATTGACTTGGGGAGTCATTCCCAGTTTTGCCTTTGCGCCCCCAGCCAACCTCAGCCAGGAGCACCCATGATAGTAGCAGACAGTACAGAACGACAGATAACCGTCATCTCATTGCCAATTTATACCGGCAGCAGACGGTACAGAACGACTGATAATCGTCTCTGCTATCATGCAAAAGCAAATGAATGCTGCTGTGTAGCGCTGGAGTATCGCCTCTGTCCGCGGCACCTAGTACACATACGGTGACTGTAAAAAAAAAAAAAAAAAAAAAGCTGAACGGGCTCCATGGTTACCGTGCTATGGCGTCTGCCAGGGCAATCCAGGGAAAAAGGGCGCGAAATGATTGTCTGCCGTTGCTTTCCCGGAGGAAGGAATGACTGACGACATTTACCCAGAACCACCCGCGATAATGATTTTTGCCCCATCAGCCACTGGGCTCTCAACCCGGAATTCTAAGGGGCGGGGGAGACTGCGGAAACTATGGGATAGCTACGGAATAGCTACCCACAGTGCAACGCTCTGGAAATCGACGCTAGCCTCGGACCATGGACGCACACCGCCGAATTAATATGCTTAGTGTGGCCGCGTGCACTCGACTTTATACAATCTGTTTTATAAAACCGGTTTATGTAAAATTGGAATAATCCTGTAGTGTAGACATACCCTGAATCTTACTTAAGTTGAAAAAGCAAAGGCCCCTCAGATTAGGCCCAAGGTCAAGTCACACGCTTCCTCCAGATGACTGTATGCTAAAAGGTCAGGCGGGGGTAGCATAGTCAGAGGAATTCTCAGCTGTCTAGTTAGGACAGCTTTAGAGTCCCTTTGCACCACTGAAGCAGGGGCCCAGATCTGGTCTAAGGAATGGTAGCTGTAGAGAATACTCTTATCTCTCTTACCATTAAGAAAGGCAAATGAAGCACAGTGGCATGAAACTCGCTTTATGATGCCATCTGCTGGAAAATATGAATTACTTCTACCTTAAAACTGGTTTGTATTAACTACACTCTTCAGTTTACATTGTATGATTAGTATTACCATTGAATAATTAGATTACATACTCTCATTCAGCACCGGTATTTTACCCTAACAACTACCCAGATATACACAAACCATTTTCTGCTTTAGTTTTGTTGACCTTACAGTCCTGAAATTATTAGATGTGATTAAGATCCATTGCACACTATCTTGTACACAATTTTTGTTAAAACGTTATGGCCAACATGTTTAAACTTGGTTGCCCTAGAGTTACGCAGCTAAATCCATATTAAAGAATGTAAATAAATCAACTGATTCAGAGACACTTAACTCTCATTAACTTTAGTGTTGGCTGAGGGTGTTCAGTACTTTTGAATATCAAGTCACTCTTAATTGGGAACTTAAATATGGATTTAGATGACTATTTCAGGCACCCATATTTCAAAATTTTGGACAATTTAATCCTAATATAAGGAGTCATAGCTAAGCTTGAACTGATAGAGTTGCATCTACTTATTCCATAGTTAATTTGTTCCTATGGTAGAATAAAAGGAGAATGATTTTTATTTATTAACAAAAATTAGCATTTAAATCTACTATGGTAGAATTCATATTTATAGATTGACCTCACGTGCAAAATTTAAAATGAAGCAAGTTAAACAGTCAAAGATACAAAAAGTAGTCTTGTCAGCAAGATACCAGATTTGAATCTTAGTTTAGTAATTTAACTGACATACTTTATAAAAGACAAAATAAGAAATCTTGAGTTCCGGTCTCTGATCTCTCCACAAGTGAGAGAGAATTTCTTCATTATTATTATTTGTATTGATGTAGTGACTAGATCCCCCAATAAGGACTGGGGCTCCACTGTGCTAGACAATGTACATATATAAGAAAAAGACAGTTCTTGCCCTGAAGAGCTAACAGTCTAAGGGTTGTCTACACGGTGCATTAGTCCACACCAGAGGGGTATAAATTCTAATGTGCACTAGCACAGTGGCTTTCAACCTTTCCAGACTACTGTACCCCTTTCAGGAGTCTGATGTGTCTTGTGTACACCCAAGTTACACCTCACTTAAAAACTACTTGCTTACAAAATCAGCCCGAAAAATACAAAAGTGTTACAGGACACCATTACTGAAAAATTGCTTACTTTCTCATTCTTACCATATAATTATAAAATAAATCAAGTGGAATATGAATATTGTACTTACATTTCAGTGTACAGTATACAGAGCAGTATAAATGGTCACTGTATGAAATTTTACTTTGTACTGACTTCACTAGTGCTTTTTATGTGGCCGGTTGTAAAACTAGGTAAACATCTAGATGAGTTTATGTACCCCCTGAAAAACCTCTGTGCCCCCCTCAAGGGTACGCGCGCCCCTGGTTGAGAACCACTGCACTAGCATCACTATCTGGCCTGTGTGGACACTACTAGCAGTCAGTAAAAGTTCCCTAATGTGTTTGAATGTAATCCTGTTTCAAACAGACTACAGTACATTAACATACACTAGGGAACTTTCAGCGCACATCAGCTGGGTACATACAGGCCAGATAGTGCGCAATATGTTAGTGTGCATTAGAATTTACATCCCTGTGATGTGGACTAATGCATTGTGTGGACTAGCCATATGAAAAAGACAACAACCAGATAGAGGGTAGACCAGGTAAGAATGAGATGAAGATTAGCTGATCAGAATCAAGTTACGGTACGTAAACATTTCTCAGCATTTACCTACTTTACATCAGACAACTTGAATTATAAATATAACAATCCCCAAAAGTGAAGACTTCACTTTTTGCTTACACTTTTCTCTGCTGCATGAATATCTGCATTTCCATGAAGAGTTCCCAGACAGATCACTTTGCCTCCTTTAGTTCGTACATGGATTTTATGACTCTGAAAAATAATTAAATATATGTATCAAAATAGTTTAGTTTCAGATTCTGTTTATCTTTGGTTTTTTCAAACTCCACTGTTCAAATCACTAAATCTGCAAACCTCAGCAATTCCACTTATTGAGCTTCTTCTGGAAAACTGCTAAGTAATATTGAAGTAGACATCTTTCCACTGTGGCTAAAACCAAATTCATTTTTGTTTATGATTCAAAATATACACAAGTGGATTCACTCTGCCCAGTTCTTGTGAAAGCAAATATTTTAGAGCCAAATGGTCTCACTAACTTAAACATGGAAATAATAACATAAGGCAACATGATTTTACCTTTTTAAAATAAAAAATACCATTTTAATGCCAATAATTTCACAATATTTTGTGGTTCATCCCACTTGAAATCCTGTAATGCGAGGTTTCCAATAATACCAAGCTTGTGTTAAAATGTTATGTCATTGTACACATATCAAGCCTTAGAAAGTCACTTGGTAATTTTAATTGATAGAAGTTGGGTAATTTTTGCCCCAAGTCCCAAAACCTACCACTACCAAGTTTTATCAGTTTCACTTTCTATTGGAAAATACTAGCCAGGAGAGAGAGACCAGTAAAATGCTCAGCATATTAGGGGGAGGCAGCTGAGGGTCTACAGCTTGAGAACAAATAAGTCTTCAGCAAAAGAGGGTGTAAATATCTTTCTTATTTATGACCCTCTTTTCTCTTACCCCTTCCTCAGAAATTGATATGATCACTCCACTTACTCAGCAGCTTTAAGGACACACAGCTTCTCCTGAGATGCAAGTGTCACTAAGTAATATCTTACTAGGGCGTGTGAAAGACTCACCAAGACTTCTTACCCTCCTCTCTACAAATCATGCATTTTTGGCTACCAATCTGACCAGAAAGCATATCTAAAAGGTAGCTTTATATGTTAACAGTTTATGAAACACATACTAAAGGCATGCAAAGGAAAGGAAATATGTTTGGCTAACAAATTCAAGCTATTATACCATGTTTATTTCATTCTTTACAATAGAACCAATGGATGGTTGAAACAATCACCTGCAGAAAATAGGAAATCTGAATGCACAAAGGTAATATTTAAAAAGGATGGGCTTTGGGGTTTATTTGCATTGCATCCTGGGACCTAGGTGAAGTAGGACTTTAACCTGGATGTGCAGATTATTATATAGGGACTATATACTGCAGTTTTTACTCAGACCAAACTCTCCTGCATATTAGATACAAAACAATTTAGAGCAAAGAGGAACAGTGCCAATGCTCTGTAATTAAACAAAACAATGTATTTCACATTTCTATTTTCCTAAAAGAAACTAACTTAAAATAAAAGTTCAGCAATTCAAATAAGATTACATTAACATCTGGTGCTTGTACCCTCTTTTCAGAAATAATTGGAGCTATTTGGCTGCAGCACAGAACCAACATGAAACAGAGGACAGTGATTCAGGAATAATGTCAGAAAGAAGGGAAGATAAAGTAAATAAACTTCTGACAAACAGGAAATCTACTGCCGAAGTCACTAAACTAATGAAATTTAAAGAGGAAGATGTCTCAAAGATGCACAAAAGTTAGGTCTTGAGGGAGCAAGAGCAAGGATGTTTACAAAGACTGTCTCAGTCAGGAAATACAGAAAAGCTTAAGCTGTTCTCAAAGTACTTCTAATTGATTTACACCAAGACATTAAAATAATAATGTATGACAGTATTATTTCAAGGACTAATTGTATTGAACGTTTCTGCAATAAATTTGAGTATAAAATCTGAGGGCCTAAACCAGCAAAGCACTTAAACAGAGGCTTAACTTTACTCATGTGCTTTGCTAGATTGAGACCTAAAATTGTTTTTAACAATAGCACTCCAAAAAAGCAACAAACTCTCACCACTAAGGTCTAATTTGAGATTTTTTTAAATTGGAATTGGTATTTGTGATGCTTCCCAGGGCACCCAGGGTTGTGAGGCACCTCACTACCACCTGCCCATTGCATGAGGAAGCCTCCTCTATGACTACCATGGGTCAGCTCCCCAACTCTACCAGCCATGGGCAACACAAGCATTCCTCTCTAGGCTTTGCAGGCCTCATGGTTACGTTACAGCAGGTCTGCACAACATGCGGCCCGCGTGGGTTCACTGTGCGGCCTGCGGGCAAGTGGCGGAGTGCAGCTGTCGGGTTTGCTCAGGGCCGGTGCAATTGTCTGGGATTTTTCCTCCCTCCCGTCCCTCCCCCTCAAGCGGAGTGCGGCACGGCTGATTGGGCAACTCGGTCCGATTTAGCTGCTCCCATTGGCCTCCAGCAGGCAGAGTCCCTCCACTGCTCCCCCTGCCTCAGCATCACATCGTAGCACTCTGCAGGGGAGGGGCAGGGTGCTCGGCAGCTTGTTTAGTTTCACTCCACAAGGAGCCAGCGGCTGGAGCAGCTTGATGGTAAGGGGAGTCCCAGTGGGCAGTCAGGGAGCAGGGGGAGGGTTGGGAGTTCTGGGGGGGCAGTCAGGGGTGGAGAGGGATCAAAGCAGTCAAGGGACAGGGAGCAGGGGGAGGGTTGAATGGGTTAGGAATTCTGTTGGGGGGCTGTCAGGGGGTGGAGATAAGGGTTGGGGCAGCCAGGGGACAGGTGGGGGTACGGTCCTAGGGGGCAGTTAGGGTGGGTGGGGTCTCAGGAGGGAGCAGTCAAGGGAAAAGGAGCAGGGGGGTTAGGGGTTCTGAGAGTGGTGGGAAGTGGGAGGGAGGGGATAGAGGCGGGACTCGGGTGGGGATCTCCCCCATCCTCTTTTTTGATTGTTGAAATATGATAACTCTAAAAAAGCGATGACCTGGCTCGGCATGGAGGAGCTGCCTTCTGGAAGCACCAGAGAGCCAGAGCGTTGGCTTGCAGGGGCGGCAAGCCCCAGCCATGAAGGAGCCAGCGTGGCACAGGGGGGCAGCAGCCCTGCAAAGGCGGCGGCATTGCTAGCGGGGAACATCCATGCCCCCCGCCCCTCCTGCCCAGGCTGCAGCCCAGCGCCTCCCCCGAGGGCTCCTGCAGGCTGTAGCAGATGCATGAGGTCGGCGGCCCCCATGCGCCCCCCACCTCGCCCCTCACCACGCTCGGGCTTTGCAGCTCCTGGGCATGTGAGCCACTGGGGCACAGGGCTCTGAGCCTGCTCCGGGAGGGGCGGCGGTGGCAGGCTGGCGTCCGCATGCATCCACTGCAGCTTGCAGGAGCACCCCCGGGGGGGTGAGTTGCAGCCTGGGCAGGAGGAGCAGGGGGCGTGGCTGCTCCCCACTAGCCACATCACTGCCTTTGCAGGGCGGCTGCAGTGGCCCAAAGCCAGTGAGTGGACTTGGGGTGGGAGCTGCTGGGAGGGGGTGGGGAGGGGCTTTGCTCCCTCCAGGGGAGTTCAGGGGGTGGGGGGGAACCTGGTCTGGGGAGCAGCCCCTGGGCACAGCCAGCCCCTGGGATCTATAAAGGCTTGTTAGGATTTGCCCCTCAATGAACCGATGTGCTGGGGGGGGGGGTACGCAAGGTGGAAGTTTCACCTAGGGCACAAAATATCCTTGCACCGGCCCTAGGTTCGCCCCCTGCCTGGGGGGTGGGGGAGCAACCTCACAGCCCCGCATGCGCGTGCCGTGCTCCAACTGCCCTAATAGCCAGAAGTGCACGTGTCTGTGTCTCCATCTCCCTCTCAAAATACAGCGGGTATGTCACTTCCGGGGCCTGCTGAGGTGGGAGGTGCTGGTAGGGTGACCAGAGAGTAAATGTGAAAAATCAGGACAGGGGAAGGGGGATAATAGGAGCCTATATAAGAAAGAGACCCAAGAATCGGGATTGTCCCTATAAAATTGGAACATCTGGTCACCTTAAGCACTGGGCACGAGGCAGAGCTGGTAAGTGCAGAGCAAGGGGAGGGGTGCCCGACCTGGGCTCGAGCCATAGCTTGTGGGAGGGGAGAACTGGGCCAAGACCCCCCAATTCATTAGGGGCGAGGCGAGGCTACTGTGCTGGTTGCTTCCAGGGCAGCCTCCGTAGTGATGGGGATTTCCTGGCTGCCCGCAGACAGTTCAACGCCCCCCAGGGGAAGAGAGGGGGAGTGTGAGTGAGTGTGTGTGTTTGTTCTACCTGCCCTGCCCCAACTGCTGCCCCCTCTCCCAGGGCTCCCTGCGGCCCCTGTGTTTGTGTGTTGGACAGTCACATCCAATCTCTTCACACTGCCCCCCTTTCCCCTTCCCAGCTTAGTTCATAGCCCCAGAAAATCCCTTCAAACTGTCCCCCTTTCCCCCTCCCCTTATTTCATGGGGGGGATGACGAACCGAGTGGGCAGGCGGCGCTGGGGGTGTGTGTGTTGTATTTTGGGGGGGCTAGGAAGGGGGTTCATCCCTCAGCTGTTTTCTTTGGAGTAATATGGCCCTCACCGCTTTACGAGTTCTGCAGGCCTGCTTTACAGATTAGCAACTGGCACATTCCAACTCTCCAAGTGTCTCCCTGGAGTGTGCAGCTCCTGTGAATAATGTGAGTGTCCAGTTGGGCAGATTTGCTGCTTCCAAAGAAACAATATACTCCAGCTCACCAGTTCTACCTCAGAGCACCTCTCTACTTAACACACAGCATGTAGACAGGTTTATATTGAAATGAAGTGTAAATTTATTTAACAAGCTTAGAGATTCAAGTAGTAACAAATAGAAGTATTGGAAACAAAAGGTTACCTGCAAAATAAAATCTTATTTAGTTGGAGATTGGTCCTGCTTTGACAGGGGGTTGGACTAGATGACCTTCTGAGGTCCCTTCCAACCCTGATATTCTATGATTCTATGAACCCTCACCTCTAAAGCCTAGACCAGGGGTAGGCAACCTATGGCACAGGTGCCAAAGGCGGCACGCGAGCTGATTTTCAGTGGCACTCACACTGCCTGAGTCCTGGCCACTGGTCCGGGAGGCTCTGCATTTTAATTTAATTTTAAATGAACCTTCTGAAACATTTTTAAAACCTTATTTACTTTACATACAACAATAGTTTAGTTATATATTATAGACTTTTAGAAAGAGACCTTCTAAAAACATTAACATGTATTACCGGCACGCGAAACCTTAAATTAGAGTGAATAAACGAAGACTTGGCACACTGCTTCTGAAAGGTCGCCGACCCCTGGCCTAGACTTAATTAACAAGAAACTCTCATATCTAACCAAGTGTTGGTTGCCCAAAATCCTTGCAGAACTTCACAACCAGGTTGGCTGTGCCCCTCCTGTCATTGTTTCTTTGTCATTCCCTCCACTCCAAGATATACTGGTCCCATCCTTTGTCTTTATTCATAAACAGGACACTCCCTGCTGTTTGTTTCATCTGGTAGATTTCCTCTCTCATACACTTCACAATCTCTCATTTTTCAGCTGGCATAGTATGCCTATTTGCATACAACACACAATATCCAAAGGGCCAGAGAGGGAGAGAAGTGTCTGTTAACTCCTGCTGAAAGGAATATTTCCAAGGTTTGTCACCTCCTGGAAACCTGCCCTAACTCCAAGACCTTAAGAACATAATTTTCAGCACAGAAACATAACTCCTTAAATATTATCTGTACATATATTTTGCAATGATTATGATGACCAGTGGGCTACTGACGCGTGGTAGAGAGCTCACATGCCACCCTTCAGTGAATTACTATGCATATATCTTGTGACAGATGTTACTCAGATAAAAATACATTTAAGAGTACATAAAAAGAGGGGATCATTCCTGAGGGGCTTCCCCTCCCTCCAATTGTAAACTTCCTAATGCAATGCAAGCAGGCAGGTCTGAAAATTTTAGGACATCTAAATAATATGGGGAGTTATTTAGTAATAAGTACTTTCATACATGGAAATAAGCAAATGAAATTTTAAGTGATTCATGCCAGATGACAGCACTTACATTAAGATAAGAGGGCATTTTGGATGGGTGGAACCTAGTTTCCAATATGGGGGACCTGTTTTAATACTGCTCCAAGAGCTTCCAACAATACATACAAACCAGGAGGACAAGAAGTTCTATAGGCTTTTATTTTATAAGATCAGGGTTGAATTGGTGAATTCTGGAGGATGCCAACAATCTAAATCCAAGCCAGTGGGCACCTGTTGGTGAATTCTGGAGGATGCCAACAATCTAAATCCAAGCCAGTGGGCACCTGATACTTTTAAAACCACAGCCTCCAGTGCAGCAGGACAGGCTGACCTGCACTTGAAAGTAACTCCCATGGAGCACAGTTAGCCAGTGATAAAAATGATTGAGCAAGCCTTACTGAAATCTGATGTCTCACTAGCCTCAACGATATCAATAGAAGGAAAATTTATGGCAATAATTTCTCATGTTAATCACTCTGATTGAACGGGAGAGTAAATGGAACTGAGTGCCAGCTCATGCAAGCAGAAAAGAAGGTTAGAAACTGAATTAAAACAGTAAAGAAAACTCAAAGACTAATGCAAGAGTAAGAACTCCTAATGCGAGAATAAAGTCCTAAACTCATTTTAATGTTGCGGTTAACTTAGCTATTAAGCTATTCCTCTACTTCCATATGGAAAATGATCCATTCTATATACAGTAATAAGATATCAGAGACTCTACTCAGGGTAGACCAGGGTCATATGCTTTTGCTGGGAGTATATGCTCAATTCTCCTCTGACATTTTCAAACTGGAGTAAGTGAGATCAGCATCAGGGCCGAACAACAAATCCTTCAGGGGACAATTCAAAGAAATCTTAGGAATTTAGTGTTATGACACCTAAAAGAAATTAACCAACTACTAATGGCTTAGTCAAGGGTCAAGTACAATGGTTGATGTTTAATTACAAAAAAACCTACTGAGTATACATTTTATTCCTCTCTCACATCCCTTTTACTTGTGTTTTCAGATTGTGAGGTATTTTGGTAATAAGAACCTCTGTACGAAGGGTCAGCACCCAATTAAGGGCCTTCCCCAGCACTCCAATTATGGAGTCTCTGCCCCTTAAAGGGAAGGCATTCTGGGTTAGTCCCCAGTGGGGGCATGTGACTGAGACCAAGGCCTGTTGGGACATGAAGCAGGATATAAATGCCCAGCCACTCTGTCAGTAAAGAGGAAAACCCGGACATAACAAGTGGCAACGAGGTGGGAGGAAGAGACCTAAAGGAACAGTAATGGCTGTAGGTCTTCTCAGGCAAGGGGCCTGGAAAAGGTTTGTGTAAACCACAGGAGGAGCTTGTGAAGGGCTGTTGCAAACCTAGGGGCAATGGAGAATCTCTGCAGTTGAGGAGTGGAAAGGACTGTTGTGAACCCTGCAACAAGGGATGAAGGACTATTTGCAGAACCTAGTGAGAAACTGACAGGGAGACCTGTGGAAAACTGACAAATGTAGGTGGCTTTCTTAGCACATACTGGGCTATAACATATATTAATAAACCATACCCCAGGAGGTTAGATTCTATTTTAGAATTCTTGTTCAATTAGTCTGCAGCGTAACCTGAGATATGGCTGTGCACTTGACAAGAGGGGTTAGCAACCTTTGTATAATCTCACTGTATCTGAGCAGCACATAGCATACTGAGAGTGTTACTGTACTCCAAAAAAATCCACAAGTCTAATCTTTCCTGATTTGAGCCCTATTTCTCAATGCAGGAAGGACTCTGTGCTGACCAAAGAAAAATTGAGGAAGAAATCAAAATAGCCCTTATTTCTTGCTGAATGTAGAACGAGCTCTAAAGACATTAAATATTTCACATGTGATAGCAGAAACTCATCTTCTGAAGAAGATTAAAAAGACCAATGCATAATTTGCCTAGACCTATACTAAGAATCTCAGAACTTGCGACTGTGAAAATCTGCCTTCGTTGGTGTTCCTGAATGACTACACAATCATTTGTTCTAACAGACCACTCTATCAATGGTTTGGGATGACTGCATCATATTTTGTTCTCATCTAGTGGGAAGGGGCCTCCTTCCTCCCTGAACTGGAATGCTAAACTGTATTATACTATTTAGCTACTAGGTGACATTTTGTGTAAAATATCTTTTTTAAACAAACTGCAGCCATACCTCGCCAAGCATTAAAGGAACTTATGAAGAACATGTGTGTATAAACAAGCTCTGTAACCGGTCCATTTCTAGAACAGGAATGTGACACTCCCAGATCACAATGGTGGGTGGATAGCCTCTGACAACTGAAGTAAGACAGAAGATTTCTATAATGCAGTCAAGCACTTCTTGATTCTAGCCAGTAGAGGGCAATAGAATGTGGGACTTTGCATCCATGTAAGTCAAAAGAACACTACGCAGGAATAAGGCTCAGGAGCTGCAGATCATTTTGCAGGGTTGAGGTCTTAGAATGTAATTTAAACTTCAATTACTATGCACTTCCAAGTAGTTAAGATCGCTTTATTACTCTTCTAATCATCTTTCTTCCCACTGCTATTATAGGACATTTTCTAAATCAGCGGCATAAATACACTAGACATACATAATTTTGTAAGTTTTTTCTAAATGGCCAGAATACTACTTAAAAAAATTGGCTAACCAGTCACAATTTGTGGTTTGACTAAGTAATAAGATGTTGTAATTTTACTTGTATCATAAGCCCTGATCCTGCATATGCTTACATGAGTACCACCATGGACTTTAGTGTCTGCATGAGTGTGACCCTATTGACACATAGTAGTGCAAGAGTAAATGCAACTAGTGCAAAGTTTTTTTAAAAAAGGAAAGCCATATAAAAATATTTCAGATAAACAGAGGTTTTAGTACAAGAAAGAAACCTTATAGTCTAAAAATATCTAGTGACATTTCATTTTAGTAAATGTTTGAATCCAGTCCTGTGATTTCTTATGTTCTTACTAAATTAAGTAAAAAAAACATTCCAGGCCAAATTCTCTCCCCTACTGGGACCCATCTGTGCTACGGTGGTATGAAGGAGCCAGATCTCCCTAGCTGAAGGTTCTTCCAGTGAGGCTCTGGCACAGGGGACATTCCAGGAGTATGTCCAGAGGGGAGGGATCCTGTGTTATACTCCAGTGATTGTCATCTGGCCTCTGGGGGGGACAGCAAGGGGAGTTCAGGAAGCCAGAACAGATTAGAGAAATCACAAGGCTACTCTAAACTATGATGGGGCAAGAGTGAAAATAGCCTCAGGATCACAATTTCAACTGGCTTTTTGAAGCCCTCTCCTCACTACACCCAGTAGATGCAAGATACAATAGAGATTCTGGCCTTTAATCACTTGCGGTTACTAGAAAAAATATGACTAACTCTTACGTATGTACCCCTTTTCCCAAGTGGAGATGGCAGTAACAGGAGCCGATTTCAATATAAAAGGGTTCCTCTTATCAATACAAAACAGAACTGGCTCGAGCTCCTAACCAGCAATCTGGGAAAACCTACCACCATCCCTGGGCACCTCTAAGAGGCAATACTTGCCCACTCACAAGCACAGAGTCTGTGTATAGCAAACAAGAACTTTTAATAAAAAGAAAAAGAAACCAAGCATTAATTTGGGAAAACATCAAAACCACCTTGAAAAGCATGCAACCATAAACAAACCCGACCCCACAGTGCATTGGGCCAGTGTCCTTTGCCTCAGTTTCTTACCTTGTGGTGGGAAAGTCTGACAAACAAATGTCTCTTTAACACATCACTCCCCTCTCCCTCTGCTTCACCCCACTCACAGTTGGCTGTCAATAGTTAGTGAAGACCCAGAATTCAGAGATGTGTTCACAGGGCTCATCTCCCACCCCAGGGACTGGGGGAGGGGCATCAAGTAATGCTTCTTCAACTCGCTTGCAGCTACAACTGTTTCTTTGCTGCCGCTGCCACTGTCTGCCACCACAACCACTGGCCACCATCTCTCTGCCATCACTGGCCACTATTGCCTCTCCGCCACTGCCATGGCTACTGCTGCTTCTCTGCCATCACTGGTCACTGCTCCCACAACATAACATTCTGAGGTTCTGTCACTTAACCCAGCTCCACCCGTCAGAGGGTAGAGTACAGGTGTCGACTGGAGAGCGATCTGCTGTCGATTTGGCGGGTCTTCACTAGACCTGCTAAATTGATCGCTGGTGGATCGATCTCAAGAGCATGGATCCAGGCTGTAGTGTAGATCTGCCCTCAAGCTTAGCTCCTAGATCTGACAGCTCTAGGAATCACCAACCAGAAACAAGAATTCTCTATTGAGTCTAATCAGCTCTGTCATTAGCACTCTTTGAGCAGCATCCACATCATCACATAGGAACATGTGTCACCATCCATACTTTTCTTCACTGGGATTTGGCATCCCTACCCTCTGCTTAGTGAGTGAGGTTCAGTTTAGGGGAAACCCTCAATCAGGGCATGCTAAGGACAGTTCTGCTGCCCTTTACTCATACAACAAGGATTACAACATTTCATTACCCTGCATTCAAATACTTCAGTGATCTACATCCCAAGGCCAGCCAAAATTGATCATTCCGGCAAAGTAGCTCCATCATGCTGCGCCTTTAGGCAGAGTAGGCATGTCTATGCAAACACAGTCTGCTCCTAAAGTCTCATCCCCCAGTGCATCACTAGATTTCAAGGGAGAGCTCATTCAGATCCTGCTTCATATATTATTTAGTGCTTTATAGTTTTCCTATGTTCTAGTAAACTGAAATGTTTGTTTTAGGCATATACTGCCTCTCACACTTGGGAGAAGTTCCCTGTAAACATCCGAAAAACTAACTCATTATCCTTCTTCAAAATTCTCCTTTTCCATGATGCCTACAGAAATCTTCACAACTGTTAGGCTGCTGGCATGCTGAGACTGTTGCCTATCATGCTGACCAATACAGTTGTTTCATGTGGTTCCCTCTCTGTCTGTACCCATTCATTATCTCTTGTCTTATAGCAAGGATCAGCAATCTTTGCCCCACAGCCCGCCAGGGTAAGCACCCTGGCAGGCCGGGCCAGTTTGTTTACCTGCCACTTCCGCAGGTTCAGCCAATCATGGCTCCCACTGGCCACTGTTCGCCGCTCCAGGCCAATGGGGGCAGCAGGAAGCAGCAGCCAGCACATCCCTCGGCTTGTGCTGCTTCTCACAGCCCCCACTGGCCCGGGATGGTGAACTGCAGCCAGTGGGAGCCGCAATTGGCCGAACCTGTGGACGTGGCAGGTAAACAAACCGGCCCAGCCCACCAGGGTGCTTACCCTGACGAGCTGCATGCCAAAGGTTGCCGATCTCAGTCTTATAGTTAGATTGTAAGCTCTTTGGGGCAGGAGCCTTCTCTTTTTTCTGTGTTTGTATAGCACCTACCACAAAGGGGTTCTGGTCCAGTATTGATAGTACAGAATCTGGAGGGAAAATGGTACATGGCTTATAAAAGGCTTGGTCAGTGTAGGACCTGATCCTGTCTGAAGCTGATGACAAATCTCCCATTAAGGGTCTGACTGTCTACCTCTGAAGTTAAAGTAACTCTCTCTTTTTTGCATTTTTGGTTCCAAAAATAAGTGTAAGTGAATGTGTCTGAAAACACATTCTGTGATCAGTTCTCCCTTGAATTACATTAATTTTAATACTAATATAATTCAATTCATTTAAGTGAAATTAATCCTGATTTACAGCAGAGTTGGAACCTACTGTGAGTATTTCTACAATAGCATACTATGCAGAGAAGTCTGAAATCTTTGGGGTAAAAAGGGGTCATGTCAACACAATGTATGGTATTTAATGGTAATATTGTCAGTAATTTAACTGGAAAGTTGTACTCAAATCTATGGCTGAAAAATCATCCAGAGGGCACGTGTGCGACAGTGATGAACTGAATTAACTTGAGAAGTCAAGAGAATATGATCTCAACAACAAAAACCAAGCATCCAAAAAAACCCTCTCCTTGTTACTAAATTAAACAAGAACATCAGAGGCTGATCCTGGGAGGTACTGAGCTCCTCCTGGAAGATGCTGCACACCCTTAACTCACAACAGGCTTTAGACTTCACTCACTGAAGTCAAGGCCAATTTTGCCATTGACTTTAGTGAGAACAGATATTGACTACTGGCTTCAATTGTTGTTGAGGGCGCTCAGCTCTTCACTGTCTCAAGCCATCTATGATTATTAACTTGCATATTGTAAGTGCACTAAAAAACAATGAAATCAGCTATTGTATCATCTGCAAGTGTTCTTGCATGTGCACTGCATACCATATCTTCAAGACTAGATTCTGGCCTTATAATATTGTATTCCATAATACACAGTTGCTTTTATAATAATGAGTATAGAGGAAGAAGATCTCTTTGTACCTTTATCGATTGTAAGATGCTAGTCCCCTTCTCAGTTTCTATTCTGCAGCTATCACAGTCTATTTTCTGAATCTTCACACAGCCAGTCCCTGATGTCTTGATATCCAAATCTAGAATAATGAAAGCAAAAATGGGGCTCTCTTAGTGCTAAAGAGAAACATAAAACAGTTCTAAAACACTGTAATATCTGGTCTCAATCTATAGTAATTACACATAGAAGAAAAACAGAGCAGCCACTGAAAATACTCTACAATCACATCTTCTTCCAAAGCTCGGTCATCTTCTATTTTACTGTTGGCCTAGTGTTATTTTACAACATGATTTTCCTTGATAAACTGATAGTACTGCAAACCTAAATACCCTCCAACTTCTGAGATTGTTAAAAGATGCAGTACAGCCAATAGAGGATTATAGGCTCCTGGAGGGAATAATCCACAGAGTATGTCTCTATCTGAAATTTTCAATCATCTTAAAATATGCCATTCCTATGATCTCAAAAGTACACTTCAAAATTGAGATAACAAATATTGTCTTTATATACAGTGTGTGTACATGCTTCTAGAGGGGCGGCAGAAGAGGTACAGGGAAATCAGTACATTGACTACCGTACCTGTAGAGTAAGTATAGAGAGAAGGTATGAGCCTATGAAAAAGATGTTTGCATATATCTGTACATATTGTTTAACAGACATTTATGGTACTTAGTTCAGTAGTATAAGTTCCTCAAACATTTATGAATTTAGCCAAACAACAGCCCTTGGGCCTAGCTGAAATTTGGGGTTCATCTCTGGTGCAAAGCAGTTAAGGAATAATATAGCTATTGGCCCAAGCCTGGTTAGCAACTACCAACATTTGGTGGCAGCACCATAGACACTGGAACTAGGGTTGCAGGGGGAGGTGCTGCAGCACCCACCAGGTTTTACATGGGGCTCCGCTCCTGGCTCCATGCCTGGAGGTCCTGGCCACGGGCCCCACACCTCCACTTCTGCTCCCCTGTTGCAGCTGCCTGCCCCGCACCTCCACTTGGTCCTGCATGCGGCTGCCAGCTCCACCCCCAGCTATGACCACAGCCTAGGCCTCCTTACCCCTGTCTGGGTCCCCCCTCCCCAGAGGGACAGCCCTGCTCCCAGCCCCAGCTCTGGGGGAGGAGGTGCGGACTGGAGGTAAGGGATGTGGTTTTCTGCACCACCACTATTAAAAATGTTCCAGTGCCACTCAGCAGTACAGCTGAGCTGTTTGTAAGATTTGTACTCACAGCACTGTCTGGATTCAGAGGGAGTTTCTCATTGTTAAGGGATGACATAGGAATTGTACTAGAAAAGAAGAGGCCTCTCCCCTTGCATCCCTGTCTCTATGACTGCAAACAGTATTGTCTTCCAGTTCTTGTAACTGGTAAGATGAGATAACCAAAAGCACACAAGCTAGTACAGCTCGTGACTCTGACTCAATTGGAGGTTGTGTTGGAGGATTGGCTGCATGTAACAAATCTGGTAAGGAAAATCTGTGAACTGCAAGTGTGCACAGCCAACTGTCAGTATCACCAGTTCAACTGGAAAACAATATCAGCCCCCACTGATGTGTTGCCAACTCTCATAATACCTGGTGTTTTTCTTACAGCTTCAGCTGCTGGAATCAAAAGATGGCATGTATATCTCAGCTTTCATTCAAATAAAAATGTACATTTCTAGCCCCTATGGTTGCACAGAAAAGTTTGAAAATATGAAGACAGTGTACCCTAAAGCCTCTCCTTCCAACCCTAATCATCTTTGATTCTATGATTCTATGAAATCAACGGGAAAAGAAAAGGAACCGTTTAAAAAAAAAAGTTTCATGATTTTGTGGAGGGAAGGCCTGAGATTGGCACTATTGGAACAGCACTGTCAGTCTTACAAAAAGGGATGGCAGGAGAGGCCTGAGCCCAGGGACAAGGGGGACCCAGGAACAGGCCCAGGTGCATGTCTCAGTGTGTAAGAGAACCGGGATTGGACACATAGGGTGCATATTCAAACCTCAACTACACAGAATACTACACTGAACCAGCTACACCTCACATACCAAACTTCATGGGTGTCTTCACAACAACAGCGGCCTTGCTGTCCATGTGGTCCGAGACAATCGTCATCTCCTTCAGCGCCTCGTCGTACTTCACCTGCAGGCGATCCAGATCCACCCCCTGGGGGAGGCTGCTGTCCACCCCGCTGACAGTGACCAGCGCTCTGTCCGCGTCCGGGTAGCGGAGCGGGTCCAGGGGGCGCACGGTAACGTGGCAGGGCAGCCGCACCTTCAGCTGGCCGAAGGGGCTGACAATCAGCGTCCACTCCTTGAGGGGCTTATTGCCCCGCTTCCTGCCCTCCTCGAGGCCCGCCGGGCTGCCGCAGCTGCTGGAGGGGCCCGTCACGAAGAGGGCAGCGCGTGACCAGCTGCCGCCACTCGTCCCTCGCCAGGGGCCGCAGCTGCTCAACAGCCCCCGCCGGGCCCCTGCCACCTTCACCCCCAGGTGCCACCAGCCCGGGCAGGGGGCCCGCATACTGCCCAGCGTTGATCCCGGCGCCCTCCTCCGCGCGGGGCGCGGCTTATGGGAACCGGGCACCGCGGCGAGGGGGGGGGGTCTGCCCCCCACCGGCGGGCACCACAGGGACGGGTTATGGGGCCGCCCTGCCCGAGGGCTGGGGCGCACACCTCATAGGAGCCCCCCACCTGCAGTTCCCTCACATAACTCGCAGAGGGGGTGGCGAACAGGGAACAAGTCACTTGCCAGAGTCTAAACTAGCAAATTGATGGGTGCCGCCGCCAGGCTCTCCCCCACCCCGACGAGCCGAGATGGCTGCTGGGAGTTGTAGTTCTGAGCCAAGCAACTTCATAGAGAAAGGACGCAGAATGAACTACAAATCCCAGCGGGCTATACCTTGACCCCTCAGAGGCCGTTTAGTCCTCTGTCCACGAGCCACGGAGGAGGGTGGGGTCTTTGCCGTTCTGCTCCTATTGGACGGGAGGGGACGTTGCCATCAATCAGAAGTGAGGGGGAAAGAGTAGTGAGGCGGTGCAGCGGGTGGGGGGGGCCGTTGGCTGTGTCTCCATGACAACCCGAGACGCTCTGGGGCTGGTAAACATGCGGCTCGCGGCTGCCAGGCACCTGCTAGGGGGCCCTGGAGGGAACAAAACGCCCCGGAGGAGGAACCTGACTGGGTAGGAAACATCAGGTAAGACGAGCCCTTGGTGGCACAGACGCCTCAGCGCAGCGGCTGGTCCCTTGAGGGGGAGACGCTGGCTGAAAAGAAGGAGGGGCTGGGGTCTAAAGGGTGGGGGAGCCGTGAGGTATTTGGGGGAAGGGATCGCACTCTGCTGGGTGTGGGGCACACGTGGAGGGTCCACGCTGCAGGGGGAAGCACACCCTGGCAGTGTTGTGAGAGGCATGGGGTGGGCACTCTGGGTAGCTCGATGAGGGCAGGGCCTGCTCCAGGCACCAGCGAGGGACACAGGTGCCTGTGCTGGCCAATAGAAAGGGGCGGCACTCCGTCCCTTGTTGGGGCGGCAGGTCCTTCAATCCCTCACTTGCTCCTCAGCAGCACTTCAGCAGCCGCTCAGTTGGGTTTCTCTTTTATTTTTTTTCCTCTTTGCCGCTTGGGGCGGCAAAAAAAGCTGGAGCCAGCCCTGGGTAAGGGGCATGAGGAGGGCACGAATTTCCTGAGCTGGGGTACCATGGGTGGTGTTACACGCCAAAGGGTTGGCGGTGATGTAATGCTGACAGACCCCGGTCGTCGGTGGGTGGGCTCGAACCTGGAGCTTAAAGCATAAGTCTCTACTGTATGAGCTAAAAAACTAAGTGGCTGGTAGCAGACTCATTTTAATTTCTCTCTCTTATTGGTCTTGGTGCCACTAGATGGGACAGAACACCACACTCAGAAGGTGTGCAGGTTACATACTTCCACTAGCTGAGGAAGCCGTGTCCCAAGCTTCAGAGATTTCCCAGTTAGAATCTGGACAAACCCCCACTTGTAATGCCGACAGACCTCTGGTTGTCAGCAAGTGGCAGTGAACCTGGTGCCTCTGTAGTTTGAAGCATGAGCTTCTATTGCATGAGCTAATAGCCAACTTGCTGATAGCAGACTCATTTTATCTCTCTAAGTGGTCTGGATGCCACTAGATGGGACAGAACACCATACCCAGAAGGTGTGTGGGTTACAGTGACACCTAGTGGTCAGAGCAGGAGTCCATCCTAGTGGCTGTAGCGGAATCAGAGGGCAGAGTTGGAGTTGTGGTGAGTAGACAAGCCATCAGTCAGCCAGGAGCAGAGGCACATGTGACTTCTATTTTGGCAGAGTAAGGGGCTTAATACTATTAATAACAGGTATAGACGTAACTTCTGGATTTACCAGTTGTTAGTGATACTTAATTCGTAGGCAATCCCTCGAATGATCTCTTTCACAGGTTTTATTTTTCATGGGTCCTTTGGTAATTGAGGAGTCTGATTCTTGAGCCACAGGCTTGTTGGCAGACATTGCAGGTGGTGTTTTTCTGGCGTTTTTCTGAGACCAGGGAAGGCAGTTTTCCTCAAAAGTGGATGTTCCCTCTCTGACAAGTCTTCGCCATTATTCCTATCCTGGGGCTACTGTCTCCCAGTGTGTGATGTTGATGCCACATCTCTTGATGTTTATCTTGAGGTTGTCTTTAAAGCATTTCTTCTGGCCTTCCTATTTCCTTTCTTCTTTGGTAAGTTGAGAGTACAGCAGTTGTTTTGGTAAGCATATGTCAGGGACGCG
This sequence comes from Gopherus evgoodei, assembly GCF_007399415.2. Taxonomy (NCBI): domain Eukaryota; kingdom Metazoa; phylum Chordata; order Testudines; family Testudinidae; genus Gopherus; species Gopherus evgoodei. Next base: position 343,115,004 of record NC_044322.1, read on the forward strand.
CACACAGTGCCTGCTCCACTTCAGCTGGTGCTGAATAATCAGGGCCTCAACACTGAAGATGTTGGCCTCTGCGAGTGCAATGATCCTCCCACTTTATGTTGAGTATCTTCTGAAGAAAGTGCTGGTGCTGATTTTCCAGGTTTCTCAGGTGTTTTCTGTTGGTCACCCAAGTCTCAAAGCCATAGAGGAAAGTTGGGATTACCACTTTATAAACAAAGTGTAGTATTCTGATCTTGTGATTGTTGAACACCCAGCAAGACAGTCTGCCAAAGGCAAGGCTGGCACAGTGAATTCTGTGCTGAATCTTAACTTCTATGTCTGCCCTCTTTGAGAGATGGCTGCCAAGATAGGCAAAGTCAATCTGACGTTGGATGCCAATGCCCTGTGATAGATGGTCTTGGGTTAATGTTTTCAGAGCTGCTAAGAAAATGGAGAAAAGGGTTGGTGCCAGTACACAACCTTGTTTTACACCAGTTTGGATGACAAAGGGCTCAGGGGTAGAGCCACTGCACAGGATGGAGGCAGTCATCTGGTCATAGAGGAGATTTACGATGGTGATAAATTTGCTTGGGCAGCCAAACTTTGACATGATTTTCCACAGAGCCTCATGGTTGGCAGAGTCAAAGGCTTTGGTCAGATTGATAAAGGCCATATGCAGCTTCTGGTGGTGGTGTTCACATTTTTACTGGATCTGTGAAAATCATGTCGGTTGTGCCTCGTGATGGTCTGAAGCTGCACTGCGACTCTGGAAGTACTTCCTCTGCAAGAGGGAGCAGGCGATTCAGTAAGATTCTAGCAAGAATCTTCCCAGCGATGGAGAGGAGGGCAATGTCTCCATAGTTGCCGCAGTCAGCTCTCTCACCTTTTTTGAAAATGGTGATGATGTTAGCATTACATAAGTCAGCAGGGATTTCTTCGGTGTGCCAGATTTTGAGGAGCAGCAAGTGAACTTGTTAGTTAGTGTTTCTCCCCCCACTTTTGGTATTTCAGCTGGTGTGCCATCAGGACCTGGTGCTTTATTGTTCATTTGTTTAATTGCTTTGCAGGTGTTGGGGGGTTGGCAAGAGTTTCCCAGATTGGGTGCTGAGGGATGGAGTCAATGGTGTCGTCAGTCACAGTCGATTCTGGATTTAGAAGCTTTTGGTAGTGTTCCTTCCAGTACTCTTTGATGGATTCGTTATCTTTAAGATGAGTACTACCATCTTCGGATCTCAGAGGCGTGAGGCCACATAAGCTTGGTCTGTATAGGGTCTTTGTCTCACAAAAAAAGTCCGCATATCATGTCTAGCAGTGAATGTTGGATTTCTTTTGCTTTGTCCATTTGTTTTTGATTTCTCGGATTCTTCTTTGAGCTTCAGCTTTGAGCTGATGGAAAAAACTTTGTTTCTGACTGGGTAGTGGTTCGTTTTGTCAGTAACAGAAAGATTTTCTTTTCTGGTCTAAAAGGGCTGTGTCATGGTATAACCCCCACTATGAACCTTAGCGTCCAAAAGATGGGGTACCATCATGAATCCCCCTAAGCTTAATTACCAGCTTAGATCTTGTAGTGCTGCCACCAACCAGGACTTGCAGTCCCTGGTACACTCTGGTCCCCCCAAAACCTTCTCAGAGGACCCCAAGACCCAGACCCCCTGGATCTTACACAAGGAAAGTAAACCCTTTCCCCCACCATTGCCTCTCCCAGGCTTTCCCTCCCTGGGTTACCCTGGAAGATCGCTGTGATTCAAACTCCTTGAATCTTAAAACAGAGAGGAATGCACCTTTCCCCCTCCTCTTTTCCCCTCCCCAAGAGGTAATACAGATTCAAGCTCCATGAATCTAAAACAGAGGGATTCCACCTTCCCCCCTTCCTTTCTCTCTCCCTGTCTCCCACCAATTCCCTGGTGAGTACAGACTCAATTCCCTTGAGCCTCAACAAGGGGAAAAAATCAATCAGGTCTTAAAAAGAAAAACTTTTAATAAAAGAAAGAAAAAAAGTAAAAGTTGTCACTGTAATTTAGATGGTAAATGTTACAGGGTCTTTCAGCTTATAGACACTAGAGAGGAGCCTTCCCCCCAGCACAAATACACATTAAAATCATTCCAGCAAAATACACATTTGCAAATAAAGAAAACAATCAAAAAGACTAAACCGCCTTCTACTGGTACTTACTATTTGAATAGAAAATTAGAGAGCCTGTAGGTACGTCTGGTTACTCTCAGAACCCAGAGAGAAGAACAGACAAACAAACAACACAAAACAAAGACTTCCCTCCACCGAGATTTGAAAGTATCTTGTTTTCTGATTGGTCCTCTGGTCAAGTGTTCCAGGTTCACTGTTTGTAACCCTTTACAGGTAACAGAGACATTAACCCTTAACTATCTGTTTATGACAGGCTGTAATCTCAGTGTTGTTGTTGTCAAACCAGTCCTGGTAATGGCAGGTAGCAAGGCCAATGGATTCCTTGCTGCGCACTGCGCAGATGCTTGGGAAGCAGCTAAGCTCTTATGTTCATTAGCTACGATGTTACTGGTGCTGATTAGAATGCACCCCTATATCTAGATGCCTGTGTTTCTGGGACAAATCTCATATTTTATAGGCTAGTAAAATTAAAACAGCCCCAGGCTGGAGCTCTGCTTTGAGGGTCAGGAGCTGTTCTCTTACCCTTCCCTTAGGTAGCCCATGTGCGTGTCAAAGTTAGACTCAGGACTCAGGGTATGGCTACACCTGAAATTTCAGAGCGCTGCCACGGCAGTGCTTTGAAGTGTGAGTGTAGTCGGAGTGCCAGCGCTGGGAGAGAGCTCTCCCAGAGCTGCACGTAAACCACATCCCTTACGGGTGTAGCTTGCAGCGCTGTAGCTTGCAGCACTGATTACACTGAGGCTTTACAACGCTGTATCTTGCAGCGCTCAGGGGGGTGTTTTTTCACACCCCTGAGCGCGAAAGTTGCAGCTCTGTAAAGTGCCAGTGTAGCCATGACCTCACAGTTTGTCAGACCACTCTGTTTTATTAGCACAGTGCTCTGCTAATAACATCCAGATAATATGAGTACCATGCAAGACACAGACTATCTTATTTATACAGATAAAAGGGCGAGCACTTAGCAAGATAACAAAGGAATCAGAATCTGATAAGTTTACCTGGGCTAGGCATGCATATCTTATTTCCTTACTAACTATTATCGATCTTCTGTTAATGTTTCACCATTAGCACCCTTGTTTATGCCTAATGTTTCTTTTCCTGGCACCTGTATTTCAACATTTATTTCTGCTTAAAGGTACATACAACATTTCTTTAATCCATTCTTATTTTTACAATATAATTTATTCTACTTTCACAATCCCTCCTTTTGGTCAAGCTCACGCCATGACCAACATTTTACTGGGTTCCACATATTAAATGTTCTTTATCTTTTTGTTTTATCAGCAATATTCAAAATCATCATATTAGCACTCTGTTTTGGGGCAGTCACCTGGGTGGCATGCCTTACACAATTTTGGATACAACAGGAGACTAACTGAAAACATACAAAAATTATTAGGATTCCAAACAGGATAGTCAGGGCTCCCTGAAACAACCAGTTTCCTATGCCAGAGAAATTGAATAGGTTACTTAGCCACTTCCATAAAGAACTCGGCTCTTCATGGGGAAGATATGAGATTTGTTCTAAGTGGCTACAGCGATCTATTACCTCATTGGTATTGTCAGGTATAAACACACAACATTGTTTTCCAATGAGAGCACAGGTCCCTCCTTTGGCCACCAGCACTATGTCCAGTGCCTGACGGTTTTGGAGGGCCATCTGTTGGATCGCCCCTATTTCTTTGGCCAGGACTCTTAAACTTTCTCCAGTTTTATTTGCTATTATTTTAACTACTGCTTGTAACCTCAGGAGTCTTTTTGCCTGGTGTATTACTCTCCCAAGTGGGATAAAGGAACTGCCAATAGCCTCTTCCCAGGTGTCATTACTGTTCCATTTTGTGTTAAACAGACAAGGTCCTCCAGTGAGGTCTGGGGAATTGAGTGGGATAGTCAGGACAGGATCACCAGTTTGCGAGTGGACTGGGATGTGGCTGCAGACCCAGCATTTAGAAATAATAAGGGTCTGAGCTATCCACACTTGCTGCTGGATAAAAGAATTGTCATGGTGGATTCCCCAGACCTTAGGACACCAGCAGCGGAGGAACAGGCGCCATCGGAGGTGCATGTTGGAGGCAGGGCCCTTGTGGCTCTGACAACCTCAACTGACGAAACCGCAGTCACGGTTTTATGTCCACCAGGCAGCAGGCGCTAGGCTCGCTACTGCTTCTTCTTGGGCCTTGCTTTAGGTTGTCATCTGCTTCTGGCAACCCTTATGAGAACGTAGATGGTAAGGTATTGCAGGCTGTTCCTCTACGTCTTCTTCTGGAGTCACAGTTGACTCTGCGTGGTCCTGAAGTGATGATTGGTTCTCTGGGGGTGGTGCATTGTAACACTGCGAAGCATGTATCCACTCTGAGATGCCAGACAGTTTAACAGCTGTCTGGGTAGTAAGCAGTGCCTGATGATTCTTTGATGTTCTTTAAGTCTCTTTACTACTTCTTCATTGACTCTGGCTATAACAATGGCCTTCACACCTTATCTTTTCCTGATGCATACATTCCTCATTCACACAAACAGATTGAGAATACAAACAGTAGTATTTTATATCGAGCAAAAAAGCATTGCAAATTAAATCTTGCTAAGTTTTACAATTAATAACCAAGACAATTTACATTGAGACCCAGGCCTTCAATGTTTCTCTGATTTACTTAACAGACACAATAGAGAATCCTGTCTCTTACTACCTAAATCTTAAAACAGAGAGTTAGAGAGGGCCCAATTTGTAATGTATATGGGAAAACAGAATCCTATAGTCCCAGAGGATCATTTCTTTCTGCTATTTAAAAAGGGTGGCTAGCAGGATGAAATCAAATTATACTTTAATTCTTATGGACATTATAAAATCCAGCTCCTACATATCCCCCTTTTGACACTAAGATTATTAAACTCCAGTGTCACCTTTTATTTAGTCCACATAATAGAAAATACTGGGAGGTGATTTGGGCCTGTGGCTTTAGCTTTGCACACATTTGTTTTATCCACCAGCACATTTTAAACATTTCAATTAAACACATACAATTGAAAACCAAAAACAATTAGGGGTAGTAACATTAGTATGCCAGTAGTTGTGGGAGACCATACAGAAAATATGTTATACCAATGGTAAGCTGTTATGTTTTTCTGCAGTGGCAATTCTTAATATGTCCACATTTGCGTGTATAATATGAATGGTTCCGTTTCCCACATTGGTGTTGTTTGTTTTTTTTCTAAAAACTATGTTACCTTTTTACCTTTTAACAGATGATTGGTAACTTTTTGCCATTCAGTGCCAAGACTGATAGAGAACTCAGCTAAATCAGTGCTTACAGTAAGCTGAGACTTTTTGTTGTTATTGTGGCAAATAGTAAATGTGATTATTGGTAAACACAGTACTTATATTACATTTACATTTGTCTTCTGGTGGGTTATAACACTTTTTAAACAATTTCCCCCAAGAATTAACACATATACATAGCCTATTATACAGTACTTTGGTCTCATTATTAATTTTATTTTACATCCAGGATTCTAGTGAGATGTCTTTATTACAGGGCTTTGGCGGAACAGGCATGGATAAGCATACCCACTTTTGAGGAGTCCACTTGGTACAACCTCTGGTGTCCAATAGTTTCCGTTTCTCCACAGCTCACTGGCTTGAGGTCCAGGACAGTCAGAAAAATCCCAGGTGCAATCTGGGGAGTGGGCTAACCTTCCATATCTTTGGTTCCACAGCCTGTTGGTGTGCGGTTTTAACAACAATTTCTTTACTTAACAAATTTTGTCTCACCGTACTGGAGACATACTGCATTTATTTATATCAATAGGTATCAACGATTTTTCCTTTGCTTTAACAGATGTATCAAAACCGTAATATTTTCTGACATTACCCAAAACATCTTATGTTTTAAATATCTGCATTTCAGTACATTCCATAGCTATTGCAGTATGTTTTTTACTTTCATTTTTTTTTTGTAATAAGTTGTCTGTAGCTGGTATTAGCTTTTTCTGATTGTCTGAAAGACAAAAATAACATTTTTCTATCCCTTTCGGGGTGGCTTTGATTATCACTTAAAAAGATTCCTTTCTTTTACAAATACCCTGCTGATTGCAGCAAAATGGAGGAATTACCACCATATTTTCCTGTGTTTTTTGTTCTATAGGCAGGCCAGCTTTTAATGGCTTCTACTTTTTAAGGGTTATGGGGAAATTATTCCACTGTTTAGTTATTAAATTCATGAGGTGGTGTACCTGAAGTTTTTTTTCTTATATAGCAGACCAAGTTTGTAATGTTTTTCCTGCTGTGTTAAGCTTTAAGTTTATTCACAGGTAATAGCTGAGAAGCATCATTACCATATTACCTTCAAGGATTTTTCCAAAAATCATACACACTATACATTGTTACAGGGGTACTTACTAACATTACATTTATTTCAATGTTTAATATTAACAATAACATTTAGCATCAAATTTCTTAAAGGGATCTTGTTATACCATGTCTTTTATTTAGGCAATTTCTTCTGTGCTGGCAGTTCTCACCTTCCTTTATCAGTTAGGTAATTTGCATCAACACAGACTTGGCTTTTGGATTCAAGGCCATCAGCAGAGCTCAAAGACTCTTAAAAGGGACACAATCAACTTCCACCAGAGTTTTGATTTCTTTCCACTTTCAACTCCTGCTTAAAAAACACACGGAGATCTGAAAAAGAAAACAGTCTATTGCGGCTTTTTTTGGAGCCCTAATAGGATTTTAATTCAGTAGCACTTTTCATTTGCATTTCTTTTACCCTTCTACAATATACACTGCACATGTCCTAGGAAAATGTACATTTCTTCTATACTACAACTTTTTTGTAAACTTTAGCCAGATCAATTTTTACATAAGGTGTAACTGTTTGTTTTGTTCTTACAGAGTTTTCATGTACTCTTATCAAAGTGACAGTCTGATTACACGTAGCCATTTTAAGGCTCAGTGTTTTTAACATTGCTTCTTTTTGTTTTGTGCACCTCATCTCTGCTGTTCCTTCAGAGGGTCACTGTTAATTTCTTATTCTTTCACTACAGCTCTTATCTGCTATTGTTACAAAACAAACCAACCAACCAAACAAAAAGACTTCAGAATCTCTCCCTATTCTCCTGATTTTGACTGCCCTATTGTAGCCATAACTTGGTCTTTATTTAAAAACATTTTAAATTTTGTAAAGAATCAAGTTACCCCTTAAGGGTTAAATGCTAAATCCCAAAGCCAAACAACACTAATTACCTGTGTCTTGCAAAAAGGTCTGTCAGTTTTGCAACTTTAAATTTAAGAGTCAAATGAATTTTTAGTGGCATTAAAAACAAAAACAAAACCAATTTATCTCACACCTAGAAAACAAGAGTTTTACAAACCAGATGTGCTGGCTTAGGGTATGTCTACATCTAAAATTTTGCAGCGCTGGTTGTTACAGCTGTATTAGTACAGCTGTATAGGGCCAGCGCTGCAGAGTGGCCACACTTACAGCAACCAGGCTGCAAGTGGTGTTAGATGTGGCCATACTGCAGCGCTGTTGGGCGGCTTCAAGGAGGGTTCGGGGAACGCGAGAGCAAACCGGGGAAGGAGACCAGCTTCGCCGCGGTTTGCTCTCGCGTTCCCCGAACCCCCCTGCAAACCGCAGGGAAGGAGACCTGCTTGCACGGAGGTTCGGGGAACGCGAGAGCAAACCGGGGAAGGAGACCAGCTTTGCCGCGGTTTGCTCTCGCGTTCCCCGAACCCCCCTGCAAACCGCAGGGAAGGAGACCTGCTTGCACGGGGAACGCGAGAGCAAACCGGGGAAGGAGACCAGCTTCCCCGCGGTTTGCTCTCGCGTTCCCCGAACCCCCCTGCAAACCGCAGGGAAGGAGACCTGCTTGCACGGAGGTTCGGGGAACGCGAGAGCAAACCGGGGAAGGAGACCAGCTTCGCCGCGGTTTGCTCTCGCGTTCCCCGAACCACCCTGCAAACCACAGGGAAGGAGACCTGCTTGTTCGGGGAACGCGAGAGCAAACCGGGAAAGGAGACCAGCTTCCCCGCGGTTTGCTCTCGCGTTCCCCGAACCCCCCTTCAAACCGCAGGGAAGGAGACCTGCTTGCACGGAGGTTCGGGGAACGCGAGAGCAAACCGGGGAAGGAGACCAGCTTCGCCGCGGTTTGCTCTCGCGTTCCCCGAACCACCCTGCAAACCACAGGGAAGGAGACCTGCTTGTTCGGGGAACGCGAGAGCAAACCGGGGAAGGAGACCAGCTTCGCCGCGGTTTGCTCTCGCGTTCCCCGAACCACCCTGCAAACCACAGGGAAGGAGACTTGCTTGTTCGGGGAACGCGAGATCAAACCGGGGAAGGAGACCAGCTTCCCCGCGGTTTGCTCTCGCGTTCCCCGAACCACCCTGCAAACCACAGGGAAGGAGACCTGCTTGCTCGGGCTTCGGGGAACGCGAGAGCAAACCGGGGAAGGAGACCAGCTTGATTACCAGAGGCTTCCTTAGGTATGCTGGGATACCTGCTTATTCCACGGAGGTCAAGAAAAGCGCTGGTAAGTGTCTACACTTAATTACCAGCGCTGGATCACCAGCACTGGATCCTCTACACCCGAGACAAAACGGGAGTACGGCCAGCGCTGCAAACAGGGAGTTGCAGCGCTGGTGATGCCCTGCAGATGTGTACACCTCCTAAGTTGCAGCGCTGTAACCCCCTCACCAGCGCTGCAACGTTGTGATGTAGACAAGCCCTTAGATTCTTAGAACTTTACATATTTTCACAGACAAATAGATGCATACACATTTTCTTTTCCTTAGCATTCCTTTACACTGTTTTGTTTGTACATAGCTGTATATATATTTGGATTATTTACAGGCATTCTTCTGGAAAAGGGCCCATTTTCCCTTCAGAATGGCTGCAAAGAAACCAAGAATTCTCTCTCTTTAACATGGTCCTTTTTAACATTTTCACAAAGTTTAACTGCTTAATTCTCTCCAGCCTCTGTAGGGCTAACTTTTCACTCTTTTTCCTTAAATCACTTGTTTATCTCTCAAAATGACACCTTTATCACTTCAGATTTCACCATTTTAAGTATTGTTCCAGGAGCTCATGCCTGCACTTACTGCTTTTCTTACTCCTGACACTATGCCCTTAGGGCTTCCAACCTGTTTTTCAGTTTCTTTATCTGTTGCTTGCTTGCTTTTCTGGGCCCGATCCTGCTTTTTTCCAGTGAACCGTTTGTGAGTGCTATTGTGGTCACTTCACAATTTTGAAAGAAATGTTCAAGGAAAGGGACCAGGAACGGTGGGGGCTATTTGAGAAGCCCCCCTGCTTGCTGAATTGGTAGTGGAACACTAAAGAATCAGTTTCTGAGGCAGACAACAAAGGGGAACAGAACAAGGGTCTTGTTGTCCTTTTTACAATGAGATGGGAGTATGAAAGGGGTTGGATCGATCCGGGGTTTGGAGAATGGGTTAAAGGAGAGCGCTCGGTCTGGTGGTTGGGGAGGAGGCTTTTAATAAAGCTTTTCACGTACTATTTGAATATTTGAGAGAGGCGAGTTTTGATTTTGTCCACCTACGATTTGCCTCTTCCCACCACTGCATGAAACAATTAACCTCTCCTTTAGCCAATTTAGTTTTAGGTTGGCCGAGTTTGTCCTTTAAGATGTCCAGTCGGTCTTTGTTCCAAGATTTTAACAGTGGCCACTGAGTTTTGGGATCCCCCTGAGTTAGCTAGGCCATTTTTCCAGAAATTTACAGGAATCCAGACCCTTTTTACAGGAGTCTGGACCCATCCTAAAATACATAAAATGAGCCGGCGTTCGTTTAGGGAACTGTCCTGACTTAGACGTCTGGTTACTCATACAGGAGGACTTCACACACCAATCACACAAGAAGGAAATTTGGGTTCGTCAGAGCTATGCCCGGTGCAACAAACAAAAGGAGCCCACAGGCTACTGCCTCAATTGCCCTTGCTTTCACACCAAAGGTTTTACCCAAAGTGCGGTGCGGCTGCGATTGTACAGATTCCACTCATTCAGACCGCCGGGACAGGAACCCCTTGGTCGGCCGATCCCCGGACGGAGACGGCACCCAGACTCAAACACTCCACAGGAGGACGGAGAGATACAGAGACAGGACAGTCCTCAGTCCAGACAAAACACAGAAATAATTACCTGACCAGATTCCTGATGTCAGATCCCGGGATCCCTACCAGAACAGAGTGGGAACCAACAGGTTCAATGGCGTAGACTTCACTGTAGTCGTGCGCCTTTCTGTTCTGGTGGAGGACCGCTCGGGCCAAATGCCCAGGTGCCAGCTGCCACGGTCGTCCTACAAAAATGGTCAGGAATCACACAGCCCCAGTAAAGACGGTTGCCATCTCAGTGGAACCTCCAAATTGTCAAAGTTAGACTCAGGACTCACAGTTTGTCAGACCACTCTGTTTTATTAGCACAGCGCTCTGCTAATAACATCCAGATAATGTGAGCCCCATGCAAGACACAAACTATCTTATTTATACAGATAAAAGGGCGAACACTTAGCAAGATAACAAAGGAATCAGAATCTGATAAGTTTACCTGGGCTAGGCATGCATATCTTATTTCCTTACTAACTATTACCAATCTTCTGTTAATGTTTCGCCATTAGCATCCTTGTTTATGCCTAATGTCTTTTTTCCTGGCACCTGTATTTCAACATTTCTTATTTCTGCTTAAAGGTACATATAACATTTCTTTAATCCATTCTTATGTTTACAATATAATTTATTCTACTTTCACATGGGGAAATGAACTTGGATGCACAGAATACCTGGCGTCGCTACTCACCAACCGAACATTCCTTCACACACACCCCTAGAGGGTTGAGGGAGATTTAATTGAACTGGTGCAAGATTGTGTGTTGACAAGGAACTAATCTCTAAAAGAAGCTTATTCAAACAGACAATTTCCATCCAGAAGACATGTATGGTACAGATACATGCTATAACTAAGGCTGCGAGTCTGTCACAGAGGTCACAGATTCCATGACTTTCTGGGGCCTCCATGACTTCTGCAGCGGCAGCGGTGGAAGCAGTGGAGCAGTGGTGGCGGCTCAGAGGAACAGTGACGGCAGGGTCCTGGGCCGCCTCCTGAACCAGAGTGATAGCTGCTGGGCCATGGGCTGCCCCCTGGCCAGAGCAGCAGTAGCAGCAACGGTGGGCCCCCGAGCCACTCCTCCCACACAGGAGCAGCAGTGGCGGCAGGGCCCCGGGCCACTCCCCACCCCCAGGAGCAGCAGCATCTCTCCCCGCCCTCCCTTAAGCACCTAAGATTTAGTTCTGGGTATTTTTAGTGAAAATCATGGACAGGTCACTGGCCACGACCTTTTGGTTATTGCCAGTGACTTGTCCATGACTTTCACTAAAAATACCTATGATTAATTGTAGCCTTAGCTACAACATCTATTACGAGAGCACCAGCTATGAGCCCCGTTGTGAATCTCTATGTGAACCACATAGGCACTGACTCTGTGGGTGCTCTGGGGCTCTAGCACCCATGGAAAAAAAATAGTGGATGTTCAGCACCCACTGGCAGACCTGCAGATCAGTTCCTCCCCCTTCCCCCGTCCTCCTGCCCATGGGCCTTGCCAGTCAGCTTCCCCCTCCCCCAGTGCCTCCCGCTCATCACAATCAGCTGTTCAGTGGCATGCAGGATGCACTGGGGGTATAGGGGAGAATGAGGGCAGGAAGAGGCAGGAGGAGGAGCGAGAAGGGGCAGGGTTGAGAAGAGGCAAGCCTGGGGCAAGGGATGGAGTGGGGGCGGGGCCTGAGGCGGAGCAGGGGGTCGAGCACTCCCGGGAGGTTGGCACCTCTGCTTACTCATACTGATGAGTAATTAGTGACTTGCATGAGTAGTTCCATTTAAGGCCATTGTATTGGTTGCATGGTAACTGCTTATCATTATGAGTAAGGTTCCACCGTCTGGCTCTGTGGTCTTAATTTATGCAAATATAAGTTAACTTGAATGCATAATTGTTAAACAAGCTTAAGTTAGTAAAAGAGGAAACCTCTTTAGTGTGCTACTTCAGTACTAAAAATTTACAATGTGATATTACTCTGGCAAAGAATCTGTGTTCCTGCTACTTTGAGACAAGTGCAGAGAAGAGCAATTGTAGTGCTTTCTGAATCTTTCATGTGTAAAGTTGAAAAGCTGAACTCGAGAAGTCTTTGAACGCTAATACTGGGTGATTGGCAGTTATTAATAATTTAATAAAATGTGTTTCTCTGTAATTCAGTTTCTAAATTTGAAGAATGAAAGTTTAAAGGGACTGTCAATTCTATTTAAGTTGACAATTCTTCTATGAAGAGAGAGTGTATAAATATGGTACCTTCTGTCATAAACAGATAGCTAAGGGTTAATGTCTCTTTCACCTGAAGCACCTGACCAGAGGACCAATCAGGAAACCGGATTTTTTCAACTCTGGGTGGAGGGAAGTTTGTGTCTGAGTCTTTGTCTGCCTGCCTGCTTTCTCTGAGCTTTGGAGAAGTAGTTTCTGCTTTCTAATCTTCTGTTTCTAAGTGTAAGGACAAAGAGATCAGATAGTAAGTTATATGGTTTCTTTTCTTTGGTATTTGCATGAATATAAGTGCTGGAGTGCTTTGATTTGTATTCTTTTTGAATAAGGCTGTTTATTCATATTTCTTTTAAGCAATTAACCCTGTATTTTGTCACCTTAATACAGAGAGACCATTTGTATGTATTTTCTTTCTTTTTATATAAAGCTTTCTTTTAAGACCTGTTGGAGTTTTCTTTTCTGGAAATTTCAGGGAAATTGAGTCTGTGCTCACCAGGGAATTGGTGGGAGGAAGAAATCGGGGGGAGATCTGTGTGTGTTGGATTTGCTAGCCTGATTTTGCATTCCCTCTGGGTGAAGAGGAAAGTGCTTTTGTTTCCAGGACTGGAAACGGAGAGGGGGAGTCACTCTGTTTGGATTCACAGAGCTTATGACTGTGTATCTCTCCAGGAGCACCTGGAGGGGGGAAGGGAAAAAGGATTATTTCCCTTTGTTGTGAGACTCAAGGGATTTGGGTCTTGGGGTCCCCAGGGAAGGTTTTTCAGGGGGACCAGAGTGCCCCAAAACACTCTAATTTTTTGGGTGGTGGCAGCAAGTACCAGGTCCAAGCTGGTAACTAAGCTTGGAGGTTTTCATGCTAACCCCCATATTTTGGACGCTAAGGTCCAAATCTGGGACTAAAGTTATGACATAGTGTGCAGCGGTTACGGGATAGACAAAATCCAGAAACCAGTAGGAATATTATATTTTTCTTTTCTCTGCTAAGGGCTTTTTAGCAGAGAGAAACAGTTTGGTTTTAAAAAGAAACCAGAGAGAATTTTTTTTTTCTGCTCTCTCTGGCAGTTTGTGGCTTGCATCTTAAGCAAGAAACCATTAAGGTGCTATTAAGAGTCTTTTGTCACACAATAGCACTCCCATTGAGAGTCATTACCAGCACTATATACATGCAAATAAAGTGGTTTTTCAGGTTTACTTAACATTGAAGATTAGCTAAAGGCACTGTTGCTAGGCAGACTTCAGGAGGCAACAGAGAACCTGCAGTTCTGAAGATAAACACCGGAGGGCACCCCAACACAAGAAAACAGGAACCATGCCTTCTAAGGCAAAAATTGAGGCCGAAGAACAAATCAAAGAAGCTGAATACAGGCGAGAGATGGAAAAACACAAACAGGAACTAGAAATAAAACAAAAAGAGATGGAGCTGAAAGAAAAGGAAGAAAGCATCAAACTGGCAGCCTACCAAAGAGAACAGGCAGCCAAAGAGGCAGCACACAAAAGAAAACTAGAAGAAGAAGAGGTGGCCCACCGAAGGAAACAAGCAGAAGAAGAGTTGGCCCACAGAAGGAAGCAAGAAGAAGAAGAGGCGGCCCACTGCCGAGACATGGAAAAACAACAAAAAGAAATGGAAAAACAACAAAAAGAAAATGAAGAGAAGGAAAAACAGAGAAAACATGAACTGGACTTGGCAAAAGCTGGGCTGCATGTGCCAGCCAACCCTAACAACCCGGCGCCAATTATTGCTCCACAGCACAGGAAATTTCCCACCTACAAGGCAGGTGATGACACCGAGGCCTTCTTGGAAAATTTTGAAAGAGCCTGTCTTGGGTACAGCATCCCCGAAGACCAGTACATGGTAGAATTGAGGCCACAGCTCAGTGGACCTTTAGCAGAGGTGGCAGCTGAAATGCCTAAGCAGCAAATGAATGACTATAAACTTTTTCAAACCAAGGCCAGATACAGAATGGGGATAACCCCAGATCATGCCCATCGGCGCTTCAGAACCCAAAAGTGAAAACCAGATGTGTCATTTCCCAAACACGCCTACTACGTTGGGAAAAATTATGAGGCCTGGATATCAGGACATGATGTTAAAACCTTGGAAGAACTGCACCACCTCATACAAATGGAGCAGTTCTTGGATGGTGTTCCTGAAGACATCACACGGTACATACAAGATGGAAAACCCAAAGATCTCGCTGAGGCGGGGGAGATTGGAGCCAAATGGATGGAAGTGGCAGAAAGCAAGAAAGCTACTGTCAAGGGGAACGATTACCCCAGGGGGCACACCGACCATAAACCCTACAACCGAGGACAGCCAAAGACCCCACATACAACCCAAGTAAAGCCACAGACGCCCTACTCTTCCGTTATGACACCTTCATAAGCAGCATATCTGCTCCATCCGCATGCACTGGATTTTATCTTATTTGAGTATCTGCAATAAGTTTATTCTGTTTTTCACTCCTTCAAAAATTAACACAGCTAGGAGAGGAAGAACTTGATTCTATTTTGGTTCATACATAGAACCCTTTACTAAAGGGGTCTTATGGTTAAGGCATTGTACTTGGACTCAGGATCTGGGTTCAGTTCTTGATTGCTACAGACCTTTCTATGTGGCCTTGGGTAAATCACTTATGACTCAATACTGCAAACTGCTCCATTGGCTGGATCTCTGTGTGACTTCATTGGAGATCAAAAGTTTGTCTGTCTTGCAGTTCTCAGTGCAAGATCAAGGCGTTGGCCTCTTTGGATAAGTCTACACTGCAACGGGGAGCAAAGCTCCCAGCTTGGGACACAAACTGACGCTAGCAGGGCTTGAGCTAGTGCTAGTGGCGCTCCAGCTCTCAGGCTAACAATTGAAGTATGGACATTGCAGCCTGGGTTGGAGCTAGACTTGAGAGCTCAAGTCTTCATATCCATATGGCTATTTTTAGCACGATAGCTTGAGCCCAGCTAGTACAAGGCTCTCTACCCAGGCCAGGAGGCAAACCTGCATCTGCAGTGCACATCTGTATTCTGAAGACATTCCAAAACTGTAGAACCATTGTGTAAGTTTATAACTCATTCCAAGTTTCATTTATATTTGAATTAGACATTTCACTTTTTAGATATTGGAATACAATGTAATTTCTCTGCTTTGCATTGTGGCCTTTAAAGTCTAGTATCTCCCAAGGTACTTTTTAATTCCAGTATTTGGGAGGCAATTGATGTATTAATTATAAATTTATATTAGGTCCATGGGGAATGGCATATGCCTTTACTAGCAGTACAAACTGCTTCCATTTTAAGAACAACATAGCTTTGTTAGTTCTTTCCCTCAAATAGTTTACATAAGCAGTTCTCAGCCAGGGGTCCGAGGCCCCCTGGGGGGCTGCAAGCAGGTTTCAGGGGGTCCATCAAGCAGGGCCGGCATTAGACTCACTGGGGTCCAGGGCAGAAAGCTGAAGCCCCGCTGCCCCGAGCCCTGTCACCCAGGGCTGAAGCCGAAGCCTAAGCCGCTTAGCTTCACAGGCCTGGGGCCCCAGGGAACTGTCCTGCTTGCTACCCCCTAACACTGACCCTGGCTTTTATATGTAGAAAAACAGTTGTTGTGGCACAGGTGGGCTGTGGAGTTTTTTTAGCATATTCAGGGGGCCTCAGAAAGAAAAAGGTTGAGAACCCCCAGCTTAGATAGTGTAACTGCAACCTACAGTGTGAATGCCATATATCAACACTCACTCCCACACACATGGATTCTTCATCTCTGTTTAGAATTTCTTCCATGTAGCCTTTGTTTCTTTTTCTTAAAATCTTTCAGCATGGCTTAGAGACTTGAACAAAACAGCAGCAACATTGAGATAATAAACATATTTAGCAATTTTAACAGTTTGATGAAAATTATTTTATTTATCAATATGTGTACTGTTTATGTACAATATTTCCTGGATTCAGTCTTGGCATCTGTGCTGTTTACATTTGGTTTCACAATGTTTTGACTCCTCCAGGAGGCAATCACATTGTTTTTTTCCATTAGCAAATATAGTTCCTTAAATCTATTGGTAAAAGTCAAAACATCCTTGAAGGAATTCCAAACAGCACTAAAAGCAGGCTTAAATTTTACCATTCAGAGATTTCACTGCCCTAAGAGGTCACCGTACTTTTCATTGGCCAAATGTAAATGATACAACACTTTTGTGTTTGTTCTTTTCCCCCTGACAACGGTTCTCAAAAAAAGGGCAGGGGCTATTTTCTCAAGACTTGGCACTCTGGTTTTTGAGTTGGAAGATACTGGAATTTTTATCTGAGAGATCTAAATTGTGCTATTTCAAATACTGATTTGGAACCCACTCAGAAAGAAAAGTATGTTTATCTATTTTACTTCAATTTAATCCTGACTTCTGTCATTTTATTGTAAACAATTTTAGGTTAGGAAAAAACTAATTCATTACATACAACATTATAGGTTTGAAGGGATGGCAAGCTAGGCTAATTTTTGGGTGGGTTCTACTTAGCACAACGAATTTGGCCTGTACTAGTACTCAGTGCTGCAACAGAATGTCAAGTTCTCTGCATAGCAGACAGTTACTGCCATTGTGAAGCAGATGAAAATATAGTCTTACCTGAATTTATTTCTGTTGTTGACAAAACACGGAAAGATGTGTAAGAGGACAGAGCACAAAGTGAACCTTTACGGAAGGCCACAGAGAATGTTTGGAGCTATAAAAGACTGGCAGGCTGGCAATCAGTGGGTAAACTGAGATAATACGCTGTGTCATTGGGAGTGTGGAGAACAGCAGCTGCACCCTAAAGCCTCATTTTGTAGCTAGTTACAATCCAAAACATGAAATTATACCTTATATATAAAGTTTGACTGTGTTACAAAAGATCACTTACATTGAATGCTAACTGTTCATTTCAAAATATGATCGTGTAAGCACCAAAGCAGTTTAGTTACTGTGTGTCATGCTATAGCATCATGAGTGGCTAAAAAGTCCAGTACCCGAGTGACAGTCCTTGCCATAGATAATGCACATGTAAAGTGCACAGGGCCAGTGCAACCATTTAGGCAAACTAGGTGGCCGCCTAGGGCGCCTAGTGGTTGGGGGCGCCTAAAAGCCCCCTCAGGCGAGGAGGTGGAGGTAAGCTGGGTGCGGGGGTGCGCGCAGAGAGTTGCCCACAATAACAAGGGGGGGGCGCACAGGGGAACTGCTCCCTGCCCCAGCTTACCTCCACTCTGCCTCCTCCGCTGAGCACACAGCCGAGCTCTAAGTCTCCTCCAATCAGCGCCGCAAGCCTGGGCGGGGAGGAGAATTAGAGCAGCGCCAATGTGCTCAGTGGATGAGGCAGAGCTGAGGTGGGCTACTCAGGCAGGCTTAGTTTCCGCAGGAGGTCTCCCCAGGCAGGGTTAGTTGCCATGGGGGGACGGGGGGAGAGGGGTTAGCTGTTGCAGTGGGGGGGGGGTAGCTGCTGGGGGGGGGCTCCCCAGGTGGGGGCTAAGTTAGCTGCCGTGGGAGGGGCGGGGTTAGCTGGGGGGGTGCAAGGTGGAAGTTTCGCCTAGGGCACGAAACTTCCTTGCACCGGCCCTGAAAGTGCAGGGCCAGAGGTTGAAGCCAAATTACTACTAGCTCTCGAGACCTGCTGCCTTTTCCTCTGTGCTCTCTTCTCTTTTTTTCCTCTCTCAACCACCTCTCTTCAACTTCTTTGACTCTCTGGTGCAGCACAGTCCTCCAGTGTCATAAACAGATAGCTAAGGATTAATGTCTCTTTCACCTATAAAAGGGTTAACAAACAGTGACCTGAAACACCTGACCAGAGGACCAATCAGGAGACAAAATACTTTCAAAACTGGATGGAGGGAAGTTTGGGTGTGAGTTCTCTGTCTTGGTTCGGTGGCCCTCTCAGCTCTGAGAGTGATCTCTCTATCTCCAAGTTTTCTAATCTTCTGTTTCCAAGTTGTAAGTACAAGGATAGTAAGACAATAGGTTTATATTGTTTTTTTGTATTTACATGTGTGTAGTTGCTGGAATGTTTTAAATTGTATCTTTTTGGATAAGGCTGTTTATTCATTTTTTCTTTTAAGCAATTGACCCTGTATATTGTCACCTTGATACAGAGACCATTTTTATGTCTTTTTCTTTCTTTTTATATAAAGCTTTCTTTTTAAGACTTGTTTGAGCTTTTTCACTAGTGGGAGGGGGAAAATCTCTTTGTGTTAAAATTACTAAGCCTGACTTTGCATACTCTCTGGGTGAGGGGAGGGAGAGATTTGATCTTTCGGTACTTGTGTTTCAAGGACTTGAAGCCGGGAATATCCTAGAGTACCCAGGGCGGGGAAATCTGGGAGGAGGTAAAGAGGGGGAAGGGAAGTGGGTTATTTTCCTTGGTAGTGAGACTCAGGGCATCTGAGTCTGCGGGTCCCCCAGGGAAGGTTTTGGGGAGATCAGAGTGAGCCAGACACTGGAATTTTCTGGCTGGTGGCAGCGATATCAGATCCAAGCTGGTAATTAAGTTTGGAGGTTTCATGCTAGCTTCTCATGTTCTGAACTCTAAGGTTCAGATCTGAGTAGGAAAGTTAAGACATCCAGTATAGCCTATTGCTAGTAGAATCTTTCCAGATTGTGTTGTCAATGTTGAAAGTTTTTGAGTCCCTCTTGTATATGTCCATGAACCTGAGCCTAGATCAGCTCAGTGGCTTTGGAGCACCTGCATGCTCTCTATATAGGAGATCCTTTACATAATGACAAAAAATGACACTTGTGGGTGCTTTGCAAACGTGGTACAAATATGAGCCTTACTGTGTGTCATGTAATAATTTAAAATTGTAAATTAAAGTAAAATTGAGAGGCAGGGTAACTCTGTGGTTAAGGCACTAGACTCAGGTTCCATAGATCTGAGTTCATTTCTCAGTTCTGGGTAAATTGCTTAATCTCTCTGTGCCTCTATTCCCCATCTATAAAATGGAGGTAATAGTACTTTGTGTCTGTCTTGTCTATTTAGATTGTAAGCTTTTAGGGGCAAACACTGTCTCATACTATCTGTAGTATAGAACCAAGCAGGATGGTCTCTACAGTCTTGGTTGGGGCCTCTAGTTACCTAGAGTATTGTAGAGCTGGCTCCCACTAATGCCAGAAATTTGGTGACCTCCATTCATAAAACAATATTATAAAGATGGGATTTTGCCAAACACAAGAGGAGGAATATAATACAGCCAAATTCTTAGATCTTTATTCACTTCTGACTTGGGCTAAATACCTTTTTATTTTATCAATGTTTGTAACTGTTATTGAACTCTTCACAGTGTTTTAGGATAGAGCGTATGTGACCAGTGTCCCGGAGGAGCCAACTGAGGTCAGTCAAGTAGGGTGAACTGCAAAGAACATGGCAGGCAATCCCTGAAGCTGGTGGATATTCCAATACTTAGATTTACCAAGCCAGCACAAAACAGCTCCTATTATACCTCACTGATTACTCAGAAGCCAACAGCACAGTTCCCTTAAAGTAACCCAGCCTCAGGCCTTCACCTAGACACCCAAGTCAAATATGATGAGGATTAATGAAAATCTTACTCATCATATAAAATGGGTTCTCCCAATCCCAAAGGATCAGACACCTTACCTCCCGGTTAATGAATATTCCAGATCTTAGCCACATACATACATACAGCCAATTCTTATTAACTACACTAACATTTATTAAAAAAGAAAAGAGAGAATATAAGTTAAAAGATCAATATACATACAGACATGAGTTCAGTTCCTGAGGTTCCAATTCATAGCAAAGATGGTGAACTTTGTAGATGCAAAGAGATCTTCCAGAAATAGTTTATAGTTTATAGTCCAATGTTTGTATTCAGGGTAGTCCAGTCAGAACTAGGTCTCAGTCCTTATGGTTTAGGCTTCCCCTGCATGAAACCTCAAGCAGCTCTGAAATAAAAGGGATCGGGACCCAATGGTCTTTTATGCAGTTTTCTAGCATCCGCTTGTCCATACAATCCTGGGTAAAGAATAACCATTTGTTTCCTAAACCTCACTGGTAATTAACTACATGGATTAACATGAAATAATTTTAAAGTTTGTGATTAACTGCTTAATGGATAAGAGACACATAGACAATGACATCATTGCAACCAAAATTTATCAAATGTTAATATTCCCTTTCGATCTCTGAATCAATAGCTGTAGAGACAGATAGGAACTGTCTGTTTACATGGTTAGCATATATAAGTAAACACACAGAATTAGTATCACTTCTAACAACATAAGTTTTCATTTCAGAGTTCTAGCCTATCTAGCATCGAATGGCCCTAGTTACCATTCACATACCTTTCTAACATGACTTTAAAGTTTGGCTCTGGGTTATTTAGCCTGCCAGCTGTTTAACCCTTTCTGGCCATGTGTCACACTTTGTATAAGATTAGTTGCAATTATATAGCAGTGGTAACAGTAATGATTTGCATGGTTATATTTTAATTAGACAACGTCACAGTGTGTATGGAAGATATAATAACTTTTCTGATATTACTTACAACAACCACCTTAAATGCCACTTCTTCCAGAAATCTTTCCTACCCCCTTCTTTTCTTCAGTAATTTACCAACTTTCTCCCTTTTCTCAGCAATGGTGCTATTTTCTCTTGTGTTTTCATGTTTTGTAATTTGGAGCCTGATCTTGCAAACATTTATAAACATGAATAACTTTAACTCACATGAGTAATACCATTAGACCAGATCATGCCCCCAAGATCCACCTATTTAGGGTCCCTTTTCTGTGCATATGTCTCCTTCTAATGTAAGAGGTTTGGGAAGGCCAGGAGTAGAGATGGGCAATTTCATGCTGGATGGGAGGAGAGGGGAACTCACATCTTATCCCTTGACTAGCCCTAAGGAAGTTCAGATAAAAGGTAATGTTGGCTGCAGGAGCCTATCCATAGTAGAGATTCTTCCCTTTAGGGGTACCCTTGGGTAGCCATAACTAGGGAAAGGCCCTGGTTTAACAACTGTTTGGAGATACACTACCAAACAGGAGTGCCACCAGAAATAAAGGGACAGTGTAAAGGCACACTGGCTCTGTGGGGCCAGGCAGTAGGGTTGCCAGCTTTCTACTCACAAAAAACCAAACTCCCTTGCCCTGCCCCTCCTCTGAGGTCCCGCCCATGTCCGACCCCTTCTCCAAGGCCCCACCCCCGCTCACTCCATCCCAGCCCCTCACCTGTTACTTGCTCTCCTCACCCTCACTCATTCATTTTCACTGGGCTGGTGCAGGAGGATGTGAGGACTCTGGCAGGGGGGACAGGCTCCGGGGTGTGGCCAGAAATGAGGAGTTTGGGATGTAGGAGGGGGCTCCAGGCTGGAGGGTTCTGCCAAGGGGTTTGGCGTACGGGAGGAGGCTCCAGGCTGAGGCAAGGGGGTGGGGGATGGGGGGAGTGAGGGCTCTAATGTGGGACTGAGGCTGATGGATTTTGAGTGGAGAGGGTGCTCTAGGCTGGGACCAAGGGGTTCAGAGGGCGGGAGGGGGCTCTGCGCTGGGATAGGAACTTAGGGTGCGGGGGGGTGAGGGCTCTGGATAGCACTGCAGACTCTGGGGTGGGGCTGGGGTTGAGGAGTTTGAGATGCAAGAGGGTGCCCTGGGCTGGAACTGAGGGGTTCAGAGGGTGGGAGGGGGATCAGGGCTGGGACAGAGGGTTGGGTCATGGCAGGGTGGGGAGTGAGGGCTCTGGCTGAGGGTGTGGGCTCTGGAGCGGGGAATCTTTTTTCTGTCATGGGCCATTGAGCCCCAGAAACCAGGGCTTTGGAGTGGAGCCCGGAGCTGGAGTGCAGAGCAGCTCTGGAGCAGTGGAGCTGCAGGTTTTGCCTGGAGCTGGAGCAGAGCCAGAGCACAACTCCAAAGCCCTCCCAGAAACCCATCCAGGGGGGTGCAGAGGCTCGGGGCTTCCCCCCACAGTGAGATGAGCAGGCCCAGTGGCTCCAGCCCTGCGAGGAGGCGCTGAGACTCAGGGCTTCCCCCCACAACAGGGCAAGCTGGCGCTCATGGCTCCTGACCTGCAGGGGGCACCGCTGGCCAGGTGAAATTAACTATGGGGCTGCTACCAGATCTGGCTCACATGCCCTAGGTTCCCCAAACCCTGCCTACGTGTAGGAGCCAGGAGGGACATACCAGCTGCTTCCTAGGAGCCTGTGAAGCAGAGGCTAGCAGGGAGTCTGTCAGCCCTGCTGCGGAGTGACACCAACTGGATAGTCAATGGCCCGGTCAGCAGTGCTGACCGAAGCCGCCAGGATCCCTTTTTGACAGGTGTTCCCATTGAAAACCGGACACCTGGTTACCCTAGGGCAGCCCTGGATTTTTGTGGATTCTATAGGATTTGTTTGGTTTAGGGATGATCCTGCACCTCTCCAGCAGAAAAATGTGAGGGGAAGCGTCAAGAAATCTTCCAATTTTTCCTCTTTCTTAACATTCTGCTAGAAGTTTTACTGAGGGAGAGGCCATTCCAGCCCATTGAATTCAGTGAAACTGCTTGCACAAGCAAGTGGTTTTGAAACAAGTCCCTTAGGTTGTAAACTATTCAGACAGGGAACGTGTTTAACCGTGGTAACATGATCACTGTAATTCAGTTTATGTATTTGGTGGTGGTGTTTTTGCTGGTCCTTTAATTATCATGATTAATTGTTGCTATTTGAGTTGTTACTACATAAGAATTCCTGTATGGACAAGATCATAGATTCATAGAATATTAGGATTGGAAGAGACCTCAGGAGGTCATCTAGTCCAATCCCCTGCTCAAAGCAGGACCCACACCAACTAAATCATGGGCTGGGGCTGAGATAATGTAATGTTTTTAGTATTTGTGTCCTGTTTGTAAATTTTGTGATCCTGTCAGGGAACATCTGTTTATATTGACTTGAAGGTAATACTAAAGCTCCATGGATGTATGTCATATTTTGAGCCCTAAACAGTAAGCTCTCTGGGGCAAGATTGCCTTCTTATATTGTGTTTGCATGCTACCTATACTGGGCCCCCATAGGAACTACTTTAGTGCAAAAAATAATCTGACTTTATTCTGCTGAATCTATGTACATTACAGAAAAACAATTAAAATCTAACATGGAAAAAATATGAACAGGTCACAAAATAGTAAGATGCGATTATAAAATGTATTTAGTGAGAGACTCCTCTTTAACACATACTAGTTCCTTCACTACAGAAAAATAAATATAATTAATTGAGTCTTGACAAAAATGTTAATGACAATTTTTTTCTCAGTTATCTGAGTCACTGGAGTCAAACTCCTCCCAGTATTCACCATCAGCCAGATAGAGCCTAATTTGTGATTCAAACTAATAAAATCTACAGGTCAAGAGGAAACAAACTTCTGAAAAATGTCTTGAATTATAGCAATTTGAATCAAAGCGCTAGTCTATACTATGAAGACTTTGCTGGTATAACTACAGCAGCAATACTGCACAGCATATACCAGTAAAAGGACCTAAACCAGCTCCTCAAACAACAATCTATACCAGGGGTCAGCAGCCTTTCAGAAGTGGTGTGCCGAGTCTTCATTTATTCACTCTGATTTAAGATTTTGTGTGCCAGTAATACATGTTAACATTTTTAGAAAGTCTCTTTCTATAAGTCTATAATATATAGCTAAACTTTTGTTGAATGTAAAGTCAATAAGGTTTTTAAAATGTTTAAGAAACTTCATTTAAAATTAAATTAAAATGCAGAGCCCACCAAGACAGGTGGCCAGGACCCGGGCAGTGTGAGTGCCACTGAAAATCAGCTTGCGTGCCGCCTTTGGCATGTGTGCCATTGGTTGCCTACCTCTGATCTATATCATTAAAAGGACTCTTTACCACTATAAATTTTATTTACACAGGTGGCTTTGCTTGCATAGCTGTATTGATTGGGGTGTGATTTTTGTCTTCCTCTCCACTCCTAGCCAACATAGCTATGCTGGCAAAAATTGTAAATCTGGCCTATAAATGCCTCTCTACCGCCTCAAATCACTTGGAGGTGAGGGCTCTCTGCACTTTATAGGATGATGCCAATAAAGAGATGCAGGTATAGCTCTCAAAACGTTTGACTATGCTGTAAGGAGGATTGTCTTCTATCTTTCTATCTATAGATTTATAGTGTAACTAAACCATTAAAAGGGTTTTATAGCATTTATACATAGAGTGGGACATAGTCTCTTTACAGCTTTCATTAAGGCAAACCTCTGAAAGCGATCATTGTGTGGTTTTCTTTATTTGAACGCAGGTCTCATTCCAACTCACATTGTATCTTTGTTTTCTTCATCTCTTGCATATAGGATTGCCCACTCTCCAGGAATTAAAGATTAACCTTTAATGAAAGATTATGTCATGTGATGAAATCTCCAGGAATAAACCCAACCAAAATTGGCAATCCTACTTGCATAGCATGTGTGTTTCAAAAGATCTATAAATGCTGAATACTGGTATTTTTATTACTTCACAGAATTTTGAAAAAATGAGTGATGCTGGTGAAGAAAGTTCCAGTTCCAGTGACTCAGAACCAGAAACAGAGAAAGAGGAGCCTATTTATGCCATAGCTCCATCGATTAATATCCAAGATGAGGGATCCATTGATGTAGCTGCAAGTCCTGCATTTCAGTACCTAGATGAGGTATAGCCTTCTATAATACAAGTGTTAATTGTCTGAAATCCAGCAACTGTTGCTAGCAACTTAAAGTTGTTACCATTTTTAGCTGTTTGGCCTATATGAAATGAGTTGGTGGTCTTCTCAGTTTCCTAATGGATAGGGACCCACATCACAAAAACAACCACAACAAGAAGATCTGGTGTTGGCAGTTTTGGCAGATATGTCAAGGATTAATGGGAGATGGAGACAGATTTGTCCTCCATAATAAAGGTGGTGTCTCATGATCAGAGTCGTTTGGGCTGGAGAAAGCTTGCACTGCGGTTGTCCATATTGAACTTCTTCTATGAGTTAAAAGAGGATTTCTTTCTCCAGTGCTGCAAATCTAGTACTTTTTACAATAATTATTTTCACCTTAGGGAAGAAATTATTAAACTTGGAATATTCTTCAATAAGGTGAAATAACCATACAATAAATCACAAAGCATTAATTTTGCTTTTACAGATGATGCAGCTGACACCCCCATCAGTAGTCTGCCTTCTTTCTTTCCTAGCCATTAGAGGACAGGGACCACAGAGCTGTCTGGCTATCTTACAAATTTAGAGCATGCATAGGGGGCATATATCTTGCAGGACAGAATGCACACGCAATAGTATTTCTCCGTAGGTAGAGGCCATGGACATGGTCTGAGGAGGCTGTGAATGGTGATGTTTTATTTTTATGCTATGTCATTATTTTTGCAGCTAAAATGATAATTTTCATAAAGGCTGCAGGGGCGAGAGGAAAGCTACAGTTAAAAAAGCATCACAGGCACTGTGAGCTGCTAGTGGTAGCAGAAGCCATTTGGAGCAAAGCACCTTTGCAGGGCTGCCTGCATTAAAGGAACTGTTAGAGACCATTTAATTAAAATGTTTAGAGTAATAACTTGAAAGTGCTTTCTGTTAATTTGGTAATCATCATATCCTGGATTAATAAACCCTTTTGTCTTTGACCTCAGCATTTATTTACTATAAATATAAATACAACATATTCTGAATTTAATGAGACCGAGATAAAGTAGTTACTTTATAAACAGGAAGCACACTCAAAGCTATCATAATAAACTCAAGGTAGCACAGTACATGTCAATCTCCTAGATACTCAATTCAAAGGGATCCCTTAATCCCTGGTATTTCTTTAAATTGACAGCCTGAAGTAACAGCTCCAGAATGAGCTTCACAAGTGCCTTCTCAGTACTATGAACCTGCCTAAAGCTTAATCATACAGATCCATATTGATGATGAAGATGAAACTGTAACATAACTAACTGACCTTTTGGGGGATGAGGTACAGAGCTGCTGGGAGAGAGAAACACACTTGCAAATTAGAAATAGGACAGTAATTCCAAAAATTCTCAGTTATTTCAACTTGTGCTCAGATTTACATGGAGAATACAACTCATGATGAAAGGTAAAAAAAATTATGGATTTACCTTTACCTTTACCTGGTCCCTAATGATTCTACTTCTTTGAATGAAATGGTCAGAAAAAGCTTGGCAGGAAACAGAATTAGGAAATGAATCTCTTGATTTAGAATTTACTAAGGGCTTAGTCTAGCCCCTTCCCTATGGTAGAGGCCTGTGACATTAAATATTAACATATATTCACAGTATAGACTTTTATGTGATGGTAAAATTATAGGAAAGATTTTAAGGAAATTTCTGCATATTAGAATTGCTAGAAGTACAGAGAAGGGCAACAAAAATGATTAGGGTATGGAACAGCTTCCATAACAGGAGAGATTAAAAAGATTCAGTCTGTTCAGTTTAGAAAAGAGATGATGGGGGAAGAGGGGAGACATATGATAGAGGTCTATAAAATCATGAATATTCTGAACAAAAGGAATAGGGAAGTGTTATTTACCCCTTCATATAACACAAAGGGTCACCCAATGAAATTAATAGGCAGCAGGTTTAAAACAAACAAAAGGAAGTATTTTTTCCCACAATGCACAGTCAACCCATGAAACTTGTCCCAGGGAAATGTTGTGAAAGCCAGAACTATAACTAGGTTCAAAAAAGAGTTAGATAAGATCATGGAGAATAGTTCCATCAATGGCTATTAGCCAAGATGGCCAAGGATGCAGTCCCAAACTCTGGGTGTCCCTAAGCCTCTGACTGTCAAAAGCGGGGACTGGACAATATTATTAACCACTTATGCTAAACAATCTGTTCCACCTTGTATTTAGCTGTGACACACAGAGGATGTTTCCCAGACCTGAAGAAGAGCTCTGTGTAAGCTGGTAAGCTTGTTTTTCTCACCAACAGAAGTTGGTCCAATAAAAGATATTACTTCACTCACCTTGTCTCGCTAATATCCTGGGACCAATATGGCTACAACCACACTGCATATGAAGTTTGGGAAAGTTATAAGCGAGTGAAAACGGGGTCTTAATGAGAAGTGTTGGACAACTTTAGTAGGTGGTGCGCTTATAATACTAAACTTGTACACAGAAAACGAGCGTATAAAGTGCATAAGACATTTGTGAAAGAGCTTTTGCTGTGATTTTTTTAAAAGGAACTAATAGACTACTTTATTCTCAGTATAATTTTCAACAATTACTATTTGTACCTTGTTTCAGTCAGGCTTTTCATTTCTTAGTCACATTTCTTTTCTTCCAATAACATGCATTTGGTTTTGTTCAATGAACTTATGGAGTACTCAGAGATAAAATGTATGACTTTAGTCACAAAGAGGTCTGTGCATAGATGCTGAATTCAATTTCTATGAATAGCTTTCAAAGTTTTCCACTTGAACGGAAGCAGATTGTCTCTGGTTTACTGGTTAGTCATTTATGCCTATTTAGTAGCAAATACTGTATCAATAGAGACACCTTTCAGTATTTTAACATTTATTTTAGAATATATAGTCCTTTTGGCAGTGAACCTCCTGTTCAACTCAGTCTTGCTTTTCACATGTAAATAGAAGATTGCATGTTTGACTCTTGCTGCACAAAGTATCTCTTATTATTATTTCGTAACACATTGTGACATTATGTAGCCTTCTTGCAATGAGTAAAAACATTAAAAATGGTTAAAGGGATGAATAAAAGCCACTTAGTCCATCAAGATGTGTTCCTTTTCAGCAAGTTATTTACTACCAAGATTACATCAAGTTGACTAAATAGTTCCACTGCTTTTTCCATTAGCAGTGTTGCGGGGTGGTGGGGGGCTGTTTCATGCATTTGAATTTGATGTATGCATGGAAATGAACATCCAAGTGGTGTTCTATTTTATTTTTTTACTGGTTGCTTTATGTTTCTACCATTTATTATTGAAATGTTCACAGGATATGAAGATTAACTACAAAATCCCATTTTCCTCCTGTGTAAGCCAATAGAAATAAATCCCTGGAATCTACTCTCTATGGGTTACTTTAACTGGAATCTCTTTTGTATATCATAGTTTATCACTTTAAGTTTTAATAGATATATTTATAGGGCAAATATGTACCCCCTGATAATGACATCATGTCTCCATTTATTTTCAAATCCTCCTACCTTTCTCCAAATGTCAGGTGAAATAAATGGGCTCTGCAACATGTCCTGAAAGTCAGTAAATATTTTGGATCAGGTGTGGGAGGGCATTCCAGTGCTTGGTCCCTGCCAGCACAGTTGCCTCCTCTCTCTTATATCAAATGGGACCTAGAATCAGCAATCTGCTGATTATAACTGTTTCAGTCTATCCTGGAAAAAGAGGCTGTCTCTTGGGTAGAGTCAGGGCCGGCGCTACCATTTAGGCGACCTAGGCAATGGCCTAGGGCACCAGAATTTTGGGAGGGTGCTATTTTGCCAGGGGAGCCTTTAGACCAGCGGACTGCCCACCGGCATCACTGCGGCAGCTCCACCGGAGCCTTTCCAGGAGCGGACCATCCACCGGCATGACTGCGGTAGGTCCACCGGACCTGCAGGGGACGGCGAAATGGCCGTCCGCCTAGGGCGTCAGAAACCCTGGCGCCGCTCCTGGGTAGAGTAGTCCCAGACCATTTAGATCTTCTTAGGTCAAAACCAAGATCTTAAAATTTATCTGGAAGCTCACAGGTATCCAGTCTAAGTCCTGGGAACAGATGTGAAGTGTTCTATCTATGAGACACCCGGCTTAAGAAGTTGATAGCTGTCTTTTGCACTAGTTCTAGTTTGGGAATGGATGACAGTTGCAACATCTGAGTACAAAAGTTATAAAATACAGCCTTCCATCTAGGTGTAGATAGTAAACTGCCTTCTTAATCCACTGCTGCTACGTGATCTTCAAATGTAATTTTTGATCTAGCTATACTCTTCAGGTTCTACATTTGCAGAGCTAATAGCAATTGAAAGTCCTTAATCTTAGGGTCAGATATAAGCTCCACCATCTTTTCTGGTTATTTCTTCCATCCTACCAATATTTTGTTTTGATTTCACTTTTACTTCAAATTGAAAATGAAATAAGTTCATCTGAGATTCTCCAAAGTGACTTAGACTTTAGTTTGCAGACACTATATGAGTAGTTGCTTTAGCTTTTCTATTTTCAGGTCTTTGGGATCATTCGTGGTTCTTTGGACTTAAACTCACAAGTCATTAGCCAATATTCATGTTTTTTAAATAATTTGTCTGTTACAGTCTGTTGTGTGATTAATAGAGAACCCTATTTTCCTTAACTATAATTTTTATTTCATTGTATTATTGTTTCTTCGAAATATATGAATAAGTAGCTAATTTCTTCTGTAAATCACAATTTAAAGCTACTCTCACGCTGTCAATTTCTGTGCCCCTTAGACATATTGGAGTTTTGACAAGTACAGTTTTGCAAGAGCTTGTTTTTTCCAGCTTCTGAGACTCTGTAAACAGGCCTCTTTATGCAAAATAAAGTTAGATCACATTTTTTGAGAAATATTTTGTTACATGTGATTAATGGTGCAATTCCATGGATGATGAAAGTATATCAGTTGGTAAAAAAAATGAGTAGCAAAGGCTTATGAAAATATGAATTCAGACATGGAAAATGAAACATGATAAAAGAAATACTATAGTAAGACCTATCCATATTTGGATATTTGCAGACCTGAGCTCGGACCTTTGACTCTCTGTCATCTCATTACAAACACAGAATTGCTATGTATGAGGAGACCAATAATTTCATGTTTATGATGCTTATTTTCTGTAGCATTTTAACCAACTTACAAATTACAATAAAACATGCAACAGGTTCAGAAAAATCACATAAAAGCAAAAACTACATCACTTTTTCATGCCAAAATTGAAATTTGAATATAAAATTCCTCTGTCCTCTTAAAACGAAGTGAATGCATGTGATCCTTGGGCACTCTAGTGGGATGGCATTTTGTAGACCCAGGGATGCAGAGGTAAAAATAGAAGCTGTACCTATGGTACTTCTGCAAGTTCTGGAGGATTTAAAAAAAAATACACCATTCTGACTCATCTTGAAGAAAAAGATGGAATGGAGGGAAGGTGCCACAACTTCTACTGCATTGTCCACAGAATGTACCTTATGTGGCAACTGCCACAGAATCTTTCTCTGTTTTTCTGGAAATCCAGCTCCCTTCCTGTCTGCCATGCCACCTAACTTTTTTCACTGGGCAGGCTTCAACTGTCTTCTGCCTGACTCTTCCTTACTCTGAAGAGGGAATTCCGACTGTTTTCAGTTCACGTGATCCACTTAGGTTCTGAATCTGTAGAAAAGGGAAATCCCCAAGAAAGCTTCTGTGATCATGCTACTGCAGGCTAGTGACAGCCAATATATTTCAAAGTAAAAGCTGGAACATACCCCCTGCAGCCAGTGTGAACTCCACCTCCTTGGAAACTCAGTCTCCATGCCTACTCCCATCTGCATCTATTCCCAAATGTTGACCCTTTCCCACCTTGTTGACTCCTACTTCCTTCCAAGTGCCTGTCCCCATCCTGTTCCCATCCACTGGTGCTTCCCCCACCCCCTTCCAGCTTTCCAGTTCCTACCTACTTCCACCCTTTTTCTTCTTTCCCAGTTCTGTCTTTTCCATCTTGCCAAATGCTGCCTCCAACCTGCTTTTACTGGTGCATTGTCACTATCCCCTTCCATTCATACTTACTAATGCCTGTGCATTTGCAGCCAGAAGGAGGCGGAAGGCACTTCCCTCTTGGCAGGCCAGTGGCTAAGCAATATTTTCCCTCAGGGTTTGACTCTCTACTGCTCCATCCTCAGAGATTGATGGACCTGATAGAAGAGATCCTCCACTCAAGAAGGACTTTGATTCTGACTTTAGTCTGCAGTAAATGGTGATCTGCCAATACAGGTGTAATTATCACACTCCCTTTATCCTCATCCAATTGAAATATAAGGCATAAAGCAACAAAATCTCCATGGGTGTTTTACCCTTTCCAGTGTCAGCTCAAGCTCAAAATGATAGATGGGGCTTGTGCTCATTAATTAAGGGCAATATTGTGGCTTTCATACTGTCAGTGAAATCCTGTTTCTGCTGCTTTCGATCTGTGCAGCATGGGATAAGTTGTCTGACAAGGATTCTTCAGATGGAAGAACTTTTCCATGGTGCATAGACTAAGGATGAATGTAAATTTGTCTTACTTTGAATATATTGTCTTTATTCTTTTTCCTCCATTCAGTGCAGGAGGAAAGGGCAAGTCATCAGGGAGTTGGTTACATATTTCTAGTTCTTCAAATGTTTGCATGGATCCCACTGTTCATGTGCATATGCGAGTACAACACAGACAAAACATCCCCTAGTAACCTTCTTTCTCTGCCCTGCACAGATTTAGACCTGGCCCTGGCATGTGTTAGAGCTGCCTAAGAACTACTTTAAACTATCCCAGCTGGCAGTGTAGTCCCCAAAGGACCATCCACCCACTGAGAATTGGCAGAGTGCAGTGGTACGTTGGGCAAGCTCCCTGCACTGGGTACGGTGGAGTGACGTAGAAGCTACATACTTGACCAACCTGATTGCCTTCTATGATGAGATAACTGGCTCGTGGATATGGGGAAAGTGATGGACGTGATATACCTTGACTTTAGCAAAGCTTTTGATACGGTCTCCCACAGTATTCTTGCCAGCAAGTTAAAGAAATATGGATTGGATGAATGGACTATAAGGTGGATAGAAAGCTGGCTAGATTATTGGGCTCAATGGGTAGTGATCAATGGCTCAGTGTCTAGTTGGCAGCTGATATCAAGCAGAGTGCCCAAGGGGTCAGTCCTGGGGTCAGTTTTGTTCAACATCTTCATTAATGATCTGGATGATGGAATGGATTGCACCCTCAGCAAGTTCGCAGATGACACTAAGCTATGGAGAGAGGTAGATATGCTGGAAGGTATGGATGAGGTCCAGAGTGACCTAGACAAATTGGAGGATTGGGCCAAAAGAAATGTGATGAGGTTCAAGAAGGACAAGTGCAGAATCCTGCACTTATGATGAAAGAATCCCATGCACTGCTGCAGGCTGGGGACCAACTTCCTAAGTGGTAATTCTGCAGAAAAGGACCTGGGGATTACAGTGGATGAAAAGCTGGATATGAGTTAACAGTGTGCTCTTGTTGCCAAGAAGGCTAATGGCATATTGGGCTATATTAGTAGGAGCATTGCCAGCAGACTGAGGGAAGTGATTATTCCCCTCTATTCAGCACTGATGAGGCCACATCTGGAGGATTGCGTCCAGTATTGGACCCCCCCACTACAGAAAGGATGTGGACAAACTGGAGAGAGTCCAGTGAAGGGCAATGAAAATGATTAGGAGGCTGGGGCACATAACTTATGAGGAGAGACTGAAGGAACTCGGTTTATTTAGTGTGCAGAAAAGACGAATGAGGAGGGGATTTGATAGCAGCCTTCAACTACCTGAAGAGGGGTTCTAAAGAGGATGGTGCTAGGCTGTTTTCAGTGATGGCAGATGACAGAACAAGGAGCAGTGGTCTCAAGTTACACTGGGGGAGTGTCACAGTCAGGGGCGGCTCTAGGTATTTTGCCACTCCAAGCATGGCAGGCAGGCTGCCTTTAGCAGCTTGCCTGCGGGAGGTCCCCGGTCCCGCAGATTCGGCAGCATGCCTGCGGGAGGTCCGCCGAAGCTACGGGACCAGCGGACCCTCTGCAGGCATGCCACCGAAGGCAACCTGCCTGCTGCCATCGCAGTGACCAGCAGAGCGCCCCCTGTGGCTTGCCACCCCAGGCACGCACTTGGTGTGCTGGTGCCTGGAGCCGCCCCAGGTCACAGTGTATGCACACCCCGTCCCCCTTGGGGCAGGGAAGAGTGATGATATCACCACAGTTAATCTCCCTGGCAGCCTTTGGGTGACCGCAAAGTCACTATGGCAGCCCTTGGACTATATGACTGGAGTCATTATGGCAGGGAAAGGTGGGGGCCACCACCAAGTTGGTGACAGCCTGGGTAGGGGGGGACCAGGCCTGCCCAACTCCACCAGGCCCCAACCCAGGACAATAGCGACGGAGTGGTCTGTCACTGGGTTAGCGGAGAATCCCACCAAAACACGCTGACCTCACCCTCTCTGGGTCACTTCCAACCATAGTTCCAGATGCTGCTGTCAGTGTGGCGCATGGGTCTCTGAGCTCATCAGTATGGATGGTTCTCCAGTGCTCCTTGGGCACCAGACCTCCAAGCCGACTCACAGTGTCTCTAGCTCTTACAGGCAAGGGCTGTGGCGGCTCTTCAGCTGGAGTTCCAGCCAAAGGTCCTTCTCCTCCAGCAGCCAGCCCAAAATGAGCTGGGCTGCTCCCTTTTATACTGAGGCAGCAGTTGGAGCATGCCCATCACAGCCTGGGGGCAGGACTTCTGCCGCCCCTAGTGTGGGGTTAGCCCTTTCTTTTCGAATGCAGGGTATGCACGCCCCATCACAGGGAGGTCTAGATTGGATATTATGAAAAACTGTTTCATTAGAAGGGTGGTGAAACACTGGAATGGGTTACCTAGGGAGGTGTTGGAATCTCCATTCTTCGAGGTTTTTAAGGCCCAGCTTGCAAAGCCCTGGCTGGGATGATTTAGTTGGGGTTAGTCCTGCTTTGAGCAGGGGGTCAGACTAGATGACCTCCTAAGGTCTCTTCCAACCCTAATCATCTATGATTCTATGATTCTACGTCAGCTTTACACCAACTGAAAGCTCACCTCTCCCTAGGGAATCCTCATCTAGCTATATGCAGCCACTATCTGGCCTCTTTGCACTGCCCAAGCGTCACACTGCCCAGTATAATTCAAAAGATACTTTGTAACAACAAAAACCTTTAAGCTTTCATAAACCAAAATATTTTAAATCTAAATAATAGTGGGTTAAAACCAATATATTGTAAATAACCATATTTTAAACCATCTGGGTAAGGGGATAATTCTAAAAGTACTTGTTACCAAACGATAGAAAAAAGGGCAAAATGCCTAGAAAAAATGCCATTTGCATTAACAGTATTATAAGAGAAAAATATTTTTTCTGTCTTTTATATGATACTGAGTGAAAGTATTTAGAATAAAAAAATCTTCTTGCTGTTGATGTGTGCATCTACTTGCTGAAATGTGCTCATCAATGTCTTTTTGCATGATAACCATGGTAGTGACAACATGTTTCAATAGAATGTAAAATCTGTGCCTTTTCTGTCCAAGCTCTAAAAACCTGACACAGCTGCAGGAAGAATTTTCAAAACATCAGCTTGTCCTGGCACATTATACATATTATATGCTTGAAAGACTTCTGGAACAACAAAAAAGCCATATAACTACGTTAGCACAGATAGGAGAGACAGATGTTGCCTTCACCTCCACCCACAGGAATCTAACTACTAATTAAATAAGCATTTTCTGCCCAGATGAAATGGTCACTGGGGAGCCAGCACAGCGGTGATAATGTGAGCTGACATTTATTGTAAAACCTTTTGGCGAGTGCCCAAAATTAAGCATGGCTGTTGGGAAATGCAGTAAAAACTTCAGACTGAATATGGCTGCAGTCTTGCCCAAGAAAGATAAACATGGTCAATAGATGTTTTCTTGCTTCTAAAAGGCATCTGATGAATCTGTGAAATGTCACATATACTAACACTGACAGCACCGTATAGGAGCTACTAGTTCAACTGCTTGGTGGGAAGGAGTAGGGAGCTTCAGCTTGGTGTACTCTGGATAGTGCTAGTGAGCATGAAGGAAGATTGAGCAAACCTGTTCATTTCACAAAATCATCTTCAGTCACAATATACTGGTGATGGACATGGCATTCACTTCTCTTAGCAGGTGAAATATTTGGATAATATCCAAAGAAAAGGGCAAGTTAAGTTTCCAAATATGTATATACATAATATATGACAAGCATAGTGTGGGTTCATCTAGTCAAGCATTTGAGGCGCCAGTTGAAGACTAGCACAAATGAATCTGGATGGGGATTGTGCTACAGAGGCCCAGTAAAGCAGTTAGTGTTGTTATTTACTGAAGAATTTTAAGTGATGAAGATCTGGTTCTATAATTGTTGCTATAGAAAGCTGGAGATTCTGAAAGGTCATGGCCTTACTATTAAGTGCGCTACATTCCCCTCCACTTTGAAGCATGGGTCAGTGTAGAGGTAGAACGGCCTTTGAACTCACAGAAGTGGGGAGTGGAGCCAATACAGTATGCTTCCTCTACTAGGACCCCACAAAACCCTTTGATTTGGCCATTGTATGGCTGGAGTTCTGATTTTGTGGGATTTTTGTTACTCAATCCTAGAGACTGAGGAACAGGTTATCTGCATGATGTGATCCCTGCAAAACAGGCAGTATTTCTCTTGGATTTTCAGAGAGATATATTACTACTTTTAGAAGCAACCTTAATTTGTAGTCTACACTATCACCTTCACACAGATGTAAAGTGCAGTGCAAATTTGGTGGGGCCAGCTAGTGGCAGTACAGCTCCTAGAGAAGTCATGAAGCTAGGAGCAGGAGTGACAATGAGTTGCATAACTTCATTCTGATTGGAGTTTCCTTTGATTTTGCAGATCCTTGAGATGCATGAGGTTTGGAGGCCGCACATGCTCTCTGCCTTCTCTACATTCCAGATGCCTATTGCTCCTTTCTCCCATCTAAATAAGGGGAGCTGTGGCAGTTTGCTGTATCAATTTGTGCTTTACAATTTTGTACTAAAAGTGTTAATCCGTCTGACCTTGACATATGTCATATATATCTGATGTGAGGACTTGAGCAAGGGAAGTAGAATCTCACCTATTGTCTTAAAACAGTTTTCTGTGGGATTTAATATTGAAGATTGTGGCCAAATTCACCTCTGGCAGAAGTAGTTAAAGTTGAGGGAGTTGCGTCCACTTACATTAGTGGTAAACTTTGCCTAAAACGTCCATCTGACTGGAACACATCATTGTGCAAGGGGAATTCTTTGCACATTCCAGGGATTGTATATGAATATAAGAACATAAGAACAGCTATACTGGGTCAGACCAAAGGTTCATCTAGCCAGATATCCTGTCTTCGGACAGTGGCCAATGCCAGGTACTTCGGGGGAATGAACAGAAAAGGCAGTGGTGAGCTGGAGCCGGTTCGCACAAACTAGTTGTTAAATTTAGAAGCTGGTTTAGAACCGGTTGTTAAAGGGGTGGGCAATTGGAAGAGGGAGGTTTTCCTGTCGTTACTCCGGCCCGTGGGCCACATCTGGCCTGCGGGACTCTCCTGTCCAGCCCGCCTGAGCTCCTGGCTGGGGAGGCTCCCCCAGCCCCTCCCCCACCTTCCCCCCTCTCGCAGAGCCTCAGCATGCCACACCATTGGCACCAGCGCTCTGGACCGCTCCTGGGCAGCTCTGCAGCTTCTGCCGCTTTGAGCGGTATAGTAAGGCGGAGGGGCTGTGAGCTCCAGTGTGCCGCACGGCATCCATACACGCTGCCCTGAGCAGCATGGTAAGGGGGCCAGGCTGGGAGGAGGGGTTGGATAAAGAGCAGGGAGCGGTTGGAGGGGGCAGAGGTTCTGGGGGGGCAGTCAGGGGATGGAGAATGGGGGGGTTGGGTAGGCATGGGAGTCCTGGTGGTCTGTCGGGGTGGTGGTGGATGGGGTCAGGGTAGTCAGGGGACAGGAAGCGGAGTGAGTTGGGTAGGGGGTGGGGTCCTGGAGGGTAGTTAGGGTGGGGGTCTCAGGAGGGGGTGATCAGGAGACAAGGAGCGGGGGGGTTGATGGGTTGCGGGTTCTGAGGGGGGCAGTCGGGGGCAGGACATGGGGGTCAGATGGGGGGGAAATATGCTGTTTTTGGAGGCATGTGGGGCTTGTACTCACCGGGTGGTTCCCTACCTGTTCTTCGGCAGCACTTCGGCGGTGGGTCCTTCATTCGCTCCGGGTCTTCGGCAGCACTGAAGGACCCGCCACCAACATGCTGCCAAAGACCCGGAGCAAGTGAAGTACTTGCCGCTAAAGTGCTGTTGAAGAACGGTAGGGAACCAGTTGCTAAGATTTTCGCAGCTCATCACTGAGAACGGGTAATCATCAAGAGTTCCATCCCATGTCGCCCATTCCCGGCTTCTGGCAAACAGAGGCTGGGGACACTATCCCTGCTCATTCTAGCTAATAGACATTGGTGGACCTATCCTCCATGAACTTACCTAGTTCTTTTTTGAATCCTGTTATAGTCTTGGCCTTCACAACATCCTCTGGCAATGTGAGAAAAAATACAACATCCTCTGTGTGTTGCGTGCAAAAATACTTCCTTATGTTTGTTTTAAACCTGCTGCCTATTAATTTCATTTGGTAACCCCTAGTTCTTGTGTTATAAGAAAGTGTTATTTACTCTTCCTTATTTACACTCTCCACATCAGTCATGATTTTATAGACCTCTATCATATCCCCCCTCATTCATCTCTTTTTCAAGCTGAAAAGTCCTAGTCTTATTAATCTCTCCATGTATGGAAGCTGTTCCATACCACTAATCATTTTTGTTGCCCTTTTCTGAACCTTTTCCAATTCCAATATATCTTTTTTGAGATGGGGCAACCACATCTTTACATAGTATTCAAGATGTGGGTGTACCATAGATTTATATAGAGGCAGCATATTTGCTGTCTTATCTCTTCCTTTCTTAATGATTCCCAACATTCTGTTAGTTTGTTTGACTGCTGCTGCACGTTGTGTGAATGTTTTCAGAGAACTATGCACAATGACTCCAAGATCTCTCTTGACTAGTAACAGCTAATTTAGACCCCACCATTTTATATGTACGGTTGGAATTATGTTTTCCAATGTGCATTACTTTGCATTTGTAACCCTTCTGCCAGGTGGAGCCAGCAGCAACAAGGGCCAGATTCAGTATCTAGGGGTTCCTTTTCAACAATACAACACAAAACTGGCTCAAACCCCGACCCAGTGACCTGGGACAATTAACACAGCACCCCCTGGGCACCTCTAAGAGGAAATATTTCCCCTCTCGCAAGCAGAGTTTGAGTGTAGCAAAAACTTTGAATAAAAGGAGGGAATTAATTCAGCATTAATTTGGGAAAACACTGCAACTAGGGTTCATAAACACAAACCCTGATCAAAAAACCCACCCCCAAGTAAGTTGGGCAGTAAATTTTCCCGGTGGGTC
This sequence comes from Gopherus evgoodei, assembly GCF_007399415.2. NCBI lineage: Eukaryota > Metazoa > Chordata > Testudines > Testudinidae > Gopherus > Gopherus evgoodei. The sequence goes on from NC_044322.1 coordinate 343,153,582, forward strand.
TTAAGTCCAGCAACCCAAAAGTCCCTTTAACATGCCCGTCCCTTCTCTGTACCCCACTCACAGCTGCTATCCTTGGCCAGTGCAGCCCCAGAGATCAGAGGTTCATCCACAGATTGTGTGGAAGACAGGGGAGAGGGGAGGTAAACAGGCACTTACATGCTGCACTGCTCAAGCACTCACTCATCATCCCAACAGTTGCTTGCCATGCCCCTCCACCAGCCACACTGCTGGTCACACCTCTCTGCCAGCCTCCCTGCTAGCTGCTTGCCAAGATGTTTTCAGGGCCCAACCCCTCACACTTAACATAGCTCTCAGTGATTTCAGCTGTTAGTCAGGGAGCCACACTGCTGGTGCGCATGGGGCAGTCTCTTGCAATAGAGATACTGTCCCAAAGTATGTCCAATACTTAGACCTAGTTATCAGTGATTGCAGCTCTGCAGTATGTAACAAGACTCTCAATTAGCTCTTTTATTATACCATGGAGAAAGAAAAGATCAAATGGTGACTAGGATCCTTAAACAGGACCCATACCACCAAGTACAAATTACCTGTTCCCCCAATCTCTCAGCTCATTGGACTTTGGAACCCATGTCCCATCCCTAGTGAGTGCTGTTCAGCTGAGGGTGAGTCTCTCTGTTGGGGTATGCCAGATACAGTTTTGCTGCCTTCAGTTCACACAACAAGGATAACAACCTTTTATTACTCCAGCCTAAATAACAAGGAGACTGGGGATCCAACACCTGCCACAAATGATCATTTGGGCAAGCAATCCCATCATGCTGAGCATCTAGGCAGGGTGGGTGTGTCCATGCACACGAGATCAGTTTCTGAAGTCTTTTTCCACCGTTCACCACTAGATATCAAGGAAGAACTCATCCAGATTCTACTTGCACATGTATCAACGTTGAATTTCATCCGTCATTTTGTAGCCCATTCTCCCAGTTATGTGAGATCACGTTGTAAGTCTTTGCAGTCTGATTTGGACTTAACTATCTTGAATAGTTTGGTATCACCTGCAAATTGAGTGTAGCCACGTCACTGTTTACCCCTTTTTCCAGATCATTTATGAATATGCTGAATAGTACTGGTCCCAGTACAGACCACTGGGGGACGCTACTATTTACCCCTCCATTCTGAAACTGACCATTTATTCCTACCCTTTGTTTCCTATCTTTTAATCAGTTACCGATCCATGAGAACCTTCCCTCTTATCCCATGACAGCTTACTTTGCATAAGAGCCTTTGGTAAGGGACCTTGTCAAAGGCTTTCGAAAAATCTAAGTACACTGGATACACTGTATAGTACACTGGATACACTTGTACACATGCTTGTTGACCCCCTCAAAGAATTCTAGTTGATTGGTGAGGCATGATTTCCCTTTACAAAAACCATCTTGACTCTTCCCCAACAAATCATGTACATCTATGTGTCTGATAATTCTGTTCTTTATTATACTTTCAAACATTTTGCCCGGTACTGAAGTTAGGCTTACCAGTCTGTAATTGCCAGGATCACCTCTGGAGTCTTTTTTAAAAATTGGCATCACATTAGCTGTTCTCCAGTCATGTGGTATAGAAGCTGATTTAAATGATAGGTTACATACCCCAGTTAGTAGCTCAGCAATTTCATATTTGAGTATAATATACTGCTTAGCTGTGTTTCTTTGCAAACTATCTTAATTTCATTAGTCTTATATGGAGTGTGATATTCATCTTTTTAACCCCTGAAGAAATGAAGCCAAAACACAGTTGTGAATTTATACTTCAGACCTATCTCTTTGGCAAGTCAATATTTGGATCTTTATTACACTGAGAAAGTTTATACTTTTAGGTAATACTTTGCTTTCTTTCTTTCTTAACCTTTTCTGTCATATCTATGTCAGGTAAATTTTTTTATTATTTTTTTATTCGGCAGAATACCCCCTTTTTTAATAAAAAATAATAATGTGCTGCAGTATTTAAATTATAAACACAATGTTCCAGGTGTGGTCTCATCTTATCCCATCTTTGAAAATGTCAGATAAATGTGAAGATAGTTGTCATCTGACACCTGCATGAAAAACTTCTTAGAGAAAGAAATATTTTTAACTCAACATCTTAAGTAGGTCTTTTCTGAAGTTTAGCAGGGCAGTTACCCAGCTCCTGAGAGAAAAGGTACGCTGATTGGGGAAGTCGCCACAGCTGGAGCCACACCTAATCAGGCTACAGCAGGCCTTGATAAAAGGGCTAATGGAGGAACTAGGTCACAGCCTCACTCCAGCCCTGGAGTGAGGAAGACCTAGCTGCCTAGGGAAGACAGAGTACCTTTAACAGAACAGTGTTGGGGAAGGGGCAGGCTGAGCTGGGGAGGTTAGGCCTAACTACCACCCAGGCTGAGGCCTGGTAGGAAGGCCTAAGGAGGTACTGGAGCTGCAGGGAAAGGCAGCTGGTCCTGCCCTCTTGCCAGTGATGAGTGGCCATTACAGACTGCAGTCTGCCCCAGAGAATGGGGGTTAGATGATGACTGGCAGTAGCCACTGATGGTTGGGGGTCCCCTGGGAGGGGAGACCCAGAGAGTGGGGACTGCCATAGGGCAGAACCACAAGATAAAGGGCACTGGGATCCAGGAGGGACACGGGGGGCCTGAAGCAGGTGAGACCCTGGCCAGCAGGAGGCGCTCCAAGGATGGAAAAGAGCTAATTCCTGGATCACTAGCAGGAGGCGCTGCGACAGTGAGTGCTCGATCTTCTATATGAAGTTTTGAGAGACCCCTGTGTCTGTCAGAAGACCATTGAACATGGCATTTTAACTGAGATGAATAGAGTTATCCCTGCTGTTAATTGCATGAAAAATAGCAAATCAGTGCTGTTTAACATGGCTTTCAGTTCTAAAGATATTCTTTGTTTTTCCTTCTTGGTAGTTTTCTTTGTTTAAACAATCCCATGGAATGCCAGGAAATTATAGCAAGCTTGGCTGATCATTTTGAACAGATGAGTTTTGTTTCATATTCTGTGGAAAAAGTGTCCCATAGGCCCTTTGCTTGAAAATCTGATACTAATAATCCTCATTACTAAGAATCCAACATTTAACTGTATCCAGGTGAAAAAGGCAAGGGTATTTATTAGGTTAAAATGTTATTATCACATGCTTTTTTTGTAAATTGAAAGACATACTTTGCATTATTAAGCCCATGTATAGAGTGAGAGTGTTTAGGTTGTATAAGGTGTTTCTTTTTTTTTTCTTTTTTTTTTTTCCCGTCAAGGATCATATTGACAGCTGTACATGAGTCCAGAAGTTTCACATAATTTAAAAATAGGTAAGTTAACAGCTGCCTTATCTTTAATATGGAGATGCAGCCTATGAAAACTACAGGGATCCAATTGTTCTGTAGTAGTAGATGAGTAACCAGTCACTGATGTCTGAGAAGTCAGCCACTAGTATCGTGTGCTCACCTGTAGTGTCCATGGACTGCACCGCTATAGCTGGAAGGTACCCACAGTCAGCTGTGTAAAATTCCACAGCCCTTTTGTCAACAGCTGGCCATTCTGAGTTGGCTTACTGTAGTCTATTTCATCAGTGATTGAATTGTTATAGAACATCAAAGGAATCATTGGTGAGATACTGTTTTTGAGGATTCAGATCAAGGAACCTTTAAAACAAGCACTATAACTGCCGTGTGGACATAATGGGTGTGAATTAGACTTTATTCACACCAGTGTAAATTGGGAATAACGCCATTGAAATTAATGAAGTTACACTCGTATAAAACTAATCTGAATAATTGGAGAATCCAGCCTAATAGTAGAAAGGGAGTATCCAGCTTTGAAAATATCAACATTAGACTGATTTTTCCCCTTTAACATGTAAATAATATACATTACAGTTGTGTATTTGATTTTAAAATGTCTATTTTAAAAAGAAAAGATCTTTAAAAAAGAAACAAAGGTCAGTTTCACTTGTAACAAATTAGCTGAGTGAAGAAGAAATTTATTTGGAAACTTATTATTAAGTTAGTTCACTTTATACCAAATGATTAAATATAATAATACTCTGCTAAAAATCGCTCTTCTAGCCAGTGCATCAAAAACTTTTTTTTGTTTAACCAATTACATTCTATTTCAGGATAAAAAGGAACTTCAAAATGTGTTCGAGCAAAGAGTATACATCTGATAGTATTAAAATCTTCCATCCATCTTTTAAAATGAAAACATAATAAAGCAAATGACATTTCACATCAAAATATCCTTCAAAATATTTATAATTCCTTTAAAATATATTAATATCTTATAATTTGGTCATTGTCACTATAGATCATTGTACTTAAATCACTAATGCACACTTCAATTTGGTATATCAAAAAGTAGTAAATGTCATGTTTGTAAGTATTGGACCAGACTACACTTAAAAAGTTTTGCTGGAATAGCTATGTCGGTTAGGTGTGGAAGAAATCATACCCATGACTGATATAGCTATGTCAGGAAAAGCCCTACTGTAGATGCAGTTACACCAGCAAAAAATCTTTGTCCTGCTATAACTTATTTCATTCTGAGAGCTAGTATAACTTGTCTGCACAAGGAGGGTTTGTCAGTATAGCTATTCGGCAAACGCAGTCTAAGTACAGACAAGGCCTTAATATTACCAAATTTAAATTCACTATGTACAGTATTCATTATGATCTGGAATGTCTCTTTGGTTTGTAATTCATGAAATGTCTGAACTACTGTTACATTTTATTTCTTACACTTCAGAGCAACAACAAGAAAATCTCTGCTTCCCTTTTGTCCATTGTATAAAAGTCATTCATTGGATGTTAGTTTTTCTTTGCTTTTAAGGGGAAAAAGGCAAACATCAAATTTGGGGGGGAAAACCCTACTTTGATTTTATACATGTATGTGTGTTTTTCTACATAATCTTTTTCCTGATGATACCTAAAAAGTTCTGACAAGTTAAAAAAATTAAGTTTGAATCCCTGCAACCTCATAAAGTTCACCTCGAATAGAGGATGCAGAAGAAGGGAGATTTGGGTGTGAAACCACAGGGTTTTAGGCTCTAAGGGAACCAAACTCTCTCTCTTTGGATCTGGAGGCAGTAGTACAAGAAAATCCTTTCTGATGCTTCCTGCTCCAGCCCTGCTAGCATAGCTCTCTGACAAGCTGTGTAGCTGTTAACTTTCCTTCATCAAAGAAGCAAAAAGCATGGTTTCAAAGCAAACAGCTTGTGGGGGAAAACATGCTGTGGAGGTGCTGTTTCACTCCATACTTAGTCTACGCACCCTTTCCATTTGCTTTTGTTCAACTGTGCCACAATACTTGGTTGGATGATCCCTTGGTCAAGGGGCTGGACAGAGACTCTGTCAAATGTTGCTTTGTGACTTTGAGCAAATTAGGTGATCTCTGCCTCAGTCCATTTAAAATGGGATACCACTTTCTTAGTTCGTGGTGGTGTTGGGATGATCTATCTTTAATGTTTATGAAGACACAGATGATATAATGAGATCCATATAAGAGGATGAAACTTGGTGTCTAAGGTGGTTATATGTAATCAGAAATGTTTGAGATATTTTCAGGCAAAAATATGGATTTTCATTCAGCTACCTTTGTAGAAGCCTTAAAAAGTTGTAGATTGCAGAAACCTGGTATGCTGCAGATAGTAAAAGTACAACTGAAACATTAAAATCAATGCCTTCAAATTCAGAATTTAGCAATGCTGAAGTTTTAGCAACAGCTACTCTGAAGCATTAAAACTGTCTTTATAAGGCACAAGGAAGAAATCAATAAACATTTTATGTTGAGACACTTTTTTTCGTCTTGGAAGGATAATATTAGGACTGAATGTTAAAATACTCCAATATTTGTGTTTTGAATATGATACTGAGTAAGCGTGACATTTTTAGTATGACCTAATATAAACTGGTTACAGCAGAGGGTGCTGATTTATGGCACAAAGCCTTTGGGTCTGATCATCATTTTTACCTGTTTAAAAGCTTGCCTATAACCATCTGGAAGACCATTAGAAACATCATGCCAGGTGCCCCAGAAAATCCCATTGCGAACACCTTTGTATTTTTGGTGATAGTATTTCCCATTTAGGTTGGCAGACAAACATTTATCAAACCACCAGCCAGAGCTGTAGTAAGCCCCACAATTTCCTGATAGATACTTATCATTGTCTTTGTCCGGGGTAGTGAAGAATTTTTGATCATGGTTGTAATGTTTACTGAAGTGCAGGGCATCTCCGGCTGTACCACTATAGCCACTGACACTTAGACGGTACTTGAGATATTCATTGGCTACATAGAACTGTTCATATTTAGCATATTCTCGAATACCATTGAAATCTTCAAGCTCAATTCTCAGCTGCATATCCCTGCTTTTGGTCAGGAGATGAATTTTATCATTCCCCAGCCAAAATTCCCTGCTGAGATTTCCAAAGCCATTTTTGTAGTCATTCCATGTTCTGTTGAAGTTAATGCTACCATCTTGACGCATCTGTAGCACTGTCCAGCCACCTCCCATTGATTCCATGTCACAGTAAACCTCAAAGCTGCTATGTTTTGGATCTGGAATAACTCTGTAGATTCCATTACGCCTTCTACCTGCTGTATAATGATCAGCACAGTCTCTCTGCATTAGTTGTATAACTAGGAGAAAATAGATAGTATTAGTATGGACAGTCTTATTTAATTTTTTTTAGTATCTCGTACACCACATCAAGCATTCCAGACTATGTTAATGTAAAAAATTACATTTTAAACCCACAGTGTATACTCTTCAGCACTTTTAGCAGTATCTTGCCTGGAGGTTCTCTCTCCTATTTTTCTTATTTATTAATAAATGCAAAACCAAGATAAATGATTGATGTTAATCTAAAAAATGCTACATAGCTCCATAAAATTGTCTTGCTGCTTATTTCTTGCATGTATATCCATAAAGAATAATGAGTTAAATTCCACAAAGCTGGTTCAAGGAGGTGCAAAACACATACCCTGAGGGTTGCATCTTGTGGGGGTGACTTAACTCTCCAGAGGTCAAGAAGTGTTTCTGCAGTCAGAGTTCTGGTAAGTATGGGCATCTTTTATTCCCATTAGGGCTACTCCATAGGTGTCCACTACCAGGAACCTGATGCATCTGATGGCTGTGCAGACACCCTGACGACACTGCATTTTTGGCCAAAATTGCCCACTTTTCACTGGGCTGGCCTCTTCCCCTCTTCCCTTTTCACCCAGTGAAGTTGTTTGGTATTTGCAGCCAAAATCTGGCCCCCTCTGTACACTTTCCATTATTGGAACTCTTCTCCGTGAGCTAATGCTGGCATATTTCAGTAGTGAATTTGGCCTACTATTTCCATTCTATTATTTCAAATGCTTTTTAACTCATGTATTCAACTATACCTTAATTTTCTCTTATGTATTATAGAATTTGCTCCTCTTGTGGAATGGATTCATTCTACTTTGTCATATTAATGTCTATAATTCAGTACCTTTCATGCTATAGTATGTTATATGAGAAGTTTATTTCATATCAGGACGACTTAAAGATGGCTCATTATTGGCTGTTAGTCTAGACAATGGGAATTTTTCATATGTCAGTGGTCAGTTATTTACAATACTTTAGGAAATAGGAGGAAACTAGTAATGTTGTCTTATGCCAATTCTATGATTCCTAAAAAGATGTAGCTAGAAAAGTGACAGTGCTTTCCTGTGCACATGGAATTGCTGGCTTCGTAATAAAGAAATAATCAGTATGCTGATCCATTTACGTAACTCATCTTCCTATCAATAATTTATTTTATACAAACTTATTTTCCAGATGTTTCCTGAGGATTATAAATCCATCTATAACCACTTACTAGTAATAATGGTGTGCTCAAGAGTTTTTACAGGATATGCTGCAAATGACACATTCTTAGAACTTCATGTTCCACAACACAATATGTTCATTAACACAACAATATTTCATTGATGTCTTTCAGAGGAAGGGTTTTAAGTGTTCGAAATTATTTTGAGAATGTATATTCCTACTACAAATAATTTAAATGTATGGGAGTGTTTGATTACATGTTTTAATTGTATATCACCACTGGAAAAATACAAATATTAATAATAAGAACTGCGTGTTAAGAGGAAGTGCTGTTCTCAGGCTACAGTAGGGGACTAGGAGTCAGGATTCCTGGGTTATTTAAGAAATGTGAGGAAAAACTTCAGAAAGGGCGCATTTTAAAATTATTTTCTCTGCAAAAGTTAGTAAATATTTTATTTAAGAAATTACATAAAGAATAAATTGTCCTATAGAATCATAGGACTGGAAGGGTCATCTAGTTCAGTCTCCTGCATTCAAGGTAGGACTAAGTGATAACTAGACCATCCCTCATGGGTTCATCTAACCTGTTCTTAAAAATCTGTGATGACAGAGATTCCACAACCTCCCTAGGCAATTTGTTCCAGTGCTTAACCACCCTGACAGTTAAGAAGTCTTTCCTGATATCCAACCTAAATCTCCCTTGCTGCAGTTTAAGCCCATTACTTCTTGTCCTATCCTCAGAAGTTAAAGAGAATAATTTTTCACCCTCCTCCTTGTAACAATCTTTGATGTACTTAAAAATTATCATGTCCCCCTTCAGTCTTCTCTTCTCCAGACTAAACAAACCCAATTTTTCCTTATAAGTCATATTTTCTACACCTTTAATCAGTTTTGTTGCTCTTCTCTGGACTTTCTCTAATTTGTCCACATCTTTCCTGAAATGGTGGGACCTAGAACTGGACACAATACTCAATAGGTTATTTTGAAGAGTTATTTTGTCAAATTAGGAGAGTAAATTCCATCTTTAAAGTGTGAAAGAGAAATCTTATTCTTTCATTATGTTCAAATCTCAGTGTAACCTTAACTTTGTGATTGATACTAATTCTGCCATGGAATGCACATATTTTGTATATGAGAAAGAATTTAACATGGAGTTAATTACATAGACTAGGGATGCAAAATATGTTACTCAAGGATATTCTTGGATTACATAAGTGACTTATTTATTCTCCTCCACTCTTGGGTTTTGTGGTCAACCCTAACTAATGAAAATAATAATAAATTGTTTTCTTTGTTTTACTTTCATCTACATATAAATTGGAGTTGTGGAAGAAGATTTCTGATAGATAAAACTTTCTTGTTAACATCCAGAGACTAGAGACAACAATTTCAGACTTGGGTACCTAAAGTTAAGCATCTAAATCCATATGTAGGCCCTGAACTAAGGCCTCATCCAAAGCCTGTTGAAGCCAATGGGAAGACTCCCCTTTATTTCAGTGGACTTTGGATAAGATGTTAAGTATCCTAAGTTTCAGAATAGATGTGAACAAAGAGGGCCTGTCTCAATTAGACACAGGGCCGGCACTTCCATTAGGTGACCCTAGGTGGTTGCCTAGGGCGCCAGGATTCGGGGGGTGGCATTTTGTGCGCTCTCGACAGGGCGCATGGGAGCTTCCTATTCCGCTCCTGTCGTGCTGCCGAAGAAGGACCTTCTGCTGACGTGCCACGGAAAACAGCAGCAGGCAATTGAGCAGCTCAATGACTGTTGCTGTCGCCTGCGGCATTTCGGCTGAGGGTCCTTCTTTGGCGGTGCGACAAGAGCGGAACCAGAAGCTCCCACATGCCCCATGGGGAGCGCACAAAATGCCACCTCCCGAATTCTGCCTAGGGCGCCAGAAACTCTGGCGCTGCTCCTGATTAGGCACCTTCTATGGATCCAACCCTACTCCTATTTAAGTCAATAATAGTTTTGCCGTTGACTTCACTGAAGTCAGGATTCATTCCTATGAGCGAAAACTAGTTATTGTCATCCTTTCTAGTTTCATAATGCACTTATTACCATTACATTTTCACTGTCACTGTTGGATTGTTTGTTATATATAAATGCTATGTACAGTAACTCCTCACTTAGTAACCCCGGTTAACATTGTTCGTTATGTTGCTGATCAGTTATAGAACATGCTCGTTTAAAGTTGTACCTGCTTTGTCCTTTGCTTGCAGAAAGAGCAGCCCGTTGGAGCTAGCTGGTGGGGATTTGGAACCAGGGTGGTCCAGCAGCACCCCATCAGCATCCCGCTCCCCTAAGTTCCCTGAGCAGCAGCACAGCCCTGCCGGGCAGTTCAGCTGTCCTTCCCCCCACTGCAATGTGTTGCTCCTGCCCTCTGCCTTGGAGCTGCTCCCAGGAGACTTCTGGTTGCAGTGCAAGGGGGTGGGTGGAAGAGGGGTGCTAATGTCCGGGTGTCCCCCTCCCCCCCATTCCTTTACTCCATTTCCATGGGGGAGGGGAAGGGGAGGGACACAACAGGGCTCAGGAGGGAGGGAGCTTGCTAGAAGCAGATGCTGTCTCAACTTGCTGATCTACTTAAAAGGGCAATGTACTTAGTGTGGGGATCAGCGTACTTAAAGGGACAATGCATCTCTCTCTCTCTCTCTCTCTCTCTCTCTCTCTCTCTCACACACACACATACACACAGTGTGTTTCTCTATTTCTCTCTGCCATGCTGTCTCCCCTCCCTCCATTCGTGCTGCCTTGTAGAGTGTGAGGCTACATTAACAAAGTGATAACCATTGAGGGCTCAGCCAAGTGCTAGTTCATCATTTAGCAGTAAGGCATTCCCTGGGAAATATCCCATCCTCTTGCACCCTCTGACTTCACCACCTCAACCAAGCTTCACAATCATCATTGCTGTGTACAGTATTAAATTGTTTGTTTTTTTAAAAAAAACGTATTGTGTGTGTGTGTGTATATAGAAATGAAATAGTCTTTTGTCTGGTGAAATTTTTTTCCTCCTGGAACCTAACCCTTCCCATTTACATTAATTTTTATGGGGAAATTGGATTCACTTAACATCGTTTAACTTAAAGTAGCATTTTTCAGGAACATAATTACATTAAGCGAGGAGTTACTGTAGTAGTATTTTTACCTGCCTGGATTAAGACTGTAGGTTGAACATTACTTTGCATCAGTTACCCTTTCTGCATGTGTTATAGTAACACAAGAATATAGATCTATCAAGACTAGACTGGCTTGTGCTAATAACCAAAAACTGATATTTCAGAAAAAGGTGGTGATGAGGAGAATTTAGAATGCACCTACCCAATCATGGAGACTTGTACATGATGGATAGGAAAAATTCCTTCCTGACCTCTGACTATCTTATACCTGAAGCATGACATTTGATTACTGGTATCTAATAAAGACATTGCTATAACATAAAGTTGTTCATGTGTCCTGTTTGTGTTTTTGCTGATCTTGTGTTTCAGAATTTCAAAACATAGCAGTGCATTCATTGTACTATCTGCAGTTTTCTCTGATATTCTTTAAATAGACTAGTATTGCAGATGAGAGTGAAGGAGGGCAGGTCCTGCAGGAATGACTTCTGGAAGAGCTGTCTAATTTAATACATCATACTTTTTTTAGCTTGGAGGATTGGCAAGCAGTTTGGTGCTCAAAAATTTAGTGCAGTGACCTGTCATTGTTTTAAATCACTAGAAAACTCTTTTATTATTATGTATGGTATCTGGATGGCAGAATACACTGGCAACTTTTTGTGAATGCCTCTTACTTCTAAAGATCCTTCAAAGTAATATCAAAATTTTAGTTACATACAGACAACGTAAAAATTAAAATGTTAATCATATTAATTTGGCAAAAGTAAAGATTAACATGGTATAATCTACCAATTCCATTTATTTTTTCTTTTAATAATCATAACAGGATTTTTTTTAAAGTAACAAAAGTCCCTTACAACATGGTATTTAAAAGGAAATAAATCCCCAAGCTCCCACATTAGTGTCTCATTTTACATTGTTTATATATTAGATTCTTGCCAATATTCCACTATATTGCTAAAAGAGTGCTGTGTGTGCCTTCCATTTGAGAAGCATTAATACGATTAGGTTTTTAGCCAAGCCTTACACGTCTGTGTAGCTATGGTAAATAATGATTTTGTTATCCATCTATACAACTTACACCTTTCATTAGATTCCTTTGTTGTTAGCTAACACTTTCCAGACCAATTAAAAACAATTCCAGGATATTTTGAGATGTTTGTTTTTTCAGTCTTTCATTATCAACGTCAGATAATAAAACTACTGAAATCTTTTAGGGCCAGATCTTTCTCATTCCCTTCCCCTAATCCCTCAAAAATGTGAAAAACGTTCAAGCCAAAAACAGTTGTTCAGTTTTCAGTGTAATGTAGAATTAAAGTGGATATTTTCCTTTTGAATACAGTGTAAAATAAAATTTAAATATATAAAGGAATTTCATTTCCATCTTAATGTTTGGGCTCTGAATTGCTGTGACAGCAATATGCGAATATGAGTAAATACAGTATGCATATTTGCTGAACAAATGTTAAAATAAATGTTCCCTTTGGAGGGCTACATTTTAAGTACTATGTTAAAGCCAAATCCTGAGAAGTACTGAGTACCCGCAACTCCCATGGAAGTTGAAAGCACTTAGTATCTTCCAGCAAGTCCTTCCTGGACACAATAAGAGTGAATTTTATAATACTTTTTGATTTGTGAAGATGAAAGCAAAGGTATTTGTGGTAAAATGTTTAAATTGTTCTATTAAATAATTCTACAGAAAATTTATAAATATAGCTTTACATACCAGGACTTGATTGTATGACTGGACACTTAGAAGAACATCTGTCATCCAAATTTTTCAAAAAAGATGTCAGATTTGCTACTTTGCTGTCGACATAATTTTGTACATTGTCCATGTTTATTAGGCTTCTTTTTTCCACATTACCCTGCAGTGACTGGATCTGATTCTTTGCATTCTTCAAACTGACTGACAGTTTATTAACTTTGCTCTGTAATTCCTTTACTCTATTATCTTGTATCTTACTGTTCTCCATGGGGATTTCTCTAGTAGGTGCCAGGAATTCAGTACTATCTCTTTCTTGGTTGTCATCTGCCTGCAACTTGCAATCTTGACAAGATTTCTTCAATTTGTTTACTTCATCTTTAAGAGTTTGTACTTCTTTGAGAGTCTTCTCTATCAATCTGAACTGCTTAGGTAGCTGGATGGTCATCGGAGGCAGGTTTATCTGATATGGACATTCCTCTCCTTCACATTTCCCATTGGTTTTGAGCTTTATAGGACAAGCATCAATAGCTTTTCCTTCTTTAAAATCTTCTGTATGTTCATCTGCAAGTGCAAAACTGTTTGTAAAAGCAAGCAGAGCTGTCTTAAACAAGACTAAGTAAATGAGCTTCTTCATCTTTGCAGTGAAACTAGCTCAATGAGGAAGTATGTAAAACTGGAAGAACTTTTTCTAAAGGCAGCCAGCAGCCTGTGTGTTAACAGATAAACTGCCTTCACTGTTCTCAGAAGTGGGTGGGAGTTCTTGCATCACAACAAGTTTTAGTGATATTAATAGCAGAGCAAAGTAGATAGTCCTTGGCAAAAGTAGCTTATGCATAATAACACAAGCAAAATGATAATATTCATGTGCACAGATAGAGTATGAAGTTTATTGAGGTCTTATTTATTTTACTTTGATTTTTCTTTTGAAAACATATCTAAAGCAAGAAAATATTTTATGATATTCTACAAAATTCCTGATTCACAACATTTTGAATATAAAATTTTACTTAAAAATGGACATTGTGGACCATGTCATTTCCTCTACCTTGACAGGTGGAGAATGTCATATTCTCTGGAGTGGTTCACAAATGTGAGTGCCTACCTCAGGACAGACTGACAGAAAACAGGTCAGATACCCCAAACTGGTGGTGTATTCTGTAATTAGATTTCACCAAGCCAGTAAGAAATGTGAACTCCTGGATCACTATACCAGTCTTATCATGAAGTGATAGACAGTCCCCTCAGACTCTCCAGTCTATCTTGCCACTCAGACAAACTGAACTTTGTGATAAAAATGGTCACTAAACCAAAAATCATGCCATATCAGGTTGCTCCCTGTCATGGTATAATTCCCCACTCTGAACCTTAGCGTCCAAAAGATGGGGTGCCAGCATGAATTCCTCTAAGCTCAATTACCAGCTTAGAACCTGTAGTGCTGCCACCAACCAGGAATTCCAGTGCCTGGAACACTCTGGTCCCCACAAAACCTTGCCCGGGGACCCCCAAGACCCAGACCCTCTGGATCTTAACACAAGGAAAGTAAACCCTTTCCCTCACCGTTGCCTCTCCCAGGCTTCCTCCCTGGGTTACCCTGGAAGATCACTGTGTGATTCAAACTCCTTGAATCACAAAACAGAGAGGACAATTCACCTTCCTCCCTCCTTCTCTTTCCCCCTCCCAGACTCCTCCTGAGAGAAAGTAATCCTGGCACAGAGAGAAATCAGCCTCTCCCTCTTCCCACCTTTCTCCCCACCAATTCTCTGGTGAATCCAGACCCAGTCCCCTGGGGTCTCACCAGAATAAAAAAAAAATTAGGTTCTTAAACAAGAAAAGCTTTTAATTAAAGAAAGAAAAAACAGTAAAAATTATCTTTGTAAATTTAAAAAAAAATGGAATAGGTACAGGGTCTTTCAGCTATAAACACTGGGAACACCCTCCCAACCTAAGTATACAAGTACAAATTAAAATCTTTTCAGCAAAATACCAATTTGAACTCCTTTCAACCAAATACACATTTGAACATCTTCCAACCAAATACACATTTGCAAATAAAGAAAACAACCATAAGCCTAACTCGCTTTATCTACCTAGTACTCACTAGTCTGAACTTATAAGAGCCTGTATTGGAGAGATTGGAGAGAAACCTGGTTGCACGTCTGATCCCTCTGAGCCCCCAGAGTGAACAACAACCAAACACTAACAGCACAGCACAAAAACTTCCCTCCCTCAAGATTTGAAAGTATCCTGTCCTCTGATTGGTCCTCTGGTCAGGTGACAGCCAGGCTTACTGAACTTGTTAACCCTTTACAGTCAAAGAGATATAAAGTACTTCTGTGCTATTAACTTTTCTTATCTGTTTATGACACTCCCAGTCCCAAGAGACCAGTGACTTACCCCAAATCAATTGGTACTCCAGATCTGGAGAAGAGAAGACTGAGAGGGGACATAATAACAGTTGTCAAGTACATAAAAGATTGTTACAAGGAGGAGGGAGAAAAATTGTTCTTAACCTTTGAGGATAGGACAAGAAGCAATGGGCTTAAATTACAGCAAGGGCGGTTTAGGTTGGACATTAGGAAGAACCTGTCAGAGTGGTTAAGCACTGGAATAAATTGCCTATGGAGGTTGTGGAATCTCCATCATTGGGGATTTTTAAGAGCAGGTTGGACAAACACCTATCAGGGATGATCTAGATAATTCTTAGTCCTGCCTTGAATGCAGGGGACCAGACCAGATGATCCCTTGAGCTCCCTTCCAGTTCTATGATCCTAAGACAATGTTTGCAGTCAATTCTGTAGTAAATGAACTATATGTTTATTAGCTGAGAAAAATGAATGAGATTTATTCTAAACTTCACGCAGCTGATTGACGGGGAGTTACTTACTACTCAAAAAATAATATATTGAAATCCCAAGCACAGAAAAATTGTAAAATATGTTAATAATTTGGAATTTTGCCCTTGTGCCCTATATTGAGACAAAGGACTGTAGTTGGCAGTGACTTTTTAGGTGTTTGAAATGGAAGAATAAACAAGGTTAACTTCAAGTTAAAATTATGACAATCATTCTATGTTTTAAAATAACTACAAAAATGGTCAAAACGTTGGTTATTAAAAATACAAATTACAGGAAATGTAGCATAGAAATGAAAGATAGAAACTGATTATTTCTGTTGAGGTTGCAGAATTTATGTCAAATATTTTATAATTCATAGATTCATAGATTCTAGGACTGGAAGGAACCTAGAGAGGTCCAGTCCTCTGCCCTAATTGCCTTAGTAAGTAGAAATGTGTTAGCTACACTATTTTGCTGGAACACTGGCATTTTTATGATGTTCAACTTGAGCCTTCCCTAGGAAGCCCTCACATATTTTATTTTGATAATGATCATGGTTAATATCTGTTATCATTGTCTATGTCGGATACTATATTTAACTTAAATCTTTTGCTTCACATGCATGCAGGATGCTGTTGCACATGGCACAGGATGATTAGACCCTCCTGTATTCAAGGTACTTGATGTTAATGGAATTGAAGATGGGCTGAATTAAGGGTTTCTAGTGGCCCATACTGGTTGGGTAGTTCAGAAAGAAGAAACTAAAAAAATACAAGGAAGCTAGTCAAAACTACTAAAGCTCAAAACTGAGAAAGTCAAAGTCCTTAGACTTGTCAATTATGCCATAATTGAGTCACAGAAGCCCTATTGTGAAGGATTAAGCAGCTCAAGGAGGCCCCCTATTAATTATTAATATGTGTTGTGGGCAGGGCTGGCTCCAGCTTTTTTGCTGCCCCAAGCAGCGAAGGTGGGGAAAAAAGAAAAAGAAAAAAACAATTGAGCTGCCACCAAGGTGCCGCCGAAGAGGAAGAGAGGGAGTGAAGGACCCCCCACTGAATTGCTGTTGAAGACCCGGACATGCCCCCCCAATAAAGAACAGAGTGCCTCCCCTTTGTATTGGCCACCCCAGGCACCTGCTTCCTTCGCTGGTGCCTGGAGCTGGCCCTGGTTGTGGTGGTGGGGGGAAGCCCCAAAATATTTTATCTTAGAGAAGTGGTCCCCAAGCTTTTTACCTCTCACTCCCCCCACTTGCCCTTGTCCATGCCTCCCTAGAGCTGCCCATCCACCAAACCTGCTTGGTGCTGTAGCCCCAGATGCCAGGTCACAATGGCAGGAGCAGGGTTCAGCCCCACAGAACAGGAGCCGCCACAGCAGGGTAAGAATGGGGTGGGCAAAGTTTCTAACCCCTCCTCCATCCTGGGGTCTTCCCACCACATGAGGCCAGGATTAGGGTTCTGATGCTGGGATGGAGGATGCTGCTGCAGGTGGTCGATGCCCTCTCAGCAATTTAATATAGTGCATCCATTGAATCACAAGGCTACATCTGTCCCTGCTTATGGTTTTATGCCTTGTGCTGGCCATCTACATATGAATCAACAGTGTGCCCTTGTTGCCAAGAAGGCTAACGGCATTTTGGGCTGTATAAGTAGGGGCATTGCCAGCAGATCGGGGGATGTGATCATTCCCCTCTTTTCAACGTTGGTAAGGCCTTATCAGGAGTACTGTGTCCAGTTTTGGGCCCCATGCTACAAGAAGGATGTGGAAAAATTGTAAAGAGTCCAATGGAGGGCAAGAAAAATGATTAGGGGGCTGGAGCACATGACCTGTGAGGAGATGCTGAGGGAACTGGGATTGTTTAGTCTGCAGAAGAGAAGAATGAGGGGGGATTTGATAGCTGCTTTTAACTACCTGAAAGGGGTTTCCAAAGAGGATGGATCTAGACTCTTCTCAGTGGTGGCAGATGACAGAACAAGGAGTAATGGTTTCAAGTTGCAGTGGGGGAGGTTTAGGTTGGATATTAGGAAACACTTTTTCACTCATAGAGTGGTGAAGCACTGGAATGGGTTACTTAAGGAGGCGGTAGAATCTCCTTCCTTAGAGTTTTTTAAGGTCAGGCTTGACAAAGACCTGGCTGGGATGATGTAGTTGGGAATTGGTCCTGCTTTGAGCAGGGGGTTGGCCTAGATAACTTGCTGAGGTCCCTTCCAACCCTGATATTCTATGATTCTGTGATTCATAGGAGTGAATCTCTTTCCAATAAAACAGAAGATGTGAAAAACTTTTAAAAGTTTTGGAGGAGATATTAGGGTCTATTAACTTCTGATGCAGTGAGGACCAGATTCTGCCACATTTGTTCACATGAAATAATACACCTCACCCCGATATAACTTGACCCATATAACACAAATTTGGATATAACGCGTTAAAGAAGTGCTCTGGGGGTTGGGACTGCACACTCCAGCGGATTAAAGCAAGTTTGATATAACGCAGTTTCACCTATAATGTAAGACTTTTTTTTTCGCTCCCGAGGACAGCATTATGTCGGGGCAGAGGTGTACTTCACTCTGTGAATAATTCTATTGGGTGGGTTCATCTTCTCTTGTAGAAAAGCAAGACTTCTGAGAGAAAGTGAGATAATATAAAAATGTAACAAAATAAGAGTTACATACAAAAGATAACTACAAGTTAATAATCAATTAAATAAGAATTAAATAAAAGTAGGTAAAATAACAAGGTAAGAATAAATAGGAAAGTAAAAATACATGTAAATACAGTAGTAAGATAAGAACAACAAGGAGTCCTTGTGGCACCTTAGAAAACAACAAATTTATTTGGGCATAAGCTTTCGTGGGATAACCCACTTCATCAGATGGAAGTGGAAAATACAGTAGAGAGGTATAAATACGCAGCATATGAAAAGATGGGAGTTAACTTGCCAAGCAGGGGTGGGGGTGGTCAGTGCTAATGAGCCAATTCAATTAAGGTGGAAGTGGGCTATTCTCAACAGTTGACAAGAAGGGGTGGAAATCACTTTTGAAGTGCTAATGAAGCCAATGTAATCAAGGTGGCCCATTTCAAACAATTAACAAGAAGGTGTGAGTATCAGCAGGGGGAAATTAGTTTTTGTAATGACCCATCCATTCCCAGTCTTTATTCAGGCCTAATTTGATAGTGTCTAGTTTGCAAATTAATTCCAGTTCTGCAGTTTCTTGCTGGAGTCTGTTTTTGAAGGTTTTTTGTTGAAGAATTACCACTTTTAAGTCTGTTATTGAGTGTCCAGGGAGATTTAAGTGTTCTCTTACTGGTTTTTGAATGTTTTAATTCTTGATGTCAGATTTGTGTCCATTTATTCTTTTGCATAGAAACTGTTCAGTTTGGCCAATGTACGTGGCAGAAGGGCATTGCTGGCACATGATAGCATATATCACATTGGTAGATGTGCAGGGGAACGAGCCCCTGATGGTGTGATTGATGTGATTAGGTCCTATGATGGTGTCCTTTGAATAGATATGTGGACAGAGTTGGCACTGGGGTTTGTTGCAGGGTTCAGTTCCTGGATTAGTGTTTTTGTTGTGGAGTGTGTACTTGCTAGTGAGTATTTGCTTCAGGTGTGTAGGGGCTGTCCATAAGTGAGGACTGGCCTGTCTCCAAAGTTCTGTGAGAGTGAGGGATTGTCCTTCAGGATAGGTTGTAGATTCTTGATGATGCGCTGGAGAGGTTTTAGTTGGGGGCTGTAGGTGACAGCTAGTGGTATTCTGTTACTTTCTTTGTTGGGCCTATCCTGGAGAAGGTGACTTCTGGGTGCCCTTCTGGCTCTGTCAATCTGTTTCTTCAGTTCACCAGGTGGGTATTGTAGTTAAGAACACTTGATAGAGATCCTGTAGGTGTTTGTCTCTGTCTGAGGGACTGGAGCAAATGCAGTTGTATCTTAGAGCTTGGCTGTAGACAATGGATCGTGTGATGTGGTCTGGATAAAAGCTGGAGGCATGTAGATAAGTACAGTGGTCAGTAGGTTTCCGGTATACAGTGTTGTTTATGTGACCATTGCTTATTTGCACTGCAGTGTCTAGGAAGTGGATCTCTTGTGTGGACTGGTCCAGGCTGAGGTTGATGTTAGGGTGGAAATTGTTGAAATCCTGATGGAATTTCTCAAGGGCCTCCTTCCCATGGGTCTAGATGATGAAGATGTCATCAATGTAGAGCAAGTAGAGTAAGGGTGTTAGGGGACAAGAGCTGAGGAAGCATTGTTCTAAGATACATACTTCTATTGTGTAGTTACTGTGACGGGTTGGATTACAGAAACCCTCTTGGGAGCTGCCACCCGATGTGCCAAGACTAATTCAACCTCTGCCTTCCCTGCCAGCTCAGGACTCCAGCACCCTGTCTTGCTGAGCCAGACACTCCCAGCTGCTCCAACACAGACCCATGGTCTGAATTACTTGCCCCAAAGCTGCAGGTTTACCTGAAAGCAGCTCACAGAAGTGTTCTTGTCTTTAACACTCAGATGCCCAACTCCCAATGGGGTCTAAACCCAAATAAATCTGTTTTACCCTGTATAAATCTTATACAGGTTAAATTCACAAATTGTTCTCCCACTATAACACTGATAGAGAGAGATGCACAGTTGTTTGCTCCCCCAGGTATTAATACATACTCTGAGTTAATTAATACGTAAAAAGTGATTTTATTAAATACAGAAAGTAGGATTTAAGTGGTTCCAAGTAGTAACAGACAGAACAAAATAAGTTACCAAGCAAAATAAAATAAAACACACAAATCTATGGCTAATCAAACTGAATACTGATAATCTCACCCTCAGAGATGCTTCAGTGAGTTTTTTCTCAGACTGGACACCTTCCAGGCCTGGGCACAATTCTTTCCCCTGGTACAGCTCTTGTTCCAGCTCAGGTGGTACCTGGGGGATTCTGCATGATGGCTCCTCTCCTGCTTTGTTCTGTCCCACTCCTTTATATATCTTTTGCATAAGGCAGGAATCCTTTGTCCCTCTCTGGGTTCCCACCTCCTCCCTCTCAATGGAAAGATACCAGGTTAAAGATGGATTTCAGTTCAGGTGACATGATCACATGTCACTGCAAGACTTCATTACCCTCTTGCCAGCACACAGGAAGACTTACAGGTAAAACAGAGCCATCTGCAGTCAATTGTTCTGGTTAATGGGAGTCATCAAGATTCCAAACCACCATTAATGGCCCACACTTTGCATAATTACAATAGGCCCTCACAGTTATAGTTCATATTTCTAGTTTCAGATACAAGAGTGGTACATTTATACAAATAGGAGGATCACACTCAGTAGATTGTAAGCTTTGTAATGATACCTTACAAGAGACCTTTTGCATAAAGCATATTCCAGTTACACTATATTCACTTATTAGCATATTTTTATAAAATCATATGACTGCAACGTCAGTTACATTTATGGAAGTGTAGGAATATAGAAACAAAGAGAAGAAACTGCCAAGCAACCAGAATTAGCAGCCAAATCTTTAATCCAATTTTCTAAGAATTCTTGATTTGGATAAGTACAATTTATTTTATTTTGCCCAGCTGGGCTGTCATTTTTGGGTTATTTTTTAAAACTTATGGGATAGAGTCATGTTGTTTAATGAGTATGGGAATCAAAGAAAAGTGTTGTGTATATACAAAAAGGAAGAGAAGCAAAATGTATATTAGTATAGTTGAAACTTTAAGGTTTTGAAAGGCCCAAGAATTTAAGAAAGGTGACCTGACTATATTCCACACTCCAGACCTGACATCTATGCCCAATACAATGAAGTAATCTCAGTTAATTACTGATTGCTAGAATAATTAGAAGGAAACTGCCATTTGCTCTGTCGGATAGCCTCTTCTTGGAGGCATCCATTTTAAAGGAATGTGACACTAACAAGTCTGAGAAACCTAATGAAAAATTGTTTAAACCAGCTCCCACCCTTGTTTTAGAATTTTTTAATATATGTAAACTAGAGTATTGTATCTTTATTTGGGTCATTTTTCTATTTTTTTCAAAACATACTGATATAATGAAGGCCAATATTTTCAAACCTGGATGCCAAAACAGTCTTCTGGATATGTATCTAGGCTCCGACATTAAAGTTCCAAGCCGCTACAACTTCCATTACGCTCACTGCTACCCAAACTGTCCTGGCTTGCCGCTTTCTGAGGTAGTGCCAGGATTTAGCTATACATGTTTTGTTTAAACACTGGAATTCTTACCAAATGTAAAGTAACTTAACTTTCCACGTTACCACTGTTAGGAATTACAAAGTACTACCTGGTCAGACTACCCATGGCCACAGGGCCATTGGAGTTTCTGGGGATCAGAGGAACATTGCACCCTCATGTTCTGTCCCATGGACATACCACCTGCCCTTGCAGCCAGAAAGGAGGAGTAGAGCTGTAATGCTAGCTCTGTGTTCTCCAGAAATTTCCCTTTACAAAAAGGGAATTCTCAGAGGGCTAGAGCAATGCAAAGGAGTCCTAGTATGTCTGAGATTCTGGCCCTTAGGGCAAAGTTCTTAAAAGTATTTTAGTGCCTAATGGGATTTTCAAAAGGCATTTATCTGTATCTTTAGGCAAATATCTTTAGCAGTGTGGCTCCTAATTGCAGTCAAGTGGGTATTATAATTTATAAAAGCAGCAAAGAATCCTGTGGCACCTTATAGACTAACAGACGTTTTGGAGCATGAGCTTTCGTGGGTGAATACCCACTTCGTCAGATGCATGACGTCTGTTAGTCTATAAGGTGCCGCAGGATTCTTTGCTGCTTTTACAGATCCAGACTAACACGGCTACCCCTCTGATAATTTATAAAGTGAATCTAGGGTTCAGAAACATAGAAATAAAGAGCTACATTGCAAATTGTTGCTACAGCGCCTACAATAGCTTAAGCATAGTGTATTGGACACTCGCTCTTCGGCTCGGAAGGAGGCCTCTCATTCCAGTTGCCTTCGGGCTTGTCTGGCCAAGGCACAAAGCTGCAGAACAATCTAGGGCTCTTGCCTCTACCCGAGGTGGAGCAAGGCCCCCCAGGTCCTCTAGTTTCTAGCTCCACAATAGGGCTGGGCGCCAGACAGTCATGGCCAGGCTTTAGCCTGAGCTTGGGGAAGCTCAAGCTGCCACCAATTAAACACTGGCTACAGGGGGCTGGCTTCGGCCAGGGGGGGCTTCTGGCTGCCACCAGGGATATCACAATCTATGGAGTTGGTTCGGGTCTGGGCTTGAGGAGGCTCAGGCTGCCAGCAAGCAAACAGTCTATAAGGGAGCTGGTAAGGGAGGCTCTTTCTTCAGAGCGGGAGCTTCCCTGCACAGTGTAGGGAGTCGGCCACCCCAGGATGGGTGGCAGGGGGACGCAGGCCCACTCTACGCCACTGTGTTCCCAACCCAGGGCCCTGGCAGGGGCAGGATTAGCTGCCCCTGCATCAGCAGGGATCCAGCCACAACACACCAACTGAGCTGTCCCTGGCCCTTGTCATAATATAATTCCCAATTCTGAACCTTAGCATCCAAAATATGGGTACTAGCATGAATTCCCCTAATTGCCAGCTTAGATCCTGTAGTGCAGCCACCAATCAGGACTTAGAGTAGAGTGCCTGATAAACTCTGGTCTCCCCCAGCACCTTCCCTGGGGACCCCAAGACCCAAATTCCTTGAGTCTCACAACAAAGGGGAATAAATCATTTCCCTTCCCCCTCCTTTCTTCCTCCCAGCTCCTTTCCGCCCTGGGTACACTAGGAGATCACCGTGATTCAAACTCCTTGAATCACCACATAGAGAGGAATGATACGTTCCCCCCTCCTCTTTTCCCTTCACCCAGAGGCAATCCAGATTCAAACTCCGTGAATCTAAAACAAAGAGGGAATTCACTTTTCCCTTCTCCCCTCTGCTCTCTTTCCCTTCTCCCCACCAGTTCCCTGGTGTACACAGACTCAGTTCCTTTGAGCCTTAACTAGGAGAAAAAAATCAGACAGGTCTTAAAGCAAAGCTTTTAATAAAAAGAAAGAAAAACGGTAAAAGTTTGTCTCTGCAATTTAGATGGTAAAAAGTTACAGGGTCGGTCAGCTTATAGAAACTAGAAAGAAGCCTCCCCCCCAGCAAAATACAATTTAAAATACTTCCAGCAAACTACACATTTGCAAATAAAGGAAAACAAATAAAAAGACTGTACCGCCTTTCTACTTTTGTACGCACAAAATTGGAATAGAAGATTAGAGAGCCTGTAGGTATGTGTGGTCACTTCCGGTGAGGAGGGCAAGGCAGGCTAGGCTCCACCCACCAAGGGGAGTGTAGTGGACCCTCACTCTCCTGCTTGGAGGGAGGCTACTCGGCCTCACTACATATGGTATGATCTTTCTAAAAATATTATTGTATAGTGCAGTTCCTTGATGGATACTGCATTTGCCTTGCAATGGGGCTAGAACACATTTCAAGTCTAGAAAATAAACAGTATTGTGTAATTAGAGAGACGGTGGGTACGGTAATATCTTTTATTAGACCAACTTCTCTTGGTGAAAGAGACAAGCTTTTGAACTACACAGAGCTCTTCTTTAGCGGTGACACTCTGAGTACCTTTCCAAGAGCTCTGTATTTTGTTTAATATTGTATACTCCAAGTTTTATCTCCAAGTGCTAATTAATTCTTGATTGAACCATTTCTTGATTAAATCAGAATTATCTATTGTAATCTCTCATTTTAATGTTTTAAAATAATTTTACCTAAATTGTATCCACTCTGACCCATTTTAGTGGGACTTTCTGTAATTGTCTTGGGTTGTGCAGCATTCACAATGTATTTCTAAAGCATGACAGCACTATAGTACTGTACATACCTGTGATGGACGTTATGGAAATGGTACAGATTTTACTTCCTCTCTGGCACAGTCTAGATGGAGAAACAACACTACATATTTTCTGTACAACAGAAATCATAGTTTACAAATCCAGGGCCAATATTTGAAGTTCTTATGCTGAGCCAGATCCTGATTTTAATTACACTGGTTCAAAGCTGGAGAAATTCAAATGCCATTAATGGAGTTACTCTACATTTACACTGATGTTATCAAGATCAGAATCTGGCTCTCAGGCTCAGACCCACGGAGCTACTTAGGTGCCAAAGTTCCAGTTTTAGGCTCCATTGCAATCCACAAAACTGTCAAACCCTATAGGTCACTCAGTGACTAAATTTTCAGGGTAAAAGTTCCATCTGCATCTAAGTTTATTCCTCTGAGCATGCACACTGTGGCCTCCCTCTCGGTGCCAGGATGCGTATCTCTAACCTAAGCCCCAGAGGAATCCATGAGTCAGGGGAAGATAGGTATTTGTTCACCTAACTCACATATGGACCGAAGATGGTCAGCATGCTTGGAGACTACCTACAGACTTGGCCCATTCAAAATAGTGGTGGGGCTGCTGCCATCCACCTTAACTTTTAGCCCAGTAGTTACAGCTCTTATGTGGGCAGGGGTGAAAGTAACTTAAGTCTTACCGGTACAAGGGCCTCAGGCAGAAGGGGTCGGGTCTCGGGTGGAAGGGGCAGGGCTGGGGAGTCAGCCTCCCACAGCCAGCGGTTCAGCGCTGCCTGGCCCTTGCCACCTGGGGCTCCGATGGCGATTTAAAGGGCCAGGGGCTTCGACTGCTACTGCGGTGGCGACTGGGAGCCTTGGCCTTTTTAAATCACCAGGACCTGGGACAGCTGCCCCTTTTGCACCCCCCTCCCCGCCCCGGTAGCCCTGGGAGGGGGCAAAAGAGGCAGCGATGCTAAAGCACTGCCACAGCAGCACTTTAAGGACCCTACCACTCTGGAGGAGAAACGTTTTGCATGGGGGGGTCTCCCACCTATGGGTTGTTCTGATGTGGAGCTCCTTTAATCTCTCCTGTAAAAGTTGTTCCACTGTTGATGAAATAATAAAGAGTCCTTAGGGCAGAGAGAGAGTACATGTGTGAGACTGACTCTGTAATCCAGTGGTTATGGCATCCATCTAGGAGATGCAGGATACCGTCCTGTTGCTGCAGTGACTTTTTAATTATTTTTCTACAGGGGAACAGTTTAGGCAGGGGAGTGAGGGAGCCCTGTGTCAGACTATCCCATTGCTCTGTGCTCCTGAGAGGTCAGAGACTCCTGCTCAGAGTCTTTCTGCACCTGAGGCAGAGGGGGCAATTGAAACTGGGTCTCCCACATCCTGGATGAGTGCACTAACCACCGCACTAAAATTTTAAGGTGGATGGCAGCACCTCCTCTTTCAGCTATTTTGTGTGGAGTGAGACAGGCACCTCACTCATTCTTACAAGAAATGACTTAGGTGCTGAAGCTGCCTGACTCCAGGAGAAGTGTTCGTGTTCTGTATTGCTAGCAGATATAGGTGACTTCCGGCACCCCAGACTTAGGTCTCCATAAGAGTGGTTGGGTTTAGGACATATCCTTCTGATCAGCATCTCCCATTGGCTATCTTACATGGCTCCCCACCTAGCATGCTGGCTTTTAGAATCACATTCTAAGGTGCCTGTCTCTCCCCATTCATTGTACAGCGAGCATAGAGACTTAGCTTGAGCTTTGTGGATTGCAGTGATGGTCTTGTGGTTTTCTAGGAACCTAATTTTTAGGTGCCGCAGTGCTTAACATCACAACACCTAAGTCTCTATAGATCCAGGTCTCATTTCTTACTCAAGGAAGATGGAATAAAGATATCAGAATTTGATCCCAGATGCAGAGTACTGGAAATAAAGGCTATGTCTTCCCTGCAAATAAATAAATACATTTGAGAGTGGAATGACCAATGCATATTAGCTATCTCACTACAAAATCCTAGTGGAGACAAGGTACTCTTATTTTTACCACTAGGTAGGTAGGTGAGGTCAACACTACCCTTGCCTGTGGTTCATATCACCTAGCTGTGAAGCTACAGTGCCTTGACTCCACTAGAATTTAACAATGAGATAGCTAACTCACGTTAGTAATCTCACATTAAAACACACCTTTATTTGACAATGAAGACAAAGCTGAAGCTAAACAAAATTCCACAGCATCTCATAGGAAAATATGACTTCAGTGTGACTCATCTTTCACAAACTTTTAGAAACAGAGGTGAAATGCAAATATTTATAAATCATAATTCCAATTTAGCTTGCAGTATTTAAAAAAAGAAACCTAATGCTATACTTCAGGAATAAAGATTTATGAATATTTTATAAGAAGCCTGGTTAAAAGGGTGCATATATTTATCAGCTGAATCTGAGAGCTAAATACAAAAGCTACAGTTTAGAGATGTCATGTATTTATGACTCTTCCTGATGGATTCGGGGTCCAGAAACCCAATAAATGGAAGATGCTGATTCCTATACATCTTCTTTTATTAAAATGTTTAATGGGCCTGATTCTTATCTCACATCAGTAATTTTAAATCGGTATAATTGTACTGATTTCAAAAGTTGGTACTGTTGTACGCAGAAGGAGAGATTGTTAATATTACTCACTTTACTGATTTCGGAATACATTGAGCCTGGGAGTGTAGTGGTATGGAAACTGTTTGTACAAAATGAGAGAGGAGTTGCAGCACTGCAAGGCATACTTTCTGAGGAGGGCACACAGCAACATTTTGGGTAAACTTTACAAAACCTAAATAGTCTGAGACATGTTTTCATTTAATTAAAAAATGGTCTGCCAGTAACTATTGCAACCTTACTGCAAAGTGTTGCGATGCATATTGTTCAGATAGATGTCTTGACTAACGGCCTGATTCTGCAGTCTTTACTCAAGCACAACACTCATTGACTTACATGTCTGAGATTTTTTTCTGTTGTCTTGCACCTTGTATAGTCATTAACACTTGTGTACAGTGCCTATAAAGCTCTAACAAGTCAAAATGGTAGCATTTTACACACAGTTCGCACAGGTGCAAATATATACACAGGGTGCAAAAGAGTGGAGACTGAGGCCTTAATGTCTGTTGGCTTCAATAGAATTATTCTGGATTTATATAGGTGTCACAGAGCTTAATTTGGCCTACCTTGTATTTCTTGGTCATACATACATCGGCTAAGAAGTTCAGAACCTACAGTGTCACCCACAATTTTTGTGATTCTCTCTCCCCGAATGCTAATTATAATAGCTATGCTAGTCTGTGGAAGATAACTCTGGAGTGACTTAGAAAGGAGATTGAAGACAGAGCCCAAAGGCAGGACCGATTGTTGAAAGACTTTGGGATGTTGGTTTGTGCTGTTGTTGCCCTGAAAGGGATCTGACTTAGATGCTTTCAGCTGAAGTATGAACAGGTGCAGATGGACTGCAGGAAGGGCTGGAGATGAAGATTGTCTACAGCATCATGCCCTGTTGCAAGGGGGTGCTCTGGAGTCATCATATCCTCCTTCCACCACACAGAAGAACCTTTAACATGGATTTGAGGATGCTTTAAGTCTGGGCTAGCTAGCATGGCTGAGGATATGGACTTGAGATTGGAATTTGCTTCAGCCCAGACAGGCAAACTGCCTACTTTGCAGTGAGAATGCAGACCTCTCAATTCCAGGTGCTGTTAGTCTCCAGTCCCATCCCACAATTCTACCTGGGCTGTACTTTCTTGTGGAACTCTTCCTTTCTTCTGCTGTGCATATTAACCCCATGTTTGCCTGCTCCATTTCTGCTGCACTTCCACAGCATTTGAACAGAGATGTCATCTGTGACAAACCGGGACTATATTTATACAGTTTATGAATTTTGGTTAATATTGTGAAGATGGTTTATGAAAAGCAGCTGTATCCTGAGTGCCTATATGTGTGAAGATCTACCAAGTCCTGTAGCAGGTTCACAGCTGACAAATACAAGGGGCTAGTGGTGCTTAGGATTCAATTATACTATTCAGGTGCAAACAACTGGCAACAGCGGGTGAGCTTAAGCCTTGGAAATCCAGTTTAGCTTCCTCTTCTGAAAGAAGGGGAGATAGAAGCAATGAAAACTTACCAGGAGCAGAACAAAGGCAGCCAGGCGACAAAGAGGAGCTTAAATAAGGGAATAGAGGGAGCCAGACAGGAAGAGGACACGTGGGGCAGAAGAAAGCAACAGAAGCTAGGTAAAAGGGAGAGACCACCCATCATGGAACAGCCTCAGGAATGGAACAGCCTGCCTGGACATCTGTGGTCCCTAAGGACACCCAAGGGAAGGCTGAGCTAGAAAGGGAAATATGTGCAGTGTTTGTTTTGTATGATCTGTATTGTCCTGTGCTTTGTATGAAGTAAAGAACGTAAATGTGTTAGACTCTGCAAAGTGTGTGCCCCGAGATAGTCAAACTGTGACAAAAAGTTTCACACCTTTGGGGTAAAGTTCCAGGAGAGGGTGTGTTTAAGTCCAAGGGCATCCTAAAGGTCTCCATTGTGTGGAGAGGGGCTAGGCAACTGTGCAGGGCTCCAACTCTCAGGAGGGAGTGTTAGGCTGCAGGTCTGTACTCCAAGAGTGTGCCTAGGGGTCCTGAGATTGGGGCAGTGGCTGGACTGCATTCATGCTCTGTAGGCCTAAAATAGCTGGGGGAGCAAGGGTCACAGCGTGGATTCCCTTCACAGCAGTCCTAGTCAGTGGCCATGAGGGAACACTTGCTAGGATCTGTGGCACCATCCAAGAAATCCTCCTTTGCTGGCAGTTTGCCGGAAGCTGACACCTGTCTCCTGCTAAAGTTGTGGGGTAGTATCAATAAGAACCATAATTTGGAGAAATGTACCCCACGTGAGATTTTTATGTTTACTAGGCAGGAAAGAAATGGAAAATGGAGAGGCAAAGAAGTCAGTTGGGTGTGCTATGAATCACTTTGTAGTTTGTAAACTGAATTCCTTAATAACATTCTCTTTAAAAGTTCTTGCCAAATGCTGTTTGCTTTCACCTGCGGGACTGCCTGGATTAATAGTGAATAACTCCACTTGGAAGTTGTTTACGTATTGTTCTCATGTCATGGCCACAGACAGCAGCTTCATTCTAGGTGAGAGTGAGTGAGTTTTCACCCTGTGAATGTATTTGTAGAGTGGCCTTATGTAATGCACCGCTAAGAACCACAGGGTATCCCACCAGAAATCCATTCCAGCTCAAGGGCTAGTACAGCCCTGCTGTGGATGTAGTTACATGGGTCTGGCATGGTTAAGGCTTTGCTGTGGGGACATCCCACCCAGCAAGGCTAGCCTGTCTGCAGTGAAAACATACGGCTTTTCTACACTAGGAAATTAACTAGAATTACTATTGTGGGATAGTTATTCTGCAATGGCTATTCTAGAATTGCTGTTGCACTTTAAATTCACACCCTGCTTTAATATTAGAAAACAGGCTGAGGTCTGGTCTGCACTTAAAATTTAGCTTGACAGAGCTGTCAATCAGTGGTATGAAAAAACCACAACCACTGAGTGATGTAGTTATGCCAACCTAATACCCTGTGTAGACAGCTAGGTTGATGGAAGAATGCTTCCTTTGACTTAGCTACCACTGCTTGGGGAGATGGTGTTCCTACATCAATGGAAAAACCCCTTCCATAAGTTTAGGTTGTGTCTACATTATGGGTTTATACCAGCATTGCTACTGTGATGCAGCTATGCCAGTATAGTCTCTGTAGTGTAGACATACTTAGGCAAAATGAAGACCCCACCCTAGGCTCTCTAACAAAAGCCAGTAAGATATATAGTAACTGGGCTCAGACTCACACAGAGAGAGTAGGGCTTTGAAAAAAGAGAGTTTCCCTGAGGGGGGGAAACGTCTAAGGGCTTGTCCACACTACCAAGTTTTGTTGACAAAACTTATGTCGACAGCCAAAAGTCGATAAAACAAAAATTGCCAAAGGGTGTTCACACTTGGTCTCTCTGACAGATCATGTCCACATTGGGGACACCATCATCGACAAGTGAGCAATGCACCACAGGTATGTACCCCAGAGTGCAGTATTATGGAAAGGAAGAGATGATTGCTGCACATCTTGGGATTGTCTCTGAGTTCTCCCACAGCCCTCTCAGCTCCGGAGAGCAGCATCATGAGTAGCTCTGGGAGCTCTCCGTGCTGAGGAATGACAAAGCAGCACTGCAATCTGTGCCCTTCCTCCTGCAGCAGCAGTCTGCATGCCTCTGTGTTCCTAGTGCAGCACAGAATAGGAACATTCCAATGATTTGCTCTTCATTTGTTCCCCAAGTGGAGCAGCACACAGATATTTCCCAGAGCTTTGAAAGGGGAGGGGTGCATGCTTGCAGGGCAGCAGAGATCAAAACACTGAGCAGAGCGTTCAGAGCAGGCATTGTGGGATACTGGCAGAAGACAGTTCTGTTGACAAAACAATCAGCAGTGTCTACACTAGCTCTTTGTCGACAATAAAGGGAGGGGAAAAGACAAAAGTCTCTCGTAGGGGTGGAAGTTTTGTCGCCAAAACTGGGTGTTTTTCATGACAAAAATCTCATTGTAGTTTGTACACTCTTGCTGTTTTGTCCCAAAAGGCAGTTTTTGGTGACAAAACTTGCAAGTGTAGACAAGCCCTAAGAGAAACACTTTCTGGGCTTACTAGAAGAATATGAAGGGCATATTCTGTTCCTGTAACTCAAGAGGGAAACCCATCTACCTTAACTCTTCGTGAAATATAAGGTTAGATGAGTTTAGATGTGTGTCAGCTCTTGTTTTAAATCCCTTTCTCTAAAGCTTTGCTCCATTTCCTAAATAAACCTACTTGTTTTAAGAAGGCTCTTTGCCACTGTATAGCATTAGTGAGAAGCTCCTGAAACACAGGTTCAGTCAAACCCGCATAGTAATAAGCAGTGGGCAGGTACAGAGTGGCATTTCCAGGTCATGGTCTAAGACAGGGAGAATTGTGTACTTCCACCTCCAGACAGGTAAGGACAGCAGACCTAACACCTTAGGGGGTACACTCAGGGAGAGCAGAATGGGAACAGAGGTCTGATCAACTCCGTAATTGTGATGTGTTCTTTATACTTGTATTTATACTACAAATTATTAAATAAACCAGCATTTTTTGTGTGTAGATCTTTATTTGATGTTATCAAGAACTGAAGAAAAGTCTGCCAACACTAATTATAAAAGTCTAAGTATACATAAAAATGTTAATGTCTCTTGGATTTAATAATTGTCTATTCCCCTTTTCTAGTTATTTTCTGCTGGAAAGCTCCCAGGCACCAGAGTTGCTGAGCTGAAGGCGAAGTACACTGCTCTGCATGAGACTGTGATAAGGTACAATACTTGAAGATTTTCAGTATATCAGTTCTTGTTTCATTGTGAATACCTGATTATAGAGATTAGCCATGGCCATAATTCCTTTTTTGGAATTGTTTCATTAACCAAAGCATTACATCAGAGGTCAGCAACCTTTCAGAAGTGGTGTGCTGAGTCTTCATTTATTCACTTTAATTTAAGGTTTTGTGCGCCAGTAATACATTTTAACATTTTTAGAAGATCTCTTTCTATGTCTATAATATATAACTAAACTATTGTTGTATGTAAAGTAAATAAGGTTTTTAAAATGTTTAAGAAGCTTCATTTAAAATTAAATTAAAATGCAGAGCCCCCTGGACTGGTGGCCAGGACCCAGGCAATGTGAGTGCCACTGAAAATCAGCTTGCGTGCCGCCTTCAAAAGTAAAAATCCCCCAGTGCAGAGGCTCTGCACAAGGTCATATACATCGTTCAAGACCTGCTTACAGTCACTGGACT
Organism: Gopherus evgoodei; assembly: GCF_007399415.2. Classification (NCBI taxonomy): domain Eukaryota; kingdom Metazoa; phylum Chordata; order Testudines; family Testudinidae; genus Gopherus; species Gopherus evgoodei. The sequence goes on from NC_044322.1 coordinate 343,185,695, forward strand.
TAAAAGAGAAAGCAGGAAGGCAAGAAAAAACCTAATATGGTTAAATGGCAAGATTTAAGAGGTAATTTTGAGCTAAGCAAATATCTTTCAGAAAATGGAAATCTAAACCTAGTGATGGCAATGGAAGAGCATAAGCTACAGTGGGTAAAATGTAAGGTAAAAATTAAAAGGACTGAGAGCAACTGTGTAGAGCAAATAGCCAAATATATGAAAAACACAGAATAAGAAATTATTTTGGTTTATCAGAAGTAGGAAACCTGAACTAATAGGGTTTAAAGGGCACAATTAAGGAAGATAAGGACATTGAGACTCTAAATCAAGGGTCCCCAATGCGGTCAGACAAAAAGGTTGGGGACCACTGCTCTAAACAGTGTCTTTGTATCAGTTTTCACCTATTTTCACCTTATTTGAGGGTTTATACAGGACTTAAATGATGTCTAGGCCTTGCGTTGACCCTCTGCATAGGAGTGAATTTTACCCAGTGGGAACATTCTCAGTTACATTAGATAGGATTATAAACAAACTGAGCTTCAAAGTGTAAGCCAAACACTGTTAGGTTATTCCATAATTGTCCACTATGGGATTTCTTGTAGCTTCCCTTGAAGCAGAGGGTACAATCTGCTGTTAGGAATAACATATTCCACTAGATTCACCTTTGATTCTGCACTGCAATTCCTATCTTACTATTTTAAAAGTTGTTTCTCTTTGAAAGAGTCCCTTAACTTGAGAGAGACTCCCTGTTCTTAAAATGGGGATTACCCCTGGAACCAAAAATATTTCTTCTCAAAACAGAAAAATCTTCTTAGAAGAGCTAAAATAGGATTCAGGTTGGTATATAGGGCCTTGCACAAGCCCTTTCCACTACACTTGAATTTCACCCTTTAAAAGCTAAAATATAACTCATTTGCACACTAAGGATTTAGTTCCTGTTACAGAGCACGTTCTTAGTTTCTGTTGAAATATGTGGTTTTCATATTTTCTTCTTAGAATAGGAAGTGGTTATCTACCTTGCCGTGCAGTGAATAAACTGAATTTTTCCCCTGTTCCATTTCAGCTGTTTGTGCTATATGACCAGTTTAATGTTTTGCTTTTATACTATTGTCTGTGTAATTTGAAATCCTATGTTTTGGTTGTTTTAATATTTCTATTATGTATCCAGTTGTTTGGTAAGCTTCATTTTGGTATATCAAAATTGTCTGAGCTAAAATTTGGTGTATAAATTCTCCATCTGGGAGATTCCAAATTCCTTTTGCTTTTGAGTTTTTTTTTTTTTGCTGGGGGCGGGAGGCAGGAGGCAGCATTAACTTCTTTTTAATTAACAATGGGCAAATAGTAGTGCTTTGATTGTTTCAGATCTTTTGTGAACCTCAAAACCAATTTTGACTTTTGAATTTGAAATTTTCTATGCTGTTAGTCAAATGTGGCTGAACTGCTTTTAGTATAATGTAAAATTAATTTGGTAAATCTGTTCATATTCAGAAAGCATGAACAATAATTCATATAACAAAGATTTCATGCTGTAAATTGCATAACCTGAAGGTCTCATGATTCATTTATCATTGTAACTATTCCATAATAAGCAATGCATGTTAATAATAGTCTTACTCTTAAACATCAGCTATTCAACTATTACAACAAGCAAAGTGGGCTACATTGCTGGATTTATAACAAGACACCTTGTCACTATATACAGCCAGACGTTAGCAATACAAGCAAAGTTGGGCAATTCATCAGTAATGAAGTCAGGGAGGGTGATGCACACTGAACACCATAATAAACCTGCAGATTAGGATCACTGTCCATCATTTCACTGGCCTTCTAGAAGAAGATTAGGCTGAAGGACAGGCAATAAATAGTGGGGCCAGGATTTCACCTTAGATAAATGAGAGTTTTTCTGCTGACTATAATGGGCCAGGATTTCACCCTAATATCTGTCCTGTATCTTTCTGTTAGTGATCTTTTTGCATCATGCCTGTCACCTCTCCAACAGGGAATGGATAAATGAAAGAATCTCTCTCCTAAGAGCCAAATTCCTTTCCTGTCTTGCAAAAGCTCCAGTAACATGAGATGCCACTTCACTTAACTGTGGGTTGCACATAGGATCATAGCCACTGAAGCTGAGATCTCAAGTAACGAAACCAGTTTAGCTTAACAGTGAAATCTTCGGTGAGCTTAAACACAAAAAGGAAGCTTACAAGAAGTGGAAACTTGGGCAGATGACTAGGGAGGAGTATAAAGATATTACTCGATCATGCAGGGGTGTAATCAAGAAGGTCAGAACACAACTGGAGTTGCAGCTAACAAGAGATGTGAAGGGTAACAGAAGGGTTTCTACAGGTATATTAGTAACAAGAAAAAGGTCAGGGAAAGTGTGGGCCCCTTACTGAATGGGGGAGGCAACATAGTGACAGATGATGTGGAAACAGCTGAAGTACTCAATGCTTTTTTTGCCTCGGTCTTCACAGCCAAGGTCAGCTCCCACACTGCTGTCCTGGGCAATGCAGTATGGGGAGGAGGTGAGCAGCCCAAAATGGTGAAAGAATAGGTTAAGAACTATTTAGAAAAGCTGGACATGCACAAGTCCATGGGTCCAGATCTAATGCATCCGAATTCACCGAGGGTGCTGAGGGAATTGGCTGATGTGATTGCATAGCCATTGGCCATTATCTTTGAAAACTCGTGGCGATTGGGGGAGGTCCCAGATGACTGGAAAAAGGCAAATATAGTGCCTGTCTTTAAAAAAGGGAAGACGAAGAACCCGGGGAACTACAGACTGGTCAGCCTCACTTCAGTCCCTGGAAAAATCACAGAGCAGGTCCTCAAGGAAACCATTTTAAAGCACTTGGAGGAGAGGAAGGTGATCAGGAAAAGTCAGCATGGATTCACCAAGGGCAAGTCATGCTTGATGAACCTGACTGCCTTCTGTGATGAGGTAACTGGCTCTGTGGATATGGGGAAAGCAGTGGATGTGATATATCTTGACTTCAGCAAAGCTTTTGATATGGTCTCCCATAATATTCTTGCTGGCAAGTTTAAAAAAATATGGATTGGATGAATGGACTATAAGATGGATAGAAAGCTGGCTAGATTGTTGGGCTCAGCGGGTAGTGATCAATGGCTCAATGTCTAGTTTGCAGCTGGTATCAAGTGGAGTGCTCCAGAGGTTGGTCCTGGGAACAGTTTTGGTCAACCTTTTTATTAATAACCTGGATAATGGGATGGATTGCACCGTCAGCAAGTTCGCAGATGACACTAAGCTGGGGGGAGAGGTAGATATGCTGGAGGGTAGGGATAGTGTCCAGAGTGACCTAGACAAATTGGAGGATTGGGCTAAAAGAACCGTGATGAGGTTCAACAAGGACAAGTGCAGAGTTCTGCACTTAGGATGGAAGAATCCCAGGTACCCACTATTGGCTGGGGACTGACTGGCTAAGCAGCAGTTCCACCGAAAAGGACTGGGGATTACAGTGAACGAGAAGCTGGATATGAGTCAGCAGTGTGCTCTTGTTGCCAAAAGGCTAACGGCATATTGGGCTGCATTAGTAGAAGCACTGCCAGCAGATTGATGGAAGTGATTATTCCTCTCTATTTGGCACTGGTGAGGCCACATCTGGAGTATTGCGTCTAGTTTTGGGCCCCCCACACACAGAAAGGATGTGGATAAATTGGAGAGAGTGAAGCGGAGGGCAATGAAAATTATCAGGGGGCTGGAGCACATGACTTACAAGGAGAGGCTGAGGGAACTGGGCTTGTTTAGTCTGCAGAAGAGAAGAGTGAGGCGGGATTTGATAGCAGCCTTCAACTACCTGAAGTGAGGTTCAAAGAGGATGAAGTTTGGCTGTTCTCAGTGGTGGCAGATGACAGAACAAGGAGCAATGGTTTCAAGTTGCAGTGAGAGAGGTCTAGGCTGGATATTAGGAAACATTATTTCACTAGGAGGGTGGTGTGACGCTGGAATGGGTTACCTAGGGAAGTGGTGGAATCTCCGTCCTTAGAGGTTTTTAAGGCCTGGCTTGACAGAGCCCTGGCTGAGATGATTTAGTTGGTGTTGGTCCTGCTTTGGATAGGGGGTAGGACTTGATGACCTCCTGACCTCCTCTTCCAACCATCATCTTCTATGATTCTATGAAACAAACCACTAGTTGCTTAAATGCTCCCACAAAAATCAAATTTAAATAAACGTGAATGCCACTCTCACTCCTATTCCACCACAGAGTAAGGCAGCCTATCATATTTTCCCCAGTCTATTTTATAACACTAGTCCCATCCTGTAGTATTCCATTCATCTAGAGTTGTCTATCACATGGACCATGAATATACACCAAGCCCACTGTAACTGAGCCTAGACACAGAGAAAAAGAGAGAGATCCTGATGTTCCTGGCAGGAGCGGGGGCGGTGTCCCATTCTATATTAAAGTTATAGGTCAGCATGTAAGATACAATAATATAATTACAAAATCTCTTTCTCGTGCCTTTTTAATGCATGATCCTAAGTGCTTTTATTTAACACAGTTTACAGGAGTCAGAGATCCAGCTGTTGCAGGATGCCAAACGTTTCACTGTAGAAATAGAACAGCAGCAACAGGCACTGGAAAAAGCTGATCAGTTCCCAGAAGGATTTACCAGTGAAGTCTCCAGGATGAGACAGCAACTTCTTAAATATCAGAATGAATATACTGCTATTAAAGAAAGAGAGTATGAGCTTCAGTACAAATTGAACAGGTAGGTGATGTTCAGGTTCACTTCTGTGCAATTTTTAAATAACTCAACACTAAAGAGATAATAAGCAATATAACCCCATTTCTCCCTGCATTATTTTTCCTCTAAACAGTTATAGTGTTGTCTATTAAACAGTTGCCATGATTTTCCCCAGTGGTGGATGCAATTACTCCTGAATGTAATTTGTATGTCATTTAAAATGTATAGAGTACTTGGAGTCCCTTGAGGTACTGTATAAATATGAGATTAAAATAATAATTGATTTCACTGTGTTCTACAGCCTTTGGTAAAGACTGTTAGTGGAGCGTATTGTCCCATCGTTCTGGTAACCAAACTGGCACCATGATTAGGTTTCACTGGGAGCCTTCTATTTTTTGGGCTGTTTTTAGTACAAATGAAGAAAAATGTATCAGACTCAGCAATTTGGCTTGTGTTGAAATGATGTCATAAATATGTTTGCCTTCAGAACTAACTTTTTTAAACCCCAAAGTTAATAGATATTCAGCCTTCTCTATTAAAGTAATAAAAAGAAAATGTAAGCTGTGTTTATATTTTCTGCAAAAGAAGAGACTAAATATAGTCCTTTGCTGTGGAAAAAGTAAATGCTTGACATTCTCATGAAAGGTTGAGTCTTGTAAGTGCAGCTTGATATTTTAAATAGATGGATTTTGCTGCAAAAAATACTGTCAGTGTTCAAATTATCTTTCCACTTCCATGCAATAGAGAAATGAAGTATAATTGTCATGTAGTATACTTGAAACTTTTATAGTACAATTACAACTGAATGCTATCTCTTTCCAAAAAAAGTATCTGTGTATATATATGTGCTAATGGAATACAACCCATATTCCTTCTTTGAGTAGTTGTCCCTATGGGCACTTCACTTCAGGTGTGCATGCCCGCCTTTGCGCTTTTGATTGGAGATTTTTGGCAGCAGTGTCTGTAGGTCCACACCTGTGCCCTGCACATCCTCATGCTCTGGTCCGAGAGTATATACGGCAGGGTGGACCTCTGCTGCTCAAGTTCCTTCTCAACTGCTTGTGGCCTGAGACACAGCCTTGTGGTGTCCCTTAGTTAGCTTGCTAACTCTTATTTTTTTTCCTTACTCAATTGTATTTCATCTATTTTATTTTTCATCTGTTTTCTTTGCACTCTGTGCATTTGGGGGGGTACCCCTCTATTATTTTTTTCCCAGTAGTGGGGGTTTCTTGCCCACCTTGGATCCCTTTGTTTGGGGCCCTCCACTCTGCCTCAGACCACAGGGTTCAAACCACACCAGACCTGTAAAAGGTCTTTTCTGTTCAGTAATGGATGTTCTTGCTGCCTCTGCTGCCTCAGGGAGCACGCACTCCATCAAACTGTAAGGTCTTCTCTGGCTTCAAGAGCAAATCTAGAAAGCTGAGGGAAGACCGGTTCAAGCATTTCTTGGGGCTTGCTACCATTTCACAGCCCAACTCCTCTCCCACTACTCCTGCCCCTCCCTCCCACATCAGCCTTGAGAGATCCAAATAGGGTGACCAGATGTCCTGATTTCATAGGGACAGTCCCGATTTTTGGGTCTTTTTCTTATATAGGCTCCTATTACCCGCCACCCCCATCCCGATTTTTCACATTTGCTGTCTGGTGACCCTAGATCAGGCCTGCACAATATAGGGCCCGCCGGCCGCATGTGGCCTGCGGAGCCTCACTGTGCGGCCTGCAGGGGGATTCTAAATCACATGGCGCTCTGCGGGCAGTCCAGAGCCCTTTGAATCCCAGCCATGGGGAGCCCAGAGCCCTTTAAATCCCAGCTGCAGCTGGGAGTCAAAGACTTTGGGATGCCCACAGCGGCAAGGAGCCCAGAGCCCTTTAAATCTCAGCCGCAGCCAGCAGGGCTGGCTTTAAGAAGTGCGGGGCCCAATTCAAACATTTTCGGCAGGGCCCCGGCAGGGATGACTAAAATATATATATATATATATATATATAAAGCCTTTCATTCCTTAGCAACTTGTTCCCTATTAAAAAGTTCTGATTCAAGGGCCCAATTCAAACATTTTCGGCAGGGCCCCGGCAGGGATGACTAAAATATATATATGTATATAAAGCCTTTCATTCCTTAGCAACTTGTTCCCTATTAAAAAGTTCTGATTTAAGGGATGTACCACAGTATGTATTTTTTGTACCAATAGGGTTACCATACGTCCGTATTTTCCTCCCGGATGGAGATTTAAGAACCAAAAAGCCTGACATGTCTGGGAAAATACATATGTATGTTAACCCTCCATAAAGTTCTTTTTAAAAAGATGGGCCTGAACTAGAAATAAGCTCTGTTTTACATGTGTGGGTCCCTGCCACTCCCTGGGGTTGTGCTAGGTTGACCAGATGTCCCGATTTTATAGGGACAGTTCCGATTTTTGGGTCTTTTTCTTATGTAGGCCTATTACCCCCCACCCCCGTCCCTGTTTTTCACACTTACCGTCTGGTCACCCTACGCTGTGCACATATGTGGGTTCCAGCTGCTCTCTTCCCCCCTCATTGAAGCAGGTGTGCAGAGTTACTGCCCTGGGAACTGCAGGGCACCAGTGGACATGGGGCTGGCTGGAGGCAGGGCAGGGGCTGACTGGAGGTAGGGTCTGGCTGCAGGCAGGGCAAGGGGTGTGGAGCTGGCTGGAGACAAGTGTGTGTGGGGTGGGCTGGCTGGCTTCAGGCAGGGCCTCAGGGGTGTGTGGCAGGGGCTGGCAGAGCTGGAGACAGATTAGTGCGGGACTGGCTGGCTTCAGGCAAGGGGGTGCGGCAGGGGTTGGCTGGAAATAGGGCAGGGGGTGTGGGGCTGGTCCGGGCAGGGCAGGGGGTGCGGCAGGGGCTGGCTGGAGACGGGATGGCTGCGGGCAGGGGATGTGGGGCTGGCTGGAGACAGGGGCTGGCTGCTGGCAGGGCAGGGGGTGCGGGGCTGGCTAGAGACGGACTGGCTGCGGGCAGGGAGTGCAGGGCTGGCTGCAGACAGGAGCTGGTGCAGGCAGGGCAAGGGGTTTGGGGCTGATGCGGGCAGGGGGGGCAGCAGGGGCTGGCTGCGGGCAGAGGGTGAAGGTACAGGGGGTACAGCCCACCCTGTACAGTGAGTGCCCCCTCCTCCCGCTCCCCCACCAGGGTAGCAGCAGCAGCCTGGGGCTTGGGGGCTATTTAAAGGGTCTGGGGCTCCCCTGCTTCTACCGCTCCGGCCCTTTAAATAGCCGCAGGAGCCCTGGGGAAGTGGTGTGGCTTCAGTGGCTATTTAAAGGGCCAGGGCGGTAGAAGCAACGGGAGCCCTGGACTTTTAAAATAGCCCCCAGAGCACTGCAGCCCTATCCCAGGGCTCCAGCAGTGGGGCTCTGGTGACAATTTAAAAGGCCTGGTCAGTAGAAGCAGGGGAGGTCCCTTTAAATTGCCCCCGTGGAAGCGGGGCCACCCCGGTATAGCGCACCGGCTCTTGCCAGTACAACATATTGGGGCTTGGGTGCGGCACTCTCTTAGGGGCAGAACCCGATTCAGGGGAATTGGTTGAATTGGCCTAAAGCCGGCCCTGGTGGCCGGGATTCAAAGGGCTCTGGGCTGCCCGCAGAGATTCCCAGCCACGGCTGAGATTTAAAGGGCTCAGTGCTCCCCGCCGCTGCGGGCAGCCCAGAGCCCTTTGAATCCCGGCCATGGCTCCAGCGGATGGGCTGGGGCTGGGATTTAAAGGGCTCGGGCTCCCCTCAGCTGCAGGAGCTCTCGGCCCTTTAAATCCCTGCCCCAGCCCTGGAAAGCTCCAGGTTCCCCCAGCCACCGGAGGCCCAGGCCCTTTAATTTGCCCCTGAGGGCTCCCAGCCACCTCTTCAGCTGGGAGCCCCTGGTTGATTTAAAATCAAGTATCACCTCCCCACCCCCAACCTTCCTTTTTGGCCCACAGCTGTTTTGGTGGGGCAGCACTGGGGAAGGACGGTTGAGCGGTGCTGGGGTGGGATGTTTTCGTGGGGCCGGGAGGTGCTGGGGGGGGTGTTTCCGTGGGGTTGGGGGTTTCGGCCCTCAGCTATTTTCTTTGGAGTAATGTGGCCCTCGCCGCTTATAAGTTGTGCAGGCCTGCCCTAGATCCAAATGCCCTGTCAACCACCACATCTCCAACTCTGATGACCAAGTCCCAAGGGTCCGCATTGATACCCCTGAAGGATTCCAAGAAGAGAAGGCACAAATCCTGTGATAGGGAGCCAAAGAGGGAAGGGAAGTTGGGTGGGTCAGTAAAGAGATCTCATGTCCAGATGTGGATACAGCAGAGGCTCCTAACCCCTTCCAGTACCAAGTCTCACCTACTTCAAAAAAAGGCTTCTCCTGCTTCCCGTGTCAAGAAGAGCTGCTTGATACCAGCATTGGTATCCAATTTGAATCCGTCTAGACATAAGGACTCCGTGAAGAAGCAAGCACCAGCTCCTCCAGTACTCCGTATGCTGGCAGGCCAGGAGCTTAGAAAGCCTGTGGATCACCCAGCTACACAATCACCAGGATTGGTAGCTACATCACAACAGACTGTTCAACAGCCCACCTCGCAGGTACAGAGCACATTCCTGTTCTCAAAGGACCTCCTAGTCCTTCAAGAACCTGACTGTCCTCTCCTAGCAGGTACCAAGAGGCATTTCCTGACAGTACCATTAGCCCAGCCAATACCTTCGTGCCTCATGCACATGCATGTCCTACTGTACAGACCCAACGTCTGGTTCCAGTGACACCTTCAGTACTGATGTGACCTCTGGTACCACTGCAGCTCCCCCACCTCCAGAAATGGGGGAGGATACTTCTTCAGATTCTGAGGTTTCTGTTTAGTGTATCATCAATCTCCCATTGAGACCTCCCTCCCTTGAAATCTACTTGGAAGAGGAGCTTCCAGAAACTGGCAGTGATGAACCCATGGCCCACAATCTATACCCTATCCTCCCTCACAGTGGGCTTTTTGAAATCCTTGGGCCAGATATGGTGATCTGTATTATAGAGCTCCCTCCAGCAGGAGGCCCCACTCAAAGGAGTATCCTCTGGTACACCAGGATCCTGCCTCCTGCTCTCCTCACATGACAACACTCTGAGGAACATGATCTGGGAGCTGAGGAAGAAGCACCAACATATAATAAGTCCTCCTTCCCTCTGGATGAGTCAGTGATGCCTCCTCCCCTCTTCTGCACAGATGACTTCAATTTCTTTTAGGACCTTATGAAGAGGATAGCAGAGTCCTTACAAATCCCCTTAAAGGAAGTGCAAGAACCCCAACACAGCCTTGCAGGTATCCTTCACTCCTCTCCTGAAGGCAGGGTTGCCTTGCTAATAAACGATGTCCTGGTAACAGTGGCTGAAACAATTTGGCAGACATCTGCCACCATTCCCTCACCAGCAAGAGGGATGACAAAATTTATTATGTCCCCTTGAGAGACTCAGACTGCTTCTTCTTCCATCCCACATCGAACTCTGTGGTGGGAGATGCAGTAAATGAAAGGACACAGACAATATCGCTCCAAGTCTACCCCTCATGGCAAGAAGCTCAACAGCCTGTACCTGTTAGGTTACAAAAGTTACTCCTCTGCTGCATTTCAGCTTCAGGTAACTATAAAGCATGTATTAATGAATAAATACAACTACTGGGACTTCATTAATTTTATTTATTATTTGCTAGAGGACCTGAAAGAACAGTTCCAAATCATTATTTCTTGATGACCATCTGGCCTTCAGACCTCCGTGCAGGCCTTGTTGGACACAGATGATACAGCCTCTTTCTCTGTGTCAGATGCTGTAGTAATGCGCCATGCTTCTTGGCTGCAATCCTCTGGGCTTCACAGAGTGGTCCAGAACATGGCTGAAGATCATCTTCCTTTTATTGGCCATAAACTCTTCATTCACATCACTCATGAGTCCCCCCACTCACTGAAAGATTTGAGAGCATCCTTCTGCTCCTTGGGCATTGATGCGCCTGACCCAAATGAAATATAGCAGATCACAGCCAGTCCAGAGATCTTGTCCAGCTCAATACCATACATATTAAAAAAAACGGCAAAAATTACCTAGGAAGAAGCTTAGGTACCAGAGGAAAAATCCCTCTTATCATCACCCCACCAACCTTTTCTACAAAGCAGCCCTTTTTGTCATGAGCCTGCAGATCTCAAACATGGATCCATGCGGTTCCCAGTTGACTGATGTCTGCTTGCTACCAACTGACTGGGTGGAGAGACCATGAGACCTAAAGCCACATCAGGGAGGCTTCTCTAGGGCCCCAAAAGGAGGAACACGGGAACCCCTGACTGGTCAGCACTTCCTATTTAAACCCAAAGAGAGGCACAGGAAGTTGTCTGCGCAACTGAATGAATTCCTGGCTGGCTGCTGCATTGGACCCTTCTTTCTCTTCTGGCTCCTGAGTCCGCTTTCCTGACTTGTTCCTGGATCCTGCTTCCCTGTCTTGCTTCTGGTTCCTATTTTCCTCACCTGTTCCTGGTTTCTGCCTTGTTCCGGATCGCTGCCCCTGGTCTCTGACTCAGGTTTTTGCTTTCATCCTTGGCTTGATTCCTGGATCTGATACTTAGTTCAACTTCTGTCTCTGACACTTGGTTTGACTGCGCAAGCCCCAGCCATGACACTTCTGATGGCTTGGTTGAGAGCCACAAATCACTATCCCTGGATAATTTGTTCATAACCCTTTCCCCCTCCGACCTTTTCCCCTATGCAGATCACCTTTCCCATTTCAGATCATCATGGAAGCAGATCATGTTGGACAGATGGATGTTAGAAATCATTGCAGCAGGCTACACTATTTGCCTCATCTCCATCCCCCCCCCACCTTCCACCCCTCTCAATCCCCTTTTGGGGACCCTTCTAATAACTTCCAGTTGTAACAGGAAGTTCCGTCCCTCCTGCTCATGAGGGGGTCTTCATATCTCTGGGTGATATTTTTCTCCTACATATCTTCCCCCTTTACAGAAAACCATTTTTCCATGTCCTACAGAAACAGACCTTGTGTATTTTTTGTTTCTGCTATTTCTTTCACACTTTCTTTTTGTGTGAATTTATATACAGTATCTTGCTTGATTAGAAATACACTTTTCTGGATCAGTCACTCTCTGAGAAATGTACTGTAAATGTTAATCAGAAGCTTATTATCTGTTTATTCAGTGTATAGGGCTAGAGCGGGATCTAAAGTGCCTTATGGGATGAGAGTGAAGAGTCCACACTGATACAAGCTCCTGGAGGCATCATACCTCATTGAGGGAGTATACACATCAGTGTCAGCTAAACCTTTTTCTAGGGGGCAATCTGTGCTTCCCACGCTAACACAGTACTCCAGCTCTGTTCCTCTCCCAGAGCACAAGGGCCAAGATTGTGCCTAGCCTCTAAGCAGAGGTGCAGGAGTGGAAAAGGCTCTTTGTCCTGTCTATATGCCTAGCTTCTTATACCACATTCCTCAGGGTGTGAATGCCTAGGTACCATGTGTGGTTTCTGATGCATACCCAAAGTAGAATTCAAGGCTGTTCTTTATGTAATGTAGACATCGATGCTTACAGGCATACATATCTGCAAGCGTCAGTCTTCAAATATGGGTTTGTGGGTAGAGAGAGAGGGTGTTGTTGTTCAGGAATGAGTGGGATATGCAAACTGGGGCGGGGAGAGATGGTGCAAATTGGGTAATTATGTTCGAGCAGTGAGAAATCAGTGGGGTTGGGTACAGAGGTGAATTAATATGTGAATGAGGGACAGGAGTTAGTGAGCATATATGGGGGAGCAGGAGTAAGTGAGGTTGTGAGTGGAGAAAAGCAGGTAAGGGTTGTAAATGCATGCATGTACACAGAGGGGCAGGATTAACAACTACGGTTTGTGAATGGCTATGGGAATGTGGGGGAGAGTGAGTGGTGTTATGAGTGGCCAGAACAGAGTGATGTGGTGTAGTTAATGAGTGAAAGTTCATATAAACTAGTGTAGGATCAGCATGCATGTTAGCATGTTTAATATGGTTCGTCACAGTCTTTTCAGATGAGTACATGCATTGCCAGTGTCCCGGTACAGTGCTTTAGACCCCTTTTAGTGCATATCAAGTGCACACTTCAAGTGACAGGTTTGGCTTCCATCACTTCTCTGTAGAGTAGAGCCCTGCAATCCAAACTCTTGGACTGGATCTCTGGGTTAAACTTCACACAATCAACTGCGCTTGGCACCTGCAAGAAAACTTCTGATTAAAGTGACTCAAAACAAATATATTGTTTATTCACTTAATGGCATGAAGCAAACAGGGAAAAGGGATAAAACTATACAAGCCCTGTATGCCTGGTTCTTACCTACACTTTATTCTTTCCTTGCAAGTGTTGAGTAAGTTCCACTCAGCCCAATCATCCTTACTACAGGGCTGGGCATGACAGTCAACCCCTCCAGCACACTCTCTCTCTCTTTCTCTCTCTCTCTCTCAGGCTATTTCTACACTGCAATTAGACAACTGCAGCTGGCACATGCCAGCTGATGTGGGCTTTGAGGCTTGAACTGTGGAGCTGTTTAAGTGTGGTATAGATGTTTGGGCATGGGCTGCAGCCTGAGCTCTGGGACCCTCCCACCTTTCAGGGTCCTAGAACCCAGGCTCCAGCATGAGCCGTAACTTCTCTATTGCAATTCAACAGTGTCTTAGCTCAAGCCCTAGGAACTTTAATCAAATGATATTAGATACATTAGATACATTAGAAGCAAGAGGAAGACTAAGGACAGGGTAGGCCCACTGCTCAATGAGGAGGGGGTAACAGTAACGGGAGACTTGGAAATGGCAGAGATGCTTAATGACTTCTTTGTTTCGGTCTTCACTGAGAAATCTGAAGGAATGTCTAGTATAGTGAATGCTTACGGGAAGAGGGTAGGTTTAGAAGAGAAAATAAGGAAAGAGCAAGTAAAAAATCACTTAGAAAAGTTAGATGCCTGCAAGTCACCAGGGCCTGATGAAATGCATCCTAGAATACTCAAGGAGTTAATAGAGGAGGTATCTGAGCCTCTAGCTATTATCTTTGGGAAATCATGGGAGACGAGGGAGATTCCAGAAGACTGGAAGGGGGCAAATATAGTGCCCATCTATAAAAAGGGAAATAAAAACAACCCAGGAAACTACAGACCAGTTAGTTTAACTTCTGTGCCAGGGAAGATAATGGAGCAGGTAATCAAAGAAATCATCTGCAAACACTTGGAAGGTGGTAAGGTGATAGGGAATAGCCAGCATGGATTTGTAAAGAACAAATCATGTCAAACTAATCTGATAGCATTCTTTGATAGGATAACGAGCCTTGTGGATAAGGGAGAAGCGGTGGATGTGATATACCTAGACTTTAGTAAGGCATTTGATACAGTTTCGCATGATATTCTTAAGCTAGGAAAGTACAATTTAGATGGGGCTACTATAAGGTGGGTGCATAACTGGCTGGATAACTGTACTCAGAGAGTAGTTGTTAATGGCTCCCAATCCTGCTGGAAAGGTATAACAAGTGGGGTTCCGCAGGGGTCTGTTTTGGGACCGGTTCTGTTCAATATCTTCATCAACGATTTAGATGTTGGCATAGAAAGTACGCTTATTAAGTTTGCGGACGATACCAAACTGGGAGGGATTGCAACTGCTCTGGAGGACGGGGTCAAAATTCAAAATGATCTGGACAAATTGGAGAAATGGTCTGAGGTAAACAGGATGAAGTTCAATAAAGATAAATGCAAAGTGCTCCACTTAGGAAGGAACAATCAGTTTCACACATACAGAATGGGAATAGACTGTCTAGGAAGGAGTATGGCAGAAAGAGATCTAGGGGTCATAGTGGACCACAAGCTTAATATGAGTCAACAGTGTGATACTGTTGCAAAAAAAGCAAACATGATTCTGGGATGCATTAACAGGTGTGTTGTAAACAAGACACGAGAAGTCATTCTTCCGCTTTACTCTGCGCTGGTTAGGCCTCAACTGGAGTATTGTGTCCAGTTCTGGGCACCGCATTTCAAGAAAGATGTGGAGAAATTGGAGAGGGTCCAGAGAAGAGCAACAAGAATGATTAAAGGTCTTGAGAACATGACCTATGAAGGAAGGCTGAAGGAATTGGGTTTGTTTAGTTTGGAAAAGAGAAGACTGAGAGGGGGCCTGATAGCAGTTTTCAGGTATCTAAAAGGGTGTCATCAGGAGGAGGGAGAAAACTTGTTCACCTTGTCCTCCAATGGTAGAACAAGAAGCAATGGACTTAAACTGCAGCAAGGGAGATTTAGGTTGGACATTAGGAAAAAGTTCCTAACTGTCAGGGTAGTTAAACACTGGAATAGATTGCCTAGGGAAGTTGTGGAATCTCCATCGCTGGAGATATTTAAGAGTAGGTTAGATAAATGTCTATCAGGGATGGTCTAGACAGTATTTGGTCCTGCCATGAGGGCAGGGGACTGGACTCGATGACCTCTCGAGGTCCCTTCCAGTCCTAGAGTCTATGAGTCTATGAGATATTGATGAAATTGACTTTCAGATGTAGGACACAATGTACAAAACCTTACTAAATTAAGGGGAAGGTAATAATGGCCCAAATTTAGTCTTGGCGCAATTCCATGCAAGTCAATGGAGTTGCTTCTGTTTATAGCCAGGGCTGATATGGCCCAATAAACAGTACAGAAAAATTACCAGATGAATAAAGGATCAGGGAAACATTCAGCAAAGGTCAGCCCTAATCTAATGTAATTTTTCCGTCTTGGTATGAGGTTAAGAGTTCCACTTTTGTGGAGTGAAAAATGATAAAAAGTTTCTTTTCTTTCCTAGACCATGACAGAAATAAGAAGTGAAGCTCATATGATACAAATTGCATTTTAAATAGTAATTAATTGAATTGAAAAAGGGAAATGTATGAAATATACAAGATTTATGTGACTATATTTCCTTTTGAAAATAATTTCCATTTCAAGCATAGGGGCTAATTCTACAACCCTTACACTGAGTAACTTCTTAGTCACACAAAGTGCCACTGGAGTCAGCAGGGCTGCTCACAGAAGTACTACTTCATGTGAGACAGGGATACAGAATCAGACCTGGCATTTTGTACAAGTCTGGAAAATTCTTTAACTTCTGGCAATTATTTAAGGATTCACCATTCAGTTTAGTATAACTGATTTAAAGACAAAGAGGTAAGCTTTTCTCTGTACTTTCCTACTACAAACTTTTCATCTGGTGGAGTTCAAGGTAAGGTTGTTAAAGACAGCAAGTAAGCAAGCCTGAACAACTAGTCCCTTGACTGTGTTCTTCAGCATGTGCAAGCTAAGCATATTTTGAAAGCCTTCCAGAAATCTCATGCTGATGTCTTGTCATCTATAATACATTCAAGTTATGGACATAAGGCCTGATCAGGGAGATGCCGAACACCTTCTGTGGACTGTTAAACACTCTCAGCTAAAGTCAGTGGCAACTGAAGTGCTCAGCACCTTGCAGGATTGAATTCAATGGTTTAAAATGTTCTGTTCTGGTTATTGTGTTTATTAACTAAAACAGATTTCTGTTGACAACTACCATTTATATTTCCTAACCACGCTTGACTTTATTTCTGTATTTTAATGGCAGTTTGCAGCTGTAGACATCTCTCAGGGGAAAGTCTGGAACTTATTTCAGTTAAGTGTGTATGTGTGTAACAAACTATATCTACATTAGTTTTGCATGCATTTGTATTCATTGGCATCAAAATGAATAAAGGAGCATGAAAAACAAGTGTCTGCATTCTCAAACACAAGTGCTTAGGCTTAAGGGTTCTGTTCTTTTTTGAATGTGTATGAGTTGTTCCAGTTGCCAAAATGATAGAGTTATAAGCGTGTAAAAATGAAGAACAGATTCAACAAAGGACATTATAGAAAACAGAATTAGAGAGACTGATGCCTAATTCCTTTGTATATTATTAATTTGTGTAGCACCAACAGTATGCTACGTGTTTTACAAACAGTTATGAAAATTAGGACCTGACTCTAACAAATTACAATATACAGAGGCTAATGCTAAATGAGAAGGCTAACATTACAAAGGCTAGAGGGTAAGGCCAAACAATAACTTTTAGAAAAGTAAAGCAATACAGTTTGAGAATAATGAAGCCAGAGAGAAATCTTTGATTTATGCACTTGAAATAAACAGCTAAATCATGAGTGCACATGTAATGTGTATATGAAATTAATATTGTAAATGAAGTATTTTAAGTTTGACTCTACTTCATCTTTGGATTTTAATTTTTTTAAATTTAATATTTTAAATTAAATTTAATATCTCTTCTCTTAATCTTTCTCTTGCCTCTGGACTTGCTTTTTGTGAAACCAATGGGCATACTCAAGAGAATTATAACTTTTGTGTTTGCAACCCTCTGTTGCCACAGAATGTGAGGCATTAAAATCCTTTAACCTTAAGATGACAAAGCTTTTGTTGTGAACTTGCAGTGGTACCACAGGAATCCGTCCTCATGAGAGAAGACTGTGATGAGAAAGGGAAATGGTGCCAACTTCTTTCTCCCCTACAGTTTTAAGATTGTCCTTGTGATCCTCCTGGGGCAATTTTAAAGAAGACACTCCCTGGCCTAGACTGCTAACAAACACTGCAATACCCATTTAATTAGTTTTGGTGGCAGTTAAATATAGGTATGGGTACATTTTCAGAATGGGGATTTCAGTAATGCTGGTGTGATTATGCAAGCCCAAGCAATTCTAGTAGGTATCCACCTAAAGTGCCTCAGGTTTGTAAATTCCCCTTATTAGTTACATATTTAGACAACTCCAATAACTCACTGGCTGTGTATCTGAAAATATTCATTCATTTGTGTTCAAATAGCAAAGTACCCCCAAGGGAAAATTATAGGGTTTGGTTGTGGCATTTGGGCACAGTGCATAGTAAGAGGAACAGTACAGAGCCCCACTACAGAATCTGGGGGGAACACACTGGCTGCTACACCTGTCTACAAGAGGCAAGTCTTACATTCTTCCTACCCCCCTTTGCGGTGCTGTGCATTCCAGGGGAATACAGAAGGAAAAGTCCCTGTGCCACACAAGGGGTAGTGGCAAAGGCTTTCTGCATTGTTTTCACTACACACACTCGCACTGTGCGTGAGCCAAGTATAGTCTGACCCATAATGACTTGTAAAAATAATATTAAATTAGGTCCTAGTTCTTCAAGCTTCACTTGTAATAACAGGAGCAACCATTGAAGACTCAGGATTTAAATACATATTATTATTTTATTTTCTTAAGGTCTGTATCCTGTACTAACTGGTAAGAAAATAATTATAGTAAGAGTTGTAATTTTTTCTATTACAAAGCAATCAACAAAAGATGCCATCTGAAATCTTGTGCTTTTGGCCCCAATTTGTCTTCCTTTCTTTTATTAAATAATCTTACATCTGGATTTGTATATACTAATACAGTCCTGCTAATTCGTCAGGATGTTCTGACTCACTAGTGCAATAGAATGTTATAGCCATAACCATATGTTTCCATTACTTCCATATCTGAAGAGCAATCAGTTGCTGCATATGACTATCCCATAAGAAACTTTTAGAATACATAACTGATTCCATGTCCAGACAGCAGTACCAAGAAGAATTCTAGCTTCTCAAGTAACATAAGATGCTTTATAAATAGAGCAAATTAAGCAGACGGGGGGAATTCAGCAGGCACCAATTGGAACACATAATTCTACATGTTTAGACTGAAAGTTATTCCTGATTTTGATCTCTCTGACCTATAAATTCCCTCTTCTGCAAAAGTGCATGGAGGGGAAGAAGTTCAAGTACAGCATCTGTGAATTCTGTCCCCAAAGTCCTGGGACAAAAAATGCTACAGATGTTAGAGAATCATGGGTATCTGTTCCTCAGAACTTGTGGATCTTAAACAGCCTCACTGAGTGACTCTCCTTCCAAGATCACCTCCACTTCTCCCCAACCCCACCCCTTGGCAGTGCCAATTTCCAAGCTGCCACTGGCTGACAAACCATTGCTGTTCTTGTTGACCACTCTTAGGGAGCAATTGCAGAGTATGTGTCTGCACTAATTGGTAAGAAAAATAGTTACAATAAAAGTTATTTTTTCTCTTACAAAGCCAGCAGCTAAAGATGCCACCTTTTTCTTTATAACAACCTGTTATGTATTTGAAGACTTACCATGTCCCCGCTCAGTCTTCTCTTCTCCAGACTAAACAAACCCATTTTTTCAGTCTTTCCTCATAGGTCATGATTTCTAGACTTTTGAAAAATTAAACGTAGTCCTCTGTGTGGGCTAAGTGAAACAGCAGGATTAAATCAGCTGTTTCTGAGCATTATAACTGGAACAAGAGTAATATACAGACTTTTTCTTTTATCCTCCAAGTGCATATGAGAGAGAGCTTTACATGCAGAGAAGGCTTTAAATGTTCATTTCATAATGATAGCCAGGTCATTTCCTTTTTCAAGGTTTTATGCCACATGTCCCCAACTAAATTTAACAGGTAACACAGGTCACATGGACAGCATTCAGAAACAAGCACTTAATGCCCCACTCCCATGCCTTTTTCATATATGTTTTATTGTCTGATACAAGAACAGTGATCCAGTCAAAGGAAACCTCATGTTTATCCAATGTTTTCCATATTGAAATGAAATTTAATGTGGATAAATGTAAAGTAATGCACACTGGGAAAAATAACCCCAACTATACATACAATATGATGGGGGCTAATTTAGGTACAACTAATCAGGAAAAAGATCTTGGAGTCATTGGAGTCATCATAGATAGTTCTCTGAAGACATCCACACAGCATGTTCACCTCAAACATCTAGACACCATATTTTTGCATGTTTTGTTCTCTGCTCTTTTCAGATTTCCAAGCCTTTGCTTTACGTTTGTGGGATTCTGTTTCCAAATGTTTTATCTCAACTTACCTTATGATTTTTATCTCCTGGTATGTTGCATGTTGAACAAAATAATAAACCTCCACTTTTGTGGAAGATATTTTTGGGATATTGTGCAGATCACTCCCTTGTACTTATGCTTGATATTTTACTCATCATCATCATCATAGCTGTAGACTAAATCCTCTGTGTTTGCAACATAGCACCATGTTTGTACTGTTGCTAAGGAAGGCATCCGAGCTCGTCAAACATAAATATATAATGTATTTTTAATAGTTACATGAATTATGTAACATAATTTCATGTAATGCATGCTACTGTTAAAACGACATTTTTCAAGTAATCAAGTTCAATGCACTTTGTTAAAATCCTGAACACACAGAAAAATCACAGACACTAAAGAAGCCATGGACACAAAGAAAAATGGTATCAGTGACATTTTTTTCCACTGTGACAAACCTGCAGCCTTCAATCATAACATAGGACAACCATTATGAAGATGACCTCAACAGTAGAACATTCACATGGCTGAATAAAAATGACTGGAACCTTAAATCAGTGTCCATGATAGCTAAAACCAGATTCAAGGGTGAAAGTAACATTAAGCACTTACCGGTATGGGGGCCCACCTCCAGGCCCCTGGAAGGGGTGGGGCCTCAGGTGAAAGGGATGGGGTAGGGGGTCGGCCTCCCCCAGCCAGCCCATCTGTGCTGCCTGGCCCGTGCTGCCCAGGGCTCCAGCAGCGATTTAAAGGGCTCGGGGCTCTGGCTGCTGCCATGGTAGCAGCAGCGGCGGCTGGGAGCCCCAAGCCCTTTTAAATTGCTGGCCCCAGGGCAGCTGCCCCTTTTGCCCCCACCCCGTAGGTGGCCGGGGGGTGGCAACAGGGGAAATGACATTAAAGCACTGCCACAGCAGTGCTTTAAGGAGGGTCCTTTAAGTGCTGCCTTGGTAGCGCTTTACCGTCAGCTGGTATGGGCCGGTACTGGCGGCCGCTTCTTACTGGTACACTGTACTGGCCTGCTTTCATCCCTGACCAGATTAAATACAACACTCGTACCCACATTACTTTATGGCTGTGAAACATGAGTACTCAAAAAGCACCTGGAGCAAAAGCTGCAAACATTTGAAAGGAGCTGATTGCACCATATCCGAGGCATGACAAGACTAAATAAACTAAGAAATTATGATATCTGTAGAAGACTGAAAGTACATTGTGTGAGTACAATCATCAAAAGTCTGCCTGGACAGAGAGGACGTGTATGTTCAAGGAGGCAATCATATAACAGTATATAAAACCATCCAGGCAACACCCCAACTGGGTTAAATGGTGGCTCAAAATAGATGTGGTTGAAATCTGTTTATAATCTTGGCCCTACCAATCCTTGGTGTTGGAAAAAGATGATGATAAGCATGCTGATGGTGAAAATAATCTTTATGCTAGAGTGTACAGTTTTTGCATGCACTTGTTAGTAAATGCTCTTCTACAGTTTATCTCCTTCAATATCTGTTTTTTTAAAACCACATGTTTTTCATTTCAGTTTTATTAAAGAGTTCAGAAAGTGCCCTAAGATACGAAAAACATCTCTGAGGTCTTTTTAGGTATCGGTGCTCTAATTCTGTGTTGATATTTGAATTATTCTTTATGCACCAGATTTTGCAGTGAAACTTATACCTATATAATGAAATTTGTTTTTTGCACACTTGTAACATCTAGATCAATGTTATGGTAAGACTGACCTAAATCCAATTTTCAAATGGTATCCAAATTGTCACAGATGTTATTTCACTTCACTTTTTAATGTTGGATAGCATGGACTGTTAACTGTCTCTTTTTATTGCTTTGCATATTGCCAATGTGCTGATCTCTATGACTATTTTTCTGTAGTTTACAAGAAGACAAAAGACTTCTGCAAAGGGAATATGAGAGAATCCCCAAGCAAGGTGTAAGTATGAAATACACCTCACTAAAAAAAGTCATGTTTTGTGTCCTGTTGGATAGCATGTAAAATAAGAAAACTATGCAGCTGAAGATGCTATTTTAAAAACTAAAATAGTAGATTTTTGTAACATCTGGAATATGTGGAAAAATCAAGAGGTGGAATTCAAAGAAAAGGCTGTATTGTGTCATTCACTTTTGAGACCCTCAGGACAAACACTAAATATTTAACTTATAAAGACATTTACGGATAGATGTCCTGAGAGAAACTGTTCAAATTACAATTCTAATAATTCACAGGACAAATATTGAAGTAGTACTTCTGGAGGAATTCTACACCACTGCATGGTCACAGAATTAATGTCATCCACAGGTTGCTTTGCTTCCCTGCAGAAAAATGACTTCTGAGGGGAAGCAAAAGGAAGCTGCAAGAGCAGTCACTCACCCCTCCCCAGCAGCCCAGAGCAGCTGGTGGAGACATAAATCTGTGCAGCGGGGGAGGGATTGTGCATATGTGCAGGGGAGATGTCACTCACTGCTGAGGGGCAGGACTGGGCATGCATGCATGTGTGCAGGTGAGCAAACGAGGTGTAAAGGAGGTGTAAAGGAGACATTGTAAATGACACTAAAGCCTTATAAATGCTTAGGGTGCTTTAGTGATTAGAACTGGTTTAAGTTTTCAGACTGAAAAATTTTCCTTTCAAAATGTGCTCCATGAACTGTTTACTTCTGACCTTTCTGGAGACTGTCAGTAGCCAATACAAATTGTGAGTTTGATACCTCCGCCCTCATTTGCTCTTCAGTTGCCTATGATTGTAATACTGAGCATATGGCTGCATATATTTGTTGACTAATAACTAGAAATAAAGGATCAAACTTAGCTAAATTATTATTAGACAAAGGGGGGTTGAGGATATGCTCCAGTGCTCCCCACTCTCATTCTCCATCCATTGTACTGTAGGTTAAATAAATTCCCAGATTTTTGCAGAATTTTAAAATACTGTGAACATAATTTTGGTGCAGAGTAAAGTAGTAACAAATTATATTTCATATCCTATCCTATAATACATATACCATTCAGAATAACTAATCTTAACCCTTTCTTACAATATTGTTCCCTTTCCCAAAAATATAAAAGAGGTCTATATATCCTGCTTGCTTTTCTGATCATCTTAATCCTCCCACTGTGCTCAGAATTTATTTTTCTTCCATTCAAACAAGACTAGTGGGGTTTGTTTCATGAAATTGCCCATCATCTCATTAAAGGCCTGATTCTGCAATTCTTGCATATTTTGAGTAAAAAACACTCAATAGTTAATAATTGTAAAAAAAGGTAAATAACATTCAGCATGTGAAAGACTACAAATTCAAGATCAGTATTTGGGATAGAGGGATGTACATCTTTTTCTGGTGAAAAATCCAGATGAACATTGCAGATGGTTCCTTCTGGTTCCAGCTGGCTGACCAGGTTAAGAGCAGCAAATCTATTCACTTAGAGGTTCCTGGCACTGCAGATTATTGGAGCTTCTGGTCCTTCAGTTAAAACCAATAGTCTTCTTAGCGTATGCAAAAGGTGATGCAGGTGGTACATAACTAGGCTTCATCACCGAGTTTGGTCGTCTGGCTGGATGATTAGCTTCTTGGTCTGAGTCAGGTACTGATGAGGAGCACGATATAATAACCAACAAGAGCCAGCTGAAGGATTGTAATCATTTTTACTCGAATTTTCTAGACTTTTACTTTTAGTTTGCTACTTTGAATCCAGCCCAGGTTGGTAGTGGCCAAAATTTAGCATCTACTGGCTATTCAGTGGCCTTCTGAAATGAGCATTACAGTTGATGTTAAATTGACTATTGGCACAAAGCCCAAAGTCTGGACAGACATGGAAATTGAACTTCTGCTCTCACTAATACGGTTGTCCTTCCATGTCAGAGTTGAGACATGATGCTGGAGCAGTGTAGGGTAGTTAGCACTGCTGCTGCTTGTTTGAATCTGTTCTATGGGTGAATAGAGGTCTTAAGGGCTATCAAGCCAACCCTTATAAAAGAAGTAAATTATCAGAACAATAGGAAGACCTAAGACGGTATGTATGTATATGAGAAAATATCTTTGAGTAATATTTATTTTAAAATTTAAATTTAACTTACAACAAAATATAAAAGAAAATTTGGTGGAAATATGATGGAACCAAAGAATTTTAGGAGTTTTCGTAATCGTGAAATAGGAAAACTAAACTCATGTGAATATGCAAAAATACCAAAGTAATACACAGTCCATTTAGGCTTCTCAGTCTTTTAAAGAAAAGGTGCAGTTCTCTAACGAAAATCCATAAATTATTAAACAAACAATACAATATTTTTAAAAAATTGTAATCAAGAAATGCACTTTCCCCCAAAACCAATACAAATTTGAGATACCTGATCTTTGACTTTACTTTTAAAGGAGACAGAAAAGAAAATGAAAGTGGTGAAAGAAAACTGTGAAGAGCTCCGTAAAGAAACAATCCAAAGGAGAATGGAAATTAAAGCATTGAAGGAAGATGTGACATCCAAGCAAAGGCTGATGTTAAGAGAACAGAAAGAAGTAGAGGAACTTCTTGAGCAGCAGGATGACTTAAAAGTAACATGAGAATGCGTATGTGTGTGTGTGTGTGTGTGTGCATGCGCACACTCAGGGAAACATATTGAATATTCTGAATACTTCTGCTGTCATTTGAATATGTACTGTCATGACATAGGCATGACATCACAAAATGCAGCATTAGTCAATAACCATGTATCATGTTGCTATACCATTCCCACAAGTAGCTATCGGGGAAATTATAGGCATAAGACTGACAACAAGTAGCTTTCATAATGGTTAGAACTCTTAGGCTAATTTCAGGTATATAGATATTAATGGAAAAGACAGAACACAGTATTCTGTGAATTATAATTAGAGCAGGTCAGGAATTTTCAGTCAGTCTTTTTTGATTAAAAATGTAGTTTCTGCAAAATTTTCTACAGGACATTTTCAATTTTGCTGAAACTTTTTGATTTTTCCATCAGGAAAATATGAAAATGAAATCAATAACTTTCAATAAACACACACACACACACACACACACACACACACACCCGCTTGAGACCTAAGGTAGGTTAAATTCAGAAGACATGGATCGGTGAAAGGTTTGAGGTCAGATATTTCATGAACCAGGATGGCTGGAAATAGGAGCTTAATAGCATTGGAAAAGCAGGGCTTCCAGTCTTTCAGAAGAATACACAGCACTTCCTTCCAGACGTGTCAGATCTTGAAGTATTGGACCTTAACAATGTGAAATTTGTATGTATAGAAAAGATATTTTAGGTCATTTTAGAGTGTTTTGTGGCTTTCTCTGAGCTCTGCAGCTATGCTGGGACCCTGGTAAGCACAGATTTGCACTAAGAATAGGAGCTAGATTTTCTGGTGCTCCTTGTCTCAGAAAATCTAGGCCTATATATTTATAGCATATGTAGATTATTTGTGAGTTTTGCAAATATAATTTTGCATATCTTTGCACTAGTCAGTAATAGCAGCTGTGTTCTTTTTTGGGAGAAACTTGTGTTATTGAAAAACACACATTTCAGTTCTGGGTAATATTAGTAGTTCAAAGAAAATGTTAGTTCTCTGAAATTACGTGAAATTTAGAGCCTGTTGGTCTAACATTTTTGTTTTATTACTAGGATGAGCTAGTCCGCCTTCATGCCATTCCTGTGCAGCTTGGAAAAGAAATGGACAAGATAAAACGCAAAACATTGTATGTTTTTAAATGTACCTAACTAAAATATTTTCATTTTATTTTTATTATTTGTTTTTTCAGTAATATCTTGGTATATAGACAATTAACAAAGTTTAAGTTCTTGATACAAAATTCTGATCAATACAGATACAGTGTATCCATAATCTACTTAATGAGCAGTATCCATGAAACTGAATCAAAAGATATAGCATCAGCAGGGAAACATATTTTAGACTTGAAAAACAACAAACCATTAAAACGTCTATTGATACTGCATATTAAGATGGTTGATATCAGATACTACACAGATCTTACCTGATATTCCACAGATTTTTTTTTCAAATGTGAACAATACTAAAGATCTAAGTTGATGGTGTAATCTAGCACCTAGCACTTTTCAACACACGCCAGTCCTCAGCTGCTGAACATTAGCATAGGACCATTGGCTACAATAGAACTACATCAGTTTTCACCAGCTGAGGATCATGTTATGAAATTATCCTAGCATCTAGATTTTCTGGGAGCAAGTATTTAGTTACAGTGCTCTGATTTTAGTCTTCCTGTACAAATTATTTGATCTAATGCTTTAAATCGGTTAGATAATATCCACTCATCACCTGTTATGTTTTCCTCCTGATTCCTTACAGACTTCTTTTTGCAGCCAGCAGGTTTCTCTGTTTCAACATTGGCTAATTGGTACAGTAAAGAATGAGATATACTGGTCAAGGAAAAGCATACTTGTGTGAAATGCAGCCAATTGCAATTTGGCTACCTGGTCTTAAAACACTTAGTGGCCAAATTGCTGTCCTAAGTGAGCTTTCTTTGTACCTTATTAACCTATTATATTACACTGAAGTTTATTCTATCTCCTGACTGCATCCTCTATCATTAATTATTTTTCTGATGTTACATTTTTGTATATAATTCCTTGCCTCTGCTCAATTTAATTTAAAAAACTATACATCCCTTTTCTTTTTCTTCCTTCTTTGCCTATTTTTCTGTGTCCAGTTATCTAATTTCATTGAACAAAAGCTGATTTCACATGCATATTGCCAAGCTGTACTGTGGCAGAGCTATAGATTTGGGAATGGCTTACTGCAAAAATACACATTTGAACCTAAACTCTAACTTGTACTGTACTGGTGCTGAAGTGAAATCAGAGAGTGGATAGAGCCCAAAAGGGAGAACTGCCCACTGTAACAAGTCATCAGGAGCATGTGATCTAAGTCAATCCTCCAGTCACTTGGCATGCTGTCACCAACAAGCATTAGCTAAGAATACATGATGCCCTAGTTCAGAGGGGCAGCAAAATGTGCTTCAGAATACTATCTCCATAGCCATGAGGACATACAGAACAGTTGTAGCAGAAGAGATGCTGAGCAATAGTTCTGCTTCTGCTCACTACAGCAGGAGTAACAGCATTTGGGCTTTGTTCTATATTTCTAGAGCTGGATCCATTTTTACAGATGTGATATTATACTGTTTTAAAATGTGTTCTCAGAGATGCAGAGAAGAAGAAAAAAATTCTCATTGACCATGTTCAGGAGTTAAATGATGCCCTTAAAAAAGTGGAAAAAAAGAGTGAAGAAGTATTGGAAGAAAAGAAAGATGTAATGAAGGAATTGGATGGAAAACGAGCTTTGCTTGAAAGCAAAGAGCGAGAATTCAACCATTTGACAAAGTTACTAGAAATGAGCAAAGAGAATGAAGCAACAGCCCTGGCAGACAGGTTAGAATAGAAGGCATGAGCTAGTACTCAGAAATGGTATGAGTGAGCACTCATCTATTCTAAATGAATTATTCTTTTCTTGGTTATTGCTTTAAATAGTTTTATTATTGACTTCATAAAATCACACTATTTAACATTACCCTAATTTCATCATGGATTTATATAATTTCTGTTTATTGAGTTACGTTGGTGATCAAAACCTGATGTTATCATACAAGGGAGAAATGCAGTAAGGGTCTGATCGAAACCCCACTGAACTGCATGGGGCAGCTCATTGATTCAGTGGACATTTGGATCAGGCCCTAAATGAGAATCCACAAAACTGAGGCTGATGACTCAATCTTCCACTGTGCCTGAGCAAAGATTGGTTTCAGAGGAGAAGGGTGCTGACAAAGGCCCGCTTGTGGCTCCCTGATTCTTCTGTGTCCTCCAGCAAAGAATTGGGTATAGCAGAGCCTTGCTCTGCCACACCTCCTCTCCTCAATTCACCTCTGCTGACATGATCACCACCTGACTCACCTCCTCCTGACCCCTGACATCCTCCCTCCCCACTTACACTGGGCAGCACAGCTTTGGAGGAAGAGGCGGCAACAGCAGATGCTAAAGCTGGCATGGGAGTGGGGGGGCAGAGCCACCTTTACCAGCTTTACAACAGCCAGAGATTCCCAGTATCACCAAAGAGAAGTGTTCATTTCATGCCTCCCCTAATCATGATGTTATTTAAAAATAGTACATTTGGGATTTTTTTAATTTGCTTTCTGGTTTCTGACCCATTAAGGTTCATGCTGATCATGCTTTCAAGCATTTCTTTGGAACCAGAAGGACTAGCAACCTACTTACTGTTTTTAAGTGAATGCTGAGATTCTCATATAATCACTGGACTCTGAGAGCTGTGACTTGAAGAAGAACACCAAAAATCATGAGAACTGTAATAATATCATGAGAGCTGGGAACAATGGATTTCCCCTACACAGGGAGAAATCCCTAGGGGATTTCTTCGGGTGATTTAAATGAGTACGCAATGCAAAGTGTATTTAGCAGATGAGAGAACCTAGCCTAGGGATTTTCAAAGGAACATAAGGGTGCTAGGCACCCACATCCCATTGAAATCCAACTGGATTTGGGAAGCCAGCTCCTTTAGACTCCCTTATAAATCCCAGCCTCTCCACATCTGGTAACCAATATAAACTGCTATAATGCTTCAGATCTCAGATCTTGGAGTTATTATGCATGAGTCTAGCCAGCTTCAAGTTTCTCCTTTATTTGTGGGCAAGGATGTATACCTGTAATAATAGTCTTGCCTTTAGCAGTAATCCTTCTGCCCTTTCTGTTTGTGTCTCGCATTAACGAAGGCTGGAGGAACTGATAAATGGAAATTTACAAATGAACAAAATTTAGACTTCCTTAGATAATAAAAATACATTTTAATTCTCACTTTAAGAAATATAAATAATTTCTCTCTTATACTATGAGTAATTTTTTAGCATTGTTGAAACAAAGCATGAAACAATGCATGGGGGAGTGTTGCCATTGGCTTCAGTGGAGTCAGGATTTCACCCATTATGTTTTAGGAGAATGGCCATTAATTTGTGACAAGACAGTTTTTTCTATTTTATTTTGCTGCTCAGTTGCAATAATGCTTTTCCAAACTCAATGTAAAGTGGTCATGTTTGTTTGCATACATCTATTGAATAGGTTTTCTCTTTCTGAAATATTCTATATATCTATGTAGGGCTGTTCTGGAAATTGGTTTACGTAACTATCTCTTGGAGAAGCAAAAGCAGCATGATAATCTGATTTATAAACAAAGAGAGAAAGATAGAGATTTGAGAAATTTAAAAAAGATGGAGATGCAATTGAAAATCGCTTATGATTCCTTGGAGCAAATTAAATTACTGCATGAGAGGCTCACATTAGAGGTCTGTATGCAAAACACTGATGACAAGAATTAAAAATATTGCTATAGAAAATAAAATTAAGAAATACTTTTTAAATGGTTGCACAGAAATAAAAATAAGACAAATTTTAAATTTCTATGTACAGAATACAGGGTGTTGCTAACATTTGCATTCAGAGTTCTTGCTTTTTTAGCTCTCATAAGTACTACATCTGTTTGGCTGTATCTGTGTATATGAGTGTTATCTGCAAGGCACCCACAACATGCAAGGCACTTTATAGCCATGAAACAAATATAGTCCCTTTACCTGGAGGACCTTACTAACTAGATAGACAACATATAAATACAATACAGGGAAAGGTTAAGGAGCAACATGAAGCAGTGTGAACAAACAACAAACTATTACACACATCTGGTAGTTCCACCATTTTATTGTAATCTTCACTGAAGAGTAAATGGGATTTGTAGGCTGTTTGAAGAAGTGGATTTTAGAAGGATGGAGGCCTAGCAAATAGAGTCAGGGGTTTAAAGGCATGCCACCTGTTATCCCCACTTATGAGAGGGCAAAATAAGTGAGTGGTTTGCTCAAGACCACAGAAGAAATTAGTGACAGACATGATTAGAACCCAGGATTACATGGCTCCCAGTTCTTTACTTAAATCACTAAAGCACACTTCCCTTTATATTGTGCAGGTTTCTTGTATGTTACAGTAAATCAGATTCTTTCTTTCTTTCTTTGTTTTAACCTGATTCTAGGGAATTGGTACCATTTGATGTTTGGTATTACAAATAAAGTACTCTCCTCTATGTTTCCTTCATTCCCACTCCAATTACATGTCTATTTATTTCCGCCCTCTTTCTGCATTTCCCCAATCCACTGTCTATATGTCTTTCTTTGTCTTCTTTTCACACTCATGCCTTCTGTCACTCTGCCCCTTATAATAAGAACAGTTTAATTTGCCTTGTCTACCAAGCACTTCCTTCTCCTCCTCCAAATCCTTCCTTAAGGAATTCCACTGTTCCCAGGAATCCTCCTGATTCTCTCCTCACTAGTTGTTCCCCAACCCTCCATTTCCTGAACTATTGTTCCGTGCCTTGTGTTGGCTTTGTTTTTCTAGTCTGTTGAAGATTGTAAACCCATCTTTCAAAATTCTAATTCTCCCTTGGCAAGTAATTATTTTTGACAGGATAGTAAAATATCATCTTAGTAAAAGGCTAGTGAGCAGATATGCCAGGCCTGGTACAATTTCATTACAATTGTGCATGGCTGTTGTAAGCTCTTTAGGGCAAAAATTTTTTACTATATGTTTATAAAGCACTGTTTAAATTTATAAAGCTGTAACGAAGTAATTTTACTTTCTCTATACCACTCACCATTGCAAAAACAAAATGGAATTTCCTGCTGATTTCACCTCACTGCTTATTACTCACCCCATGACACAATCCAAGTGGGGAAAAAAATACAAGAAAAGTTGTTGTGTCTTGCATAATCTTTCATTGGAAAACAAAAAGTTTTAGACTCAGCTTATTTGAAATGTTGCTTAATGGGCTGATCAGTCTCCCTCCAGTGATGATAAAGGCATTAACCAGCTGCCTCTTAGTAAGTCCAAGGAAAGGGACCTCTTCTGTGTTGCTCTAGACAAATTTTTCTGAAGAAAGACCTATAACTGACCACTATGGTTCAATGTCAAACTCAAACTGACAAAAATCAGGGACATTCGGAATTAAAAAATTCACCATATCCAGTGAGATCCTCACCCCTGCTCCCTCCCCTTTGTGTCAGGTAACAAGGCTCAAGCAGCGTAAAGGTGCTCTGAAAGTTCAGTTGCAGTGGAAGTCAGCCATAAGAATGCCTCCCAAGGCCCCTCTTTCAAACTCTAGCATAGAGAGTGTTGCTGAGATTCTGGGCAGCATGGCCTGCAGGCCAGTCCCAAGAGACAGCTGTAATTTTGACAGGCCCTGAAAGCTGTCTCAGTTTCTCCAGCCCACAGAACAGCCCACAGAACAGTTCAGGATCAGGGTGCACAATATTGCTAACCTCAAGAGATCAAAAAGTATGAGTAAGATCCGCTCAACAGCTCAAAAATCATGTCAACTCCCTCAAACCATCAAATCATGTGACTCTGGGCAAGTCACTTTGGTCAAATTTTCAAAAGTGGCATCTGATTGTGTCTCTGTTTTTGGGTATCCAACTTGAGACACCTTGAGCCTGATTTTTCAGCTCCCTTTGAATTGAATTGGAATTGTGGGTGCTCAACAAATCTCAAAGTCAGACCAAAGTTGTCTCAAATTGGGCATCCGAAAACTAAGGGTGCCAAAATCAGATGCCACATTTGAAAATGTTGGCCTTCATTTTACTGTGTTTTAATTTCCCTGTCCATAAAATGGTGATAGTATCCACCTTTGTAATACTATTTAAGAACCACAAATGAAGAGTGCTGTGTAAGTGCAAAATAATATTTGTTATTATCTATGTTAGTGTGTAGAATTTTGAATCTTAATATCTGGTTGTATTTTGAAAATGACATCTTGGAGTTCAGTATTTATTTTGGTTATGTGACTTCCAGATCCAGTGTTCTCAGTTTGCAAGTAAAAAAATACTATTTCTAACTGCCAGCATTGCAGACTCAACACAAGCTGTCCCTCTCACATACTACTACTAGCAGAGGTTCTTCAAGACACATTAGTTCCTCTGTTGCACCAGTGTTATCCCATTGTTTCCAAATTATTCCCCAGTGAACCTTTGCAATACAAATGTTTTAATGGAATTACACAGAAATTAAGTTCCAATTAAATTATATCCAATCAGTCTAGGCTTTATTATAATATTTGACTCATTAAACAATTCTGATGATGATGAACAAGATGGAGTATATACTCATTCTGTTATTGGTTTTGGCTTCTTCAAGGCTAACAGGAGTAAAAAGCCCTAACGTTGCATTAAAATCACTAAAAGCAGCAGGGTATGCCTTTCATTATACATAAGGGTTAAATACCGACCCCATTAAGTCAATGGCAAAATTCCCATTGTCTTCAGTGGGGACAGGATTTCACTCAAAAAGCCATCTATGAAGCTAGAAGGTGATATTTTTACAGTCACTTATCAGAATAAAACTATGCTTTATGCTGCAGTAAAACCCTGACTCTCAGGAATGTCAGTACTGAGCCAGGTATGTTGTTGTGAAGTTTGAAAATTTGAGAAAATTACTTTTAATGCTATTATTTATTTATTATTTGTATTACCATAGTGTCGAGCAGCCATGGCAATGGATCAGGACCCCATTGTGCTAGGCATTGTACAAAGACAGAACTAAAAGATGGTCCCTGTCCCAAAGAGCTTACAATCTAACAAGCTGCTTGAAAGATATTATCTATGTTTACATCTTTTCATATCCTTCTCGCACATCATTTGCTTGCTTGATTTGTCTTTGTAGGTAGATGCTATCCCTAAAGATGATGGGACATTGGTGGAAAGAAGAAGAGAACTTCAAAAAGAAGTTGAAATTAATAAGAGAAATCTGGCCCAGGAGGTGAACAGCTCTCCTTCCTTATATTTCTTACTACAGCAACTAGCTTTCAAACTAGACGATAAAAGCACTGTTTGCAGAAAATTTGCCAAGTGTTTCTAGTTGTAGGTGTCCAGTGAGATAATGTGCAATGGAAATGGAATTTGTTTTATTTTAAAACACTGTCAAAGTATTTGTTGTTTTTTTAAAAACATATTTTGCTCTCACTACAATTGGTCACCTATTGGAAGTATGAGAGAGAAATATGCTTCCTAATTAAAATGTTCTCTCCAATATAGGGTCCCATCTACACTACAGCTGGAACTGTGGTGGGTGTAATTGGGTTTGGATATGGCAGCGTGACCTTATTAAAGCAAACACAGTTCAGCATGTCCACAATATAGATTTTTCCCCCTCCACAGTCATGTGAATTGTGTGTGCTTGCCACCAACTGCCACACTGTCAACAGTATTAGTGCATTCTGGGAAAATCTAGGTGGCTGTTTTATAATACCTCAGTTGCTGGTTCAGTCTGAAAGTATTGGTGTGCTAAGCACTATGATGATGACCTCACTAGAAGTGATAGATAGTGTTTTTCAGATAGTGTTCTCATGATGCCCTTCTCTTGTCCGCATAGGATTCTTTCTTTTTATGCCAGTCCCAGTATTCATTAGCATCACTGCTTATTATGGGCATTTTAAGATCTTTTGACAAGCTTGGTTGTTCAAGCTGCTGCATGTTCTGGCCTCCTTATTTTCATGCTCAATAATCTAATGGTGGATACAGGGCTGGCTTTAGGCCTATTCCACCAATTCCCCCGAACTGGGTGTCATGCCTAAGAGGGCCCCGCACCCAGTGAGAATCCCTTCCCTGGCTAGAGGCATCTTTTTAATTTTTGCTCACCTGGCGGTGCTCTGGGTCTTCAGCGGCACTTTGGTGGCGGGTCCTTCGCTCACTCCAGGTCTTCAACAGCACTTTGGCAGCGGGTCCTTCAGTGCTACTGAAGACCTGGAGTGAGTGAAGGACCCGCCGCCAAAGTGCCACCGTAGACTCGGAGCACCGCCCGGTGAGTACAAGCCCCATGTGTTTTTTTACATGTGTTTTTTTTTTCTTTTTCGAAACTATTCGAATAGAGCCCTGCACTTCCTAAAGCTGGCCCTGGGTGGATAGGCCAGTAATGTTGCACTGTGGCAGAACATTTTGCTGTATTATTGTAGGGCTTCATGTTGAGGTTCTGCTAGCAGTAATTTTTTTTTTAACACCCATGTAAACCAAAACCCTTTCATGGACTTTGAATATATAAGCAAAAAGAGCATCTCAGATTTTGGGCCCATCAGCATTGATATTATAGTTCATAAATAATTAATATTAAAGTGAAGTTTGGTTTTACTTTAGAAAATGACAACAGATGTTGAGGCCTATATGTTAGAACAATGTATTGCTGAAGAAGATCAGCTTTTTAAGGAGCAGGAACGCTGCAGAGATGAGTTAGCCAGTCTTGCACGCCTAACTCAGGTCAAGGCTGATGAGAGGGAACAGAAATCTAAGGACTTCTTAAAAGCACAGGTAAAAACTCATGGTTCATCTCACTGGAAAACTGTTCTTGAGTATATTAGATTATATTACTTATCAATAAAATAATCACCAAGCATAATCTCCTGCTTCCACATCCCTTGAGAATTCTGTCATAACATGAGGTTTATATCATGACATTATGTTGTTTTATTGTTACTTTATGATACAATGTAATAGTACATCAAAATGTCATCATGTCACAATGCAATGTGATGCCATGTAATTTCAGGCATCACAAATGGCCTTCAAAACAAGAACAAGTTATAAAATAATGGGACAGAATCTAGATACCTCAGTCTGGAAAATCAGATCACAGAAGTTGCATATCATATTCCACAAAGATATAAGTATCCAAAGAAGACTAGGATCGTCCTTCATTCCAAACACAGGGGACAGTCCAATTTTTCCTGACATATTGTAGAATGTAATTCCTGATGTTACTTCTGGTATAAAAGAGCAAACTAGAACGGAGCATAAGAACAGCCATACTGGGTCAGACCAATGATCCATCTAGCCCAGTATCCTTTCTTCCAATAGTGGTAAATGCCAGGTGCTTCAGA
Source organism: Gopherus evgoodei (assembly GCF_007399415.2). NCBI lineage: Eukaryota > Metazoa > Chordata > Testudines > Testudinidae > Gopherus > Gopherus evgoodei. Next base: position 343,220,221 of record NC_044322.1, read on the forward strand.
AGGAATGAACAGAACAGATAATCATCAAGTGATCCATTCCACATCGCCCATTCCCAGCTTCTGGCAAAGTGAGGCTTTAGACACTTCAGAGCATGGTTTTGAATCCCTGCCCATCCTGGCTCATAGCCATTGATGGACCTATCCTCCTTGAACTTATCTAGTTCTTTTTTGAAGCCTGTGGTAGCAGCAGCAGCGGTCGGGAGCCCAGGGCCCCTTTAAATTGGCCGGATGGGTCACAGGGCTCCTAAGTGTGTGTGGGGTGGACCACTCCAGGCCCCGCGCTTTGCAAGGCCCTGCGGGCTGGCGCGATTGGCTGGCGCAGTCGGTCCCAGAAATGATGGGTCGGTACTGGAAGTGACAGATTCGTCACTTCTGCCCCAGGCCCCATACCCCGCTAGGGATGGCCCTGGGCCTAGAATTGCTGTCAACGGGCCTGCACCATACAAACAGTACCCGGAGTCCCACACTACATCCAGCCAGTCCACCCAACTCCCATCTCGTCATGGACAAGGAAGAAAAGAAAGGCCTTGCAGTGCACCTTAAAAGTTAATAAACTCGAGCGACTGTAGTACTGGAAGTAACTAAGTTCAGAAGGCCCAGGGCTCTAAAGAAGAACCTAGAAATATACCATTCCACGCAGTTGTCCATGATTGTTTGAAAGCCAGGAAAGAGTAGGGACCAATACAAACCCAGAGTAAAGAAGCTTTTCTGTCAAGGGAAGCTAGAGAAGTGCAATTTACTTCCTGCCAGGAGTCCAAGACTCAACTTCAGACATGTCTTTACCAGACAATCACATCATAAAGGAAATGATACGCTGGGGAATGGAAGCAGCAGGCCTCAAGGCAGAAGAGTTGTGAACTGGTTGCCCTGGCCAATTCTTGTGAGAAATGGAAGAGAGAGCAATAGACTTTCTTTCTCCACCTCCTTCCTATAGTTCTTTCTTGTGCTGTCTTCATTGTTCCTTTGCTATCTTTTATTTCTCATCCTTTTTCTGAAAAGACGATGAAGGAAATTTAGGTGCCAAGGTGCTTTAGAAAATCCCAGTGGGTGCCTATCTGCATCTTCGAGTGGCTAACTACCTTTAAGAATGTGTCCCAAGATGACTTCAAGGAAAAGAGAGAATGCTGAGAGATGGAAGTAACTCCATGCTCAGACAAATAGAGGCAAAAAGATTGAGAGATTTAGGGCACTAAATAGCTAAAGAATACAGAGCTCTTTTGCCTCCTTGCTTCCTCACAGGCAGACCTGTAATGATGCAGTATCAGGAATCCTACTGAAATGGGAATTAAAGACCTAATTTGGATAAGATCAAATGGGGCATGTTCGTTCCTAGTACAACCCTACTGACCTCAATGAAAGGATTAATTTTGTCCAGTGATTTACATATTCTCATTATTAACCAATCCTGCAAGGTATTCAGCTTCCCCTGAAAGGTGTTGTGTACCATCAACTCTCATTGAAGCTAGTAGAAATAGAGGATATTCAGCAACTCTTAGGTGTCAGTCAACACTTTGCAAGCTGTAAGCTTTCTCAAAGAAGCCTGATATATTTTAAGATGCAGCATCAAACTATTATCTCAACTGCAGTAATAATAGTTAATGTTGTTGAATGACTTTATGTAGTCAACAGTGTTTTCTGAAATTGTTAGCAATCTTTGAAAGGAAGGTTATTTTTGTCCTTCACGATTACTCTTCCACTAATAATCAAACGACTAAAAGACATCTCTGAGTTTACTGTAGTTAGAACAAAATATGAGTCTTTTTAGAATAATTTTCCTCCCTGCTTCCTTCATACCTATGAAAATTAAGTTTTTGTAACAGTCCTGTGCCATTTAAGATGACATAAACAAGTTTCTTCAATGCAACTTCATATTTGAAATTTCTTTGCAGACCCTGAACTATGAAAAAGGTTTAATGCTATTTATGTTTCAGATAAGGCTCCACAACATTATTAAAGAGATAAAAACAAAGGAACTTGAAATAAGGGAATATAAGAAGAACAAGAAAGAAATCCAAAGGCAGTAAGAGAATTATAACAATACACTAGATGAAATAACACTTTTTCTAAAGCAACAACCCATTTAAATGATTTATATATAAGCATTATAATAACCATTTCCTTAAATACTTGCATTTTTTCAGACTCAAAGGATTTGCTAAAATGTATGACATTATTCGAAATGAGAGAAACAAATGTGTAAACCTGGTGCACACTGCTCGCCAGAAAACAACTGAAATTAAAGAGAAGGTAAAAATGCTAGAGAATGAGATGGAAATTTTAAGGAGCAATGTTATAATTAAAGAAAGGTGAGTGGCAAAGTAAATAATTCCTTTGAATAACAGTCCTGAATTCCTTCAACCTCTGAAGGCTTAGGATATCATTATTTATCAATGGATGGTGTTGTAAAGTGGGACTTGTTCATTATGACGCAAAACTTGGCCCATTCTCCTCAGTCACAGGGATCCCCAGATGCTGGTGTGATTCCATTGTCTGTGGGCAGGAGGCAGGCTCTCAAGAGCCATTCAGGGAGCCTACACTCATTGAGAACTGTGGAACTCTTCTTGTATTTGCAACTCTATACAGGTGGGTTTGAGAGCCAAGCAGGTCAGGAGAGGAGTGGAATAAGGACGTTGGATCTGCCTCTGTACATAATCAATGGCTCTTGCACTCCATAGAGCCAGAGCTACTGTTGCTTTAGTAACTGCACAGGGGTTCCACCCTCTGGGAACAAGATTCGTTCTTACATGGACCTGCCTGGTGCCAGGCTTATTTACTGGGTCTTTGCATGGGAAACAGGATTTAATACCATACTGTCATTGGCCTGCTGCAGTCTACGCAGTTTAGGGAATGAATGTATTGAATGTGTCCACCAAGCAAATAGTTCATCCACAAAATATTTAATACTTTGTACTTCTGTAACAGCATCTACCTCAGTTTTCTTTACAAATATTTAAATAAATCTCATAGCACCTTGTGAAGCAGAGAAGTCTTATTATCCCTATTTCGATGAGGGGAAACTAAGGCAGAGAGGCTTAGTGACATCCTATGTCACAGAGCTACTCAATGACAAAGTGAAGAATAGAATCCAGGAGACCTAACCATGAGATCACACTTCCTCCTGTAAAGCCTCTTGTGTCTGTTAAGATTAATTTCTTTATAGCAGAGATAAATAGGTATTTGAACTAGCAGTGATACTCACTCTAGAAGGAATAAACTAAATCTTATTAGCAATTTAGAAGAATGGACCATGTGGCAACTGAAATCCACTTTATCAGTGAGGGAGCATCATCCAGAGGTTAGAGAATACAGATCTCTAGGAAGTATGAGTTCTAGTTTTTATTCTCACTCTGCCTCTGATTCACTATTTGATCTTACTTTAGCCACTCAACCTCTCTTTACATTAGTTTATTCATCTATAAAGTGAGGATGTTAATACTTTTCTCCCTCATGAGAGTGAGGTGAGGAATGATTAATGTTTGTAAAATGTGGAGATCTTTGAATTAAAGGCACTAGATCAGTGCAAGATATCATTTCAGTATTATTATTTAAATAGAGATAGAGATAGACTTTATGTATATTTAGAAAATTTTGCATAAGTGTTATTTCCTATGACTTTATCTCCTGTGGCATCCTAGGAGGCAGAGAATAGTGTGGCAAGGCACCTTCTCGGTCTCATCAGCCTTTGCTGCTTTTAGCCTTGGTGAGACAGGCTGAGGTAAAACAGTCCCTCTTGGTTTCACAGTGGAAGTCCATTCCTTCTTTCCACCAGTCTATTTAGCCTGTTTTTCTCCCTTATGGGAGGAAATGCAGCCTCTCATCCTGGTGAGGCTCACTGCTCCTAACCTACTGGCAGCAGGATTCCTTCTCTCTCTCTCCCCTTCTCCCAACAGGGGAAGGTTTAAAAAGGTCTTAGGCAGCCCTTAGTTGGAATCAGCTGATCCTAATTGACCTCAGGTAATTCCCTCTCAGCTGATCCTAATTGATTCTGTGGTAACCCCTTCCCAGCTGAACCTGACTGACCTGTAGTTACCCCTCCTCAGTTGATAGGAAGGAGGGCCTTTTAAGCTTCTGGGACTATTTTCTACCCCTCCCCCCCTTGCTGCTGTCTGTCCTGAGTTTATCACAATAGCCATAGTACATAGCCCTTCTCTGTACATGACACACCTCTTATTCTGAGGGGCTGGGGATGAAAGAATTGTAGAGACCTTATCCAGTTCCATACAGAGATGAGAGGCATTCTGCATAAAGGGCATTCTCAGAGTGTTGTTTCCACCCCTTTTAATGCTCCTGTGTACTGCCAGAGAGGTGTAAAGGGCTCTAGTAAAACTGAAGATAAAGGTCAAGTTCTGTTATATTAAGTGAATTGAAATTACAAAAATCTTTCCCTTTTCTCTGTCACTTTTATTAAAGAAAACTGCAGAAAAACCTTCTGAAGCATTCAAATAATATTGCAATTAAAGACAGCATCCAAAGTGATGTCTGCAAAGTTATTGCAACTCTGCAAGAGATGAAGGAAAAGAGAGAGCAACAGTTACTGGATGTCGACAGACTCACCAGTATGCTCACTCACATTGAAGAGGAAATGGTGCAGCTACGCAAAAAATATGAAAGGGCTGTTTTGCGTCGAAATGAGAGGTAAGAAAAAGGGTAATTTGACACCTAAAACACCTTGCGTCACTTCCACGACATTTCACTTATTTTAAATGGTAAACAGCATTTGATGAGAGACACCATTTATTCATAGGATCTAGTTCTGGTGTCCATCTGCAGTTTATTGTTATAGATAGGGTTGCCGATTTTCTACTCATACAAAACCAAACACCCATGCCCCGCCGCTTCTCCAAGCCCCCCCCCCCCTCCATCCCCCCTCTGTCTGTAACTCACTGTCCCCCATCCTCATTCACTTATTCATTTTCACCGGGTTGGGGAGGGTCCCTTTTCGACCAGGTGTTTCGGCTGAAGATACTGTTGTATTTTGCCTATAAATATAAACTGGCCATAGTTTTATGTTTAAATTTTTAAATGAAAAATAGTCCTGTAACAGGCCTACCATTAGCCAAAGTTATTTTTGTTTGTTTCTTTGTATCAATAATATATTTAAAAGTAGAAAACCTTCTAACCAGGAATGCTAGATACCCGGAATTTGGCCTCACTAGAATGGCAATATCTGCATTGCGGGTGAAAAACCTGTGCATTACATTATACAGTTCTTTGGCATTTCTTCATTGGTTACATTGTGCAACCCACAGAATAATATCTATAATAACAACTGCATTGGCTGTTGAATCCCCTGAGAGCTTAATATCATCCTGCCCTGTTTGTTTATAAGTGCACGGATGTGGTATGACAGGGATGGTAAAACTTCAGCCCGGGGGCCACATCCTGCCTTTCAGATGTTTTAATCTGGGTCTCAAACTCCTGCTGAGGAGCTGGGTCCAGGACTTGCCCCGCTCCATGCCATGGCTCCACATGGCTTCCAGAAGCAGCAACATGTCTCCCCTCCAGCTCCTATGTGTAGAGGCAGCCAGGGGCTCAGCACACTGCCCCTGCCCCAAGCACCGCCCCTGCAGCTCCCATTGGACAGGAACCGTGGCCAATGGGAGCTGCAGGGGCAGCCCCTGCGGACGGGGCAGTGGGCGGAACACTCTGGCTGCCCTTACGTGTAGGAGCTGGAGGAGGGACATGCTGCTGCTTCAGGAAGCCGCTTGAGGTAAACACCACCTGGGGCCCACACCTCTGACTCCCTCCTGTGCCCCAACCCCTTGCCCTAGCCCTGATCCTCCTCCTGCCGTCTGAGCCCCTTGGTCCCAGCCCAGAGCACCCTCCTGCACCCCCAACCCCTCATTCCCAGCCTCACCCCAGAGCCTACACCCCCAGCTGGAGTCCTCACACCTCAACCCACTGCTCCAGACCAAAGCCCCTTCCCACACCCTGAATTCCTAATTTCTGGCCCCACCCTAGAGCCCTCAACCCTTCCTTCACCCCAGTCCCCAATTTCATGAGCATTCATGGCCTGCCATACAATTTCCATACCCAGATACGGCCCTTGGGCCAAAAAGTTTGCCCCACCCCATGGTATGAGAAGGCGCAAGAGATGAATATCACTGACCAGATAACTTGTTCTTTAAATAACTTCCATGGAAGGCAATAGAATTGTCAAAAAAGTATGCTGGGAGACCAGCACATAGTTTATGTTTACAGTTCTATGTCCACTAATTCTCACAGATATGAACATTTTTGTCACTGGTTAATAATACTGCAAGGGATTAAATAAGGATTTTGTGAAATCTGTGCACATTTCCAGAGATTATTGCTAGTGCTAAAATCTGCCACTTGCATTCTTGAATGGAACTAACACTGAATGTGAATGGAAAATTTTACAACCTGACTTTAACTTTTCATTTTGGGTCTATTGCAGTGGTGTTTTGCTCATAGAGCGAGAGGAAGAAGTATGTATTTTCTATGAAAAAATAAACATTCAGGAGATGATGAATAGAAATGGCGATATCGAGATACAAGTCATGGATGAAAAGATCAGATTTCTGAACCTGAAGCTAGCTGAGAAAAAGAGACAGATTGAGTTGTCCCTGAAAATACTGCCAATGAAGAATGCCTTGGATGCAGATCTGGTGGTACTTCAGATTCAGGTAGGTAGAATTAGAGAACTAATTTCTGGGAGGGGTTGGTTTTATTTTCATTTTTTTAATACATACATTGTTTCAGTTTGTGCTACTCTGTGTTCTGATAAAAGAAATTAAATCACAGTTGTGGGAATTTAAATTTATTACATACAAAAAGTTACAATGTGAACAGTATGGTTGACACAAACTGACAAAACATTAAGGTACAAATCCAGTAAAGCACTTAAGCATGTGCGTAACTTTAAGAAAGTTAGTAGTCCTATTGACTTCAGTCAACTCACATGATTAAACTTACACACTTGCTGAAGTGGTTGGGGCCTAAGATAAAAATAATGTTGCTTTAAACATCAGCATGGTTATACTGTAGAATAGGCATAAGGCATCATGTACAAACAGGCATCATCTGAAATTAGTCAAAAATGTATTGGCTGTGTCTTTCTTCAGCCTGTCCACTTTGCAAAATAGTAGCTCAATTCACTGAAAATACTTGACCTTAAACCTACTCTGGAGACTATGCTGCCTACTATGATATAATGCATGTACATGTTCTTCCATACCAAAAACAGTGAGTGTTTTAGCTCTCATTACAAAATGACATTGAACAATTAACAAGCTGTTGTGTTCATCATTGTTGTGGATATTCTTCCTTTGCTTTCTGAAATGGCTCATTTACTTCTGACCTTATCTCCAGATGGTAATCTTTTCCATATGTATTCTGTTTGCTTCTGTACAGAATTGTAATTTGTGGTGTATCAGTGCTGTTAGTAGTTGCATAGACTAGAGATTGTGACTCATAAGATAGCACTGCACTATTCTATTACCTCTGCTCTTTCAGGAAAATTGCTTGTATAGCTAAGAGAATACAGTTTTGTACAGAGTTTTTCATAAAACTGTACCCCAACGAACTTTATAGGGGTACTGTAATTAATTGAGTTATAGAGTTATATAATGAATAAAGGGAGTAAGAAACTATGGAAATGAGCCAGAAGAAATAAAGGGTTTTCAGCTGAGATTTGAAATGATATGGTGAGTCAGTCAGGCATGTGCAGTGACAAAACATAGAGGTGTTGTTTCCTGAACTGAAGCAAAGTCAGTTGTGAAACTTTGGGTTGATACTGTAGCAGAAATTGTAAACATCCTGTAGCTTCTCCTTCATGGTGATTCTTATCAAGCATAAAGGTTTATGTAAAGGGAGACTATTGCTGGGGGTTTTTGGGGAGGGGTTAGTTTCTCGTGTAAAATAAAATCAGAAAGCAGTGAAGCATAGTGAGCATGATATTAATGACAGGGTACATTCCAGAAATTTTCCCAAGTGGGAGATTGTTCCAGTGACCAATGGCAAATAATGAGTCATCAGAATTTTAAAAGCAAGAGGTCATGCCTCAATTTTGTTCTTACTGTACACCAGTTGATCCAACTCTCTCATTACTTCTGCCACTTTCTGATGTCCCAGTTAGCTCTTCTGGAGTCAACACTCCTCATCTGGGATGGACAACAGGCACTGTCTCTGGTGAGACACATTCTGTTTGTTTTGTTGTACCTCCTAGATATGGATGAAAACTATAGCCTGTAATCCAAACTCAGAATTTTGGGGTGGGTTGCTGAATTTGAATCTCTGGACTTGATTTGAATCTGTTTCTGGGGCTTTGGTCCCTGGTTGGGTTCAAACTCATAAATGTTCTAGTATGTGCTTCCAGTTCAGATGTACCAAGTGTCTTTCAAGAACAGTCATTTGCACAAGATATTGACCCAATGTAGTGGATCCAAATCTGACCCTTAATATTGATTCAGCCTTGAATCCAATCAGTGACACCAAACCAAATTCAGTCCCCGAGCCAGTCCCTTGTCTCTGGGAAAAATGGTTTTATGGTTAATGCACTAGACTGGGCTTTAGGAGCTCTGCCACAGACTTCCTATGTGACTTTGGACAAATCACTTAGGCCCAGATCCTACAAGGTATTTATTTATTTATTTCAGTGGAAGTTAGGAGCCTAAATACCATTGAAGATCTTAGCCTTAATCTCTCTGTGCCTCAGTGCCCTATCTGTAAGATAGGAATAGCAACATGTCCTTTCTCCCACCCTTTGTCTGTCTTGTCTGTTTAAACTGTAAATTTTTCGAGATAGGCTCCATCTCTCACAAGCACGAGACCCTGATTTCTGGTGGGGGCTAAATGCTTCTATAATACAAATAATATTAAGTATCTGTTTTCTGTGTTCATTTCTCTGTTTTTTTTCTTTCTTCTGTTGCCTGTGATCTTTTCTTCCCCTTTTCTGCTTCCTCTTCTCCCTTCTTTCTACTTCTCAACCTTTGCTATCCACTTTTTATTCCAACTCTTTACTATTCTCCCAGGCTTGACTGCCATCTTTTCCTCCTCTCCTCACCCCTGCCACTCTTACCACATGAATCTCTAGCATTAGAGTTCAGTAGGTTCTAATGTCTAATACCAGATGAGCTACTAGCAATAGAGATCAGAAACTAGCAGCATGTCAAGTGTTAGGCATCTAATGCTAGAAATGCTTAGAAGTTCATGTGTCTGACGCAAAAAACTCTGTCTGTCTGTGAGACTCCACCCCAGGCTGCCCCAAGGTATAAATACCATACAACCTTTAATTGGAACTGCATATCCAGGGCCTGGTTCTGCAGGCTGAAGTGAGCCATGAGCCCTAATTCATCTTTATGCATCAATGAGAAATATTTGGCATTAAATGGTAATTGGTCCAAAGTGCAGACCTACTGAGCCACTTAGTGCTTAAGCAAAAACAACGAGGCGTCCTTGTGGCACCTTAGAGACTAACACATTTATTTGGGAATAAGCTTTCATGGGCTGGAACCCACTTCATCAGATGCATGGAGTGGAAAATACAGTAGAGAAGTATCAATACACAGCATATGAAAAGATGGAAGTTGCTTTACCAACTTGGGGGCGGGGGGAGGTCAGTGATAATGAGCCAATTCAATTAAGGTGGAAGTGGGCTATTCTCAACAGTTGACAAGAAGGGAGGAAAAATCACTTTTGAAGTGCTAATGAGTTCAATGTAATCAAGGTGACCCATTTCAAAGGGCTGATAAGAAGGTGTGAGTATCAGCAGGGGGAATTTAGTTTTTGTAGTGACCCATCCAATCCCAGTCTTTATTCAGGCCTAATTTGATGGTGTCCAGTTTGCAAATTAATTCCAGTTCTGCAGTTTCTCATTGAAGTCTGTTTTAAAGATTTTTTATTGAAGAATTGTGAGTTTTTTAAGCCTGTTACTGAGTGTCCAGGGAGACTGAAGTGTCCTCCTACTGGATTTTGAATGTTATAATTCTTGATGTCAGATTTGTGTCCATTTATTCTTTTGCACAGAGACTGTCCGGTTTGGCCAATGTACTCTGAAACCTGTCACTTAGTGCTTAAGGAGACAGCTTTCACTCCTAAGCCAGCAAAGAGGGACTAACCAGTGAGAGGTATAGGTGTTAACCTCAGAATTTATCCAGTGTCCTGATGGGGTGAAAATCTATGGCCTGTTTTATGCGGGAGGCCAGAACAGATCATCAGAATGGTCCTTTCTGGTGTTAAAATATAAAATCTATGAAACGAGAAACAGTTTTACCCACAGCTGACTCTGACATATAAGGCGAGTGAAGAAAATAAATAAATAAAGATTATAGTCAAACAGTTATGCAAAAACATTAGCATGGTTATTTACATGCATGCCATTTATTTTTTGTACCCTTGGGTTGAGTACCTTCATATATAGCTATATGTATTCTCTTGCACCTGTGAAAATGAAAACTTTGCATTGATACTGTTTAAGCTGCTTATTATTTTTATTTTGAATACATTATAAAACCTTTTTCTTGTTACATTTAAACGCATACTTAAGAATCTGGGAGGTTTGCACTTCAAAAACACCCATAAGTCTATATTTTAGTTTAGTGGGAAACTTTCTAAATGTGTCTGTTCTGAGTTGGTAGGTGTGTCCTGTGACAAAAACATAATTTATAGAGTAGAGACCCAATCCTGCAAACTCTTTCTTGAGTGGGCACTCTCTGCTCACATGACTAGTCTCATCAATATCAATAAGGATTGTGTAGATGAGTAGGTTTATAGGACTGAGACCCAGATGTGAAATACAACTGGAACTGTACCTACATCCTGTTATTTATCATAGACTTGTTTTTAAATTCTTTTTTGCAAAACTCAGTGTATTGTTGTGCTCATGTTTCTAGTTAACTATCGTCAAAAAATATTTCTCAATCCCCCTGTGGTCCAACCCAAGTGACACATATTTGAAACCAAAACATGATTGGACAAATGGAGGGACAGCAATCTTACATTTTGACTTGTTTGTCTACTGGCTAGTTCCCTTTTTTAAAAGTTTTCAAGCCTTTTTAATGTTCTTTTCTGTGATGCTACTTCTTGGAACAGGAAGAGATAGATGCTGCCTTTTTGCAAGAAAAAAGTGCTTAAACTGAATGTTCTGGCGACTTTCCATTATCATAGCGAAAAAACAACAAGGAGTCGGGTGACACCTTAAAGATTTACACATTTATGCATCTGAAGAAGTGGATTTTTTTACCCATGAAAGCTTATGCTCAAATAAATGTGTTAGTCTTTAAGGTGCCACCATACACCTCGTTGTTTTTGTGGATACAGGCTAACACCGCTACCCCTCTGATACTTGATATCATTATCATAGCATCACATCTATCAGCTCTCACAGATCTGTGTTTGCATTTCTACATATCAAAAAACACATGGCCAGCACTGAACCTCCAGTGAACCTATCCCTGTGGTTAGGCCTAAATATTTCTTCATTTATGGTAAACCATTGTGGCTGAAAGAGCCAAAGACAGCTATCTCCCTAGTAATTTTTCACCTAAGAGTATGTGGATCGTCTTTAGACATAATTATTTGAATTATGTTTATGTTAGTGCTGAAAGATTAATAGCCCAACAGATTAACCTGTGATAGATTACTGTAGATATACCAAATATGGCATGTTGCAAAAATGGACTAACACTGTATTGCCAATCCTGCAAGTTCAAACATCAAGAGGTAGACTAAAAAGAATCAAGAGAGTGGCTTAAAAATCATGAGATTTACAAAAATTAATCACCTGTCTTTTTTGTCTGTGATCTGCTTTTTTAAAACTCTCATCAGGAGCCCCCTGCAGCCCCCTACCCCATGTGCATGTGCATGCCAGATGGAAAAGTTAACCTGAAGAGTACACAAAATGCACACAAAAATTGGCATGCGACCATCTACCTATTGTCTCTCTGAATTTGTATGAGGGATGTGTTCTACCCAGCATCCTCCTCTCATAATCCCACAGAAATCTCTTTAGGCAGACTCCTCAGCTCCCACGGATACCAGTGCCAGATCCCTTCCTATTTCTTTCAGCTTTTCCCCTACACTGAACTCTACCTTCTGCTGGACTTTACTCCTGTTCCCTAATCATATGTCCCTGCTGCCGGGTCCCCTCTTTGTCCCTTGTCACTGTCTTGTGTCCCCTGTCAACACCCTCCCCCCAGCCCCGGCCTGTGTCACTTGTCCTGGCCTGTGTTTCAGCTAGCAACTTTTATTGCCTTCCATTACCATAGAATCTGAATGCCTTCCAATATTCAAAAATTGAGCTCACAGGGGCTCTGCTCAATGTTTAGCAGAACTTGGTGAGTTTACAGGGTTTTGTTTCTTTATGTGCGCGCGTGTAACTTATTGACTGGGAAGCTAAGCCGAAGAAATGAGATGTTGGAGTCTATGTTGTCCCTCTTGGCCAGGAGCCCAACAATGTTCAAGGAGCTAAAGATATGACCTGCTGTACAACTTGTCAGCATTAATAGCAACATCACTAGCGTCAGTGTCTCATTTTTATTTTTGCTCTTCAACTTTTTTTTTGCCTCTTTGCTTTCTGGATATTTTCTGTTACTAGGTCTCCACAAGTACAGCCTCTCAGGCATTTTCCCTCTCTGCTCTGAGTAATGCAGGTGCCACTAGCAGACAACAAGCAGCAGGGGCCAGAAGAAGAAGCTGATCTCAGCAACATGGCTGTGAATCCTTGGCCTCAGGAGTGGCACATAGACTTGCTTTGTTGTATTTTGTATTGTCTATGACTAGTCCCTAGTCTCACTACTGGCACAGGCCATGGAGAACAAGGTAGTTGGTCTCAGACACAGGGCTGTTGAGCTAATCCTCATCTTCTGGGTACAGAGTGACTAATGCACTGAAAATACAGTGTATTCGCATGATTCGAAAAATGGTTTGGGGATAAAGAGGGAAATGAAACCCCCATTTTCTGGTGAAGGGATGAGAGTTTACATCTTTCCAGGGTTTGCCTGAGAGCCATGGTGTCCTCTCCTAAAGAAAATTCTCACTCTAGTAATCCCACAGCAGCCTCCCCTTCTACCTTCTTTCCATCCACTATGCTCTTAAGGGATGTGTTATCGAGCCCTCGGCCACTCCAAGCAGGAAAACTTGCCTTCCCTCCAATCGCCCCAGCTAGCTGGACTACGTGTCAAAGGAGGCAGCCTTTTTCCAACCCTCCTGATGAGTACACTAGAGATGCAGGAGTATCTCATCACTCAAATGGCTGGTGTCATGCACTCTGATATTCCAGAGGCATGCTTTACCAATAGAAAAATCCCAGGTCACTTTGTTGTGTGTGAGGAAGGCCTCAGATGAACAAGTGTTTGAAGATGGGTTTGAAATGGGAATCGCTGTTGGGGTGGCCTGTGTTTAATCTGCGATAAAACACAAATAAGGCTAATAGTGCCCTGCCAATCTATCCTATACCCACTCATTAACTTCAGTAGGGTTCTTAGTGTATAAATCAGACAAAATTGGACCAAAGCATCACTCAGTGTAATTCCTGAGATGAGACCATTTAATCTTTCTCATCTGTGATTGGCTATTTCGTTTATCATGTATCAATACTAACTTACTTGTTTACTCACCAAACTGATTGTTTTAAACCACCCCAAACCTGGCAGTTATATATTCTTGTTTGGTAGTATTCTCAGTGCAAGGACAGAATTAAAAGTCTGGAGAAACACTTCGCTGATCCTGAGGGGAAGAACAGAAAGCGAGTCCTGAAAGGGAAGGACCCATCACTACCTGAACTGTTCAAAAAGATTGAAGAGGTACCACACGTCTGATAGAATTTATCACAATACATGGCTGGATTACCCTAGAACTGTGGTTCTCAACCCGCAGCCCATGTGACATCATCTGGGCCATATATATATATATATATATATATATATATATATATACACACTTTGTGTAGATGCAGCCCACATATAACAGAGAGAGCTGCATATACAGCCCACAATGGTGAATAAATTGAGAACCATTGCCCTTGACAATGCAAACAGTCTTTTCTTTCATTTCTTATGAAACTTCTACATGGAGTTAAAAAAAAATCTTTGAGCTGGGCTTGTGGGCGCTGCAGCACAGCACACAGATGTGAAAGCTGTGAGGAGCAGCTCTGCATAGGAGCACAGTCAGGGCAGAACACAGCGGCATTAATGTGAGTCCACGTGTCCAGTATTGCCAACCCCAAACACTCTAAATCCTAAATCAGGTCTCCAATAACAAAAAAAAAAAAAAGAAGTGGCTTAAAACGCATAAGACTTTTTTATAAAAATGTATATTTTGAAATTTTTTTAGTTGCTTTCTGGTTTTTGAGCCTTCAGAACTTACGTTTTTCAGATTTCTCTCTACAACCACAAGGAGCTAGAAAGTTCCTTTTGTTTTAAATAAAAGCAATAATACAGAAACTAAATTAACTCCAAGTCTCAGCACAGAGCTTGAGCTGTAGTCTTGGTCATTCAGGAAAGGATTCATTTTGAAGTGATTATTTATGCTGTTACTATTTATTTACACAATTTGAAAAAGCTGTCAAGTCTGTACAAATACATCTATTGCAAAGTGATTGTGAGCACCATTGTGTATGGGTTTGTTCTCATTATAGTTAGAAATACAGCTGGTACAAAAGGAGGAGAAATTGTTGGAGATGGACTTTATTTATGAGCATGTTTCCCGGCTAACCGATAGACTCCGTACCAAGACAGAGAATGGGAAGGAAGACACGCTGATATTAGCAAAACGGGTAAGTATCAGGTCAAACTCTTTGTGTCCAGGAATCCCGTATGTAACTAAAACTGCTGATGTACTTTATTTGTGGAAGTAAGAACTAGGATGACTTTTATACAAACTTTTACTGTACTTACAATGATTCATGGGACATTACAGGCAACTATTTACAGTTGCTGCATATAGCTGTCTGCAGATGACAGCTACAGTTGTAAATAAGTGAAATACTGTGTATTTACTTGAAGTCTCTGAAAGCTGTGCTGTGATCATTTTCTTTACCTTCTATTTATGTGTACAATGAATTATTTCTGAGGTTGGGAGCTTAATAGCTAAGCAAAATGTTGAAGGTAGTTTCCTTTTTGAATGAATGCTCCAACCAATCGTTTCAAACAACTATATGGACCTGCTCAATAACAGGAAAAACACAGGCAGGCTCGATACTCTGTAATCTGAAAGGAGACATCGGTACATTGAGCCAGGTTTTTCTTACACACTAAGGCTGAGATAACCACACACCTGTGCATTAAAGAAAATTCTCAAATCAATCATTTTTTCTTATGTTTATCACATTTATTTCCACCTGCCTCATAGAGCTAATATTTTGAAAAGATAAAGGAGGCTCTTAGAAAAGAAAACCCAAATTAAGAGGTTTGTTAATGAAAAAGAACTGTCAGAAGAGAGACACTGATAACAAGTGAGGTGAAAAGACTCAACCAAAGACAGAAGAAAACTGAAGGGAAAGAAGAAAATCTGGCCCAGTCTTGTTTTCTTTCCAGGTATTAGAGTTGGAGCTTGAACAGATCCAGATAAATAAGAACAGACCACTACAGCAACAAACATGTTTAAGTTGTTTTCTACAGGGACATTTAACATGGCTGCTGCTAACCTATGTTTGTTTAAAGTGTGGTTCTACTCTGAGAAGTGACTGTAGAAAAGGATATTGTGTATAAAAACGGCATTGAGTTTTTTCCTCTTTCAGTAATTCTCTGTCACATATGGTCACTTAAAAGTGAACAGATGCTGTTTCTAACCACCATACCTGCTGGGAGTCAAGTTGGGGTTCGTTCTTGTGCATCATCACCAGCAAGAGCCTAACTGACTTGCAGAAATGTTACCTTTGTACAACCCCATTGTCTCGACATTATACCTCCAGTTGCCTTCGCTGGGCTCATGCAAGCATAAGTGAATACAATTTGGTATACAATGCTGTTCACTCTGCATAGTATGGAACAGCTTCCAGGATGAAATCCTGCACTATGAAGTTAAAAAGTTTTTCTATTGACTTCAGTGGAGCCAGGATTTCATCCCAGGCCTGCCTTTTTAATAGCTGGGTTGGTTCTGCCACACCAACAGGAGTAAAACAGTGAGTACAGTGTTTTCTACTGAAAGCCAGTTGGTATGGCTCTAAATGGACACAAGGAACAGACTGGGTGACTAGGAATGTGACATTTATTTTTAAATGTAGAACCATGCTTTTAAAAATAGACAGTTAAGGTGAACTTTTTCTCCATCCAGTACCGAACCCCTAGTCTATATTTTTATGCTCTCTGGGGACAATGACAGTTTCACAAAAATTCTACATTATTTTCTTGGCCCATCAGCTGGACACACAAATTTTCAGGGGGATTTCATGGGTCCCTTATGTGAAAACTTTTCCAAGACTTTTTCTGCCCCCCACACTTCTGTATATTATATTTGCAAATGTGTAAACAACAAATAAATATTAGACTTTTAAATGCATGTGTAACTGAACACAATGTGCATGTAAATTCACAAGTAAGTGGGTCATTATTTGTACACACACAAATGTGAACATTAGTTTTTAAAAGACTAGACCAAAATAACAGTATGGCTTAGCAGTACTAACACTGAAAGTGATAACTAATAGGGTTAATGGAGATAGTTTTCCTTTCCAATTCAACGGAAAAAGAAATAGAGGACGAACAACATGTGCATTAGCTCATGTATTATATTTATCTGACTTTACTGGCTTTTGAAATGATGAATATGTATTGTACAAATAAAAGCACTATATCATCATCCAGAAAGTCAAATAGATTTTCTGTATTTCTTACTATAAGCTGCTTTGATGAAAAAGTTTTCCATTAATTCTCTGAAAATACAGGTCCTGAAAGCAAGATTGGTTCTCAAGTGTGTATGTGAAGAGAAGACCTGGTTAAAGTTGCATTAATGTTATTGATTCCAGATGAATGAACTACAGCAGAAAATAAAAGAGAAAACCCAAAAGCTGATGGCTCTTATTGCAGAGTTATCCATGAAGCAAGCAATTACCATTAAACTGCAACAGGAAATGAGGGACAAAGAACAATTTTTGCTGACTGTTTCATCAAGGATAGAGAGAGGTCTCCCTCCTCCTAAAGAAACAGAGACTGAGTGGCTAAAGGTCTTGCGCAATGAGGAGATGCATAAAGCGGCAGCTGAAGCCAGAGAAAAGGTAGGCTTTTGTCATATGGTGCAATTTGAGATTCATTCACATTGTTCCAGTTGATTTTTTTTTTTAAAGGGCTTTGCTGTGTGGCTTTTTATTGGCCATCTCCCACCCTCCATAGTTTGGGGGAGGGGAGTCTTCTTGAAGAATAGGGCAAAACTGACCTATGCTTGTGGAAGAGCTTATTGCCAAGCTGCTTTGTGGAGAGTCACAACAGAAGTCCTGCATACTGTATATAATGAAGATTCACCAATTGGTTAGCTGGTGTCTAGTGCTAAAAGGAAGCTGTATGTGGCAGTTTAAACATTGTAATTATTTTGATGGTGGCAAGATAGAGGAGCCCAGATCTTTTTAGATAATATACTGCGGATTCAGTTTCAGAATAATAGCGCAAAGGAAGAAACTAACCCAGTCTTTTTTCTTAGGAGCTTGTAGATGCTAGACTGGCAGAGACAACGGGAGATTAGATTGCTAGATGGCAGTGGGCAGGAAGAGCACATGGGAAAATGTTGCAAGTTCCTTAATGGGCAGCTTGCCTCCTTAAAACCAATTGGGACAACCAGTGATCTGTAGAGGAAGAGTTCACACTAAGTAGGGGCAGTATTATAAAAAGATGTCCTGTTTGTATGAGGTTCCCTCAACCTCTGGCTCACCAGGCAGGGCCAAAGCACAATTTCAGTAGAGTATTTACAGCACTCGCCTCCCTAAGGGCTGGATGAAGGCAGGCCATGGGCTCTCCACCTCTCTCTGGCAAAAGCTTCCTGAGCAAGAAGGAGCGTGCACAGTGCACCCATTTAAAGAATATGCTGCCTTGAGGCCAAGGAAGGATTCCCCAACAAAACTGCTTTGGAATTAGACACTTCTGTGGAGTTAGCAGTTTCCCCCATGTTATGACAGCCACTTCAATATTCTGTACTTCAGTTTCCTCATTTGTAAAAATGGGGATATTAGTACAGTAGTATTCTTTGTAAAGCGCTTTGATCTATGGCTGAGAAGTGGTAAATGGAGTTCCAAGTACTGTCTTCACCATGACTTGTGCAACGGTCTGTCAGTGTTCTAGCAGATTAAAAATGTGTTTCTTCACAGCGTGCTGCAGAAGAGGAACAGTATGCCTCGCCAAACAGTATCTATACAACAGCGGAGCAGCGCCCCAATGCATACATCCCAGACGATGAAAATGTTCTCCCTTTGCCACGTCCCTATGGTGCTTTGGCTCCTTTCAAACCAACTGAACCTGGTTCAAATATGAGACACATAAGAAAACCTATTGTAAAGCCAATTGAAATCTGAACAAGTGATCCTGTTCCATCTAAATCATAAGTCCAGTAGTAGCAATTGAATATGCAAAGCCAACAGCTCAATATTGTAAATGTTTTTAAATGTTTGCTAGCAGTTTGCCAAAATATTCACACTGTAAACAAAGTATTTTTAAAGCAGACAGTATAGCTAAATAGTCCCTGCAGCTAATGGGGGTTCAGTATGCAAAACATAGCAGTGTTTTGAAATGTTAAGAGGAGTGAACAATCATCAAAATTGGTTTTTAACTTGTTAATAAATGCTTATAAAGTACAAACAGGTACAATAAACAAGAAGATTTTGTAGCTTTTTTTAATATTAATGTAATTGAACGATGACCTTATTCATTATACAAATAAATCAATATGGGGAACAGTTTGGACTGAAGATAATTGCCAGGCATGTCTGTTTAAATAAAAAAATGCCCTTTCTCTCACTACAGACCAGTGAGAAAGCTAATCCTCCTTTATTACTGATGGCAACGGCAGTAGAGGGAACAAGTCCCATTATTGAGAAGGTGCAAGAGGGGAAGAAGGGATGAATGCTCTTGCATACTGAGAAGTAAAGTGTAAGAAGGGCCCTGTTTCTGGGAGCTGAATCTCTCTCATTCAATACCAAAAAATAGGTACACAAGTTTGGGACCATACTCCCCTCTTTGAAACTATGCTGAGAAAGGATAACAAAAGTAGTTATACAGAGAGCTAGAGAAACATCCTGGAATTAAAAAGAAAAAAAAAAAAATCAAATTCATTCTAGTTTCTACTTCTGAAACTTGGGCACACTTTTTTACCCAGTAAATGGAAGTATATCTGTTCCATGCTAATTCAGCATGTCTGAAGTTCACAAATTTTCCCTGTTTGGTACCGAAGCACTACTTTTTTAAATCGCTGTTATAGCTCACAGCTAAAAAAATAAATGGGTTAGGTCAGTTCTGCATAAATATAGCTGGGAACTGAAGGGAAAAAAATCTGTAGCAATTTTAAAAAAATCTAACACTTGATCTAAAAACATTAAAAGTCATAGGGGCAGAATTAAATACAGTTCATCAAAGCCACTGTAAAGATAAGCTTCCAAAGAAGCTTTCTTCTCCTGCTGTATTGTACAGTACATCATAAACATCAGGAAAGGTTCTTATACACATTACAGAGAATAAATATATTAAAACCCGACTCCAAAAGCATGGGGGCAGTACTGTAAAGAGATGTACCGTCTGTATGAGGAATTTATACATCTTTATTAATACATTATATACAAAGAGTTACTCCGCATTTGTTGCCTCTAGCCTATACTACGCAATCTCAAAGAAATCCTTTATACATCAGTGCAATGACAGCTGCCAATTTCTCATTATTTCACCATGTAATTGATCTGTTCTTTTTTAAGAATGTCTTGCCTGTAAGAGTAGTATTAGAATAAAAATAAAATTCTAAAGAAACTTTTCCCACCATATTCTGAAACTTTCTACACCTACTCCTGTTCAGCCATTCCATAGTGTAAAACTGAATAATAAAAACTTATTTAGCTGGAGAGCAGGGTCTGCATCAGCTCCAATCCTTCATCCTACTTGTATTTACTAGCAAGTCTGCAATTTCAGTCTAGTCCCTCCTCAATACATACATAAGTAGAGTGGAGCATATATTATTTTGGGCAGCCTTTTACTAGTTAATGGTTGCAACTGAAAACTGGGAGCCTTTAATAGGACATTTGTTTTATAAATATTAACAATTTTTGAGAAGTATTAAACCCTGGAATTTTAGTTGCAAATATGCTTGTTGAAATGGTGATATATGTAGCAAGACTGACATGCTTTTTGAAGTAACCCAATATATTTTAGCAGTACTACAGGCCCAAAAGCATCATGGTGTGTTTCAGTGCTGTTTCCTCTACAAATTTTGCATTCACATTGTCTTCTTCCTCAAATGGATTCAGACCTGGAAAAGTACATTGAGAACATCAGCATTTACACAATGAATGTTCTTCTGCAGCAATACTTTCAATCCCCAGGACACCATGACCAACATTTTCAATCTGGGGTATCCAAAGTTAGGATTAAAATGTATTTTCATAGATGTGGAGCCCTCCTCCTGCAGTTTTCATTGATTTCACTTGGATGCTCAGCATCTCTGAAATTCAAGCCCTCAGTTCTAAAAAGTTTTGACCCCTAGTTTTGACCCCTAGTTTTGGCCCCTAGTTTTTTTCATAAAGACAAAAATATTTCTTGTAAGGACCCAGGGTTCTTAAGCAAGATTCACCAAGGTTCTTAAGCATTATAATGCCTCACTATTAGGCATGCTGCCGACTACTGGAATTCTCAGCTCCAAGTTTGTGCCCCAGCTCCTCATTCAGTACATGGAAAGAGTTCAATGCCAAAGAAAGAGATTCTCAGAATCCAGCATGCGGAGTAGGGAGCCACCTAAGGAAGCAGGGAGAGAAATGCAGAGAAAAAGGGGTGGGGGCTTAGGGCCCGGATCCACAAATGCACTTTGGCACCTGACTCCCATTGATCTCGGCTTTACACACCTGACTGATGAGCCATAGGGGGAGGTTTCCCTCCATTTAGGTATCTCAGCTGCGAACCCTTTCTTGGAATTAGGTGCCTAAATCAGGTCAGCCGTTTCTTGCTACCTCACTATACCTAGTACTTAGGGTATTCACCTACGATGTAGGAGACCTGGGTTCAACTTCCTGCTCCAAAGCAGGCAGAGCAGGGATTTGAATCTGGGTCCCCCACATCCCAGATAAGTGCCCCAATCACTAGGCTATTAGGCATTCTGGGGTGGACCTCTCTCCATCTCTCCTCTGAGAGGTAGTCCACTTGGTATAAATATTTAAATATTCACTGGGCAGAGAGAGAAAGAGTGACTCCACAGCCTTGTGATTAGGGCACTTGCCTAGGATGTGGGAGAGTTAGGTTAAAGGCCCTGCTCCAATAATATTTATTTATACAAAAATGAAACAGCTCCAAATAAGAGTGAGAGAGACCCATCCCAGAATCCCTTATAACCTGGTGGTTGGGACTTACCTGGCATGTAGGAAAACTGGGTTCAGATCCCAGCTCCAAATCTAACAGAGCAAGAATCCGAATCTGGAACACCCCTGAAAAATTCCCAACCTGCCTGCCCCTGGCTGTCTTTTGTGTGTGCCTGACCCTAGAGGTGCACTCTGAGCACCTGACCCGGGCTGCACCGGAAAGGTAGGCAGGAAAACACCTTGTCTGAGAATCCTGCTGGGGCTTTGGTTTGAGCATAGGCTTCAAGCAGCTCATTGGCTGTTGGGCAGCATCAGAACTTAGGTGGTTTTGAGCATGCCCACGCATAGAATTTAGGTACCTATGGGGATTTAATCACCTACAAGGTTAGGTGACAGCTGAGAAGTGATTTTGCACATGTGAATGGAGCCAAAATGTTGGGCTTAAGTGACAACTACCTCTCTAGATGCCCAAGTACCTTTGTGAATCTAGCCCATAAGGTCTGATTCAGAGTCCACTGAAGCTAATGGGAGCCTTACTATTGACTTCTATGGGGCTTTTTTTTTTAAACAGACTCATAAAACCTTTAAAGTCTGTATCAATATAGTATCAGGTTATATGATTGAATCTGTCAGCCACTTTTATCTCAGGACATTAGTCAAATCCTGAAAATTTTACACAGACAAAACTCTTAAATCACTGGAAGTTTTGCTTCAGTGTAAATTGAAGAAGGATTTCTAGAAAGTGGCCCTGGTATTGTCAGTTTCATAATACTGTTACATGAAATCCAAAGCAATGTAATTTAGGGGGGAAACTGTCATAGTAATTGTGGATTTGATTAACATTTAACCTTGGCTACTTTCCAGATTGTAGCAGACTATGCTGACCCCTTTCAAAGCTGTCAGCACAAGTCAGCTTTTTACTGGGACATAAACAGAACATATCCCACAGGGAGAAGACTCACAGACTTTGCAAGATGCACTGAAGACTTTTCTATTAATTTTATGTTAGAGGCACTCAGTTGACAATACAAATGGGCACCAGTACAAAACCTTAAAATAGATTAAACAGTCAATGGGATTTAATCTCCTAAGTGCCTAAATCTTTTTAAATTATATTTAGGATCCTAAATCTGCTAGGCATTGCAACACTGAGTGCAGCAATGCCTGAATACCTTCAAAAATCTGGGCCTAGGAAGGCTAGGAATTTAGGATGGTTATGATTCCCAGAAGGGAACCATGAGACAGAAATGCCAGAACTATATAAAAAACTGACTCAGAAATGGGGAGACCTACAAGGGAGTAGGTGGTGAGATGTGGAGAGGGGTTTTCACTAAGGAAGCTACGGAAGCAGTGAGCCAAGGAGGGGCAAACGAACAGATAGGTGCTCTGGAAAGAGGTAAGTGGTTCAAAGCCTGAAGAGACAGTGAAAAGAAGGAAATAAGCTAGGACAATACAGAGTTGGTATAGGCTGGAGGCTCAGTGTTGATACCACTCTTTAAAAAATACTAAGTTGGAGTTTCCAACAAAGTGGGAGGAAGTCCCCTATCAATTAAAACACCATAGCTGATGCCTATGGAGAAAGGGCCCTTGCTTGAGCCTGGAGAAGGCAAATTATTGCATTTTAGCTTGACAAGAAGAAACAGAAAGCTGCAGCCTGGGGAGGTGAATAAACTATTTAGCCCTTGGCGGGCTAAATAAACTATTTAGGACTATTTAGGACCATGTTGTTTTTAAACGTTTTGGTTGCCCCCAAAAGGAGAGAACTCTTATTGAGGTTTGGCCAGAGAGCTAAACCCCAAATTGCCCATTGGTTAGGGAGAAACCACCCACCACTGGCTGAATAAGGGGAAACAGAGTAGTGATAGAAAGGTAAGAAGCCCATTACACACACATGTAATTCTTATAGAAAGGTTAATATACCCATAGGTAGGTAACTACTACTGAAAGACTGTCAGGCATTCTGTATACATCCCTTCTAAAACCAAATCTTGCATGTGTGGTTTTTAATAACGTATTGCTAACCCACATGCCCCAAATGGGTTTGTCACTTTGTTTTTATGTAAAGCTCTTACCCTTTAAACAATAACTGAGCTTACAGTTATACCTGAAACAGGAAGAAATCATTCCAGCCTCACTCTTTTGGTTTACTTCAGCCACAGCACTCTGGCTTTCCACTATACCCACTGGCGCCCTTTTGAGAGAAATTCGAGCAGGAACCCTTTGAGGGGCTGAGGATGTTCACAGCCATGGTGGGAACTTCAGCTCTACACTACTGCTTTTTGTAAGCCTGTTCTACACATAAACCCCAAACTCCATTTCTCTGCGCGTGCACAGCTTCCATTAGTGGAAATGGGAGCTACAGGCCCAATCCTGCATCTATGGAAATCAATGGTATTTGGCCACAGTCTTTCATAGGGACAGGATAAAACCCTATGTGCACATCTAGGGACACAGAGACAGCTCATTAAAGGAACAAAGTACAGAAGGAGCCCACTTCTCTATGGTCCTTAGGGACTACTGTTATAAACATGCTGAATAATAATAAATAATAATATTACCTTGATCCTCTGCCTCTGCCAGCATATCAACTAAGTAGTTAAGTGGCAGAAACTCTACATGGACGGACAGTCTGTCCCCCACTGGTCTGTTATGCTGTAAAGGAAAAACACTTTATATTACTTCACAAAAGTGGTAAAGTAGCTACTTAAGTACGGAGTTAAAAGTGGCTAACAGTCCAAATGATAAGAGTATACTTTGGGCTCAAGACTATCAAAGCTAAAAGATTAAAAAACAAGCAATTGCCACCACCAAACTCTTACCTGTCTGTTCCTAAGTTTATCAAGCAAAAGTTTAACGGAGTTCCTTGCAATAAAATTAGAGTTGACAGGATGATTCCACAGCTGACTGACCTTGTGACCAATTGCCTATTAAGCAAAAAAAAAAACATAAAATAGATGCAATGCAATAGTGAATCTATTGCCTTTACGTGGCAGTTTCTGTCACAATAGGTCTCACTACTTAATGACTCAGCATCAGAGTCAGAGTACACTTAGAATCATTCCATTCTCCTTCCCAACAGTGCCCAATGGCTAACAGCTCATTATAGATTCCAGACTGAGAGCTGTGCCTCAACTGACTAAACCATTCCTAGAACAAAATACAGAAGACAAAGAAAGCTTTGACATTTTTTTTTAAATGCAGCCAAGTAAATAAATGCTTTTTACAGAAAAATTCCATTGGTACTTTCAGTGATTGGAAACACACAACAGTCCACATATTCAAGTCAGCAGGACAGATGAAGTTCACCCTAGAGGATGTAAGGAACTAGCCAAAGCAATCTCTGAATCATTAATGATTATCTTCGAGAACTCAAGGTCCCAGAAGCTAGAAAACAATAAGCATAGTACCATTTCCAAAAAGGTGGGGAAAGGAAGTCACACAGAATCAGACCAGTCAGCCTAATTTTGATATCCAGAAAGATACTGGAACAAACTATAAAATAATCAATTTGTTCAAACCTGGAGGATAATAAGGTGATAGCTAACATTGGTTTGGCATGATTTGTTCTGGACAAATCCAGCTAATTTGACACGGTAACCAGGCTAATGGACAGGCAGAAAGCAGTAGACATCATATATCTGGACTCTAGTAAGGCTTTTGACACTGTCCCACATGACATTCTTGTGAGCAAACTAGGGAAATATGCTCTAGATGAAATTACTATAAGGTGGCAGCACAACTGGTTGAAAGATCATACTCAAAAAGTAGTTATCAATGGTTCACTGTCAAACTGGGAGGATATATCAAATAGTGTCCTGCCGGGGTCTGTCTGGGATCTGGTACTATTCAGTATTTTCACTGATGACTTGCATGATAGAGTGGAGAATATAAATTTGGAGACAACGCTAAGCGGGAAGAGGTGCAAGCACTTTTGAGGACAGGATTTGAATTCAGAATGATCTGGATAAACTGGATAATTGGTCTGAAACAAACGAGACGAAAATCAATTAGGACAAGTGCGAAGGACTACCCTTAGAAAGGAAAAATCAGTGCACAAATACAAAATGGGAAATAACTGGGTAAGCAGCATTACTGCTGAAAATAGTGGGGGTTATATTGGATCACAAACTGAATACAAGTCAACAGTGTGACGCTGTGACAAAAAGGCAAACATCATTATGCGACATATTAACAGGAGTGTCATAGGTAAGAGATTAGAGGTAACTGTTCTACTCTGCTAGATACTGGTGAGACTTCAGCTGGAGTACTGTGTCCAGTTTAGGGGACCACATTAAGGAAGATGAGAGTTCTTTTTGCTTCCTGTAACAAGAAGAATCTAGTGTGGTAAGAAACCTCATCAATTTATAATTGGGTAAAACCAGACCTACGGACTTAGATTGAAATGGTAATTATATATGCAAAACCTAACCACAGTATGCATTATAACGTGACATCAGAAAAGCTTGTACTGCCCTGCACCATATATATTTTTAACAAGTAGTGAAGTTGGACAAGAGTAGGAAACTCCATGAATTAAAGAGAAATGCTTATTAATCCCAGTTTTAACATGGATCACCAATATGAAATATAAAGAGAGCTAAAAAAGCCCTCTTTCCTCAATGTGATAATCACCCCCCTCCCAATCACTGTTAAACTTAAAGAAAATGTGTATGTAGCTAAAGCCTTGAAGATACACAAGGTGAACTTCATCCCTGTTCAGTGGACCAGCATGCACTATTTGATTCCTTGGTAAGCCATCTTACGATGATTTACATGGGACTTAAGTCTTGAGTTCAGATCAATTTCATAACAACTGGATCCAAAACTTTAGAAACACCCCATGCAGTTACCTCAGGAAGCCTTGTAAAGATACTAAATTTCAGCTTTTCATTCTTCTCAGTGTTGTCCAGATCTACAAATTACAGAGAGAAATAAATAACTGACCAGGACTTCAGGGCTATGACTTCTTAAATTAACTCAATAGCAAAATACACATTAACTTATATTACACACATACAAACACCCCTCACCCTTTGAGATAACAGATTTGAATGTAATTTTTCAGACCTATTGGGAACAATTAGAATTTGAAGCATGACCTTCCAAAAGCATAACAATTGTTTCCCAACCCTGGCAATAACAAAAAATGGTGTACAGCACAAATCTGTACCTATTTTCTTTTATCCACTGGGTAAGGATTGTGTTACAGGTTTGATTACAGTAGCATAACTGCTTTAGTTAGGTTACAGTATGGGTACAGTAAAACCTTGAAGTTACAAACAGCAGAGTTACAAACTGACCAGTCAACCACACACTTCATTTGGAACTGGAAGTACACAATCAGGCAGCAGCAGCAGAGGAAAAAAAGAAAGCAAATACAGTACAGTACTGCGTTAAATGTAAACTATTAAAAATAAAGGGAATGCAGCATTTTTCTTCTGCACAATAAAGTTTCAAAACTGTATTAAGTCAATGTTCAGCTGTAAACTTTTGAAAGAACCACCATAGCGTTTTGTTCAGAGCTGCAAACATTTCAGCATTACGAACAACCTCCATTCCCAAAGTGTCTGTAACTCTGAGGTTCTACTGTATTGCTGTATTCCAATAACTGATTCAAATAAACTGAGTTATGCTAACTGCTCCTTTTGAGCTAAACGGGCAATGAACATAGCTGTGGTCATTCTATGGTTTATGAAGCCACAAGCTAGTTTTATGAAGATGTTGGCTTTATGATGACTGCATAAAGTTGGTCCTATGCCAAGAAACACAAAATAGGATAATCTGGCTGTAAATTTGGGCAATAATTCAAGAACATAATGATTGGCGTATATGAGAAGTGATTGTGCAAAACATGATTTTCATATGCTGCTTTGCACACTATTTCTTTTTAAATGTTCACAAAACATAGCTGAAAGAACGGGTGAGTTTCTTAGTCTACTTACAAGAAAGCCTAGTGAAAATAACCACAAATGGAGGCGTAATAGCATATTTTAAAAGTTCTTTAAAGCATGATTGTCTTAAACTCCTGAGTTTTTCTCTTTTAAAAAGACTTTATTGCCTTGTGCAGAATTTCTGGACATTCCACTAATGCCAGCACCAAAAGCATTTTGTCTGTTGTATCAATCTGAGGAAATTTGCTGAGGCAAGCTAATCCAGTTATTTTGATGGCCGGAGTCTTTTTTTAAGCTATAGATAAATCCTATGAAAATCATTAAGGTTAATGTTTCTGTAAATTTCCTAGTTTAAAAACGAGACTGGGATCCATGTGGTGATCTGCTGAAATTATCACAATGGATATGTCATGTTCTATCACATCAGGGATAGTGTTATGTAGGCTCACGCCCAATTCTGTCCTCTGGAACAGCTGTGCAATCACACTGACTTCAAAGCAGCTCCACAGGAATAACTTTCAACAATAACTTTCAATTCTAAGTGCAGAATTGAACCTTCGGCCCTTGTATTTTTCCTCTATGTACTGTAAGAGAAAAAAAACTCAACACTTTGAAAAAGCAGCAGCCAGTTGTGCAAAGAGCCATGGGTGTCCCTTCGAAATATATAAAGGGTATCCATTTCCAAAGCAGACTTGTTACAAAGGAATGTAATCCAAGTGTCTATTGTTAAATCCACCATACCTTTCAACAGTTTTATAGCACATGTCTCAGTCAGCTGTAACACCCCATTATCAATGTAATGCAGCAGGGTATGCAAAGGCAGACATCTAACTCCAAGCCCTATGTGCAAAGTATGAAAACCTGCAAAGAAAGCACCACTTGTTTGTGCAACAGAAATACAAATAGTTTTGTGCAAAGCCTCTAATTACAGCCATGCCATCCACAGCATTAAAGCTTAGTTGATAACAGTACTTTCTTTACTAACACATACACTACTATTTGTGGGAGGAGAGGAAGAGTTTATCAACACTTGCCAAATGTTAGTCTTCATGTTATTTAAACACCTCCACTCTCTGCAACAGTATTAAGTTACAGTTGAATACATCAATTTGAAGATTAAGCTAGAACAATCAGTTCAAACTAATACTACGTTACAATATGGTAAAAACCCTTCTTCCCCAAAGGATTTTCTACTTATAATGTGAAACTGCTGAGTTCCCGTTATCTTAACGAACTCTGCAAGGAACAGGAAATGAAACGGAGGAGTCTGGAGACATGCCATAAAGTAGTTACTTTATTTTAAAATATTTTTAATTCACAAAAGAGTGCTAAATAGTCTATAAATTGTTTGTTTGCCTTTAAAATTTCTTATGCATGTGTCTTTTAGTCCCCCCGCTCAATTAATCAAGAAATAAACCTCAACATGTGTTATATGTGGTTACTATCCATGCTCCAGCATAGCATGAACCAGCACAAAAATGGCATCAGTGCTGAGGGAGTTTTGAGATTCATGTTTCTGATCTAATAGACTCAGATCTATCCCCCCAGCATGTGGTTACACACATACTTTGGTCCTATAACTAACAGTATGATAATAAGCCAAATCCTTTTGCAAAAACATTCTTAACTGGATTAAAATCCAGACGAAAATCTATCAGGTGTCTGTAAGCCCCTTACTGCTTTGGCAAATTCAACAACAACATGCGATTTACAAAGATGTGAAACATTAGTGTTAAGAAATTCTTCCTAAAATTTAAAAAGAAAGTGCTTTGAAAATTATATGGGGATTATCAGAAGTTCTTGGTAATGGTAGTCTAGCACCATCAGAAGAAAAACTGGTACATTTTCATTACACTTTGTCCCATGGATTTCTTGAGACAAACTCCTTTCTAATTTATCCCTGTGGGTCCCTTTATATAGTCCCTGAATCTGTAACAGATTGAATAGCAATTTTAAAGTGCCTTGCAGCATTCTCACTCTTCATTTTAAATTAAGTCAACATTTTTCCATCTTTTCTCTCCTTTCTTGCTTGTGTCCCTAACTGAGACATCAGTTCATCTGGATGCGGGTAAGGGTCACTTATGATCAGATATGAAAGTAAGCTGGTATGGTACGGTAAGCCGTGCGGGACTGCACTGGCTTCTCCGGCTGTGATTTAAAGGGCCTGGGGCTCCAGCTGCTGCAGGGAGCCCCGGGCCCTTTAAATCACTGCCAGATCTCCAGCAGCCGGGCTCCAGCAGTGATTTAAAGGTTTCAAAGCTCTGCCCCTGCGGGGAGCCCCGGGCCCTTTAAATCACCACCAGAGCCCTTCCACTGCCACCCCAGGGGAGCGGCAGCAGGTCTTAGCGGTGATTTAAAGAGCCCAGGGATCCGGTCGCTGCGAGGAGCCCCAGGCCATTTAAAGTGCCACCCAAGCCACGATGCCAGAGCTCTGGCTGCACTTTAAAGGGAACGGGGCTCCCCACAGTGGCTGGAGCCCTGGGCCCTTTAAATCACCGCTGGAGCCCTGCTGCCTCTACCCTAACGGCAGCAGGACTCCAGCGGCACTTCAAAGGCCCAGGTCCCCTCAGTGGCAGGAGCACCGGGCCCTTTAAATCCCCGCTGGAGCCCTGCTGCCCTGGGTTAGTGGCAGCAGAGCTCCTGCGGGATTTAAAGGGCCCAGAGCTCTGTGGCGGCCGGAGCCCCAGGCCCTTTAATTTGCCCCTGAGCCCCAGTGCTCCCAGCCACCTCTGCAGCTGGTAGCTCTGGGGTGATTTAAAGGCCCTGGAGCTCACAGCCGGAGCCTTGAAAATTTGAAAGGCACCACCTCTTTGGGTTGAGGCCGCAACCCCACTCAGGACTCCGTACTGGTAAATCCTTTAAGGTACTTTCATCCCTGCTTATGATCATCTTTCCCAACAGATCAAGATCACATTAACATGATGTTTGTACTCCAGTAGCCTAAAAAGCCAAAGTCACAACATTTTCAGGCCAAAGTTTCTGACTAAGCAAAACAAGAGAGTCATTCTACTCAAGTAGATTTCTGTTAAAGTATTTCAGCCTGAAGAATTGGTTGCTACTCCTAAAAGCGGGACATAAAGCATCTAACAGTCCAGCATCTAAAATTGTAGATTCAGGGGTTGGTTTATGGTAACGAGATACAGAGCCTTCATGTTACTGGTTCAAGTTTGTGGCCATAGTGTCCAAGAGCAGTTACTGTGTCACAGTTGGTTCGTGACCCTTCTGAAAACTGGCACTGACTGAAGCCTTTCAATCTCTGCAGTCTTCAAAGACTGCACAGGCACAGAAATGAAGGCGTCGATGGAGCAAGCTGCTTCACGTGAGCAGACTCTTAAGCTGCAGTCAATGGACATCTACATGGGGGCAGCTGCAGGATCAGGGCTCCTGCTCCATCCGCACAGCTGTAAGTTCAGGGCTGAAATACATTAGCAGGGCAGCATGAAAAAATCAGTTTTGCCTCTGGATGTCATTTATGTTGGTAGCCCTTAAAACTGAAAGTCCAACCCAGCTACTTTCTGAACTAAAAATTCATTAAAAAGGGGAAGGAAAAAAAACCCCTAACTCTGGGTGATGCTTTCCCACAGAATTGAAATGGTGCTCAGAAGTGAAACTTTTCAAAAACTACACGATTTGCCATCTTTGTTGTAACTATTGACATTTGTTTTATTTCACTGCAGGTGTTTATGGAGAGCTCTTCCCCACACAGCTGTACTGAGTACATTTCAGGCCTGCCAAAGTGAATACAGCTTGCACTTATTGCAAATGCTATTTGTCTGGAAGACATTCAAAGCAATGCTCTTATTCTCAAGGGTGGAACAAAACAATGAAACGTGGAGATCCAGTGTCACGGGCTTACCAGGAGGCAGGGGCATACACATTCCATTGGCAGCTTCTAGAATCCGACTCATGATGTGGAAAGCGGCACACTCTGCTGCGCTTCCTCGCTCGTCCCTGCATTTAATAAAACAGCCTGTTAGCAGCCAAAGACATCAAACTCCCCTCATGGCTTAATCACTTTGTGTCACAGTTACATGAACGCATTTTAAAACAGAAGGAATTCACTGTCCTCAGATACCATCTTGGTTTATTTAAGAGTTAAAGTTACTGGATTCTAGTTCTTGTTAACAATTTGAAAAGTGGCCGTACATAAACTACGTGGAGCCCTCTGCTCACAGCATACCTACAAGTCTGCCATTAAACAAGGAGCTACAACTTTTTAAGTAGAGTACCTAAAAGTTAGACACTTCCTGTCCATAGGTATCTACATAGGGATGTAAGTGGGCTGATTTTTCAGCACCCACCACTCAGACTCAAACCAACGGGAGCTCAGTGTGGCTTTTCTTTATGTACCTCTGCCCCGAACTAGTTGAAGCTGTCCTCTGCCGCCTACCTGGTGCTGGGTTTTGAGTCAGGTGTTAGCAATATAAATATTACCAAAACCCACTCATGGCAAGATGGACTTGGCAAAACCATTTTGCCACATTCTATAAAACTTGCTGTAGATTAATGGAAAACTCTTGCTTACAAGCAGAGAATGCAGGACTGAAGACTGTATTTCCTCCAAACAGCTTCCATTATCCGACAGATCAGATCCAGCTAGAACAAAAAGGGACGTGGATGAGTTCTTGTGTGGCCGTTAGCCTCTGCTAGCATTTCCAACACCAGTTCACGTGATAATGTGTGGACTTTAGTTCTCTGATTATTCCAATCTCTTCTTAGCTGATTTCCAAACATCCACAAACAAGTGTTCAGCCCACACAGTCTCTTTCTTGTGCTCCCTGGCTGACCTCCAGCTCAGAACTATTGGCCAGCGCCAGCTCCTAGCCCCACTCACCTCTGGCCCCTCTAAGCTTCTGCAGCCAACAGAGAACCTGCCCTTGTATGAGAATGTTGAAAGGATTCCCTAACCATGCTCTGTGCAGTGTGCAAATCCAGCCTCATTCCCAAAACCTCAACTGCCACATGGGGCTGTTTGGAATAACCCCATTAATGTTAAATGAGAAGTGTTTTTGTAGCTCAACGCCACCACAAACATCTGGCATGTCTCTAACGCCGTTCATCTGGGGGGCTCAAAATTCTTTAGAAACACTAGTTTGGAGGGATTAACTGAACACTCCTAAGGCAAGTATCATCCCCATATTCCTGGGGGTATACGAAGGCACAGGGAGGTTAAAGTTTACTTCCCCACGGTACAGTGATGAACTCCTAGCACAAGCCAGATAACTCTAACATTCCAATATTTTCCAAGTTCAAAACTTTTTGGACGTGATAGGAAATTCCAGTTGAAATACTCTGGAGTTCAGCAGTTTCTCTTTCATTTCCAGGAAATGACAATGACTTCCAATTTTCAGGCATAAGCCAGAAAAACCACACCTCCTGTCTGGAAAGGCTTTCATTTCTGGTCCAGCAAGCAACAGAGTCCTTAGTCTAACTACACTCTGGCTACATCTGGAGTTTTAGCACATAGTAGAAGTTTCTAAAGGAGTTCCCAACAGTTATGCCACAGTCATTTGCTATGCTATTACTTGCATGACAAAACTGGATGTTTGCGGGGACTTGGTAGAGTTTGAGTAAGCACCTACTGATCCAGCTTCTACCCAGTTCAGAAAATTGCAGCTTACAGGTGTCATTTGGTTCAGCTATAATGATGTAACCAAGTTTTGAGTGCGTGCAAGTCATTTTATGTTGTTTGTATTCTGATAGCACTTCAGAGTCCCCACTGTGCTAGCTGTACAAAGACAATCCCTGCCCCACAGTTCCTGCAATCAAATATACAAGACAAAGTGTGGGGAAAAGGAAGCATTTTTGTTGCTTTCCAGATGGGGGACAGTAAGTGACTTGCCCACGGTCACCTAGTGAGTCTGTGGTAGAACAGGACATGAACATTAATCCAGTGCATTAACCACCAGAACATGATCCATCTCAGTAAGAGTGAACATGGAGTAGAAAGTGGTAGAGCAGTATAAGACTCACCTCTTGGTACACTTAAAATTGAACTGGAGAAAATCTAGATAAAAAACATCAATAGCAAAATGGACTAGACCAGCCAATACTGCAGTGACAGGGTTAATATTTTCTAGAGTGCCTATGCCACGTTTGAATTTTTATGCCTTACTTTCCGAGATGCTGAGGTTCCACTGCAGTGTTCAGCCATTCTGGCTTTTCTAAGGTACTTCTGTGAGGATTAAGGCTGCATGTTTGTCATGGAGATCACAGAAGTCACGGCAGCAGTTTGGGTGTGTGGCAGGGGACTCAGGGCTAGGGCTGGGGCAGTGGGTTGGGGTACAGGTGGCACTTATTTAGGGGTGGTGCTTCCCGGCTCCCACCAGCATGTCCCTGCAGCTCCTAGGCAGAGGGGCCCAGGGGCTTCGCACACTGCCCATGCCTGCAGATGCTGCCCCCACAGCTCCCATTGGCTGCAGTTCCCAGCCAATGGGAGCTGCTGAGGTGGCACTTGTGATGGGAGCAGCGTGAGGAGTCCCCTTGGCCTTCCCTCCCCCTAGGAACTGCAGTGACATGCTGGTGCGAGCTGGGTAGGGAACCTGCTAGCCCCACCAACCCTCCTACCCCAGCAGGGGTCCTGGGTCACACGCTGCCACTGCCTGCCCCACCAGTACAGATCCCAGGCTGCACATCACCGCCCACCCTCCCCCTCCCCAGTGCCAGCTGGGGTCCCGGACTGCATGCTGCTGCTCGTCTCTCCCCAAGCACAGCGGGGGTCCCGGGCCACCCCCCCAGCACCCACGGCATCCCTGGACTGTCTCTCCCCCCCGCCCCCACAGCAGACCGCCAGACCAAGTTTTAGTCAGGGGTCTGTAGTAATGGACAGGTCACGGGCTGTGAATTTTTGTTCACTGCTCATGACCCATCCATGACTTTTACTAAAAATACCCGTTACTAAAACATAGCTTAGTGATGATCTATGAATGCCAAGAACAAAACTAAACCCATTTTTCATTACTTCCTGCTTTGCTGGTTCCTGCCCTGCCATACATTGCTGAGATTACATTAAAGAATGCTGGAAAGAGAATCACATTCAGGCCACTTGACTGATAAATGGGGTACGGGAAATGTAAAGATGTTATGAATTCAGTGAGAACTCCCAACCAGGATAAGCGGAGATCCAGGTCTAGTGATGGACTTCTAAGAGAATCTTGCAAAGTGTGCCTGCCAAATGGCTGGAGTAATTTTTATGGGCATCTTGCCTATGTTTAGAACAACTTTGTTTAGTTTCTGTTAAGGCGCCCACAGGAATGGAAGCCTATAAATTGCATATTAAGAGAATTCTTGCTTTAGGTGACGTTAAAGAGCAAAATTCATCACAGGTTTTGTTATTAAATAGTGGGGGTATTTTAAAGGCTCAGTCTAAATTGATTTGTTTTGCCAGAAACTTTGGCAGAACAGGGCTAAATAAGCATTCTGACACCAAGAAGTTCTTGTCTTTGTTTAGATTAAGAGGGAACACATGAAAATGAGAAAACCGTAGCAATAGAGAAAATGCACCCCAGTTCTACTTTAAGCATCAAACATTCATGCTGCAAGGAATTTTACAGTTCTTATTTTATCAGACTAGTTTTCTTCTCCAATCTTTCTTATTATAGACACACAGATCTAGAAAATAGATACTGGTTACTGAGCAATGAGACATGCACAAGACACAGAGAAAGACAGTCCCTGCCCAGAGAAAATGATCTAAAAAACCAAAGTTCCAACAGTAACTGAAATTTGGAAAATAAGGGGCAAAAATTCAAACTAACCAGTTCTGAAACATATTCCAGAACTATCTGGTCAATCTTCATTTTTCCAACATATTGTAGATGCCTCATAAGATGATCTTTCAACTGAGCAACCATCTGGAAAAGGAAAACAGCCATTTAGGTGTCTTCTCAAAGTTCAAGCAGGTGCAAGTGCCAATTCACATGAACTAGCACAACAATCTTCTGTCTGTGGCAAACAAACATGATTTGCACTGAGATCACTGGCTATCACACATTCTCACCAAAGAAAAAAGTGATTTTAAACAGACAAAATTATAACTTAGTATAGATCCAGCTCAATGGACCAATGAACATAACACAAGGCCTTCAGTTATCCCTGGACCACGCTTCTCTGCCTAACAGGAGAAAGCCTGCAAATCTAAATCTCCATAAGCGCTACTAAGTTACAGTGGCTGCATATATCACAACACATGGCTACAACTTCTACGCAGTCCTTCGCCTGAAAAAAGAAGATTCTTAAATATTCCAGTTCTCAGCATTCAACTTTAGGTCATGGAGAAAGAATTATTAGGATTTGGACGAGAGGGCCAGACTGAGAGAAGAGTCCATAATGAGCCCTAGATTTTGAGTGGCAGAGAACAGGAGAGGTGCTGAGGGTTTCAGAGGCAAGATGAGGAGTTCAGTTCTAGCTGTGTTGAGTTTGAACACGTCACGAAATCTGCAGGAGGAGATGTCCAACAGATTGGCTAAGATTTAGGACTGGATGGAGGGGGACAGCTCTGGAGTGGAGATCTAAATTTGTGAGTCATCAACATGCAG
Source organism: Gopherus evgoodei (assembly GCF_007399415.2). Lineage (NCBI taxonomy): Eukaryota > Metazoa > Chordata > Testudines > Testudinidae > Gopherus > Gopherus evgoodei. The sequence continues at coordinate 343,256,082 of NC_044322.1, forward strand.
TCAGTAGATGAAGCCATGTGAGATTACCCAGGGAAAATGGTGTAAAGGAAGAGGTGGCCCATAGATGTAATGGGGTTACAAGTGAAGTAGAGGGCAGGTGAGAAACAAAGGAGAATGTGGAATAAGTGTTAAGTGGGGAGCAGGAAAAGGAAAAAGGATCATGTGGGATCTCATTGATCTTCTTTTTGAAAGTTAGCCAGCTCTTGCAAAGAGGGAGGAAGACATGGGAGAGGGATTAGAAGGGAGTTAAAAACTGAAAGTAGGTGACAGGGGCTTGAGGTGATGCCCGGTGAGGATGGAAAGTCAGTGTTTAGGCAAGAAGTACTGCAGCATATAAGAAAAAGAGCAAGCTTGTACTGGAGGAAATCAGGTTTTGACAAATTAGCTATTAGCGATGATTTGCCTCCTAATTTTCATTTTTAGGGTTTAGTGTTTTGACATGGGAGAAGGGAACGAAACCAATTCCTGCATGGCAGCATGTTCTGTCCCATTTCTAGTCCCAACATGGATTAGCATAAGCCAGTGGTGGGCAACCTGCGGCCCATGAGGGTAATCCACTGGTGGGCCATGAGACAGTTTGTTTACATTGACCATCTGCAGGCAGGGCCACCCAGTGGCCGTGGTTCACTGTTCCCAGCCCACGGGAGCTGTGGGAGTCCATGCCTGCCGGCAGTCTATGTAAACAAACTGTCTCGTGGCCTGCCAGCGGATCACCCTGAGGGACTGTGTGTGTCCCGCGGGCCACAGGTTGCCCACCACTGGCCTAAGTGATCTTCCAGTGAACCATTGAATAAAAGACTTCGCAAGAAAAACTACAACTAAATACTATCGAACTTATTCTTTACATTGATCAAGATTGCGTGTCTTCTACTGCACAGGATGTAAAAAAACCACTTACTAGTCCGATTAATAATCGCTGCTGGTAGTCTTCCTCTTGAAAAAGAGGAACTAGCCTTTCCTCTGAAATAAACAGAATTAATATCATTCAAATATGTGATTCTGCAGAATTAGTGAGAGACTTCAGGGATTCTGAGGAGAAACACAGGAGGCACAGCGTTCCCATTCTTAGACGGATTCAGACAACAGTGATGGAACAGAAAATTGTCACAAGGCAGACTTCCTCAGCTGCTCTAATATGGAGGCATTTGTGAAAAAAAGCTTATTTTCTTCTCCTCAGTTCTGTTATACAATAGCATCGCACTTTGTTTCTATAGCTCTTTCAATCTCTAAGACAAATGTTGCCACCACCATTAGCCCTTTAGAGCCAGCAGGGCCAGAAAACCCAGCGGTAACAAGAATACAAAATGCACACTGTTCAGATCTTGACATTTACAACTCTCACCAAGGGCAAACATCTGGGCGGGTTTGCTATACAACTGGTTAGAGCAAAGTAGCCTTTGCACAGAATGCACCTCCTACACTCACAGCAGAACGCTTTGGCCTGGCTATTTCAGTTACAAATTGCTGAGTAAGGTGACTCTCGATATCTGACAGCACTCCCTTTAACTGCATGGAAGAAAGAGGTTACAAAATAAAAGAACAGGTATAGAATACACCAGGCAGAGCCTGGCGTCTTCTGACTCATTACGAGTTCTTCCTGTCCTATGAGATCAAACTAACAGCCTGACTCTGCACGATGCTGAGCAGCTTCACTTGACATCTTCAAAAAATGGCCCCTAAATTTTTAAGCATTTCCCTTTAACTATCTTTTGCCTGCCTTGAAGTATATTTATTTAGCTACTCCTTGGGCAAGCCACCTAGCCCCCTCTACCTCACTTTCCCTATCTGTACAAAGATGGGTCTGGCTAGCTCCATTTTAAAATGCCTGGAGATCTATGGATAAAATGAACTAGGTAAATCCTCACTATTACTAACTAGAAAGTCTATAGGCACAATTGAGGTTCTGACACGAATGAACTGTTCAGACAAGTGTATGGTTCTTAAACCAGCATCTTTAGAAGACAGGGCAGTGGTTGCAGCGTAAGGCTACAGAAGTTTAGCTAAGGCCACATGGGGTCCTAAAAGTCAGAATCCAAAGCAACGGTTGAAGGATAGAGGAGGTGATCATAAAGTTGGCTAATGGAAGTTAATGTTGTCTTTATATTCTAGACGTGTTTGAATTTGTTTAAAGCTTTTAAATGAGTGACCAATACTTAGACTAGCACAGCGATGTGGGACTGCAGTCTGGAAATCTTGATCAGCTTGTGAATGGAAACCTGAATCACATGATAGAAGTGATACAAAGAATAAGAGAGGTCCTGAAAGACTCAAAATGCCTAGCAACGGAAACAAGAATAGCAACTTACGATTTGTCAATGAATTTTACGGAAACTAAGTTTTAACTAATTTTTAAACTAATCAGTAGGGGTCTTGAAGGTCATTCTATAGCATTTCTGAAATGATTCTGAGATGCTACTGATCAGCCCTGCTCAGCAACTGATTGAGTCTAGTGCCTTGTCTCCTCCAGGATTTTTCTACCATAATCTCCCAATGGTTGCAGCTCTGTAGTGGTAGCACTGTAGAAAGTTGATTTAACAATCATCTCTCTCAGGGGTTGGCAACCTTTCAGAAGTGCTGTGCCGAGTCTTCATTTATTCACTCTAATTTAAGATTTTGCATGCCAGTAATACATTTTAAATGTTTTTAGAAGGTCTCTTTCTATAAGTCTATAATATATAACTAAATTATTGCTGTATGTAAAGTAAATAAGGTTTTTAAAATGTTTAAGAAGCTTCATTTAAATCAAAATGCAGAGCCCCCTGGACCGGTGGCCAGGACCTGGGCAGTGTGAGTGTCACTGAAAATCAGCCCGCGTGCTGCCTTTGGCACACATGCCATAGGTTGCCTACCCCTGATCTGTCCCTTCCTTAAGGAAAACTACTTATGTAGATAAAGCCTAGATTACTGTGTTTGTCTAGATCATTTTCAACTATACATCAGAGAGAGACTTTTTTCCTGCATTTTAGTTACCCAACTCATCCCTCAGATCCTCCAATGGCAAACAGGTTCAAAATATATTGGAAAATGAATGTTTCAGGCCATGGTATGTAGACTGTAACCATTTTAGCATCCCACCAAGCCACAGACTGCATCAGTGCATGTTTTCCTTACCCAAGTTCCATGCAGCAAGATTGGAAAGCACCCTAGGGAGGGAAAATTGAATTTAAATACTGCTTCAAAAGGATAGACACACACTGAAAAGTTACTTATCTACATGCAGCTAATCAGATTTTAAATTGCATGTATTGGCCATGTTAAACTAGCTCAGTGTATTAAGGATAGTGGCATAAAATTAACTTAAACGTGTTTTTAAAGGAAGAAATCTTCATTTCTAATGTTCAGTCTTAAAGCCCAGAAAGCTGGATTCCCTGGACAGTTTTGTGGTCATCATCAGGAGTCCCTGATGACCTGGGCTGGCTGACACCTGGGTGACTTCCCATAGGTGAGGTGAATTGGCCAGGTATGTAATAATCGTGAGATGCACCCAGCTTCACAGCACTTTTAAGTCCAGGACGGTCCACTTCAAACACAGCATTCATTTAATCAGAATAAGGAAGGGTAAAATCATTAATATTTTACCTACTTTTTTGCATTCTCAAAAATATTCCTCAAATATGTTGTGGTTCTTCTTTCCTCTGCCTTCTACATTGAAAAAAACAGTTGCAGAACTATTAGAATCCTGCCACATAAAAGACCGATGAGAAACAGTGCTAGCTTTCCCTTCTAATGGGAATAATGCTACAGTAGTGCCTCTCAATCACTTTGAAAAGCACAACCTGCAGCTGGTAGAACTCAAGAAACCCACAGAAAGCTAGTGTAGCAGAAATCCAAGCCCTCAACCTGGTGGCAGATTGTGGAATTCAGATCCTATCTGAACCTATAGGTAAGAATGACAATCACTGACTGCCCTCCCATAAGTGCTACCCAATTTCCTCATCAAATGTCTAATGAGATGAGTTCCAGCAACTTAATTCTTTACTTCTGTATTCATCTTTAAAACAATGCTCACATCACGGAAACATAACGATGGATGCTTATCCGATCTGTTCATTTACCTCTTCTGAAAGTAGCTTATACCATTCTCTCCTGAGCACATTGTTGTTGTAATGCAAGTGTGGCTCAGCGTACTTCGCACACTCCAGGTTTAAGTTTAGCTTTTCCCAGAAGCCTTTACAATTTAGAACCTACAAATATGTAAATGAAAGCATGAATACAAACTGCACAGTTGTAAAACTATCTATTGAGTTTATTGCTCAAATGATGACATGAGAGAACTATGATAAATGCAGGGTTGGAAATCAGTCTTGGGTTATTGTTTTTTGAAGCCATTCTTCTACTGAGAAATTATTACTACTATTTAAGAAAGCTATGAAACCTCTTATACAAAGGTTCTCTTTCAGGGTAGTAAGTGAATAACCTGCCCGTTTTGCACCCAGGGAATGTTAGCCAAACAATGCAGACACTTTGTTCTTTCAAAACTCCCATTTGATATTTATTTTCCTTGTTTGGCAGTAGCTTTCTCCTCCTCAGCTATAACACTGCATTATACTGGCACGCCAAGGTTTGTACCATTACAGAATTCCATTAGCACTTTTCTTATAGAGTCCTATTTGGGAAGTTGATATAACAAACTCAGCCCAGAAAAAAAAAAAAAGAAAGCTTTTCCACAGCATTTTTTAAACCTTTGATTTTAACACTGAAATTGACTTAAAACCTAGGAGGGTAACAGGAAGAACCAAACATGTACAATTCTGGTTTCCTGTGCCTGTTTTTGCATCTAGAATTCCACACTGGGTCTGACTTTAATTTATTTATTTTAAATGGAAATTTGAGGCCATTATTAAGGCTCAGCAGCATGCACTGTACTGGACAGGACATAGAAGATTAAGACACTAATTTCTGGAAGATAGTTGAAAAAACCCACATTTTTAAACTTTACTCCTCTATTCATCTGCCTTTCCTGGCACACCTTTCCAACCACTGCCATCATCTTAGCAACACTTTGGGGGCACCAGCAGGATTTTGGCTGCCTCTGCCCCTTGCCATTTTCTTACCTTTAATAATTGCCACAGTGAAGTGACACTGTTTCATAGCATGGAGCACATCTTACAGGAGAGAGTGACACATGAAAACCTGGCCTCCTTCCCTGCACTTTAATTCATACTCATATGGATCACTTCCCTTCCACTGTCAGTCAAACAAAAATCCTGTGGCAACTACAGCAATGGCTTACACAGAAAATGAACATCAGGAAAATAACTTCAGGGAAATGATGTATTTTAGCTGCAGTTTAGCAGTGGGAAAGCAAAGAGAGGCACCAGCATCTTGCCTATCCTGAGCTGGAGACGACTCGTTCCCCACAGTATCAAATCTCTGGTCTAAGACTCAAAATATTTTGAATAAAACAGCACTCAATGGAAGATGAAGAGAAAAACCAAAAGTAAATGTTCTAAATCTCCTATTTGGTCTAGGCTGGGATAGCTGCATAGTCAGTGAAAGTAAAATCCTCCACTTTCAGTGGGTCAAACAAGAATTAATCTATCCTAGCACTGCAGGGTTTGTGTTAGACGATCAGATGCTTTCCTCCTTTCAGCCTTGCAGCATCCATGAGGCCCACCTGAGTTAATGTGCCCTCAGAGTCAGGGACCTACCTCCCGGGAGACCAGTCCATTATTCCTCCAGGTTTCTCCGAGGGCAGGCGTGACCATCCTTAATTGCTCTAATTTTTAAACCAACATTATAGCCCATTTCCCCTTGTATGTTGCATCTTCATTCAATATTGCATGGAACTGCTGCCCTGAGCAAACAAGCTGTTTTCTGTCCTTTGCCCCTTAACATTATTTCACATCTGCTTTTGAACCTGACTAGCTGGCTATTGGAAAATCCATCACACATACCCTTTCTTTGCACAGCACCCAAAGTTCACTTGCCCTTCAGTAGTCCTGTCTTTCTAGAAGCTACTGGCTATTTCTCCCCCAGAAGTCTCTGACACAAACCTATTCTCCATCAGTCACAGCCTTAAATATAATAGTCTAAAGATTTCAAAAAAGGGACTAGTGAGTTTGGTGCCAAACTGAGATACTTTAAAGGAGACTAATTTTCAGAAAGTGCTGAGCAACCAGTACCCAAAATCATTTCAAAAAGTACAGGCACATGTGACTATTCACTTAATTTCCTATTTCTCCAGCTGCACTGGAGATCAGGCATGACTTTGAAAGACAACCTACAATCCATCACAGAGAATTATGACACACTCCCACATAATTATGAGGAGACCCAGGCTCACTTTTAAAGTGTATAGTATGATTTAACTACACTCCCCAACTTTCATGTGTCCTTAGCTGATAAAGGTCAGTCTGGGTTTTAACATAGTTTAATTAGGTTAAACACTTTAGGTTAACACAATTGACTGAGATTTTTGGTAGTAAATAAGCAAAATAACTAACTCTACAACATATTACTACGGTATTTCTTTGGCGTAAGTGTTACTGTCAGGTTAACAGTCAGAATATACAACAAGGATGACATCTAGTGACCACTTTAGATAGTTGCAGTTGCACAACCCTATGGATCTCCTGCCAGTCCCTCCTTGCATTGTTTTCAAGCCATACAAACCCTCGTTTAACATGACGAAAAGCTGCTTTTGTCTAGCGAGTCCATAACAAAGTGGCAACTTTTAAGATTAAAATTTGATGCCACTGAAAACTAAAACCCGCAGCATCTTTTGATCTCATTTAAGATGTCACCAGGTTAAAATAAAGGACTGTTTGTTGCCTAAAGTCTTGGTTTTCTTTGGCCTGTCCAAAGAAAGAAACAGGGTCAGGCTGGGTAAGAACTGGAGGAGAGATCTCCATAATGCAGGTGGAAGTGGTGTTCATTCTGCAGGCTGCCCTGTATCACCAGACAGTACAGGATTAGTGGCCCAGCCTGAAACTGTATTACTGCTGATGTCATTTTTCAGAGATGTCAAACCAAAGGTCCTCCCTGCTTGTGAGGGCTTAAAAACCCCATGGCCCTTTTCATAAGAGCAGTTACGTCAGACTATATTTACCCAACATAGCGAGGACTACTTGCCTGAACTCCTCTTGCAGTTTTGAATGGCTACCGTGGTGCTCTTCACTGCCTATCGTACGTATCTGTGTGCTACCATCTAACTGGTGGTGGAAGACGTATAACTAACTGCGATGAGAGGCATTAAGTAAATATGCAACAAAGCTCAATGCTTACTCCCTGCCTGCTCAGCAGGCTGGGTCACTCCCCTGTGCCATGAGACGGCCTTTTCCGATGCCTGCCCCCTTGCCGATTCTGTGTGCCTCATTCTTTTCTTTCAAATTCTTCAAGGCTCTTCCTTCCAGTTAGCTTTCCAGCATAGACTTTTATCCCACTCTTCCTGACAGATTAAAACATGAGTGAGCATAAATATATTAACTTGTTCAAAGAAACTGATCAGATTTCTATATAACACAAACAAACATATTCCATGAGCTTACAGTGGTGATCCTGGCCTCTCTCACAACCCCTTGTTCCCAAGCCTTGTGTTTGTTATCCCTTGGTAGGCTGCTGAATTTAGGATTCATTTTCCTACTACATGTGGAGCACCCTCAAATGGGGAGGAATTCCCTGGGAGCACTCAGAAGTTCACAAAGGGCATGGGGCCCTTAAATAGAAAGTTCATCAGGTCGGGAGATGTCATCGTGTCCGTGAAATGCCTCATGCACCTGAGAGACTGCAGAAATAATAAATAAAGGGCCAGATTCAATTCTATGTTCTGGTTGCTTTTTCACTCTTGGGCAACAAGAACCACCTAGAACCCCACTAACTGGCCAATGAAACCGGGTTTATGGTGGTTTTGTATCATTGGAGCAGTGTAAACAAGCCAGAACAGAGCACTGAATTTGACCCAGAGGATTTGTATCTTAGCATCACGTAAAAGTCAGAGCACCTCGCAGTCAAAAGCAACAGCAAATAAGTGTCTTTAGTTTAACTTTATCCTTCTCACTCTGTTTAGGATTGTAGACACAAGTAGGAAAGGAGTTTCACAATCGAAAACTGCAGCTGCTAAAGACCTTTGCTCCCAGATGCTTGAGGTTAAATCTCAGACAAATTGAACAGCCTGCTAATTTTGACCTCAGTGAGCACATGCAGCACATGGTGACCAAAGATCCATCTCAAGACCTGATCTCCCAAGTGTCATTAACTCTCAGTGAAATCAATGGTAAGCAGGTAGGCCCAATTCTCCACTCACCCTGGTGTAAATCAGGAGCAATCCCACTGATGCCAGGAAAATCGGGCCCTTAGAGCCAGTTAAAAAGGAAATTTTAAACTAGTTATGAGCATGTGGGGAGTAAGAGCACTTCTGACTTAAGTTATTCCATTTGACAATATTCTCAAGTTCCAGAGCAAGCTATATCCAGAATACAATTCCCACAAGAGACCTCTGCTCACATGCTGGGTTCCCAGCACTTTGAACATCACTCCTATGTTATTTGTCAGAGTGATTCTCCGAACATTCAGCACAGATCCTACTACTTTATTTGCCAGTGTCCTTACAGTCATGTTCTCCAAACTGCCAAGTGCTCTTAACCTTCAGACAAAGTGAAGACTTCAGCTGAAGGCAGTGGTGGGTAGGGGACATGAAGGAATCATCAATCCAGCTTTCATAGCAAATACAGGAACAGACAGTTTTCCCCCTTTTCCTCTGCCAAAGACTATACCCTGTTCAGCTTCTGTATGAGGAGAGATTACAAAGACTGGGACTGTTAAGCTTGGAAAAAAGATGACTAAGACGGGATATCGTAAAATCATGAATGATGAGGAGAAGAAAGTAAGTGTTATTTACCTCTTCACATAACTTGAGAACCAGGGGTCACCCAATGAAATTAATAGGCAGCAGGTTTAAAAACAAACAAAGTATTTCTTCACACACACAGTCAACCTGTGGAACTCATTGCCAGGGGGTGATGTGAAGGCCAAAAGTATAATTGGGTTCGAAAAAGAATTAGATAAATTAATGGAGGCTAGGTCCATCAGTGGCTCTTAACCAAGAAGGTCAGTGATGCAACCCCATCACTGGGTGTTCTTAGCCTCTGATTGCCAGAAGCTGGTATTGGACAACAGGCGATGGATCGCTCGATCATTGCCTGTTCTGTTCATTCCCTCTGGGGCGCCTGGCATTGGCCACTGTCGGAAGACAGGATACTGGCCTAGATGGACCATTGGTCTGACCCAGGATAGCCATTCTTATGTTCACCAGGTTCAGCTCCTTTTCCATACCCACCTGTACCCATGCAATTCGTTTGTTTAGGTGAAACGGACACTTTTTTTGAACAGCATGGCCAGAATGATCACAACAATGCAAGTGCAGGGTACCATGGCCAAAATGAAAGGAAAAATCCTGACCTGCTGGTGCTGATGAACATCAGGGATGTAAAATGTTAAACAGTAAGCATTAGTCTTACCATTTAACCTGCTTTAACCGTTAACCCCCCGGCCTGCTGGCTGCCTGGCCAGAGCAGACCCAGCCACTTAATTGGTTAACTGTTTAAACAAAATATTTTTAATAGTTTAAACGGTATTTACATCCCTAACGAAAACATAGTGACACCTCCAATGACCCCCATGAGAGGGGATGTACATTAGAAATCCCCCATGTCCCCAGTGCAAAGAAACTTCCCTCATGTTAACTTCGGTCACAGAATGAAGAGACATCAAACAAACGGGAAGGCACCTGGGGCAGAAGCCAATGTCCTTCCAAAAGAAAAGGGCAAAGACTTGAGAAACTACCGTGCATTTCTGAGCCAGCAAAATCTGTCTGGAAAATTCATGTTTCTAGCAACCATAAAAGCTACTTAAACTAGAGCAATTCTTTCTTCATCCTTATTTTCAGGTAACATGTGGATTACAGTAACGTTTATATGGAAAGTGACAACCCACACCCTTCCTACCAATAGCAACACCATCATATGTAGGGACTTACCTTTAATTCAGGTAAAGAAATGATGTCTGTAATGCATGTTACTCCAGGGATAATCTATAAACAAATAGAAGGAAATTAAAACATTAATTTTGTCTAAAAGATACAAACAGATATAACAAATTATAACATAAAAATGTGAAGATTTCAGATCATTTTCCTCTGGGCAGTAATCTAGCTACCCAAGACAGTGTATTCGTCTTTGCACAAAAGAAGTATGGGAACTATTTTCTCTCCATGCTGGGATGAAAAGTGGTCTTCTCTGTCAGGATTAAAGTAGCTTGATAGATCTAGTATACAAGATAAACAGTTTCCAGCCGACACAGTGCAAAGTAAACGTGCGTGTGGTGTTTGAAGTTTTAAGTAACTAATATTTAAATAAGCTGCCAGCTCACCAGAACTTTTGTAACGATTAGTGTTAATGACAGACAGTAGGTCTTACTGGAGAAGGCCGAAGACTGGAAAACTTTGGATTGGCTGGTGATTGTGTTACCCATGTGTAGACCTGTCCAATGCTGTTTTCTCTATAAAACTTACATAATGGTAATACTCTCCAGATTGTTTACTTATTGGAAAAAACTGCAGGATCCTGGTGACTAAAGTTACTCTGCATCCATTATAAATACCACACAGGCACACAATAACTGGTATATTATTACATAAAAACCATAACCAGTGTAATCATTCATAACAGTTACATAAATGGAATCATAGCTGTTGTCATTGACATTTCATAAACGCATGTACCAAAAATAAAGACTCCTGAAAACTATGACACATTAAGTCTAGGTAAGATAAAACGGGTATAAAATAGACAAACAAGCCACTAGATCAGAGGTGGACAAACTACGGCCTGCAAGCCACATCCAGCCCACGGGACTGTCCTGTCTGGTGCTTGAGCTCCTGGCCGGTGAGGCTAGCCCCCAGCCCCTCCCCTGCAGCCTCAGCTCGCCATGCCCCCAGCACTCTGGGCGATAGGGCTGTGAGCTCCTTTCGGGCAGCACAGCTAGGAGAGCCACTAGCCTGCCCCAATGCTCTAGACTGCGCAGCGCCACGGCTGGCTCCAGCCGGGCAGCGTGGCTGTCAGTCCTGCTGCTCTGAGCGGCATGGTAAGGAGGCGAGCAGGTTGGATAAGGGGCTGGGGGTCCTGGGAGGCAGTCAGGGGACAGGGAGCAGAGGGCGGTTGGATGGGGCAGAGGTTCGGGGGGGAGCAGGGGATGGGGAATAGTGGGTGTTGGATAGGCATGGGAGTCCTGGGGGCCTGTCAAGGGGTGGGGATGTGGATAGGGGTCAGGGCAGTCAGAGGCAGGGAGCAGCGGGAGTTGGATGGGAGTGAGGTCCCAGGGGAGTGGTTAGGGGTGGGAGGTCCTGGGAAGGGGTGGTCAGTTCTGAGAGGGTCAGTCAAGAGGCAGATGGGGGCAGGGCCAGGCTATTTGGGGAGGCACAGCCTTCAATACCTGGTCCTTCATACAGTTTTGGAACCCCAATGTGGCCCTCAGGCCAAAAAGTTTGCCCACCCCTGCACTAGATCATCTTCCAAAAAGAATACATTTGCTTCCAAAAGCAAACAGGTCTTATGACAAATGTTAGAAAGAATAAAAACCTTCTCCCAAAGTTATTAGTGCTCGTAGCCGCTGATTCCTTACCCCATTCCAGTACAGCAATGACGTATATGGCAAAAGTTTATCCAGCTTGCTAGTCTCTGGACACATTGCCCAGTATAAGGAAGCTGAATGCATTAAATAAAAAAAGAGAGAGAGATTTACAGAGACAAGGGTTGTATAAAGTTATAAGTCACCAAGAAAAAGCTTTATAGTCTTCCTTTTTACTTGCCCTTTCCCTCACTAATCTGTCAATTAATTGTTTAGGGACAAATCCTGATGTTGCCACTGCAGCAGCTTCCTTAGCAGTGGAACCTGATATGACTCCACTGCACAAAGGGAGGAAAGGAATTCCAGATAGCTGTGCAGGGGTGTGTCAGCTGCTTAGCCGGGGTCCCCTGAACAGACACACAGGAGGAAGGACTCAGATAGGCTGGGCCAGGGGGTCTGCTGATATGTGAAAATGTCACAGGATACACCAGCCATTATGCTGAAGCAACCTTCCTGGAATGGCTCCGTGACCTGGCTGAGGCTAAAGGAGAATTACTCCTTCCCCTTCTATTCATCTGTCTGGCACACATCCCAGCTATTCGAGCCACCTGCTAGGCAGAGAATTTGGCGCATGAAAGGGCAAAATGGTAATGGATCTCTCTTCCTGCACAACTAGGTAGCTAATCACATTTGTAAAGATGTACAAATTGCGATAAAACCAGAATTGCAATGTACTTGTCTTCTCAATTAGCAACCGAGTACAGCAGTACAACAGCTGACTCAATCAACCATGAGTACAATTAAAAAGATGAGGCAGCAGCAGCAGCAGGAGAGTCAGTTTGCAGTTGTGTGGCTTTATCTTCTGATGTCTCACTTTAAGCAAAAATGTGCAGTGAGTAGTTCAACATGCAATGCAAAAAAAACACCTACCAATGATAAATTCCTGCAAGGGGTCAAATGTAGAACATACTGACGGGTTCTCAGAAATCCACTGAATAATCTGTGAAAGTCAAAAAATGGAGAGTTCATTACAGTTCTGTATTTAAAGCTTATCTTCAAATGAAAGACTCTGGAACAGTCCAAATCAATGAACACCTTTTGCCTGCAGTTCAGTGCCTAAAATAGTGACACAGAGCTAAATCAAACTATATTTTCAGAAAAAGAAACATTATACCCTTTAAACTGGAAGCATGTTGGGGCCAACCTGGTCAGCTTCTAGGTGCTACCACTATACAAATGTTTGATGGTAACAGTGACCCTGTCTTTATATTTGTCCTGTAAGGCACCCAGCACACTCTTTTTAGCACTGAATAAGTAAATATCAAGAAACTTATGGAATTAAGTTATATTCCTACCTGCATTTCCAAATCCGTTGTACTTCTGACATGTAGAAGAGCACAGTGCAGCGCTGCCAGTCTATCACTGTCCAGTTTGCTGTTCCAGAGGAATTGCATCAAGGAGCTCTCATTTATTCTTACAGTAAACATCCTTCCAGAGCAGCGGTCCCAGACAGCTGACTTGAACAGGGACTGGATGGAACTTTGGTGCAGCATGCTGATTCTCGCGTCCTCACCTGAAGGGGGGTGGGTTTAAAGGAAGAAAGGGCTTTGAGTGCACATACGCTCCACTTACCACAGATTTCTCCCCTCTGCCACGTCCCATGATCTCATGGTCTCCAATGGTGAGAAATAATCCACCCCTCGTTCATTTTCTCTTCCCTCATATGCTTTAACTTCCCACCTCACCCTACGAGCCTGCTATTTTCAGAAGTGCTAAGCACCCACAGGTCCCTTTGAAGACCACGAGAGATGCAAGTGCTCAGAACTTCTGAAAATCAGGCCCTACCTGTCTTAGATTTTTCCCTAGGACAGATCACCACTATGTCTTGGCACTTAGGGTAGGTCTACACTACCGCTTAAGCCAATGTAACTTACGTCACTTAGTTACAGCAACATAAGCACTGTCCACACCGGTACTATGTCAGCAGGAGATGCTCTCCCGTCAACATAGTTTCCACCTCTCATGGAGGTGAAGTAATTAGCCAACAGCAGACCGCTCTCCCATCGGCATGTGGCGCCTTCACCAGGCGCGATACAGCAGTGTAGCTGCACTGGTTCATCTGTGCCAATATAGCGCTTCTAGTGCAGACCTGCCCTCAGTCTTCACTGCTTCCTGGCCATTGTTCTTGAAGCTTAAAATGACTGGATGGGATTCATTTAATGATATTCCTTAACTGACTTTAGAAGCATCCATTCAGCAGTGTAAGCAACTACCTCTACTGCCCAGGACCTCAGTAGCACACCAAATCCCTTCTATTTGGGGGAGGGAGAGACAAAGTATCTACCTCTTGCCTGAATTGGAATCACTACTGTAGATGGCTACCATTTTAATAACAGAATAGAGTGAGTTAGTCTGTACCAATTATGATGCAGTAAGTCTGGGCCACTCAGAACAACATGCTCACACTGTACTGGGCCATCCAAACAGCATCATGCGCCAAACTGTAACAACAGGGAGATTCTGCTTTGCAGCACTAAATTTAAACATAACCCAAACCAAAACCACTTTGCATATACTGGAACTGATTCACCACTGAGTTACTCCAGTTTTCTCCAGTGTAATTCCAGACCCACTGCATCAGAAATCACACCCACCATGCAGAAAATAAAATAATGCTTTCTACCTACCTCGGGTATTTCTGCAGGAAAATATTTACTTATATTCCCACTTCCACCCAGCTATTAGCTTCTTTTTGACATTGCTGCATATGTCGGAGCTGCACCAGTCCTAGCAGCCTACCTTTCTTTTACCCAATCAGAAAAATGGCCTTCTGTTTTCAAACAAAGGCCTTCTGTTTCCAAAAATAACCCATTTCCTGTAAAGTACTGTTATGTGGAAGTGAAATAATGAGCCTTTCAGATTTCAAAACAAATTACATTACTCTGATCAGGTGAAGGAAATGCAGATTTCCTCTCCCCACTCCACTCGCACATACATACATTTCCTTCCTCCAATTGAGTTTTTGTAAAATCAAATCTGCATCTCTATGTGAAATTTGAGAATACTGGAGCATCCATAAACATGCATAGGGGGATGGGAGATTATTAAACAGAGGCAGAGAATGCAATTCACTGAACAGTCTTCTTTCATTTCATAACATGCTAACAGTGAGTCATGGATGAAAGAAGAAAGTTCATCATTTCTTTTTAAAATTGAGTGTGCCAGAAATGCATGTCTTATTCTGCCTGATCCCTATCTTCTAGGCTTTTCAGAGAACAATGTACAGTAATGCAGATGTGAGGCCAGTAAAATGAACTGAATTCCCCTCCAAAGGGAGCTGAACATTTTCAAGCGTCTCCACCAAAGCCAACAATAAAAGAGATGCTAAAGACTTCAAAGTACTAAAGTTTTACTGTACCTGTCAGAAACAAATTATAGCACATCAGGTCAGGATGTTGAGTATTGAGGAGATGGAGAAAGTGGCCAGGCAAATAAACAGCCACGTAATAGTCTGTTCAAAATAAAAAGAGCCATCAATTTGAGCAACTGTTAAAATATTTACTTTGGGAGGCAGGGACTTATGAATTCTCAGCCCAATTCTCTTTATTGGAACAGGTTATGTCTAGGAGATATAACAGGGTTGGTTAATAGCAGTTGCAGTGTTAACGCAGGAAATACAAGCTATACATTCAGGTTTCCAGGGGAGGATGTGAAAGGCTCATGCCACTCAAGAGCACTATACTAGTTGATCTCCAGAGAAGTACAGTCAACTTCAGAGGAAGTTGCTCACTGACAATACGAGGTTTTGCAATATCAACTGCCAAAAATGGAAGTCAAGTAAGTTGCAAAATGTAGCAAATAACATAACTTATGAAAGGATGGGGGGCTTTATGTCTCTCTTATGAAGAGGAGCGAGACCACCAAAAGGCTGGAGGTTAACAATATCTCTCCCTTCTCAAAGTGGGGAGAGGAAACAAAAGAAGCTACATTAGCAACCTACCAAGATTCAAAAAAGCTGCTTCCTTCACTTGTGGGTAATCTGTTCTTTGTAGAGCAACTGTAAAGGTTTTGCTGTAACCTGGAAAGACACACATGAAACATCTGTTTTATGCAAATTATAACTATAGAGAGAGAATCTGGAGCAGTGCAAGTCTATCCAAACCACAGAACTTCTGAGATTCTTTGTCTATACTATGTTATATTTCTCATGGGATATAACAAATCTTCCTCCGCCTGGACTGAAATGCTAGTCTCTGTTCTTACCAAGGAGGGCTTAGAACTAATGGGTTAATTTTTCAGAGATTACAAAGCCAGAAGGAGCCACTGTGATCATCTAGGCTGACTTTCTGTATAACACAGACCACAGGACTCCCCTGAAGTAATTCCTGGTTGAACTAGAGCAAAACAACCAATCTAGATTTAATTGCCAGTGAGGGAAAATCCACCACAACTCTTGCTAAATTGTTCCAATGATTAATTACCTTCATTGTTAAAAAGTTGCACCTTATTTCCAGTCTAAATTTGTGTAGCTTCGACTTCCAGCCATTGGCTTTTGTTATACCTGTGACTCAAGTCCATTATCAAATTTTTGTTTATCATGTAGCTGCCTACAGACAGTGATCAAGTCACCTCTTAACCTTCTTGCAAGCTTCACTTATACAGCTAGTTTTCAATGAAGTCAGAGAGCTGCACCTATGCCCATGAAAATAAGGGCTGACCTGCGCCCCTAGACACTCAAGCTAGGAACTACCAGTTCCATCTCCAACACATGGTGCCTTATTGTCACAGGTACAGAGCATCCGCAGCTCCAGAGCCCTGTGCAGACACAAAATTTATATCCATGGATGCAGCTGGGTGTACCGCCCCCAGTTCTGCCCACTGCACCGCGGGACCAGGGACAGCTACCGATGAGCCTGGTGCCTGCCCCAGTGGGCGAGGCTGGGTGCAGATGGGGAGCGGTACCAACCACACCAGAGGAGCTACTGGCGTGGGGTGCTGGGTCTCAGGAGCAGCGGCCTGCCAGGCTGCTGCTTTCGTGCTGCGGTTCCCAGTACAGCCCTGCAGCTCCGCAGATACCGATTTATATCTGCGGATATCCACATCCAGGGATATGAATTTTGCATCCGCACAGGGCTCTGTGCAGCTCCCACTGACTTCAGTTGCGGCTGTAAGTGCTCAGCGCTGCTCAAAGTCTGCCTGCATATGTTTCAAAGTGGACACCCCAAAATGAAGAACATGCAACTTATGGCCACCTATGGAAAACTGTGGTTGAAGTGTCTTGCCCAGAATCCCATTGGAAGTCTATGACAGGGATATATACTTAGCAGCCTAACTGCAGGCACCCAGACTTAGAAGTTTAGGTCAGAGTATTCTACAGTCTACAGCTTTATGTAGCTGTTTATTTTGTAAGCTAGTCTGTGACACTTGGTACAAAACGACACACTAAAATAAAGTAAGAAAGAACAATAGAACAAAACAGATTAACTGTACCTTTATGTAAAAAAGAAACTGAGTACGTGACCTCCTTCGGAATATCAGGAGCCTGACTACAACACAGACAAAAACTTCCTAAAAAAATAAAAAGAAAGCGATTGAAATGGAGGTTGGTTTTGTTATCAGACTTGTTCATTCAATAAGTTATGTCTGCCTTCGCCAATCCACTTTATATTTCTAAAAAGATGGATATCGGCTGCAGAACCCAATCCTAAAAACTAAGAAAAAGCATCTTTGTTATCTTTAGTCTAAAACATTCTTAAACAACTTCCAAGACTACAGAAATATACATACATCAAGGTAATAGCTTCCTCTTAGCTAAAGAGGAAGAAGGCAAAGAGGTTGAGTATGAATAATAAGACAAGGAAGAGAAGGAGAAAATATACTGTAATGCAGGTCTGGATTCTGAAGGCTCAGCAAATCCTTCTAACTCAGGGAAACTGCATTTTTCAGCTTCTTGCTGTAGAAAACATTCTAGCACCATCTGAACCACTGTACCTACAGCAAGCCCAGATTTCTAGAGATTATCTATTAAAAGCTGCCAAGATGCAAAGCTGTAATTCACTGTGCAAAACAGAATACACAAAGTAAAGGTCTAGTGATCTCACCATTCTGCTGCAAGTGCAGAATTAACCCTGGCCTAAAGGATATTTGCTAGTACCTTCTCATGCTTCAGAGAAATCCTGACTTTTCTTCCTTAAGTATAGTGTTATTTCCTTGTTAGAAGAGAAATTTGTCCTTTCCATAAGCACAGTTCAGCCATGGTAAATTACTGTTTGCCTCAACCTTATTCCCCCACCCAACCCCCATTCAGAATGACTATTTTGACCCTACCTAATAGTAGCCTGCCCTCCAGATCCGATAAAATAGGAAACAAATTAAACACCTTGGTCCTCTTACTTTAGCCAGTTACTTTTGAAATGTATGCTACAAGCAGCCCCAAATCCATGCTGGCCCAATTCAACTGGGAGAGCAGAAGAGAGAACTGTATATACAGCTGTTACCTTTGCCAATAATTTAGTGCCTAAAAAAATGTATTGCTAACAAAGATATTGCTGTCAAAAGACATAGATAAATGTACACATAGACACACACTTTTATAATGCAAATGGATGCACAGTACACTGATCAAAAGCACAAGTATCCAACCTCAAGAGATTTCACTTTATTAAAAGTGCCTAGAACTTCTGAGCACAAAGCTGTACTATAGCATTGCACCAGTAATGCTACATATTTGGCTGAGGCATTTAACTTTCAGGAGGGGGCAAGAGAGAGAATTTCCTCTGACTAAAATTCATGTTTGTTTCCAGAGTGCTGAATAGTTTTGGTAAGTTTGATAGAATTTTGCTTGGATATTTGAGGTACTGAAACATAAATAGATGGGGTGTTCCTGATCATTTGGGGCCTTATGGAACATGCAAAATTTTTAAAGCGGCAGCATAAGGCCACAGCAATAAGGTTGTGGCTTTTCTGGGCCTCTTCCAGTGCTGTTTTCTTGCCATGGTCTCCCCTTCCACACTGCCAATTTCATTTTCACATGCTGGGAAGGACAAAGTGTGCTGTGGAGTACCCTGCCCTATAAACTGCACAATTTGAATTGAAT
Source organism: Gopherus evgoodei (assembly GCF_007399415.2). NCBI lineage: Eukaryota > Metazoa > Chordata > Testudines > Testudinidae > Gopherus > Gopherus evgoodei. The sequence goes on from NC_044322.1 coordinate 343,274,743, forward strand.
GTGCAAACTAATGATCCTGTATTCAGATTAATGCATTGCTGCATATGTATGCAAATGTGATCAGAGAACTGGATGGCTCAGTAGACCTCTAATGGGATACACATGCTTTCATCTCTCAGAGGTTGGTAGTGAACAAGGAGAGTTGCCATCCAATGCTTTTCAGTGACTTAGATAAAGGGAGATTGGTCTCAGTTCAGTTGCAAGTAGACAGGTCACCACATCTGATACCATGTTAGCAATCTCAGTAGAGAGGCCAAAGACAGAATATAAAGTGACACATAAACTGAACTATCTTCTTGCCACAGCTGGCGGTCCCTGCACGACTGACACACGTTGCTAGTGGTCAAGCTGTAAACGGTACTGTAGTTTTTCTGTTTATCCACAGAACACAGAGTTTACGCTCCAGCACTGTTCATAAGTGGTAAGTCTCACACAAAACACTGGGCCAAATTCTCTGCAGAAAGTAATGGCATAAATGAGCACAGCTCCACTGACGTTAGTGGAAGTGCAGTCATTACACTGGAGAGTTTGGTCCAATTGTTTTTGAAGTGTGATCAGTAGGTTGTACATTCAGATATTTGATAAACTCTCCTCTTCCTTCTTCAAAAACAAAGAGGGAGAAGAGGAGAAAACGGGGTGGATGGCAGGGAAGATGGAAAGCCAGAAACAAAAACAAAAAACAAAAAAGGAAAAAAGTTTAAAAATATAGTTTTGCTCATGCAACTCCATGATAAGATTTTAGGACATACAAGAGTCAGGAAATAGCAACTAGAAATCCTGCGACTTGGCAACTATACATGAAGACATTGAAATTACCATAGAAGGTGTCATGCAATTCCATATATGCATAAAGTTACATTTCCCTAGGAAACAAACTTTAATTTCTTGCCTTTTGTTCATGTAGAATCTCAACCATAATGTTGCATTAAGATATCTCCTGCAGCATCAGAACATCTCCTAATTCAAATACAATGCGTCACTGTGCATAAATGTCTTGCATATATCCTGTGTCCAGACTCAATGCACAACACAGCCAAAGGAGAGTCATCGATATGCTAGCTAACAAATGGTGAAGGAGGAGGAGGAGATGGGTCTTTTATTCCACCTTATTGTCTATGTTTCTGAAAGATCAATAAACTAAAATGAAAATAAAATCTCCAAATTAAAAAAAAAACCTAATCACAAAGTTCATGAGACAATATCGATGGTTAAATAATCATTAACGCTGTTCAGAAAATAGAAAGTTAATTCTCAGACTTGTTTGATCTCAGCTAATTTGTAAGCAGGGCTTTTTGGGGTCTAGTGACATGCTATCTTGTTAGCGCTGGCTATGAGCAACAGGGCTACTTTTCTTCTGCTACGGAAGTTTGAGAGAGAAACAGTGGCTTCATTCAGAGCTGAGACAGGCTGTGGTCACTAACAGTTTTTTATTAAATTGGAAATTGCATAGAATATTCCATTTGAAATTGTGCCAATTCTTTACTGGAAACAGTTTAAAACCGAACAAATAAGAACCATAGTATTAATGTTTTGTAGCCTCTGAAGTATGCTAAGCACTTCACAGAAGACACATTCCCTTCCCTAAAGAGTTTACAAAGTAAATTTTAGATGAATGAGAGACAAACAGCAGGGAGGAGGTGGGGTGATAAAAAAATGAGGTTACAGCAATAAGATCTTGCAGTACTCAGTTTATGCATGTGCGTGTAGGACATGTCTACACTATAAGCTTAAGTCAACCTACGTTAGGTCGACTTACAGCCACTACAGTAATTACTGCAGTGGTTCACATCCGCACAGCCTTTCTTCTGCTGATGGTGCATGTCCTCACCAAGAGCGCTTCCACCGACTTAAAAGGGCGTGCGGGGGGCGGGCCTGAGAGCCAGGACTCCCAGCCCTGCACGCAGCTCCCCGCCAGCAGCCCGGCTTCCCTCCAGGAGTTGGGCTGTCTCCCCCCATCTCGGCTCCCCACTCCCCGCCAGGAACAGGGCAGCTGCATTGTGCTTCTTGGCTTTCCATAGGGACCCCCACCGGGAGCCCCACTGCCCTCCCCTCATAGGCTCTTGGCTCTGCACCGCAACCACAGCTGCACCCAGTGGGGAGCTCTGTGCCTGGAGTCTGGTCAGCTGCCCTGTTCCCAGCAGGAAGCCAAGAAGCCCAATGCAGCTGCCCCATTCCTGGTGGGGAGTGGGGAGCCTGGGGGGCAGCCGGCTCCCAGTAGGGAGATCTGCGCCTGGAGTCTGATTGGCTACGGGGCTCCCAGTAGGGAGCCGAGAGCCTAGGTGGCAGCCCAGATCGGTCAGAGTGGGGAGCCAGAACCCCAGGGGGAGCAGGGCTCTGAAGGAACAGAAATGCACACTGTGTGGGGTTAGTTAGCTCTCATGCCCCAGGCTAAGCTGTGGACTCTGGGCCTATATGAAAAGTTCTTAACAGAAACTGTAGTTAAGATCTTACATCCACATTAAATGGATTATGGTTCGTCAGGCTCCCTGCAAGGAATGGGAAGCCCAGGCAGCAGCCTGAACTGGGAGCCTGAGTAGCACCTGGTTTGGAGCGGAGACCAGGCAGCAGCCCAGCCAAGGAGCCAGCTTTCTTGTCAATTTCATAGCTCCGCTGAACAAGAATGACAGCCAATAGCTGTAAGTAAGACAGTGTCTACAGGGACGCTGCGTTGCCTAAACTACACTGACACAAGCAGGACCGGTGCTAGGCGCATGGCAATTTTGCCGCCCTGCACGCTGGTCCCGCGGCTCCGGTGGAGCTGCTGCAGTGGTGCCTGCGGAGGGTCTGGTGCTCCGCGGCTCTGGTGGAGCTGCCACAGTCGTGCCTGCGGGCGGTTGACCAAAGCCGCACGAGGAGCCAACAGTCCACAGGCACCACTGCGGCAGCTCCACCGGAGCCGCCTGCTGCCCCCTCCAGCAAAACGGCGCCCACCAATTATTCTGGCGCCCTAGGCGATTGCCTAGGCTGCCTAAATGGTAGCGCCGGCCCTGGACACAAGCCCTATGTCTCTCGTGGAGGTGGAGTTATTATGTTGGTGTAGCAGGGCACTTACATAGGTGGGAACAAGGCTGCAGTGCGCACACTGACATGATTAGGTCGACGTAAGCTGCCTTACATCAACCTAACGCTATAGTGTAGACCAGGCAGTTGTAGCACAGGTGTACGCTTCAGATGTGTTGTTAGACCCTGGGCTGCTCCTGAAGATGCCCAGGTAGTATCTACAGCCAAGAGCATTTTTCTGTGCACATCTGGTGAAGAAGGTATGATCATTCTCTCTGATACAGATTTTGCAACAATTATCCAGGTCTTTGTCAGCTTCATATTAGCTTGCTGCAATGTACTTACCTGGGGCTACACCTTGAGACCACTTGGAGACTGAAGGTTGCGCAGAATGCTCTCATTTGCTTAGCAAGAGAAGTTTCACCTTGGAAGTGCATTACATCACTGCCTGGGGATCTGCTCTAGCTGCCAGTAAGTTTCTGTGGGCAGTCTGAGGTGTTAATGCTACTATATAAACCTAGATGGTCTGGGACTTGGCTACTTCAGATAGAATGTGTCTCTCTGCATTCTACAGCAGAAGGTGAGATCAGCAGAGATTCTTGAGCAGGCACCACCTCAGACTGAAAAGGAGCAAGCTTGACTTGGAGTCTGGTAGAGCCAGGCACACTGAGAAACCCACCACCTTTTTTAGGCTTTGGGGATTGATGGGGAAAGCTAAGACTTTGAGGGACTTAATGGATACTTATGACCAATCCTTTTAAATGTATAGGATGTGCCCAGAGCATACAATGGGCATCTAGAGGATTTTATAAATCTAAAGAAATGTAAGTCTCTCAAAAAGTATTAGTGTGCCTGTTTTTTTTGGTTTTTTTTACCCTTGAAGACAGGTTTCACATAATGACTGAAAGCAGCAGTGAACATAAGCATGAGGACTTCACCCGAGTTCTCAGCTCCACAGATCAGCCTAATTGGTAGGCTTAGCTCAAGAGACTGAGGCCTGAATAACACTGCTGAACAATCTGAAGTAGTCTGCATTGGAAGTCTGACCCAAAGACCAGTGAAGTAAACAGAAAGATTCCCACTGACCTTGGTAAGCTTTGGATCAAGCACTATGTGCCTGGCTCAGGATAGTTTAGTTACTCCAGAACTTCCATGGTCATTAGATTACAAATCACGATAGCTACCAAAAAAAAAAAAAAAAGGCGATCCACTACTTTCCTCAGCTCAATTTCCCCCAAGATCTGCTATGAGTACTATACATCAGGAAAAGTTTAGCCATATGTGACATTATTGATATAAACTGGGACCATATAGAACATGGTTTGCAACCAAGGTCCTGTAGTGGCACCAAATCCTATGTAAAGGGGGCCATATAAGGTGTCGAAGACCAGGTTATGGGTTACTGGTTATGATTATGCTGTCTGTATGTCTGTATCATTTTGTAGTTGAAGTTATAAGTATTGGCTCTATACTGTCTGTATTTCAAATTGGTGCTGCAGTTCTGGGAAACACCCCAGACAAGTTGGTGTTAGCTCTGCTTAGCCTGCTTGATGGCCCATTAAGGAACATCAGCTACACATCTGACCCATTGAGAGGAGGCAGATAAGCCTTGTGACTCAGCAAAGTATGCAGGGACTTGCCCCTGTGACTCCAAACTCCATTTTGCTGTAATTTTCCACACTAAGAACAAAGAAGTGTTCTTACACCTGGAAGTGGCTATATAAGGCTGATGCCTTATCTCCATTTTGTCTTCAATCCTGCTTCCTACCTCTGGAGGGACTTTGCTACAAACTGAGGCTCTATACAAAGGACTGATGACCCATCCCAGCAGGGGATGTACTCCAGAGACTTGATTTGAACCTGCAGTTTACTCCATCACTGCTACAAGCCTGAACTAAGAACTTTGCCATTACTGTATGTAATTGATTCCATTTAACCAATTCTAGCTCTCATCTCTATCTTTTTCCTTTTATGAATAAACCTTTAGATTTTAGATTCTAAAGGATTGGCAACAGCGTGATTTGTGGGTAAGATCTGATGTGTATATTGACCTGGGTCTGGGGCTTGGTCCTTTAGGATCGAGAGAACCTTTTTCTTTTACTGGGGTGTTGGTTTTCATAGCCATTCATCCCCAGGACGGGTGGCACTGGTGGTGATACTGGGAGACTAGAGTGTCTAAGGAAATTGCTTGTGTGACTTGTGGTTAGCCAGTGGGGTGAAACCGAAGTCATTTTTGTCTGGCTGGTTTGGTTTGCCTTAGAGGTGGAAAAACCCGAGCCTTGGGCTGTGACTGCCCTGTTTGAGCAATTGGTCCTGAATTGGCACTCTCAGTTGGGTCCCGCCAGAACCGCATCGTCACACCATAAACATACAACAATGAACTCCTAAGACTTCTTAGTAATTAGTTACACAACTACACTTCAGTGTAGTAATCTGTAGCATATGATCATCACAAGACAGTTTTTCATTATCAATTACCTGTTTTACTGGTAAAAACTTGCAGATTCAGAGATCTAGGTTCCATCTCTTGGTCTTGAGAGTAATCATAGCCAAAATTCACAAATCTAGAAGTAAATAGAGACCACTAAATACATTTCTTTGTCCACAATGATTTTTAAAGAGTACATTGAACCCAGGAAAGGTCACAAGGGAAATATAAGAATTAGATTATTATTAATCATTCCATAAGAAACAACTGATCGGTCTGTTTCTGTTACTCTCTTAGGGTTGGGACTGTAGTCAAAATGCAGCAATTGCTTCATAACCATATTTTAAAAGGCAACATCCCATATGCCTGCAAGTTATTTCTTCATTGTACCATACTGCTTAATCCCACACTAGCTGAATCAAGATGAAGGAAAATTATGCTGGAGGGTCTCAAATTTATTCACTCATCATATCTGAGAGGTCAAAGGGTTTGGAGCCCAACTCTACCACCCTTACTCATGCCAAGTAGCACCTTACTCTATGAGTAGTCACACTGATTTCAATGGGAATAGTCACAAAATAAGGGAAGGGGGCAGCAGAATTGGGCTAATTTCTATGGTGTTACCAGTTCTGCATTTTTGTTCTTTTTCAGATTCTAATGTTGTCTGTAGTTTTCACAGATCTTGGAAAAATCTAACATGGCATAAGTGTTAATTATTAGCTACAATCTATCAATAGTAAATTATGTACTAAATCGTTTTTTAAAATATGGTCCTCCTCCAGACATATTTCTCAGTCTTTCCACAAAGATTCGGATGAGCTTTAGCAATTGTGAAGTTGGTTTTCTTCAGTACTATATCACAACTCTAACAGGCTGCACTGGTTCTTTAAGGTCGACTCCATGTCCACTACTACCAAGCTCCAGCTTTCTGCTTAGTACTGAAGCATGCTGGAAGTGCTAGTGTGGGGTACAGTTTGGAACTGTAAGCTATCACTGCAAGGCATGCTGGGAAAGAGAAAGGGTATATAAATAGCTATCATCTCTCATAACAGGAAGAGATGGAAACAAAAGATGAGCTGTTGGTCTGCCCAATTACCAGCCTGGGGCTGAGCCCGGTAGCTGGAAAAGGAATCCCAGAAATGGAATGGAAGCCAGCTGTAGAGAGGCTGTGACCTCAGAAGGAAACTAAGGAAAGTTGGTTTTATTTCGATGGGGACACTGTATCCCCCAGGAAGGGTGGTTTAGTCTATATTTGTTTCTCCAGCCAAACCGCTCCCAGTGGGAAGGGACCTGTGACCATGTTAAACTTCTCATCTGGCTTCCCCATACCATGGAAGGAGACGAAGGAGGGGAAGGTCATATGTGACACTGCTTCCTCCCCTTTACCTCCACATAAGTCAGGTCACAACAACAGGTACACGGATTCAGGTCATACGGTGCAAAGATGCATGCAATGCCAAATGAAGTTAATGTGTTAATAAACCAAACTTTAGACACACATATTGACAAATGAGACAAAAAATACTCTATGATCCACTTACTTTAACCCTATGTCTCTTAAAGGGATGTCCAGGGATGCTTCAAGCTGTTAACCCAAAAATCAGAACACATCTACATTATTCAGTATTTAAGGTTGGTCTTGCAGTCCAGTAAAGGATACATCAGGCTCATTCACTCTTCATCCAACTCACCAATTTCACAAAGGAAAACATGGATTCACTGACCACCACTCGATCCTTTTAAGCATTCAAAAACTCAGAAAATAGTTCCCCCTCCCAGTAGGGGTTATACAATTCTGGAATGGGATACTTTTGTGTTAAGCCAATGTAAAAGTTTAATGTCTTTGTAAATCTAACTAAGGCGAGTTTCATATTTTAAACAACTTAAAATTTGTGTCACTGGGAATGCCATACTGTCTTTATATGAGAAGTACATCAAAACAGCTGAGCTTCAAGCCAGCAATATTACAGGAATTTCAAGTAAAGGGGGCGGGAGGTGCAGAGAGTCATGGTCTGGACCCCTCAGTCTGCCTTTTAACTTACAGTGCACTGTGAGCAAAATTCACTCCCACACAGAAGCCTCAGATAAGATCCTCTAGAGACCACTTAACCAAACCTTTAGCTGGGATGCATCCACTTCCATGTGTCAGGGGCATCCAGGCAGGCCCCGAGCACTAAGACGAATTTCAGATTTCTCATAAAGAATCCAGGCCAGATAACTACAGAGTGCCCTCCACACTCAATGACATGTAGACTCAATTTTGTTTCCATTGAAGTCAATGGGAGCAGGAGCAGGCCTTCATTTCTCCATCTAATTTGATTTACAAGTGCTGCTTAATTCTATTGGTCTAAAATTAGAGTAATTCCATGAACTTCAGTGGGATTGCACAGATGTTCTAGATGGTTTAAATAGTACTTAATCCTGCCAGGAGTGCAGGGGACTGGACTAGATGACCTCGCAAGGTCTCTTCCAGTCCTACGATTATACGTTAATCTAAAATCAGTGGAGTAACTAACATATTTAGATTAAAATCCGGTCATTACATTTTGAAGAACATTTCCAAGGTTTGTGGTTTATATAATAATTCATGCTAATAAAAATATCAAATACAAATACTTGTGAATAACTTAATTATCATCCCTCAAAATATATAACTAAATCCCCCTCAGACTAGCTATATGACAAGTTTATATCTTTGACTTACTATTAAATTAAAGTTTTCATCAGGGTAAACTGGACACATTTTAAGATATTCCTTGATTCCTAAAATTAAGAAGGAGACTTTTATTATAATAAATCGAGCCACATCACGCAGACTGAGAGATAGTTGGAAAGTCCATCATTCACCCATTTGCTAACATGCATAAGGCAACGAGTGGATGAGAAAGAAGGCCAAAACCACACACTACACCCTCAAATAGCATTCCCCAGCACACATGCTTCCTTCCTGTCCCAGATCAGTTGTCTATCTTCTGTCTATAATTGGTTACAGTCTTGTGCAATACCCAATCACACGCCTCTTTCACACGCCGAAAGCCACTAGAAGGTTACAGAACAGCTTTCAGTAACCTTTTGCTCCATAGAGACTAAAGCTATTAAGAACTGTATATTATTTTGCACATCTCCAAAAGGCCTCTTGCAAAAAGTAGAATAGAGATGAGCTCTTCATTATATATTACACTTCTCATCCTTTCTGAAATACTCCAGCTAATTTCAGGGCGTCAGAAAAACCCAAATGAACTAGCTCTGAAAGTTCATTTTTGTTCATGCATAACTTAGGCTAAGTTTGGCTATTCCCATTAGTCAGAATGAAAAGCGGTTTGAAACGTTCCTCAGTTGGTGCACACGGTCTATGCTTTCTTACATCTATATGCCCTGGCTTGCAAATGACATTCTCTCATAAATTGGCATGTCCATATTCCTATGGCACATGTGCTAGCTATAATAGGTTTAGATAATCACGTACATCAGCACTATCTTTAAAAAAAATCCCTCTGTTACCTGGGAAGCACTGTCACTACATCTCACTGCAAATACTCACATGTAAACAATAGCATGGAAAATCTAATTTCGGCCTCTAATTTTCATTACCCTGCTCTTCTTACTACCCAAAATAATCCAACTCACACCATTATTTTTAAACTCAAACTTTCATATCAGAAAAATGAAAGAGATGAGAACACACATCGATTCAATTTTTTTCCCACCTTTGGAACAATGTAGAAGAGTCTTTGTTCTGTCATATCCCATTGTGCCCAAATGAGATCATCTGCAACTCTGTCTCTTGGGAGCTGGCCTGAGTTTTGAATCACCTGAAGGGAAAGATTTTAAAAAATGAGCTGAACACTATAAGTCAAATACTCTTCTGTAATGAAGATGACGAACAACTCAGGCTTTCAGAAGATAAACAGCAGCACACAGAACAGCCTGATTGTTTTAATATTTCCAAGTAGCTTAAATGTCCTATTTACTCATTTCATAGGGGTCTCTGTAAACCAGAGGGTCTGGCACATTGCAGAGGCAGTATGTTCAGTTCAGGAGAAATATTTGCTAGTTCCAAGGAAGTTGCATCTAGAGTTCCTAGATTGGAAAGGATAGTTTGGCAGAGTTGGGAGGGGAAGGGAAATCACAAAGGATAACTACCCTCCCAAGTCCCTTGAAGGTGGGAAGGGAGAATAGATGGCAAGCTTAGTCCCAGGGAAGGGCAGAGAATGGTTATGCGAGAAGATGCTTTTTGCACTGACTGCAACAATCTTGATTAGCCAATGAAGGAGGAAAGTTGTTAGTTCCAAAGGGAGTCTTGTCCCCTCTTTCCAAACGCATGATGAATGAGGAGGGAAGAGGTTAAAATAGTGGGAAATGATTAGGACCATCTAAGTTTACCCTTGGCAGATGCAGAAAGACGTCATTTCAAGTAACAGGTAAACAGTTTATTTATAAACAGAAACTGGCATAGACTAAGGGCCTGATTTTCAGTTACTCTAAAGCCCTTTTCCCTACTCTTACAGTTTTTTTAAAAAATTGCATCCACCTTAAGACACCTCTTCACCACCAGAGCAGTGTGAAAGGCCTTACAGTAACTGAGAATAAGGACTCATAGGTTTGGAAGGGAAACATTTATTTGCCACCATAGGCACCGACTCCGTGGGTGCTCCGGAGCTGGAGCACCCACAGGGGAAAATTGGTGGGTGCTCAGCACCCACCGGCAGCTCCCCACCCCGCTTGCCTCCGCCTCCTCCCCTGAGCACACCACGTCCCTGCTTCCCCCCGCCACAGCTCCCAGCCCTTGCACTGCAAAACAGCTGTTTCGCGTGGCTGGGAGGGACGGGGGAGGAGGGGGGAATGCAGCGCGCTAGGAGGAAGAGGCGGGGCCGGGTGAGGATTTGGGGAAGGGGTCCAATAGGGGCAGAGAGGGGGGTGGAGCTGGGGCATGGACTTTGGGAAAGGGGTTGGAATGGGGCGGGACAGGGGCAAGGCAGCGCGAGCACCCACCGGCGCAGGGGAAAGTTGGCGCCTAAGTTTGCCACAATTAAATGAATTGTGGTTTTCATGATATAGCAAATACATGACAACTGCATTAGACTGACACTGATTATTGCATTTCATTTTAAATAGGACACACACTAGTGGATTTGTATAGAGTCTTCTAATAATGGCACCACTAATTAATGTTACTACTAGCAACTATAATATCATATGTTATAAATACAGGGGAATGAATAATTCAAAGCATTCACATCACCACTTTCAAACTGAATTTTAGATGCATCATTCGGTTTTGTTGCTACTTCATGCATCCTCCCTACAGGTCATCTTTCTAAACTCTCCTCCATGTCAGAGTCCTAGAACACAAGGGTGAGTGAAAGCCCTTTAGCTCCATTCTTATCACTCAAAATATTTTGGCTTTGGGGAAGCTGTGAACCTCAGTCTAAACATACCCTTTGATAAGGTCAAGTTCATAGACTTAAGGAGAAAGCAATGAGATGACTAAATTTCCTCAAAAGTTACAAAGTATCTGGTTGAATAACCTACTATACTATCTGTACATTTATTAATATAGCTTTCACAGTTGTAGTTATAGTTTAAAGCATTATCAAAACAACAATTTACAAAGGTCAGAAAATAACAAGTAGAAAACTGGATATAAGCTAGTCTTCCTCAGTTTTTCAATAAAAGCATCAAAAGAAAGTTGGTTTCTTACCACTTTGTGGTGATCTTCTGTGACAACATGAATGTGAAATTGTTCAATATCTTTAAAATTAGAAATATTGAAATTCAATTTTTTTAAAACTATGTTAATATGGTTAGCAAAAACCAATTTAACCACTGGAAAGTTGTGAGCTGCCATATAGTATCAAGAAAATCAACTCCTGGCATAAGAATTAAGTGCGATAATGGGCCAATCTTACAGTCCTTACTCAGGTAAAACTCCCATCAAAATCATGAGATTTTCCCTGAGTAAGGACTATAAGATACGGCCAATGGATAGTGTAAGGGCATTGCTGTAGTTTATAGCACCCATTTTAATTTCTGGAATTTATATCCAAAGTCTTATCCTATTTATACTGGTATAAAATAAGAGTAGCTCTACTTAAGTCAACAGAACTGCTCTGAAATTATACCAATATATGAGAAAGCATAATTTCACCTTCAGTTCTTTTAAAAAAAAAAGGGGGGGGCTGCTTATTGGCAATGTATTACCTAATCAAAAATAAAATAAGAACACAGTCAAGATTGGCCATTCCTCCAATATTGGAAACAATCTTATTAAAGTATACCTTTGTTGGAATAGCATCTGTAATATTATTATTGGCTGAGATCTTTCTTATTTCTATATTGCCTTTTATGGAAAGGAGAAATAAGTAAATAAAAACAGCTATTGAAGCCAAATTAGCAATATAGTTGTAGTCTACAGTGTTTCAAAATAATAGCATGTCCATATTTAACCAGAAAAGCAATATATATTTAAAATATTAACTCAAATACTTACATTTATCTTCTGAAATTAGTAAGAGATGGCTTTCTGGAAAAGGATTTCTGTTTGTAGCTGGATAGAGAAACTGTAAAAGGAAATTGTGTAAAAATAATGGCCAAGAGATTTTGTTGCTAAAGCTAATCTAAGCTGTTTATAATTTTTAAGAGATTTATGGACAGCAGAATAATTTTTGTATACAGACTGCCACATTGATAATCCTCCACAAACAACAGCAGCAGCATTACTACAGATGAAAACCATCATTAGTTGCTATGAAAATAATCTTAGATTCAAGATAGATAAAATAGACCCAGTTCAAATCAAAGGCATAGTCTACCTATATTGTACTAAATATTACAAAAACATAATCTCTCTCAGTTACATAATGCAATATTGGCACTTTTAAATTCCCCTACTTTTTCACTTTAAAGTAATAAAGGAAAAGCTACAGTCAGAATAGTTGAATCATTTACCTGTACTCTGATACAGGTATCCACAGCCTTTAGGACTCTTACATTATTAACTGGGTGAATTTCAATGAGCAAGGTCAAACACTTAGATACTGCAAAAAGAACACAAGTTTCAAACTATATTAATCTGTTTTATAAAGTTCTATTTTATAAAATAAGGGATACAAGCAAAAGTAGTGTTGCAAAATCCCTATAACAGTGTTGGTTTTACCTTCACAATTAAAAATAAGCCATTTTTGGTACCTGGCTGCAGTAGTTGATTTACTCTTTCTTCCTTTGTTGACTGAAGAAAACTGACTGCTACGTAACAAAAAACAAAATATGTATATTCACTATTTCATCTTAATGAACATTTCCAAATACCAAATCACATAAAATCTAATAGAAGAAAATTCATCACTGAACCAAACTTTAAAAGATGTACTAGACATGCAGAAACTTAAGAAGTGGTCAGTTTGTTTAAAAAGAAAAAGAGCAGTCACAGTAATCACATTGTCACCTAGATATTCTAGTGACAGATGCATTAAAAATGCAGAGAAGGAGACAGTCAAGAGCTGCTTCTAGGTAAAATATTTCTTATTATTTCTAGATTTAAATTTATCCAGATTAGTAAAATAAAAACTTCTCTATATCATGACACAGTATAATTTTAATGAGATAAAGACGACACTTACCTAGTAATGTCTTTTCATTGTTGATCGAACAACTGATTATGTGTAGATCTTTTTCAAAGGTATACAGATGCTATTGGGAAATAAATTTTGAGTTAAATATACAGCGTGGCTTGTTTGTTTCACTCACTTAATACAAACTATTTTTAAAGTCTCTACTCCTTAGGAAAACAACACTGATCAAGCAGCAAAGAATCCTGTGGCACCTTATAGACTAACAGAGGTTTTGTAGCATGAGCTTTCGTAGGTGAATAATCGCAATTAATTTTTTAATCGCTTGACAGCCCTACTTTTTTTAGAAAACATGTTCAATTCAGCCGTTTTTAAAAACTTATTAGCATTCATATCTGCCCGATGCAGTATAAAATAAGTCAGATTGCTATGCAGACAGATTGCTACAAAACTTTATTTGAATGCTTTACGCTGGGGTGTGGAAAGGTCACAACAGCAACTTTTATTTCAAAACAAACACTTCAGACATAAGAATATCATTTTTTAGGGCATCAAAACCTAGAAAGCAGAGATATTCTCCTTTCTAAATCTACATGTGGCATTAGCCTTACCTCATTTTGTTTATTAAGAGGATCATATAATCCAATGTAGGTACTCCCACTTCCCTGAAAATTAAATGAAATAACTATCAATTTATCTAGATTTACATAGACATTTGTTAAACATTGTTTTCTCCTTTCCAATATTACCCCCCTCTTCTCTCCTATCACCAATTCTTTCCATTCCCGTTCGCTCATGTCCATTTTCTGGCCTTTGGTTTCATACGTATTGCTCTATTACTTTAACTCCAAAAAAGGGGAGTGAGAAAATATGGGATGAGAGATTGCTGTGTTTTGTGTTTTTTTGTTGTGGTTTTGGTTTTTAGAACAGTTACATGTGACAACTGATCAACCCACCACCACAACTGAACCTGCCTCCCCTTATAAGCTGAAATTCACTTCTCTACCTCACTGAAGCCCTATGTAGGTTCCCCACTCAACCTCCACAAGGGCAGGGTAGCAATGAAGCAACAGCTTGGCACCTTTTGTGCACCATGGAAATGGGATTCTGTGCTGATGCTCTGTAGGATATTTTGGGGTGGGATGCACCAGATCTGGGGGATCTGCGATTATATGGATGCAGTGGCTAAAAACTTCACATCCGGGTGCAGAGAGGCTGCCACATAGGCCAAAGGCCTACCTGCAGTTGGAGGATGAATGTAGCCCCTACCCTGGGAACTATCAAGACAAACGCTAAATAGATTTCACAAACTGTTTATATATAGCTCCAGATTGTCAACACAATTATTGACAGTCTACTGCCTTATAAAAAACAAACACCACCTACAGCTGATTTATATAATGATGTACTGGTTATTGTTTACGCTACTTCTGAAGACAAACAGATTAAACTGTTTTCTTTTTAATGAGCAAGACTCTTTATGGTTTTCCATGCTTTAGGTTTTCCAGATCTATTTCCATTTTTGGTATCTGACCGGCAGCAAATTGGAGCATTTCCATTTTCAGTTGGAAGCTACAACCACTCTCAAAGTGTGCATAAAGTTACCAGGTTAATGAAGCTACATCCAGCTATGTAACCTTGCACTCATCAGACTACAATCGCTGAGTCTGCTTGATACAATTACTCCACTGTTTTTAACAATAGAGCATGAGAAAATGGACCTGTAGTGGTTTGCAAATTACTGCACCTGGTTTTGTGAAGTAGACATAGGGCCCTTCATTTTCAACTTTTATTTCATTTAATTTTTCCCAGGAATTTATCAGTGTTTATTACCACAACAACAAAAACAGGTGAAAATCAGTGCAAAAAACTACAAATAATTTTTCTGGGTAAACACTGGGGTTTATTTTGGTGAACAGAAAGACAGGTGGGGGGGAGTATTCAGTAGATTAATGCTTTGAATTCTGTTCATCAACGTGGTCTGGTTTGCTGCAGAACAAAAACAGAACACAAAACACAATGCCACCTCTGAGTTTAAGAAAACAATATCTCTAATCCCCAAATAAAACTTTTCATTTGAATAAACAGTTTACTGTTGTAGACCTAGAGCTATTAGCCTATAAATATTTACATTTAATAATTGGGCCACACCATTTGCCGGACATACACTTAACTTCATCCTTTTCTCTCTTTTTTTTTTTTAAACTTTCGAATACTTCTTTGTGTTCTGAAACGTATTCTGATATAGATTTTTGCTTTCTTCCCATTTTAGGGTGTAAAATCTTTAAATGGTTATCCGCTAACAGCTTGAAATGTGTATGTGGTGGGCATGAGAATCATCAGCAAGTTCAGATGTGCATACACTTCAGAGTTTGCGTGCGTGCCTGTTTGTTTATTGTGTGTATCTTCTAGACTAATACATAGCCTTACTTCAACAGGCAGCTTTGCATACACACACAGACTAACGTATTATCCAAATACAGATAGTTTATGCAATGTATTGTATTTTCCTAATAAAACAAGTTATTTTTGTATATTTGAATGATACAAAAGTAGGGTGAAAATCAGAAAAAAAATGAAAATGTTGTGAAATCCAGGGATTTTTCAGTAAAAATCGGTCTAAACTGAAAATGAAAGTATTTATAAGGGCCTGGTCATGCATTCTCTTAAACATACCTGCTACCACAGTAGCTAAGCTCTCAACAACAAAACTCTTCTATGATCCTATTTCAGAAAAGAAAAGGGGAAAGGAAAAAAAAAAAGCATGTGCTTAAGTTCCACTGACTTAAAATTAATCATTCCCGAATAGGACCAAATTGAGACCTTACTGACTTCAGTGGGAGCAGGAGCAGGCCCCTATAATCTGGCATTTTCTGTACTTTGCTAAGACAAGTGTATTTCATAAAAACTGGACTCATAGCTGTAATAATCAAAGTTCCACATCAAGACTATGCATGTGCTAGCATATTGTTACCAAGTGCACTTACAGGATTCCTACGTTGCTTTTCAGGGGAAAAGTGCTTACCCTGTGACTAATAATCTGTTTTTTTTAAACAGGTATGTGACAACTGTATATGCCATGAAAGACAAAGGCCATGTTTTTTCTAATCTCAACATTATTTTGTAATTTTTGTAAAAGCTTGAAAATAACGTCCATCCTCCTCCTTCCACTGATCCTACACACAATACATATGGTCTTTTTTCACTTGGCAGATACAGATTGTTTTCCAATTGTGTTTAATGGGACAGAAACCAAAATAGCTGTTTAGCTAACACCCTTGTCTGTGCCCGAGCCTTGCTGATGATGTTAGTATGAACATGAAGTGCTCTGACAAGTGTTAGAGTTAACTGCTGCCAGAGAGCCAGCAGGAAGGATACATGTTTAAGTGTCTCTCACAAAAATGGTGGCTCATTGATTAATATAGTTTACAATGGTTATTTAAAAGAAATCTAAAGACTAAATTGCCTTTGATAACACAATAAGATCTGCAGTTAACCAACACTAGTACGTGCAGTAATGAAGTTATTTCCCCATAGTGAATATAGGGAAGAACAAGTAAACCTGCAGATACTGGGGTAACCATATCTATTGATCTTGAATAAAATGAGAAAGCTTTTCGATATCATTTCTGTATATTAACAACAGAGTAGCAACATGAAAAAATACTCATCATTCAGAAGACATTCTTCATGAGTTTGCAAGTTTGAAGGTAGGTCAAAAATGGGACTTAAAACTTTACGGTATGTGTGGGTAACTGATAAGTAGCTATAAATTCAAGACCCTGTCCCTTCCTGCACACAAAGAAGAAAGTCATAAAAAGTTCAGCAGATGGAAAAGTTTTGCCATACACAAGAGAACAAAGTAGATAAAACAGTACATTTGCTATCAGTCAACCAAACAGAACAAAAACCACCTTAGGTGGAATCCTGCCTCCATTAAGGTCAATGGCAAAACTCCAGTTGCCTATCAGTGGAGCCAGCATTTCACCCTTAAGGCCTAAAAATGGTCCATTTTCCAAGCTTTGACAATTTGATGCAAAAAGCATCTTATGTACAGGATGAAATTTATACTTTTTGTATATCTTCCAACTTCTGGAGAAAAAAGTTAGCACACACAAGGGTCTGGGATAATTCAGATCCCCATCACGCAACTGCATCAGCATGGATGGACACAATCCTGCATGGAGTCTCATTAACTGCAATAGGAATCTATCTGGGCATTAAGGCCAGCACGGATCCCACAACAGGTTAGACACCTTATTTGTCTGTCTCACACAGACAACACTCCTTTCTCTAGGAGAAGGATGCATGTTTTTTGGATTTTTTTAAACATACAACATCTGACCAGCCCTCAAATTTGCCCAGTGGTGAAAATACTCCAAGGAGTACTCTCCAGTTCAGTAACAGGTTTTAAATCTTAAAACCCAAACAAAACATATCTGTGGCCTTCCCAAGGGAGCAAGGCTCCAGATGCCAGTTTGGTTCTGTAGCAGACTGATCTACCCGGGGGAAAGTCAACCTACTTTGGCGAGACAGGAAGACTGGGGAATTAACAAAAAAACATGTTCTTCAGGACAGAGTTCAGAGCAGTTTGGCAGGTGGAAGCCTCATGCAAATGTGTTCTCCACTCTGCTACACCCAGTTTTCAGGATCTCCCTTGTGCCCCGCTACCACCACCTGGCACCACACAGAGTTTACTTCAGCCTGAGGAAATGTAACTAGCTGGGGATGGGAAGGCAAACACTCTGAGCAAGCTCAGTGAATCCTGCTGTTTTTCCCAAGAGCCTGACTGCCATATGAAGTGATTGGACTGGCCAGTCTGCAGCCCTGGAATGCTTAATGCAACATTCCATACATGCTAGAAAGAAGGCACTTTCCCCTTATGAACAAAAATTGGCCTCCTCAAGTCTGTGGTGCCCAGAGGATCTGCTGTCAACAGTTGCACAGATGAACTTTGCATAGATCAGAGTAAAATATGAATACAGTTTTGTGTAATACAAAAATCTGATATTTCATTAAACTGAAATATAAAAAACAAAACAAAAAACAAAGGGAGGTTTGTTAATACTGCCAGGTGATGTGTAAAGGCCCCATAACTCTCCTTGCTGTCCTCATGCAAAGGAAAGCCTGCATCCACAAGAAAAGGAAATTCTGCTCTGCTGCAGCCTCTTCCTTCCCTTATCCTTGTGGAAGCCCTGCTGGATGCTCTGCTGTTTGGCGGGGGCAGGTCAAAGAATAAGAGGCATCCCTGGCAACACAGTTCCATTGGAAGTGTACTGCCCTGCAGGCTGTGCCCCAAGCAGATCCCCTAAAATCCACATGAATCTGGGTGGGTACTAGTAGATTTTGCTACCTGAACCCCAGCTTCTTCCAAAGAGGGGGAATCATCCCTAAACCAATTGGAGAATTCTTGCACTGCCACGAGATTTAATACTGAGTGTAACTTCTTTACATGCACTAGGGAGAACCGGGCCCTAAATGTAGGCTTTTGCAGTAAAAGTGACTGTAGCTCTAGGGTGACCAGATAGCAAATGTGAAAAATCGGGATAGGAGGTGGGAGGTAATATGAGCCTATATAAGAAAAAGACCCAAAAATCTGGACTGTCCCTATAAAATCAGGACATCGGGTCACCCTATGTAGCTCTGAAGGATACTAAATAAGTTAGAGATACTTCAAAGTTCGTAACATCTACAACTACAGGCACGGTTTAAAATTACACAAAGCACAGCATAAGAGGAGGGGTTTTTTACCATTAAAAAAGTTTAAAGATGTCACTTATACAGAACCAAGTTTAAGTGAAATAGCTCCACTTGAATTCAGTAGATTCTGTCTTTCTTAAGCAACTCAGCTCTCAGGGAGGAAGAATGTGCTGTTTATGAATAATTTGTGTAAGTAATTGCTGTTCGTTCAGGATGAAATCCTGGCGCACAGTGCAGTCATGGCAAACTCCAATGTAATTAATGAGGCAGGAGTCACTCTCTGTCCCTCCAGCCTTGCCCAAGGGAAAAAACAGTTTTGTAAGTAACCTAAAGGCATCCAAAACTGTAATCCATCAAATTACGAGTTTAAATCCCAATGAAAGAGAAATGTAAAATGCAAGTAGTAGATTAAATTAGACAAATTCGTACGTGTCCAGTATAGCTGAACGACTTCTATGCTGTAGACTTACCTTCCAGGTTATAAATAATTTTTCCATTTCTTCAACATTTAGCTACGTACGGTGTGCTGCACTCTTCTCAAAAGTGTCTGAAATGAGAAAGTATTAAAGGTTATATAAAGACAGCTCATTTGGATTAATTCATTGTAGAAACTTAGTAGAATTTAAAACAAAGCAGCATTAGTCTTACATCGGCAAAAACACTTAAATGGAGGCCTTTCTAGAGGCTATGTGCACATGAAAATATCCTCTCTCTTGAGGAAGATAGTGTAGATGCAGGCTTCTATTTAATCCTGAATGAGAACTTCAAATGAGATGTAATGAGTTTTAAAACTTATAGAAAAGGAGCTTAGCTTCTAAACATTCCTCACTCACCCCACCCAATACATGGAAACCATGTTTAAATTAACAATTCGAATTGCCATAGTAACGGAATTAACCATCTCCTTGCAAATTTCAGGATCAACTCCTATTTTCTGTAGAATTCTAATAAGAGGTTTGGATTCTAAGAACATAAGAATGCCATACTGGGTCAGACCAAAGGTCCATCTAGCTCAGTATCCTGTCTACCGACAGTGGCCAATGCCAGGTGCCCCAGAGGGAGTGAACCTAACAGGTAATGATCAGTGATATCTCTGCTGTCATCCATCTCCACCCTCTGACAAACAGAGGCTAGGGACACCATTTCTTACCATCCTGTCTAATAGCCATTAATGGACTTAACCTCCATGAATTTATCCAGTTCTCTTTAAACGCTGTTATAGTCCCAGCCTTCACAACCTCCTCAGGCAAGGAGTTCCACAAGTTGACTGTGGCGCTGTGTGAAGAACTTCCTTTTATTTATTTTAAATCTACTGCCTATTAATTTCATTTGGTGGACCCCTAGTTCTTGCATTATGGGAATAAGTAAATAACTTTTCCTTATCTACTTTCTCCACATCACTCACGATTTTATATACCTCTATCATATCTCCCCTTAGTCCCCTCTTTTCCAAGCTGAAAAGTCCTAGCCTCTTTAATCTCTCCCCATATGGGACCCATTCCAAACCCCTAATCATTTTAGTTGCCCTTCTCTGAACCTTTTCTAGTACCAGTATATCTTTTTGAGATGAGGAGACCACATCTGTATGCAGTATTCAAGATATGGGTGTACCATAGATTTATATAAGGCCAATAATATATTCTCCGTCTTATTCTCTATCCCCTTTTTAATGATTCCTAACATCCTGTTTGCTTTTTTGACTGCCTCTGCACACTGCGTAGACATCTTCAGAGAACTATCCACGATGACTCCAAGATCTTATTCCTGATATGTTGTAGCTAAATTAGCCCCCATCATATTGTATGTATAGTTGGGGTTATTTTTCCCAATGTGCATTACTTACATTTATCCCACTAAATTTCATTGTCATTTGTTGCCCAATCACTTAGTTTTGTGAGATCTTTTTGAAGGTCCTAACTATCTTGGGCAGTTTAGTATCATCTGCAAACTTTGCCACCTTACTTTTTACCCCTTTCTCCAGATCGCTGTATGCTGCTTACAGCAGATCAGTTTCAACCCATCCTATTACATGCATACAGGACTTCAGAAGTTAAGTAACGGCTATGCGTTGCAAGTTCTCAAACTGCAGTCCTCAGAGCACCAGCTGGTGGTCAACGGAGAGGCGGAACCAGCACCACAACACCTGTCACCTTGTTCCAGCTGCCTCTCCAGGCAACTAAAAGAAATACCTGGAAATGAGGGAGTGCAGGAGCCTAGGTGCCTCCTCCAGAGCCACTTCTGCATAAAGAGCAAAATAAGAAACAGAATTTTCCCTTAATGACCAGAGCCACCAGGGAGCCATGCAGCCTAGCAGTATTCACTGGGGCAGTGGTTTTCAAACTTATTTGATCATATCCCCTTCTTTCTGTTTGTAGTAGTTTTGCCTGAGCTGGGGCACATGGCTAGCAGCCACTGCTTTCCAGCCACCCAGCTTTGAAGGCAGCATTGCCGTCAGCAGCAGCAAAGAAATAAGTGTGGCATGATTTGATACTGTCACCCTTATTTCTGTGGTGCTGCTGCTGGCAGCGGCACTGCCTTCAGAGCTGGGCGCTCAGCCAGCAGCTGCTGCTGTCTGGCCACCCAGCTCTGAACGTGTGCAGTAAGTGTTTTTTTTCCTAAATCTTTTAATGTCCCCACACCCAGAATACATTCCACACATCCCAGTTTAAGAACTGCTGCACTGAGGTACCTGGAAACTAAGCAGCACAGGGGCATGTGCAAGATCCCATGGGTCAGGGAAGCATAGATAGAGAGTGGGGGTAGATGAGGGAGAGAATCATCAGAAAGCCACAATGGACATGAAGGGGAAAGAGAAGGACCAGGTAGCAGGGAAGCCCAAAACAAAAGTGATTAGTGTATGTCAGAAAGGACAAATCTCATATCATATTAAAGACAATAAAAAGGCATGCTTTCTTTATGTCACTTTCTAGCAGCTGTGGTTGCTAAAGGGTTGTTGCCTCACAAATGAGATCTTGACTGGGAGAGAAAATATAGTCCATAAAAGAACATTTGATGGCTGCATTTTAACCACTGTATGGTAGTTTGTAATAGCAATAGTGTTCAGAAGTGTGAATGGAAAAATTCTTCAAGATTTCTGTTAGGTTATAGCTGGGTTTGACGCTAATAACTTCGTAGTTATCACCTAAAGTTGATAGAGAGTGTGCCTCTCCATATGGTCAGGTATTTTTTATACTATAAACTGGCTTGCGCTAACACAATCAGTAACAAAAAGAACACACCCTTTGTTTTATTTATTACTGTAGGATCAATTAAATTCAGAACACTGGTATTTTGTTGTTGGGAACACAAGGGGGAAATCCTGGCTTTCTTTACACTACTTGATTCACCACTTTCCACAGCTGTCAGATCACTCAAAGTCCATTACAACAGCATTACACCAGAGATGATCACCCCATAATAGCCCAGAAGATCTGTCATTATCATAGGCCCAGGAACACCCTAATGCAGGGGTGGGCAAGCTCGTCCTGCCCGGCCCGCCTGAGCTCCCAGCCAGGGAGGCTCCCCCAGGCCCCGCCTTCCCCCATTCCCCAGCGCCTGAGCATGTCACGTCCAGGAGCAGCCCTGGACAGAGCTAAAGCAGTGTGGCTCCAGCGGGGCATGAGCTCCTCCCGCTCAGAGCCGTGTGGTAAGGGGGCGGGGCTGTGAGCTGCGGCCGAGTGGCGGGAGCTTAGGTCCCATGGAGCCACCTGCTGCAGCACTGTTCAGGGCTGCTTCTGGATGCGGCACGCCTGAGGCTTCGGGAAAGGGGGGAAGGTGGAGCTAAGTGGCATGATAAAGGGGCCGGATGGGTTGGATAAGGGGCAGGGAGTACCGGGGACCATCAGGGGACGGGGAGGGTTGGATGGGGCAGAGGTTCTGGAGGTGGGTGGTCAGGAGACAGGGGGTTTGGATCGTGGGAGTTTCTGGGGATCTGTCAGGAGGCAGGGGCTGGATGGGGTCGGGGCAGTCAGGGGACAGGGGGGTGTTGGTGGGAGGTGGGGTCCTGGGGTGGTGGTTGGGGGGGGCAGTCAGGGGATAAGGAGCAGGATAGGTCGGGGATTCTGAGGGGAGTAGTCGGGGGACAAGAAGTGGATGGGGGTCGGATGGGGAAAGGGCCAGGCTGTTTAGGGAGGCACAGCCTTCCCTACCTGGCCCTTCATACAGTTTTGGAACGTCGACGTAGCCTTGGGCCAAAAAGTTTACCCACAGCCTGCCCTAATGTCTCAAAAAAAGAGTGGCTTACATTTTAATTTAATCTCATGATACTTTCTATATACAAGTCCGCGTTCACTCGCAGCATGTGTCCCACTACTGCGGTGCCTACATTACCATTGGTCCTCCTCTCCGACTACTATTCTAGAAAATTTCTTTGACCTATATAAGCGGCGCCGTCAGGCGTGCCCAACGCAGTCTCTACAGTGTTTGTAATCTTTGTCATGTGTACTCTACTGAAATAGCATAACAAGCCCATGGCTTTACGTTTAATTCAATCGTATGATGGCCCCTTTAAATTTTAAAATATGGATCGGTTTGTTGATAAGATAAGAAAAGGAGCAGACAAGCTATTCATGGTGAAAGAGCCTCTTCGAAACTAGCACGTGTAAAAAATAAACTAAAAAATACAATGTCCCAACAGCACCTCAGCTCACTCATGATTTTGTACATTGAACTAGAATTGGCTTCATCAGTTAATTACAATGACATGAACTGAGGATTTAAGTCCATAACACCTGGTGAGCAACGTCTCATTCTCTAGGACAGGAAGACGAAGAAACTTAATCTGTTTTGGTCAATTTTGGTTAACTCATTATCTGGTTAAAGATAAGATCATGAAAATTGACTGTATCTTTGTATATGCCTGGTTATCACTACAGCAAAAATTGGTATTTTGTGTCTCATTTTTTAAGTAAAGTTTAGCTGTTAATGACCATAGGCGTAGCGCAGCACATTTCATTAGGGTGTGCACCTAGAGAATTTTTTTTTTTTTAAAGGCGAACATTAATTGAATACTCAATCATAAATGACATTATTTTTATTCATCAAACAAACTAAGAAACTAAAACTTAACTAAACTTAATTTTTTTAAGTTTAGTTAAGTTTTAGTTTCTTTAGTTGTTTGATGAATAAAAATAATGTCATTTATGATTGAGTATTCAATAAATGTTCGCCTTTAAAAAAAAAATTTTCTAGGTGCACACCCTAATGAAATGTGCTGCGCACGCCTATGGTCATTATCCCTTTGAATGACACTACACCCTACACTGATATTAATAGAAATGTAATTGGATTCAGCCACTTATACTAATCCTGAAAGTTTAGGGGAGTCTCCAAACAAATCCTTTTCCACATAGTATACTCCCTCAAGGCAGAATTCACTTCAATATAGAGGGCCCACACAATACCCTCCGTACCACAGGGCCTCCTCATCAGTCCAGGATGGAGAGGAGGGAGGACATGCTGGTGTCACAAAGGTGATTTTCCTGTCATCCTTACTAAGCCAGTGCAGACTGAGCATTGGAGTGGACTGGGGACGTGATAATTAAATCTTCACTTGAAAGATCCAGTGGCCAAAAACCCAACGTAAAAGGCACAGAGAGCAACAGCCAATATCCCAGTCCACAGGCTAGAATAGCAGGCAGGGACAGACTGCAAGCAACCACACGGCCTTGCCTGCATGCCGAGGTTGAATACTGTCCCATCAAACCTCCTTTATCACTGTGTATAAGGAAGGTTAATTTGACCTCCAAGCAGAGAGTAGGCCCCTGATCCAGAGTTCACAGAACTCAACGGAAGTCTTTAGATCAGGGCCTATGCTGAGACCCATCTTCTCTCAGTTTATAGCTCCTTCCTTGATCCTACCTATGCCCAGTGAGTACATCACTGTAAATTCCAAGAGAGGCTGCATAACACTCTCAAATCCTCAAGGGAGAAAACATTCATTTTTAATGTTATACTTAGTAACATTTAGGCGCTAGGTGCAAAAATGCTTTAACATCTAGAATTAAAATCCTTTTTAAGATAATTAAATCAGATTTCAAGCAATTCTGAAACTTGCTTGAAGTCTCCTATATACTGATGGCCATTTGTGACTATCCGAAGGTTACCACCACCAACAGATTCAAAATAGCCAGGAAGACTTTGTTCAATATAGCATAGTTTTAATTCATAGCAAGAAGTGCTGCTTGTCTTTCTGAACACTCCACATGATTGAGCTAAACAAAAATAAGCCCAGATTTCCTTTAACAACAGTTGAAAAATATTTTCATGTGTTTATTTTAAAAAGTCTAATTTCTTCAGTTCCGACCAATGTTTTACAAACACAATGCTTCTACTAGGTAGGGCCCTATAATTGGAGATATGCCAGTTTGTGAGTACAACATATGTGATTGCTAAGTTCAGCCTCATACAAGATATTTTTGCCAAAATCCAGTGATCTGAGCCCCAATACTGACAAACTTATGTGGATGCTTAATGTTCTTCATATGAGTTGTCCAATGAGAATAAAGTTAAACATTCATGTAAGACTTCACAAGATATTCTGTTGAGACTGAAACTGTAGCAATGGGAGCTGAACCCATGGTAGTTTAATAGTAGTTTAACTAAATAGGCTACAACGCCCTGGGTGCCTAGACACAAAAATAATTTATTTTTAAAAGGTAGAAAAGTCACCATGTGTACAGAAGTTGAAATGCTAGAAAGTAACACTAGTAACATCAGATGGGCTTATTCTAAAAAAGACTGGTCTTTTGGTTTTTAAAAAGGCTGTGCACGGCCTTTATCAGTCTTAAACAAGATGGTCAGTGCCATGTCCACATTATAGGACATATCCATATCATAGTCAATCACTCCAGTATATAATGGTAGATAATAATAATACCTAACATACATGGAATACTTTTCAACTACAGACTTTGGGGTAGAAGGAAAGGTAAGGAATTTATTTTTAAAATAATGGAAACTTTCATATTTACCTTTGGTTTTGTATAAACTTGTTTGGGGATAAATCAATCTGACATACCCTTTTATAGAGCAACAATACATAGATGGTTGATTTTTTTCAAATGATGTATCTTGCCAAAAGGTCTCCAATTAGACATTCAGAATTTAGTACCGATACTAGCATCTGCCTCTACCATGATTAGAGGGCTAACAAATTCCCCGCCACGAAAAATATATCATGGACTGTGAAATCTGGTCTTCCCCCTGTGAATTCTGGTCTTTTGTTTGCTTTTACTCTATACTATACAGATTTCACAAGAGAAGTGTTTCTCAAATTGGGAGTCCTGATTGTGTGTGTATGGGGGTGTTGGCAAGGTTATTTTAGGGGAAGGGTCATTTTAGAGCTGGGAGGCTGGAGAGCGGCGGCTGTCGTCTGGGCACCCAGCTCTGAAGGCAGTGTCCCACCAGCAGTTGCAGAGAAGTAAGAGTGGCAATACCATGCCATGCCATCCTTACTTCTGCCCTGCTGCCTTCAGAGCTGGGCAGCTGCAGAGTGGCGGCTGTTGACTGAGGGCCAGCTGTGCAGGCAGCAGGGCAGAAGTAAGGGGGCAATAGCATACCATGCCAACCTTATTTCTGTGCTGCTGGTGGTGGTGGCTCTACCTTCAGAGCTCAGCTCTCAGCCAGCAGGCGCCGCTCTCCAGCTGCCCAGCTCTGAAGGAAGCACCAGCGGCAGCGCAGAAGTAAGGGTAGCAGTACCACAACCACCACCCTCATAACCTTGCAAGCCCCCACAACTCCTTTTTGGGTCAGTACCCCTACAATTATAACACCATGACATTTCAGATTTAAATATCTGAAATCATGAAATTTACTATTTAAAAATCCTATGACCATGAAATTGACCAAAATGGACAGCAAATTTGGTAGGGCCCTAAAGATAATGATTTTTATGCTATTTCCCTCTACTATTCTAAACTGAGTCTTCTGCAGTTTTTAAAAAACAGAACTGAAACAGTTACTTCACAGGTGGGGCGGAGGGGAACCATTGTGCCAAAAGTCCACTCGGTTTATTCATTGCTTCTCAACTCCATGCTACCCACAAAATAATTTAGCAATCACATATTGTTGTGGTATCTACCAGTTAAATTTAATTTTAATTAGCATTCACTAATAAAATGGATGAAAGATTTTTGTTTTTTTTAAAGGGGAGGTTACTTGGGGAAAGTATTCTAACCAAATTTTGGGAAAATGGGGAGTGAGAGAGGAAAGTTTTGTGAAAGAAAGGGATAACATCTAGCATATATGATAGTAGTCTGTTAGTAGGAAGTTAAATCTACATAGGTTATTTCCTGTTGTCATATACAATTGTTTCACTTTGAACATTCTTTGCCAAATTCATCTCTGATGCATGAGTGACTTGTGTGGAGAGCTATACCAAGGATAAATTTGGCTCACATTTCAAGGAAGTTACTTTTAAATATACATACTTTAGATTAACCTATTTAATGTTATATTAGTTTTTAGACTCTATGATATTTGCTCAAGGTGACATGCCAAGAGCTATCAACTCCTTCAGCGCAGTCTGCATCTCATGTGAAACCAAACTATTTTCACTTCCCTACCATAATAGATGAAACTCCCTGATTCTCCATTTAAAAAAAATAAATAAAATGTCACCATGTAAAATTTAAACTCACACCATACAGAATAACTTTAAAATTTTTAAGTGGACATTTGGACATTGTACTTACATAAATAATAAGTGGACTGGATTCTGCACATGACTTTAATGGTATTTGAATGTGCTGTAAATCAGTTCAGTATTAGGCCCAGCAATCTTTGTAACTGGCAGCCAAGGAGCATACAAATGGGAAAACCATAACACACATCAAGGCAGACAGGTATTTCTAGATGTGTTTCGGCAATGGTTCACATATCATGCTCCCAGCACCTGACTAAACCATGCCCAAATAAGACACTACTTCACTCATTTAGGCCCAAGTTCAAACACACCGGGGCTCTTTTGACACTGTAACTACTCAGCACATAAATAGTATGTTGTTGTTTTTACGGCCATAAACTAAACTAAGGCGCTGATTCATGAAACATTAGATTCCAGCCAGCTTTGTTCTGACCCAGCAAAAGAACACTAATATCACATCATGTCAAACTTCTTCCCTCTCCCCTTGTGTTGTGTCCCATTTTAAGAAGGGGGGGGGGAGAGGGAGTTGTGAGGCTGTTTAAAGGGCCAGATAACCATACATATGTGCACACACTTCAGAAGCCAGGGCCACATCTGGGACGGGGCAGGCGGCGGGCGAGGACACTTTCCTGACAAGTGAGCCAAGTACAAGACAGATATGGCTAACGGGGGAGGGGGCGACCCTACAGAAACCCAGCCTGCTTGGGCAGGACGGAAAGCGCCTCCCCGAGCATCAGCATTACCTAGAGCCGCTGCCGGACCTTGCGCCAAGAGCCACGGGACCACATCGCTCTGGAGATCAAACTCGGCGCTCAGCTGGAGCAGCATCCCGCTGGCGCCACCCGCCTGGCCCCCGTCTGCGGGGGGAGGCGCGGGACAGACTCGCAGGAACCCGGGTCCTAGAGGGGCCGGCGCACCAGGCTCTCGGCTCCTGTGCAGCCAGGGGCGTGGGCTCTGCGCAGCGCTTCCGCAGTGCTCCTCATTCGGGCCGCTGCTTTCGCTTCTGCTCCAGAGCGGCAGCGCCGGGAATAGCCCAGCCCGGCCGGGAGCTGCTCCAAGCGGCAGCCTACTGGGTGGCGGGGGTGTCATTCAGCTCCGGGCGGCTTGGAGTGGCTGTGCGCGCTGCTCCCCCAGGCTGCAGCAAGAGGGAAGGCTGCGCTGAGCAAACGCCTGCGGTTGCACGCTCTGCAGCAGGCAGGCGCATGATTTTCAGTGGGCCTGGGCTTTCACCTCACCGGGCTGGGATGTTTTTGTTGGTGGTGCTTAGGAAGAGTGCTGAGAAATGGTCCAAGCCTGCTGTTGATAAGTAATTGGTGATAAGATAAACGCTGGAGGTTGGCACAAAACCAACCTCCAGATCCAACACCTCCAAACTCAGGAGAATGTTGGATCTGCTGCCCTTCCTGGCTCTAAAGCCCTCCAGGAGCCTGTAATGAAGGTACCACAAGATAATGGTGTCAGGAGTAGGTGGGGGGTGGTGGATTGTGTTATTATTCATTCTTATATTATTACAATAGCACCCAGAGGCCCTGATCGGAATCATGGCCCCTTTGTGCTGGGCAGTTTACAGGCACAGAGTTCCCCATGCCAACACAAGAGAGATTTCAGATTCCGGCCACAGTCATGTAACTGGATGAGCGCAGCTGAAATCCAGCATGAATAATGAGCCGCCCAGTACAGTAATAGCTTATAGAATCATAGAACTGGGAGGGACCGCGAGAGGTCATTTAGTCCAGTCCCCTACACTCAAGACAGGACTAAGTATTATCTAGATCATCCCTGACAGGTGTTTGTCCAACCTGCTCTTAAAGATCCCCAATGATGGAGCTTCCACAACCCCCCCCCCCCCCAAGCAATTTATTCCAGTGCTTAACCACTCTGATAGGAAGCTTTTTCTAATGTCCAGCCTAAACCGCCCTTGCTGCAATTTAAGCCCATTGCTTCTTGTCCTACCCTCAGGGGTTAAGAACAATTTTTCTCCCTTCTCCTTGAACAACCTTTTATGTACTTGAAAACTGTTATCTTGTCCCCACTCAGCGTATGTCTACACTACCCGCCAAATCGGTGAGCAGCGATTGATTCAGCAGGGTTCGATTTATTGTGTCTAGTCTAGATGCGATTAATCGACCCCCAAGCGCTCTCCCATTGATTCCTGTACTCCACTTCCACTAGAGGCATAGGTGGAGTCAACGGGAGAGCGGCAGCAGTCGACTCACCATGGTGAAGACACCACGGTAAGTCGATCTAAGTACGCTGACTTCAGCTACATTATTCAGGTTATTAGATCGAGTCGCCCCCACCCCCCAGTGTAGACCAGGCCTCAGTCTCCTCTTCTCCAGAGTAAACAAAAACAGTTTCTTCAATCTTCCTGCATAGGTCATGTTTTCTAGACCTTTAATCATTTTTGTTGTTCTTCTCTGGACTTTCTCCAATTTGCCCACATTTTTCTTGAAATGTGGCACCCAGAACTGAACACAATACTCCAGCTGAAGCCTAATCAATGCGAAGTAGAGTGGAAGAATTAGTTCCCATGTCTTGCTTCTAATAATCCTGCTAATACATCCCAGAATGATGTTCGCTTTTTTTGCAACAGTGTTACGCTGTTGACTCATATTTAGCTTGTGAATGCATTAGGAAGTCATTTATGAGATTAAAAAAAGGTCAAATCTGCTTTTGTTGTGCCACCTTAGTCACTGGGGCATGAAAAGCCCAGATCTTATGTTGTCGTTTATCATTGAGTCATTTACTATCCAGAAAGTGCTAAGCAATGTCCAAAAAACAGAAAGACACTTCCTCCCCCCAAAGCTCCCTCCCCAACTGTTCCATCAGGGAGATTGAACCCCCTTTTACAATCAGTTCGGAGGGGCTGCCTCCGACGCTGGCTTGGTTGTCCCTGAGGTTGGACCAAAGGGAGGTAAGAGCCAAGTATCAGGAGGCCCAGTGTCTTACTGCCTCCCTTTCCCATGTTGAATGCAAACGCTGGCAGTGTAGCTCCAGTGGTTCTCTTGGCCCTCATAGCCCACACAAGCCATGAGGGTAGGGAGGTTCCACTGAAAAAACAGCACAGCTTCAAGTTTAGCTCCACAGATTGCAGCAGGGGGGAGATAGAGAGACAGAGGTGTGTGTGAGTGAGTGAGTGTATGTGTGTAGGGGGACAGTGCCACAGAGGTGCAGGCCCAGGACAGCCACACATGGAGGAGCACACTCCCAGCATCTGGATCCAGGGGACAGAGTCTGGGCCAGGATCAGAAATGCCAAAGCATCAAAAAGAGGAAACAGGAATGGGGAATGAACTATTCTGTACCATGTGTAGTATGAGAATCATGCGATACCATCTTTTGATAAGATCTATATCTTATACAATGTGAGAAAAGAAACCAGCTTCCCCAAAGTAAGAACTATACAGAGCTAACGTGAAGCTTGCCAGTACAATTCATCTTTGTGTCAGTGGCAGAGCTAATCTGGGATGAGAGGTGACTATCCCCCTGGCAGCCTTTCAGTGTATTGGCAGCGCCTTTTAAAAAAGATGATGCAATTGACAAAACTGCACAAGAATTTTCACAAGGAGCTGGAGAGTAAGCTGGCCCCACACTCATCTGGCAGATACGACTACTGTTCCGCCGGGCTCAGCCAAGCTTCCAACTCCGGGCGTTGTGACCTGGTGCATGGAGTCATATGGTAGTGTGATCCCCCCATGCCATGTTGCAACACCACTCACTCAAATATTGCCTGGCTGCCCCTCCACCATGACTGAGGGTGGCCAATCCAAACCTGAATAGCACTGATGAATGCAGAGATTTGAGGAGCAGAGGGGAAGAGAGAGGGGTGAGTCAACAATGGGGATGGGGAGGAGTGAAAGACAAGTGTCAGGAGCCAGAGCTGTGGGGAGGGGGAGAACAGGAAGGAGCACAAGGGCAGGGGCCGAGTGGGGAAGGTGAAGAGAAGCAAGTGGAAAGAGGAAGCAGGAATAATGGGCCAGTGGAGAGACAAAGGAAGAAGGGTTTATAACCACTACAGCACACTCTCCTACAGAAGAGAGAACTGAACCCAGGAGTCCTGTGTCTCATTATTCCTCCGCTGTCCTCCTGCTATGGATTTAAAGGTTTCAACCACATGATGACACTTGTGGGAGGTCAATATGGGTTCAGAGATAGAATTTCTGTTTTGTTTGTTTTGTCAGTGTCTTTTTTTTTTAAAGATCTAGGAAATTACCCACAAAATTGTAAAATGTTCAGGACATGATCCATCCTGTTTCATTTCCGGATCATGATCCATCGTGTGCACTGACTTAAGCAGGAGTTCTTTGGAAAAAAATAGTATGTGAACACGTCATTAAAAACTGTATCATAAAGTATGTGCACAAAGAGGGTGAATGAAGGTTGCACAGACAACCTTAATTCTAGGATTTCCTAATTTTTTAGTGCTTGACGTTGTAACCTTACTATTCTTTTAACATAGTTGTATGCATGTTATATGTGTTTGTGCATAGGTGCTGACTCTGTGGATGCTCCAGGGCTTAGCACCCACCAGCAGCCAGCTACCCCACTCTCCAGTGCCTCCTGCTGATCAGCTCCTCCTCCTTCCCTCCCAGGGCTGCAATCAGCTGTTCTGTGGTGTGCAGGAGGTGCTGGAGGGGGAGGGGTGGAACAATGGGAAGCTGTGGGGCCTTGGGGGAAGGTGTGGAGTAGGGTCGGGACCTAGGGCTGAGCAGGGGTTGAGCACCCCCAGGGAAAGGAGGAAGCCAGCGCCTGTGTGTGGGTGTATAGCACACTGACACTTATTTCACAGCATTCATTTTAGAGAAGGCAAACAGCTATATTAAGTACAGGGAAAACTTAAATCCAATAGGAAATAAGTCAGTGAAAACAAATATAAAAAGCCATTGAAATTTATGAATGATTCTTAACTTAGCATTTGGAGGCAGACTTCTTTTGAATGAAGGTAGGAGAGAGAAGCAGAATATACTGTCAAATTTAAATGAAACTCAGAGTGGCCCATTTACTGATATAAGCAACCTCAGCAACTGCTTGGGACCCCCTCCTTTGAGAACTAGCATACAGACCCTTGCAGCTTATGGCCAACCCAGTTGTTTTCACACCTTCCAATCAGTGGGAGCAAAAGGGGAATCACTGCCTGAGATCTTCCTTTAGAAGCAGGATCCCCAAGAGAGGGTACTGGGTTTTGCTTGGAGCCCTGTTAATCAGAAAGCTATCTCATACCAGTATTACTGCTTTGTGGTGTCATGAAGAAGACCTAGTTCATTCCTACTGTCTCCTCAAGACAGTATTGGTTGGATGTCTACTATAGCAGCTATCACCTGAACAGTGACTAATATTTAGCTGAGGTGGGGTTGCTGCCCCTCCCTTCCTGCTTTGCCATTGTTTTGTCCTGTTTTTATTTTCTCACTTCCCCTTTTAATGTTCAATGCTGAGACCCATTTCCTCCAAGACTGAAGCAAATATGTCTGGATAGATTGGCGATTATTACACAAAGTGATTCTCTCCTTTGGGAGACTGGTGGCAATCTCTATAGGCCCAAGGCCAGGTTAACTCTTAGCAGCACAGTGCGTGCCTCACAAACCACAAAGCTGACTTGCACTTAGATGTTTTAAGCCATTCTCTAAGTAAGAATAAGAAACTCTGTACGGTATAGAATACAGGTTCAGCACACAGGTATTTAAAACTTAGAGACTTGATCCAGAATCCAGTAATATCAGTAGAAAACCTTCCATTGACTTCAGTGTGCTTTGAATCAAGCCCTACCTCCCCAAGCTATTTTAGGTAGATAAGTAGAGGCCTGCATAGATACAAAAGTTGTATACACATCCAAGCTACAAATATGGTCCACGGATATCTGTAGATATAAAGCAGATGTCCGCAGATTTGCAGGGCTCTATAAATAAGGATATATCAGGTGTGCCTTATGGTGGAAAAGAAGCTGGTTAAAGAAATACTCTGAATTTACAAAATTATATATTTATTTACATGTTCTAATTTTTGTTAAGGAAAATTATAGTCAAAATTCAATTTACTGCTAATCATTTATACTGTTTGTTTACTTTTTGCATTTCTGTCAGCTTGCACAGTGAACCCAATTGTGAGCTTCACTTTCTGTTTCTAGTCAGATTCACTTCCTGGTTCTCATGCACTCAGGGGCGGCTCCAGGCATCAGCACGCCAAGCATGTGCTTGGGGCGGCAAGCCACTGTGGGCCCTCTGCCGGTCACCGCGAGGGCGGCAGGCAGGCTGCTGAACGGCAAAATGCCTAGAGCCGCCCCTGCATGCACTACCACATTGTTAGTGTTGGTTTGGGTTTCCAGCACTGCAGGGAATATTTAAATGTAAAAATTAAAAATAAAATAAACTAATATGTTTTAATATGATACTTCTACTCATACAAGTTTTTGTTAAATCCTTTGTGATAAAACATACAATCTGTGTCCCTAATGCTGCAAGTTACTCTATGCAGGTGAACCCCGGTATCTGCTCTATAGAGCCCCTTTGAAGTCAGTGGAGCTCCATGCAGATTTGGGAGTCTGTCCTCATCAAGCAACTTTGCAGAATGGAGTCTAAATCACAATCTGTTGTGAAAAAAGGCAGATTTAGTTATTTGTTTCTTGCCTTTTTTTTTTTTTAAAAAAGGTCCTTTATTAAGGACAATAACTCATAGTAAGTTTTCAGCATATCACAGGATTGGACCTTGACCCAGTCAAGGTTGGTGGCGATATCATCAAAAGTGCTTTTGATCATGTGATGACCAGAAATAGGATTCTGCACAACAGTTTAAAAATTCGTATACACTTCTGCCGCTATATAACATGCCCTGATTTAACATGAATTCAGATATAACGCGGTAAAGCAGCACTTCAGGGGTGGTGGGGCTGCGTACTCCGGCGGATCAAAGCAAGTTTGATATAACGCAGTTTCACCTATAATGTGGTAAGATTTTTTGGCTCCCGAGGACAGCGTTATATCAGGTTAGAGGTGTACTTATTGCACACTGATTTATTCTCGTCATTGTTTCTTTACAGATAACTCATGTAGCTGGAATTACAGAATCACTTGTTTAAAATAAATTTTACATCATTAAATAGACGTATAAATGAAGAGTATGAAACATTAGGCCATGAAACTTCCATGTGTTCTTTATAAAGAACCTCCACTTAAGACTTCTGACCATAGTGCAAACCACAAAAAAAGGGTATCTGAAGCAATTCAGTAAAATCTTGGGAGCGTGGCAAACATCTCATAGCTTCTTTTGAAAGTACCACTTACTGAGGCCAAACTCTTTTCCAGATGGTGACTCTAGCAAAAAGGTGATTTCTAGTTACCATTTTGTTTTTAACACGGGGGATTCCTTGAAGAACTTTGTCAGCCAAAGTAAGTTCTTAAATAAACAAAAAATATGTAAATAAATTACTCTATACACAAAGGTTGGTCATTGTGTTCTTGTCAGTGTCCCTAGGAAATACAAATTGTATGCAAATTACAATATACATTTCAGTAGTAAACATAAAGGTGAAAATTCAAGCGCAGTTTATCAGGATAGTTTTACTGCAAACTATGGAAATAACAAAATCTCTTTAAACACAGAACTTCCATTTCTTTTACAGACTTTTGTATCACATTTTCAGACACTATAAAAAAGTGGGCCAGACCCTAACGTGGCAAAAATCAGAATAGTTCCCTTGAAATCAACCTAGTACTGATCTTGCAAGACATCAGCGTTCTCATACGGATTTCATTGCTTTGTGGATATGTGTTCCCATGCTTTGTTATAATCAATGGTTGGAAATATTTAATTTTCAGTTTAATTACTAATGAAGGACCCTGTTTTGATACTCATATGTTGGGTAGTACTTTACTTTGCAAATAGGCTCACTGATATCAACACCACAGCCTGATCAAAGCTCACTGGTCAGTGGGACTGCTAATGAAGTAAGGTACAACAATGGGAGGGAGGGAGGCAGGGTAGAGCCCAGAGAGATCTGTGACTGTGTGACCTGTTCTCTTCCTTCAGTTCTCTCTCCGAGGTCCCATCTCTTAGGCTTCTTTGTTCTTTTCACAAAATAAT
Source organism: Gopherus evgoodei (assembly GCF_007399415.2). Taxonomy (NCBI): domain Eukaryota; kingdom Metazoa; phylum Chordata; order Testudines; family Testudinidae; genus Gopherus; species Gopherus evgoodei. The sequence goes on from NC_044322.1 coordinate 343,310,155, forward strand.
CCCTGTGGGCGTTGATCAAAGCTCTGAATACACACTGACTCAATGGCTGTTTAAGGAACTACTTGCTCTGGGTTTGTTCTCTCAGAGGGAGCCTCATTAAGACCATCAGTATAGTTTAGAACTTAGATACTGGCTATTGTCTTTCTGGTCTGTTATTTTTTATCTCGGTTTTCACTTTAATTCAAGAGGATGCTATTGATACTCAGTGGCAGGTTTAGTAAATACTGATAACATGGATTGACACAACACTGCATTTGAGTAGCATGTTAATTTTAGTTTGCTCCATGTTTTTTTATTTTTGTTTACATTAATGTTGATTTCATTATAATTTTATGTTTTATGTTTTATTTTAAAATAATAAAATACAACAATTTAAAAGACAAAAAAAATTTTTCACTCAAATGTTGCTACCAGGAATTTAAGACGTCAGCATGGACTACAGCAAACTACAGACAGTGACCACATAGTACTAACACTTAGTTATCCTCCTGGTATAGCAGAGGTGGACAAACTTTTTGGCCCAAGGGCCACATCTGGGTATACTGTGGGACGGGGTGCGAGTCCTGGGGTGGGGCCAGAAATTAGGAGATTAGGGCGTGGGAAGGGCTCCAAACTGGGGTAGGGGGTTGAGGTATGAGGGGGGGAGTTAGGGCTCCAGCTGGGGGTGTGGGTTCTGAGATGAGGCTGGGAATGAGTGGGTGGGGATGCATGAGGGTGCTCTGAGCTGGGACTGAGAGGCTCAGAAGGCATGAGGGGGATCAAGGCTAGGCCAGGGGGTTGAGGCACAGGAGGGGGTCAGGGGTGCAGGCTCCGGGCAGCATTTATCTCAAGCAGTTCCCCAAAGCAACAGCATGTCCCTCCTCCTGCCCCTATGTGTAGGGGCAGCCAGGGGGCTCCGCATGCTGCCCCGTCTGCAGGCACTGCCCCTGCAGCTCCCATTGGCCGTGGTTCCTGGCCAAGAGAACTGTGGAGGCGGTGCTTGGGACAGCATGCAGGGCCCCTGGCTGCCCCTACATATAGGAGCCAGAGGAGGGACACGCTGCTGCTTCCAGGAACCGCACAAAGCCACAGCACAGAGCAGGGCAAGCCCTGGACCCCACTCCCCAGAGGAGCTTGAGGGCCAGATTAAAATATCTGAAGGGCCGGATGGGGCCCCCAGGCCGTAGTTTGCCCACTCCTGTGTTATAGGATTGGATCCTGTGCTCGCTGAAATCAACAGAAAACCTCCAATTGACATACTTGGGCTTTGCATCAGGCCCTTTATACACACATCTTCAGATGATTATTTGATCTTTCCCCTCGCCAGCTTCCTGTTGTATTTATTATTGGCCAACAAAAAGGTGATTTCTAGTTACCATTTTGTTTTTAACAATACCTCATCTGTATGCCCTTTTGATAAAACTCAGCATTTTAAATACATTCAAATTCTCCATCCTAAGCTTTGAAAACATTTCCCTAATAGGTCCTAAAAATACCTTTTATTTGTCATACACATTGGCTTCAAACAAATGGCACATTGATAAACAGGGAGGAGTGTGTAGGTGTGCTGATTTGCCACACAGCTGTTTCTTTTTCCAAAATACTTGCAGAATACAGTCTCACTATTTTTAACAATTAACTATTTATAGGGTTCAGCTAAAAGCCTTATCCTCCAGCCCTTCCTTACTCAGCCAAAATTGCCCATTAACACTGTCTTCTAGGGACTTCATCCTGCAAACTCTACTCACATGAGGAGCCTTTACTTGCTTACCTGCCTTCTATGAGCCTATTTGCTTGTAGGATTGGTCCCCAAGGCAGTGAGGACTTGTAAGCACTGTAGGATCAAGCCCTAGTTATGTATGTATTATTTATACAGTGCCATGAATGTACAAAGAAAGATCAGATACAGAACAAAATTCTGTTCAAAATGCAGTTGCACTTTTGTAAATCAAGACTAACACCATTAGGTTTATATTGTTGAGAATAACAGAAGAATTCAGACCAAAGTTTCTACATTTGCATTTGCCTTATTACAGAAGGAATTGGGAGTAAATGTAAAATGTTTCTAAACATAACGGAAATATTAGCAAAGAAATTTAAATGTGTTTTAATAAGTTATTTTTCTAATGTTTTTAATAGTAGTATACCATTGCAATAATAAATGATTACATTGTTTGATGTGATAATTAGTGGAATCATCTCAGCCTATTAGCAGCTTAACAATACAGAACCTATTGAAAAAGGTTAAACATTAATTTTTCATTATGTATGACAGATTGAAATAATAGCACATAGCACTTAACATCTTCAAAGCACTGTATAATCATTAATCAGTTAACCACTACTACACCCCCTTGAGATAAGTTCTACTGTAGAAACATGGGAATTGCCATACAGGGGAAGATCAATTATCTGTCTAGCCTGATAGCTGGACAGTAACAGAAGCTCCAGAGGAAGACATAAGAAATCCATACTGGAATAACCTGCCTATAGGGGAAATTTCTTCCTAACTTCCATCTATTAGTGAGTGTTGATGTCGTTTATCCTATCTATAATTGTGAATGTTTTTTATTATCTGTATATATAGCTAATGTGTTTTAGAATCCTACTAATCTATTTTCCTCCGCGGTATCTTGTAGCAATGAGCTCCATAACAAAAATTAAAATGAACAGGCACAAGGGTACAATGCCTACAAACTGCATGGAGACTATTTAAAAACCATAATAAACGTTCAAACTAAATTTATACCCCAAATAATAATAATAAAAAAGTAAGAGTACCAAAAAAAATGCCAGCATGGCTAACCAGCGGAGTAAAAGAGGCAGTTAGAGGGCATCCTTTAAAACTGGAAGCAAGAGAAGCTCTAGGGATTTTGCCGCCCCAAGCAAGGGAGGTCCTCCGAAGCTGTGGGACCAGTGGACCCTCCACAGGCAAGCCACCGAAAGCAGCCTGCCTGCCGCCCTCGCGGCGCTGGCAGAGTGCCCCCCACGGCTTGCCACCCCAAGCACGTGCTTGACGTGCTGGGGCCTGGAGCCGCCCCTGACTGGAAGTTAAATCCTACTGAGGAAAATAGGAAGAAACAAGTCAAGTGTAAAAGTATAATTAGGCAGCCCAAGAAAAGAACTGAAGAACAATTAGCTAAAGGTACAAAAGCTAACAACAAAACATTTTTTAAAGAACATCAGAACCAAGAAGACTGCAAACAGGCAGTGGGGCTACTGGACAATTGAGGTGCTAAAGAAGCACTTCAGGAGGACATGGCCATTGCAGAAAATGAATTCTTTGCTTCTCCCTTCATTGTGAGATCTCTTTTTAGGTAACAAATCTGAGAAACTGTTCCAGATTGAGGTGTCAGTAGAGGAGGTTTTGGAACAAATTGATAAATTAAAGAGTAATCAGTCACCAGAACAGATGGTATTCATCTAAGAGTTCTGAAGGAACTCAGATATTAAACTGGAGAACTACAAACTGTGGTATATAACCTATCACTTAAATCAGTCCCTGTGCCAGATGACTGGAGGATAGCTAATGTAATGCTAATTTTTAAAAAAAGCTCCAGAAAGGATCCTGACAATTCCAGGCAGGTAAGCCCAACTTCAGTATTAGGCAAAGTGGTTGAAACCATAGTAAAAAACAGAATTATCAGACACATAGATAGGTCTGTTGGGGAAGAGTCAACACAGCTATTGTGAAGGAAAATCATGCCTCATCAATCTATTAGAGTTCTTTCAAAGTGTCAGCAAACATGTGGACAAGGTTGATCCAGTGGATATAGTGTACTTAGACGTTCAGAAAGCCTTTGACAAGATCTCTCACCAAAGCCTCCTAAGGAAAATAAGCAATCATGGGGTAAGAGGGAAGGGTTTCTCATGGATCAGTAATTGGTTAAAAGATAGGAAAGAAAGGTTAAGAATAAATGGACCTATCTCATAGAACTGGAAGGGACCTTAAAAGGTCATTGAGTCCAGCCCCCTGTCTTCACTAGCAGGACCAAGCACTGTCCCTGACAGTTGTTGTTGTGGGTTTTTTTGTTGGTTGGTTTTTCCCCAGATTCCTAAATGGCCCCTCTAAGGATTGAACTCAGCCCTGGGTTTAGCAGGCCAATGCTCAAACCACTGAGCTACAGGGCCACCCGGGGGGACGGACAAGTGGGGCAATTTGCCCCGGGTCCCAGGCCCCACAGGGACCCCGCGAGCCCTGGCCCAGTGGCGATCCAGGTCTTCGGATGGCATTTCGGTGACAGGGGGCCCCTCAGTGCTGCCAAAGACATGGAGTGACTGAAGAGCCCTCTACCGCCGAAATGCCCCCCGAGCCCTGGCCCGGCGGCCATCCGGGTCTTCAGCGGCATTTCGGCGGTGGGGGGCCCTGTCATAACCTAGTCCCAGATTTGGACCTTAGCGTAGAAAATATGGGGGTTAGCATGAAAAACCTCCAAGCTTAGTTACCAGCTTGGACCTGGTACTGCTGCCACCACCCAAAAAATTAGAGTGTTTTGGGGCACTCTGGTCCCCCCGAAACCCTTCCCTGGGGACCCCAAGACCCAAACCCTTGAGTCTCACAACAAAGGGAAATAAAACTTTTTCCTTCCCCCCTCCAGGTGCTCCTGGAGAGATACACTGAAGCAACCTTTGTGAATTTAAGAAGAGGGAGTTCACCCTTTGTAATTTCAGTCCTGGAAACAAAAGCACTTTCCTCTTCACCCAGAGGGAATGCAAAGTCAGACTAGTAAATCTAACACACACAGATCTCCCTCTGACTTCTTCCTTCCACCAATTCCCTGGTGAGCTGCAGACCCAATTCCCTGGAGTTCCTCACTAAAGAAAAACTCCAACAGGTCTTAAAAGAAAGCTTTATATAAAAAAGAAAGAAAAAATACATACAAATGGTCTCTCTGTATTAAGGTGACAAATACAGGGTCAATTGCTTAAAAGAATATTGAATAAACAGCCTTATTCAAAAGAATACAATTTAAAGCACTCCAGCAACTATAGACAAGTAAATACAAAAGAAAAACCAACTTTGTACTTACAACTTGGAAACCTAAGATTAGAAAGCAGGAAATAGAAATTCTTCTCATAGCTGAGAGAGAGGCAGACAGACAGACAAAAGAAGTCAGACACAAACTTTTCTCCACCCAGAGTTGAAAAAATCCGGTTTTCTGATTGGTCCTCTGGTCAGGTGCTTCAGGTTACTTTTTTTTTTCAGGTGAAAGAGACATTAACCCTTAGCTATCTGTTTATGACACGCCCCCCAAATTGCAGACAGTGGGGAAGCTCACTGGCGGCGATTTCCTTCTAGAACTTAAAATAAACAGATTACTACAACACATGCACCTTTACATATACCACTAAGTATATAACTAACAGACTTCTACATTTTAAGAACACGAGACGTGCTCAGTTCATCTCTACAATAGACTTAACCAAGGGGTACTGGCAAGTACCGCTAGATGAACCTGCCAAGGAGAGGTCAGCATTCGTCACCCATGCGGGGGTGTATGAATTTAATGTCCTTCCTTTCGGCCTTCGAAATGCGCCCGCCACCTTCCAGAGGCTGGTAGATGGTCTACTAGCTGGACTGGGACAATTTGCAGTTGCCTACCTCGATGATGTGGTCATTTTTTCAGACTCTTGGCCCGAACACCTACTACACCTGGAAAAGGTTTTTGAGCGCATCAGGCAGGCAGGACTAACTGTTAAGGCCAAAAAGTGTCAAATAGGCCAAAACATAGTGACTTACCTGGGGCACCAGGTGGGTCGAGCAACCATAAACCCCCTACAGGCCAAGTTCGGCGGTGGGGGGCCCTTCAGTGCTGCTGGAGATGAAGAGTGACTGAAGTGCCTTCCGCCGCCGAAATGCCGCCGAAGACCCAGACCACCGCCAGGTGAGTACAAGCACCGCAGTTCCCCTGCTTTGCTGCAGGCCCCCTGAATCCTCTGGGCAGCTCTGCTTAGCTATCCCTCCCCACAGTTTTCACAATGGAAAGAGGTAAATAGCAGGGTCCCACAAGGAACTGTACTGGGCCCGTGCTGTTCAACATATTCAGAAATGATTGGAAAATGGGATGAAGAGTGAGGTGGCAAAACTGGCATACAATACAAAATTACTCAGATTGTTGGGTCCAAAGCTGACTGCAAAGAGTTACAAAAAGATCTCACTAAACTGCGTGACTAAGCAACAGAATGGCAGATTAAATTCAATGTTGGTAAGTGCAATGTAATGTACATTGGAAAACATAATCTCAAGTATGCGTACAAAATTATCTGAATTATCTGTTACCACTCAAGAAAGATCTTGAAGCCATCATGAATAGTTTTCTGAAAACATCTGCTTCATGTGAAGTGGCAGTTAAAGAAGCTAACAGAATGTTAGGAACACTTAAGAAAGGGATAGATAGTAAGACAGAAAATATCATAATGCCTCTATATAAATCCGTGGTATGCCTACACCTCGAATACCGCATCATCTAAAAAAAGATATATTAGAATAGGTGAAGGTACAGAGAAGGGCAACAGAAATGATTAGAGGAATGGAACAGCTTCCATATGAGGAGAGATTAAAAAGACTGGTACTGCTCATTTTAGAAAAGAGATGACTAAGAAGGGATATGATAGAGGTCTATAGAATCATGAATAGATCAACAGATTAGCTGTTCAGTGATGTGCAGGAGGCACTGGGGGGGAGTTCAGGGGCAGGAAGAGGTGGAACAGGAGGCAGAACAGAGTAGGAAGAGGCAGGTTGGGGACTTGGGGGAAAGGGTAGAGTGGGGTTGGGGCCTGTGGTGGAACGGGGGTCAAGCACCCCACAGGAAACTCAGAAAGTCAGTGCTTCTGATAGGACGTACAGAATAATTTGTTTGGAAATTTACAGATATTCCAAGGGTAAATCCATTAAATAATTTATGGGTTAAAATTATTTGAAAAATGGATCCTTTAAGAAATTTAGCACCCCTGCGTTAGACCTCTTTTATTTGTCCCTAAGGAATTTTAATAACAATAACAGACTTTTCAACTTTTCTGTATAGCTAAAACTCACTGAAATCTTGTTGCATAGACTATATTTTACATTTTTTTTTCTTGATTATTGGTTGACCAATTATTGGTTGACCAATGAGAGTTTGGCACAGAATCAGTTTCAGAGAATTCCATGAAGAATTGCCCATAGCATATTCTGTGGAGAGGAGCAAAAAAAAAAAAGTAAATGTGTCTTTAAAAATCACTATCACCTAAATTGGATTAAAACACTAAAACAGGAGTGTCCAGCCTGTGGCTCCGGAATCACATGTGGCTCTTCAGAAGTTAATATGTGGCTCCTTGTATAGGCACAGACTCCAGGGCTGGAGCTACAGGCACCAACTTTCAGTGTGATGGGGAGTGTCCATTGCTCAACCCCTGGCTCTGCCACAGACCCTGCCCCCACTCATACCTTCCCACCCCCACCCTGAGCCTGCTATGCCCTCACTCCTCTCGCTCCCCTTCCGAGCCTTCTGCATGGCATGAAACAGCTGATCGGGAGGTGTAGGGAAGCGTTGATTGGCGGGGCTGCTGGTGGGTGGGAGGCACTGGTCACAGGAGAGGAGAGCTTATGAGGTGCTGCTGACCTATTACTGTGGCTCTTTTGCAATGTACATTGGTAAATTCTGGCTCCTTCTCAGGCTCAGGTTGGCTACCCCTGCACTAAAACGTCTTAATATAATAATATGGTTATTGCATGATGTCACAATGAGATAGAGTTAAGGCAGTCTGGATGCCCTAACTATACATTGTCATACCTTAATTTGTTTGGATTTCTGTTGAGTTTGACCTGAATTTTGAATTTCCTGGATTTTATAATGTTTATATTTGTAAAAATTACAACATCACTGTATTGTATTTTATTCTTAAATTATTGATATGTACTGTTACAGTTTTTGGCTGAGAGTATAGATATGGCTCAAGCAAAAGCCTTCCTTTCCCTTTCATGAGGGCTAGATATTTTAGACTTGGTGGAAAGTATAAATCAAGTGCTGAGGTACAAATTTGTTTGATAGCCTTAATTTGCCTTTCCTTAAAACCCTGAGAATACACAATTAATTCTTAATGCAAAGGTGCCCGGAGGTCAGCATGCTAAATCATTTAAATGTAGACATATCTCAAGTTGTCTGAAATGTGGTGAAATGAAGTCTGTGTCAGTGGAAAAGGTAGAAATGTATAGAACTCACAACCGATGTGCTATTGCACATTTTTTGAAAGGTTTTAGAACAGCTCAACCAATGGGAATTTTGCAGAGTAGTAATATTTCTTATAATCCAGCTGAATTTAGAAAATGTTGTTCCTTGTCTCCAACAAAACAACTTGCTGATGCAATCAGCAGAGTCACCGTATTCCGGAGAAAGGCTAGCAGCAGCCTGCAGAGCCACAGTTCCAACCCACTAATCATGCATTGTTCATACTGTTGAGAAATGATCTGAGGAGTTCTGTTGGAATGCACAGCATGCAACATCTCATCTCTCAAAATATTTTTAGACTGTAACCTTTTGAACTGTGATGATTTAGCAGCTATGGTTCTTAACATGAGCAGTACATTCTTGTCAACTGGATCTTTCTATCTAGGGTTAGGATCTGCAGAGGAAAACAAAGTGATTGGCTGTGAAGATCCTTTTTTAATGACTGATTTACAGAAAGATAAGTCTGTACTTCTGTGCAAATCTTTGTATACTCAGTTATTGTTGCATACACAAATAGACCACTTATGTGTGCTTTATCAGGTTTAATTTGTACAATTGAACCTCAGAGTTAACGAATACAAGAGTTACGAACTGACGATCAACCTTACACCTCACTGGGAACCGTAAGTATGCAATCAGAGAGCAAGAGACCAAAAACAAAAAAACAAACAAAAAAGCAAATACTGTACAGTGTTAAACGTCAACTACTAAAAAAATAAAGGGAAAGTTTAAAAAAAAAAAGATTTGACAAGGTAAGGAAATTGTTTCTGTGCTTGTTTCATTTATAATAAGATGGTTAAAAGCAGTATTTTTCTTCTTCACAGTAAAGTTTCAAAGCTGTATTAAGTCACTGTTCCACTGTAAACTTTTGAAAACAACCACAACGTTTTGTTCAGAGTTATAAACAACCTCTATTCCAGATTTGTTCATATCTCCGAGGTTCTACTGTAGCCGATACATATTATTGCACTACCAGTGTCCACCTTAGGCAGTAACATACCAGTGGAGTACAGCTGCATCTATTGATACAAGGGTTGGGGCAGTTCACGCTTCATAGCTTGTGTAGGCCAAGTTTATTGTACGCACCTGGGTCTTAGTTCATCCCTCCATTCCACCCCACAAGCTCCATGGGTGCCACCTGCCAATTTTCCTCTATTTCAGGGACTCCCTGCAACCCCCCCCCACACCCATGCATGGGACTATGGCCATAGCTCAGTGCCACTCCATTCCCTCCTCTGCCACATGCCAGGGTCCCCCAATCTCCCTCCTGCCAGGGATTCTGTGTGTCCCTCATTCCTCCCTCTGCCCATACCAGGCTCCTCATCCCCCAAAACAGTTCTATATGTCCCCATCCCCCTCACCCCATTCACCCTTCCCCCATATCAGGATTCCCCATGCTGTCCTCCATGCTAGGGTATGTGTGTACACCTTCTGTCCCCCTTCACCTTTATTCTTCTTTTTTTCTGGGAGATAAGTCATTGAGGCCTAGTCTACACTGGGGGTGGGAGGTGTCATCCATCTAAGTTACACAACTTCAGCTATGTGAATAACGTACTTAGATCTCTTATCGTGCTGTCTTCACTGTGGTAAGTTGATGGCTGATGCTCTCCTGTCGACTTCGCCTGCACCTCTCGCCTTGGTGGAGTACCGGAGTCGACGGGAGAGCGCTCTGCTGTCAATTTATCGCATCTAGACTAAACGCGATAAATTGACCCCCGTTGGATCGATTGCTGCCCATTGATCCAGCGCGTAATATAGACATGTCCTTAGGGTGTTAACATGTTTGCCTTGTAGACATATCCTGAGAATAGGATCAGGATACCTGTGTGTAATCTTAAGAAATAACTGAATTTGCAATGTGGTTGCAACAAACAGATGGCCATGTTTATCTGTAATTAATTGGTTGTTATAGCCTGCCAAGGTGGTATTGTCTTGGGTCATTATGAAGGAGGGGGAAATTGACATCTTATTCTTGAAAGAGAAACCATTGATGTGATTGGGCTTGATGGGGAAAAGTGTCAATAAAGCATAATAGCGTAGGGATTGCTACAAGGAATGGAAGATAAAGCTGCATATTAGTGAAAAAGTGTAAATACAGAGTGAAATACAGAGGTTTTCTTTGAAGAGTAAAAATATAAACATAAAATTATGCTAGACCTGTAATTTACCACATGATGATATATCATCTATTTATACTTGTCCAATGCCAGTGACAGCACTGGCATTAAACTACGTATGTCCTAGTAACAGAGTTGGCTTAGAGTTGTTGTTTTCTTCCAGATGCTAGATGCATATTTAAGCTACTTCTATATCATGAGAACATGGTCAAAATTACCATGAGTTAAATCCTGTGGTGCACATTTTAAACATTGTAATCAGATCTCTGGGTAGACTTATATTTTGCTACCCCTGCTAGAACAAGCCCTCAGAAAAGTGTGGGGCAGATAGGTATTGGACTTAGAAAAAAAATAAAACCAGTAGAGAAAACTTTTTAAAACTGACTCCACTCAACATAAAAATCAATGAACACAATCAGTGAAGCATCTTTGTACTTGATTTTTCATTTGAAACAATTCCAGAATAATAATAACTAAAGGTTTGATTGCAGATTAGGCTGACTGAAAAATTTTACGATTTCAATAAAGTCTGTTCGGTTTAGACTAAAACTGTGAAAAACTGCAACAAAGGCTAATTTAAATATAGTAAGATCCAATTTCAGTAATATAACAAGTATAAATAAGATGTCCATCAATTTTGTTGGTAATTTTCAAAGCTTTCCACTAAATATTCTGCAATCTTCTGAAGTATTTGAAAACTATATATACTCTACAGCAGGGGTTCTCAAAATGGGAGTCGGGACCCCTCAGGGTTATTACATGGGGAGGTTGCGAGCTGTCAGCTTCCACCCCAAACACTGCTTTGCCTCCAGCATTTATAATAGGGTTAAATATGTAAAAAAGTGTTTTTAATTTACTGGGGGGGGTCGCACTCAGAGGCTTGCTATGTGAAAGGGGTAATCAGTACAAAAGTTTGAGAACCACTGGTCTACAGTTATTTTGTCTGCTATTTAGAGAATAAGTGTAGCTTGCTTTCTGCTATTAGTCTGTGCCAGTATTTTCATTGTTGACTGTACTGTGGCTGGTGTAACAAAGCCTTTGTAGTGATCAAAATTTTTCCACATGGACTATAGTGGGGTTATGCTGGTGTAAATGAGGGCATAATTTGACTGTTACTTTAAGGACCGTGGGCCAGACCCTCAGCTAGTGTAAATTGGTATGGTTCCATTGAGTTTAGCTGAGGATCTGGCCACGTGTTTTGTAAATTTTTCATTGGGGTTTAGCTATTTGCAAATTGGGCTTGTGCAAAGATATACATGTACTTTTGAAAATCTGCTCTTAAAGGTTGAGAGACTAGCTAGAATGTTGATTTTACTGGTGCAAATAAGGTCAAAGGCACTGAGGAGAAAAGTAGCCAAATTCTGCTATGCAAACTAAAAAAAAAATTGTTTTCTAAACTGAATGAATCATAAAATTTTACAAAAGTGGCCTCTAAATTTGAACTTTCTAGTTTTGTGCTTGCAGCTTTAGGTAGCCAAGATTTTATCCAGTTCAGATTTTGAATTTTTACAAGCAAATGTAATTTGTACAAACTGAGGAGTCAGATGCCTATCCAAGCATAAGAGCGCAAAATCTTGCTATACAGTTTTAGACCTATAATGTTAGAGGGAGTTACCCTCAGCAAAAAATCTGGCCCAGAGGTTGGACTGAGGCTGCTTTGAAGTTTTGACCCTATGTAAATTAGTGTAATATAGACAAAATGATTGCAGTGCATCTGGAGTATTTGTTTTATTTAGCAGTTCATTTGAACTTGTTCCTCCACATTCCTGGTATCAGCAACTAAAACCAGATACCCAGAAGAGCAGGCAGCAAACAACTGTACTGGTTTCACCACACTAATCTTAATTCCTTCATGTATACTCAAAAAAGGTCAAATATCCAAAACGCTTTTGTAATACATGCTCAACTATCCCAAACTCTTGCACATATAAGGTAATATAAAATTAGCATGGAACTGAAGCAAGAGGCTTGATTAATCTAAATTTAGTGCCAGGTAGGGCAAAGATACAGTGAAATATACCTGGAAATTAATCTGAAGACATTCAATCTTTGTGATAATCATAATGACGCAAATGATCTCTTTCTGAAATTTCAAACTTAAGCCTGTACTTCTCCAATCTGTAATCAAGTGGGGGCCAGGGGCAGGGGAGAGAAAACAGTGATGTGGGTAACAGACAGGATTGGATTGCATTAGAATGGAATTTGCTTATTCCACTGATCCAATATAATATGCCACATTTGAATAAAAAGTAATAAAGAGACAGTAAAGACATTTCTTTTCATTTAAGTTTATTGAACTCCATATCAAGTTAGACATTAACTTTTAGGAATGCTTTACTGTGGCAGCGCAAGACTGCCAAGCAAAGCTTGCCCTGCACTCATTTCTGAACTGACAGCAAAAATCATGTTTTTTTTAAAGTGGCCAGTTCATCTAAGGAGACACTGCACCATAAAAGCCTATATGTGAAAGACTTTTAAAAGAAATGTACACTTATTTTGTGCAACGGTTGCAGTTAGACAAAAATTCTGCAGTGTATGGAATTTCTTTATCAAATCAACACATTGCAGATCAATATTCCCTTGAGGCTGAAAACACAGCAAAATCTAAGCCTTTAGATACTTTCCTTACTTCTTTCCAATATTATTTTTTTAAAAAAACTTAAAATAAATGTATTAATACCCCCACTGTTTTCATTACCACAGGAATCCTAAACCTTGCTGATTTAACCCAAGCCACAACCGCTACTTTTTGAAATAGACACCTATATCTTAGTCATTACAGTCTAAGTAGAAAATAATGTGCTTTTTAACTTTTCAAAGTATTTAATATAACAGAGCCTAGCAACTTGGAGGAACTAAAATGTAGATAATACACCTCTACCTTGATATAACGCTGTCCTCGGGAGCAAAAAATCTTACCACGTTGTAGGTGAATCCGTGTTATATCGAACTTGCTTTGATCCGCCCGAGTGCGCAGCCCCGCCCCCCTGGAGCACTGCTTTACCACGTAATTTTTGAATTTGTGTTATATCGAGTCACATTATATCGCGGTAGAGGTGTACTTACAATTGTTTAAATATATATTTGCATGAGAAACTATAATGACTTTTGCTCAGAAAAAATTTGCTGTACTGGACAGTCCATGAAGTCTGGCATCCTGCCTCCAATAGTGGCCAATACTCAGTGTTCCAGAGCACATAGTGAAACTTCATGCTAATTTACAGTTTAGTATTTCCCCCCCCCCCGCCCTCACCGCTGCACTGGGTTAAACAAACAAGTGGGGTAATATGTCTGTCCATTGTATAATGTTAAAATATACAACTAAGCATCCACTTAGTGTACTACTCTGAGTCCGATGGTGATATCTTGGCTCCATCAAAGTCAACAGCAAAATTTTCATTGAGTTCAATGGGACCAAGATTTCATTCTGTATAGGCTAAATTCTGCAACATATAAATTCTGCTTTCTGTGATTCAAGGTTAAAAGGTAGTGGAGAATTCATCCCTGAGTATTTTTAAAATGGTGATTGTATATTATAAGAGGGCTAAGTGGTGTTGTGGCACAAACTGTTAAGCTAGAAGAGAAACTTAAATCTTGCTTATGACGTAAATGGAAATGAATTTGATGGCTTGGTTGCAGACTTCCTTAGGGAAGAATCCACGTCACAAAACCTCAGCATGGTGAACAGTCTTTATTCAGGAGAGCTCTGAAAGGAAAGGTTCTACAGATTAAAACTGAATATATTAACAGAGCTGTTTGAAAAAAGTTTACAGAGTACCAGTCTGTGCTTGAGTCAAATTCTGGATGCCTGATACATGTAGTTGCATGCCTGAAATCCCATGGCAGAAGGGGGGAACCTTGGAGGAAAAAAGTCACTCTGATTTCTCTCTCTCTCAAAACCAATGGAAATGAGACACTATAGACACTTCATGGCAGGACTCATAGTAGAGTGTTCTGAGGCCATGGCCAACCTGGTTTTGATGTATGCCCTCAATCTAGCTATAGGTTTTAACCTCCTGCCACCAATATGAGCAGAATGAGCTGTACCGGAGTTTGGTGCCACTCAGAATAAAAGCATAAAAATGCCACCATTTGTGGTGTGTGTGTGTGTGCACACATGCATTTCAGTCAGAAAGAAGATATGAGCTGAAGTCCACATCTAGTTAGTATTATTAGTTATTTCAAAAGCATTATGGCCTGCTCCTGCAGTCACTGAAGTCAATGATATACCTCTATTGACTTCAAAGGTGCAGGAGCAGACCCTAAATTAACCCCAGTTTTAGAAATTGCTCCAACATATATTTGTATAGCATGCAGCTTGTTATGTTAACTCTTATGCTTCCATTAGGAGGTTTTTTACTCTATCGTAAATCCTGTCATAAAAAGCAAAGCATACTAAACCATTTATATCAGTGTTAAAGAACACCATAGGCTAAATTCTGACATGGTGTAAGCAGACAAAAAATTGAACAATTTCTATTACTTTTCTTTTCCGATCTCATGAACCCCTGCCCAGTGACATAACTTGTCTTTTAGCTCTTTGCAGCTAGGACTGTCATTCACTATAGGTTTCTACAGCATGTAGCACAATGGGGCCTTGATTTAGGCATTACCATAATGTTATTAAATAACAAAGAATAAAAGTAGGGGTAATTCCTTTGAAGTCAATGTTGCACCTACTTCACCAGCTCTGAATTTGGCTCTATTTGTCTGTTTAACCTACAAAAAGATCCAAAATTAACGTTCAAACTCAGAACTGATACTATAATTAGCTGATCCCATTTTGTTGGTATAGTAACACATAGTCTATGTAATATCATGCACTGTTCTGAACTTCTGGAATCCTTATGTGGGGTGAGTTACAGAGCTGAATGTTTGAAGATGTATCTGCTTTTGTGAATATGAGTCAAATTTTAAAAACACATTCCTTAATCCAATATATTCAAACACTCTACAGGACAGACATCACGATGAGATACAGTCCTGGATTCTGCCTTCATTTAAAGCTGTGCAACCCCAATGAATTCAATAGAATTGCACTGGTGTAACTCAGGGCAGAATTTGGTAAACAGTTTCAAACCTTCTAAAACCTATGTTAACTCTCAAGGCCAAATTCTCACCTTTTTTACACTGGTGTAAATCCAGAGGAACTGGGCTAGTCTGTATAAATGCTGCTGTAAATCAGAGCAATGATTGGGCCCTAGGAGTGATGTGAAGATTAATTGATTAGCATTCTACAGTCCTTCAGGGTAAGTTACACAGCAATTGGGATGTGTGATTGTAACACATATAGACATATCTGAGTACCTTTGACCTATCTAGTTACCCTCAGAGTTATAAAATGCAGTATAAGTAATAATTATTGTTCAATAGGAGCCATATGCTCATAATCTGAGCACTGAATTATACATACTAGGTCTACCTGGTGTGTCCAAAATCTTGCAAAAGTTTACCTCACTGTCACCAATATTTGCTAGCATTCTTATTTTACCATAAGTAGTAAACAATAGAAAATTGAGTATGGGTTACTAGTGTCTGAGCATGCAACACTAGATCTGGGTGGAAAGTGTTACCCTCAGTGCAGTTCATGGTAGTAAGTACTACACCTGTGTTAGCTGGTGGGGGTGACTCAGCAGAAATAAGAACAGTAGTAAGTAACAAAGTAATTTCGATATCTTCTTGTATGATTTGTATAATGACATAAAGAGAGTACACTTATAAAGTTTGCAAATGATACCAAGCTGAGAGGGGTTGCAAGTGCTTTGGAGGACTAGATTACAATTCAAAATGATGTTAACAAACTTGATAAATGTTCTGAAATAAATAGGATGAAACTCAATAAGGACAAATGCAGAGTATCACACTTAGGAAGGAATAATCAATTTCACAAATACAAAATGGGAAATGACTGCCTAGGAAGGAGTATTGAAGAAAAAGATCTAGGGATTATAGTGGATTACAAACTAAATATGAGTCAATATAATCCTGTTGCAGGAGTGATGTAAGCAAGATATGAGAAATAATTCTTTCACTACTCAGCACAGATGAGGCCTCAACTGGAGTAGTGTGTCCATTTCTGGGAACCACAATTTGGGAAAGATGTGGACAAACTGGAAAAAGTCCAGAAGAGAGCAACCAGAATGATTAAAGGTCTAGAAAACATGACCTATGAGGAAAGATTGAAAAAAAAAAGGGTTTGTTTAGTCTGGAGAAGAGGAGACTGAGAGGGGACATGATAACAGTCTTCAAGTACATAAAAGTGCTATAAAGAGAAGGGTTATAAATTGTTCTCCTTAGTCACTGCTGACAGGACAAAAAGTAATGGGCTTTAAGTTGCAGCAAGGGAGATTTAGGTTAGATGTTAGGAAAAATTTCCTAACTTTAAGTGTAGTTAAGCACTGGAACAAATTACCTAGGGAGCTGTTGGAATTTCCATCATTAGAGGCTTTTAAGAACAACTTAGACAAACACCTGTGAAGGATGTTCTAAATAATATTTAGTCCTACCTCAATGCAGAAAACTAGAGTAGATAACCTATTTAGGCCCTTTCTAGTCCTATATTTCTATGATTCTGTGATTCAGCAGGTTCCCTTACCTCAGTCCCTGCATAATTTAGAACGGGATGCCAAACATTCAGGCTGCAGAATGAGTTTGGCTTGCTTAATGCATCTGCATCTATGTGGTCGAGAATCCCACTGTTCATTAAAAATAGGGAAAGTGTGGTATCCTTACTGAATAGGGGAGGCAACATAGTGACAGACGATGTGGAAACAGCTGAAGTACTCAGTGCTTTTTTTGCCTCGGTCTTCACAGCCAAGGTCAGCTCCCACACTGCTGTCCTGGGCAGTGGTGTATGGGGAGGAGGTGAGCAGCCCTCAGTGATGAAAGAACAGGTTAAGGACTATTTAGAAAAGCTGGACATGCACAAGTCCACGGGTCCAGATCTAATGCATCTGAGGGTGCTGAGGGAGTTGGCTGATGTGATTGCAGAGCCATTGTCCGTTATCTTTGAAAACTCATGGTGATTGGGAAGGTCCCGGACGATTGGAAAAAGGCAAATATAGTGCCTATCTTTAAAATAGGGAAAAAGGAGGATCCAGGGAACTACAAACCAGTTATCCTCACCTCAGTCCCCAGAAAAATCATGGAGCAGGTCCTCAAGGAATCCATTTTGAAGCACTTGGAGGAAAGGAAGGAGATCAGAAACAGTCAACATGGATTCACCAAGGGCAAGTCATGCTTGATGAACCTGATTGCCTTCTGTGATGAGGTAACTGGCTCTGTGGATATGGGGAAAGCAGTGGATGTGATATATCTTGACTTTAGCAAAGCTTTTGATATGGTCTCCCATAATATTCTTGCCAGCAAGTTAAAAAAATATGGGTTGGATGAATGGACTATAAGGAGGATAGACAGCTGGCTAGATTGTTGGGCTCAACGGGTAGTGATCAACGGCTCGATGTCTAGTTGGCAGCTGGTATCAAGCAGAGTGCCCCAGGGGTCTGTTCTGGGGCAGGTTTTGTTCAACATCTTCATTAATGATCTGGATAATGGGATGGATTGCACCCTCAGCAATTTCACAGATGACACTAAGCTAGGGGGAGAGGTAGATACACTGGAGGGTAGGGATATGATCCAGAGTGACCTAGACAAATTGGAGGTTTGGGCCAAATGAAATCTCAGGTTCAGCAAGGACAAGTGCAGAGTCCTGTACTTAGGACAGAAGAATCCCAGGCACTGCTACAGGCTGGGGACTGACTGGCTAAGTTGCAATTCTGCAGAAAAGGACCTGGGGATTACAGTGAATGAGAAGCTCGGTATGAGTCAACAGTGTGCCCTTGTTGCCAAGAAGGCTAATGGCATATTGGGCTGCATTAGTAGAAGAATTGCCAGCAGATCGAGGGAAGTGATTATTTCCCTCTATTCAACACTGGTGAGACCACATCTGGAATATTGTGTCCAGTTTTAGGCCCCCCACTAGAGAAAGTATGTGAACAAATAGGAGAGAGTCCAGTGGAGGGCAACAAAAATGATTAGGGGGCTGGGGCACATGACTTATGAGGAGAGGCTGAGAGAACTGTACTTATTTAGTCTTCAGAAGAGGAGAATGAGGAGGAATTTGATAGGAGCATTCAGCTGCCTGAAGGAGAGTTCCAAAGAGGATGGAGCGAGGCTGTTCTTAGTGGTGGCAGGTGACAGAACAAGAAGCAATGGTCTCAAGTTGCAGTGGTGGAGGTATAGTTTGGATACTAGGAAAAACTATTTCACTAGGAGGAGGTGAAGCACTGAAATGGGTTACCTAAAGACTGAAATGGTGGAATCTCCATCCTTTGAGTTTTTAAGGACCGGTTTGACAGAGATCTGGCTAGGATGCTGGGGTTGGTCCTGCTTTTGGGCATAGGTTTGGACTAGATCAGTGGTAGGCAACCTATGACACAGGTGCCGAAGGCGGCACATGAGCTGATTTTCAGTGGCACTCACAGTGCCTGGGTCCTGGCCACAGTTCCAGGGATCTCTGCATTTTAAATGAAGCTTCTTAAACATTTTAAAAAACTTTTTTACTTTACATACAACAATAGTTTAGTTATATATTATAGACTTGTAGAAAGAGACCTTCTAAGAACATTAAAATGTATTACTGGCACGCTAAACCTTAAATCAGAGTGACTGAATGAAGACTTGGCACACCACTTCTGAAAGGTTGCTGGCCCCTGGACTAGATGATCTCCTGAGGTCTCTTCCAACCCTAATCTTCTATGATTGTATGATAATACTGTAATAGAAAAATCTTCATTACTTTGTTTCCCTGCACGTGCAACTTTTCAGTGCTGTTCCTGCTAACTTTCATACTAACAAATTGTTGCTTAGAATGCTGGCATGACCTGTGATGTGACTTGTGAGATTGTTTCACTGTTCCTTTTGAATATGCAATAGCAAGTTATTGCATGCTTAGGGTCACATTGTCAAGTGTGCCCTCAGTTTTTTTTAAATATACACACAATTTTTCTTGCAATTTGTGGGTCCAATATTGCATGCAAAGGGGAGCATGAAATTTTGCATTAAAATTTCATTTGTATATGCAAATTATAGGGCATGCACTAAAGTTTGTGGGAATAAATTTGGATGCAATCCAAAATTAGGCATTTAAAATTAATTCTTAGAAAAATTTAACCTATAAAGAATTATGTGGCATTTGAAAACATATGTAAGATCAGGAGGAAAGGGAGATGAAATTGTGATCCTATCAGTTTTGTCAACATCCCTTTAAATTATTTCTTCTGGTGGAGTGTAATATAATTTCAGTAAAATGCCTGAAAATTCAGATTTATTTTTTCTGATCAGCCTATTGATTGGGATTTCCTTATTTTGAACCAGCAGTTTAAATTGGCTTCACTAGAAAATTATTCCCTAACAGAGAAATGGTAACTTTTTTTTCCCCATAAAACCAAATTCTGAAACCTTCTATTTAGGTCAGTCTCAGTCCTATCTTGGGCAAAATACCCAGTGATTTCAGACAGTTTTGCCTGAGTAAGAACTTAATTATCTGGCCCACAGAAGAGACTGCTGAACTTTCTTAATGTTCTAGACCTCATCACTAACCATTTCTCTTTCCCCTACATTCCCTGTTTCAAAATGGGTTTAGTCACGACAGAAGTTTTCATCTTTGTTTTATTTATCTTCTGACCTATCTAGGACTAGTTCTAACACAGAGGTCATTAACCCTTAAAGTTTTCCATAGTTTGTGGGTTTTTTTATGATCATTCTATTTGGAGTGTAAGTCACATTCAAGTTGTGAATGGCTGGAACATCAGAGCAAGCTAGCTACAATTGTGTTAGAAAAGAGTTATCAAAATGAATATACAGTTATAAGTAAGATGTTGTTACAACCATCTCAACCAAAACCATCCACATGACAACATATGCCCTAACACATCACCAGGTTGTGCAACTTAATCATAACAGAAAATGGAATAAAACCCATCAGCAATCAGCCAGAGATATGACCATTGAAGTCAATGGCATGGCTCCTATTGACTTTAATAGAAGAAGAGCAGACCCATCATAAGCACTGTGTCCAGTAATAAGTGTTTGCAGGGTCAGACCCCTAGACTGTAAACACTTCTTTGCATGAATCATGTATGTACTGAAGAGCCCTGAATACAGAAAGTGCCTGATAAAGCCCACTGAAATAGAAGGAAAGACTCCCATTTACTTCAATGAGTCTTGGATTAAGTCCTAATAGATTTTAGATCTCTCTCTACATATAACAAGTGCTTCTCGGCGGGGGGGGGGGGGGGGGGGGGGGGGGGAGGGCTAATAAAATATAATGATTGATTTATTGTGTTCTGTTGACCATTACAATGTTACTATGCATACAATACAAAATGAAAAGATAGTAAGTTAAAGTAACTATATGTGCTTGGAAGATAATTAAAAGTTAATAATTTCCTTATTTACTTTTATAATTACTAGAAAGTAGGGAACTTAAGCCTTCCAAATGTTAATGTTTTAAAAGTAAAAAGGGATGGGCATATCAAAATAGCCTTGTGAACAAATGAAAAATCTTGCTTCGTTGACATTTTAAAAAGACAGTCTAACTGCTTCAAATTCAGTTTAATATAATGTTGTTAAAAGTCACCCTGGATCAAAATATAGCTATGCTATGTTTTAGCACAAAACAATTGAAAAAGGCAGAAAACTCTAAAAATCCTACACAATATAATTTATGGTGAAAATGCTGAGATCGTTATCTGTAGTACTGGCATTGTATTGAGTTCTATGGGGTAAAGAGATTTGTATATGTTAATATGGTGTCATGCACATTACGAAATTTAACTAACTAATTTTTACTTAATTCCTAATAATTTCTTAGGGCCTGATCCTATTCACAATGACATCAATGGCAAAACTTGGTTTTAAATTGACTTTGATGGTACTTAGGGAGCAATCCCGCTATGCTGTCTGTCCAAAAATTGGTTGTTTATAAATGTATCAGGTAGGAGGTTTAGAGAGGCACTAACCTTTCAGAGCTAGGATGAGGCTTCTTACATATCTAACTTTAATACACAAGAGAATAGAGCAGATGCCCATTGAGAGCTGATCTACATCCAAAGAGAGGCAGACCAACATCAGCCCACCAAAGGCTGGGTAAGGCTAACCAAGCTTATTTAAATAGACTTCCAGTTTCTGTTAGGGTTGCCAGGCATCCAATTTTTAACAGGAAAGCCCAGTTGAAACGGACCCAGTCGAAAAGGGACGCTTGGCCACAGTGCCAGCAGGGCAGGCAGATCCGTGCCTGGCTCCACACAGCTCCTGGGAAGTGGCTCCTGGGAAGTGGCTGGCATGTCCCTCCAGCTCCTAAGTGGAGGGGCGGCTAGGGATCTCTGCGCACTTCCCCCCTACCCCCACAGGTGCCACCCCCGCAGCTCCCATTGGCTTCCAGCCTACCTAGGAGCCGGAGGGAAACGCTGGCTGCTTCCTGAGAGTCAAGTGGACTTCCTCCATCCCTGGGAAATGATGGGGTCACCTGAGGTCAGCACTGCCCAGAATCTGTACCCCAAACCCGCTCCAACAGGCCAACACCCTCCCCCATCTCTGAGCCCCCTCCCAAACTCCAAACTCCTTGGCCCCAGCCTGAAGCCCCCTCCTGCACCCAAACCCCTCATTCCAAGTCCCACCCCAGAACCTGCACCCCCAGCTGGAGCCCTCATCCTGTCCCACATCCCAACCCCCCACCCCAGACTTGTGAAAATGAGCGAATGAACGAGGGTGGGAGGAACGATGGAGGGAGGGAGGATGGAGTAAGTAGGGGCCAGGACCTTGGAGAAGGGGCGGGGCAGGGGCAGGGCCTTGGGAAAGGGACGGGGCAGGAGTGTTTGGTTTTCTGCAATTAGAAAGTTGGCACCCTAATTTCTGTTCTGCCTACAAAGTGCAGGTAGGCAGATTAGAACTCTCTTCTTGCAGAGATTAAACAAACAAAAGAAAGAAAACAAATTCAAAAGGGAAAATGAGTTTTCTGGAGTTTGTTAGTCTCTACAATCTGTTTTGGCTACATATTTGATTTTCTGTATATATAGGCTCTTCCCCCAGCACTTTCATCCTTTCTGAAGGACTCATCCTGGAATGCAACAGTTACAAGTGTTTCCACAATGTTAAAACTGGGATTTTCCATGCATATTATTTGCAAAGGTGATGTGAGATTTTTGCAAGATTGTTTGTGTGTCTCTGCCTGTACAAATCTTTGCTTCAGAATTTTGCAACATCCTCATAAAAGAAAACTGAGCACAATCCTACCACCATGAATTAGCCAAAAACAACATCTAGAATACCGAAGTTTTGATGGACCCAGGATCATTCAGTCTTTATTTTCTCATGACTGTACTACTACCCGGGCTGGCAGCATTTGGTAGCTATAGAAACAATCACAGAATCTGGATCCAGCTGCAGAATTTTTGTTCGGACTAGAATCTCCAGGCAATCAATGATGTCCCACTCCCCTTCTCTTGTAGGGCCTGACTGAGTACAAATAGCAGATATCTCATGTAGTGGATCCAGAAAGGAGGCTGATCATGTCCTGCTTGCTTCCTCTGAAAGCAGCAGTGGATTCTAGGACCAAGAGATGTCTGCTCCCTCATTGTGATGGTAGGCAGTAGGTTAGATAGAATTTTTTTACAGAAATATGCTTGCAGTTGACATAGGGAACTCTGGGCCCTATCTATAATTTCAGTACCTATTGTTATAACTGGACAGAGAGGGAACTTGAGAAGTCATCCAGTCCATTAGCCCTGCACTGAGACATGACCCAATATACCTAGACCATCCTGACAGGTGTTTGTTTAACCCAGGAATGGGCAACTTTAAGGTAGCAGGGAAACCCAAGATTCACTAAAACCCTTTAGCAGGGCATTCAGGGAAAAAACCAAACACAATTAAAAAAATGAGAGATTGAGCCAGGTCACTGTTGTGAATTAATGTGTCTATGCTAGATTACTGAAGTCCTCATTTTCAGAAGTGCTGAGTTCACAGAACTCCTAATGAAGTCAATGAAAGCTGCATCTGCTCAGCACTTCTGAAAATCAGGCCCCATTGCCTTTAGGATCTCATCTCCTCTATAGAAAACTGTTAGGACCAACACCTAAGCTTGTGCAAATGGAACTTAGACAACCACTTCTATGATATTCTTCCTCCACAGACCACTGCTTAGGTTTGAACAATGTTTTTTGTAAACCTCTTTGTCTGCCCATCCTTGCTGGATGAATAGTAACTCTAAGTGCCTGTACACGCTACCCCTTATATAGGAACAACTTATGTTGCTCAGGGCTGTGAATAAGCTACCCCCTGAGGCCTGGTCTACACTACGACTTTAGGTAGAATTTAGCAGCATTACTTCAATTTAACCCTGGACCATTCACACAACTAAGCCCTTTTTTCTGATTTAAAGGACTCTTTAAATCGATTTCTTTACTTCACCTCCGATGAGGGGATTAGCCCTGAAATCAGCCTTGCCTAGTCAAATTTGGGATAGTTTGGACACAATTTGATGGTATTGGCCTCCGGAAGCTATCCCAGAGTGCTCTGTTGTGACTGCTCTGGACAGCGCTCTCAACTCAGATGCACTGGTCAGGTAGACAGGAAAAGGCCCGTGAACTTTTGAATTTCATTTCCTGTTTGGCCAGTGTGTTTGCAGAGCTCATCAGCATGATGTGCATATTGCCGGGGCACATTGCCTGGCCTGTACTTTGTGAGAAGTCTATGATCATGTCCCTCTCGTCACCGCGCTGCCGTTGCCTCCTCGCCTAGTTTTGCGTGAAACAATTGTCTGACATTGCTCTGATGGAGGGAGGGGCAACTGACCACATGGCTTACAGGGAATTAAAATCAACAGAAGGGGTGGCTTTGCATCAAGGAGAAAAACAAACAAATGTCACACAGAATGGCCCCTTCAAGGATTGAACTCAAAACCCCGAGTTTAGCAGGCTGTTGATTTCACAAAACAAATCGGGTCAATTTCTTGTTTTGATCGATCTATCTTTTACATCTTAGGCTGGCAGCGAACAGTGCAGTACGACTGCAAGCCATCATCATTTCCTGGGTGCTCAGCAGAAGATGTTGCATTACGATTGCTAACCATCATCATCTCCTCGCTGCTCACCAGAAGACGGTGCAGTAGGACTGCTAGCCATCATCATCTCCTGGGTGCTCGGCAGAAGATGGGAATGACCTGGCTGAGTCACTCCCAGTCTGCCCAGGCGCCCCTGACCGATCTCACCAAGGAACCCAGGAATATGATGACGATGGCTACCAATCGTAATGCACCGTCTGCTGCAAAAAGGCAATGGGTTGCTGCTGTGTAGCAATGCAGTCCCATGTCTGCCAGCACCCAGGAAACGTATGGTGACAGTGAGCTGAGCGGGCTCTATGCTTGCCGTGGTATGGCATCTGCTCAGGTAACCCAGGAAAAAAGGCGCAAAACGATTGTCTGCCGTTGCTTTCATGGGAGGGAGGGGGCTGATGACATGTACTTAGAACCACCTGTGACACTGTTTTTGCCCCATCAGGCATTGAGATCTCAACCCAGAATCACAATGGGCAGCGGAGACTGCGGGAACTGGGGGATAGCTACTCACAGCTACCCACAGTGCAACGCTCCGGAAGTCGACGCTATCCTTGGTACTGTGGACACAGTCCGCTGACTTAATGCACTTAGAGCATTTTGTGTGGGGACACACACAATCAACTGTATGAAACAATTTCTAAAAACTGACTTCTATAAATTCGACCTAATTTCATAGTGTAGACATACCCTGAGTGATGGAAGTTACACCAATCTAAATGCCAGTGTGGACAGCGCTGTCAGTGGGAGAGCTTCTCCTGCCGACACAACTACCAGAGGTGGACTTATGCTGATGTGAGAGCTCTCTCCTGTTGGCATAGAGAATATTCACCAGATGTGCTGCTGTAGCGCTTCTACTGTAGACTAGCCCTAAATCTCATCCCCACCGGGATGAACAAATAAAACTAATTTAATTGCCTTTTATATAGCAAAGCTGAGGTTTGCTGCCCTGTGAGAATCTCACTATAGCACAGGGTTTATCAGTCATGCATCGACTGGCCTGCAAGCATTTCTAGAACATGTACTGGAAATCTGTATTGGACTATAAT
This sequence comes from Gopherus evgoodei, assembly GCF_007399415.2. Taxonomy (NCBI): domain Eukaryota; kingdom Metazoa; phylum Chordata; order Testudines; family Testudinidae; genus Gopherus; species Gopherus evgoodei. Next base: position 343,335,620 of record NC_044322.1, read on the forward strand.
TTAACCAAAGTGATCTCTAGACAGTAACTGCTATGAGCTCGTTTATATAGCAGCACTTCTAATTCATCCTCTTTGTATAAAGAATCTATTTTTGGTGCCTTATGGGAGTTTGAAAAACAACAATGTGAGCATCTCCTGTTGGAAAAAACAGAATAACCTGGCTGTAATTTTAAAGTTGCGGGTATCCAGCTGAACTGTAGTAACTGTTTATATAAGCATTTCCATTATACAATGTGAAGCATCTGGGTTGTGTTTTGAGATAGCAATGGCCAAAAATAGTATTTTGACTGGCTTCAAATAATTTGCACTCCTTTAACCTAACTTTTAAAATTAAATTTGGCAGGATAATGATACACAGAGGTGTGTAAACTAGGTTTTTTCTCTCAAATTTTTAAACAGATGAAATATTCATCTGTAAAAATGGTCAGTAAAATATTCTTTCATTAATAATGATGCATTTAAAACAATTTTTTTTTAGCATTTATTGTGTATTTTGGTGCCCTTGCATTAATGCATTAAGTGACAGTAGTAGGACTTGACATATTGATGCAGGAACAGCTTTATAAGATACAATATATACCATTCAGTTCTGTATAGGTATGGATAATATACTCTTATAATCATTTTGAACTATAGTGTCATTGTATGGTATTCTCCTTGGGACAAATCCTGCAGTCTTTACCCAGGTAAGCTCCTTCTGAAATAAAGTCAAGAGGAGTTTTACAAAGAAAAAACAACCACCTCTTCAGTCCACGCAGCAGTATGCAAGGGTGTGTTGATTCTTATGTTCCGTTCTTGGCTCTACTTCTAATTCTCTTTGTGCCTTGACAAAGTAAAAAAAGTCTTTGTGGGTCAGTCTTCCCATCTGTAAATTGGATATAATACCCATCCCATAGAAATATTCAGATTAATTAATGTATGTAAAATGTTTTGAGATTCTCAGATGGAAGGTGCAATATAAGTAAGGCCCTGTTTTCTACAGCAAGCTCAACCTAAATTCTGCAACCAGAAATGCAAATTATTATACTTCTTTATTATTGTTGGAGATAGGTCTAAAATCAAGTCCAAGATGCAGATGCACCTAAACTTTGGAAAAGTTAGATCCAGATTGAGATTTTGCTGGTTGGGCACATCTATTAGTTACTATTATTATTATGACAATTGCTCTTTACAAATGTTAAAAATATATAGTAGTAGACTTCAAATTTCTTTGCTTTTGTTAGTTTAGTATTGACATGCTGAACACTGATGTGTTGTTTGTACTCATGGGACATTAGTCTTATTACCCTGCACTTACTTTCAGTTGAACACCATAATCATAGAATCATAGAATCGTAGGACTAGAAGCAACCTTGAGAGGTCATCTAGTCCAATCCCCCGCACTCATGACAGGACTAAGTATTGTCTAGACCAGGCTTTCTCAAACTTCATTGCACCATGACCCACCTCTGACAACAAAAATTACTACACAACCCCAGGAGAGGAGACCAAAGCCTGACCCCCACCTGAGCCCTGCTGTCCTGGGTGTAGGGGCCAAAGCTCAAGCCGTACCACTCCAGACAGGGGGCCAAAGTTTAAACCCAAAGGCTTCAGCCCCAGGCAGGGGGCCTGTAACCTGAGCCCCATCGCCCAGGGCTGAAGCTCTCAAGCTTCAGTTTCGGCCCTGGGCAGTGGGGCTCAGGCTTCAGCCCTGGGCCCCAGCAAGTCTAAGCCAGCCCTGGCAACTCCATTAAAATGAGGTTGCACCCATCTTTGGAGTCCAGACCCACAGTTTAAGAATCTCTGATCTAGACCATCCTTGACAGGTGTTTGTCTAACCTGCTCTTAAATATCTCCAATGATGGAGATTCCACATTGCATTTATTCCAGTGCTTAACTAATTGATAGTTTTTCCTAATGTTCAAATTAAACCACTATTGCTGCAATTTAAGTCCATTGCTTGTTGTCCTATCCTCAGAAATAAAGGAGAACAATTTTTCTCCTTCTTCTTTATAACAACCTTTTACACTGAAAACTGTTATCATGTCCCCTCTCTGACTTCTCTTCCACAGACTAAACAAATCCATTTTTTTCAGTCTTCCCTCGTAGGTCACATTTTCTAGACCTGTATCAGAGGGATAGCCGTGTTAGCAGGGCCGGCTCCAGGCACCAGCTAAAGAAGCAGGTGCTTGGGGCAGCCAATACCAAGGGGCGGCACTCCAGCTGCTATTGGAGTAGCACATCTGGGTCTTCAGCAGCAATTCACCGGCGGGTCCCTCTCGGAGCAAAGGGACCTGCTGCCAAATTGCCGCCGAAGAGTGGAGCAGCGCCATCATGCTGCCACAGCTATTTTTTTTTTTTTTTGGCCGCTTGCGGAGGCAGAAAACCTGCAGCTGGCCCTGCATGTTAGTCTGGATCTGTAAAAAGTGACAAAGAGTCCTGTGGCACCTTATAGACTAGTAGACGTATGGGAGCATAAGTTTCGTGGATGCCACCCACGAAACTTATGCTCCCATACATCTGCTAGTCTATAAGGTGCCAGAGGACTCTTGTCGCTTTTTACATTTTCTAGATCTGTAATCATTTTTGTTGCATGTAAGACTTCTATCCATAGCTATGCCACGTATGAACCATTCATGGCACTCGGAAGTGGTTAAGTCAAACTTTAATATTCTTTACAATTAATTGTTAGAATCTTACATTTGGAGCACAGTACTTTGAATTTAAGAGAACTGGACAAAATGCTCAAAGGAAAAACTTCAAACTGTGTGAAAACCACCAGATTTAAAAAATTTTATAGACTCAAAACTCAAACCATATTCTAAGACATATAAACACCTTCATTAAGAAGTGCAACCCTTTCAAGCAAACCTGGAGCCAGGTTTGCATGAACTCAGCCCAGTCATGTGAAATTCTCAGTTTCATATATGGTTGTAGTTAAAATGGGCCTGAACCTAGATCCCACCTAGATTAAGCTCCTTAACATTCAAGGAATTGGGATCTGGGGTTTTGGCTCAGTAGATTAAAGAGACAGAAGACCTGATTCTTTATTATGCCAGTTTTTCATCAGTGTAGCTTTGTTGACTTCACTTAATACAGTCTGTAAGTATATCTTGGCACATTTTCAAGGCTTGAACTTGCTCTCATTGGAATCAATGGCAAAATTACCATTGACTTCAACAGGAGCAAGATCAAACGATGAGGTGACAATTACTTTGTAGTAATGCTCTGTTTGTTTTAGTATCTGTTTGTGTGGATCTGGACGTAGTCACATTTTCCATATTTCTGCTACCAATTACATATAGTGTTCTCTGGTAGAAATTGTAGTTCAAAATGTTCATCTATAGTAGCTCCTACTGATTCCAGGGCTGCTGGGGGCAGAGGTGTAGCGAGCACCCTCCGTACCCTCCAATCGGAGGGGGCCCCACAAGGAAGGGGGCCCCTAAAAGTGGCAAAAAAATGTAAGGTATAACTAGGTAAGTGACATTTATTGACGCTATTGCACAATCCATGTCGGTTTTACTGACAAAACCATGAAGTCATTATGATACATCATAATGCTACTGGCTACATCAGTTGTCTGTTGGTCAGTTTCGAATTTTAGTGTCACCCATTCAAACAATGTGTATTTGCGTTCATAATGGCGGTCGGCGGATAAATGTTATTAATTTAGTTGTTTAGTTTTTTATCGTTTCCAACGCAGAAGTCTAAGAGAATGTATAAGAGTGGAGCTAGTAAACGAAAGGCAGAAAAAGAGTAGGAACTTGAGAAAATTCCAAAGTTGTCAATGTATTTTGCCCTGCAATCCAATGTACAGGTACAGGCACATGAAACGGACAGCGCTAGCAGCGACGAATCATATCCAGAAGTATCCAGAAGTGCTTCAAGTGAGGTCGAAGGTGAAGCCAGTTGTTCTACCAAACAAACTGTGACAGATATTCCAGCTGCTGCCAGGAAAGAAGTATCTGAATCAGAACCACTGACTGATGATCCAGGAGATTGGCCGTCTATAATAGCGGACAGGCAAGTGTGTGACATTGTTGCACGTGGCCCACCTGCAGCAGAATGAAAGTTACGAATTTCTATTTAACGAGGAAAGACGGAGGTTCACAAGTACTCATTTCTATCGAACCATGGCAAATGGCAAGAAAATAAGATGTTCATGGTTAATGTACTCAGTTCAGAAAGATGCCATTTTTTGTTTTTCTTGTAAATTATATGGCACTGGCGACATACCGCTACGTCGTGGAACATCTGCTTGGAAAGCACTGTCAAAAAAGACTTCAGCAGCATGAAACAGGCAAAGGTCATCAAGACTGTATGGTGAAATGGTTTGACCTTCGGTCAGGCATAGTAAACCATACATCTATTGACCAACTCGAATTGCAGGCTTTTCTGAAAGAAAGAGATTTCTGGAGAAATGTTGTCAAACGCATGGTTGATGTCGTTATTTTCTTGTCCAAAAGAAACTTGGCATTTCGAGGAAGTAATGAAAAGCGCGCCGATCCTTCGAATGGCAACTTTTTGGGACTGTTTGAATTGCTTGCAAAGTATGATACTATCCTCAGCAAACTTTTACAGAGGATTAAGAAGGACAGAGACACCTGTTCAGTACCTCAGTCCACAGATCCAAAACTGAGCTGATTCAACTTGTTGCCAGTAACATTCAAGAGGCCAACTTAGCGCAGCTTAAAAAAGCAAAATATTATTCAGTTATTTTGGACTGTACTACCTGATGTGTCACATGAAGAACAGATGTCTGTGGTGTTACGCTTTGTTGAATGCAACGGTGAAGATGGTGTTCAATATTCGTGAAGCGTTTGTTGATTTTCTTAATGTTCATGATACAACTGGCAAGGGCTTATTGGAAGCAGTTTCTTGAAAAGGCAAACAACTTAGGAATAGACATTGCTGACATGAGAGGTCAAGCTTATGATAATAGCGCAAATATGAGAGGAAAGAATAAAGGAGTTCAAGCCCGCATGCTAGAAATAAATGACCTTTGCCTTGTATGTACCATGTGGAGCTCACACTTGGAATCTTGTGATCTCAGATGCGGCAAAGTCATCGAAATATGCCGTTGACTTTTTCGGTCTGATTAACAGAATATATGTTATCTTTTCTTCTTCACCTTCACTTTGGGATATACTTCAAGAACATATGCCAATATCTGTTAAAGGGTTATCGGACACTCGTTGGGAGTCGAGAATTGATGCTGTGAAGCCATTGCTTTATCACCTTGAAGAATTGTGCAATGCTTTGTCATCTTTGCGCGAATATGCGCTCGAAAAGAAAGATGGCAATACAGCAACAGAAGCCGGTGCACTTTTAGACCATGTTACTGCATGGCCTTTTGTTCTGACTGTGTACACGTGGTACGATATACTATTTCATGTCAATAAAACCTGCAAATTAATTCAGTCACCAGATGTGTCAATTGATGTACTGCAGGCAGAAGCTGGTGCTACAATGAAGTTTTTGGAAGACTATCGAAATATAGGCTATAACTCTGTGGTCACAAATGCACGTGAAATAGCAGAGCATATGGGTATTGAGCAGGTGTTTCCAGAAACCAGGGTGCAACGTAAGAAGAGAATGTTTGATTACGAATGTGCTGATGATTCGAGTCGTCTTTCTGCCTAAGAAAAATTCAAATTGCAGTTCTTTCTTGTTCTCACTGATCAGGCCATATCTTCTGTTTCGTCGTGATTTGACCAACTCGTGGAGTGGTACAAGTTGTTTGGATTTCTGTACAACGCTAACAGCCTGAAGCAGTGCCACAGAGAAAATGAACTGGAGAATCACAGCAAAAATTTTGAAAGAAAAATGGGAGACATTGATGCAAACGAACTCATAATGGAATTGAATCGTTTTATTTATGTCATCGAGAAAGAGAGAGGACTTGTCACGGCAAACAATTTTTTTAACGTACATATACAAGAACAGCCTTCAGGAGATATATCTGAATCTTTGCATTTGCATCAGAATTCTTCTGACCACACCAGTTACTGTCGCTGGTGCTGAAAGGAGCTTCAGCAGAATGAAACTGATCCAGAATATCCAGCGTTCAACCATGACAGAAAACAGGCTTTCTGCACTTGCAGTTATCTCAATCGAAAACAAGACAGCCAAATCTCTGGACTATGACGCATTGATTAACCAATTTGCGGAGAACAAGGCTCGAAAGAAGCGCTTTGCATAAATACGGAATACATGTACACTGTAGGCCTATGTATACGTAATATGAACCCTGTATATTGTATAAAATAAATACCGCATTCCAGTTTCTGCATTGTAAGGGGCCCCGGACATATGTTCGGAGGGGGCCACGTTCTTTGTTGCTACGGCCCTGGCTGGGGGGGAGGGGAAAGAGGGGCAATTTGCCCCAGGCCCCGGGCACCGCAGGGGCCCCCACGAGAGTTTTTCAGGGCCCGTGGAGCAGAGTCTTTCACTTGCTCCGGGGGCCCCGGAAAACTATAGCAAGGCTTGGGCCCCTGGAGCTTCTTCCACTCCAGGTCTTTGGTGGAGGGGGTCCTTCCGCTCTGGGGCGGAAGGACCCCCCACCGCCGAATTACCGCCAAAGCGGGACCCACCACCAAAGTGCCCGGTCTTCGGCGGTAATTCGGTGATGGGTTCCAGAGCAGAAGGAACCCCCACCGCCGAATTACCGCCGAAGTGGGGGGCCCTCCACTGCCAAAGACCCCAGACCCCCTGAATCCTCTGGGCAGCCCTGACTGATTCCTGTTGTCAAGTAGGTTAGGTGAAAGAGTAAAAGGGTTATTGAGCTACTGGTTCCTGGGACCTTGGTGCTCAGTAAAAAAAAAACAAAAAAATCCAGCAGAAGGATTCTAGTAGATTCTGATGGAATTTCCAGGAGGGCTGTCCTTACCTATAGCCAAATATGAGTTTCTACTTGTGACATTTTATCTACTGTCTTATTCTGGCAGGCTTCCTAACCATTTCTTCAGTGCCTATTTACCATACAATACACTAATATAATATCAGAGGGTAGCCGAGGAAGTGGGTATTCACCCACGAAAGCTCATGCTCCAAGACATCTGTTAGTCTATAAGGTGCCACAGGATTCTTTGCTGCTTTTACTAATATAATAGTTGCTTGTGTGAAATTAACTGTCTAAACAGCATATCTAACATAGGATATGTACTGTGCCACAGGAAATAAAAGTAAAACCTATTTGCTTCTTATTTCTCATATCCTTTTGTGACTATTGCAGTCACAAAGTACCAGTACCCCAGTGCTGCTATGCACTTCACCAATGCTCACTGCAGTATGTCTTGACATGTGGCATGACTCTCAGTGGAGTGAAAGATATAATTTATCTTAAGTGTTTGTCCTCTGTTGCAAAAAACAGTGTGCAATGTATCTTTAGCTTCCTTGAGAGGTCTGACAGGTATTAGTGTGCTGCAGTGCACTCTCTCTCCCCGTTTTTTGTATAATTTCTCTTACATGGTGTACTGAAAGAGTCTAGTAAAATGAACATATTACTGTACTTCTGTGCTGAATTATACTTTGCTTGCTTAGAATATAGGAGATTTCATTTAATATCTGTCACAGATGGACAAACTACATTTATAGATGAGTGTAGTTTGTTCATCAGTCCATAGCCGCAAAGGCCCCTGGAGAGCACTAGATATCCAGATGGCACTAAGTGTTGGATTTTGCATTTTGATCCTTGAGGTGGCTGATGGAAGTATTTTTAAAAAAATCACATGTAGACAAACAGCTTCCCATTGCCTACGCATCTGGCAGCGCATCATGTACACTATTTATTCCAGCAAGTACATAGAATATATTGCACTTATGAAATGTACCCCACTGCAGCAAGAGTTTGGGTAACATACAGATTCCAATTCCCCTGCTCCACTCTCTTCACTCCATCCCCACTAAAATGTAAAATATTCTATTAGGCTTAATGATTAACTTAATTTCTTTGCATTTGGCAGGCTGTCTGACAATCTCAGAGTTATTAATATTGTTTGTATTGTGTGACTTCCATATACTATAAAAGATGAGTTTGAATGGCAAAGCTTATCAGGAAAGATCAGGAGACACTCAGGTTCCTAGTGAGTATATCTTAGGCTGTCAGATGGCTTGCCTGAAATGAGTTTGATGGTGTGTTGTGCTGATAAGATGGAATCTGGAGCCAGCTGAAGCTCTTCCACTTTGCATAAAATACTTAGATATTCACTGGAGAAGGGATTTGAACCTGACTTTCCCATATTTCAGGTGAGTACTGTTTGCCTTTTATATGCATTGAAATGTAGCACTTGGAAGAGTATTGCAAATGGATTTCTACAGATGGAGGAAACCTTTATTCAAATTTTGCAAACAACATTGAATTAATTCTATTGGCCAATAATTTTCGCCTTGAAAGACTTACCTTTTGAGCTGAGCTTGGTCAAATATCAGAGGCATGCTCCATTGCAATCTTCAGCATGATCTGCATTTAATTTGTTTCATATCTGTCCAAGTGAAAGATTCCGCTATTTATAACAAGTATCTATTTATATTCAGGTCCGATATGCGCAGATCAGAAGGGAAAGATATCAGTTATGACGACCACTGCCACAAGCCCTCCCCAAAACCACAATCACCACATTTGGCATCTTTTTACATATTCATTGAATCTGAAAAATGTTTGCCCTTTAGTTAATAATAACTGCAGCATCACAAGCAGCACTTGACCATAAACCCTTACAGGGACTGTGACAGGCTGTATTTTTAAAGCAATATTTTAGAGCATGTGTATTTTGATCTCATGACTTCAGACCTCCTACACTCAGATTATTATCACACTATATGACTCAAGGGGCTAAATTATCCATTATTTTCCCCAAAACATCTATGCAGAGGGAAAGGCCCAGTGATTAAGTATTGTTTCTGCATTCTGTCACACCCATTTTACAATTGAGGGAATTGGGGCACATGGAGGATAAGGACATTTTTGAAAATGTTGATTACTAGTTTTGGGTGTGCAGTTTTAGCCACTTGATGCCTAAAGTTGGGCAGCCAGAAACTGAGACACATAATTAGTAGATAATTTTGAAAATGTATCCTTAAGTGACTCTCAAGATCAAAGACAGTGTCAGGTTCAGAGCTGGGATTAGAATTCTCAACTAGGAGTTCCTAGCTCCCAGTTCTGAATTCAGCCTTTACTCGTGTAAAATTTCAGTTTAAGCAGATTCCAGTTTCATTGTTTGCAATATTTTTTATTTCTAGAAAAAGATATTTGGATGACTACACCATACCCCTTTCTCTAGAGTTTTTTAAATTGAAACTGGGCATACATTTTAAAACTTGGGATTTTATCTGAGTTCCCTATTGACTTTTCCATGCTCCCCTGGAATTTTCTGATAAGGTTGATGTCACAACACATTCTATAACATCACTCTAGAGCAGAGCTGGCTAGTGAAATTTCAGACCTAAAAACATAAGCTAGTTTTGAGCTGTTAATGTACTGACTGTAGTTCTGAGCATGAGTTCTGGGGACATTACGTTTATATGGATATTCATGCAATTTTATTTATTTGTGTAGTTCACCTTGATTAAATTTAATGAATTTTGTGTTAAAATCTCAACCTTAACTGTGGCATTAAAGGGTTACTATCAAATCAGTGCTGTTTATTTGAATCTTTTTATTTCAGCTTTGTTACTAATAAGACGCTACAAGCTTCAATCCGAAAAACAGTTTGCAAACAGAATTAGCTTTCCTACCATTATTCATAAGCTTATTTTTAGCTAATGTTACTGCACATGGAAGCAGTCCAGTTTACATCCTGGTTCTATTTCCTGTTTACATGAACGAGCCTGGTGTCACCATCATATTCTTGGACCACTCTGGAAGCCAGTGTGCAGCCTTCCTTCCACTTCTGAAATGAGCAGCGTTACACAACAGAACTATTGATGTATTTTCAGATAAACAGATAGGAATATTAATGAACTTATTGTTATGTAATATTAAATGAATTGAATGTTAATACAGATATAAAGTGAAACCCTGGTCCATTGATGTCAATGGCAAAACTTCCATTGGCTTCAGTGGAGCCAGGGTTTTACCCATGGAATGTATGAAGTTAGATAGAAAAGCCCTATTTTAATGTAAAATTGCTCCCTGTAATACATTTTTCAGAGTTTTGTGATGTCTAGTTTTGTTTGCCAAGTGAGAGGGCTTCCAACACCTTCCTTAAGAAACAATTAAAATCAAAGGAGTTGCACCCACTGATACAGAGAATGAATTTGGCCCATAAAGTGGTTTTCATTAGTACAGTAACTCCTCACTTAAAGTCATCCCGGTTAACATTGTTACGTTGCTGATCAATTTGAGAACATGCTCGTTTAAAGCTGCACAATGCTCCCTTATAAGATTGTTTGGCAGCTACCTGCTTTGTCCACTGCTTGCAGAAAGAGCAGCCTGTTGGAGCTAGTGATAGGTGCTTGTAACCACGGTGGACCGGCAGACCCCCTCTCAGTTCACCACTCCCCTAAGTTCCCTGTGTGGCAGCTGCCCAGCAGGCTATCAGTTGCTGGGCAGTTCAGCTGTCCCTCCTCCCACTGCCGTGTACTGCTCCTGCCCTCTGGCTTGGAGCTGCTTGCTGTGCAGGGGGTCGGGGGGAAGAAGGGTGCTAATGTGAGAGTGTCCCCATCCCCCCTGCTCCTGTCCCCCACTTACCCCATCTCCATAGAGCAGGGGAGGGGGGGACATGACAGGGCTCAGGACTAAGGGAGCTTGCTGGCAGCAGCTGCTGTCTCAACTTGCTGATCTACTTAAAAGAGCAGTGTACTTAGAGTGCAGTCAGCATACTTAAAGGGGCATGCGCATCTCTCTCTCACACACACTGTGTGTCTCTGTCTCTCTTTGCCATGCTGTCTCCCCTCCCTCCACTCGTGCTGCCTTGTAGCAGCATTTTGGCGGCTGTTTGTCCGGCAACCACGCTCCTCAGCGGCTAGTCGTCCGGCGCCCGCCACACGAAAAGGTTGGGGACCGCTGCTCCAGACATATCAGGTCTTCAGATGGTGCTGTGTGTTTTTGATGTGTTTAACAATGTGTTAACCCTTGAGGGCTCAGCCGAGCGCCAGTTCATCATTTAGCAGTAAGGCATTCCCTGGGAAATATCCCACTCTCTTCTAGCCTGTGACTCTACCACCTCAACCAAGCTTCACAATCATCATTGCTGTGTACAGTATCAAATTAATTTTTTTGTCTAAAACTTATACTGTCAATGGCAAAACTGGCAAAAAAAATTTCACTGGAACCTAACCCCCCCTATTTACATTAATTCTTATGGGGAAATTGGATTTGCTTAAGTAGCATTTTTCAGGAACATAACAAGTTAAGCGAGGAGTTACTATAACTGCCATAATAACAGGCTTTTCACATCAGGAGGTCATGGGGAATTCAGAGGATATAGCTTAACTTTCTTGAGTCTCACCATCTTATGCATTATATTACTAGTTCTAGTCCCTCTTACCATGATTTTATTATAAATTTAAAGCCCATATATGGCATAATCTTTCAAATGCAATTCAATTATATGGTGTCAAATAAGAGTGTCAGTGCAAGTTAAAGGGACACTATCAGATCATTTAGGCCCAAAGTTTAGCTTTTAGTTTTAGAAAAAAGTCGTTTTACAGAAGCTGATATGAACTGAAATATTTCCATTAATTTAAAAATAGAAGAAAATGCAGCTCTGAGGGTTATTTAAACATAATAGCAAACTGCATTGTGGTTATGGATAAGAACCACAAAATGAAACTGACAATGAAGAGTTTAATTATCTTGTTCTTGAGAGTGACAAGTAAAAGATAAACTTTATGCATGATGCAAAGTGCTGCTGGGCCAGGAGGTTCTCTGCTGAGGTTGGCATGCAGCTCTTCATAAAAGCAGAAGATTTGCAGCTCAGCACCTGATCGATTGTTGGCCTCCCTGATTTTCTGGTATGCCTGCTGCAGCTCCCTGTCTTTCACCCAGCACTGCTGCTGGTCCCTGTTGTAGTCCTTCACAGATATTATGCAGGACACACCAGGCAGCTATATCCACTGGGATATTTTTCTCACTGAGGTCCAATCTTGTAAATAAACACAAAGGCACATTTAACTGTCATCTTGCACCTACTGAGCTTAGTTGAAACACTGTTTGGTGCTGTTGAGGGGGGATGTTGTGCCATGGAAGCAAGAGGTAGGCTGGATTGCCCAGGACCACTATTGGCATTTCCACGTTCCCAATGGTAATCCGCTGGTCAGGAAAGAAAGTCCCCACTTGCAGCATTCTGAACAGTCCTGTGTTTTTATAGAAGCTCGTGTCTTGCACCTTCCTTGACCAACCCACACTGATGTCATGAAGTGTCCCCAGTGATCCACCAGTGCCTGCATTACCATAGAGGAGTGGCCCTTTCTGTTGGTGTACTCTGTGGTAAGATGGTCTGGTGGTAAGGTGCCAAAAAAGGATATGCATGCCATCTATCACTCCACCACACCTGGGGGGAACTCCACTGCTGCAAAACCATCCACTATGTCCTGCACATTGCCAAGAGTCACAGTCCTTAATAGCAGGAGGCTATTAATGGCGTTGAACACTTATACAGCCCTGGAGCACCCACAGAGTTGGCATCTATGACAACAATGGCCTCTCCAGTGGATTTCCTGACTCCAAATTGACTCTTGATTGACCAGTAGCAATCTGACATTGCAAGTTTCCACAGTACAATTGTCCCTTGTTCCTCAACTATCAGTGCAGCTCTCATTTTGGTGTCCCTATGCTGGATGTCTGTGGCAAGTTCAGTGCACAGATCCAGAAATGTGGTCTTGCATATCCAAAAGTTCTGTAGCCACTGCTCATCATCCCAAACCTGCATGACGATGTGATCCCACCACTCAGTGCTTGTTTCTTGGGCCCAGAAACGGTGCTACAACATCTTCAGCTGTTCCATGAACGCTGCCAACAACCTTGAATTGTTTCTTCTTATGTCCCACAGAAATTTAGCCTCCAAAGAATCGTCATGTTCCCTATGGCTCCTCTTGCAGTTCTGAAAATACTGCAGGATCATGTGTCAGTACTTTCAATGCTCATGACAATACTGCAGAGCTGTGCAAGTGCCATGCTTTGTCAGAGATGGCGGACAGCGAGGAAGAATGCATGGGTTTGTGAGATTTTGAAAAGAAGGCACAAAAATGATGGGATGAAGATGAAATTATGGGATGGAGAACTCTACATTATGGGAAGGTGATCCCATTCACCCTTGCATGGCTCATTTTGTTCCTATCAGGCATTGCAAAAACTTCCCAAAAGACCCTGCACTTGATGATGGTGAGCTGCATAATGGGATACCCATGCTATACTGCACTCTGCATTGATACAAGGGCTCCTGGAGAGGACATACACCAGCGACACAAAGAGCCAAATCCGCACACGCATAAGCAATGTAATAACTGCAGCAGTTTTATAGGCATAATTTAGGTTGACATAAATTTGTAATATCGAGATGGCCTTAGTCTATGAGTACTGAAAGAATTCTCTGAGAATGTAGAAATACATCTGCTAATTAGTTTATTGTAGAGTATAGCTGGTCAAAGCCTTGAATTTCTGTCCTGTGGGAAATTCTGAGATTTATTTTTCAAATACCAAAAAATGTTGAGGATCAGAAAGTTCCAAAAAATGTTATGTGGAACTGTCAAAACATTTCTTTGGCTATTTTTGATCAAAATGAAACATTTTGAGATTCCTGAATGGAAATGTTTCCATTTGTTGAACCGAATTAAATGTTTTGTTTTGGCTCGGTTCCACATTAATGTGTGTGCCTCTGACCTGCTGTGGTCCCTGAAGGAGGTTGTAGTTTGGGTGCCTCATGCTCCTATTCTAGCTATGGTCTCTGCTCCATGGCTTGACTACATGCCTTATGATGCACTACAGTTAAGTCTATGATTTAGTCATGGGTATTTTTAGTAAAAGTCATGGACAGGTCACGGGCAATAAACAAAAATTCATGGCCATCCTCCCTGGCCACCCCCGAGCCAGATGCTTGGGTGGCCCTAAGGTCAGCCATACTGGTCACTGCAGAAGTCATGGAGGTCACGGAAAGTAACAAAATCCATGACTTCCACAACCTCTGCGACAGACATGAAGCCCTAACTATAGTAGTTGAACCAGAGGAAAGAGACTGTGATGCACAATGGGAAATGTAGTCCACTCAGGGACCCCAGCCCATAGAGGAGAAAGAGGGCATGAGGCACAGTGGTGGCTCATGCAATCCCTGATTAATGTTGAACTGACTCTACACTAAATGTTTTGATTCAGTTTGACAAATTGCAATATTTATATTGAGGTCGACCTGACTTCAAATGAAATATTTTATTTTGATTTTCCTGATGGAAAATAAGAAACATTTTGGCAAAATCAAAATATTCCCATGGGGAATTTTAGTTTGACTGAAACCACATTTTCCTTTGAGAAAACATTTTGACGAAAAAATCCCAATCAACTCTTTTTAAAATGGCTCCTTTATGAAATGTAGGGACTCCGTGTGGCCAGTTTTTTTCCCCTCAAATTATCTTAACAGAATTACATATACTTTTCTGTTTAAAACTCATTTAAAATCTTATGAGCAGGCTTCATTATACATAATTACATTATAATTAAGCTAAATTATTAACAATTGTATCTAATTGTTTTAACTATAAACAAGGCCAGATCAATAGCTTAGGGCCCTCTTAAGTGATGTCATTGTAATATCATAATTAGTGCATTACCTTTCCTTCCCACTTAATTCAGGAGCTATAATTCTGTTGTTTGAAATGAGCCAGTGTGGTGTGTATGTATATGAGGGGGACTGTACACACAGTTCAAGATTTCTCATTGGTAGACTACTTAGCCCGAACTGTCACTGCTCTTTAAAGATCCCATGCCTGCATGCTAGCTCCTGGGATCAGGTTTGCCATGGAAAGACTCCTTCTGACCAAAGTAAAGACCTCTTCTGGAGCAGAAAGAAATCAGTTGCAGCTGGCATGAATGGGGGATACAGACATCCCTCCCATACTGTCTTCATCTCCTCTTATCTCTATTGCTCCTCCCATATCCCAGCTTACCACATCCCCATAGGTCCTTCCAGGGTCCCCCACCTTCTTCTTCATCGCCACTGTATGCCCTCCTCACTGTTGTATTAATTTAGATGGAATAAATTGTGTTAACATAACTCAGTCACCTTTCAGCCTTAAACATTGTTAACAAAGGTTTGGGGCTTGGTATGTAGATAATGCAGTCACTTAGTACCATGGCAAACACAATTAAAAGTCCTTTTAACCTTTTATTAAAGATATAAAAAAGAAGGGGAAATGGTTAAAGCATTTGAAATGTAAACCATTAAGTAAGGCTTTCATTTTAACAGTACTTCTTCTTCCCTTTCCCTTTATCTGGAGAGACCTTTTAGAAGGTCCCTCTGGTTTGACAGTCTGTTAGATGGTATTAAAGATGGTAGTAACTGTTGCTTTGGGGAAAAGAAGAGTTAGTTTAAATGAGCTGGAGTTGTTGTTGTGCCTGCTGTTGAAGCCCAATCCCATTTGATCTGAGGACTTAATTGCCACCTCTACCAGCTCCAGCAGTATCCCAATGTTATCTGGGTTCGTCTGTCCTGGCTTGGATTAGGACAAAGAAGGTCGAGGTAGGATGACCAGATAGCAAATGTAGGGATGTGTGAACCCGAATAAGCTATGGGCATAATTAAAGAAGCAAACCTCTTAAATATAGACAAGGCCTTATTAGGCTTCAACAATTGAGATTGTGAAAGAGAAAGAGGTTAAAAGGTGACTAGTTCACGGTATGTTAGAACCTGCAATATGAGAAGATATCTGACAGAAGTCTCTTCATTCTAGTAGATGACAGGTATAGCTACACTGCAACTGTGAGCAAGCCTCACAGACCACCTAGCAGGGCTTGAGTCAGCATGCTAAAATAAAAATAGCACTATGGAAATTGCTGCACCACCAGAAGCTATGGCTAACCACTTGAGCGGATGTAACGCTGACAAACCCCAGTCATCATTGGGATTGAACCTGGGACCTCTGGAGCTGCTACTGCATGAGCTAAAAGCCATTTGGCCTTTAGCTAAGGCTGTAGAGCAGACTTGTTAATCTCTAAGTGGTCTTGGTGCCACAAGAGGGGACTGAGCACCACACCCAGGAGGTGTGTGTATTACACTGGGACCAACTAAACCCCCTGGAACTGAGTTCAGGTGGTTAGACCACACCTTTGCCAGTGCAGCAACTTCCATGCTGTTATTTTTAGCACACTAGCTTGAGCCCTGCTAGCACAAATCTGATTACCCAAACTGGGAGGCTTGCTCCCAGCTGCAATGCAGACATACCCAAGGGCAGGGCCACCCAGAGGATTCAGGGGGCCTGGGGCAGAGCTGGATCTTTGGCGGCAATTCAGTGGTGGGTCCCTCTCAGAGGCAGGGGCAGCTCCAGGCACCAGCCCAGCAGGGGCATGCCTGGGGCGGCAAGCCGCAGGGGGCGGCCTGCTGGTCGCTGTGTGGGTGGCAGGCAGGTGGCTTTCAGTGGCGCGCCAGTGGGAGGTCCGCCAGTCCCGCGGCTTCGGCGGCAATTTGGTGGCAGGGACACCGATGGTGCAGCACCGGCAGATGTCCCACAGGCATGCCGCCGAAAGCCACCTGCCTGCCGTGCTTGGGATAGCAAAAAACATAGAGCTGCCCCTGCTCGGAGGGAAGGACCCACCGCCGAATTGCTGCTGAAGAATGAAGAGGCGGTAGAGCAGCCTAACTGCCACAGATAACGGCCTTTTTTTTTTTTCTCCCACCGCTTGTACTCATTGGGCATCTCTCTGAGACTTTGGCAGCACTTTAGCAGCCGGTCCTTCACTTGCTCTGAGTCTTCCCTGCACTGAAGGACCCACTGCCGAAGACCCGGAGCAAGTGAAGGGCCCACCGAAAACCTGGAGCGGCTTGTAGGGCCCCTGTGAGGCTCAGGGCCAGGGGCAAATTGCCCAACTCAGGGCAGCCCTGTTTTTAATGGGTAATTAACCACTGAAACAATTGACCAAGAAATATGGTAGAGTCTCGATCACTTGACAATTTTAAATCAAGACTGGTTGTCTTTCTAAAATATTTGCTGTTGTTCAACCCCAAGTTATGGAACTTGATGAAGGAATTATTGAGTGAAATTCTCTGGCCTGTGTTATGCAGAAGGTCAGATCTGATGATGACACCAGTAACAGTCCCTTCTGATCTTAAAATCTATGAATTCCTGGACTAGAGCTGCTCAGAAATTGGAATTTCCATGTTGGAAGGAATGCTTGCATTTTCATTTTTTCTCATTCCAAATTAGAACAAAAAACCAAACTTATGAAATGTTCTGCAGCACAAAAAGTTAAAAAAAAATCAGTTCAGGACCATTGAAACATTTCATTTTGATAGTGTTGAATAAATTAATTTATACAATATCAGAAATTATATTTGATAATGCGGAATCATTTTGATAATGCTGAAACAATATAATATGAATGTTTAAATGACATGATAGAGTCATAATTAAACATTTTGATATCAAAAAATTAGAAAGTCAAAACCAATCATTTTGACTTTTTCCCATAAAAAATATAATTGAAATTGATGCATCCCCATAAAATGTTTTGATTTTGTTTAAACTGCATTTTTCAACAGAAAACTATTCTGTCAGGAATTTTTCAGCCAGCTCAACCCTAGACTCCTCACAATACTCCTGATATTATCACTAAGCTCTGTCTACAATCTACATTTCCTTTCATATCGAAAATAACAGTAATCAATTAAGGACCAGATTCACTAGTATGTTCTGGGTGCTTTGTGCTCCTCTGGCGATGCAAAGTAGCTGCTGCACCTGCAAGCTTTATTTAACTGCTCAGTATGCTCCAGCTGTTTGCATAGCTCTAGTATTCTGCAAAGTAGCCAGAGCATGCTAGTCAGTGGCTGTGGCCCTAAAAGTCAACAACAGATTGGTATTTCATATCTGCAACTCACTAGAGAAGTCACGATGGGTAGCATTTTAATGGCTTTCTGGTTTTATCTTCATGCATTATATTTTTAAATTTAAAAAATCCCAGACAAAAATCTATTTTGATCTGGAGTTAAGAATTTAAGATAAGGCCATATAGAGCCGAATTAAGGATGTTTTGGTGCTTCAACTGTTTATTTTCATACTTTAACAAGTCTGGGTTTCTTTACATTTAACCTTGACTCTGAAGTTCTTGGGTTTATAGCGCCTGCTTTAGGAATAATTACAAGAGCTCTAAATAGTGCTGTATTCTTAAATTACTGGCACACGTTCTCAGTTTAATGCAGTTCCTATCTCCGAACATTATATACAGTGTTGTCGTGGACTGGCAAACTCCGCTTCGCTGGACGCAAAAGACTCCGTCACTCAGACCTAGTCCAAGCCTCACCCTCACACGTTTAGACCAGTGTCATCGTGCAGCAGTGGGGACGAGCAACCTCAGCGGTGGTGTCTGAGAAGACTGGTCGCAGCTGCCCAGTCTCGCGCACCCTCGGTGCAGGAGGGTTTTGCTTTGTGCGTTTCAACGAGACGTTTAAAGAATCTCCCTCATTCACCTCCTCTCAGCCTGGGACGTAGCCCCGGGCGGACTACAGCTCCCAGCGTGCACCGCTCATCAGGCATTACACCCTGGGACCTGTAGTCACCACAGCGAGCCGCACCCCTCTTCACCCTGAGCTCGTCTTCTCTCCACCGACTTCCCCTACGTTCTTCCCCCTGCTAGCTTTAGTGGTCCCTCCCAAAGTTCCATGCAGAGCGCTTCGGGAAACTGGGGGAGGAGAATAACGGGTGGGAAGGCCGATGACTGATGTTCTGTGCAACCAACCACAGAGAAGCTATTGAACAAATAGCCAATGGAGGGAGGCGGGGGCGGGGTTGGGCTCTCAGTTGTGCGGGCTTAGAAAAGGCTGAGTGGTTGGTACTGCGCCTGCGTGAGAGGAGAGAGGGGTGGGTGCTATCGTCGTGTCCCTTCCCTGAGCGTGTCGGTGGCGGTGGCTGCAGCGACTGCTGTGGGGAGGGGCGAGCGGCCGGAGGCAGGATGGAGAAGGCGGCCGGGCGGCGCTGAGCCGGAGGGAAGTTGTGTGAGGGGAGGCTTCGGGTTTGGGGAGGCAGGCGGCCTGAGAGAGCCGAGGCGGCGGCGGGGGGGCTCGAGTGGGAGCGACCGGGGCTCCGGCTCCGGCTCCGGCTTCGCTGGGAGGCAGGCAGGCAGGATGGAGCAAGAGGAGATCCTGAGGAAATTCATCCAGCGCGTCCAGGCCATGAAGGACACAGACCACAATGGGGACGACAACTTCGCCAGCGACTTCATGGTGAGGGGGGTGGGAGCCCTCAGCTCCCGGCTGTGCCTGGGGGCAGGGGAGAGGGTCCCGTGTGGGCTGGGCAGGAGAAGCCGGTGGAGAGGAGACGGGTGGGGTGTGTATGCGAGGGGAGGTGTAGCATCTTCCTGCGTGAGCTGCCATTGTAGCCCCCTCGTCCGTGTCCTAAGATCTCCTGTTGTGTAACCCGGAGCTGGGACGTTGCTCCAGCCCCGGTTTGGGGGAGCGGGCGCTGGCCTGCGGGAGCATGCCCCCCCTGTAAGGGCTGCTCTTGCGATCCCCAGCCTGAGCCCTTCTTTGGGAGGAGATAGGAGAAGTGGATCCCCTTGAGTGCCTTCTCGCTAACCACGTCAGTCTGTAGGACCTCCTCTCCCGAACTCAGCCCCTTTCCTGAGGCGATAAGGAGGGTCCTGGGTACTCTGGGTGGGGGTGCTGTCTTGTTCCGTTCCAGGATGTGTCTTTGTGGCCTCTTCTGTCGGCGATAGTGGGGGTCATAATGGCAACTTTGGATAGTCTGGCATCTTCTGTCCTCAATTATTTGTCGTTGTAACCCCCTTTTGATCCTTTCTGAGAAAATATGATAGGTGTGTTCTTGAAGGCTAACATCTTTCCCTCAACTCCCCCTCACACTGCAACCCCAGGCTGTATCCCTCATCCTCTCTCCCTCTGAGATCACTTCACCAACGACCTTCTTGTAGCCTCTGTGTATGTGCATGCAGGGGGAGAGGGGATATAATCTAGAACCAGGTTTATTTGTTGTTGTTTTTTTAATCTGTTTTTCCTTATTCTGACTATTAAAATGCTTGAAATGATTTGATCTACTGAGTGGGTGATCTGAGCTGGGAACAGTAGTCCTGATTAGGTGAATATATCAGTGTGACTTTAAATGTTGTTTAAACATTTAATATGGAAATATAATTTTAAGCAGCTTTTGGGGTGGTGGGTTAGCAGACCGCATATACAATATGCTGCTGTAGCCTGTTGTATTTCCCGGTGGGCTTTAGAATAAAGATGTATTATTAGTCTTTTTAGATCTCGTTTTGATAATGGTCTGGGAACAAAAAAATCTTGACGTAAATGTCACATCAGGAATTGTCTGAAATATGGGGAGGAGGCTGGATATTGTGCAACACTCAGGGGCATTGGGAGCACTTTCAGGTCTGAGGAATGGAAGAGGAAGTGGACTTTGGGAAGTAACTATTTCATACAGAGTGGACAGGGCCTGGGTGGGAAACAAGAATACCATTTGGAAAGGATTTCTGGGCCACTGAAATAGCCATACAAATAGGGAAGGAAGGAGGAAACCACATGGTAAAATCGCCATTGATTTAAGAGATGTAAATTCTTAATTTGCTTTTCTTTCCTTGAAAATTACATTAAGATGTTGCCTTAAATCTATGGGACTACAATCCTTTAAATCTGTTTAATTTAATCTTGAAAATGTGAGTAAGGGAACTCCTGTTTAACACACAGGCTGACATCCAGTTACATTATGCTGGTAAGGCTGACCATTGTTCTAAGTAAAGGAAGAGTGTGTGTGTGTGTCTATAACAGAAATGAGAAAAATATGTAAACTGAATGCTGTAAACAGGATTGGAATTAGCCTTTTTACAGAGCAAATATGTGACCATATAAGAACTTTTATATTTGATCTGGCAGCCCAGAATTAAAGTTGCAGTATACTAAGCGATACCAATTTAAAATACATATGTAGTAGTGTTTTTTTACTTAACCTAAATGTTACTTGTAATAATAAGAGATTTGAAAACTTGTGTTGTGCATTTGACAGCACTCTGTATAATTAATGTTGCTATTTTCAGCTGTGTAATTGGTGATCTTCCTCTGTTTTTATGGAAGTTACACATAGCACGCATGGAAAACATTTATTAAAAAAAAACCCAACAAAACAGGAAAATATTGTAAAACCATAAATTTGCTGAGAACTAAAGGGCAGGTGTACTACCTGAAAGAACTCTCAGGCCTTCAGAAGAGTGGGGGGTGGGAGAGGCTAGATTCAAAGTCATTGGTGTCCTTTTTAGCATTTTCTGTCATAACTCAACTGCATGTTTCTATTTCTGAGAAAAAAAGAACTTTGAATAATGTGTTAAAGGAGAGTTGGAGAGCCAGAATATTGTGGTTTAAGTATTATACAGAAGGACTTTCCTTTAATGACAGGTTTCAGAGTAGCAGTCATATTAGTCTGTATCCGTAAAAAGAGCAGGAGTACTTGTGGCACCTTAGAGACTAACAAACAAGTACTCTAAGGTGCCACAAGTACTCCTGTTCTTTTTTCTTTAATGTTTATCTGTATGTTACACAAGCAGATGTGGAGGGGTCTGACCACAAGAATGCAAACTCTCTCTCTCTGTAAATAGTTTGTCATTGTATGGCAATGGTATTTTTTGCCACACCTATTTTATGTAGCCACTTTAAAGCTTCTGTCTTTGAGATTTTGAGGGAATGGAGAAGGGTAAAGAGGAGGTGGTAAGAGAAACTAACGGGAGAAATAGTCTCTCCTTCTCTCCTTATCTTTAAAACTGGAGTGATTTTTTTGGGGGTGGGGGGGTGGGGGAAGGCAGTGTCATCACAGTTATGGACAGGAAGTACTGTTGCTGCTAAACAGTGGCAAGTTGATGAAAAAGGAATTGCTGTTACTCATCACTCCTCTTCCAAGCCAAAGCAGAGTCTAAAAATAGAATTGGAGTGGTGGATGAATGCAATTGAAAACAGTTTTTTCTTTTCATGTCTTATTTCTTCCCTTAGATTGTGATAAAGGGGCCTATATTAGTTTATTCAATCAAGGTTAAAAAGACTCGCTCCTTTATAGATAGGTGTCAGGGATTTGTTGGGAAGAGAAGTTAAGGAAGATGATGCGCATATATGGTGGATTTAACTAATAACCTACTAATCATCCTGGATGTGTGTAGACATTAAAAGGCAAAATGTTAATAAATTCGAGAGCCAGGTAATGCTGCTGCTGATACAACTGAAAATATATCCCACTTTGGAAGGATGAAACTAGAATGTAGTATAACTAATGGAACAGATAGGTGCAATATAGAACTGGAAGGGACCTCAAGAGGTCATATAGTCCAGTCCTCCTGCACTCAAGGCAGGGCTAAGTATTATCTAGACCATCCCTGATAGGTATGTCCAACCTGCTCTTAAAAATCTCCAA
Organism: Gopherus evgoodei; assembly: GCF_007399415.2. Lineage (NCBI taxonomy): Eukaryota > Metazoa > Chordata > Testudines > Testudinidae > Gopherus > Gopherus evgoodei. The sequence continues at coordinate 343,358,147 of NC_044322.1, forward strand.
TGATGGAGATACCACAATCTTCCTAGGCAACTTATTCCACTGTTTGACCACTCTAACAGTTAAGAAGTTTTTCCTAATGTCCAACCTAAACTGCCCTTGCTGCAATTTAAGCCCATTGCTTCTTGTCCTATCCTTGGAGGTTAAGAAGAACAATTTTTCTCCCTCCTCCTTGTTACAGGCTTTTACGTACTTAAAAACTGTTATGTCCTCTCTGTCTTCTCCTCTCCAGACTAAAACCCAATTTTCTCAATCTTCCCTCATAGGTCATGTTTTCTAGACCTTTAGTAATTTTTGTTGCTTTTCTCTGGACTTTCTCCAATTTGTCCACATCTTTCCTGAAATGTAGCGCCCAGAACTAGACACAATACTCTAGTTGAGGCCTAATCAGCATGGAGTAGTGCAGAAGAATTAGTTCTCGTGTCTTGCTTACAATACTCCTACTAATACATCCCAGAATGGTGTTTGCTTTTTTTTCCAACAGTCTTACACTGTTGACTCATATTTAGCTTGTGATCCACTAAGACCTTCAGATCCCTTTCCGCAGTACTCCTTCCTAGGCAGTCATTTCCCATTTTGTATGTGTGTAACTGATTGTTCCTTCCTAAGTAGAGTGCTTTGCATTTGTCCTTACTGAATTTCATCCTGTTTACTTCAGATCATTTCGAATTTTAAACCTATCCTCCAAAGTATGTGCAACCCCTCCCAGCTTGGTATTGTCTGCAAACTTTGTAAGTGTATTTTCTATGCCATTTTCTAAATCATTGGTGAAGATATTGAACAGAACCAGATCCAGAACTGATCATGGTGGGACCTCACTTGTTAAGCCCTTCCAGCATGACTGTGAATCTCTGGGAACGATTTTCCAACCAGTTATGCACCCACCTTATAGTAGCTCCATTCAGGTTGTATTTCCTTAGTCTGTTTTATGAGAAGGTCATGCAAAACAATATCAAAAACCTTATTAAAGTCAAGATATACCGCATCTACTACTCTTCCCCCCCCCCCCTGCATCTACAAGACTTGTTACCCTGTCAAAGAAAGCTGTCAGTTTGGTTTGACATGATTTGATCTTGACAAATCCTTGCTGACTGTTATTTTTCACCTTATTATCTTCTAGGTGTAGGAATACAAGGAATACTTACAAGGTATGATATAATTCAGGCATCGTTGGCTAGTCTTCCACAAAGAGAACCAAATCCACTTGGACAGAAGTAAATTTGATTTTGATAATCATACTTCGAAGTACAAAAAGTCCCAGTACTTTATTAGGAGATCGCTTGTGAAGTGTTGCGTATGTACAGTCTAGCTGTAAGTGAACAGTGTTACTCAACATTGTTTATTGAAAAGTGTGCTTGCTACTGTACAAATATAGAAAGTATGGATTCTACAAAGTGTGTGTGTATATATAAATATAAGATATATTGTGTGTGTGTAAGAGATGGAAAGTCAAAGCTTTCTATGGCAGTGGTGTGAACAATATTTTGTGGGTTAGCATTGAAAGACCTCAGGAAATAAGAATTTTGATTGGTTTTTGTACTTTTTTTTTCTAGTTATGGCAGCAGCATAAACAGATCTTCTATTGATTCCGTATGTAGTGCACTTGGCAAAGAGTGCGTTTGTTTAGCGTATCATTCATGCCATCAACTTAGATTACTATAACTGTAGGATCATTCAGTCTGACTCAAAATAACGGATGAAATATGATGTGTGGCAGTTAGCACTCAGGCATTGGAGTAAGTCTCTTGCTAATTTATTGACAGGTTTAAGAGTAGCAGCCGTGTTAGTCTCTGTCTCTAACAAATTTTTATCTCTAGTAGAATCATAGAATATCAGGGTTGGAAGGGACCCCAGGAGGTCATCTAGTCCAACCCCCTGCTCAAAGCAAGACCAATCCCCAGACAGATTTTTGCCCCAGATACCTAAATGGCCCCATCACGGATTGAACTCGCAACCCTGGGTTTAGCAGGCTATGCTCAAACCACTGAGCTATCTCTTTCCTTATTTGAGCATCAGGTTTTGTGGGCTACAGCCCACTTCATCAGATGCATAGAATGGAAACAGATTTAAGGTGGGCAATTTTGCAACAGAAAAGCTTCAAAAACAGACTCCAATGAGAAACTGCTGAACTTTAATTAATATGCAAACTAGATACATTAATTTGGGCTTGAACAGAGACTGGGAGTGGCTGGGTCATTACACAAATTGAAATTATTTCCCCATGTTAAGTATCCTCACACCTTTTTGTCAACTGTCTGAAATGGGCCATCTTGATTATCACTACAAACATTTTTTTTCTCCTGCTGATAATAGCTCATCTTAATTAATTAGCCTCTTAGAGTTGGTATGGCAACTTCCACCTTTTCATGGTGTGTGTGTGTGTGTGTGTGTGTGTGTGTGTGTGTATGTGTATGTATCTTCTTACTGTATGTTCCATTCTATGCATCTGATGAAGTGGGCTGTAGCTCACGAAAGCTTATGCTTAAATACATTTGTTAGTCTCTAAGGTGCCACAAATACTCCTGTTCTTTTTGCTAATCTATTGTTACAGTACTCTAGCAGAATTGTTAAAGATGTCAGATGTACAAAAATAACAGTTATGATTATCTGGGTAAAACAGCACTTACACATGACAGATGTCTTACTTTAGGCCCTGATCCGGCAATGAGTTCTGCGCAGGTAGGCCCACTTATCTGAACATAGTTCCTTGCAGTGAACGTTCGTTTGTAGACTCTCGGTAGAAAAATCACCCTAGTTTTGATACTCTGAATTTATGAAAATAAGCACTAGTGAAACAGACTGTCTAAAAAATTCAACTTTGTAAAAAGTTTTCCCTTAATACAGGGATCTGTATGTAGTTACAAGATAAATTACACATCCCATGCAGTTTCATATATTTTTGTACTGTGAAATTAGATCAATACTACAACTAATAGAAATAGCTTATCTTCAGTGTAGGGTCAAATTCAGGACTTCCTAGCAGCTTGTGCAACCTAGTTGATTACGAGATAGCTCAGATTGCAAGTTAATGAAAAATTTGGCATATTATCTTAAGAGAGAAGTACTAAATGGACTCTTGATTTGAAATCAAGACAATAAAACATTTTTTAGCTTCTGGTGCTACACCGGCCGCTTAGTCGCCTTGCCATTTTCTGTGTTCACAAACATCTGTTCCTATTCTTAAATGTCTTTCTTCTCTATTGCTTTGTGAAACACCATATAAACAAAAGGGGAAAGTTACTGACTATCTAGGGTAACAGTGAAATAGGCTATATACAGATCTCCACCTAGAACTGAAAGACTTTCTTCTAACTTTAGATATTACTCTTTAGAAAAGTAGACAAAACATTGTTAGACAGAAGTAATATTTTGATGTCCTAACAAGTCACAATGAAAGAATACTCAAATACATTAATAAAGATTGTTTATTGATAAACGAGTTCAGTTTAAATACAGTAGAATCCTTATTTTACAAACTGGAGATTTAGGAGTTCATAAAATAAAGAAGTTATAAAACTGAAAATTGCAGAAGGTCTGATTTATAAGTTTCAGCATGTTGCACTGCATCACTTTCTTCTTGGCCTTCAAATCATTGCAAACTAATTTCCAGTGTACTGAAGGCATTGGAATGTGAGGGGATGTTAACTTGTCCTTCATCAATATCACTTTAGTTATGTGATCTCCATCCCACTTCCACCCTGTCAGGGAAAAATGATTCATATGTTTGTCTGTAAGATTGGTGTTTGTGAAATTGAAGTTCTGCTGTACTGTTTAAGTTCCATAACAGAAGAAAATAATGCAAGTGATCTGCTATAAATAACAGTTTGGCAACACTTTTCTGGAAAGACTGTCTCAGTATTAATTTGCTTCTATTGTGAACTTTTTGGTACCAGATACAACTGATGTTCCTCTCAACTGTGTTTTTCAAATTAAGCATGCAGTTCTGTAGTTTGGAAGCATACCAGAAAAGAGTTGGACACAAACTACTCATAAAAGATAAACTTCTAACTGTTTAGACAAAGAAGTAGTTGACTATTTTTTTTAAATTCTTTCCTTAAGAATATGAGAGATGACAAATTCAAGGATTCATTCAATTCCTTCTGAGCAGGTTTCACATTAATAACAGTTAGGGGTTAAATATAAATACACAAAGCTGCTTCTCTGTGTTTCTCATGTGGACTTGCATAAGCAACATAATGAATTTTCAACAGAATTAACTTTAACCTATTTAGAAGGCTTTAGCAGAGAGAAGATACTAAAAAACAGATTCATGACTTTTATCCTTTGTGCTTTACCTAAGAATGGTTAACACATTTTCTATATCTAGTGGTATGTCAAAATCAGATGTGACCAAACATTGTAACTGTCTTGATACTAACAAAGGGTTCAAACTTGTAAGGTGCTGAGCACTTTCATCTCCCTCTGAGTTCAATGAAAATCGAAGGCATTCATTACCTTGCAGGAACTGACCCATAATTATATTACATAACTGATCATTTTAACAAAACTGCACTCTTACAGTTATTCCAGTAAGCTACACGCAGTTTTATTATTTGTAAGTGTACATCAAGCGTGTCTAAACTTGGAGGGCCAAAAATGGACCCACTTTGACCTATACTGAAGGACTTGCCTTCAACATTTCCTCACGTACATCTTCCTGTTTGGGGGTTAGGCAAAGTATCTATTTTGGGCCTTTCCTAAGACTATGTAAATACACCATCACATGTAATCTTATTGGGCTTAGTATGTCTCATAAAAGAGAGAAGTGTTCTGTTGAGATAGGTTGGATACTTCTATGAATTGCTTTTTAGTATTTAAACATGACTTCTGTTACTAATTTTTTTTAAAATAACATTTCTGTCAAAACTCTTTCCAGTCTGACCCACCTTTTGGTTGTAATTCAGCTAAAGTTTCATTATGAAAATTTTTTAATAGGAAAGGCAAGTCATAACATGAGCAGTTGTAAGGGTCTCTTCGCTAGAAATGTTGTTAAACTTTTACTTCTGTCTGAAACAATATGATTGAATAATAGCTTCAATAACTCTTATGTTAGGGGCATCAGAAGCTTTGTGGAATGGTATTTTTTTAAAATGTTGGCTATAAAAATGTAATCAGTGGACAGCTTTCAGCTTCAGTCAAATTAGAAGGAAATCATTGCTGTGACTGTTGTTTCAAATGTGTGCAGATGTGACTTGGGGGGGGGGGGAGGGGGTTGGGTGACAAGCAGCCAGAAAGCTGCTGTGGTGGACCCCACTTACCTTTTGTGTGTTATACTGCATAAAATCATTAAATTAAATCTTGCTTAACATGATGTTACCATGTGAAATCTTGTGATCACTGGTCAAAACTGTATAATAGCTATTTAAGGCAAGAAGAAGAACGGCAGCAGATTTCACGGTACTTAAGGTTTTTGTTACACAAGTGATACAAGAATATGTTCTCTGTTTAAATATTTAAAGAAAGTGTGAAAGTCTAACTGCTCCCTCCCCCCCACATACTAAGGCTTTGCTCTTGGTGAACAAGTTTTGTGATATTACTAATTTTGCTGGATCAATAACAACATGTAGACTGATCTGACATACCAGCAGATTTAAGTAGATCATCTCAGATGTGAGAAAAATATACAGTATTCCCTGTGGCCCCACTCAAGCAAGGTGCTTCAGCAGATGCTTAATTTTAAGCACATGCTAATTGTCTTGCTGGATTGCTGCCTATAGTGAGTAATGTCAGTGGCTACAGTTCAGCAACTTTTATGTAGCTTTATCACATTGTCGCAGAAATAAACTATCAGGATCAGTTTGTAGACCTTATTTTTCTTGCAATAAATGTCAAGTCATAATCCTGGCAGACTGTATAATTGAGGATTACTTAATCTGAACATTAATTTGTGAAATATGTACAATTTAACCTACTTTTGAGTAATGCTTATAGCTGTGCTAATGGGGGGGGGGCGGCAATGTACCTCATAGTTAACAAGGTAAGCGACAAACTAAGCACACAGTAATAAAAAAATGTAAAAGGTCCATTAATATGTCACTAACAGAACTCTTGTTGAACATATTTTTTTGCTTCTTGGTATCTTCTTTTCATCTAGGATTGATGGATGCTGAGGTGCAAAGCGGTGGAAATTGTACTGCTTCAGTTTGTGCTTCACCTGTTATGTGGATGGGGAATCTTGATACTGAGGAGAAAATAGTAGTCATGCCAGTCATTCTAGGTCAGGGGTTCTCAGACTTTTTGTACTGACGAATCCTTTCACACAGCAAGCCTCTGAATGCGCCCACCGCATACATTTAAAACACTTTTAAAAATATATTTAACACTATTATAAATGCTGGAGACAAAGCAGGGTTTGGGGTGGAGGCTGACAGCTCATGACCCCCCATGTAATAACCTCGTGACCCTCTGAGGGTTCCTGACCCCCAGTTTGAGAGCCTCTGTTCTAGATTGTTCAGATAAAGAAAAAGTGAATGTAAGGGAAAGGCAAAATGGCAGCAGTAGCCTGAGTACATGTTTGCAGAACTCCACTATAATTTGATTTCCAACTCATGTTCTTCTTGGTTTTCTCCTGAAGTAGCCTGGCATGCTGAATGTCTCTGAGATTTGTGTGCGGTAATTGCCACTTTTGTCTTTGAGGGAATTTTTGAGCTGGAAGTTAGCCATTACTGTTAGTAGAAAGAGAAAGTATGCTTAAACAGGCAAAAAGACAAACTAAACCACCAAACTTTTCAATAGCAACAAGCTTTGTTAAGCAGGGGAAGGGGCAGATGGTGATCTGGCTTGGGAGACTTGTTGCCCTGACTCTACCCTGTTTGTGCTATGAATTGATCTCATTACTTCCTTAAAGATAACTTTATTTGTGGTAAGCAAGTTATGAGGTGGAGGGAAGTATGGCATGGTTTATAGGACAAATTATTGTGATTGGGGACAACTCTCTCTGAAAGTAAACCCCAAATGAGTTGTCAGTTATAAAATGAAGGGACTCAATGTGGTCAACAGCTGAATATATAAGAAGAGTAAAGCTGTGGAGAACAATATGAAATGACATAACCTAGGAGTAGGAGTGCCAGGGTGGATTTGATTTAAATCAATTGATTTAAATCACTAGTCAGGAAGACTCTAATTTAATCATGGATTTCTGCATAAAAGTGCGTTCTTGTTGGTTGTTATACCCTTACCCATATTCTTCACAACTCAGAGATAGATGTAAGTTTCATTTTTAGAAGGTATACGCTATACATTTTCAAAGTGAGTTATTTTGAAAACTTCAGATTAGTTTTACAGCTACACCTCTGCCCTGATATAACGTGGTTGTGGGGAGCCAAAAATCCCTACTGCGTTATAAGTGAAACACCATTATATTGGGGTGGCAGTGGCAGGGCTGCAGCGGTGATTTAAAGAGCCCGGGGTTCCGGCCGCTGTGGGGAGCCTGGGCCCTTTAAATTGCCAGCCCAGCCCCACTGCCGGAGCCCCGGGGTAGCAGCGGCAGGCCTCTGGCGGTGATTTAAAAGTCCCTGGGCTACCAGCAGCAGCTGGAGCGCTGGACCCTTTAAAGCACTGCCAGAGCCCTGCTGCTACCACGCTTTATGCGAACCCATGTTATATCGGGTGGCGTTATAGCAGGGTAGAGGGTATATAAGAAAATGTATGTTTGATTATTTCATTTGCCGAAGGTAAATGAAGCAGATAGTTCACCTCCCAATGTCTTCACAAATATCTCCAGTTCAACAGGTAAATCATTACTATTTGGAGGATTTTCTTCCCATGCTGTATTAGGAGGAGAACATCACCAGACAGATATTTAAATTGTTTTTTTAACTAAAACAACAATGTTGCATATTGTGGAGTTTTTTCTTCAGCAGCAAACATATAATATTTTAACAAAACAAGCATGTGAGTTTTTGAATTTAGTTAAGTATCAGAGGGGTAGCCGTGTTAGTCTGGATCTGTAAAAGCAGCAAAGAATCCTGCTCCAAAATGTCTGTTAGTCTGTAAGGTGCCGCAGGATTCTTTGCTGCTTTGAATTTAGTTAAACATTCAACTTTTTTAAAAATCAGGTTTGTTAAAATTAACTAAAATAGTTTAAATGAAAAATTAAAAAAAAAATTAAATTTACTGTCAGCCAGGCCAGCATGAGAAACTTGAAATATTGGCTTCTGCAGCTAACTCAGTCATCTTCACTTTCGTTTTCCTGTTTGTTCATAATCTGGAAAAGAAAAACAAGCTTTCCTGCTTTTACAGGTCCCAAAGGTTTTCTCAGTTTTTCTGGATCTGAGTGCTAAGTGACTTCCACCAGTTCACTGGTTTGACTTTTTCTTTAAAATATCATCAGCAAACATACATTTCTTTTACGGCCTGCTGCCAGTATAGGTTTTCCCTACTAGTAAGAGAATGATATGGTAGATCTCAAATCAATGAAGGCTACACTCAGACCTCAAGACTTCTGAAATATGCTGCTCAAACAGTTTCACGTTTTTGTTTCTACTGCCTGTCCCTTCCTTCTCACACTTATCTCCAGACTTCTCCTAGTCCAGATCTATTCCACCCCCAACAGTCTCTCCTATACATTGAACTTTTTGAAAATTTGCACTTTTAGCAAGGGGTAAGAGATTGATTCTGTGTACACAAATTTGCAGAGGGACAATGGGGTTGAAGTTTATAATAGAGGTGAGAAATATCATTTATTTGAAAACATTTTTGGTATTAACAAGTATGTCATCTCTGGAGACACAAACCCACAGTTTGAGAACTGCAAAACTAAGTATCTCTGATGGTATCTTCTAGCCTGAGCACTGAGTCCCATTGTGTAGATAGGAAGATTAACCTAAATAATCTATACAGAAGACCCTGGAATGCCATAAGATTGTTGGCGAATCCATGAACTACTGGAACTCATTTACAAAACTTTTCTTAAAGGTTACAGGAATATATTCTCATACTATAGAATTAGAATTTATAATCCCTATAGCTCAAATACATCTCATCATGGAATAATGTATCTTAAGTAACACTATCTTTAGATATGCTTTTTAAGGAAAAAACCTTTTTATCCAAAAATCTGTTTTACTTTTTTTTTTTAATCATTGATTTTTATCCACTCTGAGGGGTGCCAAATAGGACAGAGAGACACAAATGTGTGTTTCTTTCATCCAAGAGGAAACTTTTAGGTATGCTGATCTAGTAGGCATATGTTTTTGTGTTTTTTTTTTGTTTGTTTTTTTTGTGTTTTTTTTCCCCCCCCAAAGAGTGATTGGCAAAACTTGCTGGTTGTAGGGCCAAATTCTGCTGCTTCTGATTTGTGCCCCCCAGCCCAAATCAGGAGTCAGTATATTTTGAAGGGGTTTTACTGGCATTCAGAACTGCCTCTAGGGAAGGGAGGTTATATTATAGTTGTTTCAAAATTTCTTTGCTGTATTTCCCCTGATTGTTTGGGCTGCGTGGATTAGACAGTAAAGATCAACTGCATTGAGACTGGTCTTTTCTAGAACGAACAAACAAGAGTAAGAAGAACAAGTTAGATGGGTTTCTTCAGGGGCGGCTCTAGACATTTCGCTGCCCCAAGCAGGGCGGCATGCCGCGGGAGGCGCTCTGCTGGTCGCTAGTCCCGTGGCTCCAGTGGACCTCCACCGGAGCCACAGGACCAGCGGACCCTCCGCAGGCATGCCACAGGAGGTGGCCTGCCTACCGCCCTCCTGGCAACCGGCAGAGCGCCCCCCGCGGCATGCTACCCCAAGCACGCGCTTGGTGTGCTGAGGTCTGGAGCCACCCCTGGGTTTCTTCCATGGTGGGAATGGGGCATGGAAGAAGACGGTGTAGGAAGCTTGCATTGCTACTTCCTGTGCTGTCTTTGTGAACAAGCAGGACCTCAGTCTCAACAGATGTTGATCTGGCATTTTATGTGAACACTTAATACCCTGTTTCAGTATTTTCTGGTGTATCTAATTCAAATTTAATGCTCAGTTTTTAAATTTGTACCTGAAACCCGGGGGTACTTGTGGAAATGCCCTTGCAACTGATTCAAGGATGTACTGTTAATGTATAGCTTTTACTAGTGTGGGACAGAATCTGGATGCTAGATGGTCTTACCCTTATCAAACAGGACATTTTTTTTTTTTTGTTGCATCCTCTTGTTCGCTATCCTAATCAGTGTTCATTTGACTTCAAATTTCAAAAGATGCCAGAAAAAGCATAGATTGGATATAGTGGGTTTTTTTTTTTTTTTTTTTTTTTTAAAAAGGACGGCGGGGGGGAAAGGTTGCAGATACTGCCTGTTGCTGCATCCCTGGCTAGCTCATTGTTAAACTCGGGCTTCTGAAATGTTCTTGTTCAGTGTAGGGGAATTGAATTTAGTGCCTTCATTAGCATAAGTGACTCTGATAATCCTGAAAAGTACTTGATCTGGATGAGCTGAAGAACTAGGAGACCAGCTGGTAGAAATTGAACTTGACCACGTAACTTATAAGCCCTCTCAGGCAGGGCTATTTTCTTTTATTTTTGTGCAGTCTCTAGCACAGTGAGGCCCTGATTCTTTTTACAAGGTGTGTGTGTGTGTGTAAAATTTAAAAAAAAAACATGCTTATGATACGATTATCAGAAAAGAGCTTGACAAGCACTTGGGCTGCCTAAAAATGTGCCGAGCTCTTACTATCCCTAAGACTAAAACCTTGTGTATCGGGGAAATAACCTCTGCTTCCACACTCAGTTTGCAAGAACAAAACAGTACAGATCTTTTAAGTACTGTTACAATTGAACATAAATCAACTTGTATTTAAAAACGGATGTAGGTCTTCATCTGTTACCTCCAAAAAGGAAGAATAAAATGTGAGGAAGAGAAAGGGAACACACACACTCAGGCCGTGGTTTATCACGGGAAAGAAGGCAGAAAAAGAATGAAGTAAAAAATGGTATCTATTAGGAGTACCATTTATCTCATATGTTGTATGCTTTGAGTCTCAAACCATTTTTGCTTCTCCTAAGTTAGTTGTGAGAGGTCTTTCCTTGCGTGTGCTGATGCTTTCAGTGTTTGTTTCATGCAGTGACATCTATTTGTCACTCATGAGGGTGATGTGTATCTGCTCTTTACTTGTCTGTCCACAGACATATGAAAACCACATCTGCTTGGGATGATTGGACCAAGAGCAGTTCTTTTACCTTGCCTCTTGACAGTACAGTACCCCCCTCCACCTCCCCAGTTGCCAGGGAGCACCTTCTGGGATTAAGATGCAGGGACTCTTGTTGTTGTTCTGAATAATTCATTCAGAAGAACTGATAAGCTGAGGAGAAAGCAAAGAGCTGCCTGCATAAATGGCATTCGCTTGTTCATGTGCTTTCCCATTGGGGATGGACTTTGTTAGCCAATAATTGAATAGCCTTGATGTTGTGGCACTAGTTGAAGTGAGATTCAGAGGCTCATTGGTCACTTTTTCTGGAGTTACTAGCTTTACTCTGATATATTTGCATTTAGATGAGTAGGATCTGGGGCTGATTGGCCTGGTTAATAGGATGGTATTGCCATCTGTCTGCTCAGTTGCTGCTGTAGTCTGACTTCTCTATGGCCTGGAAGCCATAAGAATGGCCCTGCTGACCAGTAGCTATCTAGCCCAGTATTCTGTCTTCCAACAATGGCCAGTGCCAGATGCTTCAGTGGAAGTGAAAAGAACAGGGCAATTACCGAGTGATCCATCTCTTGTAGTTCAGTCTCATTTTCTGGCAGTCAGAGGGGCAGAGCATTGGTTTGTGTCCTGACCATCTTGGTTAATAGCCATTGATGGACCTATCCTCCATGAATTTATCTAATTCATTTTTTGAACCCAGTTATACTTCTGGCCTTCAGAACATCCCCTAGCAATGAGTTCCACAAGTTGACTGTGTGTTGTGTGAAGAAGTGTTTACTTATGTATGTTTGAAACCTGCTGCCTATTAATATTATTGGGTGTTCTGTGAAGGGGTAAATAACACTTCCATATTCACTTTCTCCACATCGTTCATGATTTTATAGACTTTAGTCATATCCCTCCTTTGCTGCTTTTCTAAGCTGAACAGTCCCAGTCTTTAGTCTCACCTCATATGGAAGCTGTTCCATACTCCTAATCATTTTTGTCGCTCTTCTCTGTATTTCTACCAATTCTAATATCCTATTTGAGACGAGGCAATCAGAATTGCACACGGTGTTCAAGGTATGGGTATATGGTGGATTTATATCAGGGGTCGGCAACCTTTCAGAAGTGGTGTGCCGAGTCTTCATTTATTCCCTCTAATTTAAGGTTTTGCGTGCCAGTAATATACTTTAACGTTTTTAGAAGGTCTCTTTCCATAAGTCTATATTATATAACTAAACTATTGTATATAAAAGTAAACAAGGTTTTCAAAATGTTTAAGAAGCGTCATTTAAAAGTAAATTAAAATGCTGATCTTACGCCACCAGCCTGCTCAGCTCGCTGCCTGCTTGGGGTTCTGTTCACCTAGGCTGGCAGCGGGCTGAGCAGGGCCTGCAGCCGGGACCCCAGACGTGAGGGCGGGGAGGTTTCAGGTGTCAGGGCAGAGGGCTGGGGGCGGGGGTTGAGGGCAGAGGGCTAGGGGGTGTGTGGGGGGGGGAGTGTAGGGCAGAAGGCTGGGTGTGTGTGAATGGGGGTCAAGGGTCAGGGCTGGGAGTGTGAGGAGGTACAAGGCAGAAGGCTGGGTGTGGGGGGGTTCAAGGGTCAGGGTAGAGGGCTGGAGGTGTGCGGGGGTGCAGGGCAGAGGGATGGGGCTGTGAGGATGCAGGGCAGAAGGCTGGGTGTGTGTGTGGGGGGTGGGTTCAAGGGTCAGGGCAGATGGCTCGGGGTATGGGAGGTGCAGGACAGAATACTGAGTGGAGAGAGTGTGTGTGTGTGTGAGGGAGATCAGGGCAGAGGGCTGGGATGCTTGGCTCGTGGGGGTGCTCGGCTCATGGGGGTGCTCCCAGCCCCTTGCCCTGAGTGGCTCATGGCAGGAGGCTGGAAGGGATATGCCCTGTTCCACCTCCTTCCCCAAGGCTCTGTCCCTATCTCTCTCTGCATCCTCTGTGGAGCTGTGTACACACTACCACTCTTCCCCCTCCCCCTTGCTAGGGCCATCAACTGATTGGTGCAGGGAAGGAGAGGGGGCGGGGCAGGAAAGTACCACACTGGGAGAAGAAGCAGGGGATGGGGAAGCTTGGCTGCCACAGAACCAAGCTTCTGCCTCCTGCCCCCGCAGGGGAGAGCGGTGGGCAGAGGGGCTGAGTTAGACTGGGGGCTGGGACTGCGGCAGGCAGCTGCGTGCCACTCAAAATCGGCTCGCGTGCCATAGGTTGCCAACCCCTGATTTATATAGTCGTGTTATATTTTCCATCTTCTTATTATCCCTTTCCTACTAGTTCTTAGCTTTCTGTTAGCCTTTTTGACTGTCATTGCATGTTGACCAGATGTTTTTGGAGAGCTATCCATGATGATTCCAAGATTCTTTCTTTGAGTGATAATAGCTAATTTAGAGCCCATCATTTTTTATGTATAGTTGGGACTTTTTTCCACTGTGTATTACTTTGTACTTATCAACATTAAATTCCATCTGCCGTTTTATTGCCCAGTCACCCAGTTTTGTGAAGTCCCTTCTGTAACTCTTCTCAGTCAGCTTTGGATTTAACTATCCGGAGTGACTTAGGGCTTGTCTACACTGGCTATTTATAGTGCTGCAACTTTCTCGCTCAGGGGTATGAAAAAACACCCCCCTGAGTGCAGCAAGTTTCAGCGCTATAAAGCGCCAGTGTAGACAGTGCACCAGTGCTGGTAGCTATGCCCCTTGTGAAGGTGGTGGTTTTTGTTTTTGTGTGGTGTTTTTATTTTTAAAGTGCACTGGAAGAGCTCTCTCCCAGTGCTGTACCTAGGGTGACCAGACAGCAAATGTGAAAAATCAGGACAGGGGGTGGGGGATAATAGGAGTCTATATAAGAAAGACCCAAAAATCTGGACTGTCCCTATAAAATTGGGACATCTGGTCACCCTAGCTGTACCGTGACCACATAAGCCATGTTAAAGTGCTGCCACAGCAGCACTTTAGCATTGCCAGTGTAGACTAGCCATTAGTATCATCTGTTAACTTTGCCACCTCACCTTTCACCGCTTTTCCAGATCATTTATGAATGTGTTGAGCAGCTCAGGTCCTAGTACAGATCCTTGAAAGATGTAAACAGCAGTGTCTCCCCATTGTGAAAACTGACCATTTATTCCTTCTCTTTGTTTACTATCTTTTTAACCAGTTATTGATCCGGGACCTCCCCTTTTAGCCCGTGGCTGTTTACTTTGCTTAAGAGTCTTTGTCATGGATGCAAGGGGCTTGATTGTCACTGGGTTTTGCTAAAAAGGTAGATTTGAGAGGATAGGGCTTGCCTTGGTTTCATAACTGTCTTTTTAATGCTTGGTGACCATTGAGGTGTGCTTGGCCAGAGAAGTCACTTTCCAGCCCCTGACTTCTAGAGGAGCCATTGTTTTTCATCTTTCCCTCTCTCCCTCCTGCCCCCCCCCCAATCTGATGCCCTTTTCTTGGAGTTTCTCTGTGTTGTTTACTCAGATCAGGTTGACCAAGCTGTTTCACTTCAGTGATTTTCTCCCCCCCCCACCCCCGCCCCGGTCAGACTGGAAGTCTGCAGCTGCTTTTGCTACTGAAACTGACATCCTGTCTCTGCAGTTGTTGGACAGGCCCCCTCCATATTTCTGGCAGTCGCTTTCTCTGCATGCCATTTGGTATCTGCAGAGTACTTTCATGAGGACTGTTGTCCCAGAAGTGAATTCCACCCCCTCCCCCCTTATTTTTGTTCTGTGGGTGCGATTTCTGTGCAAACAGGCAGGTGGCTGTAGTGGAGGTATTTAGTAGACATTCCTTTCTGACCATGAGTACAGATCATTTCCTGGTGTTTGTGTCAAAGTGCTGCATTATCCTTCAATCACAGATCTCCCTGATGCTTACTGGAGGACTCGTTTATCCTCTGAAGGCTGTGTGCTCCTGGCTTGGGGAACACTATATTTTTTTCCCTAGGCACTCAAGTGACTTCCATAGTAGATTTTTGCGTGGCATTGTAGTGACTAAACACTTTGGGAACCACATTGTCTGGGCAGTACCTCCTTCTGTCTTCTGCTTTGTATGTGTTTCACTTTTAATTTGCCCTCATTTGAATTTTTCCACCCCCCTGGCTTTTCCATGTTTTGGGGTGTGGTTCTCCCCTTCTCTCCCTGCTTCCCAAACAGGGCAACACGGTATAATGCTTGGACATAGCCTGTTCCTTTGTTGTCCAACTCTTTTATTTTTTTGTACATATATTTGCCCTGGCCCAGTTTAAAATTTTAATTTTTATATATAAAATTTTTAACTGGGTTAGAGCAAATTAGTAGTTCTGAAATCTCATAATGGGAGAGAAATTGGCAGGTTGTGAAGGGTTTGTGCTTGTTTTTCTGTGTGTTGACTGTGGTCAAGGCTTCATGTTGATTATACTTTCTGTAAATTGACTAAATCATTTGAACATATTGTGCTTGACTTGACCTGGTGTGGTTAATATTTTGAGTGAAATTGGTGGCAGAAAAACATTAGTGATCCATGTATAATGCTGGAACATTATTTTATCTATTTGTCTTTGTGTGCAACTTCATAATGTATAACTTATATAAGTCCGTTTAACGTGTCTTATGTCTCACATATGGTGTTAAAGGTTTTTATTATTTTCTATGTAACTATTTGAATGTTGTCTCTCCTACCAGAATATTCTACTTCTTTTTTCTAACTATCTCATTTAATCTCTATCACCCTTTCATATATAAGGCTTGAAAATTTTACCAGGCAACTAATAGCTGGAAGACTAAAGTGAAATGAACTCCAAAGAGACTCTCCTTCCCCCTCACCCCACCCCACCCCACCCTCAAAAAGGGGGCAGAACTAAACTCAAAATGCTGGGAAAGTGACACCGCTGGGATTTGTACTAGAGTGCTGTCCCTGAACCCTGCTCAGAGCAACAAGTTTCACAACCTCTGGCAGGTGTCATAGGTGCCAAATTTGAAGTCTCCTAATCTCTCTGGCTACTAGAAAGGAAATAAATATTATTCCTCCTGTTGCTTTCCTTCTACCCAGAGCCCTCCTGGCTGCTATATGGGGGTTGTTGTATTTGGGTGCCTGCTAACCTAGCACTTCTTTGATCTGTGTTTTGGGTAAGCCATCCTCTCTAGTGAATACCAGCATTACCTGCATCTGATGTTGCTCAGGCCTAGTCTACGCTACGCGTTTAAACCGATTTTAACGCTGTACCCGTCCACACAGTGAGGGCTTTGCACTTGTTACATCAGTACCGTGTAAAAGGGAGCCCAGGCTGGTGGTGAGACAGCCCGCCAGACTTTTTTTTTTTTTTTTGGACAATGGGGCCAAAAATGCCAGGGAAAGGTGAAGGAACTTAGCCTGTGTAAAGAGAGACTGTAAGGGAGGAGGCAGTTGTTGGGAGATACTCAGCTGCCCACTGGCATGTCTGAAGGAGTTAGGCCTTCCTAGGCTTCCATCAGGGGATGGTAAGCCTCTAGGCAAGAGAGCAATGCATAGACTGTTTTTAAAATCCTTTCTCTCTTACGTTATGCCTTCTTCCAATAAAGGTCAAACAATTTTGTTTAAGATGGCTATTTGGTCTCTTCTTTCACTACTTCTCAGTCTCCCAAAGGGAAGAAGCATGGGTGCTGAACCCACTCGGACCTGCTGTGTAAATGTAGTCAGTACACAGGGTATTGCCTCTCAAGGCCCAGTCTGAGTGGGAGAATTCCGTCCTGGAAGAGGTAAAGGCATGAGGACTAACCGGAGAGAGAGGTTGTGCTCAGAGAACAGAGGGGACTGAGCTGCAGCTAGCCTTGTAACTGTGTCCCTTTCTTTTAGTAAGTGACTAGTCTTCTGACTAGTCTAGAAGGTCCTGTGACAGAAGGTAGAAAAGTTGTCTTTGTATTTGAATAATTGCATTTTGATGTACTATTATGGTACTATGATCATTCCTATGAATAGATTCATTTTTCTTGACTGACTAGAGACTGATGTTGGAATGCAGAGTACAAAATGCACATTTTGTTTCAAACTGAAGGGCTCAACTTCTTATTCTGTTGCAGGCCTGCGCAATATACGGCCCGCAGGCCGCATGCGGCCGGCGAAGGCTAACTGTGCGGCCTGCGGTGGTGGGGAGCTCAGAGCTCTTTAAATCCCAGCCGCAGCCAGGATTCAAAGGGTTCTGGGCTGCCTGCAGAGATTCCCGGCCGCGGCTGGGATTAAAAGGGCTCTGGGCTCCTCGCCGCTGAGGGCAGCCCAGAGCCCTTTGAATCTCAGGGGAGGCTGAGATTTAAAGGGCTCAGGAATCCCCATGGCTGCAGGCAGCCCAGAGCCCTTTGAATCCTTGCCGGGGCTCCAGCAGATGGGGTGAGGCTGGGATTTCAAGGGCTCAGGCTCCCCTCAGAAGCAGGAGCTCTGGACCCTTTAATCCCTGCCCTGCAAAGCTCCGGGTTCCCCCAGCCGCCGGAGCCCCAGGCCCTTTAATTTGACCCTGAGGGCTCCCAGCCACCTCTTCAGCTGGGAGCCCCGGTTGATTTAAAATAAAGTATCACCTCCCCACCCCCAACCTTCCTTTTTGGCCCATAGCTGTTTTGGTGAGATGGCGCTGGGGAAGGAGGGTTTGTTTCTGCAGGGTTGGGCGGTGCTGGGGCGGGGTGTTTCTGCCGGGCCGGGAGGTCCTGGGAGGGGTGTGTTTCAATGGGGCGGTGGGGTTTCGGCCCTCAGCTGTTTTCTTTGGAGTAATGTGGCCCTCGTCGCTTTGAGTTGTTCAGGCCTGTTCTATTGCATGTCGTGTCCTTTTAATCTATTTAGGACAAGATACATATAGTCCTCTCGGGTTCATTAGCATCAGTACTTTTATTGAATATTAGAATGGCTGCTAACATATAAGCACTCTTATAACATATGTGCTTGGTGAGGTTGTGGGTTTTTTGAAGATCAGAAAAGAGGGTTTGGGAAAGATTTGTCAGGATATTGTCCCCATCAAGTATGGGTTGTAATTGTTTGATGCGCAACTTGTTTTCCTAATGATACCAGATTTAAAAGCCTGGTTGCTTTGTTTCTCAGCATAAGCTCTTCTGTACTAAAAGGAGTCTTATAGGCAGTGAAAAATTTCATTGTGGAATTTTGAACATGTATGTATCCTAGAATTTTGCGGTTCAGTTTGTAAACTTAAAGTACACATTTGTAGTGTGTAAAAGCACTTAACATTTGCTGCAGAACTTTTGTAGTGCTCAATATGCAGATTGTTCTAGAATGGGATGTATTACAGAATTACAAGGGCCTGGTTACTTTGTCATAGGTGCAGGGCACACAATCCTACTCCTGATGTTGTGCTGATAATAACAGCAGGACCAGGAGAGGGTTCTTGGCTCACTGCTCAGTACAGAACTCATGGTGAGCTTCTAAATGGCTAGATACCTTATTTCTGTAGCTATTAACTTTCTGAACATATCTACACAATGATTAAAGAGCTAAAACTGCTAGATCCCCTCATATTCATTCCGAATAGGCTTTTGCAAGATAATATGGAGAGAGGTAATGGAAATCTGACTAGAATCCTGATGAGATTCCCTAGATGCAGATAAGTTGAAAATATAAAAAACTTCAAAGAGAAAACTAAATACTTAGGCTGAACTTCAGCTTTAAATTGTTGCTTTGAATTGTGTTCTGTCAAAGGCCAAAAACCTGAGCTTTTCTTTTACTTTTTAAAAAATTTTAACTGTGTCCTTATCACTAATATCTTAGAAGGGAGAATCTCAAAGAGCGCTGATGTCAAGATCTCCTTTAGTTAGGCCATTGCTATATCACTATCTATCTTATCTTATTGTTTTGATCACTTCTCCACTTGAAAATCTTGTTTCTGATTTAATACATTTTCTATGCAAGGAGACACTAATCCTCATTCAGAGCTACCCCATGCCAGGATGGTTTTAAGAAGGTAATTTGAGTTATCCACACAAGGTAAAGTCATTAAACGCTATTGACTGATTTATTACTGAATTATCAGAATCACTTCCTGAAAGTCACCAGTTATTGATTCAGTCTAGCCATGTTGTTGAGACCACCTGTGTATCCACAGCATAAAGAGAAGCCTATGAGATGGAAAGGTGAAAGCTAAATAGATAATGTATTTAGCTTTCACCTTTCCAACACAAGAACAGAGGGGGATTAAGCTTTTGTGGGGCCTTCCCTACCCCTTCTGTCTGCAGTTCTCCCCCCACCCATGCTCTTGCCCTGCCCTCCTGCCAGGATCAGGGTTGGAGCACAGGAGCTTCCCCCATTTCCCCAGCAGAAGCACCGGGTGGGCAGAGCAGGACATACCCCAGTGCCCTGACATCGCTCCGCAGCAGGAGCGTGGAGTGGGGCAAGCCCTTCACCCTGCTCCCCAGCAGGAGTGCTGGGTGGGCGGAGTGGGTCAGGGTGTGGGGGTGCCCATTTTTCCAGGGCCCCCCAGTTGGCCCCATTTGCCCAGTGGCTAATTGCTACTTCAAATGTAACTTCTGTATAGAGTAGTGAATTTTTTTAAAGTAAGTTGGCTGGAAACAATAACAAAACATATTAATATGTCAGGGTGGTCTGAATAAATTTCCAAGCCTGAATCAGTTTCGTAGTGTGACTATTGAGCTTGTCCAAAGACTTTTTTCTTAAACTGTAAATGGGAACAGAAACACCTTTCTTTAATTGTATTTTTTTTTTTAAACTCAGGACACACCACTGAAAAGGGAATTCAGTCAGAAAACTTTCTGAAAAAAAAATCAATATACAAAATTCAAATATTCCTGTAAATGTAATATCTGAAATTTTAATCTTTTAGTTTAAATCCTGTATCTGAATTTTGTAGAAGTGTCAGGAAAATTGGCAAAACATTGCATAAAACTTGATAGTTAAGCCTGAGGAGACCCTTATTACTTACTAGACTTTAGGGACCTATGAAGTGAACTGCCTAGATCAATGTATCAGTAAGCAGTCAACACTTATGCAGATTATTGTTTGATCTCAAAGGCTCTAAGTAATTTATTTCTGCACTATTACTTATTTAGACAATAACTTATTGTCTAAGGGTTTACTAAGGTATACAATTTATAAACTGCGGCTAAAATGAGATTCCACTTGATGATAATTACAATTTTTGATTGCTAATCAAAACAAGCTTTTTGGGCAAGTTGCAATATTTTTATTGCTTGCCTAAGGTATTGGTAGCAAAGACAGACAGATAATGGAAGTGTGCACAATTAGACTTGGCTACAGCTCTAGCAGTTAAACTTTTAGTGACAGACGTTCAAAACGAGGACCTATTTCCTCGTTGTTGCAAGCAGAAAACATGCTGCTGCAGAACAAGAAAAGAGATAATTATTCAAGAGCTTGTTGTACTTTTAAAATCACACTTTTTTTATAAGTAGTAAAAGCTTACGATCAGTTCATTTCCTAATTGATCATATGAATAGTTGAACTATCCAGCCAATTTGCTAAACAGAAAGAATGAAAATCCATTTTGTTAACGTTTTGATTGAAGCTTGAGAATTTGTATTAGTGTTTCAAAACTCGAGATTCACCATTATCCCAATATGTATCCTTTGATTTTGTTGCCACTAATGCAGATTGATAGCCTTTACATAAATTAGGCTGATTGCCACTTACCTGACTGACAGCAATCAATAGGAAAAAGAATTGACTCTTGGCCAGCATAAGTTCATCTGTTTTGATAAGAATACAAGAACGGCCATAATGGATCAGACCAAAGCTCCATCTAGCCCAGTATCCTCTCTTCCAACAGTGACCAATGCCAGGTGCCACAGAGGGAATGAACAGAACAAGTAATCAAGTGATCTATTTCCCTGTCATCCATTCCCAGCTTCTGGCAAACAGAAGCTAGGTACACTATCCTTTCCCATCCTGGCAAATAGCCATTGATGGACCTATTCTCCATGAATTGATCTAGTTCTTTTTGAACCCTGTTTTAGTCTTGGCCTTCACAATCTCCTCTGGCAAAGAGTTCCACAAGTTAATTGTGCGTTGGGTGAAGAAAGACTTCTTCCTTTTGTTTGTTTTAAACCTGCTGCCTATTTCATTTGTTGACCCCTAATTCTTGTGTTAAGGAACTGTTGTTTAATCCTTTTCATATTTACTTCCTCCACACCAGTCATGATTTTATTGACCTCTATCCTATCCCCTTTTAGTCATCTCTTTTCCAAGATGAACAGTCCCAGTCTTACTAATCTCTCCTCATACAGAAGCCATTCCATACCCCTTATTTTTATTGCACTTTTCTGAACCTTTTCCAATTCCAATTCATCTTTTTTGAGATGAAGCGACCACATATGCACGCAGTATTCAAGATGTGGGTGTATCATGGATTTATATAGAGGCAGTATATTTTCTGTCTTATCTGTCCCTTTCTTAATAATTCCCAACGTTCTGTTAGTTTTTTTGACTGCCGCTGCATATTGAGTGGATGATTTCAGAGAACTATCCACAATGACTCCAAGATCTATCTTTAGTGATAACAGCTAATTTAGACCCCATCATTTAGTGTGTATATATAGTTGGGATTATGTTTTCCAATGTGCCTTACTTCGCATTTATCAACATTTTGTTACCCAGTCACCCAGTTTTGTGAGATCCCTTTGTAGCTCTTCGCAATCTGCCTGGGACTTAACTAACTTGAGTAGTTTTGTATCATCTGTAAATTTTGCCACTTCAGTGTTTACCATTTTTTGCAGATCATTTATCAATAAGGCTGCGAGTCTGTCACAGAAGTCACAGATTCTGTGACTTTCTGTAACTTCTGCAGCGGCTGGTGCTGGCTCAGGGGCTGCTCCTGGACCACTAGCAGCAGTTTGGGTGTGTGAGAAGGGGCTCAGGGCTAGAGGTGGGGGGGACTCCCACTGGCATGGCTCTGCAGCTCCCAGGTGGGGGGTGCCCCACCCATCTCCGCATTGGCTGTAGTTCCCAGTCAATTGGAGCTACAGCAGCTGGCACTTGTGCCCCTCCACTGCCTAGGAGCTGCAGGGACACAGAGCTGGGTAGGGAGGCCCTTCCAGCCTCGCCAACCCTCCCCCATCCACAGTACCAGCAGGGGTCCCAGGCCATCTTCCCCAGTACCCGCGGGGCTCCTGTACCATGGTGTTCTCCCCACCCCCCAGACCACCTGTGGACCCCTGCCCAAGTTTTAGTCACAGGTATTTTTAGTAAAAGTCATGGACAGGTCGTGGGCCGTAAATTTTTGTTTACTGCCCATGACTTTTTTTAGTAAAAATACCCGTGACTAAAAGCCTTATTTATGAAGCAGCTGAATAGTAATTCCCCCAGTACAGGCCCTTGGGAGTCACCACTATTTACCTCTCTTGGTTCTGAAAATTTACCATTGATTTCTACTCTTTGCTTCCTATCTTTTTAACCAGTTACCAATTCACGATTCCCTCTTATCCTATAACGGCTTATTCCTTCTTTCACAATAAGCAGGGGCATGCAGCTCCATCACTTGGATATTTTTTAGTATTTTTTTGCCTATTTTCCTCTCAAAACAGGAAATTAAGAAATTTAAAGGAAGTTACTTTTCCAGGTCCAGATTCTGTCCATTTAAATAATTGGCAAAGTTCCAGTTAGTGCCAGATCTGGCGTCATATAGGAGAATTTGTCCTTTCACCTTAGGTTCATGTATGTAAACTATAAAACAGATTAAAGGAATGAACTCTAATACCTTTTCTACCTGTCATAGTTAACAAAAACAAATTCCCCACCTCCCTAATTTGACCCTATTGAAACTTGGAAGAGTTTCCTTAGCAGTGTGCTGAGAAACTCAATAGGCTCTAGCTTTGTCAGATCAAGGGGAAAGTGTTCTAGCATCTGGGTCCTTCATTCAAAAAGCCTTGCCAGCAGCTTCATCCCTGCTATACTGGTGGACTGCAAACTCAGGGGCGGCTCTAGGCATCAGCAAATCAAGCACTTGCTTAGGGCAGCCCATTTGCAGGGGCGGCAGGGATCCAGCATGGGAGCTGAGAACCAACAGGGAGCCCTGGGAGCTGTAGTTCCTTGGTTAGCTCTCTGCCTACAGAGCCAGCTCTGGAGCAGGGAAAGAACTACATTTCCCAGCATTCCCTTGGCCACTACCAACTGGAAAGGAAGGAGGGGGACCTCATGCTGCAGCATACTGTGAGTGGAGAGTTGCACTGGGAAGGTAGGGATACCATATTTTAACATTCAAAAAACAGGACACTGCACGGGGAGGGAGGGTAGCCCCAGCCTGCCACCATCCTTCCCCTCTCTCTCTCTCTCTCTCTGACTGCCCCCCACAGAAACCCCAACCCATCCAACTCCTCCTGCTCCCTGTCCCCTGATTGCCCCCTCCCGGAACCCCTGCCCCTTGGGACCCCACCCCCTATCTAAGCCTCCCTTCTCCTTGTCCCCAACTGCCCCCTCCTGAGACCCCCCCAACTTCTCCCCCTAGGATTCCACACCCTACCTGTCCCCTGACAAACCCTTGACTCCCATGCTTATCCAACTGCTGCCTATCCCCTAACTGCCCTCCCAAACCCTGACCCATCTAACCCCCCCTTCTCCCTGCCCTTGACTGCTCCCCTGAACCTCCGCCCCATCCAACCCCCCCTGCTCCCTGCCTCTTGACTGCCCCCTGGAACCCCCTACCCCTTCTCCAACCCCCCAGCCCCCTTACCGTGCCACTCAGACCAGTGTGTCTGGCTCCACGCAGCACCAGACACGCTGCTGCATACATGCTGCCGTGCTCCCCCACGGAGCCCACAGCCCCCCCCCACACACACACCCAGCACCTGCCTTCCAGATTTGAACACCTCAAAATTCAGGAGTGCTCAAGCTCAGTTTGGGCAGCTGTTACTTCATGTCTCCCAAATCAAATATTCTGATCCACTGTAACTTGCTGTAGAAAAAGTAGGATAAAATTGAGCAAGAAATGCTTCCCAGTGGTTATTAGGACTGGAATTGCTATTTTCAACAGCAATTGCCTTTTTTGTGTCTTCGTTTAAAAGGAAGACAGTGATATTGCATTGGCAAATTCCCCATGGAACGAAAGAGTGGAACAAAAGAATAATAAAGGCACCTCAACTTTTCCACATTTATGGAGGACAGTCTTATAATGTGCATCCAGATATCCTCCAATCACAAAAGCTAATAATTGTTCCACTTTACTGCAGTTCTGTAAGCATATGGGAACCAATCCTGTCTGTGTTCTGTGCACATCCAAAATTCCTGCTGAATGACCTGCCCTGGGAGCAAGTTACCAGTGACCCAGGACTGTGGCAGAAGGAGGGTGCTGGGGGCAGAGGGGGAGAGCCCAGGGCTGGGGTGGCAGGGTGTTTGGGGGGCGGGGGGGGAACCCAGGGCTGGGGCAACAGGTGGGTGCGGCGAGGAACCTAGGGCTGGGACGGGGGGGCAGCCAAAATTTTTTTTTTGCTTGGGTTGGCAAAAAACCTAGAGCAGGCTCTGTGAAAACTAGAGCATATTTGATCTCAACTTCCATGGTATTACATGAGGAAGATCTTAAAGCTTCAACTTACAAAGGCTGATGTGCAGATGGACACTACTTTTGCCACTTCCTTTATGTCTCAACTTTTTCACCAGCAGCACAAAACATATAAAAAGCCAAGTTTGCTGCTGCAGCTTCCTCGTGCTGTTCAGACACAATGAGGAAGCTTGACACATTTGACTGAGGTAGAAACCTGGAATTCTTGGGCTGGATCTTAGAGTTCAGCTGGACTCCAAGCAGCATTACTGAGGATGAGAGTTCCTTTCCTTAGGCCATGTCTACATCTAAAATTTTGCAGCGCTGGTTGTTACAGCTGTATTAGTACAGCTGTATAGGGCCAGCGCTGCAGAGTGGCCACACTTACAGCAACCAGCGCTGCAAGTGGTGTTAGATGTGGCCACACTGCAGTGCTGTTGGGTGGCTTCAAGGGGGGTTCGGGGAACGCGAGAGCAAACCGCGGGGAAGGAGACCAGCTTCACCGCGGTTTGCTCTCGCGTTCCCGGAACCACCCAGCAAACCTCAGGGAAGGAGACCTGCTTGTTCGGGGAACACGAGAGCAAACCGGGAAAGGAGACCAGCTTCGCTGCGGTTTGCTCTCGCGTTCCCCGAGCCACCCTGCAAACCGCAGGGAAGGAGACCTGCTTGCTCGGGGGTTCGAGGAACGAGAGAGCAAACCGGGAAAGGAGACCAGCTTCGCCGCGGTTTGCTCTCGCATTTCCCGAACCCCCCTGCAAACCGCAGGGAAGGAGACCTGCTTGCTCGGGGGTTCGGGGAACGAGAGAGCAAACCGGGAAAGGAGACCAGCTTCGCCGCGGTTTGCTCTCGCGGTCCCGGAACCACCCAGCAAACCTCAGGGAAGGAGACCTGCTTGCTCGGGGTTCGGGGAACGCGAGAGCAAGCCGGGGAAGGAGACCAGCTTGATTACCAGAGGCTTCCTCAGGTATGCTGGGATACCTGCTTATTCCACGGAGGTCAAGAAAAGCGCTGGTAAGTGTCTATACTTGATTACCAGCGCTGGATCCTCTACACCCGAGACAAAACGGGAGTACGGCCAGCGCTGCAAACAGGGAGTTGCAGCGCTGGTGGTGCCCTGCAGATGTGTACACCTCCTAAGTTGCAGCGCTGTAACTCCCTCACCAGCGCTGCAACTTTCTGATGTAGACAAGCCCTTAGAAACACTTTCCAAATATCCCATAAGCTACTGGTTCAGGTGGCTGTTCCTGGAACTGTTATAAATACACAGAGGACAGTGACTGGAATACTTAACTAGAGCACTGTGGTTGGAACAGAGTAGCTGGTACGAATGCACAGCACCATTACGATTTTCATTGGTGCAATTAGCTTTGCGGGCGGGGAGGGGAGGGATGTGTATTGATAGATATATACACACACTCACATATACACTCAAGCTATGGCTTTTCAGGCCATCTACCAATTTAGATAATTTGACACTGCAGGGATGTTCTAATGAAAATTGACTCTAAGCTGCTCCCTCTATGGAATTAGTTGTTTTGTTAAGGCTCTCACTGGGTTTCACTGTGGATTCTTAGTGTTGCTTAATTCCCAGGCAGCAGTAGTAGCCAACTACAGTTGTCTGCATTTGTAGTTCCTTTACATCTAAAATAGATTTCTGCATATAATATGCTCCATGTAGTACTTCTATTCTTGTAGAAAACTCATCTGTCAGCTAAAGCAGAATGTGTTTGCTGGATTGCTTGATCAATCCAGTGTGTTCCACAGACTGCACTAGCTAACTTGTTTCAGGTGTGATTCAGAGTTCTGATTTTGATCTACAAAGCTGTAAATGACTTAAGTTCTGGCCGTCTCTGACCACTTTGTCCCTTTTACATGCTCTCTGGATAATTTGATAAATGCTTTAGTGATCTTGTTGATACCTGCACTAATATTCAGAGGAACTAGAGCAGGGGTCGGCAACCTTTCGGAAGTGGTGTGCCAAGTCTTCATTTATTCATTCTAATTTATGGTTTTGTGTGCCAGTAATACATTTAAACCTTTTTAATAGGTCTCTTTCTATAATATATAACTAAACTATTGTTGTATGTAAAGTAAATAAGGTTTCAAAATGTTTAATGAAGCTTCATTTAAAATTAAACTAAAATGCAGACCCCCCCCCCAAGCAGTGGCCAGGACCTGGGCAGTGTGAGTGCCACTGAAAATCAGCTTGTGTGCCGCAGGTTGCCTATCCGTGAACTAGAGGAAGGTCTTTGCTGGGAGCTTGTCTATGCTGTTTTGTTTGTTTGCACCAGTGTAACTAACATGATGCATATGTGAACTGGTGCTTACCTATGGAATAGATTAGCTACCCTGATGCAGCTTATTCCAGTCTGAAACTGAGGAAAGACACCACAGAGTCACTCTTCTTATGCTGGTGCAGCCACGCAATGCAAAGAAAATTATATTCCAAAGTAGACAAGCCTTGTATGTATTTTATGTAAAACAATCCAGTGTCTTTCTTCAGTGAAGCACTGGTAAGACTTTTTTGACAGAGGAATACGAGTCTCGGCTGCCTAAAGAAAGGGGTGGAACAGTGGTTCTCAAACTTTTTTTGTATTGGCAACCCCTCAGACAGCAAGCCTCTGCGTATGACTGCCCCCTGTCTAAATTAAACACATTTTTTATGTATAACACTATTTTAAATGCTAAATTTATAACCCTATTAAAATGAATTTACCTTTTCTCACTGCTTTTAAATTAAGACTAAAATACATTTTTCGAATTATTGTTATAAGCAGAAAACTTACTTTTAAAAAAATAGTTACTATTTAGTATTGCAGGGCCAGGAAGAAACTTTGTGAATACCACTTTTCACTGCAGACTTACTGTCCCTTTGCCACCCTTACTTCTGCACTGTTGCTGGCAGTGACACTGCCTTCAGAGGGGGAGGCTTGGAAAGCAGTGTCACTGCCAGCAGCAATACAGAAGTAAGGGTGGCAATGGGGCGCTAAGTCTGCTGTGAAAAGTGATATTTGTATGTTTGTTAATACCACTTTTACAGCCTCCTAGCTCTGAAGGCAATGCTGCCACAGCTGCAGCTCAGAACTGCAGATGTAAAGGTGGCAATGCCATACCATGCCACCCTTACTTCGGTGTAATGTTTGACCTTTGTACTGGGAGGGAAGGCTACATGGGGGCTAAAGCAAATTTTGGGGTGGCTATAGCCCCCTCAAGCCTCTTCCAGCACCACCTCTACCTGTGTTTCTGACAGGCAAAAAAAAAAAATAATTTATAATTTAACAATCTCAGTGTTCTGATTGGTCTATGGTTTAATGCAGCTCTTCAGCTGCTGAACGATCAAGCCCTCTAATGTTGTCTGTCCCATCTTTGTAGTCTCAATATGACAAACCTGCACACACTATACTACAAACTCCAGAGTCCAATTTCCTTTCAAGTGGCAATAATACAAATATATATTTTGTTTAGGAATCACTGCATTATACTTTAGAAGTTTATACTTAAGTTCATAGCACTGCTTTTGTGGCACTTATTAAATATAATCTCCACCTTTGCTCTAAACTCCTATTTTTAAGTTAGTTTTTAGTTACCTTTTGGGGACTGGAACTTCCTATGCATGGCCTTCTTCAGGAGTGTGTGTTTACAGAAGTGGGTGGATGTTTTTACAAAATTTAGAGGCAAAGACTACTTGTTTTCAGAAGTATTTTGTTCTTCAGTAACTCAAATGCTTTGCTTTAGTTTTAATATTTTACAACTGAATGACGACTAGTGCCTTTTTCTTTTACTTTGAAGAACTCTAATTGAATAGGCACTGACTGATCAGAAACGAGATGGCCTTAATAGTTTGCATATGCCTCATTTTGTAGAATACTAAGAGCTTAAGAAGACTTGTGCTTGGTTACTGCTTGGTTTGTATCCCTGGTATTGTGGGTTGTTGGCATCTGTGTCAGCAATGACCATGCTTAACTGTGTGTGTGTTTTTATAGCTGCAGCGTGAATAACTATCATAGTTAAGGATACATAAGAATGAACTTCTTTGGAAAGTTCAGACAAAAATGAAAGTTTTTTACCCTCCTAATTAATTTAACAAAAGAAGAATCTGTTGCAAAATCTTAAAAGGCCTTACTACAAGCTAGAGTGGCAGCTTGAACAGATTAAATTGAACAGGGAGCTAGTCTCTGATAATTGTGTTTAAATGTTGTAGTGAAATATTGACTTTGATCTGCCAATAGTTTAGATCAGGGGTCAGCAACGTACAGCATGTGTGCCAACGGTGGCACATGAGCCAATTTTTAATGGCACACCTGAGGTCCCAGCCCCACTCAGCCCGCCACCAGCCTGGGTGAACGGAACTGCAGGCTGGCAGTGGGCTGAGCAGGCCGGTGGCTGAGACCCTGGCTGGCAAGGGGCCAGCAGCCGGAACCAGAACCCAGCCGGAACCCAGAACCGGCCGATGCTGAGGCGCAGCACGTGGCGCACTCCTAGCTGGCGGGGTGGGGAGGGAGCTGCTGTCTGCCGGCTTCCGGAACTCTCTTGCATGCTGGCGCTGGTGGCCAAAGCAGCAGGCAGTCAGGCAAGTGAAGGGGCCGGCGGGACGCGTGATGGAGGTGCCTGTGTCTCAACCTGTCCTGCTGCCCCTCTCTTGCCACTGTGGCTGGACACCAAGACCTTCTGCAGGGCCGTCTCCAGCGTTTTTTTGCCACCCAGAGTGTGGGGGGCGGGAGGGGAGGAAAAAGCCGCGATCTGCGGCAGCTCTACCGCTGCCACTTCAGTCTTCGGCGGCTGGTTCTTCCCTCAGTGAGGGACCCGCCGACAAAGCCGGATGTGTCCTCCCCTCTGTTGTCCGCTCCCCTGGTCTTCTGCTGCTGCTCCCCATTTGCCTGCAGATGCAGTGCCCCCACGTAGCTGGCCCACAGCTCCCTTGGCGGAAGCAGGAACAGCGTGGGGCAGGGACCCATCCACCATCCAGGTAACCTGGCCGCAACCAGGACTGTCCCAGGCCAGCCCCAAGTCCCTGTCCCCCCGGAACTTCTGCCTACACCCCTCAACCTCCTGCCCTGAACCCCTCACGCCACCCAACCCTGACTCCTACACCCCCATGCTCCCAGCCCTGGCTCCTACACCATTCACATCGCCACCCCCTGCCTAGATCCCCCCGCACCCAACCCCTTGCTCTGAGTGCTCCCCCCACATATCCCAGCCCCTGAGCTCCTTCCCCCCGAGGGGGTTTGTAATACAACAGTACCTGTAAGAAATTTAAGTTACTTTTAGCTCTGCTGGAACCCCAGACCAGCAGTGGACTGAGTGGGGCCAGTGGCAGGCTGAGAGGCTCAGCCCGCTGCCGATTCGGGGTTCTGGCCACCAGCCCCCCTGCCAGCCATTATCCAGACTTCCAGCCCCGCTCAGCCCACTGCTGGCCTGGGGTACTGGCAGCCAGCCTGGGGCTCTGCTCCTGGCCTCAGCCACTCCCTGCTGTGGCGCACATTGGAAAACTCAGCAAGGAAAAGGATCACATTAAACTGATAAGATTGGCATTTTAATTTTATTTAAAATGAAGCTTCTTAAATATTTTAAAAACCTTATTTACTTTGAATACAATAATTTGTTTCTATAATATAGACTTAGAGAGAGAGACCTTCTAAAAACATTAAAATATATTGCCAGCACGCGAAACCTTAAATTAGAGTGAATAAATGAAGACTCGGCACACCGCTTCTGAAAGGCTACTGACCCCTGGTTTAGATTTATGAAAATAACACTTCACATAGTTATTAAATGTTTAATGGTTCTAAAGCAGTGTCTGTAAGAGAGGGTGGTGTGGTAACTTCTCTGCATAATGCGTGTGGATTCTTCTAGGCGAACAGTGATGGAGGCAGGCCAATACAAGATCCTTACTTGGTTGACTGTGTTCCTTACATGGGACAGGGTATTCCTGTGATGTCTACCCAAACAGAAAAATTCCAAGCCCTATCTTTTTTTTTTTTTTAAGATGCTCCGCTTTAAAAAGTCTACATTAAGAGAACATTAAAGATATCCTGCAAAGGATTTATTAAAAAATCAGACTTGAGCCCATTTTGCTGCTTTATGATGTATAAAAGTCAGATTTTAAAAGCTTTTGGAAATACAAAGAATGTCAGGTCTGGTTTTGTAAGAGGACTTCTGGGAAATGGAAGTTATTTTGTCTATCAACACCAGAATTGAAAGGATAATGGTATTTTTCTGCCTCTTACAATGTTAGTCACTGATAAATTTTAGTTTTTCAGCAGTCTGACTAAAATCCTTTCCTGTTCTATGCCTTGTCTACACTACAAAGTTAAATTAACATAAATTGCCTTCATAGATTATTAGGGTTGGAAGGGACCTCAAGAGATCATCTAGTCCAACTCCCTGCTCAAAGCAGAACAAATCCCCAGATGGCCCCCTCAAGGATTGAACTCACAACCCTGGGTTTAGCAGGTCAATGCTCAGACCACTGAGCTATCCCATCATCTTAGTTGTGCATGTGTCTACTTAAATTTATCTCCTGCCTATGTAAGCACCCTGTTACAGTGATGCAGTAACACAACCTCCCTGAATGGCATCATCTCATGTTCGATCTACTGTGGTTGACATAGTGCAATTATAGATGCTACGTGACCTCTGTCAACCCCAACAGTCTTCTAGCAGCTGTAATGCAATGCCTGACACTGATCTGATCAAAGATGTGAACATCACAGCCCAGGGATCATGGAGTCTGAGCCATGCCCTCCTGCCCTTTAAAAACCCCGTGTATTTTTGAAATTACCTTTTCCTGTTTGTTCAGCTTGGTGAGCACTCTTTGCAGCTCTCCTTTGTGTGAAACTGCTCAACTGACCATGCTGGCTACATGCCTCAGAGGCTTTTCTGCCTGGAGTAGACAGGAGGTATATTGGATCTCTTGGGCCTGTGGAGAGAAGAGGCCAGGCAGGCACAGCTACAGAGCAGTCGAAGAACCAGGAACATCTACAAGCAAGAGGCAAATACAGTCAATGGGATATAAGGATCAGCAGCAGTGCCACGTGAAAGTAAAGGAACTGTGGCAGGCATACCTGAAGGCCAGGGAGGCCAACCATAAATCTGGTGCTGAGCTGCAGACCTGCCGTTCATGCCATACTTGGCAGAGACCCCACAGAGTACTGTGGATACCTCAGAGGAACCGAAGACCAAGACCTCTTCTGTGAATAGTGAAGAGGAGGAGGATGGGGAACATCTGATTAGGAGGGAGGGCAGAAGTATGCCATGAGCCAGAATCTGTTTGGGATGTCGCCACAATCAGTCAGTCCCAGGAGCCAAGCACTGGCAAACCTGGTGCAGGATAAGTGTGTGAATGCGTTTTCCCATTACAATGTTTAAATGTACAGATGGTGCCCAACTCAAACATATGATGAGTTATTGGTTTTTCCTTAATCTACATGTACTAGGAAGGTAGCAATACAACAAACAGAAATAGAATTATCTGCTTTTCATTTCCTTTGTAGAGTTATCTGGGGTGAGGTCGGGGCATGCTGAGCAGTCTTTTATGTACACAGGGCTGTCCCTTGAATCCTCCTGAGAGATCTTGATGAAACTTTCATGAAGGTACTCTGCAATTCTCTGCTGAAGGCTTCTAGGGATGGCAGCCTTATTTCTTCCTTTGCAGTAACACTTTTTTTTCATGCCAGTTTGTGGTTACTTTGGCATGCACCATTGCAGTAAACAGGCCTGGCTGGTTTTGGGACATCAGCAACAGCTGTACTCAGTCCTTTGTACTTTCTGGAGTGAGATAATAGGTAAAATCTCCACTGCCTGTGGAATATAGTGCAGATGCTCAATGCCATTTGCCCTGCAGTCATACCCATGGAAATAGTGGCTGAAATTTTATTGTTTCATGCAATTGAACAGCTCTTCCCACCCACCCAGCCCCAGGCCATACTTGCTACATCTGGGGCTGGAGAACAAGGCTATGCACACACTCCGAGGCTGAACTGTCAATAAATATGTCTTGTTTAAAATTTTAGGGGAGCAAGGGAAGGGATTTGTGAAACTTAATTTTCACTTTCTGTTGTGACTATATGTACAATAATTCCTCTGTGTACTTCATATGTAGCTGCTACTGTGCAGCCTTGAGGGGGTACCCCCTTCACATTCATGACAAATCTGGTTATGATGAGAAAGAAGAGGTCACAGGAGTATATGTTCAGTGAGATCCTGCAAGCCTGTGCTGCATTGGAACGTGAGCAGATGGTCTGGAGGGTGAATACTGTGGACAGTAAAAGGGAAGAGCAGATGAGAGAGGCCCAGGAGTCAGAGAGATGCACCAGGAAGTAATGGTCTTCCCTGGTAGCAAACACTAGTGCTGCACACTGTTGTTGACAGACAGGTTCAACAGTCACTTGGTTGCCTCTCTTTGCAGTCAGCAGAGAATTCCATTTTAGCACCTCTTTACACACACCCCTCAGCGTTCCATGTGGCATGAAGGGTTGCATCCTTACTCCTACCATTCCATTGTAGGGGACTGCAAGGACAACTACAGCTTCACATTCACAGACCTGTGAGAGCCACAGTTGCTGTATGGGTAGCTAAAATAAATTGAAATGGATGTGAATATTTCCCCCCTTGTTCTGTTGTTAATTTCAAAAGTTGTTGTAATTTTTAACTGCACATTGTTTTTTGCACTGGCTTTGGTATGCAATAAAACTGTTTGGTAAACAATTCATCTTTATTGCTTCACAACCTAAGCTGCAGAATGCCTAGTGCTATTTGAAAGCACCCACTACTTGTCGTACAGGTGACAGAACTCATAGGATCAGTGACAAACACAGTAATAATGATAAATGTACAGCAAGCACAGCAAAGTTGATAGATACATTAACAGATAGTATTATATTCTTAAATTTGCAACAAACACCAAAATTCCTAATAGTCCCCAGATGGAGCACTGGCCATCACACCAAATTATGGAGACTGACTGTTAAAGTGCTCTTTCAAAGCTCCCCTCAACCACATAGCTCCATGTTGAACTCTTCTAAAATAGCATTTGTTTTGCTGTTCAAACTCGGCCAACAGCCACTCCGCCTCCATCTTGGTGGCAGCTTTTCTCTTTGCCTCAGATATTATGCTGGACACAACAGGCAGTTATAACCATTGGGATTTTTTTCACTGAGATCTAATCTTGTGAGTAAATAACTCCTGTGTTCCATCAGTCTATCACAAGCATATTCAACTGTCATTCTGCACCTACTGAGACTTAGCTGAATCTTTCCTTGGTGATGTCAGGTAAGCAGTGTACGGCTTCATGAGCCAGAGTAGGAAGGGGTAGGTTGGCTTCCCCAAGATCACTATTGGCATTTCAATATCGCCAGTGTTAATCTGCTGGTCAAGAAAGAATGTCCCTGCTTGCAACTTTTTGAACAACCTTATGTTCTTAAAAATGCATCATGCAACTTCTCTGATCAGCCAACACTGTCAATGAAGCATCCCTGGTAATTCACCAATGGTTGCGTAATCATAGACGAGTAGCCCTTTCAGTTGATATACTCTGTGGCAAAGTGGGCTATTGCCAAAAAGGGATATGCATGCATGCAGTCTATTGTCCCACCACAGTTTGGGAAGCCAGTGGATGGATTTGTATCAGCTATGTCCTGCACACTACTGAGAGTCTCAGTCCTGCATAGCAGGAGACAATGGCTCTGCCATTTGCATCCCCACTGTGGATTTTCCAACTGCTAAACAATTTTCCCCTTGTGGGTAGTGATCTGGCATTGCAAGCTTCCACAGGGTCATCGTCACTCTCACTTCTCCGCTGTCAGTGCTGCTCTAATTCTGGTGTCCGTGCACTGGAGGGCTTGGGAAAGCTCGGCGCACATACCGAAGAATGTGGCCTTTCACATCAGAAAGTTCTGTGACCGCTACTCATCATCCCAAATCTGTTACGATGCAATCCCACCAGTCAGTGCTCATTTCTCTGGTCCAGAAGTGTCATTGTACTAAACTGCTCCATGAATGCTACCAACACCTTTAATTGTTTTTATGTCGTGTCAACCAGTAGTCTATCCTCCATGAAACTATCACGTCCCCATTGTTGCAGTTTGTCCTGTGCCTCTGCACATGCTGGTAGATCATTCGTCTTGTGTTTGAAACATTCATGACCATAGTGCAGAGCTGTGTGGACTCCATTCTTCTGTCAAAGATGGCAGACCATAAGAAGTCTCACATGGTTTTGTGGGATTTTTAAAAAATAGCGAGAAAATTTATGGGTCTTGTTTTTGTCCCACTATGCACTGCCAAAATTTCCCAAGACAGTCTGCTGGATGATGAGTTGCACACTGGGATACCTACTGATGATGCACTGGGCATCGACACACGCAGTCCTGGTGAGTATGCGCAGCACTGATGCAAAGAGCCATATATGCATGCACTCAAGTGATACACTAATTGCAGCAGTTTTATGCTGATGTGTCTTGCATTGACCAAAGTTTGTAGTGTAGACATGGCCTTAGTAGCTCAACTTTCGCACTTAACTCTTGTAATATCATTTTGCCAGTTCTCCTGTCATCAGTATTTCAGCTTGGACAGAACTTGAGTTCTTAATGCAAATAGGAGGGTAGGAGGTAGGGTGAGGGGAGGATTCAAAAGAAATCATTTTTCAGCCCTTTTTTTATGCATCATAAAGAAGCAAAATAGAACACATGGCCCAATCTTTTTAGTCATCTTTAAGGTTGTATAATTAAGCATTCAGGTATGAAAATGTCCATAGTAAGGATGCAGTTGCAACTTTAAGTATTTGCTCAGTATCTCACTAACTACGTGATTAGATCCCGTTTCTCAGATAAAACGTACACAATTTGCAACGTGGAAAGGAGCACAGTGAATGTGGTGAGCTCTTTCATGGACTCTCTTGTTTTGAGTATACAGAGTAGTAAAAGATGCTTCATGTATCTAAGTTGTAGGGGGAAAAATGTTATGTATTCAAAAAAGTATATTGTCCTGTATTTTTAGTATTATGTGTGCACAGAAGGGCAGAATTAAAGTTGCTTTGTGTATTCAACTTTGACGTTTTGTGACCTTGAGTGCTCAGCTATGGAAACATAATGAACTCTTAATACATTTGTCTATATTACCTTCACACTTTTGTATAGGTGACCAACTGAAAACATGGTTCTAGGTTGGCTGTTTCTATGTGAGCAACAGCTGCTGTAATTATATTTGAATGTCTGCTGTGTAACTCCTCTCTTCCTGAAATAGTTCAGAAAGCTTTGTTTCCTGTTCTACTCTTTCTTTCTGTCTCTTCTGAAAACAGAATTGGCATCTAGTTGAAATGCAGGCAGAGTTGGACTGACAAGAATACAGTTGTTGGCCAAGAATTGACAAATATTCTAAATGTGAAGAATTACAACATGAAAATTTCCTCTGCCAGTCCCTAAATATTGTGCTGATTATTAGTTGGGGTTATTACAGTTGAAGTCTTGGTACAAGTTTCTCTTTTAATGAGGCTACTTCTCTCTGGATCTAAAATGCTATTGAGCTCAGTTATAAAGGGCCATTTATAACAAGCACATTCCTTGGCTTCCAGGCAGAGTCTCAAGGAAGGGGTAAAAATAATTTTAAGCATGTTTTGTCCAGTTAAGATAAAAAGCTGTATTTTCTATGTGAGACCATCTTTTACCCCTTAATTGCTTTTCAGATTATATTCCCTACTATATAAATCTGATTTCTTTATTTTGTGTGTGTGTGTGTGTGTGTGTGTGGTGTTGCATAGAAGTACTCTTACTGAAATTCATTTGACAGTATCATAAGTATTCTTGCTGCACTGAAGTCTGGAGAGGTCGAAGTGTGACACTGTTGGAATTTTATAAGGGGGTAACTGAGCATTTTTCAGACACGACAGGTTGTTCATAAAATCAGCTGGGAATGGGGCAGTGCTAGTATTGGTTGTTTACACTATTTCAGGAGTGGTTAGTAAATCCTGAGCTCTAAAATAAAATTGGTAAAGCATTTTATTGAGCATTCAAGCCCACTTTTGGAATAACAAATATGTATCCTTCGACATGCGCTCTGAAATCAAATGAGCCATTCTTTAATGAAATCCCTTTAGTGTCTAATATGACCATAATTATATCTAACATGCAGTCAGTCATATTACCATGTCACTACTGAGCATCCAGAGGCCAAAACTGGACTGTATACAAGATTATTGGAGGAGGTGAAGGGAATAACTGCTTTGAATGAGCTCTAGGGGTTGCTATAATCAGAAATAAAAGCTTGGACACAGAAGCAGATGAGTTGTAACGCTTCCTGATTTAAATATACTCCCAGCCCTATCTATACAAATCCTACTTGAGTTTTTCCAAAACCTTAGCTTTTTTAGTTGAGGTCGCTCTTATTGAAAGATGTTTTGTAGGCCTGGGCCTCCATTGACAGGTAAATGGACAATACATAATAAGTAGGAAACACCAATATTTTTTGATAACCAGGTCAAATGTCCCCAAGGACCAAGCAGATCATCCAGATTAGATCTTTTCAGGTAGCTGTAAGAGTGCTGTTTAGGAATACTCCCACTTTTCCTACAACTGGTGGAACTGTGCCACGTGAAGGCTTCTTTGAAAAACTTTGTGTAGAAAGAGCCAAAAGGATGTGAAGGAAAGGTCTTCAGTAGGGGGTGTCATGACCCATGGGTTTTGAACCCAAGTCTACAGGGTTCTTAGGAGTAGGAACATCCCAATCCTCCACCTGGCAGCTTGCTGACAGTGGCCTACCTGGGTCCCATGAAGCCCAACCACAGTATGAGGCTCTACTCGTGAGAGCAGATTGCCAGAGTCCCAGAGCAGCTGATTGACTCTACTGAAGCTAGCAGCAGGAACAGGAAGGTGTCCAAACAGCTGGCTCTATCCTGCTCTGAATTGTGTACCTTGTGCTTCCTGCTGCTTGAAATTTCTTGGCATCTTGACTCGGCTTGGCTCTTGGCGTCTGATTGGTGGTTCTGGAGCTCCCGTTTGTTTGTTGTCTTTGACCTGGTATCCTGACCTCGCCTGATCCATGGTTCAGATCTCCAGTTTGTCTCCCACTTCTGATATCCCAGTAGCCTAACCCGTCTGACTCCTGTCTCATAACTGCGGACTCTGGCTCTTACTATTAGGTTTGGGTGCCCATAAGTGGGCTGTGATGGGCAAGGAAGAGGAATTGGAGGAGAAAGGGAGCAAATATCAAAAAGTACATGTGAATAACAGAACAGGTAGGAGTGGGAGATGAAATACAGAGAAAAAGAAGACACTTACGATTAACTTTCAGGAACATGAAAACTTGTTACATTAGACAGCTTGAAATGCGGTAATTTGAAATGTATACTTGAATGAATACTTGAAATGTAAGTAAGTTGTTGGTTTTTTTTTTTCCCATGTAAACACTTGCAGTAATTGCCACAGTGATGTTTCCTGATTTTTGGTTTTTGAATGGTCCACAAAGCAATTTAAGATGAGGTCAAAAGTAATATACAATTTAGGAACATGTGGTGTTTGACCATGGTGAAATGTATTAATGTCATTCACATGGTTAGGACACTATTATCTACCAATTCCTAATGATATATTGCTAGCTGTCAGCTACAACACCGCATACTCACACACTTTGGCCTAGGGGAAATGCTCCAGGGAGAGCGGGAGACAGTATAAAATGAATTCTAGTCTTTCCTCTTCTGCTGCCTAATATTTTTACTCTGTAGCTCTTACTAGATGTTCAGCTAGTAGGATGATTGTACTATAAACTCCTGAATAGAATAAAATTCATTTGGATAAGGTGAATAGTTTCCTCTGAAAATATTGGAGGTGGAATGTTGCTTGTACATGATGATCAAACAGTTTTGACTGAACTAGTGCTTATTGTAGCCGTTGCTCATTATTTATTGGTGTAACTGTTTCTTAGGTGTGCTACAGATAAACTACTTTTTGAGCAGCTAAGTAGAAAGTAAATATGGGATTAAAGTACATAGTAAATATAACTCTTTCTGTATAAGCACTTTGTCCCCATAGCTTTTAAAATGTATTTAATGTATCGATGTATTGATGACCAATTAAGTCTTGCAGAAACATTTTTCCAGCCAAACAATAGCATCAAACGTGTATACTTGCTTCCTTTCTATGAACATCACCACCTAGCACACTACTTAACTCCAGATTTGCTTAGGCTAGACAAGGCAGTGTTTAAGGCTTGCAAACGTGTGTTATCTAATCACAGCATAATCTCTACTTTTCCCTTAGCATAGATGCATGCCATTTAGCTGGTCACTGTACACCCTCGGGGAAGCCTACTCTGGGCAGTGGCCAGCCACAAAGTGTTAACCTGAATCTGCACTAGGAAAATGGCATGGTTGGGTAAAATGTTTTAGCTAAATCTTGACCACTTTGCCTAGTCTTGACCAGTGGCTTTCAACCTGTGGTCTATGGCCTAACATTTCCAAAGGGGTCCTCCCCTCCACTTGAAATTTTTTTAGGGGTCCACAAATGAGAAAAGGTTGAAAACCAATAGTTTAGTTTAGACGCACCCTCCGAGGTGTTAGTGTCAATGCCTAGTTGGGTCTGTTTTAAATACCATGAGGTTTTGGATGGTCTAATGTCATGCACCAAACAAGGAAACAGTTGCTGGGTTGTCTTGTTCTTGCAACAGTTAAAATGTTCATGCAGCAGTATTTTTTTTGGTAAACATCCATAAACAGCCTGCTTCATAACCACAGATGTACAGTGTATTTGAGGACTCCAGAAGCTCTTGTCCTCTACTGCCAGGCTCAGTAGCTGGAGGTAAGGGTTTTCTGGTAACTTCCAAATGTGAGGCAGCACATTTTTAGTACAACTGTATGTTGAACACTTGCAGCTTCCTGTCAACATTTGGGAGAAACTGCCTTTTTGCTGGACGTGATATAAAGAACTTGTACCAGTTCATTGCTACCACCTAACCTTTGTAAAACTAACAAGATGTTTAGAGACAAGGCAATGTGTTGCAAGCTCAGTGCATTCTAGCAATTTGTTGTAAAGCTTTTTCATTTGTTACAAAGCTTTTTAGTATAAATGGGGTTAAAAGCAAACACTTGTGAAACAGCCTGTTCCAGGGCATAAGAAAACAGGAAGACCATTTGGAATTTCTATTGATAAGGGAGAATTTAAGACACAGGATTTATCTTGCATTAAACAAAATGGTAATAGTTGCCTGAGGGTACATATTAATTACACAATATATCTTTTCTGAAAGAACTTTACTGCCTAACTTCATACATGATGAAATGAAGAGCAAAAGAGTGACAGAGATTGGGAAGGGGAAAGACAGCGGTCGCAGTAATAAAATGTGCAATTACTCACCAAAGGTGACATGATTGAAAGATGCTGGATTGATAGCCTTGGAAATTGAGGGCATCTATGTGTCTGAACTATACCTGTTCTGTAGTGGCTATACACCTTTCCCATACTGTCTTGCTAGCACGCGTCAACCCTGCAGAAAAGGGCTCAGAAAGTTGATCAGCTTTTATGGCCATTCAGTCCTTTGTACCCCTGCCGAAGACTGCTAACGAAGTATGCAGTTGTGTACACTTGATGTTAATGCTTGTCCACTGAGAACTGGACTGGGTCACCAACCCCTTTCACGAGCTACCAACAGCCATCACATGGAAAGAACTTAAATTACTGACTGGAGCTGAATTTGCAGTGAATTTGAAGCCCGTTAGAAGTGAGACTCCATACGTCCCTGTTTGTTGAGCATTTCAGCCCCTTGGCTTTTTTAAATGCCTAAGCAATTTATAAATAAGTTAATAGCAAACTTTTAAAACAGTTTTATTTAAGTATAATACTGCAGTATCTTTCATTATTACTCAAGAAAATTGGCGAAGTATAGCTCAGTGGTTTGAGCATTGGCCTACTAAACACAGGGTTGAGAGTTCAATCCTTGAGGGTGCCACTTAAGGATCTGGGGCAAAAATCAGTACTTGGTCCTGCGAGTGAAGGCAGGGGGGTGACTTGACCTTTTCGAGGTTCCTTCCAGTTCTAGGAGTTAGGTATATCTCTTATTATTATTATTTATTAAGGTTATATAATGGGAAATTAAGTTGTAACATACCTTATGTTTCCAAAGTATCCAGTTTGGATTACTCAGGTGAGTAATATGTATCAGTAATTATTTAACATTTTGTATTGATAAAGTTGTATATGAAGAGAATAAATTAAATTGTTAGTACTTGAAACAAATATATAAAAACAAAGGTCCTGTTTTTACACACAATTCCTCTTTGATAAAAATGGAGATACATAAAACCTGAATCAACAAGTGCACTTTAATACTGTTCCATAAGGCACCTGCTACTTTTAAAATAACGAGCATTCATTTTCAGAATAGTAAATATATGTCAAAAATTAGAGGCTGTTGCAAAAGGCTTTGATAAGACTTATTCAGTTTTGTTAAAGGGTTACCCTCTTTTGATAACCACACTACTTTAGTAAAGGTGTGACTAATAGGACCTTTGCCTTTACCATGCATGCTTCAGAGAAAAGTAACTACACTTCAAGTCTCTAAATATTAGATATTTTACAAAGCATTAGACAGCAAATTGTCTTCAAACATATTTTCCAAAGCAGTTTTTGGTGCTGTTAATGGATCGTGCCATGGG
The DNA here is from genome assembly GCF_007399415.2 of Gopherus evgoodei. NCBI lineage: Eukaryota > Metazoa > Chordata > Testudines > Testudinidae > Gopherus > Gopherus evgoodei. Next base: position 343,399,315 of record NC_044322.1, read on the forward strand.
AGGGAAAGAACATATGTAGTAAATTTTAAGTTTATGGTCCAAGCAAGGGTGTAGGTTGAAGCTTGCATTATTCTTGCCTTGCTTTGGGTGTTAATGTATTGTAGGAATCTGAAAACGTGATCTCTCTTTAATTTGCACAGCAACAAAGCATACCTTTTCAGGCTTATCTCTGTAACTAAATTTTAAACAAACTATTACAAAATTCCTTCAAAGCAGCTAGTCTGTTAGGGAACCTATAATTTGGTTTGTTGATTTTAAAATGCTTTTTTTGCTCTTGCCCTGAGACCTTCTTTGCCATCCTTTAACCCAGAGCAACACAGTGTAAACAGTTTGAAAATAGTTGACATAATGGAAATGCTGTTATCCTTACCTAGTACACTGTGTAACTGTGCTAGAGTACTCTCAAGTAACTTAACTGAAATTACTGTGCTAGTTGACTTATATCATAGAGTCTGCTGTATTTATTACAATGCAATAAAAATTACCTTGCTTCAGTAATAGTATGAGCTGTGGTCAGGAAGTTGAAATCAGATTATACAAGTGTGATTTCCTCCCACTCCCCCCTTATGTTATATATGCATACATTTATATATAGCTGAGGCTTCATTACTTGTATAATGCCACATATTTTCAGGATTAAAACTAAACTACAGTTGTCAAATTCAGCAAACTGAGTTTTGTGATGTTGCTTTATTCTTAAAACTTATTTGCTAATTCACAGAATTCTGTAACCTACCGTGGCCTTGTCTACACCAGTATAATTATTCGTTGTTGGCATTGTGTGTCTGCAAAGGGTAAATTTTGAAGCAGTGCTGAACCTGGTATAGCTACAGTTGTAGTGAGGTCAAACCGTGATTCAGAAATCATGGCAATGTTGCTAGCTGTAGATATGCTAGTGTGTCTTCCTGGCAAAAATGCTAGTCAGTGGGATTCTACTGGAATACCATATCCTGACTCTGTTCATTTACATGAGCCTTTTCTTACAGGTTTTCACTGGCATTGCATGTCAGTTGAGTGATGCTGCTGTTGGAAAAATGATGCTTCTGTTTACAGGACCATATGCAAGTAGCATAGAGAAATAGTCACAGGAAAAAGGGTTGCAGAACGCATAAAGAAGGGTGACTTAAGTAGTCCAGTTCTTGATAGCACTACCATATGTAAAACTGCTCTTTGGTATGACTAAATCCTGTCCTGTTAGAGCTATGCAGATCTCTTAATCTCTTGTTACCTAGTGAATTGTGTTTTCTTTTGCAGAGAAGGGTAGGCTATGAGCAGTGGGAAATAATTGTCTCCAGTGTATGTTTTTCATTTAATACGTTTTCTGCTGTCCTGGCAGGCACCTGTATTTTACCTGTTCCTCGTGGAACAAAGGTTCTCAAACTGTGGTCTGTGGATCACCAGTGGTTTGCGAGCTCCATTCAGGTGATCCGCGGATGGTTCCTTCTCAGGTGCACGCCTGGGCGGCACCTGGACAGACCCCCTCCTTCCCAGTCCCAGTTCGGGGGGCTGCCGCAGTGGGGGAGAGAAGGCATATCCCTCATATTAGAAAGGTAAAGCTATTAATATTAAAATATGAGTTGTGTGCTTTTATTCGTAGAACAAAACAAATTAAGTGGGTTTTTTTTTGGTTTTTTTTTTTTTAAATTTTTATATAGCGTTTTTATCCAAAGTGCTTTACAATAGTTAGCTAACAGTGCAAACAACATTGGGAAAGATCATTAAGTGGTTTGCTGAGACCCTCAGCAATTTTCAAGTGGTCAGCGGGGAAAAAAGTGAGAACCACTGTCTGGAAAAATGAACTTGGGACCCAACAAAAGAAGGGATTTACCTCTTAATTGGCTTCCCTTTATGCTTTTCCCACAGCACCACAAAGTAGGCTCCTATTTTATTTTTAAAAAAAAATAGCCTGTGCTGTAATTGTAATTCTTCATAGTCAGAGGTGGCACACCTTTTCAGAAAGGAATAGTGCTAGGCAACTTCAGGGACATAACCAATATGAGGTGGATTTTCTTTGTTTTTGAGTTAGCCATGCCTTATGCTACTTAGGTTGGAAATGAGGAGATTACATAGTACTTTTACTGTTTGAAGTGGATATTCACCCACAAAAGCTTATGCTCCAGTACGTTTGTTAGTCTATAACCGGGGTCAGCAACCTTTCAGAAGTGGTGTGCCGAGTCTTCATTTATTCATGTTAGTTTAAGGTTTTGCGTGCCGGTAATACATTTTAACGTTTTATAGACTTAGAGAGAGAGACCTTCTAAAACTATTGTTGTATGTAAAGTAAACACGTTTTTTAAAATGTTCAAGAAGCTTCATTTAAAATTAAATTAAAATGCAGATCTTATCAGTTGAGTGCAGTGGTTCTTAACCTGGGGTGCATGCACCACCTGGGGCAGGGCCAGTGCAAGGATGTTTTGCACCCTAAGCCCCTCCTTGCCCCCTGAACACCGCTGGATGGTGCACCGCCCCCCTGCGAGCCTTCCCGCCCCTGCCCTGAGTCCACTTACTGGCTTTGTAGCGGCCCAAGCCTGGCAGCAGCTCGGCAGGGAGGATCCGCCTTCCGGAGAGCCAGAGCATCCCGCTTGCAGCAGCAGCAGCAAGCCCCAGCCATGGAGGAGCCGATGCAGTGAAGGGGGGCAGCAGCCCTGCAAAGGCAGCAGTGCCGCTAGAGGGGAGCAGCCGTAAACCCCCCCCCACCCAGGCTGTGGCCTGGCACCCCCCAGGGGGCTCCTGCAGGCTGCAGTGGATGTATGTGGGTGCCAGCCCCCATGCGCCCCTCCTGGCTTCCTCCCCCTTGCCTAAGGTTACCGTATTTCAACAATCAAAAAGAGAGGAGAGCCCTACCCTAGCCCCCTCCCCCACTTCCCACCCCAACTGCCCCCGTCAGAACCCCCAACCCCCTGCTTTGTCCCTTGACTACCCCCTCCTGAGATACGCCCCCCACCCTAACTGCCCCAGCCCTTATCCACACCCCTGCCCCATACAGACCCCCGGGACTCTCACGCCCCATCCAACCACTCCCCGCCCCCTGACAGGACCCCCAGAACTCCTGACCCATCCAATGCTCCCCCTATTCCCTGACTGCCCCTCCCAGGACTCCACTTACTATGCCCATGCCGGTCAGATACTGGCTCCATGTGGAGGCAAAACTCCATGTGGAGTGCTGAGGCAGATAGAGGTGGGGAGCTGCGGGAGGGGTAGCGGCGGTGGCTCTCAGTTCCGGGAACCACAGAACCTGAGCGTGATGAGAGGGGAGCCGGGGGGGGGTGCTTCCTGGGCTGCGGCCCGGTGCCCTCCCCCTGGGGTGGAGGGGCTCCTGCAGTGGATGCATGTGGGCAGCGGTCCCTGTGCACCCCTCAGCTCCCTCCCTTCACTGCACCCTGGCTCTGCAACTCCCTGAAGTGTGAGCTGCTGCTGCTGCCGCCCCTCCCACAGCAGGCTCAGGGCCCTGCGCCTCTCACTCCCAGGAGCCGCAGAACTTGAGCATGGTGAGGGGGAAACCGGGGGACGTGCCTGCTGCTGGTCTGGGGTCCTGGTCCCTCCTGCCGGCTGAGTGAACGGAACCCCAGGCTGGCAGGATGCTGAGCAGGGCAGGCGTCCGGGACCCGGCCGGCAAAATTGGCTTGTGTGCCACAGGTTGCGGACCCCTGGTCTATAAGGTGCCACAGGACTCTGCCTATATAAATAGTAAAAAGCAACAATGTGCTCGTCAATCAGATATGCCCCATTTATTTTCTATTTTGGGGGCAGGACTTGAAGAATTTGTCCAAGAATTAGGCCTACATGCCAACCTGAATTAAAGTGGTGTTCCATGTCCTGCCTGCACCCTTGCCTGAACACCTGCTGGTTGTGTGATACCACTGTTCGGATGCAAAGACCCATAGTCTACTGCTGGTTGAATTCTGAGACCCTGATTAATCCTGCTTCCTCCAAAACACCAAGTCAGTTTATGCTGATTAGCCATAGCACAGATTAAATCCTCTAATGTTGGGCTGCCCTAGTGAAATGACATTGCCTCCAGTATATTAATGATGGACAGCCCCTAAAATCATTTATGCTGGTCCTCACACTGTGCTGTCTACTGTGGCGGTGGAGGCTAAAGCTCTGCTTTCCTGGACTGGTGTCTGGCCTCCTCACAATAAGGAGCAGCAGGCTGAGGAGCAGGGAGGACCTGACTAATTTGAAGACTAAGAGTGGTGTTCACACCCATCTGTCACTCTAGCGGAGGACTCTGGTGTGTGGATTATGGGTACCACCACCCTTGCAATGACTCATTGCTGGAATTTTGACAGCAACAGCCCCTCCCTCCTGAATCTTTTGCTGTGGGACATAAGGCCCCAATACACACATACACGCACCTCTGCTTATGTGGAGGGGATCCCCTCAATTCCAGTAGGGAAATGACAGTCGCCATGTGTACAGACTCTTCCCCAGCCAATCTACTCCCAACAACGGAAGTCACCACATTACTGCCAAGGGCTGCAGTAACATTGGAGCTGTTTCTTTTGCTGATTTAGGGAGATGTCACTGCATTGGTTATATTGGGCTTTACATTTCCTTTAGCCATGAAGGCTAGAAGTATTGTTTTGCAATTTTGAATTATTCAGAGGCTAATAGCCCTAGCTGGGAAAGATTCCTGTTTACCCCAAGTAGGGGCATTTTCAAGCACTGTCAGGAGCTAGTGTTAATGTGACACAGCCAATTTCAAAATTAGAGTTTTGTCTATATCTCTTTACCTATGCCACGAATTTTGACAAGACTTCTAGTAGTTTCCCAAAGCAAAAGATGAAAAGTGCTTCATAAGAAAATGACTCTGGAAACCATAAAAATTGATAGGGGATCTAGGTACAAATATGATGCCTGAAACTACCTTGAACTTTTTTTTTAATTGACTAGATTTTGGTTGATACAATACCTTAAAGTTTGTTTCCTCCATATTTGAAAAAGTGGTAAACATGCTGCCTGAAGGCAGAGTGAGATTTTTTTTTTTTAAATACTGTCGGTAAAGGGGTAGCTGAATACAGTACACTGAGTCCTTTTCGCATATTTGAAATAGCGGTACAGAGTAAAGCTTATGGTGGGAAAAGCAGTCTTATGAAGCTTATGCTGGAAGAGAGATACTTTTTTAGGTATCTCTGTGTGTATGTGTGTTCTGATGCTTTGGGTAGGTTGTGAAGAAATAACTTTTGCAAAGGTAGGACACTGACATAGTTTTAGATTCTTGATGAAGGCAACCTGATAGATGGAAGCAAACTTTGATTTCCGTATTGGTTTTTCTGCATGGTTGTTAGAAAAGTCACATTGTCTTGCACTGTGCATCTACACTGAACTTCTTAAAATCCCCTTTTGTTGCACTACAACAGTATACATCTGTGTGTGACAAAATGGTGGGATCCATAGCATAGACTAAGAGCTGGTATTTTACCACCATGTTATCAAAAGCTGCTCAAAGCAAGTCTAGTCAAAACAATGGTAACTGCTTGAACCCTATCTGTTAACTCTCCCAGCATTTTGGTCACCCCTAGAATTTCACAGGTGGTTAAGCAACAGGGGAATACTTGCTGCAAACTGCTAGTGTAGACAAGGCCATAGTGACATGTCACTATTGCTTATGTAAGCATCTGCTGAATACTTGCCCTTATGATGGAGGCTCAGGAAGGAGGCATAATGGGTCAGTTGATTCTAAGTAAATATTCAGTTTTTTAAATGATGTTCTTTAAGCCTAGATAGGCAGCATATGGAAAACATGCTAAAATATTTCTGCACATACACTGCGAAAGAGAAGTTTGTATGAATATGTATCTTGTGTGGTATTGAGCAATGTGCCTCTATTGCAGGTTTTTAGTGGGAATTGGATAACCAATAAATAAAATAAGATGGCTGCAAAAGTGACAGATTCTGCTCTCTCAGACTGACTGAATTGTTGACTTACTGTAGTGGCAGTCCATATATTAACTTAAGACTTAATAAATAAATAAAGCCAAACAGACCCCAAGGTTTTTCTGAAGCAACTTTGAAGGATGCAGTTGAGTAGAATTTCAACAATTCACAATGCTGAGTTTCAGCCATTATGAAAGCAGGAAGTGTATTTCTAACACTCAATTGTTCCAGTCAAAAGAACACCCCCTCCACTGCCATATGTGGTAAGGGTTTGTCACTGTCCCGCAAACCACTTCTGTGATACAGTGAATAAGCAGAATTAGTCTATGCAGCATTTCTAACTAGAATGGAACTTAGTTTTACAGACCCTTTAGAATGATTTGTCTTAATTTTAAAGAACTGCGTGCTAATTTCCAATTGCCTTTTAAAAATATACTTGTCAAAAATTATGTGAGTTGTATAGTGTATATAAATGAAAGGCTTGTAACACCAGAACTGCCAGTAGAGTGCACGTGAGTGTTGTGCAAGGTGCATGCTGTCTGTGAAAGCACAGACTTTTGAGCTGTAATATCTCTGCTATTTCATCTCTGAAATTTTCAGGGAAGTAATTTGGCAGTTTTACTAATTTGTCCCAAAAATACATGCTGCTGTGTATTGTGAACAGTTGTTTTAATTAGCATAAAGCCTATTCCTCTGATAGCTCTTCCTGAATGTCTTGCCATCAACTTAAACTTGGTCCAAACTGACCCTTTCCTCTCACTGCCCACATCCTCCTATGTTTGTTTCCTCTGGCCTGTAATCTGGAAATCCTCCAACTCCCACCTCCCGTACATAACACATTCAGGCTATATCCTAATTTTGTTATGTTCTGACAAAGCTTTTCCAAGACCTTACGTTTTCTTTCTGGCTCTACAGCTAAATCTTTAGTGCAGGTTCTATCTCCCATCTTGACTACTGCAACATCCTCCTCTTTTTGGTCTCAGACACCCTAATCTTCCCCTTTATAGTCCATTCAAAACTCAGCAGCTAAGATTCTCTTTTAACCCTGCTTTTCTGACTGCTACCCCCATATTTGAGTCCCTGCACTGGATTCTTCTTTTCCAAAGCATTAAATAGAAGTTTTTCCTTGCCTTCAAAGGCTTTCATAACTCTGCCCCTCCTTGTTTATCTGTTGTTGGTTTTTATGTGTATTCATCCACATCACAGAAGTCCATCTTGGGACTACTGCATTAGTTCACTTCTCATGTCATTGCGCTCTCTACCAGTCTGTCCCATATACACTGAAGGCCTTTCTTCTTCGAGCGATTGCTCATATTGTTTCCAATTAAGTGTGCATGCGCCGCGTGCACAGTCATCGGAAAGTTTTTCCCTTAGCAGCATCTGTCAGGTCAGCTGTGGAGCTTCCTGGAGTGGTGTCTTCATGGCACTCGATATGACTCTGCCGACCCAGTGACTCTTCGGGTCCTTCTTATCACCAGTGACGGTCATTGGAACTGTGGCATCTTGCTTGGCAAGCTCTCCACATTCCCCTACCTTCTGATTCGGACTGTTTGTATTTTGTAGTTGATTAGTTTTTAGTTAGTTCTTAGTTATAGTAGTTAGTTAACTGTTGGGCTGGGGGGTTTACCCTCCACACCAACTGTGTTCTCCTTGGGGGACATACATCCTTACGTCTCAGGGGTTCAAGTCCTGCAACAAGCCTTTGCCAATGTTGCTTAGTGTCTGGGGGAAGCACACCAAGCAGACAAGTGCAGGATTTGTAAAGGGTTTCGCCCCAGAACAAAAAAGGAGGGAGCTTTTCGCCTCAAGCAGCTCCTTATGGAGGCAGCACTTAAACTGCAATCTACATCAGCACGGCAGGACCCAGAACCAAGCTCATTGGTGCACAGCGCCCCAGTGGCAGTGGTAAAAGCAGCACTGCAGATGAACTCTGGGAGAGACCCGCAGCACTGGCACAGAAGCAACACCGGAAGCAGGGGAGAAGTGGATCTCCAACTCAGAGACCCACCCCTTTGGAGCCGGCCACATCCCAGAGAGGAGCATCCAGGGCTGGATACTTTTGGAGTCGGCACTGTCAACTTTGGCCCCACAAGAGGGACTGTTTAGTCTGGTGCCATTGGACTCTCCAAGCCAGGTCATCGAGGAGGTGGAATTGCCATCCACACTGGACACCTTTGAGGCCATGAGGGATCCCATTGGCATGAAGGCACTGTGGTCTCCTTTGAGCCAAGACTGCAGTACCGCAATGTGTGGTACCGTCTCGAGGCAAACTGGTGATGCACCATACCTCAGCGATGCCACTTGCAATCGCAGTGCTGATCCTCATGCTGATCCCTGTTGCGCAGCAAGTGCTGCCCCCGGCACCAGTCATCCTGGCACCGTTCAACATTCCCCCACAGATCCTAATTGCAGCGCCGCTCCCCAGCCTCATGCAGACAGAGTCTAGATACTCAAGAGCAGGTCTGGCACCAGTTGGGCCAAGGAAAGCCTGAGGTGGGGGCAGGGCCAAGGTCTGCACAGTGGTAGGGACCAGGGCAGTGGCCATTTTTGACCCTGTGGGCGTACGACCAGGCCCAGGGCACCCACTCCAAGGGTTCCCATTCAGCAACCTCTGAATTGCGGGTGCCGGAGGCACCAGCCAGTAGCCCCACCCCTAGGGGTGCCAAGGAGGTGCCAGTCACTCTACGTCCTCTGGAACCAACCTCAGTTCCTGAGCCTGACCCAGGTGAGCTTCGTCTCCCCTGGAGATGAAGAGGTCAGGAGGACTCTGTTTCCTGATTAGCCTCCTTGTCATCCTCCCCGAACAAGGAGGTTGCAGGCACCTCAGTCTCTGGGCCGCCTCCCCATAGACAGCTGTGCCCCCCAGGACCTCCTTCACAAGTTGGTATGAAATATGGGCTTGCAGGCCAAGGAGGTGGTAGAATTAGAGGACTAGATGGTCAACATCCTGGCCCTGGAAGGCCCATTGAGCGTGGCTTTACTTGTCATCAAGACTATAGAGGCCAATGCTAAGACCATTTGGCAGACCCCAGCCTTCCTCCCTTCCACCATAAAGGGTGTGGAGAGGAAGTATTTTGTCCCATCTAAGGGGTATGAATACCTCTTCACACACCTGCAGCCTTGCTCATTGGTGGTGGCTGCTGTAAACTAGAAGGAGCAGCAGGGACAACAGGCCTCTGAGCATAAGTCCAGGGATGCCAAGCCCCTAGATTTATTTGGGCGCAAAGTATATTCTACAGGGAGAGTGCAACTCAGGATAGCCAACCAGCAGGCAATTTTGAGTAGAGACAACTTCAACACCTGGAACTTGATGTTCAAGTTTAAGGAGCTAGTGCCAACAGAGTCCAGGGAGGAGTTTGGAGCGATAGCAGAGGAGGGCAGGGTGGTGGCACAGACTTCTTTACAAGTGTCACTGTATGCTGCAGACTCAACAGCATGCACTTTGTCCTCCAGTATTGCCATGAGGTGTAGTTCATGACTGTAGGCCTCTGGACTCCTGCTCGAGGTTCAGCAGACCATGCAGGACCTGCCTTTAATGGGGCAGTTCTGTTTGCAGAGCAGACTGACTCTAGGCTGCATAGCCTAAAGGACTCCAGGACTACAATGAAATCCTTCAGTATGTACACCCCGGCAACCCAGCGTAAACATATCAAACCGCAGCAGCAGCACTCCTATCCTGCTTGACTGAGGCAGGATTTTTATAGGAGAAGGAGCAGGAATGGCAGATGAAAGCCTTCAAACCCCGCTCCTGGGCAGGGCCAAGGCCCGACTAAGCCATCGTTGGGTTCAAAGCAGGCCTTTTGAAGGTGCACCTGAGGATGGCGCACCAGCCTCAATTCCGGATCCTTCCCCAACTTCCTTGAATCGTCTGCCCTACTTCTACTGTGCTTGGTCCCAAATTACTTCAGACCGCTGGGTTCTTCGTACAGTAGAAGTGGGATATTCTCTCCAATTCTGCTCCTACCCTCCCTCTCACCCCCATTTCCCCGTCCGTCTTCAGGGGCCCTTCTCACAAGTATCTCCTTATCCAGGAGGTGCAGGCACTCCTCGCCATGGGAGTGGTGGAGGAGGTTCCTCGAGAGCTAAGAGGGAAAGGGATTCTATTCCCGATACCTTCTAAACCCAAAGCCAAGGGGGATCTCGGACCTATTCTAGATCTACGAGACCTCAACAAATTCATGGTAAGGCTGAAGTTCTACATGGTCTCCTTGGGCACCATTATTCCCTCTGTAGATCTGGGAGACTGGTACACCACTCTCAACATGAAAGACTCCTACTTCCATATAGCTATTCGGCCTGCACAAAGGCGATTCCTGTGCTTCGTGGTAGACCGCAAACATTATTAATTCATGGTCTTTCCATTCAGCCTCTCAACTGCCCCCAAGCGTTCACTAAGTGTATGTCGATCGTGGCTGCTTTCCTCCGTTGGAGGCAGGTGCAGGTATACCCCTATTTCGACCACTGGCTGCTCAGGGGCCACACCAGGGGCAGGTAGAGTCTCAAGTCCGGTTGGTCAGATCCACATTCAAGAGACTGGGTCTCCTTAACTTGAAGTCAACCTTGGCACCAACCCAAAGAATAAAATTCATTGGGGTGGTGTTACTCTGTTCAGGCAAGAGCACTTTTGCCAGAGTCCCGATTCCAATCCACGGAGGACATCATTCAAGGCCTCAGGCAATACCCGACCACTATAGCAAGGGAATGCCTGAGTCTCCTCAGCCACATGGCAGCCTGCACTTACATGACCCGATATGCCAGACTGAGGCTCCAGCCTCTACAGGCATGGCTCACTTTGGCCTATCTCCCAGGATGCAACAGCCTGAATTTAGTGGTCACTGTGCCAGGGAAGGTACTCAGTGGTGACTCAACCCTTAGACAGTGTGCAAAGGAGTCCCCTTCAACAGTCCTCAGGCTTCCTTGTCCCTAGTAATAGATTCATCAGCTCTGGGAGGGGCTGCGCAGTTGGGAGACCTCCAAACAAAGGTTATTTTGGTTGCAGGATGAGCTCTCCCTCCATATCAACATCAAGGAGCTGAGGGCTGTTTGACTAGCATGCCAGACCTTTCAGGCCCAACTACAATGTCAGTGCGTAGCAGTTCTAACTGACACCACCACTGCCATGATGTACATCAACAAGCAGGATGGAGCCCAGTCCTCTCCCCTATGTCGGGAAGCCCTACCTCTGTGGGAGTTCTGCATAGCCCACTCCATTCACTTGGAGGTATCCCATCTACCAGGAGTTCAGAACGCACTGACAGACCACCTCAGCAGGTTCTTCCACAATCACAGGTGGTCCATCCAGACAGATGTCATACACCTCATCTTCCAAAGGTGGCCGTTTCCCCGGGTTGATCTGTTCGCCATTCATCAGCAGCAGAAAGTTTCCAGTTTCCTGCTCCTTCCAGAGACTCAGCCAGGGCTCAATCATGGATGCATTCCTGCTGCCCTGGGGAAGCTGCCTGCTCTTTGGCTTTCCCCTGTTCCCTCTCATGCACAAGGTCCTACTCACGGTCTGCAGGGATAGGGCAGAGATAAGTCTGGTAGCACCAGTGTGGCCTCAACAACATGGGTACACCACAGTCTTAGAACTGTCATTGGATGCCCCGGTCATGTTGCCTCTCCTCCCTGACCTGATCATTCAGGACCACGATCGTCTTCATCCCCTGACCAGCAGTCCCTCCACCTCATGGCTTGGAAGCTTCATGGTTGAACCCCAAGGAGCTTCTGTGCTCAGAACAAGTAAGGGTGGTCCTACTCAGCAGCAAGAAGCCCTCCACTAAAGCCACACATCTGGCAAAGTGGAAAAAATTTACGTGTTCATGTGTTGAGCATTGTACACCCCCTCTTCGGACACCTGTACCTCTCATCTTAGAGTACCTTCTACACCTGAAACAGCAAGGCCTGGCAGTGTCCTCCATAAAGGTACACCTTGCTGCTATTTCGGCCTTCCACCCAGGAGCATCTGGACGCTCCATCTTCGCCAACCCTATGGTTGGTCAGTTTCTCAAGGGTCTGGAACGCCTGCATCCCCAGATCAGACAGCCTGTTCCCTTGTGGGACCGTAACCTGGTCCTCTTCAGGCTAATGGGGGTCCCCATTTGACTTGCTGGCAACTTGCTCCCTTCTTTGTCGTGGAAGGTAGCCTTTCTGGTCACGATTACATCAGCAGGGAGGGTGTCTGAGGTAAAGGACTTACTTCAGACCCACCTTATATGGTTTTCCACAGGGATAAAATGCAACTCAGACCTCACCTGCCCTTTCTTCCTAAGATTGTGTCATACTTCCACACTAGTAAGGACACGTTCCTGCCTGTTTTTTTATCCTAAGCTTCATCCCAGTAGCAGTGACCAGAGGCTGCACTCCCTGTATGTTCAGCAAGCACTAGCCTTTTACATCGAGCACACTAAGCCATTCAGGAAGTTGAACCAGTTATTCATAGTGGTGGCAGACTGGATGAAAGGTCTCCCGGTCTCATCTCAAAGAATATCTTCCTGGATCACGTCATGCATCCACACGTGCTACGAGCTGGTCAGAATACCAGCCCTGGATCTTTTGATGAACTCCACGAGGGCTCAGGCCTCATCAGCGGCATTCCTAGCCTAGGTCCTGATACAAGAAATGTGCAGGGCAGCAACTTGGTCCTCGGTATATATGTTCACCTCTCATTACACCATCATCCGGCATGCCAGAGATGATGCAGCTTTCGGCAGAGTGGTGCTTCAATCAGCGATTCCATCACTCTGACCTCACCGCCTAGGTAAGGCTTGAGTGTCACCTAATTGGAATCAATAGGAGCAATCACTTGTCCCACTTCTGAAGTGATCAAGTTAGCTAGTGATGAAGTAAGTTTGAGGGAGTAAAAGATGATGATGATAAAATGGTTATTCACCTTCTCGTAACTGTTGTTCTTCAAGATGTGCTGTTTATATCCATTCCAAACCCGCCTGCCTTCCCTTTTGTCAAAGTAGCTGGCAAGAAGGAACTGAGGAGGCGCCGGGGCGGCAGGGTCATATATTGAGCACCGTGAAGGCTCCACTCCAGGGCGCTTCACAGCTGACCTGACAGGTGCTACTGGGGGAAAACTGTCCGACTGTGCAGGAGGCCTGCACACACCTAATTGGATGGGTATGAGCAACACTTCTGGAAGAACAACAGTTACGAGAAGGTGAGTAACCATTTTTTCAATATCCTTTCCTCCCTCAAATACTTCCTCAGACTCACTTCATCACTAACTAACTTGATCAATTCAGAAGTGGGACAGCATTTAGGATTCTTTTTGAAACGTAACAAGTATATATTTTTGACGCTTTTATTTGTACCATCCTTGCCGCCCTTGTGTGTCTTAGACTGAGAGTTCTTTGGGGCAGGGACAGTCTTCATACATTTGGACAGTGCCTAGTACATTGTCTGTGTTTAATATAGAAATTAATTCCACTTTTGAATTAATTAAATCATATCCGTGAATCCAAATTGCAAGAGGGGTGGGCACTGACCTGCTGCGTAGTCCTAGTACTTTTCCATCAGCTGGCAATTTAAATATGTGGTTTTTCTGCAGATTGTATTAAGAATGGATGCATAACACATTTGATTTATCACCAAAAAACAGTATTTGAGAACTTACTGAGGAATGGAGGTTGTTAGGAACAGAGATATTGTTAAGCAAGGCCAATAGTTCATAGGGTTCAGTTTACTGCTTCTGTCATTGGGCTATACTGACAGAGAGCTTATTTTCTCTCTAGTTTTATAGTTGGCTATAAAACAATTTTGCCATGGGGGGATTGATTCCCCCCAACCCCCACCTGTAGTATCAGTTTCTGGAAAATGAAACTATAGTACAGTGGTTTTCAATCTGTGGCCACAGATTGAAAAGATTTCCAAACGGGTCTGCACCTTCATTCAAAAACTTGTAGGAGTCCACAGATGAAAAAAGATTGAAAACCACTATATTAAACCATGCAGTCCACTTTGCCAATCCAAGATCATTCCACGTTGTACATATACTAGTGGTTTTATCTTGTCTAGCTTTATATAAGCAAAACAAAGATGATTCCCTTACTTTCTTTGGGAAACTATACCATAGTCTAATACATCTCTCTCTGTTATTCCTAAAGTATATGACTTCCTTATGCCAAGTAAGTTTTTGCTTAAGTGTTTAAATAATTTAAATATTTACATATTTATGTTGTCCTTTATTTGGCACTTTTTATTAATATTAACTATTCTTTCTGGAAGATCTTTTAATGTTTTAGGCGCAAGTATAAAAAGGCATGGTCCCTGCCCCCCAAAAATCACAAAGGTGCAAGTGTTGGCCACAGTTTGAAAATTTTGTGTTTAATTACTCTGCTTTTGTGTGGTTTTTATGCTTAGGCTCTGTAGATTATCTCCCAGCTAAGCCTTAACCTAGCCATTATAAGTTGATTAGTAGTAGTCAAGTTGTATGTGTATCTTGCTGTTTTAAGCTTTCCTTTTATATGTTGATCCTTCTATTTCTAGTGTTCAGAACCAAACACAGTATTCTAGTTGCAACTTCAGTATAGCTGTACTGAAGGGATTATTACTTACTCTGAAATGATTGCAAACTCATGTCTACCTAGCTGTCTGCTGAACATTCATCTACATGAGGAAAGCTTGTGCTTACCTGTAGTGAAAACTGTATGTAGATAGGACGCAAGGTTAACTTAAACTTAAGTCTCCTTTTCCTTCACTCTGCTTGGAGTTGAGGGCAAAACTTATCTATTAAAGTCCATTTATGTTATCTCTTTTGCTTTCTCTTCATCCATTAACTTTGTAATTTTTTCATAGTAATAACTGACCAAGTATTCTCTAGTTGTTTAATAATGTCGTAAAAGCATCCTGCTTGGTTAATAACTTAGATTAATAATTAAATCACATGGTGTTTTTAATGTGTGCTGCAAAGAGTCACAGGAGACACATTTAAAGCGCCATTTTCAGCTTCTGAACCTCAGTCTAAGTATGCCTACCATAGAGTGTTTGATCAAAACCAGCTGATAGATTGTTACTTCATTTTACTACTTCATGATGTGTAAAGAAGACACAAGGTTTGTCAAAACATTTTCTCCATTTTTTGTCTTTGAAATAGCAGGACTATCAAGTCAGGTTTTCCAGGGTTTTGCTGGAAGACTTGCAGTTCTCAAATGCTGTTTGTAGTCTTTCTCAGACTTATAATTGAAGGAGCAGATCATTGAATCTAAACTAACTCTTTGCGTTTTAGTCATTTCTTAATCAGATATTAATAAAAACTATTGAGTTTTAAGCAGTCTGAATAAAAATTGCTTCCCCTTTAGTCAGGTTCTACTTGTTTGGTACTTGTGAAGTCATTCTACCAGTTTCGCAGTTGATAATCTTCGTCTCTAAGGCGCCACAAATATTTCTGTTCTTCCTGGAGATTTGAATTTCCAAGGATTTTAAAAACAACAACAACAAAAACCCACAGAAAACCCTCTAATACTTCAGGTCATCTTTACACATCATAGAGAAGCACAAAATCCCAGCATGTGTTCAACTCTTATCCTTTGCAGGTTACCTTTAGGGGGGAAAAGTTAAATATCTGGTTTTGGGCCAATTAATCTCCTTGCATTAATGGTTCAACTTTCTCTCAACTAGATTTTCCTCTGGATATATGTATGTAATCTCTTTGTTTCCCTGGGTAACACTGACTTGGTTGTATTTACCACCATGCTCTTACCTGGAAATCTTAACTGATTTATTTTTGTTAGCTTTCCTCTATTTTACTTAAAGTGCTTTTTAAATTTTGATCTCTGATCAATCCCTTGTGAAGCAATATTGTTGTGGGGTTTTTTCCTCTTAAGAGAAACTGTAGTCCATTGCCTTTTCTTCCTGGCCGTAACATCTCATTTTTAAGGGGTTTAAAGTAGAACTTTGTTTGCAGCATTTAATGTTCCAGATATTTTAATTGTTTGAGTACAGTTGTTACTCAGGAGAGATTGAAAGAGGAAGGGTGAGTTATGAATAAGACTAAATTTAGTCACGGGTAATTTTAGTCAAAGTCATGAACAGGTCACGAGCAATAAACAAAAATTCACAGCCCATGACCGGTCCATGACTTGTACTATATAACCCTGACTAAATCTTGCCACAGGTGCTCGTGGGGGTGGGGGGAGGCAACATGTGGTCCAGGACTCCTGCTGATGCTGGATGGGGCGGGGGGTTGGTGGGCCTGGCAGGCTCCCTGGAAGTGGTGACATGTCCCCCTCTCAGCTCCTAGCTCTGCATGCTGCCCCTGCCCCAGGCGCCGACTCCGCAGCTCCCACTAGCTAGGAGCTGCAGGGGTGGTGCCTGCAGATGGAGGCAGTGCGCAGAGCTAAGAGCTGAGAGGGAGGGACATGTCACCATTTCCAGGGAGCCTCCCAAGGTAAGCGCCGCCTAGAGCCCTCACCCCTTCCTGTGCCCCAGCCCTGATCCCCCTCCCACACCTGAACTCCTGCTGCTGCTGCTGCTGCAGGGAGAGGGGGTCGTGGTCCGAGACTGTCCCACCTGCAGTTGGTGTGGCTGGCCCAGCGTTGCCCAAGCTCCAGGCCAGCTGCAGCAGCCACTGCAGAAGTCCTGGAGGTCCCAGAAAGTTAGAGTTCATGACTTCTGTGACACACTTGTAGCCTTAATTATGAATAGATTTGTTTTTGAAGTACAGTGTGAAGTACAATACTGATGTACTTCATTTGCTCAAAGCTTTCATTATGTTGAGATGTTAATGTTGCTTAAACTTTAACATCTTTATTTCAGAGGTTAAGAAGATTATCATCCAAATATAGAACTGAAAAAATCTATCCAACAGTCACTGGAGAGAAAGAAGAAAATGTTAAAAAGAACAGATATAAGGACATATTGCCATGTAAGTTTTTTGATTCTTCTAATACAGAACAAAGAAAAATGTTAATGTACCTTCCCAGTTTGACTATTTGCATTCTGTTGTACAGTTAAGTTAAATGGAAATTGTTCTCTGCATAAAGGTTTGCTGTCGAGACTCTCTTAATCGGCCTTTAAAGTGAAGTGTTGCCCTGGTATATATGGTTATTTCAGCCTCCTAGTTTCTATTTTAAAATTACTTTACTTTGCAAAACAAACTTGCAGTGAATAGTGGACTTTGGTCTCTAGGCCTGTCAAACCAACACGTTTCACATCACAAGCACCAAATTAATTCAGTCTTGAAATTTAATTCAGGTTTGGGTGTCTAATATTGATTTCCCCATCCCTTCCCTTAAGGGATCAGAAATTACTTATTTGGGGTGGGAAGTGAAGGCATACCAATGTAAACTGTGGATATGGCTTTGTTTGTGGTATGACAGATACTACTTATATACAGGCTAAATTTAAACCCTTGACAAAGATTTTGGGGGAAATTTTCAGTCGCTGGTGAGTCTTTTGTATATTGGTAGTGTCCAGTTAGGATTAGTGCCCCATTGTATTGGACACTATATAAATACATAGGAAAACCTGGTCCCTGGCAGAAGAGCTTATGGGATGGAATGACAAAAGTATCATAAAATCATACTTTTACATAGGTTCAGTGTAAACGCTTTCAGCAATTCATTCATTTGTTGCTCTAACATAAGCAAGTGGCAAAGAGCTCAGATAGAAAAACCATATCTTGAGAACAGAGTGGCCATTAATCCAGTCCCAGGAGGTTTGAGAAGTGCAGGGATTTATTTCATACTTTGCTGTTCCAGAAATGATGCTAGGTCTGCAACCAGTTCTGAATTCAAAAAAAGTTGTCATCTTCAGTCTCAGCTTTAAGCATGGAATCCTTAAAGTCCATTATTCAATCAGTGCACCTGAGTACATTTTATGTTCTCTGAATCTTGTATACCAGGGGTCGTCGACCTTTCAGAAGCGGTGTGCCGAGTCTTCATCTATTCACTCTAATTTAAGGTTTCGCATGCCAGTAATACCTTTTAATGTTTTTTAGAAGGTCTCTCTATAAGTCTGTATATTATATAACTAAACTAGTGTTGTATTGCAAAATAAACCAGGTTTTCAAAATGTTTAAGCTTTATTTAAAATTTAAATTAAAATGTTGTTGATTTTACGCCGCCAGCCCGCTGCTGGTCTGTGGTTCTGTTCACCTAGACCAGCAGCGGGCTGAGCGAGGCCTGCGGCCGGGACCCCAGACCGGCAGTGAACTGAGTGGCTTAGCTCACTGCTGCTCAGGGGTTCCATCCGCCAGCTCCTGCCAGCCAGGATCCCGGCTGCTGGATCCGCTCAGCCTGCTGCCAATTTGGGGTCCCGGCCCTGCCCACATACAGTGGGTACCTACCTTCTCCCTGGTTCTGGCCATTCTCTTCCTCTCTCTGCTCTGTGCTGAGGGTGGGTGTACACTGAACACAAGGGTTGGGCCGGAAGCTAAAATGTGGGAGGGGTGTGGGGCACTTACCTGGGCAGTTCCCATTTGATGTGAGGGGTGCAGGTGGGAATGTGGGGGGGGGGGAGGGGTTGCAGGAGCTCCCGTTTGGTGCTCCGGATGGGGATGTGGGCAGGTGCACTGGAGGGGCAGAGGGCTGGAGTCAGGGCTGGGGGCTGGGTATGTGTGGGGGTGCAGGTGCCAGGGCAGAGGGAGGGCTGGGTATGTGGGGGGGTGCCAGATTCAAGGCTGTGTGTGTGTGTGTGTGTGTGTGTGGCGGGGGGGGGAGATGGAGTCAAGCAGAGGGCTCGGTGTGTATGAGGGAGGTACAGGACTCAGGGCAGGTGCCTGGGAGGTGTGTGGAGGTGCAGGGATTAGGGCATAGGGCAGTGTGTGTGTGTGTGTGTGTGTGTGTGTGTGTGTGTGGTCAGGGCTCTGGGGAGAGGGCTGGGTGACTGCCCCCCTAAGAACTCTCAACCCCCCTGCTCCTTGTCCCCTGACTAGACCCTACCCCTTACATGTCCCCTGACTGCCCTGACCCTTATCCACACCCCTGCCCCCAGCCAGACCCCTGGGACTCCCATGCCTATCCAGCCATTCCCCACCCCCTGACAGGACCTTCAGAACTTCCATTCCCCCCCCCCCCCGCTCCCTGCCTGCCCCAATCCCTCTCCACACCCCTGCCTCCTAACAGCCCCCCTGAACTCCCAACTCATCCAACCCCTCCCAGCTCCTTGTTCCCTGACCGCCATCCCCCCCCCACACACACACACCATAACTGCCCCCTAAGACCCTCCTTGCTCCCTGTCCCCTGACTGCCCCGCCCCCCACCCCATGACAAACCCTGGGACTCCCAATGCCCCATCCAACACCCCCTCCTCTCTGACTGCTCCCTCCAGAGACCCTCGCCCTTCACCACCACCACCCTGGGATCCTACCCCCCATCCAACCCACCCTGCTCCCTGTCCCTTGACTGCCCCCACTTCTTACCCAACCTCCCCGGCCCTGGACCCCCTTACCATGAGGCTCCACGCTGCCCTGCAAGAGCACACAGCCCTGCTCTTTGGAGCGCTGCGTGTGCGGCGCCAGAGCTCCAGTTGAGCTGAGAGCATTTCTGCCTCCCTGCAGAGCCAAACACTGCCCTGTGGAACATACAGGGCAGCATAGCTCCAGGGGAGGGGGGAGCGTTTCTGCCTCCCCGCAGAGCCAAATACTGCTCTGCGGGAGTGCGCAACCCCGACCCCCAGAGCGCTGTGCACGTAGCAGCAGGGCTCCAGGGGAAGGGAGAAGGTGAGGGAGGGGCCGGCAGCTTGCTGTGCTAAGCCCAGCGCTCCGGCCTGGGAGTGGGGCCATTTGCCCACCCTGTGCGCATGGCTATGCTTCTGCTCCCTGCCCCCCGCGGGGGGAGCGGCAGGCAGAGGAGAGCGGGCCGGGCTGGGCAGGATTTTAATGGCATGCTGGAGTCTGGACAGGCTCCAGTGTACCATTAAAAATCGGCTTGCGTGCCATCGGTTACTGACCCCTGTTGTATACTTCCATGCTTCATCCCTACAGTTTGCCATCCTGGGGCAGAACTTTCAGCAACAAGTCCTGCCTTTTGAACTGGCTACATCCACAAGTACAATTACCAAGATTATGATGATGTTGGCTGCAGCACTGAAAGAAAAGGCAGGTGTCCATCCTTACCTGGATGACTGACTGGTTGGAGCTAATTTGTAAACACAGCCAGGCCGGCAGTGTCAGAGGCTTGCAGTTTCCCAATAAGCAGCGAGTAGGTAATAAACCAGAAGAGTTCTGTCAGTGTCTAGCAGGAGCTGGTAGGTCCTGGAGCAAGATTAAAAGCCCTAATAAGCAGCCTCTACAAAATAAAATGACAAACTTCAGGGCTAGGGCAAAGCTTTGATTCTTCATCAGAAGAACAGTGTGGAGTTGCTGCAGACACTAGGATCAGTGGTGGAAAGTCAAGCTGTAGTGCCCTTAGTCTACTTCCCCAGTAGTCCATCTGAAATATTTCTGGTGCAGTAGAAAGTTGGGATACCACAGATTTTATATCTGAAGATATCTAAAAAGGTGTGGCATTATCTGAAGCAGTCATTCCTTTGAGGATAGCAACTCTCTGACCACTTCTGGAGTGGAAGGTGTTGAACACAGATGCCAACCTACAGGGTTAGGATGCTCATTTAGGGAAAGCAATAGTCCAGGGCTAATGAACAGAGAATGAATGAAAGTGATTTATAAACAGGCCGGAGACCAATGCAGTGAGGGTCTTTGTATTGAGTTTTCAGAACAAGTGACAGTTGTCTAGAAGAGTTTCAGTTGGAGTAGTGCTATGATTGATAGATGATGATGTAGATTAACCACCAGGGAGGCACAAGAAGTTTCTAAGACCCTTGACCTCTTGATGTCATGGGCAGAAGGAAATCTTTCCAGTCTGTCAGTGGCTGACAGATAGTGCGGCCTCCAAGAGTCTGCAGCTCCCCACCTGGATCTGAAATAGTCCAAAATTTGATGACCTTCCACACATGCTGAAAAGACATCTTTGATAGGAACTTATGGAGAAGGCTAAACATATGCTTCCTATAACAATAAAGAGGTGGAAAGAAGCCTTGTTAGATATCTGGTTGGTCAGTTGGTGCACTGTTGAATGATCATTTTAACATCGCTTAGATTTAATTTTGGTGGTAATGGTGTGCGTGGACAGTTAGAGCCTTTGTCTTTTTAGTTATTTAAATATAAATGTACTAGAAAAAATACCCATATTAGTTCTGTGGAACACAGCTGTATGCAGGGGAGTTGAGAACTGAATTAAGTGTTCAACAGCTGTATGAAAAGTGTAGCAGACCTCAGGTGAACTTGGTGGCATTCAGGAAAATCAGAAGTCTAGAAGTACAATTCCTGCTCAGTTGAGGTCTGAAAATATTTTCATATATTCAAGAGGTCCTCCAGTGAACTACGGGAAAAAAGATTTTATGTTGGTATCAAAGTGAAAGCCAGAGAACTTTTTTGGGAAAAACTCTTATGGATCTTTTTGTCATAAAGGAGAATAAGACACAATATATTTTTATAAAGCATTTGCCAGTCTTTAAATTCTGCAGAAACTGCTTTTGCCACCAGAGAGAAGTATATGACATACCTGTTACTATATTCCATTCTAGTTCCAGCCTAAACAAATCAGTGCATGTTTTATTTTAGGCTGCTTACACAGCTTTTAATACTCTACCTTAAATTCTGTTTTAATTTAAAATGTTGAACATGGATTATCCAGAGGGACCAATTTTTAAACTTTAAACTGGAACCATAAATGTATATTAATATCCAGGGTTTGGTGTATTCTGTAATCATAGAATTTGCTGCAGAATTCACCCTCTCCTACAGAATTGTACTCTAGAATCTCAGCTCTCATTTAAAAAAAAAAAGAAAAGGCTTCTGGAATTGTAAGGGTTACAGAGAATCTGGAAAACAAAGATAAACCAGTGCAGTGTGTTCCTTCTGGAGTTCCCGACAGCCTGAAACAGCAGCTCCAAGAGATGTGAACTGCCCCCTTATTTGAGTGATGCTCCGTTAACTCAGCAATTCTGCAGCTGTGATGTTTACCGTTTTCCCCAAAATGTTACATTTCAACATTTCTCCCAGAGACTTTGCCATTGTCTGCTATGATAAAACTGGATGGGGTTTGGCTAGACTACAACTTTATTACTAAATGTTAGGTAGTACCTGACAGATAAGTGTACAGTGTGGGTAATTCCATAATCAGTTACATATACCTTAAGGCTGACAAGTGGACCTAGTCTCCCTGAATAATTCTGGTGCCTCTTAGACTGTCTGGGTGAGAAATTAACAATCCCCCATTCCATCTGTGAATTTGGCCCCCTCCCTATTCATATAGCTCCTAGCCTTGTCAGCCCAAGGGGGCTTCACAGTTTCCTGCCACACCCTGTATTGCAACACGTCTGACCAAATAATTTTTACTCCTGGAAAAGTTCCAGGATCTGCCCCAAGACCCTCTTTGCTTTGATCATTAAGTCCACCTCTTTACACATTCCCAAATCATTGTGGTTCACTTTGGGGAAAAATCATATCTGGTGCCTGCTCACGGGCCACCCCAGTGTACAGAAGAGACAACAGCTGGTCCCATAACATGCATGGTCCCATAACAACTGCTCTGAATAAAGCACCGGCATTGGCCACTGTTGGAAGACAGGATACTGGGCTAGATGGACCATTGGTCTGACCCAATATGACTATTATGTTCTTATACCCCCTCCTCTCATGCCAGCTTAGGGCTGCTTTACCACTGAGGTCTAGCTGCAACCTCCAGGCAACTTGGAAGCCTGTCTGTGCATTCAGTAAACAATATTGTGCCTGCAGATCCACACCAATGTCTGTGTGACTCATTTTCCAACATCTGGAATACACGGGAAAATTAACACTGATTCCCCACCTGGGGTCTCACGTACATTCTGTATGCTTCAGAGTGTTAGCACCTAATTGCCTGAGTTGCATTAGCTCTCAGACCCAGCTGGGCTCCTGCTGTTGCTGCCCCAATCCTGAATGAGTGAACTAAACTCATGTGCTGGAAGCCCCAGCTTCATCAGACCCCACCTTAAAACTGGTACATTGTGAGGGGACTCCCATCACCATGAATGGGCCTATCCCTCCCTGGCCTTATTGCCACATATACCCTCAGTCTCCACAGGGCAGTTCCCGGCTCATCACCCTCCTGCAGAATAATGGATTCACCCCACCTCCTTGATCTATCTTTGACCTGCTGAAACTATCTTTGACTCCCTCAAAGTTAGTATGACCAATCGTCCCTCCCAGTGTATATCCCTCAATTCCATAGCCCTGCCAGAAGAGTCCCTATAGAACCCAGGTGCTAGTTCATTGATCCTAAAAGTTCCAAAATGTGCTAACGGAAATGCCACCATGAATAAACCTGATGTGTGGGCTTTACATTTCATACCAGATCCTTAAGCACAGTAATAGTGATGGGATGGCATGTATGTTCCTTAGGGCTAGTGCCTTGAAGTTTCTAGCAGGATGGTCTCAAAACTAACAACACACTACAAGCATCTGAGTAACCATTCAGCCTATTGACCAACATAAGGACCAGTAGGTGAGTGGAGATGGTTGATGATGCAAGTTGCCGAGCTGCTAATGACACCATGTACTGCTGCACTCATTCTTCCATTATGGACCATGTGGGTAACGTGCTCTCTTGCTCCTGAAATTGAACAAAATCATTAAGACTTCTTTTGTAGCTCTGCAATGTTCACAGAGCCACTTATCTCTGCAGTACAATGACAGTTGTCATACATGAAGGTTCCGTAGTGCTAGCAGCATCCATTCTGGTTCCTTGCTGACTACCAGAATCTGTCCATCTGAAAATAAGGCAATGCATCTGATATGACATTATCAGCCCTGGGCACGTGTCTGGAAGAGAAACTGATATTAAAACGTAAATGTAGTACAAATGCCTTTACATACCTCATAACTCTGTGATCTGGAGGATTAGTAAATGATAACATGTATCACCAGCATGTTGTCACACCAGAAATAGACGGTTTTATTAGCAAACTCTGGTCCCCAAATAACCACTGCAACCAAATGAGAAAATGTTCCAAAAATGTTTTATTCTGTGGTATCCCTTTTTGTATCCATATGAACAGTCATTTTGGGGTGCATGACCTGTCTTGGTGAAACACACTCAGATGATTTGGGTGGTACAGGTTTTGTGGTATCTTTAAACCATCTGCAAGTATCCATTTCTCCCTCTACAATGACACTCTATTAAAATGTCTTGGAAACTGTTCCCAAATCCTCCTTCATCTCTCTAGTAATGCTTAGAAAATGGCGAGGTCTATCTGTGCTTGCAGAGGCATTCTGTGCTTTGCTTGCAGCATCTAGACCCAGAACGGCCACCTGACAGGCAAAGGTAAGATGCCCAATTAACAGATTGTAGCTGGTGAAATGTAACTTTTGTGGCCCCCTATCTTTCCTAATCAAGCCCAATAGCTGCAGAAGCTTATCCTAAAGGAGTTAATATACCCACTATGTTATATCTACATAGGTCAGTGTTGTGGAAGGCCCCTTTTGTTTTGTTTTTTTCCTCCTGCTAGGGGTACCCCTAGTTTTTTGACTAGTGCCTCAAAGTTGTCCATCAGGCTAACACACTCATCCAAATTTACCCTGCCCATGTATAAAGTCACCTAAATTATGCACTACCTGCCATAAACCAGCATCACAGCCCTGTGTAGTATTGTACTAAATTTCTCAGATGCCATACAGGATATTGCCCATCCCATGGACATAACTTTATCAAAATAGTGTCCTATAACATTATGGGCTTCTGTTTCAAAGTTGGAAGGATGCACTGGTAGCAGTCAATAAGCAGACTTGATATCACACTTGGCCATCAGTGACCTTCAGCCATAAGACCTAACCGTGTGCACAGACCACAAATCTGGATCTATTCCATTGTTAACAGAGCTACCCCATGAGTATCTCAGGTGGTGAATTAAATGATTATTCACTTGGAACTTCCTTAGGGACCAAGTTCAGGGGAGAAACACATGTTCTGTAGCGGTAGATGATTGCATGGCCCTGTTACCCTATTCTTTAATTCTTCTGTAATCTTTTTCATTACAATATGACCCATTATCACTAGGGATTTCAAATTTTTGGACATAATGACTTATTTCCCCTGTAAAGGGGATCCTAAACTCCTCAGTAAACCTATCCCACAAATATGTCCCATCTATCTTGTTAGCATAATCCAGAGGGACACCTTTAACTCCTCCAGCTTAATTGGAGATGACACTTCTTGTCCAGCCCCGCATTTTCAGCTCACTCCCACCCTTCCTGTGCCTTGGCCCCCATACTTTACTCTGGCCCCCAGAGGTCTATGGGCAGCACCTGACTTACCCATCCATTCTGTTTCACTACTGCAGCCTTTCACGGTTGCTGTGGTAATTGCAGGCTTTGCGGCTCTAAAGCACATTTAGCAAGCATGCCTAAATTTTCAGATGCTACGAAAACTACTTTCATTAAATGCCCAGCAAATGTCATTATGAGCCTCAGGCCTCTGGTGGGCTTGCAACAGAATGAACTGTCAGTATGGAAACCAGCCTGTGGTGTTATCTACTCTAACCATAGTGTCTGATGTGGTGTGTCCCACTGGTTTGTGTTGCTGCCCACAATCTAAACTGTTCCTCATAGATAAACCAAGACATGCCCCATAACATATGATATGCACACTTGATTATATCCATATATCTGAACAGTGCTATCTAGGTAAGCCTCTGCGATAAAGCCCACATAGATCAGGAAGGCAGCTTCCCAGTTTTTCCATGTTCTAGTCACCTTTGGCTGCTTGGGCATTTCATTGCCCTACTTGCTTTGCCCCAACAAAGAGTACGTCTACACTACAGGATTATTCTGATTTTACATAAACCGGTTTTGTAAAACAGATTGTATAAAGTCGAATGCACGCCGCCACACCAAGCACGATAATTCGGTGGTGTGCTTCCATGTACTGAGGCTAGCGTCGATTTCTGGAGCGTTGCACTGTGGGTAGCTATCCCATAGTTCCCACAGTCGCCCCCGCCCATTGGAATTCTGGGTTGAGATCCCAATTCACGATGGTGCAAAAACAGCATCGCGAGTGATTCTGGGTAAGTGTCATCACTCATTCCTTCCTCCGTGAAAGCAACGGCAGACAATCATTTCGCACCCTTTTTCCCTGGATTGCACTGGCAGACACCATAGCATGGCAACCATGGAGCCCGTTTTGCCTTTTGTCACTGTCACCATATGTGTACTGGATGCCGCTGACAGAGGCGGTACTGCAGCGCTATGCAGCAGCGTTCATTTGCCTTTGCAAGGTAGCAGAGACTGTTATCAGTCATTCTGTACCATCTGCTGCTGTCATGGGTGCTCCTGGCTGACCTTCGCTGAGGTCGGCCGGGGGTGCAAAGACAAAAATGGGAATAACCCCCCGGGTCATTCTCTCCTTTATGTTGTATCTAAAAATAGTCAGTCCTGCCTAGAATATGAGGCAAGTGTATCAGAGAACCAGAGAGCACAGCCGCTCTGTGTCAGATCCCACAGAAATGATGAGCTGCATGCCATTCTAGGGAGTGTTCCTGCAACAACCCCACTCGTTGCTTCCCTCCTCCCCCAACTCTTCTGGGCTACCATTGCAGGGTCCCCCCCATTTGTGTGATGAAGTAATAAAGAATGCAGGAATAAAGAGATTTTAGTGAGATAAAATGAGGGGGAGGCAGCATCCCGCTGCTATGATAGTCCAGGCAGTACAGAATCTTTTCTTTAGACATGAAAGGGCGAGGGCTGATGGAGTTCATCCCCAGTTGCTATGATGAGGATGGTTACCAGCCGTTCTGTACCATCTGCCGGGAATAACCAGGAGTCATTCCTATTTTTACCCAGGTGCCCCCGGCCGACCTCGCCTAAGGACAGCCAGGAGCACTCACGGGCTGATGACGAGGACAGTTACCAGTCCTACTGCACTGTACCATCTGCCACCAGGGAAGGGAGGGGAGAGGATGCTGCTGTTCATTGCCCCAGCACCGTGTCTACCAGCAGCTTGCAGTAGTGTCATAACATATTCCCAGATTTGGACCTTAACGTCCAAAATATGGGTGTTAGCATGAAAACCTCCAAGCTTAGTTACCAGCTTGGACCTGGTAAAGCTGCCACCACCCAAAAAATTAGAGTGTTTTGGGGCACTCTGGTCCCCCCAACAACCTTCCCTGGGGACCCCAAGACCCAAATTCCTTGAGTCTCACAACAAAGGGGAATAAACCATTTCCCTTCCCTTCTCCCTTCCAGGTGTTCCCTCCCTGGGTTCCTGGAGAGATACACAGAAGCAAGCTCCGTGAATCTAAACAGAGGGACTCCACCCTCTCCTATTTCCAGTCCTGGAAACACAAGCACTTCCCTCTTCACCCAGAGGGTATGCAAAGTCAGGCTAGTAAATCTAACACACAGATTTCCCCCTGACTTCTTCCTCCCACCAATTCCCTGGTGAGCACAGACTCAATTCCCTGGAGTTCCCCACTAAAGAAAAACTCCAACAGGACTTAAAAAAGAAAGCGTTATATACAAAGAAAAAATACATAAAAATGGTCTCTCTGTATTAGGTGACAAATACAGGGTCAATTGCTTAAAAGAATATTGAATAAACAGCCTTATTCAAAAAGAATACAATTCAAAGCACTCCAGCAACTACACACATGTAAATACAAAAAAAAACCAAACCTATCTTTGTACTTACAACTTTGAAACAGAAGATTAGAAAGCAGGAGATAGAAAAATCCTTCCCATAGCCGAGAGGGACAGACAGAACACAAAGGACTCAGACACAAACTTCCCTCCACCCAGATTTGAAAAAGTCTTGTTTCCTGATTGGTCCTCTGGTCAGGTGTTTCAGGTTACTTCTTTCCAGGTGAAAGAGACATTAACCCTTAGCTATCTGTTTATAACAAGTAGACATATGGTGACTTTGAAAAAAATCAATAAATGATTTTTTTCCCTTTTTCTTTCACGGGGGGAGGAGGGGGACCAAATTTACGAGATATACCCTGAACCACCCCGGACAATGTGTTTGACCCTACAGGCATTGGGAGCTCAGCCAAGAATGCAAATGCTTTTCAGAGACTACGGGGACTGTGGGATAACTGGAGTCTTCAGTCCCCCCTCCCTTCCTCCATGAGCGTCCATTTGATTCTTTGGCTTTCTGTTACGTTTGTCACACAGCACTGTGCTGTGGACTCTGTATCATAGCCTGGAGATTTTTTTCAAATGCTTTGGCATTTCGTCTTCTGTAATGGAGCTGTGATAGAACAGATTTGTCTCCCCATACAGCAATCAGATCCAGTATCTCCCGTAGGGTCCATGCTGGAGCTCTTTTTGGATTTGGGACTGCATCACCACCCGTGCTGATCAGAGCTCCACGCTGGGCAAACAGGAAATGAAATTCAAATAATCTATGATCTATGAAAGGTTCGTGGGGCTTTTCCTGTCTACCTGGCCAGTGCATCCGAGTTCAGATCGCTTTCCAGAGCCTTCACAGTGGTGCACTGTGGGGATACCACCCAGAGGCCAATACTGTTGATTTGCGGCCACACTAACCTTAATCCGATATGGTAATACTGATTTCAGCGCTACTCCTCTCGTCGGGAAGGAGTACAGAAACCAGTTTAAAGAGCCCTTTATATCGATATAAAGGGCCTTGTTCTGTGGACGGCTGCAGCGTTAAATCGGTTTAACGCTGCTAAAATCGGTATAAACACATAATGTAGACCAGGCCTTACTCTCTGTCAGCACCTCCCTGTGCAACAGTGAGATGTCTACAAAGTCACTTCTCAAAATTTTATCTTTAGTTGTCCTGAGAAAGTGAACTCCCATTGAGTAAACCACCCCAGTATAACCATACTTGTGAATGGCACCCTCAGTGCCCTGTTCCTTAGCAGTTACCCCTGGGAAAGCAATTCTGTCCTGGGAATTCACATTCCCAATCAGTGGGTGAGTTGTAGGGTTCTCATAAATTAACATCTCCCTACCCCCCTGTAAGGGCTTCTGCCCCCTGGTGAGGAGTTTGCCTCATGTGATGATCACCTGTCTCCCAAGCTGGAGCTTGGGTTTCCATTAAAACCACTTACAGACCTCCCTCACCTGTGGAAGCTCCCAGCTGCTGCAACAACTGAAGGCTGTGTAATGCCATAACTTCTGTAGAAGATGTGTGTACCCCAGACGTGTCCAACACAGCTCGTAGGAGACCAGATCCCCCACATAGCCTGTTTGCTTGTTCTGCTGTCCACTAAGTTCAGTGTCTCCTGCCCTCTTGGAGGGAGGGGTAAGAGACCACCCTCCCATCTTGCCCACTTTTCCTCTCAGGGGGCCTAGGTGGGAGCAAGTTCCTTGAACCTCACTGAAGTCCCCTTTACAGACACCTATTGCATCATTGGATGGAAGGGACTCACTTTAACACCCTGACCCTGCAATCTGTATTTGGTGCTGATAAGAATCACCACAACCAATCATGTCGCTCTCCTCTTGCCATCTGTTTGTTCAAGTGTCCTGGCTCTGGGCAACCCATTACACCTTGTAAGCCTTGTATTACTGCAGAAACAACTTTGGAAGCAACTGCCCAGACAACCTGAATCAATTCTTTGTTGGCATCCCTGCACCCATACCCAGCTAGTTCACCACAGGGTGTGTTTGTTTCCTTTTAGATCTGTACTTCCCAGTAAAGGGATATCCATTTGGTAGATGCAGACCACTCTGGGATCTGCCAGCTGTGGTCCTGTGTCCAATCCCTTGCCCATGTGGCAAAGATCCTACCCCCTGGTTTCCTGTGGTCCTTCGAGCGCCTCTTGGTCCCCCATGAGCTGGGTGTGGAACTCCTTACCCCATAGGCTCTAACATGCCTGCTATGACCAGCAGGAAGGTGGGGGGACACCCTCCTTCCTGTTTGTTACAGCCCTGCGCCAATGAGCTGAAACTCTCCTTTTCTTCTTCTGCTGCTCAGGAGGGGGGGGTCTCTTTCCCTCCTTTTGCTGTTCTCACCAATCTGCTACTTCATAGAATCATAGGACTGGAAGGGACCTTGAGAGGTCATCTAGTCCATCACACACAGAAGGCAGGACTAAGTATTATCTAGACCATCCCTGACAGGTGTTTGTCTAATCTGCTTTTAAAAATCTCCAGTGATGGGTAATTTATTCCAGTGGTTAACCACCCTGACAGTTAAGAAGTTTTTCCTAATGTCCAACCTAAACCTCTCTTGCCGCAATTTATGTCCATTGCATCTTGTCCTATCCTCAGAGGTAAAGAACAACAATTCTTCTTCTTCCTCTTTTTAACAACCTTTTATGTACTTGAAAACTGTTATGTCCCCTCTCAGTCTTCTCTTTTCCAGACTAAACAAATCCAGTTTTTTTTCCTAATAATATTTTCTAGACCTTTAATCATTTTTGTAGCTCTTCTCTGGACTTTCTCCGATTTGCCCACATCTTTCCTGGAAATCTGGCACCCAGAACTGGACACAATACTGAGGCCTAATCAGCGAGGAGTAGAGCGGAAGAAATACTTCTCGTGTCTTGCTTACAATACTCCTGCTAATACATCCCAGAATGACATTAGCCTTTTTTTCCCTTTCTTTTTTTTCCAAACCATTTTACACTGTTGACTCATATTTAGCTTGTGGTCCACTGTGAACCCCAGATCCCTTTCCACAGTACTTCTTCCTAGGCAGTCATTTCCCATTTTGTATGCATACATGGCGTCATGAGAGAACAAAGTGATTTAGTTCCTGCTGTTCTGCCTAGTCCAGGTGAGAGAGGGCTTTTCCTGCACCATTGTGGACCTAAATAGTCTCCCCTCTCTTCTAGTCATCTGATGTGGAGGGGATGGGTCAGCATCCCTATGCTGACCGTGTCTGAGGCTGGTATAACAAGTCACTCTCTGGCTATCTACCCCCTAAAGGAGCCATGCACCTTTTTCTACGCACCAGACAATGGCACCCACAGTATAATGGGCTGTGAAGTTATCTTGCTGTAGCCAGATACCAGACATCTTGGTTTGTCTCCCTGCCATAGTGGACCTATCTGCCGCTGCTTCGTGCTCTCCCAACAGAGCGGGGTTAATTTGATAACTGCGCATACTTTCTGTAGTTATATAGAGCTTGGCAGCAGAGGGCTGGTGAACCAGGATTCAAGTTCAGCTTGCAGCTTGAAAAGTGGGGATCCAGAAGTGTAGGTAGGTGATTTAGTTGAGACCCAGGGAGTGGGGCCAGGCTGCATAAGTCCATTTCTGAATATTTTCAACAATTTTCATAAACGAATTTTTGCAGCTGAGCTGTGTTTGGGTGGAATAGGATTAAAGAGTATGACATGACAGTAATTATGTTACTATAATAGCAATATAACATACACTCAAAGGGATTCTCTGGATCTTTATTTTTTTAAGTGTCCTGTCTCTTAAAACTAGTGAGGTTTGCAGCTCTTCTTGTAGTTCTATAAACTGTACTCTTGAGGTCATTCTGTGCCAAAAGATTTAAAATTTTGCACACAATATTTTAAAATTCTGCAAGCTTTACTCGTAAATAAATAAATGCAGAGGCTCCAACATGGCAATGGGAAGCACAGGGCACTGGCTGCAAGAAGGTGGGAGATCACACTGCAGCCCTCCTACCCCCAGGACATGCTCAGCGGTGAGGCTGCAGCTGACCCTGACATAGTACAAGGTCTGGGTCCCAGAAATGGCCTGGGTCCCAGAAACACCCTGGGACCCTGCCCCTGTGCGCCAGGTACACCAGGTGTGGAGCAGGCAAGTTCAACCAGGCAGGATCCAAGTGTGAAGGGGCTCGGTGTGGGGGTATCCAGGGGTGGGGTGAGAGGATTTTGTGTGGGACAATCTGGGTGCAAGCCCTCAGTGGGAAGTCTAGGTGTGGGAGGCTCTGGATGCACTGAGGCTCATTGTGCGGGTTCCAGGTGCAGGGGCAATAGGACTCTGCAGGAGTTTCCAGGTAAAAATGGGTGGGGCTCAGTGGAATAGTCTGGGTGTTGGGGTCTCAGTGGGGGGGAATGTCTGGGGAAGTGGAGCTTAGTGGGGTGGGGGTCTGGGTGAAGCTAGTTGGGGGTCAGTTGCATGGGGGTCTGGATGTGGGGGTTAAAGGTGGTGCAGGGAGTGGGGCATCAGGGTGGGGGTTTGAGTGCAGGGAGCTCACTGGGGGTGGGCTGGGTGCAGGGGGGCTCCAAATAAAAGGAGTTGAGGTTCAGTGGGGTTTGTTTGGGTATGGAGGGCTAAGGGGATTCTGAATGTATCAGGTGAGGCTTTGCAGGGTTGTCTGGGTATGGGAGGTCCAGATGCATAGGGGGAGCAGCTATCGGGGGATGGGGGAGCAGCTCCCCATACAGTGGCCCCTCCCTCCACAGCTGTGGAGCGATGGTGGCAGGAAACAGGGGAGGATGCTGAGCTTCCAGAAGCTGGGGGAGGTTTCTGGGGGTTCGTCTGACAGCCCCAGGAACTGCTTGCAGGGGAAAAGGAAGTCTTGTTTTCTCCTGCCTCCAGCCCAGCTGGGACTAGCAGCTGATCCCAGCTCAGGGTAGGAGCCACTAGTTGGGGTGTCCTCAGCCCTGCGGTAATTTGACTCTCTGTCAGCTGCTCCTGAAACGATGTGCCTTCACTGCTAGGGAGTAGTGCATGAGTGCTCTTGTAACTTCTCTTTGCTTTCCCGTCAGAAAGTTGATTTTCTGCAGGGAAGCAAAGAAATCTGTGAGGGGAGTGAATTCTGCGCATGCACAGTGGTGCATAATTTTCCCAGGAGTGAAATTGATGCTTTCTGAGGAGCTTTACATATTAACTTGCCAAATATGTTTGCTTGAAGTAAATTATTGTAGCAACACATAAAAGTGCTACTTTGTTGCTGATATCTAATTAAAAACTTTGGGAAGCATGCTGTTTAGAAGTAATTCTTATGGCCTACTTCCTATATTTCCATTCCTGTTTGTTAACAACATTTGGCTGAAAACAGTGCCTTCCTTCCTTATGGGTTGTCTTGCTAGTGATGCTTATTCTCCACCTGAAGACTTAATACTCTCTTTTGACCTCACAGTTAATTGCTCTGGAGAGCACGATCTCCCCTTTTTTGCTAGGGAGTGAGCCACAAGAGCAGAAACAAAAATCCACTTTTCATGGAAGTCTTCTAATTTAAAAATATCGTTCAAGATACAAAAAATACCTCCTAAATCTCCAGCCATCCATGGTGTCTTTGGGGAAAATAGAGTAGACGGGATATGAATTTCTAACACGTATTTTAAAAAAAAGGCTTGTTTTTTAAAAGTTTCAAGTCTCCTTTCTATATTCTGAAGGAGAGATGGGTGGGGGGAAGGCACAAGCCTTTTTTTTTTTTTTTTTCATTTGCAAATGACCTAATGCTAATCCCAGGCCACAGCCAAACTGAAAGTCAGTGACAATGTTGCCTGAGTTTAGACTCCAAGGGCAATCTCCACTCTAAACATGTTTTTTGATTTAGAAACAACCTAAAACAGGATTTATTATTCAATATTGTATTAATGGGAATGCCAAATAATAATGAAGCATCGCAATCAAATGGAATGAACAATTGGCGAATAACATGGGTTACCTACAGATGTATTTGCTACATTCAGTTAAAGAATGTTAATACGTTTGTCTCTTTACTTGTGTTATATTGAAAGTGTCAACAAAGTGTACTAACTGTTACTGAGCAGGATTAGTTTATTTTTTTCCATAGCACCTAAAAAGGATTAACTTCCTAGTATCCCCTTAATAATCACAGTAATGAGACTGCAATAGAATTCACTAACTTTGACTGTACTTAAAGACCTATAGCTTTCCTGAATCATAAAATATCCAAGCAACAAATGAGAAAGATTATTAAGGTTCCTCAGTAGATGGAGAGAGCTGCTACATCCCTGGGCAAACTTTCATTAGTGATCTGTCTCTAGAGAAAGAA
This sequence comes from Gopherus evgoodei, assembly GCF_007399415.2. Classification (NCBI taxonomy): domain Eukaryota; kingdom Metazoa; phylum Chordata; order Testudines; family Testudinidae; genus Gopherus; species Gopherus evgoodei. The sequence continues at coordinate 343,433,091 of NC_044322.1, forward strand.
GCGTCATAGTTGAAATTCTTAGCTTAAAATGTAAGCATTTATAGTTGTGTACTTATAAATAAACCACTTGAATATGATGGTTCTTATGGAGCAATATTAGCATATCCTGAGTCCCTAAACAGAGCTGAATGTGTGCTTTAAAATTCTTCAGTAACCTAGAGTACTTAAAACAAAATACCTGGCTGTTATACTGATCTTGCACAATTGTTGATTCACAGTACTTTCTGGTCACCAAAGCTTTGTGACTGAATAACTTTATGCTGAAGGCTCAGTTGCTTATGGTTCATACAACAAATACTAAACCGTTCAAATACAGGAACATCTGAGTAAATGCCTGCTAAATATGAAAGGCAAAACAAGCTGAAAAAAATATTCTGTTTTAGGTGTAAGCCAGAGACTGTGTTAATTAAAACGTTTCCATTGTTTCCCTTTGCCAATTTTTTGTTTTGGATAGAAACAATGTTGGTTGAATTTTTAGCTTTAAAAGCTTATGTGTAAATTCTACTTCTGATATATTGCATGCTACTTTGGTACTCCATCGAGCATCTAGTATATTATTGGTGTTTCTGGTTGAAATGCCCATGGCTAGCAATTTTTAAATAGGTTGTAGCAATCCGGAAGTCAGTTGGAATGCTCTGTTGAAAACTGGGTAGGCAGAGGGAACCTGAGCCCTTGGGTATTTATCCCAGAGTTTGCTTGCAAAGACTTTTTCCTCCTACCTCTTGCTATATACTTTTTTCTGAAGACAAAATATGCTGAGACAGCATTTAGGCAATTTCTTATCTAGTTTCTGTTGCATACTGTTCTCCTAGGCCACACTCAGTACCTCCTACTATAGTTCACATGATCAGCATCTGGTCTTCTCAACCAGCTGCATTTCCTTGTCCGTGTTTAGCACTCTGTGTTGGGAATATGTTGCCATATATTCCTTTAAGAGGCAAATAATAACTTGGAGTAACAATGTCAGTTGTGACAGATATGGCAATTTCCTGCTATATCTTCAAAAACTCTTTTTGAAATAAGTTTAAGTATCTTTGGAGTCCATTGTATTACATGCAAAGGTTCTTGTGGGCCAGGATTCCATGTAATCTCTCTAGGGGAGAAATGTGAGGTGAACCCTTGGAAGTATTAAGAAATTCAAAGGACTGTAGTGAACCATGTTAGTCCCAGAAGTTGTTGTCTGGAAGAAGTGTCCGGAGGTTTGATTTGGAGAAATCTCATGATGAATGTAAATTCCCCACTTCCAGTAATGCAAAAACCCAGCCTTTTGAAGCTACGTCCTGAGGAATGAGGTCTGGTCTACTGATTACCTGTTACTGGAGTCTCAAAATCAAAGGCCCAAGCTGTATAAAGGAAAAACAACTGTATATACTCATTCATTAGCCTGTTCATTTATAAGCCAGCCCCCCAAAATGGATAGGTAAAAATAGCAAAAACGGTATGACCCTTTCATAAGCCGAACCTAAATTTCAGGGGTTGGAAAACTTTTGGCTCCCGGCGTCAGAGTAAGCCACTGGCAGGTTGGAACGTTTTGTTTACCTGGAGCAGGAGTAGGCAACCTATGGCACACGAGCCAATTTTTAATGGCACACTGCTGCCTGACGGAGTCCCAAGGATGCACAGCCAGTGAGGGACAGAACCCCCCCCCCCCCCGAGAGAGGAGCCGCCTTAGCCACCGGCCCATGGGCTCCCACATCCCCTCACCCACTGAGGAGCCCTGCCCAGAGGCGTGGAGGGGCCACTCACCTGGGCCGCCTTGGTATAGCCGGCCATGGTGGATTGGTGGCGCACCGCGGGAGCGGGTTCGCTGTGGACCCAGTCCCAACTCCTGGCGGCAGTAAGCAGGGGTGGTGAAGACAGGAGAGGCCAGTGGCGGCAGCAGCAGTGACGGCTGCTGAGCATCCCCAGGAGGAGGCACCCGGCCGCAGCCATGGATCAGTACCTGCTGTTCGCGAGCTGGGAGGAGCAGAGAGCCCGGCGGCGCTGAGCGCGTAGCAGGTGCCGGCGAGCAGGAATCGGTGGTGGCCAGAGACCCCTGGGGTGAGGAGCTCGCATTCCGTGGGGTTATGCGCCGCCTGGGGTGACTCTTCCAGGCACAGCCAGAGGGGACTCTCTTGCTGGGGAGTGCTAGTTGTGCTTGTGCGGTGCGCTGCAGGGCCCCGAGTGGGTGAGTGGGAGGGGGCTCTTCCCTGACACACACACACACACACACACACACACACACACACACACACACACACACACACACACACATACATATATGACCCCAGCCCTGACTCTGGCACCCCCCTGCCCTGACTCTTGAACCCCCTCACATACCCTGCACCCCCCACATCCCCATCGTGAGCACCAAATGGGAGCTCCTGCACCCCTCTCCCCATTCCCACCTGCACCCCTCACACCAGATGGGAGCTGCCCAGGTCAGTGCCCCCACACCCAAACCTCCTGCCCAACCCCTGAGCCCCCTTCCTCATTCTAGCTCCTGGCCAGACCCTTCACCCCCAGCCCTGTGCTCAGTCCACTCCCACCCTCAGCTCACTGCAGAGAGAGGAAGAGAATGGGCCAGAACCAGGGAGAAGGTAGGTACCCACTGTATGTGGGCAGGGCCAGGACCCCAGACTGGCAGCGGGCTGAGTGGGCCCAGCAGCCAGGATCCCGGCTGGCAGGAGCCAGCGGATGGAACCCCTGAGTGGCAGTGGGCTGAGCTGCTCAGCCCACTGCCGGTCTGGGATCCCAGCTCCGGCCCCGCACAGCCCGCTGCCGGTCTGGGGTTCTGGCTGCCAGACCCTTCCCAGCTGGGGTCCCGGCTGCAGGCCTCGCTCAGCCTGCTGCCAGCCTAGGTGAACAGAACCCCAGATCAGCAGTGGGCTGAGCGGGCCGGCAACGTAAGAGAAACATTTTAATTTAATTTTAAAAGAAGCTTCTTAAACATTTTGAAAACCTTGTTTATTTTACAATACAACGCTAGTTTAGTTATATAATGTATAGACTTATAGAGAGAGACCTTCTAAAAAAACATTAAAATGTATTACCGGCACGTGAAACCTTAAATTAAAGTGAATAAGTGAAGATCCAGCACACCGCTTCTGAAAAGTTGCCGACCCCTGACCTGGAGCATCTGCAAGCATGGAGCCCCTCAGCTCCCTGTGGCCACGGTTCGCCGTTCCCAGTCAATGGGAGCTACGGGAAGTGGCAACGCTTACCACAGCTCCCATTGGCTGGGAACGGCAAACCGTGGCCACAGGGAGCTGAGGGGTTCCATGCCTGCAGGTTCTCCAGATAAACAAAATGACAGTGTATTAAATATTCTATTCAATTCAATGATTCCATAGAGTTAAAAATCATAAAATTTTGATGTAGACCTGTTTATAAGCCGACCCCTGCTCTTTGTTGCGTTACTTTATTACCAAAAATATTCTGCTTATGAATGAGTACATATGGTAACTTATTTGTGGGGAGAGTGGGCTAGTTCTGAGCTAAAGCTGTTAACTTGTAATCACAGAAGAAAACACTTTTTATGGGGTTTGAAAGACTGACTCCTACTAGAGCCCCTGCTGTAGCTTGGGAGTGATCTCTGTTAAGATTATTAGGATGTATGTGGTTCTTTTATTGTTTTTAATACATTTTCTGTGTAATGTTTTCACCTTAAAAATAAATGTGCTTGCTTATAAAGGACTGTGTGGTAACTTATAACTACAAGCAACTGTAACTGCCAGCAGCCTTTGAAGAGAAAGCAAAGCGTAACTGCTGGCCTATTTAGACAGTCTGGCTTGCTGGGAATATCACTGTATGAGGCAGGGAAAAACCCTAGTCAGGAGAGAGACATGCTCAAATAAATGTTAGTCTCAAAGGTGCCACAAGTACTGTTCTTTTTGCGGATACAGACTAACACGGCTGCTATTCTGAAACCTGCCTAAGAAATATGATGGCTAACTAGCTGGGAACCTAGAGTAGGTGCCCTTGGTGGAATATAGAGGAGGAATATAAATGTAGTTGCCCTTAACTGTGACTGCAAATATCCTTTATATCTAACCTAGATTATGTGAGACTTTAAGAATAGAGTAATGGACAGGACTCAGGAGACCTGGGTTCTATTCCCAGCTGTGCCACTGATCTACTGGATGACCTTGGCCAAGTCACACTAGCTATTTCTTCCTCAGTTTCCCATCTGTAAAACTGGGTTGTTAATGCTTTGAGATCTACAGAGGAAAAGTTCTATATAAAAGCTTGTATAGATATAAGTATTGTTATATTTAATATTGTATTACATTTTTGCTTAATGTTGACAAATTGGAGTTACACCTCTACCCTGATATAACGCGGTCTTCGGGAGACCAAAAATCTCACTGCGTTATAGATGAGACCGCGTTATATCAAACTTGCTTTGCCCCCGTCCCCGTTCCTTGTTCCCTGACCGTCCCCTCCAGAGACCCCTGTCCCTAATTACCCCCAGGATCCCATCCCCTACCCAACCCCCCTGTCCCCTGACTGCTCTGACCCCTATCCACCCTTCCCTGCCCCCTGACAGGCACTCACCAGCAGTGGTGGGAAGCAGAGCAACCTGGTCCCAGTCCGTTCCACCCTACCAGCTCCCAGCCGCAGCGCTCCGCTTCCCGCTGTCTGTGAGTGCGGAGAGGTTGGGGAAAGGATGCCTCCCCACACTCATCTGCGGCGGAAAGCAGAGCGACGTGGCCCCAGCCTGCTCCGCTTTCCTTGCCCCCGGCCCCAGCTGTGTTGCAGAAGGGCGGCTGGAGAAAGGTCCTGCCCTCACCTGCAGTGGGAAGCGGAACGCCACGGCTCAGAGCTGGCTGAGGCTGGGCTCCTCCACCTCCCGCTGCTGGTGAGCACAGGGAGGTTGGGGAAAGGACGTCCTCTACACTCGCCAGTGGTGGGAAGTGGAGCAATGCGGCCCCAGCCCACTCCACTCTGCCACCTCCCAGCCGCGGCACTCTGCTTCCTGCCACAGGTGAGTGCAGGGAGGTTGGGGAAAGGATTGCCCCCCCCCCCCCATACTCACATGTGGTGGGAAGCGGAGCGCTGCAGCTGGGAGCTGGCAGAGTGGAGTGGGCTGAGGCTGCGCTGCTCTGCTTCCGCTGCTGCTGGTGAGTGCGGGGAGGATCCCTTCCCCCAAGCCTCCTCGCCCAAGCAACACGGCTGGGGCCGGGGCGAGGGAATCAGAGTGGGCTGCTCCCGGCCCCCCACTAATACCCCAGGCCACTCTGGGACTGCAGGGCCCCCAAAAGTGCCTTCCCACAGCTCCTGCCCCCCAGACCTTGTGGGGGGGGAGCCCCTGACTGCCTCTGAGACCCTCTGCCCCTTATCAAAGCAGAGCAGCATGTCAGAGCTTTACCGTGTTATATGTGAACCCACATTCTAGAGGTGTATTAGGTTGTAGGTCTGTCTTTCTTGCCTTTTCCCACCTAAATTAGCTCATTCAGATATTACTAATTTCATTGACTGACTAGTATCTGCTGGAAACTATTATGCATCTTAAGAAACATTTTGTTTAATGATTAATTTGCTGCATCAAGCAACACTTTTATTTATGTAATAGATATATCTTAACACATATTATTTTTCACTAAAAAACTATCTTCTTTTAGTTGACCACAGCCGAGTTAAACTGACTTTAAAAACACTCCCGCAAGATTCAGACTATATCAATGCAAATTTTATTAAGGTATGTATTAACATCTGACTACATTAAAATACCTTCGGAGTTTTGATTTCATGGAAATGCAATTTTAATCTCTATTTTACAAACCTTATGAAATAAGAACTCAAATCTTACTATAGAACATTTCCAGTTGGCATAATTTTATTTAATTTTTGAACATGTTGGTGTGTACTTTGAGTTAATGTCTAATGTTACTTTATACTATACATTGTACTTTTATTTAAAAAAAAAAAAGTTAATTCGGAATTGGCTAACCTATCACTATTTCAGCAGGTCTGTCATTCTGTTGAGATATAGTTCCAGGTAACATTTATAAGAAACTTCTCACAGGAAAATGATAGGATATTTTAAGATTAAAAAATAAGATGTATATAATTTGCGTATTTATTATAGAATATTCAAGCACATGTCAACGTATCTCTACATCTCCATCCAGTGGTAAGCCTGTGCAAAGGCTCACCACTGCATGGAGATGGTAGATATGGAATATTTATATACAAATCTTCTATGTTTTAGGAAATGTTTGATCACTATTGGGGAGCGGGCTTATTTTAATACAATAAAAGTAGCATTCTTTCTGAAAACCTACTTTTCAGGTAGTAGAGTCATGGCAGGATGCTGTTATGCTTTGCCTTTTGCCTGTATGATCTGAAGTGACAATTCTTAAATTTTCCTGGAACTCTGATCCACTTTTCTTCAGTGGGCATGCTTTTAATCTCTAATTCTTCCTTTTTTTAAAAAAGTTTGTCCACTTGGACGTAAATTTGATTTGAGCAATTTTTAACAAATATTTCAAAGTTCAGTCAAATTTTTATGTTCATTGTCTGGGAATATTTGCTTTTGACTTAAAAATAAAAATATTCTGACTAAAACAGTCTTGTATAACTTATAAATTGAAAAATTGAGCTTTGAAATGTAACACTAGTTAAAAGAAGAAATGTAAACACTAGTAGTAGTAATCAAAAAATTATAACTGAGTTGCAAAATGAATTGGATAAATTCATGGAGATAGATCCATCAATGGTTACTAGCTGAGACAGTCAGGTGTGCAACCCCATTCTCTGGGTGTCCCTAAGACTCAGTGCCAGATGCTGGGACTGGACCACAGAGGATGCTAGATCACTTGAAAATTGCCCTGTTCTTTTAATTGATTCTGAAGTATCTGGCATTGGCTGCTGTTGGAAGTGAGGATATTAGGCTAAATCAACCTTTGGTCTGACTCAGTATGGCCATTCTTATGTAAATAATTGTGCATGTTTTCCTAGAACTTTGTTTGGTGAGCAAACTTAATATGAAGCATACTTACAGATTTAAATATTAAGGTTTTTTTTCATTTTTTAAAAAATCTTAAAAGCAAGGGAAATATTGCAGAATTGGAATTTCCATACAAACTTTCCTTTTTTAAAAAAAAATACAAAAAAAAAATTAGACTCATTTTTTTTTTATGCTGGCATAATAATGTAAGAACTTAACAACTGTGAAATCCTGGTCCATTTGAAGCCAATCGGGGTCCATCTACACTGTAGCTGGGAGCATCTCACCCAGCCTAAATAGATGGACATGTTCTAGCTCTCCTTGAGCTAGCACATTAAAAATAGCAGGGTGGATGTTGCTGCACAAGATAGCCACCTGAGCTCAGACGCGTTGAGGTAGGTGAGCTTGTTACTGGGTGGCTAGCCTGTGTTGGAGTATCCACTCTGCTAGTTAGAGAGAGAGAGAGAGAGAGAGAGTGTGTGTGTGTGTGTGTGGCATGAGCGCATATCCATCTACCCTGGCTGGAAGGCAGCTGCAGTGTAGACATACCCTTGTAAAATTCCCATTGTTTTACCCCCTTCTTTTACATCAAGTTAGCTGTTTGGAAGTGTGGTGGAGGCTATTTTTGCCATCTTTTGGATATGGAACAAAATATGAGTTTGCGAAAGGACGACACAGAAAAGAGATTCTAGTTATACATTTAAATTATGAAAGTTTTTTTTAATCCAATACAACCAGACTTCTCTTGTGAACATTCAGCTGTTTCTCTCTTTTTTGCAATTTTAGGGAGTACATGGGCCACAAGCATATGTTGCTACCCAGGGACCATTAGCAAATACAGTAATAGATTTCTGGAGAATGATATGGGAGTACAATGTTGCAGTAAGTACCCTACTTCTCTTTTTAAACTTGTTAAATACATACACGGTGATGAATATTGAGCAACTAAGAATCCATTTTCAGAGTCTATTGAAGGTGTTGTTACAAAGGAATGTTTACAAAAATTGAGCAACTTGGACTTCTGCCAAAAATGCTACAGACTGGCTAAAATCATAATGTCCTACAGTGTGGAAACAGAACTTGTTTTTTATAGTATGAATGAAAATTGTGGGAAAACATTAAATTTAAATATTGCCAATAAAATTATTTTATTGTATACAAACAGCTCAAATGCATCGTTAATCATTTTCCTGGAATAGGGTTTACCACTCTGTCAGTCCATACTAGACTGACTAATCGGTTTCAGAAATAATAGTTCAAACATTTAAAAAAAGAGAGAGAAAGTGTGCTTAGGAGTAGTCTTTCTCTTAAGAGTTCATGTAGTGATATAGTTTTGCACTGTTATGAATTAAGTGAAAGCTTTAGTACTATGAAACTCATCTCTTTTCTACTAATTCATGAGCCTTTCAGAAGGGTACAACTTTATCATTCATAAATTTTCATAACACAAGAAAATTTAAAATATTCTATTTTAATGTTTACTAATTAAAAAAGTGATTTAGTGACTGGGGAAACTTGATATTACTCCATAGTACAATGAATAGTTTAACATTTAAAGATTTCCTATCTGGAGGTTTAAGGTAAGACACACAACTCCAAAATAGCAGTAAGTTACATTTTAAAATTTTGAATATTTCTTTAATTATGTATGATCAGTGTAAAAATCTGTCCTGGTTCTTTCCAGGCTATTTAATTAAGCCAACTATGGCTGTGTTTGCCTGCAGAGCATATAACCACATACGTTGTATATAAATGGCAAGGTCAATCTATGTAAGAACTTAAGTATATAACTTTTATAGACTGACTTCTCTCACTGTTAATTTAAAAACATTGGGATGGCAATGAATACAAATAACTGATGGACTAAGAAATTACTATTGCTATTTGAGTAGATTAGCAGTAAGTGATAAATTCAGACACTGTTTAGTATTTAAATAGTTAATATTAAAAGTACATCTGCATCTGTGCAATTCTTAATATGCATAACTTGTGTTTAGATTTTAACAGAGGTTTAAACACTCTAGTAATAGGCAGTCAAAGAGTCTGAGCACTTTCTCAAATGGCAAAGTTCTGAACTTTTGTGAAAGGTGTTAAAATGTTAACTTCCTGTAGTTATATATTTCTTCCTTTTTCAGATAATTGTAATGGCCTGTCGAGAGTTTGAAATGGGACGGGTATGTATGCTAAAAAGAGAAATATGAATAATTTATTGCAGCCCCACTTACTAGAATGATATTTTAATTATTGAGACTTTTTACGTAAAGTCAGTAACTACAAATATAGCTCAATTGCACTGAGTAAAAGAGCCGTTATTCTTGTCATTCTTTATGGAGAAAGTTCACAAACCTACTTCCATGAGCTGAGTTGTGTCAATATGCAGAGAAAATGAGTGAATTTGGCCACTTTTTCATTGTAGAAAGCAGCTGTTTTCTGGTAACTATGTACCACAATGCTAGCCAGGTACAACCTGAATAGACTCCAAGCTAATATTTATTTTTCCCTATGAATTAAAATAAACTAATGGTAGCTGTACTGCTGGTCTTCTCACTGTGGAGATTATCGTGCTCCTAGTGCAGTTTTAGGCATAAAAAGGCCCATTCATCAAATAAGGAATCTTGATTTTGAGTCCATAAGAATCCCTTGTCAGATTAGGAAACAGGAAGGGCTGATATTGCTCTGTCATGCTCCCTAGCTTAGTGAGTATTTTCCAGTGCCATGGGAAACTCTGTGCAACCACTATTGCTAACCCTGTGCATTCACAAAAAAATTGAATCCGGCTCCAAAAGATCATGAGGCTTTAAATAAATAAATCTCCCTTTTACAAATAATCTCTTGCTTATATATTTGTTGGTCTTCTGTTTTTTCAAGTCCTTAAGGTTCGTTTTCAAAATTAGGACAACATTTTTTTTTAATAGAAAAAATGTGAGCGGTACTGGCCTTTGCATGGAGGAGAAAGTGTAACTTTTGGACCATTTCAGATTTCTTGTGTAAGTATAACGTTTTGTGAAATAATATTTTTAATGGATTTATTGCTGTACATTTTAAAGAGCTCTTCCTATTATCGTATGTATTCAGTAGCACAGACTCTGAATGCTTTTTTGTAATCATGTGTAAATTTTAATTCTAAACATGTAACATGTTTTTAAAACTCACCTTTCTCGTTGTGGGCAGAACAGGCCCTAGGTGGTTTCACTGTGGCTACTAATTCTCAGTTCTTTATTGGGCATCCCTAGTGACATAAGACACTGTCATGCCTGGAGGACTTTAGTGTTTCACTTTATTCTATTCTATTAGTAAAATGTGTACTTACTGTATGTTGTGGAAAATTCATGTTTCATATTTAGCAAATCACTGCAGAGAGGTGAATAACTTTTATAGCAGTCCACATTAATATTAAATATTTGTTTGAGTGCCAGCATTGTTTGTTTGACACTGCACAAGGCACAAATGGTCCCTGGCCTGAGCTTGTCATTTAAAATTCAAAAATGGATATTCGTATACTGGGAGACCAGAAAACGGTAACACATTTTGTTTACTAAAAAAGGTGTGGGTATAGTAGTATGTTCAAGGGCCCTTCAAATGCAAACTCACTTGAAATACCTTTTAATAGGGAAATGAGAGTGCATACTGGGATAAAGGTGACATTTGTGGCATGGGTTGGCTGCCGTATAAGGCATCAGGAAAAGGAAGAAAATAAAAGGAGAGGTGAGGCTGCCATCACAGGGAGTGAAAAGGGTAAGGAGAGACACAACAATATAAGCAGAGACTGAATTGTGTCCCATCTTGGAAAGAAAAATAACCTTAAATTTGATTCAGTAAATGATGGAGATTAATAAAGAGATTCAGATGGAGGAGAAACATGATCTGAGTGCATGGCAAGGAAGGAAAAATTGAAGGAAGCAAGTTAGAAAACAGGGAGGCCAGAGAAAGTTAAACTAAGGCATGGAGAAGCGTTAGAGGTACAGGGATGCATTTTGAAATATCCTAGAGAAAGAAGTGACAGAATTTGATGACAGCTTAGTTTTATGGGGAAATTTCATTTCTAAATAGGGTAGCCTCTGGCCAAGATCTTAACTGATTTTTTTTAAACTCAAAATCCTTTCATTTTTTTAAAAAACATGGTAAAACATGTATCAGAGGGTAGCCGTGTTAGTCTGGATCTGTAAAAGCAGCAAAGAATCAACTGAGCTTCAGTTCATCTGCAAATTTGACACCATCAGCTCAGGATTGAACAAAGACTGTGAATGGCTTGCCAATTACAGAACCAGTTTCTCCTCTCTTGGTTTTCACACCTCAACTACTAGAACAGGGCCTCATCCTCCCTGATTGAACTGACCTCGTTATCTCTAGCTTGCTTGCTAGCACACATATATATACCTGCCCCTGGATATTTCCATTACATGCATCTGAGGAAGTGGGTATTCACCCACGAAAGCTCATGCTCCAAAACGTCTGTTAGTCTATAAGGTGCCACAGGATTCTTTGATGGTAAAACATGTTTACCTATCTAGCTTCATACCAGATAAATACCAGATAAATAGCTTTTACACTGACTCTTCAGGTAGGTCTTAAATTGCCAAAAAGTGAATTATTTTTGTTCATGTGACTCTGGAGAATAAAGTTGGGGTTTATATCTAATTTGTTCTATATTAAATTCCTATCCATTCACAGATGTTTCCTCTTATTTAGGAAGCTGAACAAGCAAGAACAGACTACTATATTAGAACACTATTACTTGAATTTCAAAATGTAAGTAGTTAAAACATGAAAGGTTTCCCCACTCAGGACAGTTGCTCAAATAGACTATTGGTGTTTTACATTTTTGGTCTTAATGTGGTATGATTTAACATCTGTTCAAAGATCTCAGGTGGTATATAATCAAGGAAACTTGCAAAAACATCAAGGCGCTAATATTAAAGGAGCGAAAGCTTGGTTCTCTGCTTATGTACATTATCAAGTTTGTAAGGGATATAAATAATTCAGTTACAAGAAACAAAAGGTTCATGAAATGTCTTAGCGTACTATCTGTTCTTATGGTAGTGCTTTTGTGGTTAACCAAATCTGTGTGATGTTTTTCAGTAGTGTTTATTAACAATACAGGGCCAGATCTTCAGCTGGTATAATTTGTTGAGGTCTGTGAAGTGCTACTGTTTACACCAGCTGAATATCTGATCCACAAATTTAATCTGAAGGGCTAAAGAAGCTTTTTTGATCCAGCCAACCTTTTTGATGCCTCTTAATATGCAATCTGAGTGTTTCCTTGACTATAACTTTGTGTCTGACAGCTCATCCTACAGGTTATTTATTTTTTTAGCCTGAAAAAGTGCTTCCTGTGTGTTTGAAATTTTCTTTTAATGCCCAGTTATACCCACTTGCCTTATTATCTCTGTTTAATGTAAAAATGATAGACTGAAAAACATCAATCTTTGATAAATAAAATTTTCATCTAGGCTTCAATATCTTGCTGACATGCCTCTGAATGTTTTTTTTTGCTTCATCTAATAGATGCTTTTAGCTTTAGGTTAATAGGTGCTGACCTTCCTGCTTCTGCTTGTCATTTTGTTTTTTGTCAGTTGAAGTCTATAGGGATTTGGAGGATGCAGTCAAGGCTCAAAATGGAAATAAATGTTAGAAACAAAACAAACAAACAACCTGTGCTTGAAACACACTTTCTGCCATCAAAATTACTAACAAAGGTGGTGTTACTAAAACTGTACTTCAAGATATAGTTCATTGGTTAGAATAAGAACCTTACGAGTAACATTCTCTGATATTTAAGTTCATATGATGAATGATCTGTGATAATACCAATTAATACTGATTTTTCATGTTAATTTGGAAGTTATGAATGTTAATCCTTAAGAATTGCAGTCACTTTTTTCTGAAATAAAACTAAGTTCTTCTTTCAATGATGTCCCTCTGGGTGCTCCACGTGTAGGTGCAGCTGCACGCCTTGGGCCTAGGATCAGAGATCTTCATCTGCAATGCCCTTCAGACCACATGTGTACCTGGCCCCCCTCGCACTCTGCACAGGATGTATATATGTAGTGCTCTGCAGTTCTACTGCCCACAGTTCCTTCTCTACTGCCTTCGGTCTGTGATGGAATCCTCAGCAGAGTCTGCTTTTCCTATTCCCTTACTAGATAGTGCCTTACCCATTAGTGTAGTTACTTTCTTCTTTTGTGTTTTAATTTTACCTTCAGTTATTTCATAGCTTAGGTTTCCGTTTCCCCACTTCTTCTCACCCTTCCCAACTGGGAAGCTTTTTCCTTCACCCTTACGTCTGGATACTCCAGGTTTAAAAGGTACATTTCTCCCCAGCCACCCGCAGTGCATTCACTGTCTGGGAGAGGGACACATCCCACAGAAGTGTTCCCACTGCCTTGGCCTGAAACCCAGAGCCAGAAGAGACCAGGACATTAGATTAAAACTTCTCTGTGACCAGCACTGGACTCTGGCCTGGACTCTTCCCTAGAGAGGCCCTCACATTCTTCCAGGTTGTTTGCCATTCCTCGGTCCCCACATCCCTTGAAGAGAGAGCCTTCTCTTTCTCTCTCTTGGACAAAAAGAAATGGGCTCCTTTCTCCCTCTTAGAGGCATAGCCCACCAGAATACCGTCGCCTGCGAGGTCTGTTGCCTCAGCACATCTGACGGGACACAGCTCCAGGGCCTGTCCAAGTACCTCTGGTACCAACTTCAAGAAACAGTCTTAGGATCCTAACCAGGCCAGACCTACAGCACCATTTCACAGCTCTGGGGAATGAGACAGGCCAACTTCAGGAATTTCAGCACAGAAAAAAATGCCAGCAACAGTGCTCTTTCCAACAGCGATTAAACCGTTGGCCCTGAGCAAGCCCATGGCACCATCAAAATCGTCAGCACCATCAAAATCGTTGGCACTGGCCAAGTCTCTTGAGCAATCTACGAACATTTCAGGTGTATACACCCTTCCTTCGACATCAAGTTACGCACTGGCACCGATGATGCTTTTTCATCCTCCACAAAAATTTAGATTCCCTAAAGACCTGCTGGTATCTGACACTCCTGGGTCTCTGCTCTTTTAATGTGACTTACCCTCTCTGGACTCAGTGTCACTCCTCTCCTCCCTTTCTCCTCTGAGGATGGCACCTACCTTCCCCAGCAATGAGGAGGAGAAAGAAGAGGAGTGTTCCATTACTCCCTCATTTACCAGGCAAATCATACCTTTTCATCCTCACTATCCACAGTCCATATCTGGTCAACAGTCTTGGCATGGACCACCGTAGATACAGCCACATGTTTGTTCCACACTGGCCATATTGGGACCCTTGGGCCATGTACAGGGAACAGTCAGGAACCCTCCCAGGGAGCAAAGCCTGAGACCTACACCTCTTCCTTCTCCATCAGTCTCTTGCCCTCTCGAGGTTGAACCCCCCCAGGACCAATTGAAGAGGAGGAACAGGAAGAGGGGGCTCCATATTTCCTCCTCCTGCCCTCCTCCCTGACAAGGCGATCATGCCTCCACCTCCTACATTTGCTGATGACTTCAGACATTTTCAGGACTTATTCTGCAGAACTGCAGATTCCTTACAGATTCCTTTGGAGAAGGTCAAGTACCAGCAGCATAAGCTGCTTGATACTCTCCATAGCTCCTCCTCTTCTTCCTCCAAGGTCGCACTTATGATACATGAGGCTCTCAACCATGCAAAGCTGTTCTGGCGGACCCCGGCTTCCATCCTTCCGACCTGCAAACATGCCAAAAAAAAATTCCAGAGAAGGATGTAGAATGAAAGAGGGCCGTCAATACCAATCCAATCCAGATAGAGACTGGAAATGCCCGGACTTATTTGGACACAAAATGTATTAATCAGCCATGCTCCAATTTAGAATCTCCAGCTACGAAGCTCTTGTGGCTAAGTATAATCACCTAAACTACTCTAAATTGGAGGAACTCTGCCATAACCTGTCAGAGGCCAAGAAAGAGCAGTTCCAGTCCTTAATATTGGAAGGACACCTCCTAGCTCGTACAGCCTTGCAAGCCATGTTAGACTGTGCAGACACCAATGCCTGACGACCACAGCAGTCGTGATGGTTGAGGCATGCATCCATGGCTCCACCTTTCAGGTTTTCCTGAGGAAGTACATACCACGGTAGAGGACTTACCTTTTGAGGGCCAGAAACTATTTTTGGAACGCGTGGGCAATTCTCCGTATTCCCTAATAGACTCCCAAGCTGCACTCTGATCTTGGCATTTACACGTCAGCACCAAAGAGACAGCCAGGGAAATATCATCGCCCCCTGCAATCCCGACCACAGCATTACACCCTTCAACAGTACTTTGACACCCAGCTCCAAAGACACAGGCCTCCTACCAAATGTAGACAGCCTGCTCATCAAGGGGCTGCCTCTCACATGCCTCCACCACAGCAACAATTTTGAAGGTGTGGTCAAGGCCCCAAGAAGCCTCCCACTATTCCAGTCATCCCCACTGTCTTTGATGTTCCACTAGTTTGGTGAACAACTAGCTCAATTTTTCCCCCTCTTGAAGACTCATCACCTTGGACAAGTGGGTTCAAGAGATAATCAAAGGACGATACTCCATCCCCTTCCTATCCATCCCACCATGGCCCACTCCCTCCTTGTCCTTCAGGACCCTCTCACAATTCCATGATATGGGGAGAAATAAATCATGTTCTGCAACTGGCAGACATAGAACCCATCCCTTCCTGGCACATACGACAGGATTTCTACTCCCACCATTTCCTGATCCAGAAGAAATCTGGAGACTGGTGAGCCATCATGGACCATCGCAGTCTAAACAAGTTAATCAAACTGCAATGCTTCAAAATGATTATTCTCTCCAATATTATCACAGCACTGAACAGGGGGACTGGTTCTTGGCTCTTATCCGCAAAGACACGTGCTTTCATATTACAATACACCCTGCTCACAGGCAATTTCTCCAGTTTGTCTTGGGAAACAGCCACTACTAACACAAAGTACTGCCTTTCAGACTGTACTCAACACCTCGGGGATTCTCCAAGGTCCTTGCGGTAACTGCTGCCTATCTGAGGAAACAAGGTGTCATCATTTTTCCATACTTGGATGACTGTCTCCAAGGCCACATCTGAGACTGATGCTCTCTGAGCTGTCCACATAACGGTGGACCTGTTCACGAAGTTAGGTCTCCTTGTGAACCTAGAAAAGTCCACTTTAATGCTGGTACACAACTGGGATTCATTGGCACACAGTTGGATGCCATACAAGCCAGAGCCTTTCTACCTTCTCACTGATTCTCAAGCGTAGTAGATCTGGTATCGAACATATGAGTCTACCCCCCAATCTCTGCCTCCAACTTCTAGGCCACATGGCAATTCCACTTTCGTGGTCAGGCATGCAAATCTACACATGTGATGTCTTCAGCCATGGCTCCGTACAATGTATCTCCCCCACAAACACAGCCTTCAGAACCTTTTATCCATGCCAATGAGAGTAGAGGACTCACTACTTTGGTGGACACAGCCCAACAATGTTTGTGTTGGAGTTACTTTCCTCTAATCACCACCAACCATGATCCTAATAACTGATGCCTCCCTAATCACACAGTTCAGGGCAGATGATCATTAACTGAATACATCCTACACATCAATCTCCTAGAACAATGAGCATTCTGCAATGCCTGCCAACATTTCCTACCTCTTCTCAAATATCATACTATAAGTGATGACTGACAATCTCACTTGTGTATATTACATCAACCGGCAGGGTGGAGTGAGGTTCCACTCTTTATGATCAGAGGCACTCAATCTGTGGAACTGGTGTATCCAACAAATCACCATTTCAGCAGCGTACTTCCCTGGACACCAAAACATCGTCATGGACGCACTGAGCAGTAGGTTCTCCCATGCTCACAAGCGGGAACTGCATATGCAAGCACTTCAGCCTATCTTTAATCAATGGGGTACCCCACCATAGACCTCTTTGCCACACCGCACCATGCCGGCTTCCCTCAATTCTGTTCCAGAGGAGGATTGGGACATGGATCTATAGGAGGTGCAGTCCTCATAATATAAGACATACTGCTCCTTTTATGCTTTTCCCTCCTTTCCTCTTCTATTCGGAGTATTTTGCAAGATATGGGAGGATCATGCTTATGTCATACTTATAGCTCCAACATGGCCACAACAGGTCTGGTATACTTAGCTCTTCTACATGATGGCATGCCAATTGATCTCTTTCTCCATCCAATGCCACGGCTCCTTTTGCAGGACACAGGACTCATCCTCCATACCAATCCACAGATGCTCCATCTCAAAGCCTGGCTCCTCCATGGTTCGGACACAGTAAAACTGATATGTTTAAATAGCAGGCTTGACACAACTAAATGCACTTACATTAACAAATGGACAAGATTTCAATACTAGTGTGCCTCGACGCAGCATATGCTCTGCTACAATTTATAATGGATTACATGCTACACCTTAAACAGAGTTATCCACCAGTTCCATCTGAGTACCCTTGGTAGCAGTCACTATTTTTCACTGCCATGTAGACGATCACTCTGTCTTCACATATCTGCTCACAAAATGTTTTCTGACTGATCTCCAAAATCTTTATACCCATGAGACCTGGGACCTTGTCCTCATCCTATGTTCTCTGGCTAGACCCCCATTTGAACCAATGGCAACCTATTCTTATGTGCATCTGTGAATGAAAACTGCCTTTCTTGCAACCATCACTTCAACCCGATGGGTCGGCAAAATTGCAGCCTTTACGGCATATCTACCATACATTCTGTTCCACAAGAACAAAGTTACACTATGCCTACACCCAAGAATTCTACCTAAGGTTCCAACATCTTTCTGTGTCAACCAATCAATGCACCTTCCTTACTTCTTTCCAAAGCCTCACAGTAACCAACAGGAGGCAGCTTTCCCCACCCTGGACATGAGATGAGATGGTGTTTTACGTGTACAGGACTAAACCTTTCTGAAAATCACCACAATTATTCTTCTCCACCACCAAAAGATCTAGAGGCACACCCTTATATGAACATCTTTCAAAGTGGATGTTGAAGTGTATACATTTTCATATGAACTTCACAATAGACAACCTTGTACTACAATCAGAGAATGTTCCAAACATTCATTATCCACCTCAATACCTTTTCTCAATAATTTCCCTGATGTTGAAATTTGCAAAGCAGCCACATGGGCATCAATAGACACTTTTTTGTCTTTCACTATGCTGTTATTCATGATGCAGCAGCAAATGCTCTCCTAGGACATACCGTCCTGTCATCAACAGTAAACATCACTCCATAGCCCCAGCCTTCCAATTAGGAGCATTGCTTTCTAGTCACCTACAAGTGGCACACTTGTACGACATCACTCGAAGAAAAGGTTACTCGCAATGTGCAGTAACTGAGGCTCTTCAAGATGTGCGTCCCTGTGGGTGCTTCACTATCCACCCTCCTCCCCTTGGCTTCAGACCCCCCCTTCCCAAGGAAAACCCACCAGCTCTGTGGCAGAGAAGGAACCTGGGGGTGGTTGGACTGCAAAGCACTATATATATATGTCCCATGCATGGCCCTGGGGGAGTGGGGAGATAACGCATGTGTGGTCTCACTGTCACTGCTAATGAAGATATCTGATCCCAGGTACAGGAGGCGATGCTGCACCTAACAAATGGAGCATCCATAGGAACAAACATCTCAAAGAAACTCCATTAATGCACAGAGTGAGTAACCTTCTCTTGAACAAAATGTCTGACAGGAAGAGAATTTAATTATTGTAAAATGTTAAATTTCCAGAAATAGTTTGAGAATTATTGTACAAACACATAGTAATTCTATGAAAAACAAAGGGTTAAATAATGTTCAGAATTCAGAACTGGTCATGGTAACAAGTATTGGAAGTTGTCTTTTTTGCTAAAGGAAATCCAGCTCACTTCCAAAGTAACTGTTTAAAAAAATGCAGGAGTTGATCCTTTCTACAGAGTTATACCTCTTAAAAAGAGGGCTAATTTGGAACTCAGAATAAAGAGTTGGGGGAGGGCCATTTATAGTCCTGTCAGGTAACTGGCAATAATGCAAATTTCATAAACATAATGATAACTGGCCTAAAACAATGTTGTTAAGGTAGGTAATTATCCAGCCTGGGTTTTGTAGTGGCCACCACAGTTACTAAATGACTGTTACAAGCTACCGTCTTGTGTTTGGTCAGATTTTCTCACTTGAAGAGGCATTTCCTGTCCCTAAAAATAACTCAGATCTCAACTATTTCAGATAGCTTTTTTTCTGAATAACAACTTACACAGAATAGTGTACAGTTGTATCAATTTATTTTGTTCTTCAAGCTACAGGAAGCCATGACAATCTACAAAACATCCTAAATTCTCTGATTTTAGTGATATCTTTTGACTGCCTGCACTAAATATATTCAGAGTCCCTCTGAACCTATTGTGTTAGATGTGTGATGAATTGTTCCTTACTATTGTTTTTTGGGTGCACTCAGTGCATTGCTACATTTTGAGGAATTTTTAAAGAAACAAAGAGCAAGCTATCGTTAACAATTAAATCTTATGGGGACTGGATAATTCAGGTTTATAGCTGATAATTTTTAGCTTGTGTCCCAGTTAGCATCCAACCATGCAGACTTCATAGGTCAAAGTCCTAGTTAAGTTCCTATAGGACAACTCTCCACTATATTACGATAACAAAAACAACAGTAGTTACAAAAACAGTCACAATTTGCACTTCGTTTACCACCTTGGCAGTAAAGCCAAAGATAATAGGTTTAAAAATTGAATTGACTCCTCATCCATGGAGTTGGTCCCTCTAGAACAAAATAATTGAGACACATTGACAGGTTATTTTGGGGAAGCTTGATAGCTGTACTTAACCTGCTCTGTCAATAAAGGGTTTTTTTTTCCTAGTCATGAGCATCTAATTCCCCTCTTTCAAAAAAATCAATTAGTTACACTAATTAAACACTTCATTATTAGATATAAACTTTCCTTTTTAATCTCATGATGGTACATACAGTTCAGCAAAGGATGAAAATTGATATCTGCAGTCTGTAGATGAGCTTGAACAAGTGATATGAAAACTTCTTTCTCATCTACTTCTGTGAAATGCTCATTGGACCATCCTATGCACTACCTTTCTGCAGTTTTTCCTGAAGTCCACTGGTTTGGTTCTGTTCTAAAAAGTACTTATCAAAAACATACGTTTACAAGTTATTTTTCTGCCAGTCCTGCAAACTCTTCCTGGGATCTGAATGTCACTCTGGATCTAGCGTTCTTTGCACATCTACACAGTTTATAAAGGTTTTGCAGACCAAATTAGGTCCTTACTGACGTATATGCAAGCATGTTGTCTTCAGTGGGGTTACATAGGTGTAAACAATTAGAATTTAATAGGTTCAGTTAATGATGTACAAGACAGAATCTCTCTCTCTCTCTCTCTCTCTCAGCTATGTTCCTTTTGTAGGTCCAACAAAAGTAAAAATATAAGGTCTGACATCTGAGTTGTCTGTTTTTTCCTGAAGCCCCCCTTGTTCAGCCTCCTCTATGGGGTTAAATCAGTGGCTTTCAATCGGAAGTCCACAGACTCCTGGAGTTCTGCAGACTGCACCTCCATTCATAATTTTGTATGGGGTTTCAAATGAAAAAAAGATTGAAAAACGCTGGCTTAAACAAGTTTGTTAGTGAATACTTACTTTTTACTTAATATAATTTAAGATTAAAGTTTTACTTTATACAAAAATACTGGAGTCCATGGTGGTTGTAACAGAATTGAGTATCTTGATTTTCATATCAACCCCAATGCAAAAACTGTTTCATCCACTTGTGCTGTCCTTGCTCAGTCTTACTTCACTTTGGCTAAATGCAGAATCTGTTGTCTTTGCAGTGGAAGTCTTTGATTTGGAAAATAAATCATGCAGACAATGATCATACATTTATACAAAATTCTTCAATGTGTTTCATTTAAAATTTTTTCTTAGGAAACTCGTAGGGTATATCAGTTTCATTATGTGAACTGGCCTGACCACGATGTACCTTCATCTTTTGATTCTATTCTGGACATGATCAGCTTAATGAGAGAATACCAGGAGCATGAAGATGTGCCTATTTGTATACACTGCAGGTACCAAATATATTTAATATTTTTTTTAAGTAGTATGTTCAGTACAAGACTTACATGTATTAATTTAATTTTGAAAAGTTACTCTTCTAGCTCATTGTCAGAAAGAACCTTTCTTCTTGAAGTGCTTGCTCACTTTGATTCCATTCTAAGTGCACACATGTGCCCATATGAGTGGCCGTCGGAGATTTTTGCCTGGGCGTTATCCGTAGGATCAGCTATAGCGCCATCTTGAGTGCTGTGCCCATGCGTTGGTATATTAGGTGCCGCCGGCCCTACGCCTTCTCGGTTCCTTCTTACCACCCATAGTGGTTAATCAGAGTGCCTATCCCTTGCCTCTCAAGAGCCAACGATTCTTCTACTTCAATCTTTGAGCCTTAAAGCCATTTCGTAAGTCAACAAAGTTGTTCGTTGCGGTGGCAGACAGGATGAAAGGTTGCCCAATGTCAGCACAGAGGATTTTGTCCTAGATCACAGCCTGCATCCATTACTGCTATGACCTGGCAAAGGTGGCTCCACTGGCGACCATGACTGCCCACTCGATTAGAGCTCAGGCTTCATCGGCAGCCTTCCTGGCCCAAGTGCCAGTTCAGGATATCTGTAGAGCTGCTACTTGGTCGTCTATCCACACACTTAGGTCTCATTATGCATTCACTGAGCAAACCTGAGACAATGTTGGCTTTGGCAGAGCAGTGTTGCAAGACGTATGATCGTGAACTCTGAGCCCGCCACCAGGGATACTGCTTGTGAGTCGCCTAGAATGAAATAGACATGAGCAAACAGTCGAAGAAGAAAAAACGGTTACCTATCTTTCATAACTGTTGTTTGAGATGAGTTGCTCATGTCCATTCCCTTACCCACCCTCCTGCCTCTGTTGGAGTTGTCAGCAAGAAGGAACTGAGAGGGCGTTGGGCAAGCGGCACCTAATACACTGACCCATTGGCACAGCACTCAAGAGCCTACCCTACGGATACCGCTAAAGCAAAAATCTTCGGCCATGCATATGGATGTGCACACACCTAGAATGGAATGGATACAAGCAACACATCTTGAAGAACAATAGTTATGAAAGGTAGGTAACTGTTTTTTTTTTCTACACAGCTTCATGGATTATGTATACTTTAACATGTGGCCCAAAGGCTAACTGTACACTTGTAAAGTCTTAAAATGCAGCCCAGGGCTGCCCTCTCTTCAAGTGAAGGACTGAGGACAAAGCAGTGGAATCTGTTTCTAAGGACATTTCAGAGCTAGAAGGGTTAAGTATTAGAATATGTCTTATGCACAAGATGCCTAATGGGTCTTTCATCACTAAATTCTATAAATATGGGAAATTGATCTGCAGGTTTTCATTACTGGTATAATTAACAAATACACAACTTCTCTTCCTATATCAAGGAAGATGAAAGTACTAAGAAATAACAGGCCTGTATGCATTTGTTAACTTATATACATCCATATGCAAATCAAGTGCAGTCATTGGATTTCTGGCAAGCTGCCAGTGCAGACATCGAAAGTCTCACAAAAGCACACACCTTTGCAATTGTTTTAAAGAAATAAGGGTTAAAACTACATTTCCAATTTAGAGTAAACCACAGAACTTGTTATAGACTGAATTTTGCTTCATGATAGCATTGCAAAAACAAAAATAAGCCAAGAGAAATATATAGCAGTATAGTCATGAAAATGATAAAAATATTAGCTGAGTACTAAATTATATTTAGAATGTGCCTATATACACTGCTACTCCGCTATAATGCGACACGATATAACACAGGTTCGCATATAGCATGGTAGCAGCAGGGCTCCAGCTGCACTTTAAACAGTCCAGGGCTCCAGCTGCTGCAGGGAGCCCAGGACCCTTTAAGTCACCACCAGAGCCCTGCTATCACTACCCCAGGGCTGCGGCGGTGGGGCTCTGCTGGTGATTTAAAGGGCCTGGGGCTCCCTGTGGCCAGAGTCCCGGGCTCTTTAAATCACCGCTGCATCCCTGCTACCACTACCCTGATATAACGGCATTTTACTTATAACACTTTAGGGATTTTTGGCTCCCCACTACCGTGTTATATTGGGGTAGCGATGTATTTTCATAACATGCTATAGATTAGGAACAACAAACATTGCTATGCCCTTAATTCTCAAATTATTTATTTGCTTAGCCACTGCATTGATATATAAAATAAACACCCAGTGCAAATGTCAAATGTTTGTATATTAAATAAGATTTACTGTCCTTAAATTCCAGAGGGTTTCTTTCCTTGTTGATGAGCCTACTGTATTCTCCATTTAGAACATCTTTTAATTTTAATATTTCTAGCCTGCTCTGACGAATGATGTCTGAATCTATAGCGGGATTAAGTATAATATAAATTGAAGCTTATGCAATTGTCACTTTTTTCCTTAAAAGAATTAATGCCAAAGTAGCAATGACTATACTAGAAAAAGCAAAGATAAAATCAACTTTCCAAAAATTTGAACTTCCCAAAAGTATGTGGAAATTACCTTTCCCCTGGAAAAAAAACAAAACAAAACAAATCTGTAGCCTTTCATCATAGCCCAGAGCAGCACTCTAGCTGCTGTTGCAGAACCTCAAGGGGAACTTGAGCATCTATTTTGTTGATCCACAAAATTTAAACACTTCTTCTACACTAAATGCGATAAATCAGTCTCCGACAGATCAATCACTACCCACCAATCTGGCGGGTAACAAACACCTGCCCTTAGTTTCAACCAGTTGCACCTATGTACACTTATAGAAGATAATGGAGATTCACAGGCATTGGGGGATAGGTTATCCTGCAGAAACTTATTAGTTATGAAGCATGGGAAGAAAGTTATCAAAGATTAGGTTTTGAGCTGATAGTGTAAAATAAGTCTCTTTACTTGTAAACTGGACACATTTGCTATCAAAATCATTTGTGGAAGAATAAATGTGGAAATTTGATTCCATTTTTCATCACTTTTAAAAGGAGAACTACACTTTAAAGATGGACAGTTATATAAATTGAGAAGCAACCCATATTGTGTTTTACCAGGTTGTCAAGAAAATGAAAACTTTACATTTTACACTTTTTTCTGTTGTCTCTTCATCTATGTAGCCATCCTTTACTGCTTGAGGTGTTAGGCCAGTTACATACTATTCTCTGTAGTATATAGAATAGGCAAAAATGCTTCAACACACTTTATTAAAGCATTTCTTCATATCTGAAATGCTGAAGCCTGTTGGCTATGAAAACATGAAAATACATATGCTTTACATTGAATACATTAAGAGCTGGCTGACAAAAGGTATTTGAGGACTGATATATTTTTAAGTAGGTAGTGATATTTTTACCTTGATTCTGTAAATATGAAAATATCAAGTCTCTAGAACTTACACAAGTTAACTTAAATCATTGTCAAAAGAACTATCGAGTAACTGTTGCTTATGTCCCTAGTGCAGGGTGTGGAAGAACGGGAGCCATCTGTGCCATAGATTATACATGGAATTTGCTAAAAGCTGGGGTAAGGAAGATTTATAGGAATATAACGTATTATAGAATTAGGTCATTTTATACCAGTGATTAAAATTAAGCTTCTGACTTGCTAAGGAGTAACAAAATCAGAAATTTCAAATTTTTAAAGTACAGTAATTTCTCACTTAAAGTCGTCCTGGTTAACGTTATTGTGTTGTTACGTTGCTGATCAATTAGAGAACATGCTCGTTTAAAGTTGCGCAGTGCTCCCTTAAAACATTGTTTGGCAGCCGCCTGTTTTGTCCACTGCTTGCAGAAACAGCAGCCCGTTGGAGGTAATTGATGAGGGTTTGGAACTAGAGTGGACCGGTGGCAGCCCCCCCTCAGTTCCCCTAAGTTCCCTGTGTGGCAGCTGCCCAGCAGGCTATCAATTGCTGGGTAGTTCCCTCCCCACACTGCCATGTGCTGCTCCTGCCCTCTGCCTTAGAGCTGCTCCCAGGAACCTCCTGCTTGCTGTGGCAGAGGGGGAGGGATGCTAATGTCAGCGTGTCCTTCTTGCCGCCTGCTCCTTTACCCCATCTCCACAGAGCTGGGCGGGAACACGACTGGGCTCAAGATGGAGGGAGCTTGCGTACAGCAGCTTCTGTCTCAACTTGCTGATCTACTTAAAAAGGCAGTGTACTTAGAGTGGGGTCAGTGTACTTAAAGGGGCAATGCATGTGTTTCTCTCTCTCTCTCTCTCTCTCTCACACACACACACACACACACACACACACACACACACACACACACACACACACACACACACACACACACACACACACACACACACACACACACACACACACACACGGTGTGTGTCTCAGTCTCTCTCTGCCATGCTGTCTCTTCTCCCTCCATTCATGCTGTCTTGTAGAGTGTGCGGCTATGTTAACAACATGTTAATCCTGGAGGGCTCAGCCAGTGCTAGTTCATCATTTAGCAGTAAAGCATTCTCTGGGAAATATCCCACCCTCTTCCACCCTTTGGCTTCACCACCTCAACCAAGCTTCACAATTGTCATTGCTGTGTACAATATTAAATTGTTTGTTTAAAACTTATTCTATTGATCGATCAATCGTCTTTTGTCTGGTGACAAGAAATGTCCCTAGAACCTAACCGCTCCCCTCTCTCTCTCTCCCTCTCTCTCTCTCTCTCTCTCTCTCTTTTCCCCCGCGTCCCCCCTATGAATTCTTATGGGGAAATTGGATTCACTTAGCATCGTTTTGCTTAAAGTAGCATTTTTCAGGAACATAACTACAACATTAAGCTAGGAGTTACTGTATACTAAAAATTGGCTTTAAGTTACTTTCCTATATCATTTTCCTATATCAACAAAACAAAACAAACCCTACCCAGTCTCAGAATGGAAGCATCTCAACGTAAAATGTCAAACTGTAAATTTAAGTAGTACGTAGTTCTGAGTATATGGACCTGAATGCTGATCTGAAGTGCTGATTTTCAAATTATTTCCAAAGGTCAATTTTTCAACATCTATAAATATACTGCAAAGTATGTTTACTCATTGTTTCTTCTGTGAGGATTTCTTATAGCATCTTAGACTTTCTGCATGTGAAATTTCAAGTGCAATCTGCTCTTATATTTCACTTTGTGGTTTTTAGGTTCATCATGAAGCAAAGAGACCTGCTGATGGGTTGCCATAATGTCAGTGTGTCAGACATTATTGCTTCTACCAAGTCTGTCACACTTTCAGAATTAATCTTAAATATTTGTGTGATCTGCACTACCGGTGAAACCGTTATAAATACCAGTTCTGAAAGAACTGTTGCTCTAAATGACTTTCATAAGATTCACTTACATGGAGGGAATGGGTCAGCTTTCTATAAAAGCAGTAAGGCATGCTGTAGTGGTAACTTTAAAATTGGTCTGACACATTTTAAATCACTATGTTAACAATATATTGTATTGAGTTTTATAGAAAAATAACACTGCTTTGCCCTGTATTTCAGAAAATACCAGAAGAGTTCAATGTATTTAATTTAATACAAGATATGAGGACACAAAGGCATTCTGCAGTGCAGACCAAGGTATATTCTTCTGTAGTGTAGACTTGGACTTTATGTTATGTCCTTTTTTAAAAGGATCTTGTACATTAATCGTAATCTCTAACATGCATACAACAGGAGCAGTATGAACTTGTCCATCGAGCCATAGCACAACTGTTTGAAAAGCAACTAAAGAAATATGAAAGTTGCACAGACTGGAAGATTGCTGATGGAGTGGTATGTTTTTCTTTGACATGGGTTTTCAATTAAAATTATAGCTTTTACCAGCAGTTTTAAGTTTTACTGTGCATTCAGTCATTGATCTTGTTTGTCTTAAATATTTTTGTGGTGACTGTGGACAGTTGGGCTGTGTATATGTCTCTCAGCAGTTAACTTGTGCTCTGCCTGCTCTGGCAAATTGATTTTGGAAGCAAAAAAGCCACTTATGTATGCTAGACATTTAAAAGGAATTTTTTTACTGCTTACCACCAGTGCGACTCCAGCATTACTAGCAAAGGTAGGAGCTCTAGTGTAGACAGGGGACTTTTGGCATTTTAAACAGCCAGTCTGAGAAACTTGCTCTTAGCATGGTTAGATAAATGGGTAAAACTCCAGTGGCCAGTTTACACTAATTATTTCTTTGGCTGCTACTGGTGGTAACATCAGTAGGAAACAAGGCATGGCCTACTAGGAATGAACAGTAAAATGATGTGGTGAATAAAACAGTTAAGGAGCAGGTTAAATTTAAATCAAAGCTTTGTCCAAGAAACTTTAAAGTGCAATAATTTATTCTCTGACTAGTTTAATAATTACAAATAAAGGTGGGAATGGAGTAACGCTTCAGTAATTTTCAAAACTCTTGAATGGACAAACCAACTTTCCATTTCCCCCAAGCCCCTGTATCTATTTATCTATCTTAAAATATGGCAATGTTAAGGGTTTATCATTTAAACCAATTAAATGTGGATATCAGAATGCTGAGTTAGATTATAGCATTTTCTGCGTATCTTAGCAGTTATCACCAGTGTCAAACATTTTTTGCTTGGATATGCTTGTATCATCCAGATGTGGGCCTGGAGAACAAACAAGCCCTGGCCCAGTGAGGAGGGGAAGTCAGGATGGGCAGGACTGGAGAGTGAGCTCACCTCAGGCAGCAGCAGCTCCTGTATCCCACAGGGCTGGGCCGTGATGACAGAGGGGCAAATGGGCCAAACGGGAATGGTGCTGCGACCAATCACACCAGATTTGTTTGTTGGTTTGTTTGTTTAACACCAGTTTCTTCCTAGTACCATTCAGGTCCTCACACCTCCCTGATAACCTCTTAGCCACATTTTGAAAACCTCTTCCCTGATGGAAATATGCCCAAAAATATTTGGCTAATGTGGAGTTCTTAGTTCCCTGATTCCCATCTCAGAAAATTGCCAACTTGGGGACTGACATAGACACTTGAAATGGCAGAGACTCCCCATCTCAGGAAAGGATTCAGAAACTGGAAACATTTGCTCTCTTCCTGAGTTGGTGAGTCTTCCCTAGCTGGCTGTTTATGTCATTTCTGAGCATACCAATGTTATGCCAAGACCTGCTAGTGTGGGTGCAGTTTTCGTTCCTGAAACTTAAAGTAGCAACTCTCAGTTCATACTGTCAACAAGGGAGGACTTGGAAAAGTCCCTTGAGCCACTTATCAGTCAAATCCTCCTCTGGTGAATGAACAGGAACACCACACTCAGAATTTATACACTCACCCTATAAATACATAGCCTTGTAAGCTGGGGAGCTCACACTTTCAGGAGATTGGTCCAGCACAGCTGGCCAGCCAGAAAGAGGATTGCACAACAGTATTTTGGAGTTCAGGCAGTCTTCCTGGTCTTACTTAGCTTGCTGCATGTGTACTTTCACAAATAATCATAAGGTCAGGTAAAACAACTCTAGACAGAGCACCAGAGGGTCATCAGTTTAAGCCTTGTTGAGGGGAGCGCATCAAATCCTGTACATGTTCTGAGCTGGGTTAGCATACAGACGAATTGAGAAGAACTAAAATCCTTACTGGAGAGTGGACTGCTGCACAGTGATGGGGTACACATCAGATACCAGACCTTAGATGGAAAACTGAGGCTTATGTGTTCCCATCTCTTCAATACATTCCCAATGAATAGAAGATGTAGAGAGCAAAGGTTGTATTTGATCCTTATTACTCCAGAGGACTTGGTTCTCAGGTGTCAACATTAAATTATCTTGGAGTTTGGACCTGTTGCATGACAACATCCCAGCCATGTTCAGTCTTAAGGATCTGGCTTTTTAAGGTTGGGCCTTCTTGAAAGTCTCCCCAACATTCTTCCTTCCTGGAAAAAGGACTTGTTGTTCTGTTAACTTACTATTTATATACATATACTTGTATATTATAAAATTTAGTAGCACCTACTTATCAGAGAGTGTGTGTGTTTGTTAGGTGCTGTGCAAATTAATCAGAAGTTATGGTTTCTGACCTTAGAACTTAGTCTAATTGGATAAGATTCAATAAAGTGTTCATAATAAATAGGATGGAATAGCAAGGGATGAGGATAATAGTTCTGAATCACATAAAGTTGTTAATCATGAAAAAAGCAAAGTATATCTCTGCTGTCCCATCTGTCTAGGTCAGTGTTTTCTTGCTGGTGCAGAACCAAACAGGTCTCAAAGCATACTGCAGTTTGAGTTTCTTCAGGAGGGTTTTGAGAAGGTTCTGATAATTTAATGCCCTTTGGGTTCAGGCATTTGTTCTTAGTGTGCTCAACGAGTAGCCAGTATGGGCTCAGCCTCTGCCAATAAGTTTCTTTAAGGCAGTCTTCTGCCTCATCCAGTTAAATCAACAGTCTCTCCCTGTAGCCTGTACCTAGTCTATAACCCTCTGACTCCCTTGAGTCACTAAAATTCATTCTTCTTTACATGTTGTTTTTTGAAGTTTCTTTTCCCATGACCGTTAGGGAGTCAGATTAGAACTGCTTTTCATTTTCCACAAGGATATAGTAATTGTCTTGGTTTTCTCCCAAAGTTGGTCACTTTTTTTTACCTTAACCAGAAGCTCTCCCTCCGTAACCCCTGTCCTAACATGGGGCAGATTGAGATCCTGCAGTATTCCCTAGGGAAGTGGTTTCCAAACTGGGATTTGTGAAATGTTACAGGAGGTTCTCGGGATGGGGGGGGGGAGAGGAGAAATTCCCTAATGGTGGACAGAGCTGTCCCTAGGAACCCCAAGCAGCACAGGACCAGCCACCCAGAGCCCCTGAGCTTCCAAGAATAAGCAGATCAAAGCAAGCATATCTATCATACTGAGGAGACTTAAACTTCAGGACTCCTTATAAGAAGTGAAAAAGGAGGTGGATATTTTCTGCTGTTTTTTAAATTAAATTGGCAGCTAGTATTTGTTTTTAAAATTATTATAAAAAATTTAAGCTTTATTGTAACATGCATTGTTTGCCTGGACTGCTCAAGACCTGAATGCTTGTGTAGTAGGAACAATTTGAGTTGGCTTCTTAAATACCTTCATGCTGTTTCACATCTGATACTCCTTGATGAAGCATAGGAGCCTTGTCTTGTAACAGGCTTATTCAAAGTGATACAAGCTATGAAAGTGAGATCTTGGAAGAGTGTTGCCGTTTTCATAATGTAATAAAAATACTGTAATGATAAAAATTAATAATAGTGTATAATAAGCATGTCATAAAAATAAATTTTATATTTCCAAGATGAATGCTTTTATAATTTATACTTGGGTAAAGGAGAAAATCCCTGGAACTACTAATTCTTAGGATAGTGTTCGTGAGACTTGACATTTTAGTGAAAGGGGTTCACAGGTTGTTAAAGTTTGGGAACCACTGATGTAGGGTGACCAGATGTCCCATTTCTAAAGGGACAGTCCTGTATTTTAGCCCTCCTACAGGTGTCTTGACTTTTTCTTTAAAATGAGCAAATTGTCCTGTATTTCCTGTCTCCCCCGCACCAGTACTGGTGGGTCCTGCTGCTGGCTGGATCCCTGCTTGCTTGCCACCCACCCACCAGCAGTGAGTGGGGGGGCATACAGGGGCTGATGATGGGGGAAGGTGCACAAGGCTGGTGGTGGGGCAAAGATACAATGTGCGGGGCTGGCTGCTCCCTCTGCTGCTGCATCAGTGCAGCCCCCGCTGCATGCCGGTTCTTGGCCAGCAGGGCCTCATCCCATTTCCAGCTGGCACTGGCTGCACGTTGTGGTGGCTGGTGAGTGCGGGCAGGCAATAGGCAGCAGCCTGTTAGGTGTTACCTCTGCTGCCCACCCATCGGTCCTTTACATGCTCCCTCTGTCACTGTCCTCTCTCTGCTTTGCCCCTTTGCCCACCTGGCCCCAGTGCTCCTCTGTACCTCCCCCAGCCTTCCGGTGGGGTGCATTCCACTCCCAGTGCTATGGGGAGAACCAGCCCCTGGTCAGAGTGCTCAGCTCACCAACAGCCTGGCTGGCAGGCTTCTTCCTTCCTCACTGTCTCTGGCTGGGCTGGTTCCCTGGGAAAGCCCAAGACCCTCCAGGCTGGGCGCTAGCCAGGAAGAGCCAAGCCCTGCATGTGCCAAAGCCCCACACAGTGCTAGCATGGGGAAGCCTCTGCACCCCTCGGTTAAGCTCTGGAGGCAGGGGGAGGGAAGGAATTCCAGCCAGTTCTGCCCCAAACCTGTAGGCTCCACAGCAGCCCTGGGGCAGGGGCTTAGCACCCTCTTCACCTGTGCCCCACCTACCTCAACCTGGATCCTGCCCCCAGGGCGTGTGGGGCTGCTCTATCTCCTAGGCACCTTCTCTGCTGAGCCACTACTCTGGTCAGGTTTGCAAAAGCTCCTGCAGTCAGGTTCCCTGGGCTTTGATGCACAATGCAGTCTTAGGGTTTAACCCTTCCCAAGGCTGATGGAGTGAGGGGGAAGCCGGTACAAATTACCAGGGCCTGGTGGTCCAGAAAGGGGCCCAGCTTTGTCAGCCCTGTTTAGTTGGTCCGCCCTTACTGGGGGGCCTGAAAAAAAAATTTTTCACTGGGGCCCGAACACGCTCTCAGTGGCCCTGCCCATTCCTGCCCACACTGGAGCTGGAGGTGGCTAGGTTATGTAGTTGGCTAGCAGCGGCCAGGAAGGAGCAAGCTGTTTCCAGCCACACGGCTTGGGGTGTGGAGTGGGGAAGAGATGAGCTCTGCAAAGACGGGGGACCAGATCATCCCTTCCCCTGCCCTGCTCCCCTGCAGCCGGAAGCAGCTCCCGTTCCTTTCCTCCCACACAGTGCCAAAAGGCTGCTGCTGGCCATATTCTGATGTGAATCCTGGCAGAAATCTGGGGAGGGGAGGAAAGTGACCCTGCGTGCCCTCCACGTGTTGCCTCAGCAAGAGATGGTGCCAGGTACCAGGAGAGACAGGTCAGTCCTGGGTGCCCAGCCAGGCATGAAGGGCAGGGAGGGTCAGGTAGATTGGTCACCCCCTGCCGAATGTGAGTGTGTGAAGGGGGTAAGGGGGTGTGTCTCACCCCTCCCCATGTGAACCCTAAAGCCTTAAAGATAAGAAGGTAAATAAGAAATATTATGTAGTTGGATTCTCTTTTTTAAACAGGGAACTCAGTCAACTTGATGTTAATTTGAATGTTTGTACTGCATAGTTCTGTAAATATTCCCCACCTTCTTTCCCAGTCTACTTTTTGTCATATCTGCCTGATCATAGCTGGCCCTTCTTGGGACGATCTTGGATCTGCACTATTTGTGGAAACAATCTTGAAAAATAAATTTCATATCTTACACTTATTTTCCAGCACAGTACATCCATTCAATCATGTACCACCTGTTATAGTGTAGGAAAAAGGGTAGGATAAGATGACCATTTTTAGAATACATTACTTGGGGATCCAGTACCCTAGCAAGGATGGGTTTGGGGTGTTATGAGTGTCTACTGCTGGAGTGACATCTTAAGGAGAAACAACCCAGTCTGCTCTAGCTATGTCTAAGGAAAACTGGCAGGTAATAGAAGTTTGTTCCTTTTTTAAAAATGTTTTTACTAGGTTATTGTCTTGCAATATGGGCTTTGAGCTGTTTTGGTTTGGGATCATTGTTCTTAACTGTACCTAAATTGTCTCTTAATATAAAAGTACCTGCAGTCAAGGATAGGTACTTCTGGTGTGTCAGTATATTCCTGGGCAGATTTGAGATGCGTCAGATGAAACTGGGAGGATACTGAGCAGTGTCGTGGAAACAATGTTCTCAGCATCTAATGGAAATTCTCCTTTTACCTCTTGTAGTCCTAGCAGCTGGAATATAGAAATGCAAGGCAGCCGTAGAGGTTTCTTGCCTTCTCATACACAGGGGTCACTGTAATATTTGTATGTTGTGTGAATGTGCATAGAAGCAGGAGACATGTAAGCAAAAGAGTGAGTGAATGTTCTGATGTTTAGTCAATTGGGCTAAATTCCTTGATTCATTACATTCGGATTGTGAGATGAGTTACTGTCTGAGAATCATGCTGACATAGCAATAAGAAATTTGTGTCTGTGGATAATTCTGAATCTACCAGTTCAGCCAGGGAAATGAATAGTCATCTTAGAATATTTAAATGAGATTTTAGGGAAGACAGCCTGATAAACATACAGTATAGAAGAAAAGCTCTAATTGTATTACAAAAACTTTTGTGCCAGCCAAGTGTCACTCTTTCACCTGCTAAGGATATGGCATTCCATTCATTTTGAATGCCAGTACTTAAAGGATCTGATTAAACTGAAGACTCCTAGATTTATTTATATTACAGTTGCATCTGTAACACATTCGGGGTACTGCACACATAGATAGGGTCTAAGTCTTCCTAATTAAGAGCTGTTGAATAGAAATTACATTTATCTGAATAAAATTGTGCCTACTTTTAACATCTAAGATTACTATTACTAAGAGGACATTTTTTCCCCCCATAGTTCACTTTTTCACTAGACAAGACTGTTTTATTGGACAGTTGCACTTTCTGTCACATGCACTGCTCGACAGTAGCATATGTGCATGCCCTTCCTAGGCTATGGAAAAATGTTAACCAGAAACATGAGCAGTAAAATTAAACTGGAAATGGCAGCAGGGAGGTGTGAAGTGTGCTGGTATTTTTTTTTTATATTAAAATACTCTCTGGGAGTCTTTTTCATAAGCCCCTATCAGAATTAATATATTTTCAAAAATGAAAACATTGTTTTTTGAGTTGAAATCCTGTTGCAGCCGTTGGTTCAGTGTTTTCTTTTCTTTGGGATCTTAAATATCACGTCAATATAGTGTCATCGATCTGTTCAACAGAATCAGCCGGGCTGGCCAGCTTCTTCAGAGAGCTCCTGCAGCTCTCATGCAGCAGCTCCCTGCAGCAGGGTGGTGAGAAAAAAGGGGTGGGGGGCAGACCTATATATGTTCGATGTTACTTGGGAGCTACCAGCACCACTCTGCTGGAAAGACTCTTCATAAATCCTTCATTAGTCCTGCTATGAGTGCAAGGGACTGGACTAGATCAGTGGTTTTCAAACTGCAGGTCGTGACCTAGTACTGGATTGTGGAATGTAAGGCACTGGGTTGTGGCGGTGGTGCTGCCCAGCTAAAGAGGCTAGTCCCTACCTATTCTGACACCGCGCTGTGCACCTGCCAGCAGATGGGAGAGCTGTGGGGCTCTGCACACTGCCCTCACCCTGAGTACTGGCTTCACACTCCCATTGGCTGGTTCCTGGCCAATGGAAGCCAAGCGGGACGGTGCCTGGGGGCAAGAGCCATGCGGAGCCACTGGCATGCCTCCACCTAGAAGCCGGACCTGCTGCTGGCCACTTCCAGGGTACAGCGTGGTCCACGGTGCCGGGACAGGCAGGAAGCCTACCTTAACACCCTTGCTGCACTGCTCACCGGGAGCCGCCCGAGGTAAGCCTGTGCCCCAATCCCCTGCCCCAGCTTTTAGCCCCCAGAAACCCTTCCTGCACCCCGAACTCCTCATCCCTGGCCCCAGCCCAGAGCCTGCACCCCTAACCCAGAGCCCTGACCCCCTCCTGCACCCCAGCCCAGAGCCCCCTCCCACACTCTGAGCCCCTCATTCCCGACCTCCACCCTGCAGCCCTCACCCCCACACCCCAGCCCTGAGCCCCTCCCACACCCCAAACCTCTCATCCCCAGCTCCGTTGGGTCACGGGCATCAACAATTTTCTTCAACTGGGTCGCCAGAAAAAAAGTTTGAAAACCACTGGACTAGATGAACTCTCAAGGTCCCTTCCAGTCCTATGATTTTATGATAAACAGAAGGTGAATACATTTTTTAATATATATGCATGTACTTTTGAATGTTCAATTAGAAACTTGATTTATTTTAAATTCAGTCAATTTTTGAAAATCCATTTCACAGTGTCCTTTTTACTTTTTTCTTTTTTTTTTCTTTTTAAGAGTAATGTGCATTAAAAATGTTTAAAGGTATAACTCAATGAGACCCAGTGTCCGTAGGGCAGCCCTCACTGGAAATGCAAAGGTCAGGGCAGGATGTGAAAGGGAGAGCAGATACTTCCAAAACTGGGTGGTTAACACTGAAGTTAAACTCTTCAGCCAGTCACAAACTGTGCTCCTGATCCCCCACGCTGGTTATCAAGAAGCTAAAAAGGAAACCACACAGCCCCCTTTATGTATTCCCATTCTCTGGCTCCCAATCAGCATATAGGTCCAGTGCAGTGAGAAGTTATTTAAAAAGCTCTGCTCACATATACAAAATGTTCTTCTGCACCCCAAAGGTCCAGCCATGTTGCCAGGTGGGTGTTAGGTTGGATATTACCCAAAATATCATGCTGCCAGCCAATCCTTTAGTGTCTAGAACTAAAGGTTTATGTTAAAATAAAAATAAGAGGTTTGTTAAATGGTAAAGCAATCAAATACATACAGACTTCAAAGTCCATATTTCAGGTACTTAGCAGTATTGGTGAGTTTGTTGTCTTGGCTTGAAAGTCCTTCTGAAACACATCCATAGCTTCGATGGGTCATTCATTCAGTCCTTTTGTTCAGAGCCTCAGTTTGTAGAAAACTGAGGTAAGAAGCAGGATTGAAGACAAAATGTTCCTTTTGCCATGTGGCTTGTACTTCCTGTGTCCCAAACACAAGCTTCACAGTACCTGGGCATGGAAAAGCCTTAAAGTTCTGCCCACAGGCATGCCCCTGCAAATCCTGTTGAGTCATAAGGTATGTCCCCTGACTCCTTTCAATGGTGACCTTGATGGGCCATCAAACAGGCTAGGCGGTGGTGATGCCAGTCTGCATGGGAGTGTCACCCAGAAACATAGCAGAAGTTTTAAAATACAGATATACCATACATATCAGTAACTCATAACACAAAGGTGTGATTCAAACACATAAACAAGATTATCATACTTGGCAATTTATAACATTTTCACATGGCATATCTGGTCAGATTTCTTGCAATTTTAGAGTATTGGTATCAGCAATATTATAAAGTGTCCCATATTTCATGGGACTTAATCCTTTGTCATGTTTTATCAACATTAGCCACTAGTGCAAGGTCTGTTCTACTAAGTAGATTGGTTCCTGTGTCATAACATGATCCTACCATTTCCTCTTTGGGTTTCTCTTGCATGTCTTCCTGTGAAAATTATATAATACAATTATGTAATAACTTACATGTTCAAAGTGCTATAGAATCTTAAACTATGTGTTGTTGAGTCCTCAGTACCTGATACTGCACTTCTTTAATGTTTGGCAAGTCTCAGTAAGAGGCCTCACCTCTGGAATTTTCTTCTTCTCTTTGGACAGATATAATTTTTTGACACGTGGGGTACTGTGTACAGTTTATTGCTCTTCAGAGGCTTTACCTTAGTGGTTATATTGGTATCTTTTTGTTTCTTTTTTAACCTTTTGGTTTAAAAGATAAATTGCTACTTAAGGGAAGCATGTCAAACTTGTAAGATGTTCTGTGGCTCCTGTTGTGCTTTATGAGTATAAAAGGAATGTCTGTTACTTACAACAGGGTCCATGAAAGAGTGACTACTGGGAAAGACTGAATAAACTCAGTAATCCTTAACAAACACCTGCAGCTTCTGACTCAAACTATATATTTGAACTGTTGGGTTCAAAAGAAACTTGTGTTTTGTATTCATGGTCAGGAAGCTTTAAATTGTTTACTTGTAATGCAGTGCTCCTGGGAATTCTTGCTGTAAAATCGTGAAACTCTGCTGCTTGAGCTAAAAGACACAAGTTTGCTAGCTTAAAGCCAGGAGCACATTCATAGACTTCTGTGGTACAGACACTGAGGAGGAGCAGAGAACCACACTGTAAGTGTGGGTTACAGCTGAATTACGAAGAGGACTTACAAAATAAGGTAGAGGTTCTGTGGAAATAGTATGTCATCATGTATAAACATATCCTGCATCTGTAAAAGGGATCTGAATTAAGTTTGCACAGGCAATCTTAGTTCTTGCATTTCCTAACCTTTTTGTGTGCTTGAGTTTGCAGACTTAACATTTTTTAACATAGCTTTTTGTATGTAGTTAAAATATAGCAACAAATACATTGCTACAGTCTACTTAGACTAGAGCAAAGATCACATAACATGTCTTCACTGTAAGTCTTCATCCTAGCTGACTTCTGTTGGATGTTTAGCTAAATGAGGTACCCATTAAATAATGGTTTGTTTACATTTAGTGCTCAGTTTCTCTAGATAAAACACTGGTGTTGGGATACATTTCCCAAAGGAAATTTATACGGTGTGTGTTTTGACTACAGTTCCTAGGCTGAGATCTGAAAAGATCGGTTCCCTGAACTTCAGTATGAAAATACTTTAACAAAGCATCCAGTAATTCTGAATTATCACCATTTAGATTTAATCTGAATACTTGTTGCTGTAGCAAATCTTTGATCAGGAAGGTAGACTCTGCATTTCCTTCAGAATTCTGATTTAGGCTGTTCCTGAGATCCAGAATGGGGCACACATCTCATGTGAAAACCACCTGGTGTTTTACTACTGCAGTGCTGATAACTATCTTCCGGTAGGCAGGAGCCCTACCACAATAGGAGAGAGTGAGGATTATCTTCAAAATAGCAGTGGGTTGCCACTGGGCCAGATTCATAGACTCTAGGACTGGAAGGGACCTCGAGAGGTCATTGAGTCCAGTCCCCTGCCCTCATGGCAGGACCAAATACTGTCTAGACCATCCCTGATAGACATTTATCTAACCTACTCTTAAATATCTCCAGAGATGGAGATTCCACAACCTCTCTAGGCAGTTTATTCCAATGTTTAACCACCCTGACAGGAACTTTTTCCTAATGTCCAACTAAACCTCCCTTGCTGCAGTTTAAGTACTTTGCTTCTTGTTCTATCCTTAGAGGCTACGGTGAACAAGTTTTCTCCCACCTCCTTATGACACCCTTTTAGATACCTGAAAACTGCTATCATGTACCCTCTCAGTCTTCTCTTTTCCAAACTAAACACACCCAATTCTTTCAGCCTTCCTTCATAGATTATGTTCTCTAGACCGTTAATCATTCTTGTTGCTCTTCTCTGGACCCTCTCCAATTTCTCCACATCTTTCTTGAAATGCAGTGCCCAGAACTGGACACAATACTTCAGCTGAGGTCTGACCAGCGCAGAGTAGAGCGGAAGAATGATTTCCCGTGTCTTGCTCACAACACACCTGTTAATCTATGAGATCTTTGTCTCATTCAGTAACCAGCATATTGATTCATAAATATATTATTGGTTTTTAAATCAATTGCTAGACTAGAGGCTGGTGAGCTAATATTCTTTGTCCTTCTTGTTTTGAGGCAGATTCTCTTCTTTAAACTTGTCTACTGCTGGACAGTGAAATAACATTTGTCTAGGGAAGCAGGCAAGTGGTTGGTTGAGGCCAATCATCTGTGATTAGGAAGGCTAGGATTTTCTCTTAAAACCTTCATCTGTACTGCTTTTTGGAGGATGAAGCTAATGGAACTAGGTTTATTTAGATTTAGCTTTAATTTGGAAATGCAAGCTTCCCAACATTCTCACCAGTAGGGCTGTCTCTTGCCGGGGGTGGAAGTAGGGGCTCAGTCGGGTGTCGGTCCTTGTGCTCTCTTCTGGAGTTGATACCAGAGGTACTGCTTAGAAGTCAGATATTCTAGTTGACAGGCAACCACATTATAAAAGACTGTCAACTACTTAGGGTATGGCTACACTTGATATTTCAAAGCGCTACCGCGGCAGCGCTTTGAAGTGTGTGTGTGGTTGGAGCACTAGCGCTGGGAGAGAGCTCTCTCCCAGTGCTGCATGTAAACCACATCCCTTATGGGTGTAGCTTGCAGCGCTGGGAGCCGTGCTCCCAGCGCTGCGGCACTGATTACACTGAGGCTTTACAGCGCTGTATCTTGCAGCGCTCAGGGGGGTGTTTTTTCACACCCTTGAGCGCAAAAGTTGCAGCACTGTAAAGTGCCAGTGTAGCCAAGCTCTTAGTGTAAATAGGCCAAACACTATCAGAAGGCAACAGTAGGTCACATGTGCCCTGGATCACATCTGACTGAACTAGGAGTGATAGGCATATCAGTTGAAATTAATGCCATGTTTCTGGGAATAAATTACTTGTTTCTGAGATGCTGGCGATGCCTGTTTCGCAAATTTTTCTTCTTAAAGATATTTCAAAGTTAGCTCCAAGAAGAGATCTTTTTCAAAAATATTGTGTATTCCATTTTTAATAATACTAACTTCTGAACTTACCTTCCGAATTGTTATACACATGTTTAAGGTAACTCTGTGCATGAAAACTAATATTGGCTTTGTCCACCCGGTGCAGTTCTAGTTAGTTGACATGAATATGAAATTTCTTTAAAAAAAAAAAAAAAAGTGTCTGGTTTGGGGGCAGACATGGACGGACGTTTTCCTTCTGCAATGGCTTGCTGTGTAAGGCAGGAGAGTATCTCTTCAACTTTATTTTTAAATGCAAAGGA
This sequence comes from Gopherus evgoodei, assembly GCF_007399415.2. Taxonomy (NCBI): domain Eukaryota; kingdom Metazoa; phylum Chordata; order Testudines; family Testudinidae; genus Gopherus; species Gopherus evgoodei. The sequence continues at coordinate 343,472,584 of NC_044322.1, forward strand.
ATACTGTCAACTTGAAAACTAGTCATTTTAGGGAAAATGCATTATCTTGTATACTAGTCCCTCCTGTTGAATCCCTTCTCCAATTTGTGTTTTCCTTTTGTGGTTTGAAAGATTCATTTCCCGCAAGATGGGAAACTGATTGTACAAAGGAAACAGTGAGACTATTGTACACTCAGTGCTGTCAAATACTTAAAGTAAACAATATGAAAAATACTTTTACTAAAGTGACAGATGAATCTGAGATTTGTTATACACAAATAACGGTAAGTAAAACAAATTGTTCAGAAGTGGGTTCTAAAGTTAGTGTCCTTTTAAGATCCTCATCTCAATTCCCTCAGTGCTTTTTTTGGGAGAGGTGCTTTATAAATATATGTACAGAATGTAATCTATGCTTAAATTGGAAGCTGAAGCAAGTGTATGGTGGCTTAGTGACTTGCTGTTGTCACCCCATGCTTTTTTCAAGTTTGGTTTGGGTCCTCATTCTGTTTCAGGGACATGTAGAAACGTATTAAATTCTAGTGATCATGATTCTTTCAACTCTGAATAAAATATAGTTGGATTTATTTATTTTTTTTGGCAGAATGAAACTAGTACAGAGAAAACTGTCAATTCTATAGATCTTGAGAAACAGGACTCTCCTCCACCAAAGCCTCCACGGACCCGCAGGTACTGTTCATCTTCTCAGTTTTGAGCTTAAAGAGAGTTACAAAGTTTATACTTAAATGAACAATCCTGTCTCATTTGATATTGCTAATAGTGCATATTTGTATGAACAAATGGATTTTTTGAAAGTGTAACAAGTATTAATTGACGTAATTCCAAAGGCAAGTTAAAATGTAATTTATGCAGCAATTGTTCCGTCTCATTCTATCTGCTTGTCTTAGGACACTGAATAAAAGTCTTGCATCACAGGAACACCACATGTGGTATTTAATAGAAATCCTAACCTAGTCAACTGTTGCATGATCTCAAGATAATACACTTTGGAGAGTCACAGACACACACAATTAACTTAATGTTGAAAGTATGAAAGTATGTTTTTATGTGGTCTGTTTTGACCTTTGAATGTATTTTTGCAAACTTTAGGGGGTGAATTTGTGGTTTGAGTGTTGTAAATGAAGTGCTGCTTCTTTCCTATTTGGGCTGTGAAGAGTATGCCACCTTTTCGTAGTGTTTTTATAGTGATCATATAGTTAACTTCTTCCATGCTTCCTTTAGTAGGGCGTATCAGAAGCTCTTCAGATTATATATTTGTTTTTCCACCCCCTCAAAACATAACCAAAATAAACTTCTCAGCAAAGCCTTGTTGGCAAAACAAAAGAACTTTGGAATATGGAAGCCAAACCTTTTAAAGATGTCCCAGAAAAAGTAAGGAAAACCTTCAAAAAGCTAATAGTAAACTGTTTTTAAATCACCATGGCTCAGATTTTTAAAGCTATTTAAGTGTTGCTGCACTCAGTGTCACAACACTTAATTGACTTAGGAGCCTATGCATCATGTGGGATTTAGGCACTTCAGAGTCTACACTGGGGGTGGATAGGGGGGGAAATCGATCTAAGTTACGCAACTTCAGCTACGTGAATAATATAGCTGAAGTCAACAAACGTAGATCTACTTATCGCGGTGTCTTCACTGCAGTAAATCAATGGCTGATGCTCTCCTGTCAGCTCCACCTGCGCCTCTCGCTTCGGTGGAGTACCGGAGTCAACAGGAGAGCACTCGCGGTAGACAGGATAAATCGACTCCTGCTGGATCAATCACTGCCTGTTGATCCAGAGGGTAACGTAGACAAGCCCTAAATTTTCAATATTATGAAGACTTTCAGGCTGTAGCTAATGTTATGACTGCATAGTCATAGCAATAGAAGCATGTTGAAGGGAGGATGTTTAAGAGCTTCCCCTACGTTTTCTATTTACAAAACTAACACAGACATTTACTTTGTCATATTTCCCCCAATCCTGTAATATCTAATGCGCACAAAAGTTATTATAATGCTATTTTTGGTTGTGTGTACAGTATATGCACAAACTTACATATAATGTTATCTGTTATACAAACATACATTGATATTTAAAGCTTATATTTTTAAAGGTAAAAAGGAAGAATGCTTTAATAATTAAGAGCAATGGTTTTACCAACTGACCTTTTATTTATTCAAAGAGAAAAAAATTAAAACTGAGAAGGTGGGAGACTGGATGTACAGATGTAAAATAGCTTGCAGAGACAGGCACACAAGGGTCTAGAGATACCTCCAGAAAAAAGAGAGTGAAAGGAAAATATGAGACATGGAGTGACTCTAAATGGTTAGTTTTGCTCTCTTTCTAGAAAGATAAACACAAGCAATTGGAACTTTAAAGCAGACAATAGTTAGGAGACAGCATGAAGAAAAGATGAAGGAATACCTTATTTTTTGTGGGGGGGAAGGGGAGAATCAGATCTGCCTGAGAGGTACCACTTCCCCACCCCCTCTCTTTTTTGGTGAGGTGGGGAGTGTGGGAGCAGCTAAGACTTCTGAATAGACAAATTTTTGGTGCACATGTTAGATACGTCCTTTGTTACATTATATATAAGATACCAGGTAACTTTATCTAGCGCTTTCTTTAACTGTTTCCTTATTTTCAACAATATATAAACAATATAATCAATCTCCATCTCAGAATTATCCTCATGTTGAATTGCTTTTTATTTATCTCATACTTGTTTCTTTTAAACTAGTTTAAATTGAAAGGTTCTGAGATTTTTTTTTATCTTAAGATCATAAACATTTTTGTGACATAATATGCGGTTTCTTGTTTGTTTGTTTTTGTGAAAAAAGTGAAAAAACTGAGGTACCTGATGATGGACCAGCAAATTTAGTACCTTTATTTTTAAGGGCATAAAGAAAGATTCAGGAAATAGCCAGTCAATGAATATTTTCTTTGCAAAATATTTAGACATATAATGGAATTAGGGATTGCACTTGTGAGGAAATGAAGCTTTTCAATCAACCAACTCATTTATAAAGTTATATTGATAGAATTTTTTGAAACATTTGCTGTTTTGGTAGATGCAGCATAATTTGGCCTTTATAAAATATTTTATATAGTACAGTACAAAAATGTTTTCAGTTGGTTAAATACCACAGCACAGATTAAAAGTTGTATGACAGATGTTACAGTTTTTACCATTAAAAATTAATCTCTTCCAAATGGAGTACCACAGGGTCAAGTTAGTATTGGGGGCATATACTTTTAATGATCTAGAAGCAGGCCGAAGATCAGCATTAATCATACTTGCCAGCCTCTGAATTGGAGGAACAGTAAATATACAAGAAACTGCATATTATGTCACAAAAATGTTTATGATCTTAAGATGATAAAAAAAAATCTCAGAACCTTTCAATTTAAACTGGTTTAAAAGAAACAAGTATGAGATAAATAAAAAGCAATTCAACATGAGGATAATTCTGAGATGGAGATTGTATATTTACTAAGTGTCTTGGAGTGATTAGAACTGTGAGTTGTATACAGTAAAATGAGATTTAAGTCATTTTGGTTGGAGAGAAAAATAGCATGTGTACGAACTGGAGATAAAAGCTGTCTAGAAACTAGTGAGTCATAATGAGTGGAGAGAACATGTAAAATGCATTTGAGATCACATTGTAGTACTGTTAGAGTAGTTAATTCCGTTCTCAGAAATAGTGATTTAATTTAAAACTAGAGATATGGTGGTCCACTTTGATTCTACATTTATAAATGATCGTTCCAGAACTAGAATATTTCGTGCAGTTTTGGGTCTACTTGAGGGTACCAAAAAAAAGCAGAGGAAATCACGAGTGGCAAGGAAATCTCATCAGGATTAGGGAGTAAAATGAGATCCTGAGTAGGCTAAATTTAGAGTCTGGAAAGGATGTCTTACAGGAATGTGATCAGTCTAAACAAATACCTTCAAGAAAATAGAAGTGGGAAAAAATGTTCACATTATTGCAAGATGACATGGAAAGGGGCAATAATTTTAAGGCCCTTTTCCCTAAAACTTTTCTCCTGTTCCCCTTCTCTTTCCTCCCCTTCTCCTGTCAGTATTTTGGACATTGGAACTGTTCTCAGAAGTGGTGGTTATGTTTGGGAGAATATTATGCAAGATATTTAGTGGGTAAAATAGTCCTGAAAAAGGTGTGGCATTCAGCTAATTATCTGTGTGGTCTTTTCTGACCACAACTACTGTACCATCACTTTTGGAGGTGGGACTAACTTCTGCCACTTCGTAGTTTCTTATGGTGGAGACAGTTTATTGTAATAATGCTCATGGTGTGCAAGATACATCCCAAACACAGATGAAGATATAGTCCCTGCCCTGGATAACCTAGAATTTAAAAACACAAATTAGTAAACTTTACTTGTAACAGTCCTATCAGGGTGACAGCCTCATGTCTGTCTTGTTAAACACACTGTTCTCAACACTACTATCCTCCCTGTCTTTCTTCCACAACAATTCCAAATTCTAATTCCAGTGCCACTATGCCCCTTCTTTTCAATACTCTATTTCCTTCCTCCATATGGGTGAGTGTAAGCGAGACTCGCCGGGGTTCGACCCTCCTGGATGAGGAGAGGAGCCACACCGGCCTCGACTTGTCCTCTGGAGGTCTCGGTTCTCGGGACTGTCGCCCACCGCGCGGGTAGTCGGTCCCTGTGGATAGGACTGGGCAGTGGCAAAGTCAAAGGGGGCCCAGCCCTTGGTTCGGGCGAGGCACCAAACAGTTCTAATTGCCCCTGCTCCAAAGGGCCAGAGCTAAGTCAAAGGGGCCCAGCCCTTGGTTCGGGCGGGGCATCAACAAACACAGTTATCAGTTAGCTCTGGCCCTTCGGAGCAGGGCAGAGCAGTGGCACTAGGCGGGAAGAGGGGGAGTCTGCCGCCTGGTTACGGGTGGCAGGGGGAACGCAGGCCCACCCACTCCTCTGCGTTCCAGCCCGGGGCCCTAGTAGCGGCTGACGCTGCTAGTGGCAGTCAGTGGGGAGGTCCTGACCGAAACACACTGACATGGGTATCGGGAGGTCTGCAGCCTGACTCGGGTTGGCTGCCCCCGGGCTACTTCCAGTATCCCCCTCCGAGCCTACCTGGTTCGTGGGATCAGCTTCAGGGACGTCCCACCACATCGGCTCCTCACGGCCAGGGCTGGGTGGCAGGTCCGGCAGCTCCTCTGGGAAATCCGGCCAGTCCTGTTCCGGGCGGTCCTCGGGGCCGCAACGGGGGCGGGGCGGCTCCGGCAGCTCCTCGTCGTAGCGAGCGTGGGACAGCTCCAGTAGCTCCTCGTCGTAGCAGGCGCGGGGCAGCTCCGGCAGCTCCTCGTCGTAGCAGGGAGGTTCTGGCCAGTCAGGAGCTCCCGCGGACAGGTCTGCTCCTGACGGTGGCTGGGCTCCAACTGAGGGCTGAGGGCCGGCTTTTATTCTTCCGGGTCGCCGCTTGACCCTCTGGAGGGCGGGACTTCCGCTTTGAGGCCCCACCCCTAGGGATGATTGACGGGGCTCAACCCTCCTGGATGAGGAGGGGAGCCACGCCGCCTCGTTACAGTGAGACTAAATATATTAATAATATAAACAGAATAGCTAAGTGGGTTACAGACATCTTGTTTCTTGGATATCTCCTTGTAGAAATGGTTTTTAGGTGGGATTTAAATAGGGTACAGTGGCTTTACTGACCAGTTCAGGGAGGATGTTCCACATTCCTAGTCTATCTGAATAAATTGCTTGTTAAAGTATTTAACTTCCTCCAGGAATATTGGTGGAAAATATTTAATCTTCTTTAGATTAACGTTTTTAAGACTTCCAGTCAAATGCGTATTTAAGAGAATATATATGTTCAGTTTCTAACGGGGTTAAAAGCAAGCAATCCTTCTTACCCAAGGTAGTAACTTAAAAGGGGAAAAACAATACGACCTTTTATTTTCTTTACATAATGCTGTTTGCTCATTTTCTAAAGTCATCTCAATCAAAAATTGCTCATGTCTTTAACACTAATCTGCAAGCTGTAGGTTTTATAAATTATTTATAGCTTTGCTTTTAAACAAACTGAATGGAAAACTTCACTAATTGTGTGCATGCACCTAAGTACCTGTTGTCTACATGTATGATATGCTCAATTAAGCAACAAAATTTGTTAGAGCATGAATGAATAGGCCATGGAATATATTTCACATGTTATGAAGCACAAAGCTTGAATGATTTCAGAAACCCCAGAAAATTCCTGAATGGTCCATCAGTCCAGGTTCAGGAGAATCTTTTTTATAAATCTGTTTATCTTTTTTAAAAAATCTTATCTTTTTGTGTTAAATACTATGATAAAAAGTAAACTCTGTGCTAGCTTTATTGACGCAAAGAAACAATTGCTCTTCAAAAATCTGGTCCTAAAACTGCCCCCCTCCACTTCAAGAGTAGTGGCATAACCATTTAGCCATTACAATTGAGCAGAGTTTCTCACTATAGAGATGGAGAAAGATAGATGTTAGAGTGGAGTAAGGAACTGGGCCAGCACATCAAATCTCTATCAGTTTTTACTTCTGCTATAGAACTCCTCCTTCGACCACAAATTACCTGGATTTCATGTCCCAAAAATCTGCAGATGCATTTTTTTCAAGAGATTTTCTTACTATGGCATCCCACTCAAATGCTGTTTTCTTGATCTTGGCTCATATTCCCATATGACCCCCAATCATTCCTTTTCTCTGCAGTTCACTCCTCACTTACGTGTGGTCTGTGGTAATACTACTTATCAGTTTCTGATTCTAACCTTTTTCTTTCCATTATTGCAGGAATATCTTTAAACAGTTTTTTATTCTTTAATTCAGTTGGCTTATATATATATATATTTTCTTCTGTTCACTGTATCCAACTGTTCTTGAATTTCCCCTCACATACATAGTTTTTATTGATGTTAACAGTTACAGTAGCTATGGAAAAAGTTTGAATAAAGTTCCTGGATTGGGTCCTTTTTTTCTTAGCTCTTCCTGACTGATAGTTCCTCTGTTGAAGGTGAAGAGGTTTGATCCACTTGGGAGGGATTTGTGAATATGGCTTTTCAGAAGATAAAATAATGTGCCCTCTTCAATTTAACTTTGTATAACTGTTAGCCTGAGTTTTATCTGCAAGCATAAAAGTATAATTGTGCATTACGTATTTTGCCACAGCAACCATTGGTGTATATTGATAAAATTATAATAAACTTTCATGTACATATTAATAGGGGTGAGATGGTGCCAAGAGGATTTTTTTTGTAAAAGAAAACAGGCTTGTACAGGAAATGAAAAGAAAATCCTTCATTGGGTTGAGTGATCTTGGGATATGTCTACACTGTAATATAAGCCTGGGCTCTGACTCAGGCTAAAGCCTTCAGTCTACGTGCAAATCTCTTGAACTTGTGCTCTGATCCAGGGTCCCAGGACCCTGTGAGCATGGAGGGTCTGTCTGAACTCAAGTCAAGAAGGGACCCAGGGTTCAAGCCCTATTGTTTGTACTATAGTGTAGGGGTGTTTTGCAGCACCCCTCCTTTCCTGGACTCTGGTCCTTGGAGTCCACCAGTAATCTCCTACAATGCTATGGGCCAACTTCCTTTGTCCTCTATCTCCCAAGAATCAGCGGTCAACTCCATGGAAATGGAAGAACCCTCCTTGTTCCAGTGCAGCAGCTTTGTGTTTAACCCCTCCATTTTATTCTGATTGCCAAGCTGCAAACACACCCTAGGAAAATCTTCAGTGTTTGCAATGGATACTGACCAGATGTCCCTTTACAAAGTGTGCTGCTTCATGGTCATGTGAGCACAGCCAGATTTTGGCTAATCTCTGGTGCAAGGTCAGAAAAACTGGATTTTAGTAAGAGTACTAGGAGTGACCATGAATACCAACTACTAGGAAAGAAGATGGTGGCACTGGAAACTTATCAGACCAGCGATCAGTGCAGAAAACAGATTAAGCAACTCAAGAGTACCAGAAAACCAGGGACCACAAACGCATCTCTGGCTGCACACCAACATCATGCCCATTTTATGATGAGTCTGACTGGAGGCTGGTGACTGCACTTGAGCCATCAACTGTGTACGATGACCTGGTAAGCTGGGATGGCATCCAGCTGGTCCCAGAAGCCAGCAACGAAATAAATAGGCGCCAGTAGCAGGTGCCGAATGAGGCAAATGAAGTAACTCTGTTGGTGAAACTCATCCTAGGAGGAGGCTTTGCTGCAGGAGCAGCTGCAGCGCATCTTGAGGATGTACTCAAAAGAGCATTTTTTATGTCCCTTGGAGGAACGCCCCACTGCAAAACTGGCTGCTGAAACAGAAGAGGGAGAAGCTGCCCGAGAGCCAAGTAAGTTTCTGGGTCTGTTTTCATGTTTGTTAATATAAGAATGGGAGCAATTTCTACTGTAAGAACCAATATAAAAGAGAGAAGCCCTAGATAGAAGCGTGTATCCATTAATGGCGGATTGTATGCCAGTTCCATGGCATCACGATGCCACCCTCCCCACCACAGGGAATTCAAAGTAGAGGCCAGAAACCACAAACAGTAAAACAAGATATATAAAAAGAGATTTTTTTACTGGGAGGGTGCACATTTTTTCTAATAAATTCCAGTTTGTTAAAATAATACACTAGTATTACTTTCCCTGTCTGTATTAGCTCAATACAGTATTGAGTTGATAACAAGATGCCTGAAAGGACTGAACTGTATGGTGGGGAAGAGGTTCAAATGTAGTTCATTTCTTTTAAATGTAGTCTATACTTTCCATGGGTGATGAAACCACTAGTTCCAAATATGACTGGGGAGGTTGAATTTAGTCCATAAAATTGCCAGGGGAGGGAGGGACTAGTTGTCTCTTTTCATGCAGTCCTAAAAGACTGTGTCAGAAGCCATCAGGGAGGTCTGAAGCAATGTGGAAGCCCAAATGCAGCATCCTGTTGATTTTTTTTCCCCCATGAATTCTGACCCAGACACATAACAAGAACTCCAGATAGGGAGTCACATTTTAAGGAAAGGTGTATTTTTTTCAGGGCCACCTCAATAGTTCACCAGCCCACTCCATTTATGGATGTTTTGTTCAGTCACCATATGTATGAATACTTTGGTGGCATACACTTTTTTTCTCTCACTGCAATTTAACCTGGCTGTGTCCAAGGAGCTTCTGTGGTCTGGAGCAGCCCTCTGCCAATATATTGATATTGAGTGATATTCAAGACAGTAACCTTCTGTGTCTTGTCCTGTTCCAGACCTCTCAAACTCTGCATGTTGCAATACCTTCTTAGCTCGCCTACATTGCAGAAGCCTGACTCCTCGTACCCTCACAGACGGCTCCAGGAGGAAGCATGATGAATTTGATTGAAGTTCTGGACTGGGCCAATAAGTAGCATGAGTACCAAAGGCAAAGGGACTTGCAGCAAAAAGACAGACATGCTGAGAGGCAAGCGGACAGGCTCAGGCTGGCTTTGCAGCTTGACAAGGTAGCAGCATGGAAGCAGGCACTCTTCACAGTTCCTGGAACAGGAATGGCAGCTAAGGGAGGAGGAGAGAGCACAACAGAGAGAATTGTTTGAGTGGCTGCTACCTCTAATGGCTGCAAAAGTGCAGGCTCCTGCTGCACCAGCACCATGGCCTGTGTCCCCTCCATGGTACGTTGGCCTGCATTCCAGGAACACGGTGGCCCATTCACTGGGGCCCTATGAGTGACAGGACAGGGCAAATGTGTCTCATGCAGTCCTCAGTGCTGAACCTCTCCTCCGTGGACAGCCCTGTCCTGGCTGCAAGTGTGTGGAAAACCTGGAGGGTGTCTTGTATATAGTTCAACTATTTGCACTTGTTTATACACTTTGTTCTTGGTTATTTTTAAAGCTTTTAGTGTTGCTGCTGATTTGGTGTGCTAAAGGCAGCTGGCCTGCCAGGCAACAGTTTAATATTGTACTTTTCCAATACATGTCTGAAAATAAAGGTTTTCATTTTGTAAAGAAATTTTATTGTCATGGCAACACATCATATACTAAAAGTAAACACATGATCAGGGACAACTGGGAGCTTGTATGCCAGAAGTGGGGAACCTTTTCTGTGTCGGGATGTTGACCCACCAAAAAAATCAGTGGTGCGCCACACAAGTTCAGCTCACTTGCATGGAGGGCATGGGGGTTTGGGGCTTCCACCCACAGCGGGGTGAACTGGCGCTCAAGGCTCCAGCCCTTCTCCCCCCACCCCCACAAGCACCAGCTCACCCCACCGTGGGGTCGGGGGGGAGCCCCAAGTCTCCCCATCCCCAGCGGGTGGGTTGAATGTGTTTTGGTCTGCGGGCCGGATGAAAATGAGCAAGGGGTAGGTTCCCCACTCCTGTTGCATGCAAACCCCATGTCTCAATACAGCTATAAACATCAATCCATCTGTTTTTTCCCCCCTTCCTGCATTTCATAATAAGCAGTCATGTCATTCAAAAGTACAGTACATGGTGATCAAATCCTCCCCACTCCCCGCAACAAGCACATTCATAAACATACTATTCTCCCTCTGCCACTGGCCCATGCCAGTCCATAATGTGAGAACACAAAGCATCCCTAATTTCTGTTGCCTGGGTATATCCAGCTGCAGCTTGTTACACACTTAGCCACAAAGTGCACCTCTGTCATATTTCCATTTGGGGAAATGGCTCACCTTTGGCTTCACAAAGATTATGACACTGGAATCCAAACAGGTCTGTAAATATTGCTAGCAGGATTTCAGTCGGCCAAACGCACATTCCATCACCACTCTGCACCTGCTGAGACTGTAATTAAACCTTCTTTTGCCAGGGCCTCTAAGAGCAGGGTATGGTTTCTCGAAGCAAAAAGGGATATGCAGTGTCCCTGAGAATAACAGTGAGGATAGTAACTCTTGTTTATGACAGTCATGTGGTGGGAATCATGTCCCAGCCTGTCTAAAAATGTAGACTCCCAGTTGGTGGAAAACCCTGGTATCATGAACTTTTCCAGTGCAATCAACATTGAGGTTCATAGTTTGGCCTCTGTTGTCCACAAGGTCCTTCATAACTAGGGAGTAAGACCCTTTGTGGCTTATGAATTCATGTGCTCCTTGAGGTGAGTGCACGATGAGCACGAGTCCCATCAGTGGCCCCACTGCAGTTTGGAAACCCCATTTGTCACACTGTTTGGAGTGGCTCATAACTGTGAGTGCGTACCTCAGGACAGTCAGTCAAAAACAGGGCAGGTACCCCAAACTGATGTATGTTCTATAATTCAATTTCACCAGCCTAGTAACAAATATGAACTCCTAGATCACTGTAGTAGTCTTACATGGTGTCACTGACAGATCGGAGAGCCCAAGGGAGACTATCTTGTCACCAAAAATCACAAAATATTCAGGTTGTTTTTAGTCCCGAGAAACCAGTCACTTACCCCAGATCAATTGGTACCCTAGAACTTATGCCAAAGACAACACCTATAGCTACTTCTGTAATAAACTACCTAAAGTTTATTAACTAGGGGGGAAAATGAGTTATTTACCGGTTAAAGCAAGCAAACATATATACACAAATGAGTTACCATCTATGGTTTCTGAAGGTGACAGAAATGTAGTAATCTCTGTTCAAAATGCAGCAGAGAGTCCTGTGGCACCTTATAGGCTAACAGACGTATTGGAGCATGAGCTTTTGTGGGTAAATACCCGCTTCATCAGATGCATGTAGAGGAAATTTCCAGAGACAGGTATAAATATGCAGGCAAGAATCAGTCTAGGAATAAAGAGATTATTTCAATCAGGGAGGATGAGGCCCTCTTCTAGCAGTTGAGGTGTGAACACCAATGGAGGAGAAACTGCTTTTGTAGTTGGCTAGCCAGTCACAGTCTTTGTTTAATCCTGATCTGATGGTGTCAAATTTGCAAATGAACTGAAGTTCAGCAGTTTCTCTTTGGAGTTTGGTCCTGAAGTTTTTTTGCTGCAGGATGGCTACCTTTAAATCTGCTATTGTGTGTTCAGGGAGATGGAAGTGTTCTCCTACAGGTTTTTGTGTATTGCCATTTCTACTATCTGACTTGTGTCCATTTATCCTTTTACATAAGGATTGTCCAGTTTGGCCGATGTACATAGCTATGGGGCATTGCTGGCACATGATGGCATATATTACATTGGTGGACGTGCAGGTGAATGAACCAGTGATATTGTGGCTGATCTGGTTAGGTCCTGTGATGGTGTCACTGATGTAGATATGTGGGCAGAGTTGGCATCGGGGTTTCTTGCATGGATTAGTTCCTGAGTTAGTTACTATGGTGCGGTGTGTGGTTGCTGGTGAGAATATGCCTAAGGTTGGTGGGTTGTGTGTGGGCAAGGACTGGCCTGCCTCCCAAAGCCTGTGAAAGCGAGAGATCGTTGTCCAGGATGAGTTGTAGATCACTGGTGATGCATTGGAGAGGTTTTAGCTGAGGACTGTAGGTGATGGCCAATGCAGTTCTGTCGGTTTCTTTCTTGGGCTTGTCTTACAGCAGGAGGCTTCTGGGTACACGTCTGGCTCTGTTGATTTGTTTCCTTATTTCCTCATGTGGGTATCCTAGTTTTGAGAATGCTTGGTGAAGATCTTGTAGGTGTTGGTCTCTGTCTGAGGGGTTGGAGCAAATGTGGTTGTACCTCAGTGCTTGGCTGTAGACGATGGATCATGTGGTATGTCGGGGGTGGAAGCTGGAGGCATGAAGATAGGCATAGCGGTCGATGGGTTTCTGGTATAGGGTGGTAACGTGATCGTCACTTATTTGTATTATGGTGTCTAGGAAGTGGATCTCCCATGTAGATTGGTCCAGGCTGAGGTTGATGATGGGGTGGAAGCTGTTGAAATTGTGGTGGAGTTCTTCCAGAGTTTCCTTCCCATGGGTTCAGCTGATGATGTCATCAATGTAGCGTAGGTAGAGAAGGGGCATGAGTGAACGAGAGCTGAGGAAGCATTCCAGGTCAGTCATAAAAATGTTGGCATATTGTGGGACCATGCGGGTACTCATAGCGGTGCCACTGGTCTGGAAGTATAGTCACCAAATTTGAAGTAATTGTGCGTGATGATAAAGTCACAGAGCTCAGCAACCAGTTGAGCTGTGGCGTCATCAGCAATACTGTTCCTGACAGCTTGTATTCCATCTGTGTGTGGGATGTTTGTGTAGAGAGCCTCCACATCCATGGTGGCTAGGATGGTGTTTTCTGGAAGATCACCAGTGCATTGTAGTTTTTTCAGAAAATCAGTGGTGTCACAGAGATACCTGGGAGTGCTCATGGTGTACAGTCTGAGTAGAGAGTCCACATATCCAGACAGTCCTTCAGTGAGAGTGCCAATTCCAGAGACGATGGGGCATCAAGGATTTCCAGGGTTGTGGATCTTGGGTAGTAGATAGAATAACCCTGGTTGGGGCTCTAAGGGTGTGTTGATTAGTTCCTGTGTTAGTGTAGGGAGTGTCCTGAGTAGATGGTGCAATTTCTTAGTGGGATCTGAGGAAAGTGGCCTGTAGAATTTGGTGTTGGAGAGTTGTCTGGCAGCCTCCTTTTGGTAGTCAGACCTGTTCATGATGACAACAGCACCTCCTTTATCAGTCTCTTTGATTATAATGTCTCAGTGGTTTCTGATGCTGTGGATAGCATTGCGTTCTGCACAACTTAGGTTATGAGGCAAGTGATGTTGTTTTTCTACAATTTCTGCCTGTGCACGTTGGCGGAAGCATTCTATGCATAGGTGCAGACTGTCATTTTGACCCTCAGAAGGTGTCCATGTGGAGTTCTTTTTTTTTGGTGTGCTGTTGGTGGGAGGGTATCTGTGTATCAGTGCGCTATTCAGTGTTATCTTGAAAGTATTCTTTGAGTAGAAGACAGTGAAAGTAGGCTTCCAGATCACCACAGAACTGTATCATGTTCGTGGGTGGGGTGGGGCAAAACAGTCCCCAAGATAGGACAGACTCTTCTGCCAGGTTGAGCGTGTAGCTGGATAAATTGACGATATTGCTGGGTGAGTTAGGGGTACCACTGTTATGGCCCCATGTGGCAGGTAGGATTTTAGACAGTTTACAGTCCTTTTTCCTTTGTAGAGAGGTGAAGTGTGTAATGTAGATCTCCTGTCTAAGTTTAGTAAAGTCCGTTTGTGTGGAAGGTTGGTTATTTATGAAAGTGTCTAGGTTGAGAGGTCTTTTTTGATGTTTTCCTGTTTACTGTATAGGATGCTGATAAGGTGGTTCCTCAGTTTCTTTAATAGTGTGTAGCATAATCTCTCACTGTGGCCTGTGCAGTATGTAGATAGCAATGCATTTTTCACTTTCAGTGCATTTGGTATGATGTCCATCCATTTGCATTTGGAAAGGAAGACGATATCTATCTGTACTTGTGCAGGTTTCTTCATGAGGTTGATGGATTTCCATTCCATACGGTTAAATGCAGTGCCTTGCATGGTGTCAAGTATCAGAGGGGTAGCTGTGTTAGTCTGGATCTGTAAAAAACGACAGAGTCCTGTGGCACCTTATAGACTAACAGACGTATTAGAACATACGCTTTCGTGGGTGAATACCCACTTCATCACATTTTGCTGTTCAAAATGTCTTACAGGGTGGACCCAGGTTGACTCTGGGGATCTCTGCTTTGGTTTAGTGTTTCTGACCCTGTGAGAGTTCAAACAGCAAACAGAACTATTTCTTCTTGTGAGCACCTTTATAAGCCTTTCACCAGAGTACAAACCAATGGGATGAGTTTTCCTGCATGTAAATTCTTCATGGGTGGATGGGGCAATCAGAAAGCTTTGTCCTAGAGGGCCCATCAAGTCTTGATAGTTTGTCTTGATGGGTGGTGAGAACCACTCTTCTTGTCTCTGTTCACAAGTTCAGAGCAGGCATTTTTACAGTTTTATAAAACAAACTTGTATCTTACCTTGCAACATGGAATACAGACATTACAAGTGAGATTAATGCATGCAGCAATTTACAAGCATTTTGTAGTCTAAACACTAAATATATTCTTATAAAACGAATACCTATTCTGAACAAACCTAACATACAGGTGAGCTGGTTTGGTTTCCAGTTATGAGTTCATCAGTTAATACCTATGGCCTTGGCTAGAGCTGGCACTTGGTTTACTGGCATCACGCCATTCTCCCAAAGCCAGCGATTACTTAAGGAATATTCTTTAATGCCTGTCATGTTGGGTTAAACTACACACCTGCTTGTCTCAGAAATCTGTCACCATTTTATCCATAGTTGACTTTCTAGCACCAAATGGAGGGCAACGGACCTGTTACAGTCTGGGACAGCTAGCTTCTAAACAGTTATAGCAATCTGTTTCTGGACTTACATGCCCACCCTCACGCATATGATCTTACACAGGAGGGTTCGGGGCAAGGTGCTCCCAAAGCTTCAGAAATATAGCAAAAGTTATGGACCCAGTGCTGGTCGTCCCATCTGCATGGTGATATGATCCCACAAGTCTGTGCTTGTGCCCCTGCTCCAGAAGCACCAGTGTATGTAGCAGGTATCAGTGGCTATACAGAATGTCATGAGCAGCATCAGCTGATTTGAGTCTGCCATGTCTGTTGTTGTTGTCGTCGTCCTGCTTGGTCATTAGCTCTGTCAGCTGTCTTTTGTGGGTCATAAAAAGCCACCAAACTGCCCACCAGCATCTCATGGAAGCTCTGCCTGCATCTTGAAACAGGAGCAAAAGCCCAAATAGAAGTTCTGGAAATGGCAACGCCTCCATTTTGCTGACTCCAGTTGGTGGAAGCCTGCAGACCAAAGTGACTGCTCAGCAGGGTTTGTTGGGGGGAGTGTTCAAACTTCGTGTAATGTGTAGCATGGACAATCAAGTTTTCCTACACTGCACCACTAACGAAGAGCTAGAGTCACCACATTTTGAGAAGGCACTAAGAAGTCTGGGATACAGTTGGTTGGACTTGGGTCTGTGTACTACAGTGTGGACACCAGAGCCCTTGGTTCGGGTTCAGGTCCAGGTTAAAAATTTTAACCTTGTGTTGGCAATCATGGATTCTCAAACCCAGGGTTCACTGACATGAGTCCTGCTAACCCTGGGCTTATCTTGCAGTATAGACATACCATTAGAGACGAAGGTATTTTACAGATGTGTAGCTTTCCAGCTGAACTTTAATTTGTTGCTTGTGTGTCTGCCTACAAATAAAGGTTTTCACAGGTTTCAAATGCTTACATAAGAATGACCATACTGGGTAAGACCAAAGGTCCATCTAGCCCAGTATCTGATCTTCCAACAGTGGCCAATGCCATGTTCCCCCGGGGGAATGAGCAGAACAGGTAATCAAGTGATCCATTCCCAGCTTCTGGCAAACAGAGGCTAGGGGACACCATACCTGCCCATCCTGGCTAATAGCCATTGATGAACCTATCCTCCATGAATTTATCTAGTTCTTTTTTGAACCCTGTTATAGTCTTGACCTTCACAAATAATTCCTTGAGTTTGTTTTAAACCTACTACCTATTAATTTCATTTGCTGGCCCCTAGTTCTTGTGTTATGAGATGGAGTAAATAACACTTCCTTATTTATTTTTGCCACACCAGTCATGATTTTATAGACCTCTATCATAGCCCCCCTTAGTTGTCTCTTTTCCAAGTTGAAAAGTCCCAGTCTTATGTCTCCTCATACAGCAGCCATTCCATACCCCTAATCATTTTTGTTGCCCATTTTTTAACCTTTTTCAAGTCCAATGTATCTTCTTTGAGAAGGGGCAACCACATCTTCACACAGTATTCAAGATGTGGCCGTACCATGGATTTACATAGAGGAAATATATTTTTTTGTTTTATTATCTATCCCTTTCTTAATGATTACCAACATTCTGTTTTTTTTGACTGTCGCTGTACATTGAGTGGATGTTATCAGAGAACTGTCCACAATGACTCCAACATGTTTCTTGAGTGATAAGTCAATTTAGACCCCCTTATTTTATGTGTATAGTTGGGATTATGTTTTCTAATGTGCATTACTTTGCATTTATCAATATTGAATTTCATCTGCCATTTTGTTGCCCAGTCACCTAATTTTGAGAGATCCTTTTGTAGCTCTTCCCGGTCTGCCTGGGACTTAACTAACTTGAGTAGTTTTGTATCGTCTGCAGATTTTGCCACCTCACTGTTTACTCCTTTTTCCAGATCATTTATGAATATGTTGAATAGGACTGGACCCAATACAGACCCCTGAGGGACACCACTATTTACCTCTCTCCAGTCTGAGAACTGATCATTTATTCCTACCCTTTGTTTCGTATCTTTTAACCAGTTACCAGTCCATGAGAGAACCTTTCCTCTTATCACATGATAGCTTACTTTGCTTAAGAGCCTTTGGTGAGGGACTTTGTCTGAAGGCTTTCTGAAAATCTAAATACACTATATCCAGTGGATCCCCCTTGTCCACATGTTTGTTGACCCCCTCAAAGAATTCTAGTAAATTCTTGTTTCTTGACATTTTTAATTTTTAATCACATGAAAAGGATGTCTTAAGTACACTTTTCAGCTTGTTTTACTTCCCAAAAGAATCTTCCAGTAACATTCTTTAATGGTTTTGGAATTATAACAACTTACGATAACACAGTACAAAACATTTTAAATTTTTCTATAATATGAACAAATAATTCCTTATTGAACACAATCTTTGAGTAGATTGTGTTTGAACTTGATATTAGCAAAATGTTAAATATTAAAAAAAAAATTCTGAGTACTGCCACTAACTTGTGAATAAGAACATGTCATACTGTCCCGATTTCATCTGGCAACAACACAGTATAGTTAATTCTGGGAGCCATTGAGTCTGGAAGTTCTGTAACTAGTGCTCATGCTAACTGCCTCAGTAAATCTCACTCTAGTGTTACAATATTAGTGCCTGTTTATACAATTGCCACACCTGATTTTTTTTTATCTGAGTACTTTGGACTATTCCTAGTGTTAAATGCAAAGCCAGAGCTTTGATTAATTTGCAATTTAGACTTATTTCCATACAGTAGAACTCAATTACTTCAACTCCAGCAATAATGTGCTGGTTCTTTAGGATCCAGAGGGGGTGTTTTAATTACACAAGTACCTTTCAGTGAGCCAAGTCCTTGAAGCTCTCTTATCTAATTACTTGATACTTATTCTCTAGTGAACAAAGCTAAGACACCTGTAAAGGAAAAGGATAATGGGAACTGGTGTTCAGCAGGATGAAAAATAGTAACTTTTTTTCAAACTGAAAGTATCCTTTAGACCCAACATTTAAATGATGAAACTGATTACAGCCAAAATACTTAACAAACATACAAAGGTAAGGCAGTGCTGAAAATGGGAAAATAGAAGGCGTAAGAGAAGGAAATTGGTGGTAAAGGAAACATGAGACAATAGTTCTACATCATCCTGATTTCATTTCTATTTCTATAGTTCTTTATTTGGGAGAGAAGAGATTAGAATGTTGATGATACAAGTCAAATTGCCACTTACTGTGAATGAGGCTGCATGCTGTAACGGCAAGTAATTCCTCTGCCACATTTCAAACTCTAAAGAACCTTTTAATGCATATTCAGTTAGGCTAAAATTAAAAACAGTTCAATAATCTGTTGGCTGCTAATAGCCCTGTTAGCAGCCATTGGTTTAAATTTGTTAGTGATGATTTTAAAAATGTTTTTCATTTAACTATTTTTTACTAGAAAATCACCAGTGGGCTATTTTTGATCATTTCTGATGCATGGGTATATGTTATAACCTATAATTCAGTTTCTGACAAGTTGAGCAAATTGTAGCGTTTCTCCCTTATGACTGAATAAGATCTGATGCTTAAATAAAGTAGAATATGGTGTCTGGCTTCAGCCCACTTAACGTAGAGTTTAATGTTCCTATTTTAATTATCCAGAAGAATGCAGAGCTCAGTATCTATTTTCGGTTGATCATAGCAGCTGCATTCCATGACCTTAACATCTCTCTCTTTTATTTGATGAGAAAACTCCACCATGTGTTAAACAGAGTAACTATGGATTGAGAATTTTTCATTTGGACTCTAGCCAGTTCTCATTTAAATCCAAACTGCATTTTTCCCCTTTTTTAATACAGTTGCAATTTTCCACGAAGCACAGAGTGATTTAAAATTTAAATTGTCTATTTTATTAATCCTTTGGCGCATGGTTGGAGGGTAGGTGTACTATAGAAATGCTTTTCCCTATTTGTATTACCCATCCACTTCCTATTGTTTGTCATCTCACTTATTGTATTTATACATTTTAGATTGTAATCTTTGTTGGGTGTAGATTATCTTCCTTCTCTGAAACACTCAGTATCCTTTAGGGCACTATAAAATAAATTAGCTTATGTTAAAATTTATTTTTAAAAAGTAACAAACTGTTAACTTCCAAATCAGGGCATATTCAGATTTTATAATGAAAGCTGTGTAATTATTATGAAAATGTAGTACATCTTTACATTGAATTTCATTTAAATGCTATGAGGAGTAATAAGGTGATTAAGATCTAAAATCTTTTCTGTCCAGGGCTTACTGTGACAAGTATTTTTTTCTGTGAAATCTGTGTTGCTACATAAAACTTTTCTGAACCTTTATTCAAGTTACGAAGATAACTAAGCAGTTTTTAGTATCCTGGAAATGTCTCACCTACTCTGCTGGAAGGAGAAGACCTAAGTCATAAGGAGTTTTTCTTGTGCTCTTTTGGTTCCCTGTCTCACCTGTTTTTGTTTTTGAAAGGTGTCATAATCTGAAATAATATGTCATTGTTTTTAGATAAACTTCATCTATAAATCCAGGGACAAGTAGACAGTCTTCAGAACACGAAATAGCATATTAGAGTCTAATTTTAAAACCTTGTTCTTTAGTGGCTTGTTGAATGTTTCAGAAATTCATTTCATAATATTCAAGAGTGGTGCAGCCTTCCTGTAAAAGTGACAGGCATATCACATTGACATTTTAGGCAAAGTCTTCCTGAGGCTGTAAACAAAGAAATTATTCAAATATATTACATACCCAATATTGGAATTCACATAGCTATGTTACTACTGTTTGACAAACTATAACATCTTAAAGCAATGGCATATTACTTAAGAAGACAATAGGAACCTGTTCCTTGGAGGTGTTGATCATCCATTTTGCGGAATCAATGGATGTTGCAGGTGCTCAGCACGTCTCTGGTTTACACTCTGAGAGCTGAACAACATTTTTCTAAAGAACGGCTCCAGTTAACCACACTTCTCTGAATCACAGTGAGATGTCTGCAAGAGATTTTTTGCCAAGCTATTTTTAACCAGCTAGAAGGGATATTACTAGATATAAGTTAAATTCATGTATAGTGAACCCAGCTGTAAGGCCAAAAAACATTGTAATTCCATTATTTGGATTCACTTATGTAGAAAAACAGTATTCAAAGTCTGTCAAAATTCCAATTTTTTTTCTTGCATCAAAATGTCCTCATGTTTCTTATGGAATTTGGCATGAAGCCTAGATAACAGATGTCTCATACTCTTTAAAAGCCTTACCCACAGGTTTGAGTTCACCCTTCTGGGTAAAATTGCTCCCCTTCTCCCCCCTTTCAAAAAGATATGACATCACAAGGGCAATTAATTGTATAAACTACATAATTGTTCTTGCATATAATCCTGTGCTTGAGCCATTTTCCATTGTAATACCATCTGCTGAATGAAAGTGTCGTAATGCATTTTTCTTAATTTTACTGTAGGGGAAATTTGATTCTTATTCTCATAATGGAAAAGACCCCCACCCCACGCCCTACCCCCAATTTTAATGGCTCTGAAGAAAAACTGCCTCTATATAACAAGCAATTCCTGTGCGTAGACTTTTTAAACAAATCTTGAGTCATTTTAACTATTTTATCAGGAAGACCTGTTACTTCAGTTTCACCTTACAGTAAATTTTATTAGATATCTATTTTGTATATCTTATACACTCCTACCTAAAATATGTCTCCCTTTCTCAAAAACTGCAAACTTTCTACCAGACCTTACTATAAATAGTATAAATTGTAAACTCGTGTCAAAATCCACTCTACAAATTTTACTAAAAAAAAAATGTGCAGAGGTGTCTTTGACCTTACCCGTTGCTGTTCTCTCCCAAAAAAGGTAATATTGAAATTCCTTGTCAACAAATCAGATACTCCAATAGATGAATCTGTTCTTATATACTGCATGTAACTCACTGAAGCTATGCCATCAACATGTTGGTGTATAAAGTAACCTTCAGAGTAACAAAAACTGAATCTATATTCACAATACTGCCATCATTAAATCTATGGAGAAAATGTGTTTTTGTTTAAAATGTCTCTAAATATCTAAAACTTTTATTTGGGGAGGAGGAGGAGGGCAACAAACTGAGCTAGAAGTTGAGAGAGATTGAGTACCAAAAAGAGTCTGTATCTTAAGATATCTTTCCAAATATTTCTATTTTTGTTTAAATATAGGGAATTTTTCCTAGCTTCACTAAAAGCAGTGTTTTTAGAGGGTGCTTTATGCTCCTATGAATCCAATTGTTTTTTTTCCTCAAAGTCTTTCAGTGAGTATCACCACAATGGCTATTAGCCAGGATGGGCCGGTATGATGTCCCCTAGCCTCTATTTGCCAGAAGCTGGGAATGGATCACTTGATGATTCCCTGTTCTGTTCATCCTCTCTGAAGCACCTGGCATTGGCCATTGTTGGAAGACAGGATACTGGGCTAGATAGGCCTTTGGCCTGACCCAGTATGGCCATTCTTATGTTCTTAAGGTCTGACCGTCCTACAAATTCTCTGTAGAGTCAGCTGTGGGGAGGAAAGCGAGGGGAAAATCTGCTTTGAAGTTATTTTTATGGGTTAAGATTTGTAAGATCTGGCCTTAAAAGTTGTATTTGTGGCATTATCAAGAATCTTTTTTCCAAGTTATACTTTGGAAGACTTATCAACTATTTCCTTGCCATTTATACTGTTGTGCTTGGTTCATATCTGCTCTGTCAGCCATATTATACAACCATTTTTGGCAAGCAGTAGAAGTGTTGCCCAGACTTTAAGATTAATGTATGTTGGATGTTTCAGAATTTTTTTGAACTATAATATCAGATGTGATATTGCTGAAATACAGAGAATTTACATAAATATTTTTTTGCAGTTGTCTTGTAGAAGGAGATGTTAAGGAAGAAATCTTGCAGCCTCCAGAGCCTCACCCAGTACCACCCATCTTAACACCATCTCCTCCTTCAGCTTATCCGACAGTCACTACTGTGTGGCAGGACAATGACAGATACCATCCAAAGCCAGTTTTGCACATAGTTTCATCAGACCATTCAACAGACCTCAATGAAAACTATAATAAATCAACAGAACATTCAGGGAAAAATGAACCCAATGAACGTGTGGAGAAAAAGCTTGAGCGTAACTTAAGTTTTGAAATTAAGAAGGTACCTCTTCAGGAGGGACCACGAAGCTTTGATGGGAATACTCTTTTGAACCGAGGACATGCAATTAAAATGAAGTCTGTTTCATCTTGTGTAATGGATAAGAACTCTAAGCCACTGGATCATAGTTCAGGGGATTCACTTGTAGACTCTTTTCAAAACTCTAGTATGGAAAACAAAGGCTTAGTAGCTTCACTGGAAGGGCTGAAGAGCCAGAAGGATTCTGATGCTCCACCAAGACCCGACCGTCTGCTCCTCAAAGAGAAGGGGCATGCCATGTGGTCACTACACAGGCCTGAAAATGCACTGCCTGCATCCGCGTCTGAGGATATGTCTTCAGATGTCTTAAGTCATGGTATTAAAACAGCCTCTCTGGTACCAAACCCCACATCTCAAGTGGAATGCTCTTCCAGTGAAACAGTTGATCATCAGAGCAGTATGCTTTTAGTTAGAGCACCCCTCTGTTTTACTAATCCTCTTCATTCCGATGATTCTGACACAGATGAGAGGAACGTTGATGGAGCCATGACCAAAAGTATGTCTAATATTTCAACCGCAAGTGCCACAGTTTCTGCTTCCACTAGTACTGAAAACATTTCTAGAAAAGTATTATCAATGTCCATTGCTAGACAAGATGTTCCAAGCATAAGACATTTTGAAGAGGAAAAAGGTAGGTTTTTTGTATTTCAGCTATATTTGTCACATTTAATCTGTAGAGTGGGAAAATATTTCATAATTTTAAGACAGTATTGCAAAGAAATATTTAATTATAAATCTTAAACTTTAAATTGACAGTATGGCTGCTTCTGCAACAATCTAATTTAGTTTCCCAATCTTCTTTTCTCCTGTGAGTTAACCCTGTTGTATTACTAGAAACCTTGATAAACTGTCTTAAGTGCTGTATTGAGAAACATTTACTCCATGAATAGCCTGTTTCTACCTTTTCAACAGTCTCATTCTTCTCATCTGAAGTTAGGTTGCCCCTTCGTTCCACCACTTTGGCTACTTGGAAATTAGTGTAAATTTTTTGTGTGCTTAACAAATATCACAGCCTGTTAAATGTTGAGTATACAACTACACTCACAGTAGAAAACATAACAGCAATACACCTTTCTGAGTAATTTATCTGGCTGCTATCACCACTGGTTAAAGTATATTTGTGAAAAACTGTAATCTTTGCTTTATCACTCTTTGAGAAATGTGTTACACTGTGAACAGATGATGCATATCTAATACAACTGTTGGGCTCTATGGTTTTTGTAGTTCGCTGCATCAGAATGGGGTGAGGAAGACAGGCTTACACCCCAGCTCCATTCAAAAGAAAGACGTTAAACATAATTGAGCAGGTGACATCAAACACTAATGTGCAGCAACAGTCCAAAAGCTAACAAAATGTTAGGAATCATTAGGGAAGCAATAGATCAGACAGAAAATCATCATGCCACTATATAAATCAATGGTACACTCACAACTTGAGTACTGCATGCAGTTCTGGTTGCCCCATCTCAAAAAAATATATGTATATTGAGGGGGGGAGTACAGAGACAGGAAACAAAAATGTTAAGGAGTATGGAACAGCTTCTATATGAGGAGAGATTAAAAAGACAGGACTGTTCATTTTAGAAAAGAAACAACTAAGTGGTGATGTAATATAGTTTATAAAATCATGAATGGTGTGAAGAAAGTGAAAAAGGGAGTGTTACTTATCCCTTCACATAACACAATGAAATTAATAGGCAGCAGGTTTAAAACAAAGGAAGTACTTTCTCACACAACACAGTCAACCTATGGAACTCTTGCCAGAAAGTGTTGTGAAGACCAAAAGCATAACTTGGTTAAAAAAAGAATTAGAAAAGTTCAGAGGATAGGTCCATGAATAGCTATTACCAAGGTAGTCAGAGAGCTGTCCCCATGCTCTGGGTGTATCTACGCCTCTGACTGCCAGAAGCTGGGAATTGATGACAGGGATGGCTCACTCAGTAATTGCCCCCAGCCACTGTTGGAATGCAGGATACTGAGTTAGATGGACTATTGATCTGACCCAGAGTGTCCATTCTTAGTTGATGCCTTTTTAAAGTTAAGGTAATTATAAGGTGTGTGTGTGTGTGTGTGTGTGTGTGTGTGTGTGTGTGTGTGTGTGTGTGTGTGTGTGTGTGTGTGTGTGTGTGTGTGTGTGTGTGTGTGTGTGTGTGTGTGTGTGTGTGTGTGTGAGAGACCATCTTGAATGGCCCAAAATGAGGGGAAGATGTTCAGTGATATGAGATGTTGAAGTCAACTTTCTTAAACAAAGGTGATGCCTTGCTGCTGCTTCAGAGAAGCGATTTGAAAGTTTTCATATTTTTTCCTAGGTTATGCTTCTGTCAGAAATACAACACATATTCAAAAGAATACTACCTTTTGACAAATCTAAAAAAACACTATTTTTATAGGTACTTCAGAATTAAATTCTTTTTACAAGCAGAACTATAGCTTGCACGTAGTCTAAGGGTTAAAAGTAGCTAATTCCTATTTTAAGGTTTTTTAAAATCATCAGACACGTACCAAAAAGCAAATACCCTTTGTTTCCATCCCCTATTTAGCATATCTGCCAAAATGGTCTTTCTTGAGACTAGTAAAAAGCACGTACATTCATATTAAACTGTTTATTTTCAATGTATTTCTACTCAGACTTTTGGTGCTCTCACCCAGGGCTGTTGCTTTGTCAATTTTGCTACTGTCAGTCCCAAAATATGATGATCATCAAATCTATCTCCTCATATCTGAACATGTTAGCCATGTTCTCCTGGCATGGATACTGTGAGGACATAAAAGTAAATAAGATGGGAATGCAAGGTGTGGTATAAAGGTGATGATAGACTAAGAAGAACACAGCACCCAAAGGCTTGATCAATGGAAATGCTTCATCAGAAGTGTGTGTGAAAGAACTTAAAAATGAAGTCTGAACAATGGTTTCTAGAAGACTTGATAAAACATTTTAGGCAGAGGACTCTCCCCCTTTAAGGTTTTTAAACTGTGGTAGATTCTAGTTTGTCATATATGTGCTGCCTGGTCATTGTGGGTTCACCTGTCTCCCTTGTATTATGCTGATTGAACCATGTTTAATCGCAGAATATCAGCGTTGGAAGGGACCTCAGGAGGTCATCTAGTCCAACCCCCTGCTCAAAGCAGGACCAATCCCCAACTAATAGTCAAATGCAGTTCTTCCTGGTAACCATTTGTGTTGTATAAGAGACTATGCTGGTGCAAAAACATTCAAGGGCTGGTCTTAAAATGAGGATTATAAATCGTGTTTAATGCCCTTGAACGGCTGTTTAGGCTTTATGCTTTGGTTGTATGATAAAGATTTCAGTGCTGCAGTAGCAGTTAGGCCTTTCTGACAAAAGATTCAAATGGAGCAGGCCTCAGCGGAGCACCACCCCTAAACTGATGGGTTTCTTTGTATTTCGTGGGACTCTCCATTAAACACAACCATGTATAGGTGAACAGGAGTCGTCATCCACAATGTCACACTAGGTCTATGCACCATGTTGTCATTTAAAGATTATCATGCAGACACTTATGTTTCAAACAGCTTTTTCATTAGGGTTTTATTTTTCTCAGTTTCAGCCTGTTATACCAGATTCTTCAGACTTTGCACCTTCCTCTTCAGATTTTGTGCTGCTGCTTGCAGTTCGTCCCAGTTTATTCCCTTCCCAGACATACCGCTTCCTGAAGTTTTTCTGCTACTCCTCTGCTACTGTCTTCTGTCTGATAGGATTTGCTGTTCTTCATAGCTAGATAGTTTATTCCTGCCCTCTCTGGGCCTAGATTCTAAGGCGCTATCGTGCAGTTTTTCCTTTCGTAGAGTCCTTCCCCAGTCCTTTTCAAGCTCGTCTGTCTTGTCTTCTCTCTAATTATACTCCCAATCAGGTGCCAGCTGCCCCTTCATTAGACTCCCAACTGGGTGCACTTCTTAGTCTCCAGAGAAGCTGGACCCACTTCATTTAAGAGGCCAGCCACCCTGTGCAAACCGCACGAAAGCTATTTGTGACGCTTACTTGGTTGTAAAGTACTTTGAGATGAAAGTGCTAATAATTTAGTTAAAAGCCCTAAAGAAGAGACCATATACATGTGTGTGAACTTTTCTTGTCTATACTAGAAAAATTTGGCATGCTAACCACTGTTACAGGCATGCCAGCAAGTCCACATGCCAGACTTTCAACAGTGCACCAGGGCTCATGGACTTTGTGGATATTGTTTGAGTTAATTGTGACATCTGTTCATCTCTGCCATTGCATCACCAGGGTAGAGAACAGTATTGGCATAACAGCTGCAACAGTGCAATTAGTGTGCATTACAGTGCAGTGATCGTTGTTTAGGTGCTTCTATATTGTACAAGGGTCAAATTTGGTAGAAGCCTTTCACCCATTCAAATTGGATTGCACATGCTTGGGATGTCAGTACATGTGTTTTCACAATCTCTTGAGTTATCAGGCCACTTTTGTAGTATATCAGAAGAAACCATCATTTAAATGTGCATCCAGCTGGTTTGGTTTCGGTGTTCATGAGAACCTGGAGCAACCAGCAGATTATTCCCAGCTGAACTGATTCATAATATCATGTTTTACAGCTGGGTTCCAAATGTCTCACCAAACAAAGTATCATTAATTCTGGGAGAAGATAGAGGATCTGAAGGTCCAGTGCAACAAGGCCTGGAATGTTGACAGTTGCACCACAGCAGCATGGAAGATACCTATTTATGACGCCTTGATAATATTCTCAGCACATCATCATCTATAGTCTGAGTTCATTTTGGACAGCATCAAAAAAGCTGTCAATGTGCTGTTGAGGAACAAGGAAAGGTGGAAAGGACGTATGGGTCCAAATCCAGAACTGATGTGGATAAAGGCTTATCCAGAACTGTTCTGGGTGCTGAAAGATCTCTTTGCAGTGTCTCGTTCTGGACACAAGCTGATGAGCAAGTTTTGAATGAGGACTTGGGAGATGAAAGTTCCTCTAAACAAGATATATTGCTGTTAATTTACTCCTCTGAAATTAATGTCATAAGAGCTTAGAGTAAAAGCTTAACAATGAAAAGAGGAAGGTATTTGTAGCCACTTTTTGTTCTGTCGCTAACATTTTGGAAAAAGGAAACCTTTGTTAAAAATTCAACATGCCCTAACTTTCTGTTAAGATGTGAGAGCTGACTATATGTTCTCTGGAAATATCCAGTAAATCTTCCATGAAAACTGGGAAAGACATAAATTCGTATTCCTGATATTTCAAAGGCAACGGGTAAAAATACGAACTCAAAAGTTTTCTAAATCATAATGAAGCAAAAAGGGCTCATATTCAGTTTTCTAAAATAAATCTTTTACAGATTATCTTTAGACTTTGAATTTAAAAGGGAAATGAATGCTACTTTTATGACACTCCTTGATACTTCAAGGGTGATCAATACATTAATATGCCTGTTGACTCTCTCTCCTTATTTCTTGGTTTAGAAACCACTACTGCATCTAGGCCACAATTTGGAAACGTTAGTTACACCAATATAGTGAACAGGCAGCACCACAAGGAGCATATGCTTGACCTGTCTTCTGCTAAAGCAGAGCAAGAGATGAAATGGTGACCATCATAGGGGTGTGAAAATATACAGCAACAGAATTTGAGGTGGAGGACAAGAAATAGAAGTTTGAGGACAGTCAACCTTTTTTGTGTACATTCAGGGAAGAGGACAGAGAAGCCATAATGGAATACATCTATTGTGACAGGGAAATGAGCCTACTGGAAAAAGAGTACCACAGGGAGCTCTTCACGGGAAATAAATGCAGAGCAAGAGGCAAATTGCAGTTTGTTCCCCTCTGGCTCCCTGCACGTGCATTCTGTTCCAGCTCTTCAGTACAATGCCATTAGACATGAGCACTACATATTGGACTGTCCATTCTTACCTGCTTCTTCCTGGGCATTCCTATGCAACTCTACCCCTCATCAGAACCAAGAAAAAGACAATGAGAATCCACAGAAGATGCAATTCCTGTCTGTACAGTATCTAGTTACAAACTGTTTGTTTTATTATGCATTTTGCATTGATTTCTTTAGCTGGCCTGTATGTGTTGTTAAATAAAGATGGTTTTCAGTATATCTGTTAAATTATTCTGCTTAATGAAATTTTATCCTTCATAGTATCATTAAATCTCACTGGACACCAGACTACCTCATTTTATATAATATCTTTAATCAAAATCATACACATTTACAAAATGGGATCAGCAACAGCTGTTGCATAAAGTTAAACCCACCACTGGCAAAGAAAACAATATTTAATAACAAATAGCAGTCTTCTCTTACCTCCAGTAGAAAATTGTCTTGTTTTGTTTCCGTTTTGCAAACAGGCCATGGATATGAATGGTTATGTTTCTAAAGGAGTTGAGATTTTGATCCCTCTTCTCTCATAATTTCCATGGGCTTGCAGAAACATTTTTCAAATCTCTAGCAAGCCATTGTTTCAGGAAACCTGAAATTGTGGGCTTAGAAACTTGAGAGGCAGTGTGCCTACAAAGGTTGATTAGTGTGCTGTGTATAAACATGAGGCATGTCAAGGCTGATTCCCCACTCTGGCACTTTGAGTGCAGAAGGTCGGGGGCCCACAAGGATTCTAAAAATTAATACTGGCCACTCCAGACTTGTATTAAACTCCCCAAGATTACAGCTTCTCTCTGACCTTGGATGGGTGGACGCTGCCACCACCCAAGTGCGCCCAAAAAACAAAAAAACCTTCGGACTCAGGAAGGCACACATGAGAATTCCTCCCTGTGGGTACCTGTGAGCCCTTACACTCCCTCCCCCATCCCTGGGGAAGAGCTGAGAAAGATAACAAAGGAAATCAGCTGTTGCCACCAGCTAATTAAACATGCACAAACCTTAGGACACACAAACCCAATCCTGTTCTTAAAGGTAAATTTTATTAAAAACAAAAAGAAAATACATTTGGAACTTAGGCTATTGCTAGATTTTAAAAGAGCAAATATAATAATTAAGCATCAAGTATAGTTTTCTTGAGGTCCAGCTTCATGGTTACAAGCAAAACAAAAGCATTTTGAGGTTAGCACAGAATCGTCCACAAGCCATAAAGAAATAAGAGAGAAACCTAATCACGTTTTCCTAGACATTCCCTGATGTACTTGCTTATCTGGGGTTCAGATAAGTAATCCCTAGGTATGATTTGATGATTTTTCATAACTGGTTTAAAGCTTCTTACAGCATTGCTGCTCTGTGTCTCCTCTCTCCAGAGAACAGACAGACACAAAGGAATTTTTTTTTCCCAATTTTAAAAAGTTCTAGCCCTCCCATTGGCTCTTTGGTCAGGTGCCCACTCCCTCCCTTTTACCTATGGGCTTTTTAACCCTTTGCAGGTAAAGCAAGTAGAGAACAGCTACTAACAGGGATTTTGTAGCTAACTGGCTGGCTGGGTGCCCATAAAAGGGAGCTGCCCCCTTCCCCTTCATTTATCACAGGGCAGAACTGTAAGTAAAACTAAATGGCTACTGTGGATACACTGGACGATTGCTATTGGCACTGACATAACCCTCAAGGTTCAAGAAGCAATAGCAGAGCTCTCCAGTACTGAGACATCCTAATTCTCTTTAAATTCAGAGTGGGTAGCACAAAACATTGTTTTTGCTTCATTGCTCCAAACAGAGTAAGTTTTTTTTTCCCCTTTACTTGTATTACTGTTTTGAGCTTATTACAAAAAACTTCTCAAACACCACTAAGGAGATACTCTTCCCCCTCCAAGTACAAATTGAAGAACATTAGGCATCTGAACAGAAAGTAGTTTTTCATCTGATATTTGATTTGCTGAACACTGTCAGTGAACTAATTACTGAACAATACAGAGACACTGCCCTTTCCCCAAAGAGTTTGCACACTTAAAATATGAGAATGATAGAGGAAATGGTTTCATTTGCTGTGTAAACCTGTTGTTGCATCTGTATTTGGTTTTAAACTTTTCTTTATACAATGCCTTATACTGTGGTCTTGTAAAAATTGACCTATTAAGTGTTATTAAAAATTCTGTTTGTTTAAACAAAGCTACATCATTCTCAGTTTGTCTAACTACAGTAATACATTTGATTTTAGATGCTGATGTGAGTGAAGACTCCTCTCCCCCACTACCAGAAAGAACACCAGAATCATTTGTATTAGCAAGTGAACAGAGTGAGTCTCTTCTGTTATGTTTTACAGGTTTGGGGAATAAAATAATTCTGAATACCAGTCCAATACAGTAGTTCTGGGTGCTGCTGCTTTTTGTTTGTTTTAAAGAATTAAAAAGATATCAAGCCAGTTTCCCCACCCATGCATTTTCCCCCCTAAGTGTAGCACCTTACATTTGTTTCTGTTGAATTTCATTTGGTTGTCTATAGTCCAGTTCTCCAATTTATTGAGATCCCTCTGAATTTTAGCTCTATCCTCCAAAGTATGGGCACCCCCTCTCCCAGCTTTGTGTCATCTGCAAACTTGATTGGTATACTCTCTCTATCTACATCCATTTAGCATAGTAATACATTAATACATGCACCTGGATACAGCTGGTGGGAGTGCTGATAAAAATTGAATTTATGGTTTGTCAACATTTCCTGAAAAAAGGATATGTTCTTAAAATACAGTATATTAAAAGCTTGTAACACTATGTTAAGGATAGTTTGAAGAGACTGGTGCAGAGATAGAAATGTGGCTGTATTTCCCCCTCTCCACTAAAGATTTACTTGTCTCCTTTTTCAGTATACTTGTAACCTCCAATGTAGGGGTTGGGGAGGGAGTGTGGCTGGTGTATGCTGTACTACTTTCTCCTTAGCTGATAGATGGTCCTTCAAATCAGCTGGTGTCAAGGTTCCTTCCCCACTCTGAACTTTAGGGTACAAATGTGGGGACCTGCATGGACACTTCTAAGCTTAATTACTAGCTTAGATCTGGTATCGCTGCCACCATCGAGAATTTTCAGTGTCTGGATCACTCCCTTTCCCTCCAAAACCTTCCCCTCCCTGGGTAGCCTTGAGAGACTCCTTCACCAATTCCCTGGTGAGTCCAGATCCAATCCCTTGGATCTTAAAACAAGGAGAAATTAACCATCCCCCCTCCTTTCTCCCACCAATCCCTGGTGAGTCCAGATCCAATCCCCTTTAATCTAAAAACAAGGAAAAATCAATCAGGTATTAAGAAAAAGGCTTTTAATTAAAGAAAAAAAAGATAAAAGAAAACCCTCTGGGAGAGACTAATATACCAGCTACTCTCACAGACAACAGATTCAAAACACAGAGGATGTTCTCCTGGGCACAAACTTAGTTACACAAAAAAATACCCAAATACCCAATTTGATTCTACCTCTAATTGCATAAGACAGGTTACAAAGAAATAAACATAACCCTATTTATTCCTTTCGAAAACTTACTACACTGATAAGAGGCTGGTTCCTTGATCTTTTTCACTCCAGCTGAAACTGAAACTCTAAACAAAGGAAAAACTTCCCTCCTTCCTTTTGAAACATCTTGTTCCCCCATTGGTTCCTCTGGTCAGGTGTTAGCTAGGCTAGGTGAACTTTTTAACCCTTTACAGGTAAGAGGCATTAACCCTTAACCATCTGTTTGACAGCTGGCAACAGTCCCTATCACAGAATAGCATTGGCTGCTCTAAGCAATGTCTAGGGCTGTGCAGAGAATAAGGGAGCTGTTTACAGCTCCTTGTTGCCTGACTCCATTGTGTCCAGCAGAAGCAGCAGTCCAGTCCGATATTGTTACATGTATTTAGCACAGTGCTACTGTAACATTGAAACAGATAACACTTCCAACTCTAATAAATCAGTCACTGTGTGTGTATCAGTATACTTCACTTATAAAACCAGCAATGGCTTTAATTAGTAAATAAATAAAAGGAATTAATGTAAATCAGGTCTGAGCAGATTGGTAATGCTCTAGAGAATTTTGTATAGACTCATAGACTTCAAGGTCAGAAGGGACCACCACGATCATCTAGTCTGACCTGCACAATGCAGGCCACAGAATCTCACCCACCCACTCCTGTAACAAACCCCTAACCTATGTCTGAGTTATTGAAGTCCTCAAATTGTGGTTTGAAGACGCCAAGCTGCAGAGAATCCTCCAGCAAGTGACCCGTGCCCCATGCTGCAGAGGAAGGCGAAAAACCTCCAGGGCCTCTGCCAGTCTGTCCTGGAGGAAAATTCCTTCTCGACCCCAAATATGGCCATCAGTTAAACCCTGAACATGTGGGCAAGGCTCACCAGCCGGCACCCAGGAAAGAATTCTCTGTTGTAACTCAGATCCCACTCCATCTAACATCCCATCACAGACCACTGGGCTTACTTACCAAAGATAATCAAAGATCAGTTGCCAAATTAATTGCCAAAATTAGGCTATCCCATCATGCATCCCCTCCATAAACTTATCAAGCTTAGTCTTAAAACCAGATGTCTTTTCACTCCTCTAATGCTTAGAAACCTTCGTCTAATTTCAAGTCTAAACTTCCTAGTGTCCAGTTTATATCCATTTGTTCTTGTGTCCACATTGGTACTAACTTTTAATTCCTCTCCCTCCCTAATATTTATCCCTCTGATATATTTATAAAGAGCAGTCATATCCCCCCTCAACCTTCTTTTGGTTAGGCTAAACAAGCCAAGCTCTTTGAGTCTCCTTTCATAAAATAGGTTTTCCATTCCTCGGATCATCCTAGTAGCCCTTCTCTAGCTGTTCCAGTTTGAATTCATCCTTCTTAAACATGGGAGACCAGAACTGCACACAGTATTCCAGATGAGGTCTCACCAGTGCCTTATATAACAGTACTAACACCTCCTTATCTTTGCTGGAAATAACTCGCCTGATGCATCCTAAAACCCCATTAGCTTTTTTAACGGCCATTTCACTTTGGCGGCTCATAGTCATCCTGTGATCAACCAATACTCCAAGGTCTTTCTCCTCCTCTGGTACTTCCAACTGATGTGTCCCCAATTTATAACAAAAATTCTTGTTATTTCTCCCTAAATGCATGACCTTGCACTTTTCACTATTAAATTTCATCGTATTACTATTACTCCAGTTTACAAGGTCATCCAGATCTTCCTGTATGATATCCCAGTCCTTCTCTGTGTTAGCAATACCTCCCAGCTTTGTGTCATCTGCAAACTTTATTAGCACATTCCCACTTTTTATGCCAAGGTCAGTAATAAAAAGATTAAATAAAATTGGTCCCAAAACGGATCCCTGAGGAACTCCACTAGTAACCTTCTTCCAGCCTGACAGTTCACCTTTCAGTGCAACCTGTTGTAGTCTCCCCTTTAACCAGATCCTTATCCACCTTTCAATTTTCATATTGATCCCCATTTTTTCCAATTTAACTAATAATTCCCCATGTGAAACCACATCAAATGCCTTATTGAATCGAGGTAAATTAGATCCACTGCGTTTCCTTTGTCTAAAAAATCTGTTACCTTCTCAAAGAAGGAGATCAGGTTGGTTTGGCATGATCTACCTTTTGTAAAACCATGTTGTATTTTGTCCCAATTACCATTGACCTCAATGTCCTGAACTACTTTCTCCTTCAAAATTTTTTCCAAGACCTTACATACTACAGATGTC
This sequence comes from Gopherus evgoodei, assembly GCF_007399415.2. NCBI lineage: Eukaryota > Metazoa > Chordata > Testudines > Testudinidae > Gopherus > Gopherus evgoodei. The sequence goes on from NC_044322.1 coordinate 343,506,585, forward strand.
AAACTAACAGGCCTATAGTTACCCAGATCACATTTTTTCCCCTTTCTTAAAAATAGGAACTATGTTAGCAATTCTCCAGTCGTACGGTACAACCTTTGAGTTTACTGATTCATTAAAAATTCCTATAGAAATTACCTGAGTTGTGAAAGTGCCATTTGTGAATCCATAGTTAAGGATGAACTGGATTTTAGAGCACTTACTCCTGGAGCGTAGTATTTATTTTCTGAGAATTCATAAATAAATCAGTTTTATCTGAATCAAAATTAATTAAAATGGGCTCTTTAAGCAAGTTAGCATCCTATTCAAACAATTTTTTTGTCCTGAATGATCTCTGTAATGGAATAATGCAGACCCTTCACACTTCTGACATAGTTAAAACTCACTGAAATCTTGTCCAGGCTACATTTAAAGAATAAAAAAAAAACAAAAAATTTAATTCCCCAATTACTTTTTGTAACTAAAAGTTTCTCATTCAGCAAATAGTAAATTAATGGTCGACAGAAAATCCACAAAGAACAGCCCTCTTCCAAAATGATGGAGAACAATAAGACATGACAAAGACTGAAACCACAACCCTCACTTGGTGACCATCTTGAGAGGAGCATCTCTCCTGGAATGTTCTCGTCTACCTCCTGGCAGGCCACCATTTTGAGTGCGACTTGGCATCTGTCATAGTGCAATTCCCCACTGTGAACCTTAGTATCCAAAAGATGGGGTCCCAGCATGAATTCCTCTAAGCTCAATTACCAGCTTAGTACTTGTAGCGCTGCCACCAACCAGGAATTCCAGTGCCTGGTACACTCTGGTCCCCCAAAACCTTGCCCGGGGACCCCCAAGACCCAGACCCTCTGGATCTTAACACAAGGAAAGTAAACCCTTTCCCTCACCGTTGCCTCTCCCAGGCTTCCCCTCCCTGGGTTACCCTGGAAGATCACTGTGTGATTCAAACTCCTTGAATCACAAAACAGAGAGGACAATTCACCTTCCTCCCTCCTTCTCTTTCCCCCTCCCAGACTCTTCCTGAGGAAAAAGTAATCCTGGCACAGAGAGAAATCAGCCTCTCTCTCCCTCTTCCCTCCTTTCTCCCCACCAATTCCCTGGTGAATCCAGCCCCAGCCCCCTGGGGTCTCACCAGAATAGAAAAACAATTAGGTTCTTAAACAAGAAAAGCTTTTAATTAAAGAAAGAAAAAACAGTAAAAATTATCTTTGTAAATTAAAAAAAAAACGGAATAGATACAGGGTCTTTCAGCTATAAACACTGGGAACTCCCTCCCAGCCTAAGTATACAAGTACAAATTAAAATCTTTTCAGCCAAATACACATTTGAACTCCTTCCAGCCAAATACACATTTGCAAAATAAGAAAACAACCATAAGCCTAACTCGCTTTATCTACCTAGTACTCACTAGTCTGAACTTATAAGAGCCTGTATCGACGAGATTGGAGAGAAACCTGGTTGCACGTCTGATCCCTCTGAGCCCCCAGAGTGAACAACCACCAAAACTAACAGCACAGCACAAAAACTTCCCTCCCTCAAGATTTGAAAGTATCCTGTCCTCTGATTGGTCCTCGGGTCAGGTGACAGCCAGGCTCACTGTTCTTGTTAACCCTTTCCAGGCAAAAGAGATATGAAGCAGTTTTGTTCTATTAACTCTTACTTACCTGTTTCTGACAGCATCTCTCATTGAGAACAACCGGAGATGAAGGCCATTTTGAATAAGGGCAAATTCTTCAGTTTCTCTGAAGATTTAATGCTCTAAATCCTGGCAAATTTTGTTATGAAAAATAATGGCAAAAAATTACCATTAATCCGAAATATGTCTCCACAAAAGCTACCTGTTGAAGCAGATCAATTCAAGAGAGAGCAGAAAGGGAGGAGAAAACGGGGTGCACAAGGAAATATGCAGGATCCAGGCAGTTGGGAGAACTAGGTGGCATGTTTGTATGCAGGAAAGTTTGGAGGACAGGAAAAACTTAATGAAGGAGAAGGTGTGTGTACATTCTTACTGCTTGGCACTTCTAAGCATACTAGTGAATCTGGTCATAAAATTTAACATTTAAAATAAGGTTTTTGCTTCATATTTTCAAATCCATTAAAATTATCACATCGTAACATTGTTGGAATTTGTGTAGTGCCCATGTAAGAACCATTTTTAAAATGAAATTTTGCAGACAAAAATTGTTTAAAATGGAATTAAGGTTGAGTGCTAAAGCTTTAAAAAAAAAAAATCAGGGAGGCTGTAATTATCTCAAAAGAAAATGTCACAAACCCAGGAAATTCAGACTGAAGGTTAAGCCTGAAAGAAATCAAGGCAAAATGTACAGTTGCAGTACCTAAACAATCTTATTTCTGCCCTGTAGAGATGTGAGAAGAAAATTCTGTCTTTAAACATTTAATTCAGACAAAAAATGCTAAAATGCCATAATCTGAATCATATTTTATATGGTGTCACTACAGGGAAGAATTATGGTTATTTGTGCATTTCCTTGGCTTGACATGTTTTGATATTTCAGATCTAACCCTAGCTCTGAATTTTTGGGTTTGTAATTCTTGGCTTTGTACCATCTGTAACTGTGACTTTATAAATATCTATTATTCTCCCTCTAAAATATTTCTTTTGCATATAATGTTGTATTCTAGCCTGAGATGTCAAAATAGAATTTAGTGGACTCTATCAATGCATATCCAAGTTTTGCATGTTGTATATATTCAGGGTATAATTTTTTTTGCAGTTGGTGTATTGCATTTTTTTAATTTTACCTAAAAACTAACCCAGTTGTCTACCAACTGGAATTCCCTGATTGTAGGAAATTCTATCCAATTTTAAGCAAAAAAGGGAATTTTGTGATTTTGCATTTTGATTGGCGTCACTTTGTAATTTTGGAAGTTCTTCATTAAGTGTCTTGAACAAAATGTTGCTTAGAAATATTGTGAATACTGTTTGTTTTAAAGACCTCTTAGAGAAAGTTGTTAATGTAATTTATCTCTAAAGTTTTGTTAAGAAGGTCCTTGGTGTGGTATTGAAACTCAGGAGACCACAGTATATACATTTCTGAAATATATTTTGATTTTAAAATTTTGTTTTTATTAGATGCACCTTTGACCAAGCCTGTTACATTTTCACAATCTGCTGAAAGGCGTATACTGCAAGATCAGAATCTTCCTGAACAACCAGAATCTACAGTAAGTATGATTGACAAGTACATGTTAATTTTTAGCTTCTGGAACTAACCTTTTGAATATACAGCCAAATGGTAAAAATATATATTTTTTAAATGTTTATAATTGTTGATAAACTTCAGCTAACCAAGTTAACTCCCCCCTTTTGCTTTAACTGGTAATCTATATCAATTTAATTTTAAAAATTAAACCTGAGCTGCTTTTCTATACTGTTGTTCTGAATTTTGAGTGCTAACATTTCTGCATTTTTTGTCACCAATACTTCAGATGAAGTGGTAGCACAGAGCTCTTCTAGCTTTAAACAGGCATGAAAATTAAAATCAGAAACTGAACGTTCTATGAAATGAGTTAAATGCTACCCTACACTCAGACTACTCTCCTTTGCCTTCTGAAGTTACACTGCTAGGAACAATCCCTCTTTCCTTTCCATTGCAACCAACTACATTTCACCAATCCTTGCCCCATACAAAATTGTACACATGTTAAAGGTGACCTGCAATGAAAAAATAATTTATTACTGTGTAAATTAGGATTATGACTATCCTTTGATGTATAAGGATCTTGAGAAGATATTTTCCAAAAGGTGTTTTTCTTAATAGTACAAAAAATATGAAGGTTTTACTGTTAGAGGAGGTCTTACATGATTGAGAAATGTGGGTTGGGAGGTTTTTGCCATCCAAGTGATTTTAGTTAAAGGGGTTAACAAAAACAGTTAAAATAAAAATTACTTTTTAATGTCTCAAATACGCTAAATGAAATATGATGACAAACCTACTTACTTTCCTGTTGTCAATTGTCTGTCAGGGTAGACTATGGGTAAAATTTCCGAGAACACTTAACTCACATTTTCAAAAGTGACTTAGTGATTTAGGCACTTAGAAGTCTTTTGAAAATGGGACATGGGCTCCCAAGATACTTAAGCACTTTGGAAGCTTTTGCCCAAGGCTTGTATTTTTAATGTGAAAAAAATAAAACAAACCAAAAAACTCAGCCTATCAGGCTTTCTTCATATCATTAAGAAGCTCCAAAAAAGAGAAGGGAAGACACATTGCGCACAGCCCAGTATATTTCTTTGCAGGTCTGCATTAAGAGCTCCTCCACATTACAATAGAAGTGTCCTTGACTTCAACCACAAGATAGAAAGTTGATTTAAATAAATTGAAAACCTGTTAGAGTATTAAAATGTCCAAAATAACTTCCAAACCTGTAGGATGGAAGACTAAATTCTCGGCCTATGTAATAAACTGTCCTAACTATGCTAGAGATATAGAATGATCTTGTGCTAGTGGTGACCAAATCATGCAGCTACTTAACTGGTTAGTCAATTCCACTTTAATTCTCTTCATTATTGCAGTCATTACTAATATGCTATATCAGGGGTGGCAAACTTCTTGGCCCGAGCATCAGGGTTGTGAAACTGTATGGCGGGCCAGGTAGGGAAAGTTGTGCCTCCCCGAACAGCCTGGCCCCCAACCCCTATGCACCCAACTGCCCCCCTCAGAACCGCCAGCCTCTCCCCCCCCCCCCCGCTCTTTGTCCCCTGACCGCCCTGTCCTGGGACCCCACCCTTTATCCAGCCCCCCCGCTCCCTGTCCCCTGACTGCACCCCAGAACCTCCTGCCCCTTATCCAACACCCCCCGCCCCATGCCACTCAGAGTGGAAAGAGCTTGCAGCTGCGCAGCCCGGCTGTAGCTAGTCGCGCAGCCCAGAGCACTGGCGGCACAGTGAGTTGAGGCTCCAAGGAAAGGGGACGGTGGAGGGGTCAGGAGCTCAGGGACCAATCAGGATGGTCCTGTGGGATGGATGTGGCCTGTGGGTCATAGTTTGCCCTCCTCTATGTTAGATGGCTGCTGTGCTGAGATAGGGGAATACGAAAGATAAGGGAAAGGAACAACCTGAATGCAAATGTAATAGTGACATGAATTAATTTCGTCGGTAACATTTTTGTAACAGGCGTCATATTAATATGTATGTTTGAAGTCCTAATGTTTTAAATACAACTTCCCTCTCTTTCCTCCTTGAATGTTGCCATTTTGGGGACACCCATTTGCCCTCAGCAGCTCACAAACCCCATGATCACCTTAATCATTGAGCTGTCATCTGAGCTTCTGCTACTGACTGTTTCCCCCTTCCCATATTCTGCTGGGAAGCAACAGTGTAGCATCTTCAATAAAAATACTAAACTTTAAATCAGTTTAGCACTGTATAAGTACAGAGGGTATAGAAAGTGGTATGTTTGCATCTGTTCGATATGCAATAGAAGGGTATGTCTACATCTACAATTTTGCAGCGCAGGTTGTTACAGCTGTATTAGTACAGCTGTATAGGGCCAGCGCTGCAGGGTGGCCACACTTACAGCAACCAGCGCTGCAAGTGGTGTTAGATGTGGCCACGCTGCAGCGCTGTTGCACACCACGGGGAAGGACATCTGCTTGGAGGAGGGGTCGGGGAACGCCAGAGCACACCGCAGGGCTGGATACCTGCTTGGAGGAGGGGTCGGGGAACGCCAGAGCACACCGCGGGGCTGGATACCTGCTTGGAGGGGGGGTCGGGGAACGCCAGAGCACACCGCGGGGAAGGAGACCTGCTTGGAGGGGGGGTCAGAGAACGCCAGAGCACACCGCGGGGAAGGAGACCTGCTTGGAGGGGGGGTCGGGGAATGCCAGAGCACACCGCGGGGAAGGAGACCTGCTTGGAGGGGGGTCGGGGAACGCCAGAGCACACCGCAGGGCTGGATACCTGCTTGGAGGGGGGGTTGGGGAACGCCAGAGCACACCATGGGGCTGGAGACCTGCTTGGAGGGGGGGTCGGGGAACGCCAGAGCACACCGCGGGGAAGGAGACCTGCTTGGAGGGGGGGTCGGGGAATGCCAGAGCACACCGCGGGGCTGGATACCTGCTTGGAGGGGGGGTCGGGGAACGCCAGAGCACACCGCTGGGCTGGATACCTGCTTGGAGGGGGGGTCGGGGAACGCCAGAGCACACCGCGGGGAAGGAGACCTGCTTGGAGGGGGGGGTCGGGGAACGCCAGAGCACACCGTGGGGAAGGAGACCTGCTTGGAGGGCAGTGGAGTTTGCTTAATTGAGAGGCTTCCTCAGGTATGCTGGGATACCTGCTTATTCCACGGAGGTCAACAAAAACGCTGGTGAGTGTCTACACCTGATGACCAGCGCTGGTGATCCAGCGCTGGATCCTCTACACCTGAGGCACGACCGGGTGTAAGAAACCGGGAGTTGCAGCGCTGGTAATGCCCTGCAGGTGTGTACACATCCTAAGTTGCAGCGCTGTAACCCCCTCACCAGCACTGCAACTTTGTAGTGTAGACAAGGCCGAAGTGTCAGCTGGAAGCAAACCTGAAGCCCCCCGAACTACTCTTGGAAAGATCAGAATAGCTATTTTTTACTTTTATAAAAAGCAAGAAAATGTGGATTTTGACAAAAATATAGTAGAAATGTGTCTTCATGGATGATGAATAGGGCCCTACCAAATCCATAACCGTGAAAAACACATCACGGACCATGAAACCTGGTCTCCCCTGTGAAATCTGGTCTTCTGTGTACTTTTACCTTATACCAGTGGTTCTCAACCAGGAGTACACGTACCCCTGGGAGTATGCAAAGGTCTTCCAAGGGGTACATCAACTCATCTAGATATTTGCCTAATTTTGCAAGAGGCTACATAAAAAGCACTAGCAAAGTCAGTACAGACTAAAATTTCATACACACAATGACTTGTTTATATTGCTCTATATAGTATATACTGAAATGTAAGTACAATATTTATATTCCAATTGATTTATTTTCTAATTGTATGGTAAAAATGAGTCAGCAATTTTTCAGTAATAGTGTCCTGTGACACTTTTTTTTTTTTGGTATTTTGTTTGATATTTGTAAACAAGTAGTTTTTAAGTGAGGTGAAACTTGGGGTATGCAAGACAGATCAGAGTCCTGAAAGGGGTACAGGAGTCTGGAAAGATTGAGAACCCTATACTGTACAGACTTCACGGAGGAAGACCACCATTTCTCAAACTGGGGGTCCCAACCCAAAAGGAGGTTGTGAGGGGGGTGGGTCGCAAGGTTGTTGTAGGGGATCACAGTAGTGCCATCCTTACTTCTGTGCTGCCTTCAGAGTTGGGTGGCCAGAGAGCAGAGTCTGCTGGCCAGACATCCAGCTCTAAGGGCAATGCCCCACAAGCAGCAGCACAGAAGTAAGGGTGGCAAATACTATACCATGTCATCCTTCCTTCTGAGTTGCTGCTGGCAGCAGTGCTGCTGTCAGAGCTGGGCTCTGGGTCAGCAGCTGCCGCTCTGTCCACCCAACTCTGAAGGCAGTGCCACCATGAGCAGCAGTGCAGAAGTAAGGCAGGCAGTACCGCGAGCCCCCTCCAATAACCTTATGACACCACCCACACATGTACACAATCACCTTTTCTGTAAGGACCCCTACAGTTTTACCACTGTGAAATTTCAGATTTACATATCTGAAATCATGAAATGACAATTTTTAAAATCCTGCGACCATGAAATTGACCAAAATGGACCATGAATTTAGTAGGGCCCTAACTATTAAATGAAAAAATGAATAAACTTGAAAAGCTTTCCAGGTCATCTTTAATGCATCATAACTTGCATTATTTTGCCAACGTTCCAGAATGGAAACAATGATTTTAATAGTAATTCATGTATTAACTATCAGCTCTTGTTACCATGAGTCTATCATACTTTTACATTGAGTCTTCTGTAGCCTCCGGCCCCAGCACTTGCCTGGCTCCGCCTGTTTGCCTGGTGCTCCAGCCAGGGAGTGGGGTCAAGGCACCAGGGCTTGCCCCTGCTCTGGTGCCGACAAGCCCCCACACCCTGGCCTCATTCCCCAACAGAAGCACCACGTGAGCAAAGCAGGGCAAGCCCCCACACCTAACCCTGCTCTCTGGCAGAAGCGCCGGGTGGAACAGATTGGGGGATGGTGGCACCCCAATTGGCTGGGGCCCCTAGGCATGACCTAGTGGTAATCCACCACTGGGAGGGGCAGGCAAGCGAGTGTGCGGCTTGGCAGCAGAGGAGCTCCTCAAAAAAGGTAGGCCTGCCTCCTCAGGGAGCCAGGCCTGGCGTGGGGCAGTGGGACAAGAACAGGTGCTGGGACTCATGCATGCTGGAGAGCTGCATCTCCTCCCGGAGCTGCGTGTGCATCCAGGGCCCCGGGGGGACCCTAGCCAGAACCTCCATCACCCTACGCAAAGCCTGCTAGAAGGGTTCGGGGAAGGTGGGGCCCCCCATCCTCCTGTCATTGCCTGCCCACCCAAATGTCCCATCCTGACTGCACCACTGGTAGGAAGTGTAAAATTTTCCAATTCTGCTTATGGTATCTCCTTCCAAAAATGTTTGCTTTTACCTTGAATCTCAGACATTCTTTAACAAATTATTTTGAGGTATCCTACAGACATTTAAAATACAATATTTCATATTAACAGGGCTTGAAAACAGCTGGATGTGTAAAACTTGGTAAGTGATTGATTTAGTTCTTAAATATAAATGAAACTTTCAAACTAACAACTTGCTTTGTTACTAGTCTGTGAATTGCCTTGAAGTAATGGTGGGAGGCCAAAAGGAGTTAGTTACCCTGTTTGCACTAGCTACTGAATTGATCTAGCTGCAGGGAATGTGCATTGCATAGTCACCAAACATCTTAAATTCTTTATCCTTTTTTAAATCTACAATAGTTTTTGTAGCCTATAGCCTGTTGCACTTTGTCACAATAATAGTTAGGTTTACAACAACCTGACTTAAAAATTATTCCTACCCAATTGTAGCTGTTATACTAATGTACAAACGAAGTCTTATCTTTTCACCTTCATTTCCAAACTACTCTTTTACTTCTGTATGTACTATATAAATAATGAATTAATTTTCATTTTATTTTACAATATGAGCTAATTTTCACAAACACTCTAACCTCATTAATGAAGCTCCAAAATAAATTGGTGTAAGCCTGAAGTATTTACAATGAATTCTGTTCTGTTGCTCAGAAGCATCAAATATAAGCTGAAAGGAAAGCATGAATGTAGCTACTTATATGAATATATTAAAGATACTGTGAATTTAAATCATATTTTACATAGTTACCTTTGACACTAGTTGGTTAGAAGATAAAAACGGAAAGGAATTTTTAAATCTTCTTTACTTCATATTGAAATAAGTGAAACTTTAATATGTGGATTTCGCTAAGATTGGTCAGTGAAGACCAGTGGTATTAGTTCAACTGCTGAAACTTTACTATAAGCACTTTCAGTTCTCACTGTTGCAGTGCCTGGGTTACAAACATTTCAGGGAAGTGTTAAAAGAAAAAACTGTTTTTACTGGAATGAAAACATTTCTATTAGTCATAGATTTTATAAAGGCTGTTTTCTACAGAGGGTAAAATTTAAATCAAGTTTGACTTGAAAGCATCATTTTGAAATTAAGAATACCACAAAAATTGCTTGCCTAACATATTAAAATCTCTTGTTTTCCAGATAATCTTGAAATGGGCGACAAAACACCAGCTGATCCTATACCTCAGATTCCTCTTTCCAGTTCCACTGATATAAGAGGTCAAATTACAGAAATTCCAGTAGAAATCACAGATATTGGTAATTGCCATTCATTCAAAACTGACCCTTTTATGTATTTGTTTAAATTTAGAACATAAATATATAAATGTTTACTCATTCAGTATATGCATTCCATTTAGTAGCACTTTTTAAAAGTAGCATCCTTTAAAACATGGAAGTTAAATTCTATTGAGGAAAATAAAGAAGCATAAACTCAGGAAAATCAAGTGTAAAAATATAATTAGGAAGGCCAAAAGAGAATTTGAAGAACAGCTAGCCAGGGACTCAAAGTAATTGCAAGAAGTGTTTTAAGTACATTCAAAAGCAGGAAGCCTGCTAAATAACCAGTGGGGCCAATGGATGATTGAGATGCTAAAGGAGCACTGAAAGATAATGCCATTGCAGAGAAACTAAATGAATTCTTTGCATCAGTCTTCACGGCTGACGATGTAAGGGAAATTCCCAAACCTGGGCTATTCTCTTTAGGTGACAAATCTGAGGAACTGCCCCAGATTGAGGTGTCAGTAGAAGAGGCTTTGGAACAAATTGATAAACTAAACCATAATAAGTCACCAGGGCCAGATGGTATTTACCCAAAAGTTCTGAAGAAACTCAAATGAGAAATTGCAGAACTAACAACTGTGGTATGTAAACTGTCATAAATGAGCTTCTGTAGCAGATGACTGGAGGATAGCTAATGTGACACCAATTTTTAAAAAGGGCGCCAGAGGCAATCCCAGCAATTACAGGCTGGTGAGCCTTACTTCAGCACCAGGCAAGTTGGTTGAAACTATATAATAAAGAACAGAATTGTCAGACACATAGAAGAACATGATTTGTTGAGGAGGAGTCAACATTGCTTTTGTAAAGGAAATCAGGCCTCACCAATCTACTAGAATTCAGAGGGAGTCAACAAGCATGTGGACAAGAGGAATCCAGTGGATATAGTGTACTTAAACTTTTCAGAAAGCCTTTGACAAAGGCTCTTAAGCAAAGTAAGCTGTCATGGGATAAGAGGGAAGTTTCTCTCATGGACTGGTAACTGGTTAAAAGATACAAAACACAGGGTAGGAATAAGTGGTCAGTTTTCATAATGGAGAGATGTAAATAGAGGAGTCCTGCCAAGGATATGTACTGGGACTTGTGCTGTTCAACACATTCATAAATGATCTGGGAAAAGGGTTGAACAGTGAGGTGGCAAAATTTGCAGATGATAGAAAATTACTTAAATAAAGTCCAGAGCAGATTGAGAAGAGTTACAAAGGGATCTCACCAAACTGAGTGACTGGGCAACAAAATGGCAGATGAAATTCACTGTTGATAAATGCAAAGTAATGCACTTGGAAAACATAATACCAACTATACATATAAAATGTTGCGGTCTAAATTAGCTGTTACCACTCAAGAAGGAGATTTTGGAGTTATTGTGGATAGTTCTCTTAACATCCACTCAGTGTGCAGCAACAGTCAAAACAGCTAACAGAATATTGGGAATAATTAAGAAAAGGATAGATAATAAGATAGAAAATATTATATTGCCTCTATATAAATCCATGGTACACCCACATCTTCAATACTGCGTGCAGATGTGGTCGCCCCATCTCAAAAAAAAAAAAATTGGAATTGGAAAAGATTCAGGGTATGGAATAGCTTCAGTATGAGGAGAGATTAATAAGACTGGGACGTTTTGGCTTAGAAAAGAGACAACTAATAGGGGATATTGAAGAGGTCTATAAAATCATAATAGATATGGAGAAAATAAATAAGGAAGTGTTATTTATTCCTTCACATAACACAAGAACTAGGCATCACCACATGAAATTAGTAGGCAGCAAGTTTAACACAAACATGAGGAAGTATTTCTTCACACAACACGCAGTAAACCTGTGGAACAATTAGCCAGAGGATGTTGTGAAGGCCAAGACTATAATAGGGTTCAAAAAAGAACTAGATAAATTAATGGAGGATAGGTCCATCAATGGCTGTTAGCCAGGATGGGCAGGGACGATGTCCCTAGCATTTGTTTGCCGGAAGCTGGGCATGGGCGACAGGGAATGGATCACTTGATAATTACCTGTTCTGTTCATTCCCTCTGAAGCACATGGCATTGGCCACTGTTGGAATACAGAATACTGGTCTATATGGACCTATGGTCTAACCCAGTACAGCTGTTCTTATATTCTTTAGGAGCATAAAACTCTAAAAGTACACACATAAACAGATTTGGTATTAAGCTATTATGGGTTACTTTTACTAAAATGCAAAAGCACTTTAACAGTATTAGCTACATCTGCAATAGAAGGGTTTGCCAGCCTAGCTATACTAGGCACTAGACCTTGCTTAAAGATTTTGACAACTAGTGCTGTAAATTTTAATCTCCTAGTTGCAATAAAGTAGAGCAGCTACTGTAAATATGAATCTTAGTATATTCCTTTCAGAAATGGAGCGTACTGTAATGTACTTTTATTTGAATTTCCTTTTTGAAACTGTCCATGTATTGTCATATTTTACTCATACAATTATTTGGGTTTCTAAGTATGTAATCGATCCTCACTTGCATGTTTATAGAGTCTGCAAAATTATGCTTTAATTATTACAACACATTTTCACTGTATAATTATGAAAACCTGAGGAAATAAACAATTTTCCAAAATCATGGTATTTGGGGGGAATAAAATAAGCAAATTATAAAAGACTGTAATTTGGCGTTGTGGATTAAGTACCTTCCAAATCTGAGTTTAAATAGTGAAATATAAAAGTATCTCATTCATGTTTGTCGTTATTACAAGCATCTTGCATTTATAACTCTTGTATTGAGACTACATGAAGTTTTGTAAGTCCCTGAAAATAGGACTATCTTAAGTGGGAGATGCTGAAACAACTTTAACAATAGCAATTCTTCTCAATGCTAATATTTCTGAATTTGTTTTTTTCAAAGTTGACAGAATTTAAATGTTTTCTGTTTTTAGGTTTTGGTAACCGTTGTGGAAAGCCAAGAGGACCAAGAGAGCCACCATCAGAATGGACATGATGAAAAAGAAAATGGTCACTCTGGAAAAGTCAAGTGCCACTGAAAACTAAATAAATAGTATTCCACTCTTTACTTTTTGGGGACTAACACACAACCGTGTAGTTATAACTACAGAATGGTACACCTTTTACTTTACATCCCGCATAAAACCTTAAATATTATTCACAACAGTGGATTCCAGTATTACAACCTAACTTTTTGCTGGGGCCATCTACCTGCCTTATTACACCTAGGAGAAAGTATTACATATGGTTTATTTTTGACTTCCAAGTATTATTGCCTTAATGTCTTTTAACCCTGTTACACGCTGCTTGTAGACATTTGTTAATATAGTAATACTTTTGACAAATTGAGTTTATGGACTACTTTTTGCTAACTTTTGATTACCATGTATGCATTATTTTGTATATTTACAGGGCAAGTAGGAATATAATTTGATAAAATTGCAATCATAAAATATTAACAGAAGATGTAAGAAATCTCTGCATGTTCTAAATTCGTGCGTATCTTATTTGTAAATTATTTGCCCTGAAATTTTAGAAAACCATTTCTGATTTAAAAACAAAAAAATTCTGGACATACAGCCAGAATTGCAGGTTTGCAGAGATAAAGATTGTAATACGTTTTGTAAATTGTAAGCAAAAGGTTATTTTTATATTATATACTATTGGTCAGACCTAATTTGTTCTGTTTTTCATCTAGTCATGGAGATTCAGTAAGTGCCTTGGAACAATATTGAATTCTCTTAGCCTATGTATGTTGCTTCAGTGTTTGAGTTCATCTGGGTTTAGAAATTTATAAAAACAAAAAAAATGTATCTGACCTGCCAGTAAAATAGAACTCATTCTAAGTAACCAACACTTGTTAGTTTTCATTTTAATATTTCATAAGTTTCAATTTTATAGAGATGAATTTCCTAAAAACTTCCTACATAATAACTGGTTTAATGCTACAGTATAATATGGTGTGTATTTCTACTTTTGTACAAACATTTCAGGACACACTGGTAAAGGGACTATTTGAGAGCCATTATTTTCCATTGTGCTGGTAAAAGTAGTATTTTGATCATTCAGCAAGTGTGTGTATGTGTGAAAGCAACTTATCATATGAAGATTCACATAGAGCCCTTGCAGCTACACTGTATCTTGGCAGCATACCATGCCAAGGATTAATCCTTATAAGGATTCTCTACTTATAAACTTTGTTTCTGTAATAATGATAGACTCTTTAAATTAAAGAAAGTACCTCAAAATTTCATTGAGTGTTTTTACTTATAAGGAACATGTATATTATTCAAAAGTGAACTAGACTACATTTGGGGTTGGCCAGGTCATATTCAGCTGTTTAAGTTTGCAGTTCTTCAGTGCTCATACTGTAAAAATGAAACTGAACCTAATGGATGCTAATAATATATATTTTCTGTCAACTTTCTTTGAGCTTCTGCCTAATTACAATGCAAAAAAAAAAGTAGAAATGAGCTTAGTAGTAAAACACATGAAAAAAAAACTTTATAACCTGTTTTTATTAATGAAAATAGTGACTGAAACCTTCATACATGAGTATCTGCTGTTCTGGACACTAGTCATAGATTTGACAGTGTCTTTTCTACCACAGTGGGGGGGCAATTTAGTCATTTTTCCTCCGTTTCTCTGATTTCAGGCTCACTGGTGTCCACAACAGAGAGCTTTAGAAAGTGAGAAGTTAATCTAGCAGACTTCTGTAGAATTGGTGGTTCTTCACGTAGTTGCAGTCAGGTGTGTGTCGCCCAGCACACGGAAGCTAGGGAATTTTGCTTAGCAGTACCTGTTTGGATGGTGCTCTGGCCCGTCCCCTCACTATTAAAGGGCAGCACCCCGCACCCCCCTTAGTTCCTTTTCAGCACTCAAGGCTAAAGTCGGAGCATTCTGTGTGGTGTTTCACCTCACACTGTTTGTTTCTCTGGGAATTTATTGTATATAGTTCATTGTTAGTGTAGCTTAGTAGTACCCTTAGGTTAAGTTATAGTAATTAGCATGGATAGTTGCCCTGGGTGATGCCCCTACCAGGGTTTAAACATTGTCTGTTGTGTGGGGTAGCTATCCCCAGTAGTGACCCTCTCACATGGTTTTTGTTGTGCCTGCAAGAGGGGCACATTTAGGAAAGGTTCTCTATATACAGTTCAATTAAGATGAGGATAAAGGTGACAAGAGACCTTGGGTATTTCTCCAATACAAGATTATTCCGATTTTACATAAACCGGTTTTGTAAAACAGATTGTATAAAGTCAAGTGCACGCAGCCACACTAAGCACATTAATTCGGCGGTGTGCATCCATGTACCGAGGCTAGCGTCGATTTCCGGAGCATTGCACTGTGGGTAGCTATCCTGTAGCTGTCCCATAGT
The DNA here is from genome assembly GCF_007399415.2 of Gopherus evgoodei. Taxonomy (NCBI): domain Eukaryota; kingdom Metazoa; phylum Chordata; order Testudines; family Testudinidae; genus Gopherus; species Gopherus evgoodei. The sequence continues at coordinate 343,521,768 of NC_044322.1, forward strand.
TCCCGCAGTCTCCCCTGCCTATTGGAATTCTGGGTTGAGATCCCAATGCAAAAACAGTGTCGTGGGTGATTCTGGGTAAATGTCATCACTCAATCCTTCCTCTGTGAAAGCAATAGCAGACAATAATTTTGCGCCCTTTTTCCCTGGATTGCCCTGGCAGACGCCGTAGCATGATAACCATGGAGCCCATTTTGCCTTTTGTCACTGTCACCATATGTGTACTGGATGCTGCTGACAGACGCAGTACTGCAGTGCTACACAGCAGCATTCATTTGCCTTTGCAAGGTAGCAGAGACGGTTACCATCCCTATTGCACCATCTGCCATGCCATTGTAAATTGGCGATGAGATGACGGTTATCAGTCGTTCTGCACCGTCTGCTGCTGTCATGGGTGCTCCTGGCTGGCCTCGCTGAGGTCGGCCGGGGGTGCATGGACAAAAATGGGAATGACTCCCTGGGTCATTCCCTTCTTTGTGTTTTATCTAAAAATAGTCAGAACTGCCTAGAATATGGGGCAAGTGTACTAGAGAACCAGACAGCACAGTCGCTCCGTGTCAGAGCCCCAGAGATCCCGCAGAAATGATGAGCTGCATGCCATTCTAGGGGGTGCCCCTGCAACAACCCCACCCTTTGCTTCCCTCCTCCCCCAACCCTCCTGGGCTACCGTTGCAGTGTCCCCCCATTTGTGTGATGAAGTAATGAAGAATGCAGGAATACGAAACACCGACTTTTTAGTGAGATAAAAAGAGGAGGAGGAAGCCTCCAGCTGCTATGATAGTCCAGGTAGGACATTAAAGGGTGGTGGGGGAGAGGAGCCCAGCCTTCCGCTGCTATGATAGTCCAGGCAATACAGAATCTATTTTTTAGACATGAAAGGTGGGGGGCTGATAGAGCTCAACCTCCAGTTGCTATGATGAAGACGGTTACCAGCCGTTCTGTACCATCTGCTGGGGATGACCGGGAGTCATTCCCATTTTTACCCAGGCGCCCGCAGCCAACTTCACTGAGACCAGCCAGGGGCACTCACGGAATGATGATGATGATGATGGATATCAGTCATATTGTACCGTCTGCCACCGGGAAGGGGATGCTGGTGTTCAGCGCTGCAGCACCCCGTCTACCAGCAGCATGCAGTAGACATAGGGTGACACTGAAAAAAGGTGAGAGACTTTTTTTCCCTTCTCTTTCGGAGGGGGGGAAGGGTGTAAATTGACGACGTATACCCTGAAACACCTGGGAAAATGTTTTTGACCCTTCAGGCATTGGGAGCTCAGCCAAGAATGCAAATGCTTTTCAGAGACTGCGGGGACTGTGGGATACCTGGAGTCCTCAGTACCCCCTCCCTCCCTGCATGAGCATCCATTTCATTCTTGGGCTTTCCATTACACTTGTCACACAGCACTGTGCTGTGGACTCTGTATCATAGCCTGGAGATTTTTTCAAATGCTTTGTCATTTCGTCCTCTGTAATGGAGCTCTGATAGAACAGATTTGTCTCCCCATACAGTGATCAGATCCAGTATCTCCCATACGGTCCATGCTGGAGCTCTTTTTGGATTTGGGACTGCATCGCCGCCTGTGCTGATCAGAGCTCCATGCTGGGCAAACAGGAAATGAAATTCAAAAGTTTGCGGGGTTTTTCCTGTCTACCTGGCCAGTGCATCCGAGTTCAGATTGCTTTCCAGAGCGGTCACAATGGTGCACTGTGGGATACCACCCGGAGGCCAATACCGTCGATTTACCGCCACACTAACCCTAATCCGACATGGCAATATCAATTTCAGCGCTACTCCTCTCAGGGAGGAGTACAGAAACCGGTTTAAAGAGCCCTTTATATCGATATAAAGGGCCTCGTTGTGTGGATGGGTGCAGGGTTAAATTGGTTTAATGCTGCTAAATTCAGTTTAAACGCGTAGTGTAGACCAGGCCCTTGTGTCTGAAACAGCGCCTCTTAGAGCAGGCCATGAACCCTGCTTCAGAACCAGGGATCTCTTAAGGTCCTCTGGCCCTGCACTCTTCTTTGTAGCCAACACTTGTGTGGTTACTGGGTTGAGATGTGGTGCATACCCTAACAGGAAGAGAGGTCATTCTCCTTTCTCAGGTCCTTCGAGGAAGAGGTCCCATGAGACCAACCAGGCCTGTTCCAGGACTTGAAGGGACTCCTCATTGTCTTCTAAGGGAAGTGCTGACCGGCACTGAGAGTCCTTTTGGTATGTATTATAGAGATGGCCCATGTAGCCCTCCACAGTACCACATTTAGATCAGTTGGACCCTGTATCATCACCTCCAGTAATGGCCATTGGGCACCCGTTGAGTCCAGTACCAATGACAACAACATTGGCACCAATAGTCTCCATGCCATTGGAACAGTGTCAGACCTGCTTTGCCTTTATGTTCCCGATTCCCCTATAGTCCAGGGGTTGTCAGCTGACATGGCTTCTACATCTGTCTCTTCTGCTGTGCCACTGGTAACATCTGGTTGGGTTGCAGAGCTGTCTCACTTGTCAGCATCATATTCCACACCATTTGGGGCTAAGACTGCAGCATCTCAATCAAAGTTCTTTGTGGTATTGAGAGGTTCATCAGCATGGATACTGTCTTTACCACAGACGTTTTAATCCGGTTCAGCTGAACTCGGTCATTTGCTCCAGTACTGACAGCATCAACTATTCATTCATCCTCGGCACTGATGACTTCTTTGTATTGGGCTCTGGATGAGGCTGACGGTTATTTCTTTCTCAGGAGTGGCTCCACAGTTCCCACCAAATGACTTCTAGAGCTTCTCAAGATCTGGTTTGGGGACTTCTTCCTCTTCCCCTTCACCTTCGAAGAACTGTTCTCAATCCTTGGATCACCATCAGTACCGGGACCAGCACAAATCCCTCAGTAAGGATAGGGGTCCCTGGCCTAGTACCTGCTGGCCTCCATTGTTCCCTAACCCTTCTTCTCCAGATGATTCTGCAATATCCTCACTGGTGTCTGAGAGACATCCTTTCCCAAGAAATAGCAAGGTTTTTACAAGTATCAGAGGGGTAGCCGTGTTAGTCTGGATCTGTAAAAGCAGCAAAGAATCCTGTGGCACCTTATAGACTAACAGACATTTTGGAGCATGAGCTTTCGTGGGTGAATACTCACTTCGTCAGATGCATGTAGTGGAAATTTCCAGGGGCAGGTATACATGTGCAGGCGAGCTAGAGATAATGAGGTTAGTTCAATCAGGGAGGATGAGGCCCTGTTCTAGCAGTTGAGGTGTGAAAACCAAGGGAGGAGAAACTGGTTTTGTAGTTGGCAAGCCATTCACAGTCTTTGTTTAATCCTGAGCTGATGGTGTCAAATTTGCGGATGAACTGAAGTTCAGCAGTTTCTCTTTGAAGTCTGGTCCTGAAGTTTTTTTGCTGCAGGATGGCCACCTTAAGGTCTGCTATAGTGTGGCCAGGGAGGTTGAAGTGTTCTCCTACAGGTTTTTGTATATTGCCATTCCTAATATCTGATTTGTGTCCGTTTATCCTTTTCCATAGCGACTGTCCAGTTTGGCCGATGTACATAGCAGAGGGGCATTGCTGGCATATGATGGTATATATTACATTGGTGGACGTGCAGGTGAATGAACCGGTGATAATGTGGCTCATCTGGTTAGGTCCTATGATGGTGTCGCTGGTGTAGATATGTGGGCAGAGTTGGCATCGAGGTTTGTTGCATGGATTGGTTCCTGAGCTAGAGTTACTATCGTGCGGTGTGCAGTTACTGGTGAGAATATGTTTCAGGTTGGCAGGTTGCCTGTGGGCGAGGACTGGCCTGCCACCCAAGGCCTGTGAAAGTGTGGGATCATTGTCCAGGATGGGTTGTAGATCCCTGATGATGCGTTGGAGAGGTTTTAGCTAGGGACTGTATGTGATGGCCAGTGGAGTCCTGTTGGTTTCTTTCTTGGATTTGTCTTGCAGTAGGAGGCTTCTGGGTACACGTCTGGCTCTGTTGATCTGTTTCCTTATTTCCTCCTGTGGGTATTGTAGTTTTGAGAATGCTTGGTGGAGATTTTGTAGGTGTTGGTCTCTGTCTGAGGGGTTAGAGCAGATGCGGTTGTACCTCAGTGCTTGGCTGTAGACAATGGATCGTGTGATGTGCTCGGGATGGAAGCTGGAGGCATGAAGGTAGGCATAGCGGTCGGTAGGTTTTCGGTATAGGGTGGTGGTAATGTGACCAGCACTTATTTGCACCATGGTGTCTAGGAAGTGGACCTCCCGTGTAGATTGGTCCAGGCTGAGATTGATGGTGGGGTGGAAGCTGTTGAAATTGTGATGGAATTTTTCCAGAGTCTCCTTCCCATGGGTCCAGATGATGAAGATGTCATCAATGTAGCATAGGTAGAGAAAGGGCGTGAGTTGACGAGAGCTGAGGCCATAAAAATATTGGCATATTGTGGGGCCATGTGGGTGCCCATAGCAGTGCCACTGATCTGGAGATATATATTGTCATCAAATTTGACACAGGTTTTTACAGGCAGGGTCATAAGTCACAGAGGTGAAGGTCTTCTGGGTCCAATTTCATTCAGCCAGCTTGCTGTCCAGCATGCAGCCATTTTAACTTGCAGGTCCAGGACAGCATTCCAGTTGTGTCCTGCGCTTCTGTCTCCTCAGTTTGGAAACAAGCTGTCTTGCTTTTACAGTGCTTGGGATATGGTTACCATGGACAAAAGCAGCATAAGCACTGAGATACAATTCCTGCATGTCCCTCCTGGCTGCCCCCCTTCAAGGGACCCCCTCTCATGAGACACTTCTTCAGCAGATCCAGGCTGCTTGCGCAGGGAGCTATAGAGGAGGTTCCCTACAGCATCAGGGGAAGTGGTTCTATTCCCAGTATTTCTGAGTCCACAAATCGAAAGGAGGGAGGAGATCTATCATTGATCTCCACAACTCAACAGATATATCAGATACATGAGGTTCCATGAGGTCACCCTAACAACTAACGTCCTGCTTTGAGAAGACTGGTTTGTTGTCCTGGCCTTCAGGATGCTTATTTCCACATGGCAATCCTCATAAGCCACAGAAGATTCCTGAGATTTGTCATGGCAGGCCAACACTTATCAGTACATTGTACTGCCCTTCAGCCTGTCCTCCGCAATTTGGTTTTTTTACAGCATGCATGGCCATAAAATGAGATTATCTCAGAAAGAGATACTCATTTATGCCTGCAAGATTGGTTAGTGAGAGGCTCGTCCAGAGAACAATTCCTCCCCCATGGTCAAGGAGCTGTAATGTGAATTGGATCTCTAGGTCTCACACTGAACAGAGAGAAGTTGACATTAGTGTCATCTCAATCTCTTTGCAATGAGACACAACAAGAAATGCCATTCAATTTTGCTCTCAAGTGGATCTCAGTCCAGGCTTCTTAACTGATGCCTTCCACCTTAGTTGGGGATTAGTTTTGATGTATGCCTCCCTCTGATCCCAATAATCCCATAGGTCATTCTCAAGCCTAAGTTGGATCATGCCAAAGTGATTCTCATTGGTCCAACTTGGCGAAAGCAATGTTTGTTCTCCAGCCATCTCAATCTGTCAGTTCAGCCTCCCATATCTCCTCTTCATCCTAATCTGCTGATTTAGCACTATGCTCGAGTTTTGCATTCAGTGCTCAGTACTTAACATCTCATGGAGTGGATGCTACATGACTGCAGGAGAAGGAACGATGTTTAGAAGCTGTTCGACAGTTGTTGCTTAACAGCAGGAAGCTCTGTACTAGAGCAACTTGGCTAAGTGGAAGCGTTTTTCAGATTGGTTCCTTGCTTGGGGAATTCAGCTGATGCCAGCCTGTATTCAGGATGTTTTAGAGTACCTATTTCACCTTCAGTATTCTGGTCTCTCTCTCTCACCTCGTTTAAGAATTCATTTGGGAGCAATCTTGGCATTTCATCCACTCATCCAAGGGAAGACAGTTTTTCTTGAAGCCCTTGATGTTGAGGTTTCTAAGGGGAATCCTTCATCTCCATCCACCTCTGAAAGAGCTTGTTCACTTGTGGGACCTTAGTACTGTCCTGAGGGGCTCAGTTTGAGCCTCTAGCAACCTGTTCTCTATCCCTCCTGGGCCAGAAGACAGCCTTCCTTGTAGCTATAACAGCTAAATGATTTCTGTAGGGAGTTCTTTCCTAAACCACATTCCAGTTCGGATGAACAGTGACTTGACATATTGGATGTAAGAATGCTTGGCATTCTACCTGGACAAAACTAAGCCTTCTCAGGCATCACGTCATTTGTTCATTTCATATGCAGGTTGGATGAGGGGTCAGGCAGTCTCTGTGCAAAGTATTTGTAGGTGGATAACTTCCTGGAAATCAGCATGTGAAGTAGCTCAAACCATGCCTCCTCAGAGATTGGGGGCTCATTAGACAAGGGTCCAAGCAATGCTGATAGCATTCATCAGTTATGTTTCAGTACTGGACATGTGCGGAGCTGCTACCTGGTCTTTTATCCATACCTTTATCAGGCACTATCTGATATAGCATGGCATCTAGGTCAGATGCAAACTTCAGGAAAGCAGTCCTGCAGCCATTCTTTCAGTAGACTCCAAGTCCCACATCTTAAGGCAAAGATCCCCAAGACATGAGGTGCCCTGCTCTGCCCCCCACTCTGCTCTGGCAGCAGCTCCCAGCTGCAGCTTCCGCTTCCAGCTATGGCCCCAGTCCCGACCGCAACTGCGGCTCCATTCCCAGCCCCAGCCCTGCCTCCAGTTGTGGCTCCAGCCTCAGCCACCTTACCCCTGTCCACATGCTCCTCCTAGGAGCCATGACCCCGCTCCTGGTCGTGGCTTCCGGGGGTGTCGGGGTCATGGACTGGGGTCGGGGGGGCGCAACCGTGAAAAGTTTGGGGACCACTGTCATAAGAGCACTGCTTGTGGGTCACTTGGGTAGAATACAAGTCTGCAACCACTTAAAAAGGAAAAGACGGTTAAGTAGCTGTATTATAATTGTTCTCTGGACATAGGGGGAGACGTGTATTCCTCGACCCACACTCCATCCCCTTTGTATCGGAGTCTCTACTCCTGATGTCTTCACTGTGAAGGAATTGGGTCAGAGTGGCACTGCCCTTAAATAGCTAGGGCAGAGGCTAGAGCCACAGGGCACAAGCACTGCCCCCATGGGTACTGGTAAACAACACTTTCTGGTTTCAGTGCACTGTTACCAATGTGATGAGCCTACATCCTGCAACTGCTGTCTTTCTGGCTTCCTTGGGACATCAGTGAGGCCTAGCTCAGCGGCTATATTTACCACACTTTCCAATGGCTTCCTTATCTGGCTGCCTGGCCAACAAACTATTCAGATAGCTGTAATTTGCAGGAAACATTGAACCTGAATTTTGTTCCTCCATGTGTACACCAGAGATGGTTAACTTAGGTTGCCACCTTATTAGGCCTGCTTGCAAGTTCTTTAAAGAGTAATGCATACAGCAGAATGGTCTAGTAGCTTTCCAGCTTGCCAGTGCCAATGGACAATCCAAATGCAGCTTTGCAGTAGAAGCCAGTATTAAGTGAAAAGTATGCCGGCCATGTGATTTGGATATGTATTTTAACTAGGCAGGTCCATATTTTTCAGGTTAGATAATACTTGAGATTTACAGATTGAAAACTGGAAGATGTACAACATGTCTAGGTAACTTTGCATTTAACTCTTATATAGTACACAAACATTTATAAAGGCCATTTGGTAATGTTTCAATCTGCAATACATTCGAGAGATTCTTTTTTTTTGGAATTGCCTACATTCTTAGCACTGGGGATCATGAGCTCTCATGGGGTCATGAGCTGTCAGCCTACACCCCCAAACCCTGCTTCACCACCCGCATTTATAATAGTGTTAAATATAAAAAATGTGTTCACACTCAGAGGGCTTGCTGTGGGAAAGTGGTCACCAATGCAAAAATTTGAGAACTACTGCTTTAGCATTACTCAGCATTTGGTTTTGCCATAAGAAAGCTGAGAATTTCTATGCTTCAGTAGTAAATGAAGTATTACTGAGGTTTTGAACTGTGAAACCAAAACTATCTTGTTTGTATTACCTTTGAGTTCTTATTGTCACTTCTTTACTTTGTACACAATTGCTATATGCTATTCATCTGTTATACTTACATATTGAATCTGTTTTGGAGACTCGAGTAAATTGACCATGTCAATGTAAGGCAAAACTTGCCACTGGCCATTACCTGAGCCTGCGCAATGCTGAGAGATATGCAGCATTGGGGCCTTGTATTTTGAAATAGATCCATATTACCTGTATATTTCTTGATCTGTTGTGGCAGCTTCCTTAGCCAATATAACAGCTTCTGCCTGTATTATATATATAAAAAACCAAAAACCTGTACTTCTGTTCCCATCATTTGTTTCCTTATTGCAGTACCAATAGCTCTAATACCAAGAGAAGGAGTGAGGAGTAGGATGCCCTTTCCTATTCACTCTTAGGGAGAAGTTATTTTCTGTTAGACCACTTGAACTCATTGGAGTGGAGGGGTTTGTTACATTTTCATACACGTAGGAAATTCTCTGCCAATCCAAATTTAGGCCACCTCAAAAGGTCAAATCTTGTTCAATCCTATTTAATTCCTTTATGGAATAGGGTCTTAATAGTTAAGATACAATTTCTGTTTTCCAAATAATGTGCAACAGTCTTCTCATATTGGCAGCAGTTCTGTCAGGTCTAAAACCAACGTGATCACTCCCACCAAATTCCATATCACTTTGTGCAACCTGGTTGTTTAACTTTCCATCACTTGTATTTTTATTAAGTATTTTTCTGATTATATATTGTACCTTTTGAATAATGTAGGTGTATTAATACTGAACAAAAAAACAAGTAAACACTCACTACATGCATGTAAAGTTAAAATGAGTTCCTCTTTCAATCAGAACACCCAAATGCCCTTAAACAAATCTCTCAGGGAAAAAGACTGCCTTACTCGCTGTAACTGGACTGTCTTCATCATTTAATCATACATTAATCACATGTATGGCATAATGGATTATTATTTACTTTCATAGTATTCATTGAGCAGGCTCTCTTATCTGGACTTTCCATTTATTAGAGAGATAGTGGCATACCATTCTCCATTATACTTCTCTAATCTTCCCTTATCTATCTGTTGTGCGTGCTTGTAGCCTTTCTATTATGAATATTTAAACAAGTCTCAAATCTATATTGCTCATTTCAATTGGATTTTTTGTTTTTGTGTATTAAACTTTCTTGTATTTTTGTTGTCTCATTAGTACTATAAGTAGTTCCTCCTCTGGTGGCTGAGTCAGTGAGTGCTTAGGTTTGATGAAGGAATATTATCTTCCACTTTAAATGTAGGTATACTATAGAGACCATTATTCATGCTGGCAGTTTTGCAAAATCTTAACCTGTATCCAAGCCTCCCTTTTTTAGAAAAGTCACTGAAAAGGATTTGGTGTGGCAGCTTTAGTGATTTCTGAAGTCCTCAAATTTCCTCATCTCCTCCCCTTTTTTTTTTCTGCCCCACACACACACACACACACACACACACACACACACACACACACACACACACACACACACACACACTCGACATATGATTCCTCTGGTACAGAAGTGCTACCTAGTAAAAGTGGATATAACCACTCCAGTGGCTCTGCTCCTATGTTTGTGAGGATAGATTTTGGCAATAACTCTTCTGCTTTGATGCTGCTTTCATGCAGGGTATTACAGGGATCTTCTTTTGTTACCCTGCCTACTGCTCAGACCAGTGTTTATCAGTTAGCTGCAACAGTACCAAATATAGTTTGTCCTTGTTTACACTTAGAACCAAACAGTGTTTGGTACCACTTTAGCTACAGGGATTGCTGACAACAGGTGTCAGTAAGTTTTATTTGGTAGTGTAGACAAGGCCATATGGTACTAAAGTAGTTACAATTAGTGATATTTGAGCAGAGATGCTTCCTCCCATTAAATGGGAGTGGGCTGCTGGCAAGGTGTCCTTCATGAAGGAGCCCTGCAGCCTGGAATTTACACCCTCTTTGGCCCTTGAGAACTTTGATCTGTTAACCTACAGGACACAGTGCAAGGTTCATCTTTTCTCCTCCTCAGTATTTGCCAAAGAATGGGTGAAATGACTGACTAGAATTTTTATTATTTCTGGGGTAATTTCTGGTGGAGATGCCTGGATGGGCTATTTGCTTAGCAGTTTCTGTTTTCAATTATTTTGGGGATTATTCCAATTACATGTATTACAATTATAACTTAACACCTAGAGCAATGGTTAGACACTTCATAAATCTAAATAAAAATATTTAGTTAAATCTTCATATTTGCTTTTAGCAGCCCCTTTATTTTCATACTCTCATTTTATTCTTTTAGATATCACACTTTGTACACTCCCCTGGCAGCTATATACAATATTTATCATACAGTTTTTCTCTGCACAAATTCTTTTATTATTTTGATGTATTGCTCAATTACACTTAAAATTGTTTAGCCTCTATTGGATCCATTTGTATTTGCCAAGTTTCAGGGCCTGCACTCCTATCAAACTATTCCTTGCAGTGCCAAACAATATTACATTAGAAAACACTGTGATGTTATAATACACCTCTATATATACACCTCCCGATATAACGCTGTCCTCGGGAGCCAAAAAATCACTGTGTTATAGATGAAACCGCGTTATATCGAACTTGCTTTGGTCTGCCGGAGTGCACAGCCCTGCCTCCCTGGAGCGCTGCCTTACTGCATTATACCCAAATTCATGTTATATTGGGTCACGTTATATTGGGGTAGAGGTGTATTTGGCTCTTACATAGCACTCTTCATCTATAGAGCTCAAGGAACTTTGGAAAGGAAGAGTATTACCTCCATTTTACAGATGGGAAGCTGACCCATAGAAGTGAAGTAATTTATCTAAGGTCACACTGCGTCAGTGGCAGAGTTGAGAATAGATCACAAGTCTCCTTGTTCATAATCAACCATCCTATCTGTGTTGTATAGAGAGTGTGAAGGGTTTTTCTTGAATTGCTTACATGTCAGATGTCTATTAGATTTCTGTATTTTACATTTGTCTGTCCCTTATATATTATCAGATATAGGTAGATTTTAAGTTTATTCAGATTTTAGGTCTGCTTCATTGCCCTCTTCCCACATCTGTGTGTATTTATCTTGTAATTTTGCTGAGCTTTGATACCTTTTAAACGTGGACCTCAGCAACTTAATGTAGTTATTTTAAGATACTGTAATATATTTTGTCTTCATTATTCTGTTTATACAAATGCTGTTGTGATATTTGCTGAGATTTGGAAATATTTTTCCATTAAATTTGTCACTTGAAAAAACTATACACTTCACCAGGAAATATTCTATTCTTAAAACAGTTAAACTACTGTATCATTCTGATCAAAAGCTTTTGCGGAATTTGGCTATAACTTGACAAAACTAAAAGGAACTATTGTTGCATTAGGTAAATAATCTCCATTGTCTTGTTTCTACAGTTCATCCTAGAAATGGATCATGACCCTCATTAGAAGTAGCTTTGGATTATTCCCCTTCTGTAAAACTAACAGATTTGTGAAAATTCTTGAAACGTTTTGTTCTATATATGGGGTATAATTTATCTGATCTCTTCTACTGGTAAATGTTGCATCATTGTTGGCATGCTTAAAATCCCCAAGGAGAAATGCATAATGGAAGATGGGGTGCAGGAGTGCCAGAATCTGGGTACAAGTGTTGGGGCCACTGTCACCAGAACTGTGGCCCTGACCCCTACTTCTCTTACCCCCAGGGCCCTGACCCCTAGCTGGGCCAAAAGCTGCAACCAGGCAGTAAGAACCGCCCATGGAGCCCGGACCCTCCACCTGCCCTGGGCGGGAGCTGAGGTGCCCAGAAGCAGCCCCTGACCTGTGTCCCTGCTGCCTGGGGCACCCCATTGCCAGTGGGACCCAGGGATGGGGCCTCCAATCTGGCTTCCTGCCCCATCCCTGGGCCCTGCAGACATGCTCTGCAGGGAGAGGAGGCCCTGCCCCAGCTGGAAGGCAGCGGGGACACCTGGGAAGGTCACGCAATGAGCCGAGCTCCAGTGAAGCTGCTGCTGCTGCTCCTGGCCCAGCCTCTGTCACTGCCACACTCCGCCTGGGCTCACTCAGTGTCTGCACCCAGCTCCCACTGACAGGCTCCCCCTGCTAGGTCCTTCCTGCTCCTGGTGACAGGCTTCCCCCACTGCCACCTGGGCTTTGTGCCCAAGGCAGCAACCACTGCTCCTCTGTCCGCCTCTGGCGTGAGGCTTGCAGTTTGGAGGGGGCAACACCCCGCTGTGCTCTTGGCAACACCAACTATGCCCAGGTCGCCACCACTCTGCACCTGCCTCAGGCTATTCCGCCCATGTTAAAAAGCAGGCAGGCATGGCCCTCCCACTTCCAAAAGCGGGGGACATGGCCTCCTGATCTCTCTGGTTCTGGTATCCCTGGGCCTCCAGAGTGTGGGGTCCCAAAATGTTCTTTGTGCCTATGGCCCCTATAAATCTTAATCCGCCTCTGGATGCACATGAGGTCAGACTAGATGATCATCATAGTCCCTTCTGGCCTTAGTCTGTGAGTTAGACCCAAGTATTACTTTCAGTTTGTTCATTTTGGCACACTGTGCTGCATTCAACAGAGGTTGCAGAAGTTCTGAAACTTTTGGCATTGCCTTTGGCTAGTGCAACCACCACCAGACCTGCATTGGAAAGGGACCTAGTAGGTCTGGTGGCTTTTATGCTAGTCCCTTTAAGGATACAAATATATGGGAGTAACTAGGCTAATTACTGTTAAACCTCTGAGCATTTCCAGTGCAAACTAGATGTTTCCAGAAACTGAAGTAGATTCATCTGGGGAGTGATCATGCTGCTAATAAAAGTTCTTTGCCTTATCTCCAACCAAAATGCTTCGTGCTCGCTAATATTTCAGACTCCGTGTGCTTGTTTTTAAAGTTTCCATGTTCTGCTGGAGTAGTCACCATTGGGGAATATAGCTCTAGGATGTGTTAACTTTAAACTGAGTGTGCTGTCATTTAAACACTCACTAAACTGCATGATCAAAATTGTAATTCCCACAGCAAATTAAACTACATGACATTGCACTTTCATATTAACCCCTAAAAGGCCATGCCTTTTATAGTAACTAAAATTACTACATATCTCCAATGGAGTAAAATTACAGTTACTGTGGAAACAGTTTATCTAACGGCTACTTGACGTAATTGCATTTGTCTGGAACCCACTTAATTGTGGTCATTAATTCTGGGTTAATACTAACTAATGGGCAGAGAGCAGGCAATAGCCCTACCTCACAGCCTCTACAGAAACAAAATTAGAGGAGTTGCCACTTGACAATCCTTGAAGACCCTGGGAGGTGTGGGGGTTAACTTGTTTCTCCCTGCTGGAGCCTTTCCTCACTGCAGTGAAAGGCACTGCTGGAGCCTTTCAGTGTCGCCAGTAGCTACATGTGTAGTACCTGTACTGTACATGCTGCTATAATTGTAAGATATGGCCTGTTTTTCTCTGTAAATCCTCATTGCTCAATGCTATTAAGTCAATATCCTCTATGAATCTAAGGTTATTCACTATCATCACATGTAATATGACTCTTCTTGTTTCATCCTTCAGTACTAGTCCTTAGTGCTTCCAATACCAAGTTGAACAAATCTAGCAATAGCATGCATCCTCATCTCTCTCCTACAGCCGTTCTGAACCGTTCTGTGAGTTTCTTGTCTACTCTCACCACACTCATAGACTTTCTGTAGATGTTTTCAATGTCTCAGGGATCCAGTAGGTTTGGAAGACTTGCCGTAACCAAGGCTGTGCATTTCATGACTTTCCGGGACCTCTGTGGCTTCTGCAGCAGGCGGTGTGGCTGGCCCAGGAGCTGCCTGAGCTGCACCGGCAGCTGCTGGGGTAGATTTGGACCACCAGACCCCTCTCCACCTGCAGCAGCAGAAGTTTGAGTGTGGGAGGGGGCTCAGAGCTGGAGTGTGGGAGGGGGTGAGGGCTCTGGATAGCACTTACCTTGGGGGGGGGGCTCCCCGGAAGCAGCGACATCCCTCGCCTCCTGAGAAGAGGCGCAGCCAAGGGGCTCTGCACACTGCAGGCACCACCCTCACAGCACCCATTGGAGCCAATGGGAGTTGCGAAGCTGGCACTCTGGGCAGAGCTGCAGGCCATGCCTCTGCCTAGGAGCAGAAAGAGGAGGATGTCGCTGCTTCCGGGGAAGTGCAAAGCCAGGAAGGGAGCCTGCCAGCCCCACCAACCTCCCTGCCCCCCAGCACCAGCCGGTGTCCCGAGCCACCCACCAGCACCTGTGGTGCCCTCTGGGCTGGCACCCCTGGGCCGCACGCCCCTCTTCTCCCAAAGATTTAGTACAAGTCAAGGACAGGTCACAGGCCGTGAATTTTTGTTTATTACCTGTGACCTGTCCATGACTTTTACTAAAAATACTCATGACTAAAACGTAGCCTTAGACATGACTAATTGTCTTTAGATTTTGATGGTTCTACATTAGTAGTTCTCAAACTTTTGTACTGGTGACCCCTTTCACAGCAAGCCTCTGAGTGCAACCACCCCTTATAAATTAAAAACTTTTTTTTTATATATTAAACACCATTATAAATGCTGGATGCAAAGCGAGGTTTGGGGTGGAGACTGACAGCTCACAACTGTCCATGTAATAACCCTGTGATCCCCTGAGGGGTCCCGACCCCCAGTTTGAGAACCCCTGTTGTACATGGTACTGTGATCATGGTGATGATCACAGTATAAACACCTAAAGAACCTGCACTTGTATCCTCTTTGCATATTGCAGGGTGCCTCCAAGTCATTTGAGGTAAAGGAGTGAAGCAGACAACTCTTCTGTGCTACTTCAACTGTAACCTGATAAAACTTAATTTTCCTTTTCAGTCCACCAATATAAAATTATTCGTGTTTGTCTCATCAACTCACAAATGAGCACTCTGAATGGGGATACAGGACCAAGCTAGCAATAAATGTGTCTAGTTTAACTGAAAAATCTGAATGCTTACTTTCCCTAGTATAGATCGTTTTTCTAACATCTTCATGTGACATTTTCTGCTATGTTTCACATGTAGTTTTTTAGCTTACACTGTAAGTTCGCATTAGAAAAGTGATTAAAGAATTACTGTGTGCTGTGGAAAAAATTATTATAGAAACATTAAAAATACAACCTCAATTGTGTTTGAAATCATTACTTCTGGAAGGGAATCCTTAATCCACAAGGCTACACTGGCTACGCAGTCTTTGATTAATATCTGTGGGAATTTACAGGTACCATATTTAGCCAGCAGAGGGCTTGTATACTCCATGATTGCAATGGAAACATTAATTCTGAGTTTAATAGCACTTTTCATCTATAGATTTCAGAGAGTCCTTCAGTCTCTTAATTCATCTAAGCCTATTAACTCAGACTACGG
The DNA here is from genome assembly GCF_007399415.2 of Gopherus evgoodei. Lineage (NCBI taxonomy): Eukaryota > Metazoa > Chordata > Testudines > Testudinidae > Gopherus > Gopherus evgoodei. The sequence continues at coordinate 343,537,209 of NC_044322.1, forward strand.
CAGATATTTAAATTGTGAAAAATGTTAGGGTTAGAAGAGGTTTCAAAATGTCTTAAATTAAGCCAGTTACTTAGGCTCCTAAATCTATATTTAAATGTTTAAGTGTAGAAACCCATTTTTTAAGATCTTGGCCAGAATACAGGGAAGCAAAGGAACTATTATTCTGATGTATCTATAACACACTGCTGCTCTTGACATCTCAACAATCACTCGTCCAATCTGGGAGTGTTATCAGAGAGCTGTGTAGCCAGAAGCTCTAGTCCCTACTTCCTCAAAGCTTTATCATAAACTTTAATGTCAACAATATGCTAATAACATGCAGCTCTATGTATTTTTTTTATCCCAGGGCAGCTACCAACTGATACCAAGTGTATAGAAATTGGATCATGAACTTAAATCCACCTGGCTTGAACTGAAGCCAGAAAAGACTAATGTATAATGCAAGTCAGAAAAGGTAAACCCTTGGCAGACCAGATGATGATTTACCTCTCTTGCAGGCCTTGGGTAGAGCTGCATGCTATGAGTATATTATTGACAAATTTTATGATAAAGCCTTGAGGAGGGGAGGACTAGAGTCTCGGGCACCCACAGCTCTCTGATAATGCTCCCAGATTGGAACTGTGATTGCTGAGATGTCAAGATCAGCAGTGTACTGTATATGCAACAGAATAATAGTACTCAGTTTAATAGTACTTTTAAGCTATAGACTGAAGAGTCCTTCAGTTTATAAGTTGCCACATCAGAAAGAAATGGACCAGGCATCCACTGAAAGTGATGGGAGAGACCTGCCATGCAAGGGTTGGGCTCTTGAGCATGCCATCAAAATGTCTTTTTAGTAGGCAGGTGGGCCCACGGAGCCGATAGCAATAGTGTGGTTGGTCTGCTGTGCTGCGCTCTTTGGCATTTCTTGGTGGCTTGTAGGTCCTCTGGTGGTAGAATGGCTGAGGGGTTGGCTGGTATCTATGTGGTAGCAGCTTAGAGTATTTCCTGCAAGCTGCTGGGATGTATATTCTGAAGGAGCAGAGGGTGGCGGGAGCGATCTTACATGAGTGAAGAAATGCATTGGTTTTCTCACAGATGAGATTGTTACTCCTGAAGGGCAGATCTTCAGCTGTTGCCCGGACCTCTATGGAGAACTCCAATGACTGCAGTCAAGAGTCCTGACTTGTAATCACAAAGGTTGCCATGGAGTGAGAAGGTGTGTCCACTGTATTGAGGCCACCAGCTTCCCTTCATCTAGGATAGCCTAGAATTGGGCTCTCCAGTAGCTTATTGACAAATTCTGATTGCTTATTGTAATTATACAGTCATATTGATATGAGTGCCTGGTACTTTGCAATACAGAATAATAGGCTGGCCAATGAAACTTTCTTTCTGCCAAAGGAATCAAGTTTCTCAGCATCCTTGTTGGAAGGAATGGACCTGGGCTGGTGTAGCCTATTCTTCTCCATGACTGCTTGGACAGCCAGAGAGTTTGAGTTAGGGTGGGAAAACAAGTATTCTGCCTCCTTGGAGGGAACAATATACTTCTGCTCAGCCCTTTTAGGAGTCAAGACATGGGTGTATGCATCTTAGAGGGCTCCAAAATGGCCTAATTAATAGGGAGAGCCACTTAGGAAGGAGATGTAGACTGGATAATATCCAGCATCCTGACTTTCCCTTGAACCAGATGATTCACTCCCTGTACTTTATCTGAAACCTCACAATAATAGGAAGGATAGGAAACTCCATTCCTTGACACAGACAGAGATCTGGCCTTTTACCTGGACAGGACAAGGCCCTTAGACCTCTGAAGTTATTCATCTCTAATGGTGAGAGGATGAAAGGAGAGGAAATACCTTCCAAAGACTCTCAAAATGGATTTCCAACTGCATCTTCCTCCATTATGAGCTTGCAGAAGCCTCTCCTTCTCATCTGTCAGGGCTCATTCTACCAGAGCTCAAGTGACTTCAATGGTTTCCTTGCATGAATCCCACTCTCTAAAATCTATAGATTGGTAACCTAGGGCTCCATTCACGTTTACCAGGCCACTGTGCCCTGATTCAAGCCTCGGCTAAAGAGGCTTCCTTGAGTTCAGTGATTCAGTGAACTGTGGTGCAGAATACTTCCTTGCACCTGCCTCTTTAATAAACATGGCTTGGGCATCATCCACAGCAAAACCCCCCTGGGGACCAGCACTTGAAGAATCGAAGGTGACCTTATTGTAACTGGAACTCTTTAAGGTGTGTGTCCTCATGGGTATTCACATCCCACCCTCCTTCACCTCTGCTTGATTGCTTCAGAATTATGCCAGAGAAGGACCTGGAGAGGCAGTGGTCTGTACCACCCTTCATGCTCTCTGTAGGCAGTACAAGGAGATGAAGGGCATGAGTATAGACCAATGGATACTGCTATTGAAGAAGAATTCTGGTTCTGGACCCCCAGAGTGTATGCACACCCCCAGTGAATACCCAGGAATCACATATCTCCAATTTCAGTTACAATAAAGTAGATAACCTTTCTTTATGCTTCCACTGACATGAGAACACACTACATGCTGTTTAGAAAAAGCAACTTGTCTAAATTTCAGGTTTTATAACAAGTTTCATTGCCAAGTGAATCATCAGCTCTAGTCACAAACTAGTCTCCACAGTCATCTTGTGAGCACCTGAAAAACAAAATAACTTATCATGGATAGACTATTTGCCCCCGAAAAATCATATACAGAAAAATTAAAGATTTCTAGGTGATTCACAATAAGAGGTGAGTATGTCAAAAGCAAGAACATAGGACTAAATAGCCCAGGAAAAAGTGCACCAGATAGGAGCGGGATTGTAGTGAGTACAAGTAAAGAACAAGCTGTAGTTGCCTTGGGGGTAATAACTTGTACAGAACGTGTTAAACAGGTTCTCGGTTCTGCAAGAGACTCGTAAACTGAACATGTGGTTAAGTGGTATAACACTAATGCAACACGTATTGCACCCATAAGGAAGGAAGTAGTGGTAAACTACGTGGGGCTTTAAGTCTAAGGAATATTGATTGTATAAGTGTGGTCCTGAATTGGAATCTTGAATTTTAGGCCAAATGAGCACTAAAAGAGGATGACTTCTTTCATGGCAGAAAAAGCTTCTGGCAGGAGCTGGTGAGGAGACATTAGGTGTGGTCCATTGGGAAACTGTGGCGAGAAGAGTAAATTACTTCCTACAACCCAATGCAGAGGTCTTGTAATTTTTTGGGGGGGGACCATATCTCACGGGTTGTATAGTCATACGTTACTAGGATGATATAAAGAGACAAGATGTTTGACTGCATGTCATGCAGGTTTTTTGCCAACAGAGAGGTTTCACGTATGGCTATATGAGAGTAATACTACTAGAAGAAATGGGAGCTCTGCAGATGGAAAGGACTACAGCAGCAGTCACAGAGGAAATAAATACATTTGGGGGAAAAGAGGGGTCAAACTCAGGTGCCAAAAAGGGAGGAAGCCGGGAGGCACAGTTCGGGCTAGGACAACTGACAGCTGATCAAATACACCAAAACCCAAACAATTTGCTCTTCTCAAATTGATATAGGAGATTGATTTTTTCTGCTCCACTTTACTGAGGTAATGGAGAAAAGGTTGGGGAAATGGGACAGCTCAGATTTTTCCAAGCCACAGGGCTCTGCACAGCTTGATGCTGGTGCCATCTTTCCCACTTTTAGTGGGAAGCAAGGCCGGCTCCAGGCACCAGCTGAGCAAGCTCATGCTTGGGGCAGCAGTTTCTACGGGGCAGCATTCGGCCCAAACCTAGGGCAGCACAGCAGGGGTGGGTTTTTTTGGTTCCCCGATCCAGCTGCCCTGTACGGGGCGGGGAAGGGGAGCGCCCTGCAGCAAACTCGGCAGGGCAGCCCGCGTCTTCCCTCCCAGCCTACTGGAGCGGTGCAGAGCCCTCCCAGCAGGTGGCGTGTGCGGTCGGGGCTGTGGGGCGAGTACCCACTGAAGCCCTGGCCACCCCCATTAGACTGGGCATGCACTCTGCTGCACCCTGGCTCTGGCCGCCCGTAGAGTTTTTTTGTTTGTTTTGTTTTTTTCCCCTGCTTTGCCGGCTGCACCGTTCCCCCCCACCCCCTGCTTTGCTGCTCCAACCACGCCGTTTTTTTGGTTGGTTTCTCCCCCCGGTCCCCTCCCCCCGCTTTGCCGCTCCAGCCATGCCGTGGTGGTGGTGGTGATGGTGGTGGTGGAGTTTTGGTTTTTTTTCCCTTGTTTTGCCGCTCCTGCCGTGCCGCAGGTTTTTGTTTGTTTGTTTTTTCTCTGCTTTGCTGCTCCAGCTGCCCCAGCTCCCCCGCCCCTTTTTTTTTCCCCCGCTTTGGGGCAGCAAAAAAGCCAGAGCCAGCCCTGGTGGGAATGACTCTGACAGATCATTAAAGTAAATTCCTTGGACCTTGGTGCTAAGATGGATTCTACTGAAGAGGGAGCCTTTTGTAATAGATAAAGGAGTTAGTTTCTGGAATTCTGTCACTTTCAGATTCAAGAATTTCTAGAGCTAGACAGAGAATAAGCCATGTGGAATCTTAGATTAAAGAAAAAAAGGGAACCAAAAAAGGGGATGTCCATACTTGACAAAATCCCTTACCTAAATAACTTCTTAAAATCAGTTCTTGAATGGAGAGAAAATCATAGAAGTACTAGAGAAATGAGTCTGTTTGAAATATCTGGGTCCTTGGAATACCACTAGATACTAATTAAGTCCCAGATCATACAGAAAGGTATGTCTATAGTGCTGATACATGACAGTATCAGTGATCCCATATATGTAGAGAAATTCTACCTCAAACCTGAAGACAATGAATGGAGCATTGTTTCTATTATTTTGTCCAGTAGACAGGCTGGGGAGCAAATCCTGAAAGAAGTTAAAATCACAGGGGTCATTACTTATCCCCTTCATACAAGCACATCAGAAAAAGTTTTTGCCTTTAAACAGGTATATGAAGAGTTAGGAGTGGAAACAGGAATGTTATGCAGAGCAAAATTCCAGGTTGTAAAGAAAATGTTGGTCTTTAAGATATTAGCTTAGCTTAAAGCCAACCAAACTGCCTAGAGCTCTCAAAAGAGGACTAATGTGTTTTTTAGTTATTGACTCATTTAAGAGAGATTTTAGATCTTAATCCTCTTCCCTAGTGAATAGAGTCCACTTCAGTTTCTGTCCTGATATTCAAAGCCTTGCCTGGAAGTGTCTCCAGTGGCGTAAAATATTGCCTTTCCTTCCACTACCCCTAGCCTCTCCCAACAGCGACATTCCATCAGAATAATTAAACTGTCAGTTGTCAATAGACAGAGAGAGTTGGTCATTAATGCAGGAAACAGAACTGTCACAGGAGCTCATCCTACAGTATGGAACTTTCATAGGAGATAAGAACAGACTGAATACAAAACTAATTTCTTCCCCTACACTTTTCCTCCTACAGGCAAAGAAGGAAGAAATAGATTATTCCTCCTCAAATACTTATGGTGAAATCATGGCTCTATTGAAGCCAATGGTAATTTGCCATTGACTTCAGTAAGACCAAGATTTCATCCCTAGTTTCTCTGGAGGTGCTCAGATGCTTTGAGTATCATATAGATACATAGAGAGTCGCATGACTGTTATCACACCAGCTCTAATCGTGCATTGTGGTGGTCCGATCTTGTTGATGCACCAAGTTATAAAGGTATTTACACTCTGAAGATGTCACGGAGAATACTTCAAACTGCATAGCCAGCTCTGACCTTAATTCAACAAGTGGTCAGGCTCCTCGAGACAGAGGGCCAGATTTTCAAAGATATTTAGGTGGCAGAAGATTTAGACAGGCTCCTAACATGTTTGGTGCCTAACTTTTCTATTGATTTCTATGGAAGTTAGACACTTAACCTGCTTAAATGGGATTTTCAAAAGCCCGTAAGCATTTACCTAAATCTTTAGCTACCTAAAGACCTTTGAAGAGCTGGCCTATAGTCCCTGAAACTGCCTCTTGTCTCTTATTGGCCTTGAACATTCAGAGGTGTAACTTTTTTGGAGGTAAGCTTTCCCCAGCACCAATGATTCTACCACCCACATAGTATTTTTTGGAACATAAGTCATAGTTGGAATCACTTTTTTAAACTGCACTTCAGGACAGAACAGGAAGTCGCTAAAATAAAGAACAGGTGAAATATTAAAAACACCCGGAAAACTGAAAATGACACAGAAGTGATCCGTGGCCTTTTGAGGCAAAAGTGTGTTTCACACCACAATCACCTCAAAATGACTGTCAGTTTCAAAAAAGGTAAATTGTAAATGACATTGGGAACGTTTTCAGGGGAGGGAAGCCACTTCATGACATTCATAGAGATTTCTTGGGATTTTAAACTGAAGGCTCAGCAACTGGTTGGAAACTTCTTCACCCTTTGCCAAGAAAAATGAGCTAAACAGCTTAAAGACAGAATGGTCTGCTGCAGTAGTGTAGCCAGGTGGAGGGAACAGGGGGAGCATCAAAAAAAAGATGCCAACTGCCATTGCACTTTTACTGATGGGGCAGTGCTTTTACTCACCTGGAGGCACTCCGCGTCTTCGGCGGCACCTCAGCAGCAGGACCTTCACTCGCTCCGCAGGTCTTCAGTGGCATTTCCTTCAGTTCTGCTGAAGATGCCCGGAGTGAGTGAGGGCCCGCTGCCAAAGACCCGGGGCGTTGCCGGGTGAGTAAATATTAAAAGGGCGCCAAGATGCTCAGTGGGGGAGCAGCCGCTGCCCTGCTCCCCCACCACACTACTGGTCTGCTGAGCCTACTGTTAAGGGATAGAATGTTCCCACCTTAACCCTGTTCCCAGGGCTCCAGGTGTAACCCTGTTGATTTAGGCACCCCCACCCTTACCCAGTTCCTAGAACTCAGGATCACCCATACCTAGGGCTCAGGGCATAATTTTCTGCAGGTTCACAGGGTCTTTTACCAGTGAAAGAGCCTTACACAGTAATATTCTTAACCCCTATTTATTAACAATTATCAAAACAGAATGAACATGCTAAACATACAATACTCACCACACACCATAGGCATGGGAAATAGAGGTGTGGGGGGTGCTGCAGCAGCCCCAGGTTTTACGTGGGTTCTTGGCTGCTGGCCCCATCCCTGGCTTCAGCTACTGGCCCTGCACCAGGGGCTCTGCACGTGGCCCTGTGCCCGGGAACCCTATGCCCTGTCCGGGTCCTGGCTCCAGTCCCAGCTGCCAGCTCCTGGCCCACGCCTGTGGTCCTAGCAGTCAGCCCCATGTAAGGGCTCTGCACCTACCCCCAGCTGGGGCTCCAGCCTTGGCCCTCTTGCCCCTGTCCGCATCCCCCCATCCCAGAGCCATGACCCTGCTCCTGGCCCCAGCTCCAGGAGGAGGTGAGGGGCATGGACAGAGGTAAGGGGGGCACAGCACTTCCAGTCTAAAAAGTGTTCCAGTGCCACTCTCACTCCCAAAAAGGGAGAGGAACTTTTCTTAATGGTCAGTCAGGATCAGGTGATTTGGGGACTCCAGCTTCTGCACAGTGTGATTAGCAGGGTGTTGAGGCTGATAGCTCCGATTTTGGGGCTGTGTCCTGGAGTTAAGTTCCTTTTGGACCCCAGTTTATATAGTTAAACTTGAGTCCTGCTTAGCTGTACCTTAACCCATCATTTTAAACTAAAATACTATAAAATAATGCTTTGACCAATCTTAACATATTGTGAAACAATTCTTCACCCACTCATACCCCACCACCTTAGTTGATTTAAATCTTACAAAATTAGTTATCCAACAGACAGAAACAATCACAGAACCAGACAGAGATCATACTGATAAAGCAATAGGGAAGTAGGAACCATATAGATTTTTACAATCATAACTGGAATAAATTGCCTAGGGAGGTTGTGGAATCTCCATCTCTGGAGATAAATGGTTAGATAAATGTCTATCTGGGTTGGTCTAGACAGTGTTTGGTCCTGCCATGAGGGCAGGGGACTGGACTCAATGACCTCTTGAGGTCCCGTCCAGTCCTTGAATCTATGAATCTATAAACTGTTGATAAGTGATTCTGTGCCCAACAGAATGCTAACAAGCAAAGTTTTCTTTAAGAGATTCCTTACTTACCTGGTGATGGTGGGTACTATTAGGAGGGCTGCCTTAACAGTCCGATATTACATTGTTTTGATATAATTTAGAAGGAATGTGAGGATGTGACTTTCTGCTTCTTGGCTCATGGCTGCTGCACTCCTAGTATGACTGCAGAAAAAGGCCTCAGATGTTACACAGCAATTGGTTGGAAACTTCTTCACCATTTGCAGAGAAAAAGGAGCTAACAGGTTAAAGACACAAGGGACTGCTGAGCCTACTGTTAAGGGATAGAATGTACCACTCTCAGGTGCGGGAGGAGGGAGGGAATCAGCAGTGCACAAAATTCTATGTAGGTCCTCATTTAATATTTGTATTACAGTAGGACAAAGGGGTTTGTCCTGCTATGCCCTGTATAAGCATCAGAAAGATAATCTTAACTCCACACAGTTTATATATCTCCCATGATTATAGTATCTGAACACTAAAACTCTTAAGTTTTGGGAGTTTGGGCTGATCTTGTTTTGGAAACAAAGCACCCGAGAGTAGGATTTTCGTTAGTATGTTCCAATACAACAGACTATGCGCACCACTTCGTTGTATAAATGATTTCCTTTTTGAGCCATAATATATTTTGTTTTGCTACAAACTCTATGGGTCTAGACTGTTAGGGAATTTCAGGCAGGCCATCCTGAAGAGGTGGAATAATGTATAATCTCCAAGAACAGGTGGGGAAGGAAGGGTGGGTGGAACCTACTCCCTTTGAGGTTTTGTCAAAAAGCGCATGAACCAAAGGGTCCTGTCACATCAAGTCTCATTGTAAGTGCTGTAGTCCTAATGTTGCATGGGAAATGCCTAATGACCACACTTGAGAATTGATCTTAATAGGTCAAAGGGCTAAGATCACATTTTGCCAAGGCCTTGCACCATATCTATCTGCCTATGTATTTACACCCTTTATGGCTTTAAAGGGCTACCTCTTAGTAAATGGAAATTGGTCAATACAGAGACAATCATACTCTCAGGCTTTGTATTCTGCCATCACAAAAAATTGATCAGAATTCACCTCTAATATACGAGTGCTCCAGAATCTAAGTTTTGTTTTGTAAAAATATGCAGTTTTTAGTTATTTTGGCTTCCAAGAAAATTTCCTAAAAGTGAACAGAATATAAACTCTATGTAGTGTTATCCTCTTGAGTCTCTGGACAGCCTGCAACAAATGATCCACCCTCCCCAATGGAGTTTTGAAGACTGAAACCAAATGACAACTTCAAATACCAGCATTGTGAACTATTTGACAGCTGATAATTTTAGCAGAAAGTTTATGCTAAGGTGCTTATCTTGATCTCGGGTCACTTCCTATGTCTTTTTGGGTGCCAAAAGCCTCCCATGTTACCCACCCGGCTACCAAAGCCTACAGTTCATTCTCCCACCTGAGACAACTTTTAAGTACAGTTATGTATTAATACAAAACTGTTACATACTGAAAACATGGAATAAACCAAATTAAATCTAATATAAAAACAAATAGCACAAGGCATACTATACTGTTTATTTATTTTTTCTTTGTAAATCAAAACATCCATTAAAAAATTTACCTATAGCTGCCAGAGAATTTCTGGTTTGTAGTCCCGGAGTGCTACAGATACCAGGGCCCTTGCCACAGAATTTAGTTCTAGTTTTGCCACAGAATACATAGTCTGGCCAAAACAGTTTTCCTATATAGCTGATTAAGCCTCCCTGCTATTTTTGTCCTGTGGAGCCTTCATAATGTCTTTCTGTCCTTGAATTGATCAGAGGTCACCAAGGAAGTGATTATCATATATTTGAGGGGAAGGGAAAAATAAAAACTGCCACACAATCTGAGAAAATGTCAGAACTTCAAGCAACTGATGAGAGTTTGAAATGATACATCCTTCGCTGGGTCAAGAAGACGTATGTTTCTAGAAAAGGCCACTCTGACTTTGTTCTGTGGCTGCAGGACATCCAACAGCTTGTGACCTTTTCTTATTTTTCCTTGGATAGTGGAAAAAGGCATTGAATGACCTTCTGAATAGCTTGATATCATTTTGGGCCTTGAGGTATTACACAAGATTTAGTCCAATTCCCCAGAGGACACCATCTCAGCACTTGTCATCTGTTACTGCTTCTAATGTCAGGTAGTCCTGAGAGAGTAACGGAACCTTTAGAATTCTCAACTTTTGACTTTGTTCTATTACAGCAATGTAAAACTTGAATAATTTAATGGAATTGCTCCTTAGCTGACTTGTGTAACAGGAGAATTGGGCTCACTGTATGACATAAGCAGGAGGCAAATGTGGATATACAAGCAATAATCACAGATAAGGAAATTGACATAACAAATGCAAAATTTAGGAATACTGTACAAAAAGATGGGGAAATTAACAATGAAGATTGCAGAAGACAAGTCATTTTTCAAATAGGGAACAGAATAAATCAGTACAACATGTAAGAGGGGTTTAGGTAACTTAATTATAGGATAAGCAGATGTTGCAGAATTGCTAAATGAATTCTTCATTTTAAATGTTCACAAAAGAATATGTGTAGTCTGAAGACAAGCACAGAAATACATTTTCTCTGGAAGAAAAACTAAATACTGGAAGAACTCAGTTAAAAATAAAAAGTAAAATAGAAATTATTGAAGGTGGATAATGCACCAGAACCAAACAGACTCCATTCCAATATTCTGGAGGAGGAATTAAAAGAGAGAAGGAAAATTAAAGTTATTTAAAATTATCTTTCTTTGACCACTCTCTTTTTTGGAACATTTCCCCCACCTCCATGCCTCAAGCATACACTTCCTTCTATTTTGGGGGGGGGGGGGTAATTCCCTTAATTCTCCCATGAATCTCTCTCTTCCATTTTGCCTATAAAATTATGGAGCTCTCATAGCTTTGACTTCATCCTCAATTCATTCCTCCACTCTGGATTCAATCCTCTTTGCGTTCCCAGAATTGTCCTCACTTAGGCTTAAACAGTTGCTTACTGCTGCTAAATCTAAATGGGGAATATTTGATCTGTCTGCCTTCCATAATGCTGCTGATCCCTCTTTCTCCACTTCATCTTTCTCCTTGATTCTTCAGCTGTGATTTCTTTCTTCCTTGCTAATCAAACCTTCAGTGTGTCCCTTAAGCCTCCTCAATTTTCTCACTTCTCTCCACTGGCGTTCACCCACTCTCACTCCACTGTTTTCCTGTCTCCCAAGGCTAAAAGTTCAGTTTAATCTTTGGACCAGCTCTTCAGATGTGTCTGAGACACAATTACTGCATTTTAAAGGTGGGAATGCAAACAATGCCCTTTGCACTGACTCACTTGATCCTGAGCCCACTGACCCAAAGGCTGCTTTAAAATACATTGTCTGGCAGGTGTCTGCCTTGATATCCAGAAATTGCCAGGACGTAGACAAAGCTTGTGTATCCCCCTTGCACATAGCTATCTCCCTTATGTTGGTAGCTGGATTCTATTAGGCTATGGTGATGCTATGTTGTCTGAGTCTCCCCCTGCATAGGGAAGATTCTCTGGGGCTGGATCTGCTGGGTTTAGGTATGCAAATAGCCAGAGTGCAGACCAGGATTTGGGACCTTAAGCTCTTTTCTCCTTTTCTCCACACTGTCCAATATTTCTCACGTTCATGTAACTTTTTTCTCTTCAGAGTCATAGATATAAAGGACAGACAGGACCATGATTATCATCATCTAGTCTGACCTCTTATGCATAACACAGACCAAAGAACCTCACCCAGTAACTTCTGCCAGAAAGCTCAATTTCTAAATGATGTGCTATCTTCAATTGATGGAGAATCCACTATGTCACTATGTAAGTTGTTCCAATCATTAATTTTCTTACGGTTGAAACATTTGTGCCTATTTTTAGTCTGAATATTTCTAGCCTCAACTTCCCACCATTGATATCCCTTATTCTGCTACATTAAGGAGCCATTTACTATCAGAAATTTCTTCTCCAAGTCAGTACTTGTAGAATGTGATCACTTTCTTTTGGTTAAACTAAAAAGATTGAGTTTAAGTTTTCTCAATATAAGCACAATAATAATAAGAAACATAAGAACGGCCATGCTGGGTCAGACCAAAGGTCCATCTAGCCCCAGCATCCTGTCTTCCCGATAGTGGCCAATGCCAGGTACCCCAGAGGGAATGAACAGAGTATGTAATCATCAAGTGATCCATCCCCTGTCGCCCATTCCCAGCTTCCGGCAAACAGAGTCTAGGGACACCATCCCCGGCTAATAGCCATGATGGACCTATCCCCCATGAATTTATCTAGTCTGTTTAGTGAATCCTTGTATTGTCTTGGCCTTCACAACATCCTCTGGCAAGGAGTTCCACAGATTGGACTGTGCATTGTGTAAAAAAATACTTCTTTTGTTTGTTTTAAACCTGCTGCCTATTAATTTCATTTGGTGGCCCCTAGTTCTTGTGTTATGAGAAGGAATAAATAACACTTCCTTATTTACTTTCTCTACACCAGTCATGATTTTATAGACCTCTATCAGATCCCCCCTAAATCGTCTCTTTTCCAAGCTGAAAAGCCTCAGTCTTATTAATCTCTCCTCAAACTGCAGCCGTTCCTTACCCCTAATCATTTTTGTTGCCCTTTTCTGAACCTTTTCCAAGTCCAATATATCTTTTTTGAGATGGGGCGACCACATCTGCACACAGTATTCAAGATGTGGACATGCCAGGGATTTAGACAGAGGCAATATGATATTTTCTGTCTTATTATCTATCCCTTAATAATTCCCAACATTCTGTTTGTTTTTGGCTGCCACTACACATTGAGTGGATGTTTTCAGAGAACTATCCACAAAGATTCCAAGATCTCTTTCTTGAGTGGTAACAGCTAATTTAGACCCCATCGTTTTATATGTATAGTTGGGATTATGTTTTCCAGTGTGCATTACTTTGAATTTAACAACACTGAATTTCATCTGCCATTTTGTTGCCCTGTCACCCAGTTTTGAGAGATCCTTTTGTAGCTCTTTGCAGTCTGCCTGGGACTTAACTATCTTGAGTAGTTTTGTATCATCTGCAAATTTTGCCACTTCACTGTTTACCCCTTTCTCCAGAACACTTATGAATACGTTAAATAGGACTGGTCCCACTACAGACCTCTGGGGGACACCACTATTTACCTCTCTCCATTCAGACAACTGACTGTTTATTCGTACCCTTTGCTTCCTATCTTTTAACCAGTTACCAATCCATGAGAGAACCTTCCTCTTATCCCATGTGCAGCTTACTTTGCTTAAGAACCTTTGGTGAGGGACCTTGTCAAAGGCTTTCTGAAAATCTAAATACATTATATCCACTGGATTCCCCCTTATCCACTGGATCCACCTTATAGTGTATATATGTTCTTATATATATACTATATAAGACTCAAAATCCTCATTTTCTTTATCATCTCTATTGCTAAAATGCTCCACAAATTAGTAATGTCTCACCTTAATTTCCTCAACTCTGTCTTGCTTCACTGCACCTCAGGGCCTCTTCACTCTGCTTATAATATTGTTGCAAGTCATCTTTATCTTCCTCAACACCAAACACATCCTGCCCTCTTTTAAATCCTATCATTGGCTTTGTCTCTTAGTGCATTCAATTCAATTCCTAATCCTAGTCTGAAAGGCCTATATCAACATCATTCCACCTACATTTCAGCTGTCACTTCCCCCTACTTTTCGTGTCATATTCCTTATGCTTTTCACAATACTTTGGTCCTGCTTCTCTGATCTAATTTTCTCCTTCAACCCTTCTGTCTGAGGCTTTCATCCATAAAGTACACACTATGTCCTTCATATCTGTTCTAGTAAAAGCACCTCTTCAAGCAATCTCACATCTTTTTCTCCCCACTGTCTTTTTTTACTTAAAATATAACATCTTTGGGACAATGAACTTGTCTTAATCTATAATTGTAAAGCATTCTGTACATTTATGATTTCTGTATATAGTAAACTGACTTCTACAGTAAATGAGTGGACGAAGGGGAAGTATTGTGGCTCAGACGACACAGGGAGAGATTGGTAATCAGAGGAATTGGATTCTGTTCCCAGCACCTTTATGTCAGTTTCAACATTTGATAGTCAGCTCATTGTAAAGGGCCTTAGATCTATGGATGGAAAGTACCAGATAGGTCTTATTTAGGAAGTTCTGGGTAATACAGACATATCAATTTAACTATTCGTTGCATTAATATTTTTACACTGATTGCAGATTGATCAGGGGCACTTGATTAAAATACATGTAAACCTCAATTTTACAAGTCTCATGAAGACACCCAAAGCTTAATAAAATCGGAAGTTAAGTTAGGAGGTTTGGATAGAATAACATACTATTAGATTGGGAGACAAGAGCATTTTGACTAATACAAGGGGTTTTTGGAGAACTGGAGTTCATAAAATTGTTGTCAATGTTGATTTATCGAAGAGAGACAGGCTATGGTTAAGAAAACTCATTAAAAACTGTCAAAATAACAAATCCCAGATGAAAGAATTTGTGAACTTCATGAAAGTTTTCAGTTCAATATCAGCTTAGAACCTACATGATGGTACTGTATAGAAGACTGGCTACTTTAAACTCAATTGTGGGTCCTTGAGTAGACATAGTTCTTCTTGGAGCTCCAGGAAGCACAGCCACTGTACCACTCGGGTACAGAGTGGCACTTATGTTTCCTTTTATGCAAGTTTGGGGGGGGGTCACAGCTGTTTTTTTCCCCTTTTGAGGTGGCTAGCACTGCCAGTATGCAATGTGGCTTTTCCTCTTGTGTAACAGCACAGGGCTAACCACAAGTCTAACTCTTATGAGGAGAGGCTGAGGGAAACTGGGCTTGTTTAGTCTGCAGAAGAGAAGAGTGAGGGGAGATTTGATCGCAGCCTTCAACTACCTGAAGGGGGGTTCCACTCAGTGGTGGCAGATGACAGAACAAGGAGCAATGGTCTCAAGTTGCAGTAGGGGAGGTCTAGGTTGGATATTAGGAAACACTATTTCACTAGGAGGGTGGTGAAGCACTGGAATGGGTTACCTAGGGAGGTGGTGGAATCTCCATCCTTAAAGGTTTTTAAGGCCTGGCTTGACAAAGCCCTGGCTGGGATGATTTAGTTGGTGTTCGTCCTGCTTTGAACAAGGGGTTGGACTAGATGACCATGCAGAGGTCTCCTCCAACCCTAATCTATGATTCTACTAGATTAACTATAAATAGTGCAAAATTGTTTGAATCTGTCACATATAAAACCCATGGAAGTGAATAAATCCTAAAAAAGTGAGATCTTTGATAGAATTTTTGTGGAACTGAGTTCATGGTTTTGATTCTAAGACAATTTAGAACATGAGGACAGCAGTTACTATGTATACTACAGGACTGACTAAAAGGGTACCATCCTGACAGTACAAAATGTTAGAATGAGATTTGTATTAGCTTCTCAAAACAGTTCCAACTTAATACATAAAAAATAAAATTGTAATAGGAGAGTATTTACTGAACACTAAACTCCAAATTTAGTGGGATTTTCTCTGTTGATGCAAAAGACACAATAAATTGTCTTATTCTTTTCTTTTCTTTTGTATTACCATAGTGTCTAGGAGCCTTCATCATGAACCAGGACCCCATTGTACAAACACAGAAAAAGATGGTGCCTGCTCCAAGGAGTTTACAGTTTAGGTATGTATAGAGATCTTAGTATGAAGTAAGAAATTCATTGTGCTTATCCTGCATTCAAATTTATATTAACAATTTAGTCACTCAACATTTTCTATTATATTCATGGAAAAATATTGACGACCTCTCAACTCGTCTCTAAATTCCCCTGGATGTTAACAAAAGACTATAGCCAAGAAGATACCTTTGAATATGAGATAAATTATGAGTTCAAATTGTGTATATTATTTCTCAAGTTTTCTCCATGATTATAGATATATTCTTACGTCTCAATAGAAGAAAAAATCTGATCCAAACATTCACACAAACAAAAAGCCAAGTTAGAAAATACAAGTTCAGCCATTTAAAGATGTAATAGCGATTATCACATTAGGAAAGGTTTAGCCCAGGGGTGCAACCTTTCAGAAGTGGTGTGCTGAGTCTTCATTTATTCACTCTAATTTAAGGTTTCGTGTGCTGGTCTCTTTCTGTAAGTCTATAATGTATAATTAAAACTATTGTTGTATATAAAGTAAATATGTTTTTAAAATGTTAAGAAGTTTCATTTAAAATTAAATTAAACTGCAGAGCCCCCTGGACTGGTGGCCAGGACCTGGGCAGTGTGAGTGCCACTGAAAATCAGCTCACGTGCCGCCTTCGGCACACTTGCCATAGGTTGCCTACCCCTGGTTTAGCCATTTAAAATGGTAAAATTAAATAAGACACAATTACAGCTATTGCAGATTCAGTCACTCTCTGAAGTTCTAAGCTCCCTCATGTGGCTCTAAGGATCCTAAGATTAGGAGCCAAGTTAATCTCATTTGATTATTTAGGGTGAAGCACTATAATTGAATTTGGGGTACTTCTTAAACCAGGGGTGGGTAAACTTTTTGCTCCAGGGGCCACATCTTAGAATAGAAATTGTATGGCAGGCCATGAATGCTCACAAAATTGAGGTTGGGATTTGAGAGGGAGATGGCTAAAGCACCAGTGGCAGAATTTCCTGCTAAGGCTGTTTGATTGTAGCATAAAGATTGTTTTAAACTGTGGTTGTAGAATGGCAAAAAAAAAAAAAAAAAAAAAAAAAAAAGTCCCTTTCCACTATTCTAGCACCTATAAAGTCTTGGGCAACAGATTTGTTTCAGGTAGTAGTCTGGTAAATCCAGACTGTCTCAGTTCAGTAGCTAGTATGGATCTCTCCTGTTGCAAGATAATTATTGCTATTTTTCAGACAAGATTGATCAGATTAGGGTGGCTGTCTATTTCTCTAGTGGCAGAACAAGGTCTTGAGGGAACATGGGCCTCATCTTGCTGCTAGAGTTTCAGACAACTATGCTTCCTGATATACTAGACTTGCTTGGGAGAACTTTATCTCACAACATGTGCTTTAGATTCAGATCGTTCCTAGATGTGAAGGCCAGTGAGAGAGTATTGGGTCACTTACTTATGGTGATTATCAACACCGCTCTTAAAAGGGCAGGCTGCCTATTGCTTGAAAGGAAGCAATAGTGTGGCCTTTGCTCAAAAGTAATTCTTGAACTTTGACAATCTTGCTAATTACCAACATCTTCCCTTTTTGTGTATGATTGTGGAAAAGGCGTTTGTGAGATACAATCACAGTATATAAATTCCTTTGATCTTCTTGACCCTTGTCCAGTCTGGGATAGACCTGGCTATGGCACAGACTACACTGACTGGTGGGGAGGGATAGCTCAGTGGTTTGAGCATTGGTCTGCTAAACCCAGGGTTATGAGTTAAATCCTGGAGGGGGCCATTTAGGGATCTGGGGCAAAAATCTGTCTGGGAATTGGTACTACTGTGAGCAGGGGGTTGGACTAGATGACCTCCTGAAGTCCCTTCCAACCCCAAGATTTTATTATCTTGTCTTAGTGGTGAAGACCTGGTATCTAGGCAGATGGTATTAGATCTCAGTTGATCCTGAGATATTGCTGACTTACCTGCAGACCCTAGTGAGAATGGCTGGTTTGCTCTTCAGTGCCTTTGTTCTTTACTTATTGAGATATCTCCAAGAGAAGTTGTGGGCAATTGCTCCTCTTCCTGAAGAGCTTTAACATAGGATACTGCAGGGAGATGGCAGAGGTAACATTAACATTAGCTCCTTTGACTGAAGGAGTATGTCTATTAATGGCTATTAACCAGGATAGGCAAAGAATGGTGTCCCTAGCCTCTGTTTGTCAGAGGGTGGAGAGGGATGGCAGGAGACAGATCACTTCATCTTTATCCGTGAGGTTCACTCCTTCTGGGGCACCTGGCATTGGCCACTGTTGGTAGACAGGATACTGGGCTAGATGGGCCTTTGGTCTGACCCAGTACAGCCATTCTTATAGAATAGAATATCAGGGTTGGAAGGGACCTCAGGACGTCATCTAGTCCAACCCCGAGCTGGGACACTTGAGCTGAATCCTCAGTATAATGGCTGGGGAGGTGGGGAAGGAGGGCCTGTCAGGACATTCTTTTACGTTTCTGAGACTCTGGAAATTGGCTTGAGTGATCCCAAATTTGGTGACTTTTGGGGCAAGCTGAAAAAGGGTTTCTGGAGAAGGCCGAGGCTATAGTTATATCTACACAGCACAGTTAACTCAGGCTGTTACCTCAGTTTTATTCTTATCCCCCTTACTTGGTAGGTCTGTGGGTTAGAACTCAAGCTCTGCTTTAACTTTGCAGTCAGGATGAAGCCTAACTCAGTCAAGTGCAGATAGTGCCCTTCTCATAATTTCTTTCCAAAGGACAGAAAAATTCTCCCACAACTGAGTGGGAAAACCAAGTGCTAATCACCCAAGTTAACAGTGTAGTGTATACGTACCTATGCTTCCTAGATGATGAAGGAGGTATATGGCTGTCTGGCCAAGTTCATAGGGAACTGATGTTAATGCTGCTGAAACATAACTTAAATGTATTTATTGTAGGATTAATTGTTAGAGAGACCAGAGACTTGCATAGGCATCTTTATTATTTTACATCTGGTTAAACAATTAAAATAAATCTTCAGCTCGCCAAGTCAGATCTAAGCTGTGGGCAAGAATGGTTCAAAGAGCAGCTAAAAACAGGCATCTCCTTGCTAATGTAGGAGATTTAGCAGATCTGTAACTGAAGTAAGATGGTCTGCTAACAAGCTTGCTCCATTTCACACGAATTGGTTTAAAAGAAACCCACACCTTTAAACTGGTGCACGTTTTGTGTGTGGACACAAGGCCTAGCACCGTGATCACAGGACATAGTTTCCATCTTTGGCCCTCAAGCCAGCTCTTAGAGGTAGCACTCTGCAAAGATCTGAGATACTAGGTAGATTGTTAGTTTATTTTAAAATGCAGAGTTACAGCAAGTCTTATTTTCTCTATACTTGAGTGACCCAGCCCGGGTAGGTCTGGGACGCTGCCGCACCGTTTGCGTACACTCTGGTTGCACCCAAGGCCGGCGTCTCGGTGCTCTAGGGGCCCCGGCCCTGCCTCAGGGAGGAGGCGCTGTGCTGCAGCCCAGGGTCCCCGCGTGCTAAAGTGACAGGCATGGCCCATCCGCCGCCCGAGCCCTGCCTGCCCCTCAGGCTCCCCTTCCTGCCTACTCCCGCTTCAAGAGTCTCCGCCCCCCGAGCAGCTGAGCTGCCCATGACAGCAGCCCTACCACCCCTCACCCACCAACTGCGCACTCAGCCGAGCCCGCCTTCCCTAGCCCCCTCAGCACTCGCCCCTCTCCCCTGCGATTGGCTGGGCGCCTTGTCTCTCCGGCAACTCCCCCTCCCATTGGGCGAGACCATGGCGCCGCGGCCCTGCTCCCCGCCCCTCCCGGTGCTATCGGTTGATCCGAGCGAAGAGTAAATAGAAGCAGGAGCCCAAAATGGCGGAGTCTCCTAGTCCCGTTCGCGGCGCGGTGCCGCCGCCGGAGCAAGAGGCGTTCGGCGCCAGGCCGCCTCTGGCCGCCAAGGCCTCCCGGGGGCCCCAGCCGGCCGCCAAGAGGCTGAAGGGAGCTGACGAGAAGGGCCTGAAGGGCCCTAAGCGCGTCAACGGCGAAGGGGGCGGTGGTGGCGGGATAATAGGCAGCAGCAGCCCGCCGCCGCCACCACCAGCGTCGGGCTACGGCGGCCCCACCGCCTGGGGCTTCGCGGCGCTCCCTGCCGGCCCACCGGGGGGCGGAGGAGGCTTCGCTTTCCCCCTCTCAAGTGCAACGGCAAGCTGTTGCTGCCGGCCCCCTCCCCACCAGCACCGCCACCACAGGCATCGCCTGGACCCGGCCGCCGGCGGGGGTGGCGGCGGCGGCGGCAGCAGCAAAGCCAAGCGGCCCAAGGAGAAGCGGGACAAGGAGAAGAGGAAGCACGGGGCCCTGGCGGCGGGAGGGCGGCCTGAGTGCGGCCTGCCGGGAGGAGAACGGCGAGGTGACGCTGCTCTTGCAGAAAGGTAAGTGCCCGGGGCTGCGCTCAGCGGCGCAGGGTGACTGACCCCTCAATCCCCCCCGGGCCGGGACACCTGCGAAACCGCCGGTTTCATGGAGGGTGACTGAGGAGCTGATGGGAGGGGCTGGGGGAGCCATCAAAGGGGGGAGAGCAGCAAAGAATCCTGTGGCACCTTATAGACTAACAGACGGTTTGGAGCATGAGCTTTCGTGGGTGAATACGTGCATGCATCTGAGGAAGTGGGTATTCACCCACGAAAGCTCATGCTCCAAAACGTCTGTTAGTCTATAAGGTGCCACAGGATTCTTTGCTGCTTTTACAGATCCAGACTAACACGGCTACCCTCTGATACTTGACACCAAAGGGGGGATGTGGCAGGGCCTGGAGGGGACAGGAAGAGGGCAGCACCGCGGGGGGGGGGGGGCGTGGCTGGCAGGTGGGGGTTTCCCGGGTACAGGACTTTGGGTCTCCCTGAAGCTGCTGGCCGGGAGCAGGAAATGGTTGTAATGTTGAGTTACTCTTTGATCGGAATGGCTGCCTCTCTTCCTCCTCCTCCCCCCAGTAAATACGTTGGCTTGTTAAGGGTGTTTCTAAAGGAGTATGCCCGCGTCCACCCCCGACAACGGAAGAGGCCAGGGCTACCTGGGCTTGGAGTGCTCGTTGGGAGAGAGAGTTGCTGTTGTGTAGGTTTCGTAGAGAAAGCGGCAGCAACAGCTCGATCTGGCGGATCCTGTCAAAAAAGGGGGTGTGGAATTAGCGATGGCGTCAGCTGGAAGCTGCCAGAGGCCTTAGGTTTTCATACCTATTAGGGAAATAAGAATGGCTAGTGGTCTGATTCAGTTCATCAAATGAAACTCTTCTTGCCATTGCTGTGGAAATAATGAATATTCCGAGAAGGTGTAAGCTGCAAACGCTTTCCTGTAACAGATATGAGACCTTGGTGTATTTTTTTTTTCAGGCTATTATTTTTTATGGGTTGTGCCATGCAGTGGTAGAGAACAACATGCTTCTAGACTCTAGAGAGGTGGCCATTTAACACCCCATCTGAGTGCCTCTTCAGAATCGTTTCCAGAGGATCATCAGGGTAAAACTTCTGAGAAGTACTTAGGAGGGCTCAGAAGAAACGGAAGGTGTTTTGGGCTGACTTAAGTGGCTGAACATAACTACAGAAACCTTGAACTTTCCTCTGGAGGAGTGGTAGATAATGTATTGGCTTTTTATATTTGACCAAAATCATCGCACACTTTTAGGGTCTACAAGCCCCTCTTCCCATGTATGATGAGAAGAGCTTAGAACAATTCCTGATGCTTAGGGCTATCTTAGGCTAGTGGCCATCTTAGTTAAAACTTATCGCTTCTTTTAATAATTAGACTCTTTCTATTCATATTTTTATTCATTAATATTAGACCTTGATCCTTTAAAGACTTTAAGGACATACTTAGCGTTGTGAATGGTTGTGTATATTATTCACAAGCTTAAAGTTAAACATGTGCATAGGTCTTTGTGGGATTGAGGTCTTAAACACTACACATTTCTGGTATTTAAATTGACAAGCCAGAGACACAATAGTTGAACAAGTAAAATACTTAAGACTAATTATGAAAGTTTCACCAAAAATACTTCCACAAGTTTCACCAGAAATACTTTTTTTTTTTTTTTTTTTTTTTTGTTAAAAGGTAATTCTCCATATATATGTCAAATAGGAATGGAAGTCTGCCTGCCTGCTAGGAAAATGGGTACTAAGAGCTACCCAGCAGTATGTTTGCTACAAAGTTTTGGGAAAAAATCTCTGTTCATTCAGAGTGTTATATTGCCTCAATGTGTCACAAACATATAAATACATCTGTGGAAACAATGTTACAAAACTAGATAAAATGTCTCTAAGTCTTTAAAAGATACTGCATGATAAATAGGATTGTGTCACATGAAGCTGGGCCCCCTTGAAAATACTGGTTGGCTGTTTATTAGAGGTGCTACAACAACAGGCTTTTCTCTGGGAAATTACAAACAGATAGTATATGGACAGGCAAAAGTACTTGAGATTTTAACTATAAAGCCTTGTGAATATTTGTCCTAACCTTTCAGTTACTGCTTGAAAAATCCATGCACCCTAATGGGTAAAACTTTTCAAAGCAAACGAGGGCCACACTGCATCAGTTTTTCGATAGCACTTTGTGTTTTTTTTTATCTTGCTGTTTTGGCTGTAATTATAACTTTCTAAATGTAAACTTAATATAAGCTGAAGCAGTATCATCGTCCTGAGTCTGCAGCCAGACAGTCCCCCTGCTTTTACTGCTGGGAAATTGATGAGTAGCATCATGGAAATTTACAAGGTCGGTCACTTTTTCATTGTTGGTATTCAGAACAGGGTGGGCAGTATTGAAACAATAAATTTCACATTTGCTTGAGGAAAGCTATGGGAATTAGCAGAGGTATGTCCTGGAATTATTCAAGGGAGAGGAGATCCCAGAAGAGACTGAGGCGGGATGATATAGTGGTAGGGATATATTCTTCATGTCCTCATTGTTTTAGGGATGGGGATTAACTCCTCCTGGTAGGATGTCTACCATGCTTTCTAAGTCTTGAGTTTTCTGGGTGTCATAGCAAATTGATAGTATAACTAGGAATCATGAAACAAAATTTAAAAAGGGGAAAATGTTACCTGTATACCAGTGATTCCCAACATTTCCAGACTACTGTACCCTTTCAGGAGTCTGATTTGTCTTGTGTACCCCAGGTTTCATCTCACTTAAAAACTACATGCTTATAAAATCAGATATAAAAATATCACAACACTCTATTATTTAAAAATGGTTACAGTCTCATTTTTAGTATATAATTATAAAATCAATTGGAATATAAATATCGTACTTGCATTTCAGTGTATGGTGTATATAGAGCAGTATAATAAGCCATTGTATGAAATTTTAGTTTGTACTGACTTGGTTAATGCTTTTTATGTAGCCTGTTATAAAACTAGGCAAATACCTAGGTGAGTTGATGTACCCCCTAGAAGACCTCTGTGTACTCTCAACGGTACGCGTACCCCTGGTTGAGTACCACTGCTGTATATAATTAAGTCTTGACATACATAGTAGGCTGTGCAAACAGTCTTCCGAGACACATTGTGATGGTCCTGTTTTTAGATGCTTAAAATTAGGTTGGAAAAAGCACTGACTAGTAAATGTACCATAGGGAATAATACTGAACTGGCAGGGAAATAGAAGATATCTTAGTTTCATTCCATTTCCAGCACTTTTTAAACAGGTATGTGTATCGGCTAGTCTTTTTGTTAATGGTACTGAACTCTGCTTTCCACTGTTGTGTTGCTGAAATAAGAAATAGCAGTTGGCTGAGAAACAAATAGAGTACTTGGGCTTTGTTTTTATAAAAATATTATTAATGTAATTTAGTGTAATGCTAACAATCTAAATGTCTCAAATACATTTCAGAAGCAAGTCTTCCAATCTTTTTATAATTGCATGAGTTTAGGAACATGTGAAGAAACTTCACCTTGTTGCAATTGTCAAGAAGAGTTGTCTTTGCCAACAGAAAAGGAGAATGATTTGCAGTGGCATCTCCATAGTCCTAATTTGTTGTATAATGGCTAGAGAATAATGATTTGGAGGGGAGAAAGGAAGTGGGGTTTTCTCCTACTGTTTCAAATGATTGTACTTAGATCTTTAATCAGTTAGGGCTGTTGATTTTTGTTTACTTACTGGATATCCTCCTTTGGTAAGTGAGCTCATTACTGAGGAACCTTCTCTTTCTGAGTAATGCAAAGAAATTAAATCTTGTAGATCAAGGATGTGAAGCTCATTTGGATGAGAGGGACAGATCCCATGTTTAATTATGGTCTGAGCGCCCAGGTATAAATTCAAAATGGCACACTTCCCTCTTTCCACAATGACACTAATGATAGTAGGCAATTCACACAGAGATCAAGGGGACTATAATGTATTTATGTAGTATCTAAACTCTTATTTCTGTATTTTCTTTTCTGCAGCAGCTCCTAGTTTCTGCTCCTGGAAAGCTTTTCTCCCTCCTAACCTGTTCTGACCACCAGAATGATTGATTAACTTTGACTTGGCAGTGCCATCACCATGATTGTCTTTAATGTTGACATTTGAACATCATAACTTCGATTTAAACTCTGTTCATTTTTTGGGAGGTTCTCTGCAGCCATGAGAGTGAGCAACTTTTTTTTTTTAAAGAGCTTAGATTCCACACAGTCTGCGTGCGTGCGTACATACTCCTGGGGGGAAGTCTGTGCCACTGCGCAATGCAGAATTTGTGCAGAATTCATGTTGTGTGCAGAATTTCCTTTTCCCTTACAGAATTGGTGCTGCAGAGCTGCTGGCTGCCACTAGGGGCCATTGGACCTGGCAGAGTCCAGCTTCCCAGTTGGCAAATAAAAGATACAGCCTGGGGGAAGGGGCAGGAAGAGTTCGAGATTCTGAGAAGTTGCAGTTCCCAGCAGACTCTGAAGGAAGGAGGTGTCATGGAGGGAACTGTACAAGCCCGAGACCCAGGCTGTTTTTCCCTCTGGATTCCTGGGCTCTGGAAGGTGCCCCCCAGCTGGGCTCTGTGGGGGATGGGTTGCAGATGTCTGCACTGGGGAGGCCCAGCAGCTGAGCTCGTGAGAGGGAAGGAGAGGGGGTAGAGGAACAGAAACTGGATTGTCAAAGGGGTTTATGTCTTTACTCTGGGGGAATTTTTGTTGCTTTTTTTTGTTATAGACATAGTTGCTGACAAGTATATTGAAATTAACTACCAAAATAATTGAAACTGGCATGATTATGTAGTGTTATTTTGATAAATAAAATATGCACAGTTTTGCAGAACTCGAAAATAATGTGCACAGAATTTTTGATTTTTTTTTGGTGCAGAATTCTCCCAGGATTACAGTTATATTGTGCACCCTGTGCTAAGTAATCTGTTGCTGTGTAAAAGCATAGAAAGACCATCCTCAGTTTCTTCTGAACAAAATTGAAAACTTATCATCCTAAAGCAGTACAACACAGGTATAGAGATAAAATTTAGATTATTAAATTCCATGGCCAAGCATGACATGATTCTCATTCAGAAAATCGTGTAGTAGCTAAAGAGCACAGGATTCTGCAGCAGAATGCCATGCTATCAAACATAAAACAAGATGTCAAAATAATGCAACTGTCTTTCATTTTATAAAAAATTGAGACCTGTAACATAAAAGGTTACCTTCAGAAGAGACATGCATTTTTCTGTAGCTTTATTCAGATTTACAGTAGATTCCTTCTACAGTTGAGAAAAGCAGCCTACCTTTTCTTCTGAATGTTGTCTTCTCTAATACACAACTTTCTATTGCTCTCTGTTTTCCTGTGACCCTGGCTGCTATCAGTGCCTTTTTTTTAATAATCTATTATATGAAATGTTTGCTTACTGTGCAAGTGACATACATTAGTTCTTAATTTAATTTCTCTTCACACTCCCTCCATTTCATCCTTAGGAGGTAGGAAGAGCAGATCACAAGGTGACAGTAAGTGGTGTAATATGGTTTTATAATTTGGATATCTTTCTTATATTCTTCTTATGTTCTTTGTTTTTTAAGGCAGCTGGGGCCTGTAGCATACCCATACTGATTATAGCTGTTAAACATTTTAAAACGATTTACATATTTAAGCTATATATATAATGCATTATATAAAGTTGAGTGTGTGTTACCCTGTAAGCCTATCAATTTCCAAACACAGACGTCGTGATTAAAAAGTCTTGGGTCAGTAATAACAAGACTGACAATGTGAATATGCAGCAAAATAATGTATTTTAAGGAGATGGAATGTGATGTGTCTAAATCACAGGTCTGGGAATTGGGAGATTTAGTTTCTGTGTCCAGATATACAAGGGACTCTGTTATCTTGGGCAAATCTTTTAATCTCTGTTAGTTTCCTCATTCTTGAAATGGGAATATTTCCTCATCACCTTGAGATATGAGGCTTAATTGATTTTTTTTGAGATCCACATATTGAATGAACTGTTAAATTGCATATTAGTTTGTTCAAGACCGTTGCATAAAATTGGGGCGATTAGAGGCAGCAAAGTAAGGGACTATAAAATGAGAATTTATAATAAGTCCTGGTCTTCTGTTCTACTAGCACTGACCATATTATGTTACACTAAGCTATTTGGTAGGTTATTAATGGGATGAATAAAAGCGGGAGTACATTTGTCTTTTTTTTTTTTTTTTTTAAAGTTCTTTTAACCTTAGAAAATGGTATCTGAACTCTTCAAAAATAGCAGGTGACATGCATAAGACACTTTTCCTTCCTATACCTGATTGCTTTGCTTTTGTAGGGCAATCACAAAACTTTTTGCTGTGTGCGAGTACTAGTGTCCTGTTAGTATGCTGGCAAATGCACCAGGTAGATCAAACTGATGACCCTGACTACCTCTGCAAATTATCTGATGATGATTAACACCATAGCTTGAAGACCTAGCATTTACGGCTTATGCTGATGTAATACAAATACTAACTTTGAAAATTTGAAATGCACAGTTTGTTTTTTGGGGAAGTTAACATTAGAGGCCCTCTGGTACCTTCTCTCAAATATGAGATATATAGATAATTTATGAATGGTGGTTTTAAATGATTGATTGATTGATTGAAAGCTAATTTTGACCCACCATAAGTAAGGAAGCATCTGAAGGGCACTCTAATACACAGATTGGTTTACATCTTCTCGTGTTTCCATAAAAGACTGGTCAGCAGATAAAAGGGTCATGGGAGTGGGGTAGGGAGTGGCACAGAGGGCATGTCTAAACTTCAAAGAAAAACCTGCAGCTGGCTCATATCAGCTGACTGGGGCTGCAGGGTTGTTTCATTGCAGTGTAGACTCATAGACTTTAAGGTCAGAAGAGACCATTATGATCGTCTAGTATGACCTCCTGCACATGGCAGGCTACAGAATCTCACCCACCCACTCCTGTAATAAACTCCAAACCTATGTCTGCGCTATTGAAGTCCTAAAATCATGGTTTAAAGACTTCAGGGTGCAGAGAATTCTCCAGCAAGTGCCCCATGCTGCAGAGGAAGGCAAAAAAACCCTAGGGCCTCTGCTGATCTGCCCTGGACGAAAATTCCTTCCTGACCCCAAATATGATGATCAGCTAAACCCTGAACATGTGGGTAAGACTCATCAGCTAGACACCCAGGAACTTAGATCCCACCCCATCTAACACATCTCATCACAGGTCATTGGGCATATTTACCGCTAATAGTCAAAGATCAATTAATTGTGAAAATTAGGCTGTCCCATCATACTATCCCCTCCATAAACCTATCAAGCTTAGTCTTGAAGCCAGATATGTCTTTTGCACCCACTACTCCCCTTGGAAGGCTGTTCCAGAACTTCACTCCTCTGGTGGTTAGAAACCTTCTAATTTCAAGTCTAGACTTCCCGATGACCGGTTTATATTAGTTCTTGTGTCCACATTTGTACTGAGCTTAAATAATTCCTTTCCCTCCCTGGTATTTATCCCTCTGATATATTTATAGAGAGCAGTCATCCTTCTTAAACATGGGAGACCAGGACTGCACACAGTATTCCAGATGAGGTCTCACCAGTGCCTTGTATAATGGTACTAACACCTCTTTAGTTCTCCTGGAAATACTCGCCGGATGCATTCTAGAGCCGTGTTAGCTTTTTTTATGGCTGTATCACGTTAGTGGCTCATAGTCGTCCTGTGGTCAACCAATACTCCTAGGTGCTTCTCCTCCACTGTTACTTCCAACTCATGAGTCCCCAGCTTATAACAAAAATTCTTGTTGTTAATCCCTAAGTGCATGACCTTGTACTTTTCACTATTAAATTTCATCCTATTACTATTAATCCAGTTTACAAGGTCGTCCAGATCTTCCTGTATGATATCCTTGTCCTTCTTTGTATCGGCAATACCTCCCAGCTTTGTGTCATCTGCAAGACTTCTGGACTCAAGCTGCAGCCTGAGCTCTGGGACCCTCCCACATTGCAGGGTCCTAGAGCTTGGGCTCTAGCCTGAGCCCAGAAATCTACACTGCGATGGAACAGTGCCACAGCCCGAGTGAGCTGATATGGGCCAGCTGCGGTTTTTCATTGAAGTGTAGACATACCTTAAGGGAACAGCTACGTGTGTGTGTGAGGGAGAGAGAGAGAGGGTGTTAGCTGCTGAACCTAGTGTGTGGGGGATGGTTCTTAAATCCACAGAAAAGAAAAAGATTTCTTTACCTTGCAATAGGCCGCTGCCTCTCCCTCTCCTTCAACAGATCTCCTAATGTCATAGGAAGGGGAATCCCTGTTTCTGTATCCCTTGAGGGGGGAGACAAAGTGAGGACAAGGAGGTGGAGGAAGGAGGTAGATGGGCACTGTTCCTTTCTTTGAGACCTGTGCACACAAGGAAATCACACTTTTTCCAGTACAATCTGCCTTGTGTCCACACACACATGAGCTTCTGGCTGCTCATCTTGCTAACTAAATTATTAAGCCACTTCAGAATTGACTTAACTCAGTTTTTTGTCGAAATTCAATTGGTGTAAGCTCCATGTGGATGCATTGCCATTCCGATATAAGAAGTTCAATTCAGTTAGTTTTTCTACGGCTATCCCATGCTGCAGTTGGTCACTGCTGAAGTGACTTGTCTGGTTAATTATGCACACTCCAGAGTCAGGGTCCCCTAGATAAGATATCCTCTCTCTTTGCCTCCTACCTACACCCTCAAATCTGTTGTTCTGGTGTTTGCCCATGTTGTCTTTTTATGATTCAGACTCATTGCAAGGTGTGAGGCAGTTGTAGTCCCTCCTGCTTTCACGTGGTCCTGTAAACAGGTCCTTGGACTGAGTTTTGCCATGAGGAGAGAGAGCACATCCAATGGTCACTAGAATGCTAAGGTTTACTAAATGAAGGAAATGGGTTACTCTTAGGACAGATCTCTGTGCCAGAGCAAAGCCAAGGAGCAGCAGCAGAACTATAAAATACGTGGGGTGACAAGGCCTCTGGCAGTATGCGTACTACATGTGCGTTCTATGAGGGGTTGGATTTTTGTTTAAAGGTTCTTTAAGCCTACAGGAGGGGAGAACCTCCGACAAGTTTTAGGTGGCCTCTTGGTTTTCAAGATGAGCCTTACGAAGTTCTGAAGTCTTTTTTTTCTCCATAAAGTTCTAGTAGTGCACCTCTTAATGACTGGGTTATATTCTGATCAGTCTCTGAGGAAAAGGGCTCGGGAAAGTGTAGGGTTCTAGCAGCCCTCTGTTGGCTTAATTAAGCATGACAGGGATGACATTACCTGATACAATTCTAAAAAGAGAAATGTAATAACTTTTGATAGGCAAGGTTACTGTTCAGAACCATAGTAAAGGTACTAAATCACTGTTACAGGAGTCCAGTGAGGTAATCTTTCTTTTTTGCTACAAATTGGCAAAACGTTATAAGGAAACTATTTACCTGGTGTCTTCTAATGGATCCTAATTCAAGAACCAACTCTGTTTTTTTCGTTTTTGTAGTGGAAAGAGACTGTTTGCTTCTGTTGTCCCCGGCAGGGTAGGTGGAGTCCTTCCTCAGCACTTCCTTGGTCATGCTGCAGTAGTTCATTCCTTACTTCTGCTGTTCCAGCTCTCTCAGAATTTTTGGTAGGCTTAACTTTTTTTACTGGGCTTCCCCAACTGAAACAGAAAAATGGAAATTGCTGGAGTTGCATTACTTCACTTTTCATCTGCTGGGGATCCTGCTTGATATTCAGACTTCCCCAGTGACTTTGGGAAAATATATTTTTATCTTTTTCACACTTAGTGAATTGGGAGCATGCCGCTCCTACTTTTTCTTTTAAATTTAACCCTTTCCCTTTATTTGGTTTGCTTTCATCTCCTTCATATTTTATATGATGCTTCATGTGAACACTTACTCACTCCCCTTTTCTATCCTCAATGAAGTAGGAATTGGTAGACTTATTTCACTTTCAGAACATAGACAGTAGGAACTTCCTCAGACTTTCCCATTCCAGCTATCATTATAAACTTCTGGAAGTTTCTGATCAACTTCCTTGCAAGTCATCGAGTATCTCATTAGATTAAGCAGTAGTGATCAATAGGATACATTTAAGTGCACATGAAGTGCTAGGGCAGTGGTAGTGATGGTGGAATTCTCTTGGAAGTTCCAGGCATACAGAAGTTTAGTTTTGAAATATAAAACTTAAACTGAGAGAAGCTTCACTTGCTGAGAAGAATTGAGGGAGTTTATACTTATCTTGAAGGCAAATCCTGTTCCTATTTTGTTCCCACAGAACATTCTTATAGGTTTTATTTTGTGAGGGGACAGGACATGGAGAGCATATATAGAGATGCACAATAGAATCCAGCTCTGCATGCTATTGTTCAGCAGAAACTTGGGTTGAGGTTGATTGCTGCTGTACGGAATACCTGATCGTTCTTCTGCACATATTTAAGATACAAGTGGCATAGTCCTTAGCCCTAAAACTGGAGTTGGTGGCCTTGTTTGCCATGCTGATGCAATGTCCTGTTTTCCTCCTCTTCCAGTCCCTGGCAGAACTCCCTAGTGCTCAGGCTCGGTTTGGGGCCTTAAATTTGTAAATTCATACCTCTCTTCAGGCTGTTTCCTTCATATTCAAAAAACCAAAACTGTATTTGTATATATCTAGAAGGCTTTCTTTGGAACCATGAAGACTAAACCCTTATATATTTTTCAGAAACTTACAGAAATGTAAGGAAGCCTTTCTTTGCCGTTCACGACAGAAAATGTCCTTCTCTCCACTGGCAAGGAGATTTCTAGAATAACGTTTCGGATTCCAAGGTCTATCCTTCCAGGATTTTGTTCTTCCCTGCTTAAAGGGACACCAGCCAAATCTTTCTGGCTGTTCTGAATAAGAAGAAAATAACCCTTTCTGTATTCCAAAAATGCTGTGTGTTTTGTTTGCACACAAGTCTAGGAGGCCTGCTCTTGTGTGTTTGCCTGCACTTCATATATGCAGGTGTCACACCAATGAAGTAGTGTTCTTAAACTGTTAAACATTCCTCTGTATCTACATAACCAAATAAGTGGATTTCAAATGGATATTTGAGATTTCACTTTTAAAAAGTACTAGTCTGCCCCTCCTCATTTTAATACTAAGACCAGTATTCTACATACACTCTTAATATTTTCCTAAGTGTAGCACAGTCGGTGTTAGTAACATTTGACTATCCTTTAACAGTAATTTGGTAAATATTTTGCCTTATGGCAGTTCTCTTTAAATCAAAGGGAGGAGGCAGAGGAAGAACACTTAGAATGTAATCTGTGATTGACTACTGTTGTGGGTTACTATCTGGAAAACTAATGCAAAGCAGCTACAGCCTTTGACATTCTACAAGGTCCTAAAGCTTGTTGCTTCCAGTACTAAACCAGACCGGTTAAACCTCTCTTGCATCTTCATAGGCTTAGGGATACTATATTCAAAATGAACAGGAGTACTTGTGGCACCTTAGAGACTAACAAATTTATTTCAGCATAAGCTTTTGTGGGCTACAGCTCTCGTAAAGCTACAGTTCACTTCCGAGGAGGTGAGCTGTAGCCCACGAAAGCTTATGCTGAAATAAATTTGTTAGTCTCTAAGGTGCCACAAGTACTCCTGTTCTTTTTGCGGACACAGACTAATATGGCTGCTACTCTGAAACCTATATTCAAAATGTGGTGGTTACCATTTGTTTTGCATGTATTATTCTTCCAAGACTGGGAATAATCTGACTTGTTTTATGATCATTCATTTTAAAACACTATATGTATAGAAAGCCCCTAATAGGCCTTGGGCTAAATTTCATAATTCTGAACAGGATTGTCCTTCTCTCAGATTTCATGTTGCTGGAAGGCAAATTAGAAATTGTTGATAACAGCAAGATACCTGGTTAGTAGATAATTACTGCATTTTCCAGTATTAGTAAATTCTAAGGGCTGTTTATTGTATAAATGAGAATTACCCATTCCCTATCTTTAAAAAAACAAACAAACAACCCCCCCCCCAAAACAAAACAAAGCCCACACCTATCTCTTCCCTTCCCTCTCCCCACCCCTTGAAATAAAAGTAAGCCTGTCTGATTTGGAGAGGGACTCTGCATTTCTCATTTCATTCTGAGTTAGTTCAGTAGATATTCCTTGGTTTGTATCTTGGGATGGGGGTGAGAACGAAGATTTCCTTGCAGTGGGATTCTTTGTGTTGATCTAACAGCAGAGTATGCTGTTAAAACAGTCATCATTTCTTGTTTTAGTTGATTGCATTTCAGTGGTAGGTGTAGTGTTTAGATAGTAGTATATAAAATAAAGAATGTTAAATATAGCATGAAGCCTGTATCAACATGAATTTGAAACGCCTTCATTCTTCAAAAGTGGTGTATTATGTAGCTCCTCCAAACTAATACAACTGAAACCTTTATAGCCAGGGTTTTGTGACATATATGAGATGCATATTTTACTTTTTTTTGGAAATGTTCAAAAATAGTCTCTAAGTCCCACTGAAGTCTTTGGCTAGGAGGTGCATCAAATGAGCACTACAACTGTATGTCATTAGTTTGGGACTCTCTTCTAAATTTCTTCTTATCTTGGATACATTTGCAGCATTGTCTGTGACCAAGTTTGTGTGCTAGACATTTGAATTTATTTTCAGTTTGTTATAGCTTTTACTGCTACTTCTTGTAAGTATTCTGGTGTGTGTGCATTTTCTGATGTATCAGTTGTTTCTGTAAGGAAGACATTCTCTTCTATTGTCAGGCAAACATATACAACAGGATAATTGTGGACCTTGCTCCACCAATCAAGATTCAGGTTAACAATTTCACCCTCTAGACATCTTGCACACTGCTCAATTTCTTTCATACACTTTATCCAGCAATTTGCCTGTGATATCTGCTCTGTTGGGTGGACTGTAGCCTGGTCTTAATGACTAAACCATTTTAATGAAGTGTGGGTTCTCAATCATACGGAAAGGAGAGTTTGTTGCATAAGCAAACCGGGCATTTTTTTCATCAATACCTCTCTTTGTAATCTGCTGGTTCTTATCCAAATTTATCTATGGTTGTTTAGATGATGGAGATTTTTTTTCTTCTTTTTCTACAGGTGATATACTGTGGCTATGTGACATACATGATACTGAAACACTATCATTGGCAGATAACTTTGAAACTATAGAAAATGGTGGTGATCTTCAGAATGCTGTATGTTGAGGACGGATTCTCCTAAACAAAATAAGTCAGTGCAGTTATTTAATTATTATTACCATACTCCTCATTTAGTATTACTCCTTATATTCACTGACAGTACTACTTTAAAGGTGAAATTGTAAAAAGGAGGATCTGCTTATTTCAGCTATTTTTTTTAACACAACTGTGTCTAAAATGATAGTACCACAGAGTAACAACTATATTTTTTGCTGAAACATGAGAATTCAAGATAGTCCAGAAGGAAGACAGGCAGTCCTTAGAAAGAAGTAGGAAATAAAGTTTACCAATCTGAGGATCCTGCATGTTCAGACATGTTCCTTTCATTATCTTCAACGCAGCTTCCTCCTAAGAAGGAACACTTGTATGATGTTTCATTTGGGCAACCAGGCCTTGCATTTCTTTGTTGCACTGTTCGCATTTTGCATGCATGCCTGTCTTACCCACAGGTCCTCTTTTACGGCCTGCAGCCATTATAGGTTTTCCCTTCTAGTGAGAGAATGGTATGGTAGATCTCAAATCAATGAAGGCTACACTCAAAGACCTGGAATATGCTGCTCAAACAGTTTCACTTTTGTTTCTGCTGCCTGTCCCTCCCTTCTCACATTTTATCTCCAGACTTCTTCTCCATCTCCAGGTCTATTCCGCCCCCAACAATCTTCTATTCATTGAACTTTTTGAAACTTTACTTACTGTTAGAGAAAAGTAAGGGATTGACTGTGTACACAAATTTGCAGAAGGACAATAGGGTTGAGGTCTGTTATTTCTTACCTTTATATATTTATTTATTTTAAAACATTTTTGCTGTTAACAAGCGTATTCTCTCTGAGACACAAATCCATAGTTTGAGAACTGCAAAACTAAGCATCTCTGGTGGTATCTTCTAGACTGAGCATTGAGTCCCTTGGGTAGACAGAAATATTAATCTATACAGAAGCCCGTAAAACCACATAGATTAGGTCTCTAAATCCATGAACTATTGTAACTCATTTACAAAACTTTTCTTAAACATTACATGAATATATTGTCTTATAGTATAGAATTTATAATCCATATTCCATGATGAGATAGATTATAGCTCAAAGATATCTTAATTAAAACTATCTTTAGGTAGGTGTTCCTTTCCCTCAAAAAGCATTTTATCAAAAAAATCAGATTTTTTTTAAAATTGATTTTTGTTTTATTTGTATCCACCCTAGTTAGGTTATTTGCAATCTGAAACTTTCCCCTTGTGATCAGCTGAGGTTAGCACAGGTGCTTGAACTAAATCTTCAGATGTTAATGCCATGAGTGACTTGTGGGGGCAGGACACTTCTGGTTTTGGGTTTTTGGCTCTGGAGATGGCTCCCTCTTCAGATTTAATGAATCACAAACTTACTGATATTCAAAGATGGTCCAAGTGTTTTTTTTCTCAAGCAGGGAGGGGAGGAGGTGATTTGGTGGTTTTGTGGACAAGGGTGTTTGTCCTTTGCAAGGTGTAATTCTGTTGTGTTAGACATGATATACGTACTTTGAGCCTTAATGTATGGTGCATGTCTTTTAAAACCAAAAACAAACTTACTTTTTGTAAATATCTTGCTTAATATTACTTCACTAACATTTCAAACCCCTCAGTCTCCACCTTCAAGAAACTGCTTAAAAGAAGATTGGGTATAGGTTTTTATTTGTCCTATTTTTACATTTTAAATCCTTTCAGACTGTCATCTCTCTGCTGCTAAATTATGCTGTATATAGTGTATATCTGTGGTGCTTAATAAATGATGATTGAAAGGAGTTTATTTTAACATTAGAGGTCAAGTTATGTATCTGCACCAAAAGGTTCGTAACATAGTTGTCTGCATCTATAAAACCAATCTATATACAGACCGCTGTCAGCCCCATGCACCTTTACTTCATATACATTTACAAAGTATGAATCGTGTGTTTGTGGAACACAGTTTCTATGTAACATAAAGGTCAAGCCTCTGAGCTTCAGGGTAGAATGCCCATCTGTGGCTACTTCAAGATTTCTTGAACAGTCTCTCCACCGGTTTCCAGGTGATTCAGAATAAAGTTGGCTAACATCTGTCTTGGGTTTCCTGCTATTGGCCTTGGATTTTCAGCCACAATTCAGTCCACTTATGCCAATATATTTTTAGATTACCTATCAACATGTGGTTGAAATATATCTAGAAGATTCTTATGGTTAGTTCATATTTTATTTATAATTTGGAAGACTAAGCCAGAACCTTTACTGTTTTTCTTTTTCTGAGTGGAACCATATAATCTCATCAGTTCTCTAGTGGTCTGTTTTTCAAAAGGGTTTAAAAAAAAAAAAAAAAAGCAAAGAAGGGAACCCACTAAATATAATCTTAGATTTAATGATGCTACTTTTATTTTTTTTAAACATCATTTGCTGTGTATTGGCTCTTATCTTGGTAAAGGAGTTATGTAGAACAGCTATTTATTAATCAAAACATCCATAAGTACTATAGTGCTTGAATTTTTTTCTGAAAAAGTTTTAAATCAACTTAAATAATATTGTGAACTGTGGGGCCATATCTCAGTTTTGGCATCTTCCTCAAAATTCCTTTGAATTTCATGTGAATTCAATATGGTGAATATGGGAATTGCAGCCTAAAATACCTCCAAAACTAGGTTCCAGGTGAGTCCACTTTAAAATATGGTACTTCTTCAAGGGGCCTCTTCACATACCCATTCTTGATATCCAGAGGACTTGGACTGGTGCTTTCATGTCCCCTGTCCCTACCTTTTGTGGTTCTGAACATTTGAAGAGTGCATCTGTAAAAGGGACATTGCACACAGACTACCTCATTTCCTTACAACTGTGATAGCAAGTGGGATCAAGACCTTGCCAGGTCCTTGAAATTGGATTTCTTGGACTAGATCACTTCCAGTGCTGCTGACTTCTTTAATTAGGCATAGGTTTTTTCTTTTTAGGCTCAGGAATCTGATACATTTCTTACTGAACCCCAATCACCTTCACCTGGATCCCCCTCGGAGTCCCATTACCATTGCACCGAGAACCCTCTCCCCAACAGGCCCCTGTGCATCCAGATCCCTCCATCCCCCGCACCTGGATCCCCCCGATTGAGCCGCTCACACCTAGTTTTCCCCACACAGAACCCTCTCAACTCACACCAGGACCTCCTCCACGCTAATCCCCTCTACTCTTGGGTCCTGTCTTGCTGAGCCTGCTGCCCACACCTGATGCACCTGGCACGGAGAGGCAGGGCCTTGGGGTGTTTCTGGGGCAAGCCCAGTCCTTGCACTGCGTCAGGGTTGGTTCAGCCTCACTGCTGACTCAGTGTCCCGGCAGAGCTGCCCAGTGATCTCCCACCTGTGTCAGCCAGTGGCCTATGCTCTGCAAGGCTGGAATCTCCACATTTATTTCACAAATAAAATTTGTGGAATTTTAAAATATTTTGATGCAGAACTTTTAATTTTTTGGCACAGAACATCCTAGAGTATTAATGGAAAATAATGACCTTTTTCCTTGCTCTATGTGCATTACCCTCACCCTCAGGACAAGAAGGACTACTAGAATTGCCTCCTTGCTATGCTGTTGAGGAGGCATTAGTGGCTAAACCTTCTGGCTTTAAAATGCATGGTTCCTCAAGTGCGGTGACAGCAGCTTCAGCTCTGACCTTGCTGAGGGAGTTAAAAAGCCTGGTATGGTGTCAGTCACTGTGAATCCATAAAGGATTTTCTCATGGGGAAATTCTGCACCAAAAAACTGTGCGCACAATATTTTAAATTCTGCATATTTTATTTGTCAAAATAACACAATATAATCATGCCAGTTTCAATTATTTTGGTAATTATTTCAAAATAACTGTCAGCAAGTATGTCTGTAGCAATACAGACCAAAAAAAATTCTGATAATTTTTTTTTGACAAATAGATTCCTTACTAAGCATATTAATACAGAACTTGTGTAATACAGTTCTGTATTGTAATTTAAATGAATTTCCTGCACTCATCAGAAACCGTGCAAAGGTTTAGGGGGAGTCAGGGGTAGCAGAGGAGCCGAGGTAGAGGGAAGGAGCTTGGAGTGAACTTGGAGGTTTGTTGGCTGTGGGTTTGGGGAAGTATGGAACAGTTTCTTGGGGGGATGGTGGTATTCAGGTTTTGGGGAGCCTCCCCCATACAGAACCTGGCTGACCCCAAGCCTCTCCCATTCAATCAGGCACATCTGCCCTGTCCCCAAACCCCACCCCCATCCTCAGGGGTCTCTGCAGCCTCCTCCTCCCCCACCCTATGTAGCCTTGCATCTCCACTCCCATTCAACCCCTGGCTCACACTGTCACCCCACTAGCTCCTGAGCCTGTGCCCCAGTCTCTGACCCCCCCCCAGCTCTGTGTGCCCCACTCTTTCTGTCCTAACCTGGCTCTGCGACCAGGATGCTGTGATGAACTTCTCCTTAGGGCGTTCTGTTCACAAGCACAGAATCTTTTCCCCCCCACAGAAAATACATTCTGCCCAAGAGATGCAGCAGTTCCAACTTTTCCAACCAGAGTCCACTATGGCACCAGAACCGTCAGCTGCGTTCATGCTGCTGGTGGTTCTGGTGCTACAGCGGACTCTGGCTGGTAAAAGGTAGAACTGCAGCACTTAGGCAGAATGTATTTTCTGCTGTAGGTGGGGTGGAGACGGGGGAGAATCCTGCACATGCACAGGGATGCAGAATTCCTCCAGGAATAAAGATTGCATTTACTGATCGTAAATTGCTAGCCCCAAGAGTTGGCCTCTGCTGAAAGGGCCAGTCCTCAGGAGCATACACCTATGGATCCAGTACTTACTTTTCCGTGTAATGAAGTGCAAAAACTTAATTATATGGCTCAGTCTTTAGAGGTCCAGAGCCATGGCAAATAGTGATAAACCTAGACTGAATTTAAAGGAGGGAAAATTAAAACTGAATATTGAGACAATCTTCCATGTAAGCACTGTTAGATTGTGGAAAAGTGATGGAAGCCCTAATGCTTGGGACAACTTAAATTTTAAAAAGAATTCTTGTTGTGCCATAGAATATTGCAAAAGGAGAGGCTTAGCTGGCATGATATTTCTCTTCCATTTCCATCTGAAACTAACATCTAATTGCTGTTTATGCTACACTGCAGCCAGGGCAGTCCAGGTAAAGATCTTGGATCTCCGGATTTGGCTGGAGTGTTTGTTTCAAACCGCTCAGCGGGTAGTGACAAATGAAAGATTTGAGTTATTTTTACAAGTATCCTTTGAAGTTTCATTTGCGACGTGGAGTATTCAGTTTTAGGATATTAAGAGGATGTTTGGTGCAGGGTTGCTGGTTGTGGACATGTCTGTATGAAAAATGCAAATTGCAATTTTTCTTCCGGATTCTTTGGAGGATAAGAAATAGACAAAATATTAATGAACCTGTGAACTTCAAGAAATCAATCTACTTGCAATGAAATATAAAACATAGCCTATAAGTACTGACTTGTGGTGATATGCATAAACTGTTTTAACCACTGATACATTACCAGTGTATAAAAGGTTGTGTACAGTTGGTTCAACAGACCCAGAAAACAGACGTTTAGCATAGCTAGACAAACTTTCAATATTGTACAACAGAGATGAGATTACCTGTAAATGTTTTAGTGCCAAGTCCTGTGATTTAATATTTCTTCCTTTTCCCACTCCCTCCCCAGACTGATTAGACGCTTTGTGTAGTATGGAACATGCGTGTGACAATTTCCTGTGAAACTCTTCTGTTCCTGCTCAGTCTTAAAATGTTTCCCTTTCAGATGAAATCAAAGACAAAATTAAAGAGAGGGACAAAGAGAAGCAGAAAGAAAAGAAGAAACATAAAATAATGAATGAGATCAAGAAAGAGAATGGTGAGGTCACATTATTGCAGAAAGGTAGGTTCAAACAAAATAGCACTGTTCATCAGTAATGTGTTAATGTTTAAAATAATTGTATATTTCCAGTGAATGCTGAATTTTTGTGGCACTTCTCATATTTTAATGAAAAGCCCATTTTCCAGATGGTTGTAACGAGGCAGTGTAAATGCTGCAAATTGAAAACTGAAAATCTGCTTTGGTCATATGTGCTATTAAATATGAAAAAGTGTTTTCTCCCTGATATCATAGTTTAAATGCCCCATACATCATACTTTGCAACATGTCATGCAGTCTCACAAATAATTGGCTCACTTAACATTGGATTACATTTGTCTCCCTCTGCGGGCTCCATATAGAGGTGAAAGGCTGTTTTCTTCCAGTTATTTTTGATGAAGTAGAAGAGATTTCTAATGGTGATCTGAAGACTGAGTTCAAAGCCTGCTTATGACCCATGGTGTGTGTGTGGGTTCTTTCTAAATTGTTTTGATGACCATGAAATTAATTGTAACTTTTGAAATGAAATGATTTTAAAGTGTAAAGCCATCATATTTAGACATAATCTTAGATGCTGTATTAACATTTGTTGCATTTTTAGTGTCTTGTATTGTGGTTAATGGGAGCGGTTCATTTTAGAGCAGGGGGACTGGATACCTCAGGGCATTGCTGGTGAGCTACAAAGCCTTTACAGGTAAATCATCAGATGAAGCCAGCTTACCACAGTAGGGATTAAAAGTTGCTCCCATTTATTGGCTGTTTTGTGATCCCTATACAAGATGAGTTTGGTGGGTCTCAGTTCCAGCACCAACATGACAAATTCACTAATTAGCAGATGTGCACTAATTAGCAGATTCAACATAAGCAGAGATCTGCATGGGCCATAGAGACTAAACTTCTCTGTTACTCCTAAAAGTTCCTAATTTCTTCCATGTCAGAATGAAGCATGCTCGGAGGGCAATGTCAGTGGGAAGCTTGCCGTGCTTGAGTCTTGTAAATGAACAGTATGACTGCCCTGATAAATGAAGTCCTCTGATATCTTTCTCCATTATTGAATCGTTATTTTTTTAAGATGAAATTTGTGGTTATATGGAAATTAGCTTATTAAAGCCTAGCTGAGAGTTTTGTTGTGATATTGCTGTTTTTGGAGAGTGTCGTGAGGTTCTAAAGGTGAGAAAAGAATGCTCTGCCAGCCAGCAAAACCTTTTTTGCTCCTTAGTAACTCAGGGAACTGACAAAATCCAGTAATTGTATACAAATAGTTCTCCTTTGAGGATTAGATTTGGCACTAGGGAAGGGGGGGATTTTTTTTTTTAAAGTATAATTAAGAAATTCTAATCATGCTTTTCTAGCAGGGTTGCAGATCTTAATGAAGTTCTGCTCTTTTTATGAAGCCACGTGGTTAAACATGGTGTGGTTCAGTTTTTGTAGCCATGTAGCAGCTATTTTTAAATCCTGTTTTCATGTCTAAACCTATTAGGCTGTTTAATCATGTTTTGCGTTGGCACATTCTT
This sequence comes from Gopherus evgoodei, assembly GCF_007399415.2. Classification (NCBI taxonomy): domain Eukaryota; kingdom Metazoa; phylum Chordata; order Testudines; family Testudinidae; genus Gopherus; species Gopherus evgoodei. Next base: position 343,577,907 of record NC_044322.1, read on the forward strand.
GGAAAATTTGGTCAGCTTTTTCCATATTGGTTGTGACTTTCTTTAACCGGGGTGGGAAGGAATGCCAAACACCAAAAGGTCATGAAATAAAGAGTGAATTACACAGTATATGCTGTGTTTTAAGCATATTTATTCCTCAGGCAAAAAGCTATATGTGCTCCCCATAATAAAAGCTTGCAATTCTATAAGTTAAGACAAAATTGCTAATAATTCCCAATCTAACTGATTCGGCCTGCTACACTTTTGTATCTGACTGTAGGTGTTGGTACACTTTAAGAAATTTTTTGTTTTTATAAGACATAACCTATTCGTTTTTCAGCCTATCCAGCAACAGGATTCTGCACGCTTGCTTTACCCCTCTTGTTGTTTACCAATGATTGTACATATTCCCATCCATCTAGAATTTCTAGACACTTATTATTCTCTAGTAGGCCTAGTAGAAACTATAGTATTATCATTTTCTTTTTATAGAATAAACTTCTTCGCTAATGGATTAAAATTAAAGTTTAAAGTTTAACTTCCAGTAGTAAACTTTCACTTGTTATAGTCCTGTAAATATCTGAGTGATGTAAGCTTAAAAATGAGCATCTGGTGGGTAGGTTTTTATAGGATTTAAAAGAATTTTTTCCAGACCCTGGTTATGTGGTCACATAGGATTGTGAAGTAACCGAATAGCAGCCAAAAGCTACTTCCTTTCTATTCTCCCCTTCCCTCTCCCCATCAGGGAGCAGTGTGCAGAGGCATCTAGAGCCTCCCCTGCAAGGTGTAGCCAGAGCTAGACACCCAGGTAGGAGCCAGATGCCCAAGCAGAGTATCTCACAGCTGATTACAGTAGGTAGACAGATCTGCCTCCTGATCCAAAGCAAGCAGCACCAGGCTAGCAACCGAACCAAAACCTTCCATAGGGTAGAGGACAAAAAGCAGCGAGGTAGACCCACTAGAATTACTTTGATGTTAATTCTGGTAAGATGCCAAAACCACCCGGGAGAGTTGCAGTTCCTAAAGTTTGTTCCTCTGTGCTGCAGATTTGTCAGTCTTAAGATCTGGTGTTAAGGAAATATGCTGCCATTTATGTATCTAAGGATATGCATATTCACCAAGCATGCAGATTAGGGCATTGGGTTATTTGCATAAAACTGCAGGAACTTAACAGGTATGGACATGCTAGTGCAGCTCTTTGTGCAACATGGGGAGCAGTACAAGCTGAGAGATCCTGCTATACAGAGGATTGGGAGAAAGGAGGGAGGACTGGTCAAGTGGGCGTAGCAAGGGTTCTGTCAGCACTGCAGAGAGTACTGAACTAGCTGCTGGAAGGAATCCCATGTGCCATTTTATGGTTCAGGCAGTGGCAAAAACTGTTAGTTGCTGTGGTTGAAGATAGTTTTAACTGAAGGTAGACAAGCCATGTTAAAAGTTGTAGTGCAGAGAGAAGAGCCTTTTCTCACTGAACACATGTATGTGTGTGTGTATGTATGCACAGATTAAATGCAAATTATATTTTTAATGTTCCTATGTTAATATGCTGCTTCCCTGATAACTCATTCTTGTAATGATCTATTTCTAGCCAAATAATAGAAGCAGAATTGTAATCTTTCCCTACCTTGTTCCTGTTCACCTCATTGAAATGTGAACTCAAGCTTTCTTTGTAGCTGCAATTTTGCATACTTATGGATGGAAATATCATAGAGAGGTCTTCTCCGTCCAGTCCTCGGCACTCAGGGCAGGTCTAAGTATTATCCAGACCATCCCTGACAGATGACTGTCTAATGTGCTCTTAAAAACTTCCAGTGATGGAGATTCCACAACCTCCTTAGGCAGTTTATTCCGGTGTTTAACTACCCTGACCCTGCAATTTTTCCTAATGTCCAACCTAAACCTCCATTTGTCCAATTTAAGCCCACTGCTTCTTGTCTCAGCCTCAGAGGTTAAGGAGAACAATTTTTCTCCCTCCTTGTAAGAACCTTTTAAGCACTTGAAGGAGGTGAGAGAACATAACAGTTCCCCCCCCATAGGTCACGTTTTGTAGACCTTTAATAATTTTGTTGCTGTCCTCTCTACTTTCTCCAGTTTGTCCACATCTTTCCTGAAATATGGTGCCAGAACTAGATACAGTACTCCAGCTGAGGCCTACAGCATGGAGTACAGTGGAGAGTTATTCCTCCTGTCTTGCTTACAGCACTCCTGCTAATATATCCCAGCGTGATGTTTGCTGCTATTTTTTCCCCAACGGTGTTACACTATTGAGTCATATTTACTTTGTTATCCACTATGACCCTCAGATCCCTTTCTGTAGTACTCCTTCCAAGGCAGTCATTTTCCATTTTGCATGTATGCAACTGATTGTTCCTTTCTAAGTGGAGTACTTTGCATTTGTCCTTATTGAATTTCATCCTATTTACTTCAGATCATTTCTCCAGTTTGTCCTCTTCATTTTGCATTTTAATCCTATCTTCCAGAGCTCTTGCAACCCCTCCCAGCTTGGTATCATCCACAAACTTTATTAGTGTAGTCTTTCTGCCATTATCTAAATCATTGATGAAGGTGTTGAACAAAACAGGATCTAGGACCGATCTCTGCAGGACCCCAATGGTTTTCCAATCAGTTATGCAGCCACCATCTAGGTTGTATTTGCCTACTTTGTTTATGAGACGGTCATGCAAGACAGTATCAAAAGCCTTACTAAAGTCAAGATATACCATATTTACTGCTTTTCCCCTGTCCACAAGGCTTTTTAACCTGTCAAAGAAAGCTGTTAGGTTGGTTTGACATGATTTGTTCTTGACATCCACGCTGACCTTATTATCTCCTAGGTGTTTGCAAATCGATTGCTACATTTTTTTGCCCCATTATCTTTTTGGGTACTGATGTTAACTGACTGGTCTATACTTTCCCAATTGTCCTGATTCCCCCTTTTATTGATTGGCTCTATATTTGCCCTTCTCCAGTCTCCTGGAATCTGTCCCATCTGTCATGATTTCTTGAAGATAATTGCTATCTCCTCAGTCAGCTCCTTGAGTATTCTGGGATGTATTTCATCAGGCCCTGGTGACTTGAAGACATCTTACTTGTCCAAGTAATTGTTTAACTTTTTCTTTCCCTGTTTTAGCCTTAGATCCTATCTCATTTTCACTGGCGTTCACTGTATTGGACATCCAATCACTACTAAACTTTTTGGTGGAAAAAAGGGATAAGCCAGGTCTCCCAGAATAACCGGACCGACCTCTACACTAGTAGTGTCCACAGTACTCCTGAGGGCAAACAGTTTTCTCCAGTTATTTTAAATAGAATTGAGTTATGAAAGATTCAGGCATCGTGGACCCTCCCAGACCATATTATATGTATATGTGACAATCTTGCTCATTGATTATTCTAGGAATTCTGAATGAGTCCTTTGGTCCGCACAACTCCACAGAGAGCTATTTCAATACATTAGTGAATTTTCACATCTCTTTGCTTCATATTTCTGGGCCCACCCCGATGAGGGAGGGTTTGTTGTATATACTCTTAACTGTGATCATATAAATATGAATTGGAGCAGCCAGAGATAGAAATGATCTATTTTAGAGGGTAGTCTGTTGCTTTTTTGCTTTTATCTGGATTGAAATTAGATTTCTCTTAATCTTAATACATCTTTTTAAAATTTGAGATTTTTCCTAGTATGATGATCAGTATTCTCCATGATAGATTCCTCTAATATCTGAGATTGCAAGCTATTTCCTTTGTATGGGTTTACATGTCTGCACTGGAGTAATCTCATTAGAAAATGTTTCAACTAAGATGTTACACATAATATGCATGTAGTGTATGCGGTGTTCGCTAAGGATTTCCTATGATCTGTTGCTTTGCTGCTTAGCATTGTGCATCCTAAGATTGTTTTTGCTATGAATGTGGAAAGTCAGGTGGGTACAAATTTAGAAAACAACAAAACTTATGTTTCCACTGACTCCGCCCCATACTTCCTTTGTGGCAGGCTCATGCCATTTTGTGTTTGTCATCAGCCTGGACCCAATTTGCTCTGTACCTCTATGGGACAACTGTGAATATGCACAGGCTGGCTTCAGTTGTATTACAGCACTTGGAGCCAGATGAATTCTGTGTTGAACTTGTGTGTCATGCCACCAAGCTGATGTGGGAGCAGGAAAATATTCTATGGCAGCAGCAGAATGTGGTGGCCACAGGACAAGGTAGAAGAACTGGAGGATGCCAAGATGTTGGAATAAGAACGACCAGTTCCTGGATCATCTACGTAGCATTTTATGTCATTTGTGGACCAGGAAATCTAGTGTGGATTTGGTGGAGAAGATGGTTCTGCAGAGCTCGAATGACCAGCAGTGGCAAGAAAACTTCAGAGCAGGAAGGTTACCTTTTTTGAAACCAGTGTAGAACTGACCCAGGAGCTTCAGGGATCAGCATACAAGGTGCACTGCTCCATATCTGTGAAGAGACAGTTGGCATTGGCATTGCTATCTGGCAGTTGACCACTCCAGAATATTACCAGTCTGTAGCCAACCAATTCAGTGTGGAGAAATCAACTGTTTGGGGACTATTCTCATACAGGTCTGCTAAGCCATTAAGGTGCTGTCTGACCAGTTCAGGAAGCTTAGTAATGCTCAGATATTGATGGTTTGCATGCATGAAAGTTCCTAAACTGAATTGGGCACATGGTTCCATCAATTGCCCCATCATTTCCCTCTAGTCCCTTCCCTCCTGTCTGCCATGGTGCAGCATTTATAAACAGCGAGGATTATTTCTTCATGGCGCTGCAGGAAACTGGTGGACTACCGTGGCAGATTAAAGACATAAGAGCAGGGTGGTCTAAAAGGGTCCACGATGCTTGTATCTTTCAGAACTCAGTCCTATTTAAATTAATGGAGAAAGAACTATTTGCCCCCCCCCCCCAGGAGTAATGTGGACATTAATGGTGTGGAGGTGGTCTGGTTATTCTGGGAGATCTGGTTTATCCCTAGATGCCTTGGCTAATGAAGCCATATGTAAGCTGCTTGTACAGAAGGAAGGAACATTTTAATTAGCACCTGAGTAGTTGGTAGTCAAGTGTGCATTTGGCTATTTGAAAGGCAGATGGTACTGTTTGTGGAATAGATTGGAAGCAGCAGAAAAAGATGTTCCAACCATTGTAAGTGCATGTTTTGTTTTTGGACAGTATTTGAGAGAGCCAGAGGAAAGCCTTACTGATGGATGGGGAGACTGAGGTGTGGAGACTTGCTCTGAGGTCTGAGCAGAGAGTAGGGGTTCCACAGAGAATATAAACACCCATAGGAATGCTGTCAGGGATGCCTACTGTTTGTATTTTGAGTCACATGCCTGAACATGTTAGCCTGGGGGGATGGGATGGGTGGTGAGATGCAGACACGAACACTGGAAAACATTGTGTGCGTGTGTAGTGCCCCTCTCCACCTGATTATCTCCTTTAATGGCAATCCGCTTACAGGTTCTGATGGACAGGTCTGGATTCTTTTGGATCCCACCACCCACTCAGCAGGTGAACCTTTTTTTCTTTTTTGTTATGAAATTATTTGGCGGTGCCTCCCACCCCCCTCGCTCCTTCCTGGCAGGGTCACCAGGGCAGTCTGGGCAGAAATTCTAGCTACAGAGAAATCCCCACTTGCCAGATAGTTGGAGACTTCCAAGAAAAAACACAACACACAAAATATATTCAACACAACAACTATATTAAACAGGCAACAAATACAACATAACAGGGTGAAACACTATTTTTAGGGTCACTGTTGCCCACACTTAAAATACCTGTGACTTGATGTAACAAGTGTAAAATTAGTGTCCTGTTGGTACACGTACTTTGCTGGGGCCCTTGATCTATAGAATTCTCTGCAGTGGTTTAGCAGTGTGACTAACTGGGTTCAATACAGCCCAAAGGACCCACAAGTGGGAGGAGGTGGTGAATCCCTCCATGGGTGTAATAAGCAGTAGGTTATAAAATCCTCAAACCCTTACTCCCTGGCTTGAGGACACAGTTCAGGGAGTAGGGGGTCCCCAAAACAAATTCTCTGACTGACTAAAGACAGTGCACTCAAGATCTCCATGAATGATCTTCAGGTTTGAAGATGATGCTGGACTGCTCAGTCACTGCAGAGAGGCTATCATCTGCTGTCAGGGATCCTCCCCAAGCAGGAATCAGGCTGCATTGGTCCCAGGATCTTCCCTCATCACAAAGGGGCGCAGGGCTCAAGTTGTAGGTTATACAACTACCCTAACATCCAAACTGTAGCCTCCTAGCCCAACCTCTAGTCACACACTCAGCAGGCAGTTTCCCTGGATTAGCAGAGCTGACCATGTGGGTGACTGTCTCACCAGGGGAGCTGGAGGTGAACCCAGCCTGGCTGGGGAAATCTCTCAGCAAACGCTACCAACTGGGAATCATCCGCGGGGAAGGAAAACCCAGCTGAGGGATCTGCGGTCGGGTCTCTAGAGGCCAGTTCGCAGGGGGAACCCTGCTTGCAGGCCTGGGACTCACCAGCTCCCCACACAACCAGTCCTGCCCTGGCCCTCACTGGCTTCTCCCCTCTGCTCAACTCCCTGGGTGGGGCATTTCACTCCCTATTGGTTGCCGGGCAGACTCTGAGTTTGCCTTGGCTCCTCCTCCCTGAGCAGCCAGCAGACAGAGCTCCAGGAATCTATGTAATCTCCTTGGGGTTATACATGTTTGAAGTTTAATGTTCTTATATGCCTTTTATAAAACGTGAATTATTTTCAACTTTATTTCAAGGATTCTTTATTTTAAATGCAGTGATGACTTGGCCTGTATTGTAAATGGTTTTATTATGAAACAATAAAATTATAACATTTTAATGAACCAATGGAAAAATATCATCTTGGTTAGTTAAACATTTCTAAATACAATAGTGACCAACTGTACAAAGTGTTTATTACTGCAACAGTGCATACAGAATTCAAAGTGCAACAGTAAGGACATTTCAAATACCACAGTTTGGTGGGGAGATAAGTGACTGTAAGCCTTGCCTCTTGGCTCTTGTTGGCTTGCATTCTTGGGGCTGAGTGCATCTGCTCAAAATTCTCAGGTTGTTGCAAGGCTTAAAAGAGCTGGACTTCCAGGTGCAAGTGTTCTTTGTGCCCAGAAGTTGGATCTGTGGTGAATAATCACAGCTGCTAGGAGTTGCTGCTGGTCCCAATGGAAAGCGGTGCCAAGTGCTGAAGGACATGGCTGGGTCCCAAATTATGGGAATGCAGGGCCTGTTGGCCTATCAGGAACATGTTTTGCAGGAGGGCTTTCTGTCTCGGGATAGTGTCCGTGAGTTGCCTCTGCATCTGTCTTTTCCATGCTCTCTAAGTATGGTGATTCTATCCTTGGCTTGTGCCATGATCTCCTGAAATAAAAGTGCATTTCTCTGTCCTTCTGATTCTTCATGTAAAGCCTCCACCTCTCAGCCAGCCTGGCTTTCCTCTATGACTCTGTAATGTATTCTGCAAACATGTTGTCCCTAGTCGTCATCTTTCTCCCCCTCAGATTGGCCAGCCTGTCAGTAGTATATAGAGACTTTGTCCTTGATTGTCTGGCTGTTGCAGGTGCTATGGCTGTGGGAGTTGCGGGGTGGGAGAGAGACCTTAGCTTACTTTGTTTGGAATATGAACAATAAGCATCATGATTTAAGCATGTCTGTCATCTAAAACACTTCCATTCTCGGAAGAAATTCAGAGATCTAAGTGGTCAGCGTGTATTTGGATTTCACTGTACTGTGTCTGCTTCCATGCTGTTAGGGGTGAGGGTAGCTCCAGGTTTGTTTGCAGTTCTGTTTGTGTGCTGGAAGTGCTGTTATGATGTCATAGGTGTAAAGAGAGGGGTTATGGGTTCTTGGGAGGTGAGCTGGATTGTAATTCTCTCTACGTCTAGGCTGTCCTCATTCTCAATGATATTATGCTAAGGTGGATGACGAGGAAGGTAGAAAGTGGTGTTTATTCAGAAAGGCAAAGAGCAGACCAGCAAGATATGCTGTGAAGTTATTTACCAGGATGGTTTCCCACAACCCCACAGAAGTGCTGTAGGAGTGAAAGAAGCTTGCAAGCTATACTGGGCAGCATGGGCATGTGGCTGTTCTTAATGTGCAAACCAAACTCGAGCTATTTCTCCATGTGTGCAGAGGAGATACAGCAAAACTTCAGACTGAGAATGTGAAGAGGAGAATAGATGGGGTCCTATAATGACTGTCAGCTACAGTGTGTGTTACAGGGGATTGAACTTCAGTGGGGAGCACATTGTTTGTGCCTTGTCCAGGCATGCAGAATGCACTTGTGCCTCAGGTAAACAAAGAAAACTAAATAGATTTCTTTTCCTGTGAGCACTGTCTCAGTAAACTGTTGAATTTTGCACAGATACTTTCATTATTCAAATCTGTTGAGGAAGAGTTGTGGGGGGCAGACTGTGACTACGCCATGCTGATGGGTGCCATTTTGAAGCTTGCAAAAGGGGGGTGGGGGAAGGGAGATGCTCTTAGCTCACAACCGCCAATAATAATAATGCATTGTAAAGATAAGTACTTACGTGCTGAAGTTCCCTCCGGAGGATGTGACATTGTCTCCCGCCTGGGTTTCTGGCTGGAACTCAGGATCATCCAATATAGGACAGGAACTGTTGCAGTGCAGGACTGGGACTCTCTTTTCCAGATGGTCATGAGTCTTAAAAGATCCTGACTGCCAGGAGGCAGCTCCTCTCCAGCATCACCCTGCTCATCCTCTGATGGGTCTAGCTGGTCATCCTTGGTATTGAAGGGAGACTGTCTCCTTTTATCCCTCATTTAATATGCTTTCTCCTGAGCTGCTTGCTCTTTATCTGGCACTGATTGGTGTCCCAGTCTTGACCCCTCACAGACATGTGCTTTGCAGTGTCCTCGAGAAGATCCTTAGTCATGAGTTTCATTAACTGATGCTTCTTCCCGCATGTCAGTGAGATCCAAGGACTTGACAGAGATCCAAGCAGCTGTGCAAAGCATGTTGTGGGGCTTCTGAACTGCTATTGCAGTTGTATCACCAAAATAAAGATATACTGGGATCCAGGAGCAAATGGGCAAAATCTGTCTGTACACAATCTTTTAAAGGGAGGGAAGGGTCATCCTGGAAACTTGACACCAGGACAGGGAGGAGAGACAAGTAAATGGACAGATCAGTAGTGGTCAACCTGCAGAGCAGTGTGGGATAGCCAATGGAAGCATGCAAAAAGTGGTGCACAGCAATTCATGCACATAAAAGACTGAACTGATTCAGTTCTAAGCAAACCCCTCGTCCACTTTGCCAGAGGACTCCAGAGTTCCTGATCAATGAAGAGTAAGTGTAGAGTGATGGGTTGTCATGTGTATGCAAGCATTTTCAAATTGGACTAACTTGATTGAATCTAGTTTAAAAATCTCTGTGTAGAGAAGCCCGTAAAACTTAATATTTGTACAGTGGTTTACATGATTAAAGCATAAAATTATTTTTAGTCAGAAGGCCTATCCTTCTAGAAAGGAGAAGATTGACAGTAATTTTCTCCCTCCCCCTCCTTTCAGCCCTTCCAGACCCCACAAATCCTCTTGGGTTGCTTTAGGCCTGTTTCTCCCCAATCCCATCTTTTTACAAAAGCAACTTTAACACAAGTGGCACTGTCCTTTGGTCTGATAACTGTGTAGTAGAGACATATCCTAACTCAGTAAGTCCGGTGTTTTTCCTAACCCCCGTTCTGTCCTCCTGCTCAAAGCTCACCTAACTTTAGAGTGCTTTCAGACCAGGCTAGCTGGTGGCATAAGATAGAGCTCAGTGCTGCTTTCAGTCTGATTGGTAACTTGTCACCTGTGTTGTGAGGACACAGGCTACATCACTTGGATGCTGATAGTCCTCCAAAACCTTTCCACAATTTCCCCCCCCTCCCCTTGCCATGTGCCAGGAAGGACATACAAGTTTTCCCCACAACTCACTGGGAAGTAAGCATAGAGTGGCCTGAGTTTTTCTATAGTGTAAAGAATGAGAGAGGCCCTCAGGAATCCTAGCAACACACATCCATTGAATGCAGCACCAGTGAGGACGCTAACTTGGGAATGATTTGCAGTGTGTCTGCTCATACCTGAGCTAAGCTGACCTGGGTGCTGGTCATCCAAGTTGACTTTGCAGTGAACGCATACCTTTAGCTTTTTGATGTGTGTTCAGGCAGTGAGTGTGAGTGCCAGTGGCATATCCTTGAGTGGATCCTGTATTCTTCATGTTTGAAATTTGAATTTTTTAAATAAAAAGTAAGTTTAACTTGGAATTTAAGCCTTTTATATAGTTTAACTGTTCATCTTGCTTTGATTCAGAATATTAAAACAGAATTGATATCGGAATGTAATTGGCTTTAGATTGCTGTGTAATCTTTTCATCAAACTGTTTATGCCTTATGCCCTCGAGCACGGGTTCTCAAACTGGGGGTCGGGACCCCTCAGAGGGTGGTTAGGTTATTCCATGGGGGGTTGCAAGCTGTCAGCCTTCACCCCAAAACCCACTTTGCCTCCAGCATTTAGAATGGTGTTAAATACATAGTGTTTTTAATGTATAAAGGGGGTTGCAGTCAGAGGCTTGCTATGTGAAAGGGGTCACCAGTTTAAAAAAAAAAAAAAAAAAAGTTTGAGACCCATTGCCCTAGAAGCACTCTTACTTGCCCTTTTGGGGAAGTAAAAATCAACTTAACGAACACTTAAGTTGAAAAGTTAAGATGTGCCTGATTTAAGATTGTCTGTGCAACATTGATTTGGCACCATTGTGCATAATATGTATTACAATGCAGTCTTTAGTTGCATGATCGTACACTACTTTTTACCACGGGATCCCTGTCTCATTCAGTGCATTGGAAGGGCACACAAGAGGGCCAGGATTAATCCTGAACACAATCTTAAATTTGACATTTCTAAATTTCAACAATTTGATTTTGCAACTAAACTTTTTTTTTAATGTTTCTTTCTTATATGTAGGAAGATAGTGACCCATATGATTATAGTGGGATTCCAAGGATCTTCCATACAGGAACTTGGGCTGTTAAGAACAGTGCAAGATTTGCTCTCAGGGTAAAAGTGAAGCACAATGCTTGATTGAAAGTAACATCAGTCCTGTGTATGTAGTGTGTGATTTAAAAAACAAAACAAAACCAAAACCCTTGTTAAACGGTTCTTAATGGTAACTTAAGTGAAAGAATAAGACCAGTGTAAGAATGCAGGGAGCTTTTAAAAAAAATCTTCCTTTCTTAAAGGGAGGCTGTTAAGTTTAAAGATTAAAGAAGACTGACTGTAAAATACCCAGTTTTCTAATCGTATAGCCTCTCAGTAAAAGTAAAAAAGCCTCCCAGTAAAGCCCATAAACTTTAATTCTTTTAAAAAATAAGAAAACTACTTCTGCACTCTAGTTGGTGTATTTTAAGGATCTTTCAGCAGGGGAATATGAGCGGTTTTCAGTCTCCCTTCCTGTCTGTGCTATTTCCTCTTTGCTCAGCTCATATTCTCTGTGTGGAGGTGTTCCCACCCTCCTTACCCCAAGGAGAGGGCAAGAGATAACCCTGATCTCCAGGCCTGCTGCTTCTCCTTGCTATTTTCTGTAGATGGGAGATGGTATATGGGGATCTCCACTGCTTTCCATTCAAGATCTGGTGAGGAATTTCATCCAGCACAGCTTCTCTTTTGTTGGTCCCTCTCCTGCCCCCAGGTGTGGAGGTCAGAGAAAGTAGACTAATTCCTACCCTCCTTGGCTGTTCCAGTACTTTCTTGAGTCTCATTAAGATGAGAGAACCTCTCTCTCTGGTCCTGTTGAGGGTCATGCTGCCAGCAGGTGCTTCCTTGACCCTTGTAGGACCTGGGGGAGAATATATAACTGCAGTTCTCAGAACTGTGCATAAATGGTGTAATCACTCCAGCATGTGATTAAAACTTTGTATACAGTCACTTTCACTTCCTGTCATGCTTATATTAGTAATGAAAGAAATAGCGATTATTGCTAACATATTTCAGTTTTAGTAATCTTAGGGGTTAAATATATATATATATGTGTGTGTGTATCTATATGTATAATTGCTGCCTCTAAAACTGAACAGACAGTTCTTTCTAGTGATTGGTGAAGGATTAACTAACCTGATGAACTAGTTCTGTACTCAGGGGGGAAATATACATATTTTCACATTTTGTTAGCCAATGTGTTAAATAACCATTCTTTTTCCTAGTGAAGATAAGGTCATGGACTTCAGGGGGACAACAGGACTGGGGAAGCATTATGAGACGTCAAGTATCAGAGGGGTAGCTGTGTTAGTCTGGATCTGTAAAAGCAGCAAAGAATCCTGTGGCACCTTATAGACTAACAGACATTTTTGTAGGAAAGCTCATGCTCCAAAAGGTCTGTTAGTCTATAAGGTGCCACAGGATTCTTTGCTGCTATTATGAGACGTGTCCTTGACTTTTCAGAGGTCTTTTAATATAATAGTGCCCTACCAAGCCTGGCTTATATACACTTAAGTTTCACCAGTTTAATTAAAATCTCTTGTTAAAATTTAGTTAAATAAGTGAGGACACACTTACGTTGATTTAGCTTAATTTGGTGATTTAAACTAAAGTGTGATTAAACTGATTTAAGCATGTTCACACATTGGGTTTGCACTGGTTTAACTAAAATCTATTTCAAAATCAGTTTAAACGTATGCAAGTTTCTTGCATAGACAAGACCTTAGATCAAGGGTAGCCAATTATTTTTTGTCAAGGTCCAAATTTCTCGGTCAAGGTCCAGACTTCAGAGAGACATTTTTCACACTGCAATAACAAATGATAATAAGTAAATAAAAAAGATTTCATGGTTTGTTGAAAATCATGTGGCAGTCTGGATTTGGCCCGCTGTCTGCTTACTGAGTACCTCTGCCTTAAGACATGTCTATGCTTATAGCGCACGTGGTGAAGACGCTCTGTCAACAGGAGAGAGCGCTCCTGTCAGCATAAAAAAACCACCTATGTGAGTGGCATAAACTGTGTCAGTGGGAGAAGCTCTCCTGCTGACATAGCACTGCACATTAGTGCTATGTTGACGTAACTTGTGTCGTTCAGGAAGTGGAATATTCATACCCGAGTGATATAAATTTTGCCCAGATAGTCGGTAGTGTAGACATAGCCTTAAACTGCAAGCTCATTGGGGGTCTACTGTTAGCATTGTACACTATACAATTAAGCACACCCAAATGTGGTTAAGAATCATTTGTGACGGTTTAAAAACTGCATGTAAGAGAAATGACTTCTTTCTTTCTCACCACTATCTCTACAACACATGTACAGCAGAAGTGGAAGATTGCACAAGTGTGTGTGCCACTCTTGCATCTTCCTTAGCAGAAGAGTAGAGTGAAATATATTGACAGCATGTGCTGTTTGGGCTTCGCTGAACAGCCAAAGCTGGTCATAATCTCCCACAGAAGACTGATCAAAGAACCTTTCTCTTATCTTCCCTGCCTCTGATAGTTTCTGAGATACTGTCTTGAACAAATAGAGTAGATTGTGATATGCTCAGATACTACAGTAATGGGGGCCATTATACAAAGTACCCAAGATAGTGAAACATTTAGTACTCTTCTGTGTCATTTTTGGGTAAGGGGAAACAAGTATCTGTTTAAAAATAGTGTAGGAACCTACTTGTACTTCATGGTTAGTTTAAACAATCAAAAATCAGATGTAATTCCATACTTGTGTTAATGGATTTGACTGCCATTCTCAATACTACTGGTAGTACCCCCCAAAAATAAACCAACCTCCATTCCCTTCTTTGCCACCTTGAAAGTGGAGGGAAGATTCCCTACTCTGACAGATAATGAATGCCTTGATCTCACTCATAGTTGCCAAAGTAGCTTTCAGCATAGGGCAGTCTGGAAATGTATAGCAATGTTTAAAATGGTACCTGCAGGGACACCAACATAAAATCTAGACAATTTAAAGAGCTAAGTGGTTTCAGGTATTACACCTGCCTTCAAGCTCCCTGCTTATCTGTAATTTGTTTAAATTAACTAAGAAAATACAAAAACCAACCCCGCTCTCTCTTCTGTTGCTACAATCCGCATGTGGGTGTATAAGACACATACCTAATTCCCTGTGCCATATTTTTGGGTTTTTTAACTTCCTCTGTCTGAAGTTTGGGTCCATTGTGGTATAGGGAGCATGACAATAGCTGGTTTTCGAACTTGTGTTTTGTCTGGTTGCATGCTGTTCCTGATTCTTAAAGCCTATCTTTGGCTTCCAACTTCCACATTCTGGAAGGATATGAGGCACTGCTAAGCAGCCTTAACACCCCTTCAGCAAAGCTTTTTATTAGTGAATTTCCCTTGTTTTTAATAAGGCTGTCAATTAATCACCGTTAACTCACTCACTCAACTCAAAAAAATTAGTTGCGATTAATTGCACTTATAACAATAGAATACCAATTGAAATTGCAATGCAATACAAAGTGCATAGTGCTCACTTTATTATTTTGATTACAAATATATGCACTGTAAAAATGATAAACAAAAGACATAGTATTTTTCAATTCACCTCGTACAAGTACTGAAGTGCAATCTCTTTATTGTGAAAGTGTAACTTACAAATGCAGGTTTTTTGTTACAGAACTGCACTTAAAAACAAAATAGTGTAAAACTTTGGAGCCTGCAAGTCCACTCAATCCTACTTCTTATTCTGTCAGTTGCTAAGACAAACAAGTTTGTTTACATTGACAGGAGATACTGCTGCCTGCTTCTTATTTACAATGTCACCTGAAAGTTAGAGTAGGCGTTTGCATGGCACTTTTGTAGCTGGTGTTGCAAGATATTTACATGCCAGATACACTAAACATTCATATGCCCGTTGGCCATTCCAGAGGACATGCTTCCATGTTGATGATTCTCGTTGGAAAAAAAAAAAGTCAATTCCATTTATAACTGTACTCCTTGGGGTGGGGGGAATTGTATGTCTCTTGCTCTGTTTTACTTGCATTCTGCATGTATTTCACCTTATAGCAGTCTTGGATGATGACCAAGCACATATTCATTTTAAGAATCCTTTCACAGCAGATTTGGCAAAATGCAGAGAAGGTACCGTTGTGAGATTTCTAAAAATAGCTACAGCACTCAACCCAAGGTTTAAGAATCTGAAGTGCCTTTCAAAATCTGAAAGGGATAAGGTGTGGAGCATGCTTTTAGAAGTCTTAAAAGAGGAACACTCTGATGCAGAAAGTACAGAACCCGAACCACCAAAAAAGAATATCAACCTTCTGCTGGTGGCTTCTGGCTCAGATGATGAAAATGAACATGCATCAGTCCACACCTCTTTGAATGGTTATCATGCAGAACCCATCATCAGCATTTCTCTGGAATGGTGATCGGAGCATGACAGGACATATGAATCTTTAGCACATCTGGCACCTTGCAATACCAGCTACAACAGTTCCATGCGAACGCCTGTTCTCACTTTCAAGTGCCCATGTCTTCTTTACAATGTCAGCATTATCTCCTGCAAATTGCAACCAACCTTGTTTGTCTGAGTGATTGGCTGACCAAGACGTAGGACTGGGTGGACTTGTAGGCTCTAAAGTTTCACATTGTTTTATTTTGAATGCAATTTTTTTGTTT
Organism: Gopherus evgoodei; assembly: GCF_007399415.2. Lineage (NCBI taxonomy): Eukaryota > Metazoa > Chordata > Testudines > Testudinidae > Gopherus > Gopherus evgoodei. Next base: position 343,593,517 of record NC_044322.1, read on the forward strand.
ATAATTCTACATTTGTAAGCTAAACTTTCATGATAGAGATTGCACTAGAATACTTGTATGAGGTGAATTGAAAAATACACTTTTTTTTGTTTTTTGCAGTGCAAATTTGTAATAAAAAATAAAGTGAGCACTGTACACTTTGTATTCATAATTGAAATCAATATATTTGAAAATGTAGTAAACATCCAAAAATATTTAAAATGAATGGTATTCTGTTTAACAATGTAATTGCAATTAATTTGTTTAATCGTGTGACAGCCCTGTGTTTTAAGAAACTCCTGACAGGAGGGTTTGTTGTCATTAAGGGTGAGTGGTGGGGAATCCCAGAGCCCATTTCCTTGTTTGGGGGGGAAAATGAGTGGGAAAAGAGTTCAGAGTTCCACTTACTCACACAGAAGCAGGGGAAAATGGTATTTCTAAAGGGAGGAAAAAATAATAGGAGCTTTGCAGTGGCAGCTTCACACCTCAGTAGCCTGGCAGAGGTGTGACCTAACTCATACATCAACTTATGGTTCTCTCCTCCCTGCTAATCTCAGCACTATGTGCTTGTCATACCCCAAACCACCTAGTTCTCACCTTGATATGGACAGTGCTATGTACCAAGCCAGCATTTTTTAAAATGTGTCACTTTTGGAGAACTGCATCTTTGGAACTTCTTGGCTCAAGGGCCCAAAATTAGTACTGCAATGTCTACACCCAACCCTTGGTGTGACATACCAGTTTTTGGAGTTTGAGAATTTTTAGAGCACTTAGAGGTTATGTGGTATAGTAATGTTGCTCCAAGCCTTTCCCACTGTATCTAAGGGGAGTCTCTGGCATGCGGCTAATTTTAGCTTGAATCAGTCATGTGCATCATTCTGTAGACCCAGTAAGAAAGCCTGATAACGTCAATTATTAAATTCTCAAGGTGGACTGTGGACTCGAAATAAGCTCAGAGTAGTCCCACGATAGAAGTTTTTGGGGGATAAGATTTTTGCCCATATGTGCCCCTACCATGTCCATCTCCTCCTCCCCCCAGCCCCCCCACCCCTCAAAAAAAAAGTTGGAAGAAAAGTGCTGTAAGAAACAGCAAATTTTAAAATGAGATTATCTGGAGAGAGTTATGCTAGGGAGCCCTTTTAGCAAATGATCCCAAATTTGTACCACTAACTCTACTCTGGTCTGTTTACCAATTTTCAGGCCAGCTTCAGTATACATGTAGATTTTAAGACACTGGAAAAACTAGCTCTATATGAAAAGTCCTGCTCAACTGTATGTGGTGCTGGCAGGACCACTCCATAATTTACATGGCAAGAGAGGAGAGGACTCTGGCAGTGGCATGAGCCTCAGGCAGATAAGTGGCTGGGTGCTCAATGGCAATTTTCAGATCTTTTGGTTAGCAACCTGGCTGACAGTCAGCATTTAAAGAGGCAAGGTGGGCGAGGTAATGCTCCAGTAAAAGGTAACTTCTGTTGGTGAAAAAGATGAGCTGTTGAGCTACAGCTGGTCTGCCCCAAAAACTTACATAGATGTGAAAAATCCACCCCTCCGAGCCATGGCCTGTCTATGCTACACTTTACAGTCATAGCCACCGCAGTCATTACTGAAGATGTTCATGTCCACACTATCTTCTTTCTGCCGGGGGTTTGTGTCGCCACCAGGAGCGCTTAAATGGGCTTAAGTAGGGCAGTGTGGCAGGCTGACAGCTCGGGCTGCTGGCTCTGCGCCGAGCTCCCAGTAGGGAGTTGGGTGCATGGCTCCCAGCTGGGGCGATGTCAGTAGTGCAGTGTCTACACAGACACCATGTCATGCTAACTACATCAACCTAAGTGCTATACTTCTTGTGGAGGTGGAGTTATTAGGTCAGTATAGTGGGGCACTTACATTGGCAGGAGCAGCGTTGTAGTGCAGACACTTTAGAGTTAGGTCAACATAAGGCAGCTTATGTCTACCTAACTCTGGCTGTAGCTATACTGACCTAACCGCCTGGTGCAGACAGCACTAGTTAGCTACTGCTTCTCAAGCAGATGGATTAACTACAGTGACAGAACTCCTATCAATGTAGTGACTGTCTACAGCGAAGTGCTACAGTGGCATAATTGCAGTGTTGCAGCTGTGCTGTGGTAGCATTTTAAGTGTCGATATAGGCCTAGAGCAGGGGTTCTCAGGACATCTTTTTTGGTGGCCTCAGAGTGCAGCTACCAACTCTTGCTCGTGGCTGCTCTTTCACTTTTTCATAAAATACTTAGTTTGCTTTAGGAAAAACACAAATATGTACATATACACATCCAAATCATTGTAATTTATTGCTAGCTAGTAACTCTGTATGTTTATTAATATCACTTTTAAGAAGTGTCACTTTTTACGGAAGACTTACTCAGCCCTGTCAAGCCTGGGGCCAAATTAAGCCCTGGATAGGAAGTTGGGGGAAGCAGCGGAGGCCAGGAGCAATGGGGGTTGATGGGTGGGAGGGGGCCTGGGGAGGCAGCAGGGGCCCGGAGCCCAAAGCCCACCGCTTGGAACCTGCTATCCTACCCCCTACCCCACAGGGCTGAAGCCCTAAGCCTAAGCTCCCCACTGCCATTGGGAAGATGGAGGAGCAGGTAGCCAGTGAATTCTCCAGCTTTGTGCCCCAGGTGTCTCCAGAGTAGGGGTGGTGGGCCCAACCCCTACTGGTAGCCCCAGCAATCAACACGAAGGTGGTGTATGCAGGAGTGAGGGGGAGGGGCTACTATATTGTATGCCAGACACACCCCCTCAAGTCACAGCCCAGGAGGCTGTGGCCACAAGAAAAGGCCCTGGTGGCCACATGTAGTTATCGTGGCTGCATTTGAGAAATGCTGCCCTAGAGAAGTCTTCAGATCTGGGAATGGTACTCAGAGGTGGAACAGCTTGTTTAGCATATGCAGTAAACATGCATTCTAAGTAATAATGCACCTTCCACATAACTGTATCCCATCTGGAGTATCATTAAACAATTACAGTCCCTACTCAGTGGGGACCATATCCTGAAAAATCTTTCTTGAACCCCTTTTCTGACCTTCAAACAATCTCTGTCTTGCCAAGCTCATAATTGGAAGCAAGCTCCCCACCGACCAGGAGACCAGCACAAAGCAGCACCAGAACCAGCCATAACCACAGATGAAAAATCTGCAGACATATCACACATAATGCACCTTTCGAGATCTTTGGGTCCTACACATAGGGCTACTATATTTCAAGTTCTCAAACAGAGGACATTGCTGGTGGTGGGGAGTTGTGTGGGGCGGGTACCTGTGGTGGGGGCACTCACTAGAAATGGGGGAGTAGTATTGCTCCCTGTCAGGGTGGCAGCATGACTGATGCAAGCATAGGCCACAGCAAGAGCCACCAGTCAGTGCCCCCTGCAGGACCTCCTCCCCAGGGATGGCATCTGGGGCCTGGGTGGGTGGGATGTGGCACCTGTGGCTGCTGGCGAATGGATCAACTGGGACTCTTTCTGAGCTGCAGTGTCTGCTCAGCAGAAATCCAGGACATTTCCTGTTTGGAAAAACCACCTGGACAGAGGATAGAACCTCAAAAAAGAGGCAATGTCCGTGAAAACCTGGACATATTGTAACACTACCTGCATGTCTCTCTCGCAACATGTGCTGTACCTTATCCACTGCACTAAATGCCCCCCAAAATACAATGTGGATGAAACTGGACAATCTCAACTCTCTTGAATGAACTCTCATAGAAACATGATAAAAGACAAAAACATTCATGTGGTGAACGTTTTTGACAAATGATCACTCCATTTTTGACCTATCAGTCCTCATTGTCAGAGGAAACCTGTGCAAAACCTTCAAAAGAGAAGCCTGGGAGCTTAAATTCATAATTTTGCTGGACGCGAAATATCATGCTCTTAATAAAGACATTGGATTTATGGCTTATTACAACAATCTGTAATGCACCACCTATTTTTTTTATTCTATGACTGCAGAGGTGTTAATGGGCCATTTCATTTTGAATAGTCTTCTAGAATATGTTCCACTTTGTATTTAGCTGTGACACTTCTTAGTACCTTTCCTAGACCTCAAGAAGAGCTCAGTGTAGCTTGAAAGCTTGTCTCTTTCACCAACAGAAGTTGGTCCAATTAATATTCCTGGGGGAATTCTGCACCAAAAAATTAAAAATTCTGTGCACAATATTTTTTCAAATTCTGCATATTTTTGTCAAAATAACACAATATGAGCACACCAGATTCAATTATTTTGGTAATTTTATTTCAAAATATCTGTCAGCAACTCTGTAACAATACAGATGACAAAAAAAAAAATTCCAGGAGCAGTGAGTTAAAGAAACCCCACCAAATACCCCAAACACCCACACATTCTTTCCCCAGAGCCTAGCTGCGGGGTGCCCCTTCCTGGTGCAGACACCCACACCTCCTTCCCCCTCAGAGCCTCGCCTTGGGGTGCTCACCCAGCCCCCATAGAGCCTAGGCATGGGGCCCCCCAGCCCAGACACCTGCAACCCTTTCCTCACAGAGGCTAGCTTCAGTGGGGCCTCGAGCCCAGGGATCTAGAGAGAAACAGCCTGATGCTGGGTCCCAGGCTTGTATGGAGTTTCCTGCACACTACCTCCTTCCTTCAGGATGTACTGGGAACTGCAGCTGCCAGGAACTCTCCAGTGCCTCCTCTCCCCTCCTCCCCCCCGCGCAGTCTTCTATTTGCAAGCTGGGGTGCTGGGCTCTGCCAGGTCCAGCAGTTCCTGGGGTGACCAGCAGCTGTGCAGCACCAGTTCTATGGGGGAAAAAGGAAAATCTGCACAGAACATTAATTCTGTGCAAATTCTGCATTGCGCAGTGGCACAGAATTCTACCAGGAGTAAATAAAATAGATAACCTTACCTACCTTGTCTCTCTAATACCCTGGGACCAACATGGCTACCGCACTGCAGTCTGCATTTAAATCATTTAACCTACTGGCATAACTGCTGATGAGGTTGCACCTCTGATTAAACAGCATAGGTAAGATTGTGATTGTACAAAACTTTCCTTTCATGGTCAATCTGGGTTTTTTTGGTGAGCCTTTCTTTGCCGTCTCCTGCACCCACACACATTTTATCTCATTCAATAGTATAAGCAAAAGAACAATATTCAGAATAGGGTTATTACCTTTTTCAGAGTGCATGAGTCTGCTGAATTTTTTTTTTAAAAGCTGAAAACTCCTGTTTTTTAACTGAGCCATGTTTTTAATCATAAATAGTAATTCTATCCACAGTATTCCAGAGTACTTATTTCATAATGCATAATATGAAGACAAAACACATTTGATAGGATTATAGCTAATGGTAAGTTTTGGGGTTCTGGAGATGACTGGTGTTATGGTCAATAGCCTGCTTCAATAAGTGGTCAGACATAACGTGACTGCATAACATTGCTCTGGGTTCTATTTGGTTTCAGTAAAATACCTCTAAAGTTGTTTAATACTTTAATTGTAGTGTTAAGTCTCACTCAGCATGCCTCTTATAGGGGTATGTATGGGTAACTTTTAATGCTATTACTTAAATGGGGAAATAAAGATATTTCAGAAATCTCTTTCCTCTTTACAGGTGGGAAGGAGAAACCAAAAACCAATGCAGAAGAATTACTAATTAAAAAGGTAAAGAAGAAAAAGAAAAAGAAACACAAAGAATGTGAGAAAAGGAAGCGTCCAAAAATGTACAGCAAATCTATTCAGACCATCTGCTCAGGATTGGTTTCTGATGTTGAGGATCAAGAAGCCAAAGGCATCATAGATGATCATCTTAAGGATTTCAGTGAGAAGAATATGGATCCCAAGAAGGACTGTGGGTCCAAGATACCCGAGAACAGTGAGTTTCCATTTGTCTCGTTAAAGGAGCCACGGGTTCAGAATAAACTCAAAAGGTTGGACACATTGGAGTTCAAACAGCTCATTCATATTGAGCACCAGCCTAATGGAGGTGCATCAGTTATCCATGCCTACAGTAATGAACTCTCTCAATTGTCTCCTGTGGAGATGGAGAGGTTTGCAGAAGAGTTTGTGGGTCTGGTTTTTAGTGAAAATGAAAACTGTGCAGCTTACTATGTAATGGGTATTGTTCATGGGGCAGCTACTTATTTACCTGACTTTTTAGACTACTTTTCATTTAATTTTCCCAATTCACCAGTGAAAATGGAGATTTTGGGAAAGAAGGATATAGAGACAACGACTATGTCAAATTTCCATGCTCAGGTAAGAGGTTACACATTTTATCTTCTAAAAACATCTAATGGTTTCAAATAAACTATAAATGATTTTTTTAACGCAGTTACTATCAGCTAGAGTATATAGATAAAACAAGATTAATAACCGAAGAATATTTGAGTAATCAACTATTTATTCTTAAAATATAGACGATAAGGAAGCTTTGTTTGCATTGCACTTTCCATGATCAGTTGAAGTGTGTGTATGTGTACACACTTCTAGAGATTGGTTTTCCTTGGCTGAAAAATAGCTGTCGTGTTTGGAGTATGAGAATGAATTTTCTGGCTAGTGTTGGCTTCATTCAGATATTTGGACACGAACCATAAGGCTACAAAAGTTCTTATTTCACAAAATAGTAACATTTTATACATAGAGCCCATCTAATGCACAATTTATTGTATATTAAGATGTAAATTGACGCTTCTAAATGCATCCATATAGTGGCACTGACCTACAGCTAGTCTGAATCCTTTCAGTTAACTCTGTTCCCTTGAAAGTTATTAAATCATGGGGCAAAATGGTGGGTCAACTTCCTGAATTAGGTTTTATCTGAGGAAAATTATTGTATAATCTCTAACAATAGCTGCTGTTTGCTAGATATTTCTTAACTGTCTTTAAGAGTTATTATTTCTTAGAGGAACACAAATCATTTCACTTTGTATAACTTCAGGAGATTAATTATTTTTAGTTTCATTAGATTACCATGATGAATGCTGTGTAAACACCTATATAGATCTTCATGAAAGAACTAATGAAGAAGCTGAAGAATTCTATTTTTGGTGACATCAAATTTGGATAATATTTACATTTAACTCTGTTTACCAGAAGAAACAAGTTACTATGTAGTTTTTAAAGAATGTTCATATACCATTTAAAAAATCACATATAACTTCTGCCTATATAAATGTAATCATAAAAATTTGTGTTCAAATGTGAATAGTATACTATCCATCTTAGTTTGTGTGTAAAACTTTGCAAAATAACCTTTTGCTAAAACATGCATAGTGTACAGAAAAGAACTGCCCACAAGGAATACCCAGTATTAAGACATGTTGCTATGAAAACTGGTGGTTAACAGACAAAGCATCCTCTTTTGCTACAGAAGACCTACATTCAGTACTGCCACAAATATCTGTACCAAAGCCTTACTCCCTGTCTTAAATAAGACTTCTAGAATTATGGAATAATCACCAAAAATGTTCTCACTTCATGAGACAACTTAAAGTAGTCAAGATGGATCCAACTGTGGTCTTTATTTCTGTATGTGGTACCTAGGTACTGTCATGATGTATGCATTAGAAGTGAGTTTTTAGATAGATAAACTACCCTGAAGCTATGGGTTGATTACCTGTATGGTTATGACAAGAAAAGTATGTGAAGATGGCACTTATAGCAGAACTTTTCGCTGTGTGTGTTCTGTATCTTATCTGCCTGTTTCAAGTGACACATATAAGCTTCTGCTTTTTTTAGCACCACCGAGAGATACACAGCTCTGGGAGAGTGAACTAGATTTCTGTTCTGTCTTGTGAATCAGAATAGCAAAATTTCAGTTGCAGTAGCTGCTGTTGTAGCATGCGTCAGACCACAACATGACTTTAGGTCCCAGCTCAGTTTGTAGTATTATCAGTTAAATAAAATATCTTGTAAATTGAGCAAATTGAATCTGGAAATTTTGAGACACATGGACCGCCTCTGTGCTATGTTAGTTGCATTTTACAATAGAATCATATGTTTAAATAAGAAATCATAATAAGAGAGCTTTAAATACAACTGATTTTCTTGTATTTGTTGTAGAATCATAGAAATGTAGGACTGGAAGGGACCATGAGAAGTCATCAAGTCCAGCCCCATGCACTGCACCAGTATGAAGTAAACTTAGACCATCCTGACAGGTGTTTGTCCTGTCTGTTCTTAAAAAACTCCAATGATTGGGATGCCAGGGCCTCCCCTGGAAGCCTATTCCTGAGCTTAACTATCCTTATAGTTAGGTTAGCTATGAGGAAAACTAATTATGTTTAGTTTCATTCCTAGAGAGTCACTCAGCAACAGTTTCAAGTGAAGATCTTCCCAGATTCTCTCAAGTGGAGAGATTCTTCCAGTTCCTTTAATCTGATTCTGTCATGTACTGACTGAACTTGTGGCCAAATTATTCCAATCCAATCGTTCTCTCCTTCCCATACCATTTTTCTGCCATTCCTTCCTTCTATTTTTTCACTTCTGCTATTGTCTCCTCAATAGGTATCATCTGTGATCTACTCTTAAGCCCTCACAAAAGCCTTGCATTTCAGCAGCCTCTTTTTGGATAAAGAAAGATTAATATAGCTCCTCTGTGAACTGTCATTAGGTCTGAAATTGTTAGAGAGAACACATGCTATAATTCTTCCTTCTAGTGCAGTGTAACTAGGGTTGAATGACCCAGAGTCACTTAGTTTGATAACTCTTTTTGAATCTGAATCACAGTACCATGTTCCATTAACTGCCTCAGTACTAGTAGTATTGCCCTCTGAACCAAATTACCATTCACCAGAACATCTAGTGGTCTCAAATTTTTTTCTCTCTGATAAATTATGTTGGGTAGCGTGTCTCTTATACTGAAGCAGTTCAGACAATAATAAACCCTTTGAATTCTCTTAATAGAGTTAGGAGCACATCTCATTTATCCGTGTTCTCTCTCTGTCTGGTTATGTTGGCTCTTCTCACTTCAGCCTCCTTATTTTCAACTCACTCACCTCCCTTATGCTATTTCTCTTGCTTTACACTGCTTCCCATAATCCTTTCAGCTTTTCTTTCTTAAAGGGAACTTGTTGCTGTCCCTATACTTTGTGCTGACTTTTTTTTTTTTGATAGCTAACAGCTATGGAACGTTTAATTCAATATTCCATCTTTTCTCTTAAAGATCCGTTTGATGGTTGTTTGACTAGCAGTAGGGAGGAAAAGAATATTACACTGTGTATCATTTTACATTCCCCAGGATTATTTTTTGTTGTTGTTCTATCTCAAGTTACAGAGAAGAACTCTTACTTTTTGTTCTGATTTGTAACTGTACCTACATGTGTTCATATAAATGGTAAATTGAATATCCTATTAAAACTACTAATTAATACCACATTATAACAGTTCTATGACTGTTGGTTGTAAGAACTTTAAAATTTTCTATGCTTAAATTTAAAATTTTAGTTGGAGGCATGCAAAAAGACTAAGGATGATAGGGATTGGGGAGGCAAGAGATCCATGCATTAATGCATCCAAGATTCTCTCTCCTTTCTTTTTCATTGTCTGCATTTTATTTGGAATGAAAGCTTTGTATCTTGTATTTTTTTTCTTCTCTGTGTTTTCTGTTAAGTTTTAAGGAGACTTGGTGTGCATTCTCTGTTGTCTGAACACTGACCACTCTACATATGCTGGTTTGTCAGAATTTGGCTGCATGACAGCTAATGCTTTGCTTCTTGTGTATTTGCTAACTTAACAGGCACACTATATATATTGCGAAAATTCTCATTACCATCTTTGGTTTGATGTCTCCAGAAAACAGTGGAATCAAGATCTTGGCTGGCTGGTCATAAAGGGCTAATGCTGCTAAGCCTCCCCAATCTGTCTGCTTGCTTGTAATTCATATCCTTCTTCTCATGTTTCTCATTTTGCCACTAGGCAAATTTTAGGACTACAAAGTTAAACTAAGATTCCTGTGGCCATTGGATATGAGTCTCATAGCTGCTTCATCCGAGCTGCAACATTTTTCTGAATATTCTCTGGTTACCTAAGGGATTCTTATGCCTTCTGCTTCTATTGCAGTATATCTTGAAGAATTTTCACTTTTCAAATCTGCCTTTATAGAAGTCCTAGGTTTCTACCTCCACCATAGCTCCCATTTGTGAGCACTCCTGCCTGCATATAGTCCAGTGGATAGGATGCTAGAGTATGAGTTGGAAGACTTAGGTACTCATTCTAACTCTTCTAGTGACTCATTGTGTAATCATGGAAAACTCCTTAATTGTACTGTTTCTCCCATCTATCAAGAAGAGCAAATATTCCCATTTTATAAACCACTTTAAGATCCTCTGATGACCCTTGCATATAAAGTATGATGTATTATTATTTTCATCACTGCATCTTACTCTATTGGTGAATCAGACACATGTTGTGGGTGGGAAGCAGTTATATCATCTTCCTGATCTCCACAAACTTGCAGCCTTCTTATTAGCTCTTCGAATTCAGCCTTAAATAGACTATTTCACCTTGCTGCTATGTGCAATGTAGTTGTAATTTTAAGTTTGTACTGGGCCAGAGAGCAGTTGGTTTTGGATGGCTCTGCAAGACTGTGAAGGACTTGCTTCAGAGCCTCAACTGTCACCTGTTAATTTTGGTTAGCTGAAATGCAGACTTGAGGTTCCCTTCAATATGTTTTTTTCATTCTCAAGGCTTTATCTTAGCACCTGGATTCAGTCTCCAGCAAAATCTGAGAAAAGATTCCACTATGCTTTCATGTTTTTTTGTTGTTACCCCTTTCCTTGTCATATTAGCTATTTCTGTATCTGAACTTTTGTATTTCTCAGATTAGTTTTTTCAATATCTGGTAATAAGGCCTGCCCTTCTGCATTTGGCAGATGAATCCTTCATTAATAGTAGTATATATCCTCAGATCTATGAAGTCTATGATTCTGTCTTGGAAATATAGTTGAGCTATATATGTATTCCCAAATGCTCATTTTCTCCTTAAAATGATTTCTAGACATTTGTTTCTCGCATACTTATTACTTCTTTGTGCTTCCTCAGAGTGCTGGGTCAGGATCCAGATATTCTTCTTTAATTCTCATTGGAAGACACCCATAACGGAATTTTAAGATATGTGAGTTCATGTGGCAGTGTAATTCTGTTGGCAGGTGACCTAGATAAAATCTATGATCTCCCTTTCTGCCTCAGTGTTGTAGGTGGCCATTGCTAAGTATGTTGCTTAAGAATGTTGTTACTCTTGCCAGGTTGTTACAGGTGCTCAGTACTTCTGTTCTTGGAGCTCCAGTGTTATCGGCACTAGAAGAGCATTGTTCCCTCTAATGTTTTTCCATTCGTGTGCAGAATCAGTTTTGTTATGTGCACCAATATTGAGGTAATGTGCGGATATGCATCGCCAGTAGAAACAAAAAATCTAGATTTACTAAATTTATTTTCATGCAGATTTTAAGTTATTTTACAGATATAACTAAAAATACAATCTGAAAATAAGCAGCCTACATCTTCACAGTTAAACTGGCACAGCTAAGATTACAAGTTAAAGTTACATTCTAAAGGGTACTATTATTGGATTGTACCACTTTAAATACTGAATGACAAAGCACAATACAATAATAAAAGTAGTAATGATAATTACTCCAGCCAGGACAAGTTAGGCATTTTAGAACTCACTACTCAAAAAATTTAAATTTAAGCATGAGAGAAATAAAATTATGAAATGCATAGGCCAGTCAAAAAACTAAAATAACAGCACTTTGAAAGGATAAAATTACAGAGACTATATGTGTATTGCAGGAAGTACCAAGCAGTAACAACACCAACAATAAAATTATGTGTTGGGAGGTGAGTGTGAAAGAGACTCTGTTTGTGTGTAAGAGTGAGAGACAGTGTGAAGGAGAAACAGTGTGAGAGAAAAACTGTGGGTGTCGGAGAGTGAGACTGTGTGTGTGTGTGTGTGTGTGTGTGTGTGTGTGTGTGTGTGTGTGTGTGTGTGAGAGAGAGAGAGAGAGACAGAGAGACAGACAGTGTGAGACACAGTGTGTGTAAGAGAGAGATGGAGCCTGTGTGTGTGACAGTGTGTCCTGGTAAACCATGAGAAACCATGTGCTGTCACTTTAAGCAGAGCAGCACTCACCAGTCTGAAGGCTTGTTCAAACACAGCAGCAGCTGCCAGCAGTTCTGTCTGGCTCCCAAGCCATGTCCCTCTTCTCCCCCCACTGCTCTGCGGGGATGGGATACATGGGTCAGAGGGAGGGAACACCCTGACATCAGCAGCCCCCTCCTCCCTGCTCTGCACATAAGAGCAAGCGGGAGGCTTCCGGGTGTAGCTGTCCGGGGTGTCCCCAACACAGAGGGCAGGAGCAGTGTGGCAGCAGAGCAGTAGGGGTGGGGCACTGAACACAAGTCAGAGAATGTGCATGTCTGTAATAATCAAGTGTGTGGCACTTGATGGACTGTTGTGCAGCTGCGCAGGTATGCAGCTTAGAGGGAATACTGTAGAATGCAGCTTGCTAATTCGGCAAACCTTGACTTTACTCATAAAGAAAGACCACAGGAAGGGTTTGATGACAAAAGGCACTCAGCCAAGTTCATTGCCCTCAAGGCTCAGTACTAGCATCCCATAGTAGCTACAGGTACACTAACATGAGTGCCCGGGAATGATTCAGTCAGCAGCAGGAATTTCTGCTGTCCCCTTGGTCACACAAAAGGTTACAATGTGGTACCTTGATATTTATAGACTGAGACAACTTGCATACCACCTTATGTATTTCATGACATCTGCTTGTTATCTCTTTTGTACCTTGCTCTAGATGTCTCCAGCAAAACATCCCTATATATCACTTCTATTAAACCCTTTTTTCTTGTATTAGGTCAGGATGCACCTGTGTTAGTCTTTTGGAATGTGTTCACATACAAACATACATAAACACAACAACCCAGCATCTGTTGCTTCTTAGGCGTGCCTGTGTTTTAGCAATGCCAGCAGTACCCTTGCCAAGTTCATGTGTCAGACAGTGAACTAGTAAGCATCTGATTTAATACATGGCCTGACCTTGATTCACGGCGTGGTCTGACTTTGCTCACTGTGATTCAGGCCTCAGGTCTTACACCAGGCCCAGTGCTCCATGTTCACGCTCTCTTCTACCGCCATATATGTTTGAGTTGTCTGCAGTTTGTCTCTCTAAATCGGTCATCTACAAGGAAGCCAATTCCAAAACAGAACCTTTTCCTTCTTGTACACTCTTTCCTTGTATAGACCCATCACTGAAACATCTGAGCACTACCTATTAGTCTCGGGGGAATTCTACACCAAAACATTAAAAATTCTGCAAAATTCTACATATTGTATTTGTCAAAGTAATGCAGTATCATCACATCAGTTTCACTTATTTTGGTAATTTATTTAAATTACCATACAGAAAAAAATATCGCAATAACTGGTCAACATTTCCTAAACACATGAAAGTTAAGTTACAAATACTTGGTAGCCAATACCCTGCATTCCAGTTATAATCCTGGATTTTCGTTTAAATTACATTACAGAATACCAAACACCGAAATAAAAATAAAGTAGAATGTCACTTTAAATTGCTCAGACTTTCACATATGAAAGTCATACAGTCTTGTTAATCATCATGCTGCATTTTTCTAAAATGGGTAAGTAAAATAGATCCTGAACTGTAATCTAACCCCATTGTGCCACTCTGGCACAGGAAAAAATCAAGAAAGCACATAGATCTTTCTATCTGAGGATTCCCTTACTGTCTTTTACAATAAGGATATGGCTACACTTGCAGCTGTAGAGCGCTTTAAGTTAAACCAGTCTTCGTAGAGTGCACTAGGGAAAGCGCCCTAGTCTGTCTACACTGAGAGCTGAAAGTGCACTGGCGTGCCACATTGTAGCACTTGCAGCTGCATTGGGAGCGGTGCATTATGGGCAGCTATCCCAGCATTCAAGAGGCTGCAGTGTGCTTTTCAAAAGGGGTGAGGTGGGGTGGCGTGGAGTGTGACAGGGAGTGTGGGGGGGAGAGAGAGTGGGTTTTTGGGGTGTTGAGAATGTGTCAGCACTCCATCTTGTAAGTTCAGACCTGTCTCCCTCTCCCACCTCTCTCTCACTTACTCAGAGCAAACAGTAGCTGTTGTTTTTTTTTTTTTTTTCTTTGAGCAGCCTGCACTCCAAACGGAGCCCCCCTGCCTCTGTCTCACTCACTCAAAGGCAAACAGTAGTTGTTGGTTTTTATTTGTCGGACCAGATAAGCGAACTGGAGCTTTGAAAGGGCACTTCTGCCTCCTGAGTTTCCAACAAAGACAAGAGATACCAATTCAGTTAAGAGGATTATGGGATGCTTCCGGAGGTCAATCAGTGCGTGATAACTCCTTGTTTACACTGGAGCTGCAGCAATTCACCCAATATGCAACAGCTGTTAATCCTCTCGGGGAGGTGGAATACCAAGACTGCTCTAGCCAGGGAGTCAGGCCATGTCTACATCTAAAATTTTGCAGCGCTGGTTGTTACAGCTGTATTAGTACAGCTGTATAGGGCCAGCGCTGCAGAGTGGCCACACTTACAGCAACCAGCGCTGCAAGTGGTGTTTGATGTGGCCACACTGCAGCGCTGTTGGGCGGCTTCAAGGAGGGTTCGGGGAACGCGAGAGCAAACCGGGGAAGGAGACCAGCTTCGCCGCGGTTTGCTCTCGCGTTCCCCGAACCCCCCTGCAAACCGCAGGGAAGGAGACCTGCTGGTTCGGGGAACGAGAGAGCAAACCGGGAAAGGAGACCAGCTTCGCAGCGGTTTGCTCTCGCGTTCCCCGAACCACCCTGCAAACCGCAGGGAAGGAGACCTGCTGGTTCGGGGAACGAGAGAGCAAACCGGGAAAGGAGACCAGCTTCGCAGCGGTTTGCTCTCGCGTTCCCCGAACCACCCTGCAAACCGCAGGGAAGGAGACCTGCTTGCTCGGGGGTTCGGGGAACGAGAGAGCAAACCGGGAAAGGAGACCAGCTTCGCCGCGGTTTGCTCTCGCGTTCCCCGAACCACCCTGCAAACCGCAGGGAAGGAGACCTGCTGGTTCGGGGAACGCGAGAGCAAACCGGGGAAGGAGACCAGCTTGATTACCAGAGGCTTCCTCAGGTATGCTGGGATACCTGCTTATTCCACGGAGGTCAAGAAAAGCTCTAGTAAGTGTCTATACTTGATTACCAGCGCTGGATCACCAGCGCTGGATCCTCTACACCCGAGACAAAACGGGAGTACGGCCAGCGCTGCAAACAGGGAGTTGCAGCGCTGGTGGTGCCCTGCAGATGTGTACACCTCCTAAGTTGCAGCGCTGTAACTCCCTCACCAGCGCTGCAACTTTCTGATGTAGACAAGCCCTCAGAGTGCTCTTCGTGCCTTCCCAGGGTGGATGGGGAGTAAGGTAGAGTGCTCTGGGAGGCTTTATTGTGCTATAAAGTGCAAGTGTAGCCACGCCCTAAGACTTCTTTACACCACTCTGGCAATGTAAAAGAGCCTTAAAACTTTTGCATGTTTTAGGCTCCTGGGGGAATTGACTAAGAATGAGAACAATTAACTGACAACAGGAACAGCAGCCTGCCTGCTAAGTTGTTACATTTCTGCTCTGCTTCAGGGACAGAACCTGCTTTACAAAACCCTACCCCTCCAAGCTGGGGGCACTACAACAGTGAGCAAGAGGGACGAAGTGAGTCTTTCTTGCTCATTTGCAGGCAGGCACCCGCCCAGCCCTGCCCCCTTAACATCTCTGTGCATACACATGCACACCCTGTCTTACCTCTCCTGCCCTCTGCTTGAACAGGGAAGGTGTGTGTGTTTCCCACAGATTTCTTTGCTCCACCATTGTTCTGTGGGGGAGCAAAGAAATCTGCGGACAGTATGAATTCTGCGCAGAGGTACAGAATTCCCACAGGAGTAACCTGTGCCTTGCAGTCATCCCATTTTTGTCTGAGCTATTCATTAACTCAAGGTGAATGCCTTCCTGTTGACTACAGCCAGATGCCCCTAGCAGTGGATGACAGATTATCCCTTGTTGTGGCTCCAGATCCTCACAGTGCACAACAAATACTTCACTACTAACAATTTTACTTCCTGAATCAATTTGCCATGCTTTACTCCTGTCCTAGAGGGTAAATTGTGATAAGCTTAGTTCTGTTTTTAAGGAATCTGGCCAGGCAGTGATTCTGGTTCTTCACATATTCATGTCCCTGGTTCTCCGTGTATCACTTTTCAGGTCATTCTTTTTGACACGTTATATTTGGCTTTTTGTTTCTCCAGCCATTTTCTCTTTCTCAACTCATTTTTACCTAGCTTATGCTGTTCTCTCTTCATTGTCCCCTGCCTCCAATTAATGCCACCCTCTTTGGTCGGTTTGTAGTAGTCCCCTTTGTACAGGAGCTACTTACTCTTCTGTCTCTAATTTGTCAAATTCAGCTGTCATGCCAGTGTTCTATTTCTTTTGATGTGTGGAGAGGAATATTGCAGCATATTTGGGAATGAATACTTATCTCCGACCTACCTTGTTTCCTCATCTCTTGGCCTTTACACAAATACCTAGTTCTTTTCATTTGCTCATTTCATAGATTTTAAGGCCATAAGGGACCTTATTATCAGGGCCTTGGGTATTCTGTGATGTAGCAAAATTCTGCAGAATTCAGCTCCTGCTACAGAGTCTTACTTTAGAATTTGACCTTTTATTTTAAATATCAAAGGATTACCTTCATGGCAGCGGAATAAATTAGCACTGCCATGGAATTTAAGGGCTCTGTTCTCATTGTGCTGTGACGTACCTCAGGGCCCTGGTCATGGCCATTTTAGGTTGACTGCCTACATAACACTGGCCATAGAATTTTTACTCAGTAGTTCCTAGATCAAACACAATGACTTGTGGTTAGGATTGCCGGTTATGGTTGGACGTATTCCTAGAGGTTTAATCACATGACATAATCTTGAATTAAAGATTAATCTTTAATTCCTGGAGACTCCAGGGCAGTCCTGGAAAGTTGGTAAGCCTACTTGTGGTTGAACTAAAATATATAGAGAGAGCAACATCCAATCTCGATTGAAAGATTCTCTGTGATGGAAATTCTAACCGCATTCCTTGGTAGGCTTTTCCAATAATTAATCTCATGAAAGATTTGTCTTATTTCTAAAGAATTTTTTGAGTTTCTACTTGCAAACATTGGTTCTTGCTATGCATTTGTTTACTGTATTGAAGAGCCTTCTAAAATGTAATGGTCTCACAGACTATGATCAAATTACCTCTTAACCCTTAAGTTTCTCACTGTCAGGCATATTTTATATACTGTGAATCAGCTTTTCTGAACACCCTCTCCAGTTTTTCAACATTCTTTAAAAAATGTGTACATCAAAACTGGACAAAGTATTCTAGAAGTGGTCTTACTAATGCCATATATGGTGGTATTATTGCCTTCCTACTCCTACTTGATATTCCCTAGTTTATACATCCAAGGGTCACCTTAGTTTTAGACAGTGTTGCATTGGAATCTCATGTTAATTTGGTTATAGACTATAACCCTGAAATCCTTTTTGGAGCTACTGCTTTCTGTTGTACAAATTCCCCATCCTGTACATGTGGCCTATAGTATTGTTCCTTGATTTATGATTGCATTTAGCTGTACTAAAGTGAACTTGGCTTGTTTGCATCCTATTTTACCAAGCAATCTAGATGATTCTGTATGACATATCTCATTATTTACTATTCCACCAATCTGTTATCTGCAAAATTTAGCTCAGCGCAGTGATTTTGTTTCCCAGATTATTGATACAAGTATTGAATAGCATTGGACAGAGAATAAGTCTACATGAAATTATACTAGAAGCAACCACATACAGACTCCTGTTGATTTTCTCAGTGACAATTATATTTTGAGATCTCTTGAGCTAGTTTTAATCCATTTAATATATGCCATGTTGATTTTTGTATAATGCTAATTTTTAGTAATATCAATTCAGATGCCTTCTAGAAGTCTAAATATATTATGTCAACACAGCTGGCTACATTTCTCAACCAGACTCCATAAACTTGTGAAGTTGATTTGACAAGATATATTTTCCATGCAAGCGTGTTGATTGGCATTAAAGATTGGAATTTTTTTTTTATTGCTGAGTCTTAGTAGTAGTTATCTTACCTGGGATGGATTTTAAAAAATAATAGGCATATAATTACCTAGATCATCATCTTGTTCATCCACTGGCTTCCTTTTCCCTTCTCTTCCTGCCATTCACTGTTCACATGTGGAGTTGTGGGGTAGCATGCTCTAGAAAGTCTGGTCCATTCATGTTGTGTCTTCCCCAGCAGCGGCTTGCCAGGCAGCGCTCTTACCACAGAGTTAAGTAGCAATGGTAGAGGGAAACAAAGGGAGCTGTGCTGAGTAATAAAGCTGGTCGAATATTTTTTGACAAAATATGTTTATCAGAAAATGCCAAATTGTCAAAAACCAAAACTTTTCACAGGAAAGAGTTGGTTTCAATCAATTTTCTGTTTTTGAAACGTTTTCCAATTGTCAAAAATTCCATTTGGACATATTTTAGAAATAAAAAATATTTGTTTTTGGTTTGAAATTACTTTTCTGCTTGAAATGTAAGTTAATTTATAGTAAAAAAGTAAAACAAAATTTAAAAACCTGAAATAAAAGTAAACGTTTTAAAATTATAAAACAAAATGTTTTAATTGTTAATCTGAAATATTTTTATTTTGATTTTTTGATTTGCAAAAGTCTCAGCTTTTTTAAAATTATTTTTATTTGTTTCTTCTTTTCATCCTGGTACGCGATAGGGAACATTTTTCAAAATCTTAAAATCTCTTGGGTTGGGTAAACCATTAAGTTGTGTAGCATGTTGACCAGCTATCAAATGAAGTGAAAGAGTGCAGTAGAAGGGATACTCTGTAAAGTATAAGAGCTAGATGATGGGGAGAGAAGATTTCCATGAAGACTAAGGGAGACGAGTTGTTACTGAGTCAGCTCTGCAGAACTTAGAGGTGGCAGTGAAGACTTGATGCCTGCTGCACTCTTTACCCCACCACTTCCTGAACAGGACCATTACAGCAGCCAGTTGAAAGTTTTAGGTGAGGAGGCAGGAAGTCCAGAATCTAGGTAGTAACAAGTGTAAGTGCATGGCTTATGCCGTAGTGCACTGAAACTCAAAGCTACTATTCCTGCAACTCTTTGGTCTCCTAACACATTTTACGCAAGTGGAACTAGAGTTCAAACAGTCGTCCAGATTTTCCAGAAGTATTTAATTCCAGTTCAGCTTTTGCATTAAATTGTGTCTGCAGCCTAAAGTAGTCTGACTGCACCACTTTCCTCCTCCTCCTTGTATTTTGACTGCCTGGTTTTAAAGTTGAAATCTCAAAACATATTTTGAAATCCTGGATTTTTCTGAAGTTCTCCCAGAAACATACTGGGGTTGGGTGTGATTGTAAAGCACACTAATGTGCTGTGTTCTGACTGCCCTGTGTAGACCCAGGTGGCATGCTCTAAAAGGAACCTAGTTTGTGTTAATGTAGTCTTGTTTCACACAGACTGTTAATGCGAAGTGATACCCTTTTAAAGTGCACCAGCAGGATCTCCAATGTGCCAGTCTGGTTGCTTAACAAATCACACCCTTCTAGTGCTCTGCTGGCATCATGTAGATAAGCTCACTGTAGTTCAGGGCTTGAAAAATGTATCAAATGAATGCCAGAGGACTGAACCTGCTAAACTAAACCCAAAGTGTGGTTGTGACTTGCCCTAATCCAAAATTAGCTTATAACAACCATCCACCCCCAATTTGGAAAAGGCAAGCACAAACGTATTTAGTTTATTAAAATATATACTATGTGATTCACTTTAAAAATGCTTACAAATAAAGTCCACATTGTCCAGAGTGAACCTTGTAATTCTGTATTGAGCCCCCACAATAACACTTTAGTGTTTCCCTTTTAGATACCAGTACAGTTTTACCAAATTAATTTTGCTTTTTAAAGCCTTGGACTGTTCTAAAGTCTTTATTAAACTAATCAGACAGTGCTAAAAACACACTTGGTTGGTGCGACCCTGACCACAGAAATGGATATTAGTGAAACACTGACAATTTTGATTTCAACTATCCTGTCTGATGATTTTACTTCCACAATTTTATACCACTTCCATGCAGTAAACTCTGACACAACTTCCTTTACAGACAGATTTGGAGTAGACATTTGTGTCTTCAATTTTAAATAGTAGACATTATGTCACTTCTTCTGCTGGACTCTGCCTATGTCTTGTGAATTTGGATTCAGTCATGCAGACTGTATAATGGAAAGATTCCATAGCTGCTTTGAATATTTTCTTGATTTTTGTGCTTGTATGGTTCCAGTTCTCTGTTTAATTATAACAAGCAAGATTTTCACTGGCACTGTGACAGCAGAGCTATCAGCCTGTGATCTGTCAAGTCTCTCAGAAACCTCCTTTCATTGTTTTTGTAAGCTTATTACCTTTGTGCATAGTTCCTTAAACAGCAAGCTATATTTTGATCAGTTACTCTACTTATACTCAGTGCAGATAGGGTAATTTATAGTAAATGTAGATACATAAATTTGTTTGGGTTCTTGAGATATCAGTCTGTGATATCTGAGAGTTCACAATATCATCAGAAATTTAGGCATTAATCCTTCTTTTTCAATACCAACCATAATGTTAAATGAGGGAGATAGTGAAAATTATTTTCACTAAGTTGCACAGTGTGTGTGAAGACTGTTTGCTATCACTACCTTCTTCTCAATAAGGTTTCACTTTATTGTCTGAGTAATTGACAAAGATCTTGTCATACTCTTATCTGCATTCTTGAATGACGTCTTCAGCTACTTGGATCAGGACAAAATATTTTGCTGATTTCCTTTCCGGCTAGAATAAATAAAATTAGAGAGGAATTCATTCTTCCTTTATATATGGATGCTTATAGCTGTTATCCAGTCATTTATCTTGTTTGACCAACTGTCTTGTATTAATGTTGATTCTTTTTAGTTTTGTTTATTTTAAGTTTTTCTCCACTACTTCACTTGCGGTGACTAATAGTGGACCTACACGTTTTCAAATCTGTCTGGAGGAGTATATCCAGGTTCTTCTTCGAGTGATTGCTCATATCCATTCCAGTTAGGTATGCGCGCTTGTCGGAAGATTTTTACCCTAGCAACTCCGGTGGGTCGGCAGGTCGCCCCCTGGAGTGGCGCCGCCATGGCTCTGGATATATACCCCGCCGACCCGTCCGCTCCTCAGTTCCTTCTTACCACCTGTGTCGGTTGTTGGAACAGTGGAGCGCGGTTTAGCTATCCTCCACTTCCGTAGCTTCTCTCCGTTCGTCTGATCTCTTGTTGTGAATAGTTGACTTAGTTCTTAGTATCTTAGTTTTATAGTTTACAGTTGTTAGTTAGTTGTTGTGCATAGTTTAGCGGGGTTTGGGCTCGAGCCTGTCCCCACACCCGGTGCCGGGGCCCATGCCTGGTTCACCAGGGTTTAAACTGTGCTCGGCCTGTAAAAAGCCGATGCCCACAAGCGATCCCCACGACTCTTGCTTAAAGTGCCTCGGGGAATTGCATATCTCTGACAAGTGCTGCATTTGCAAGGCCTTTAAGCCGCGGCCTAAAAAGGAGAGGGACTTTCGGTTAAAGACTCTCCTTATGGAGGCAGCCCTTAACCCTCCGTCCTCGGCACCGAGGGCTGACAGTGCTTCTCTGGCACCGGACCGTGCTGGCTCCACCAAGACGCGTTGGCACCGGCCTTCTCCGGAGCAGAGATCTGATCGAAGGCCTTCATCCTCTTCCACGCCCTCGGTGCAGACTCGCCCGGATCGCCCGGCACCTACCCATGCCGTGACACTGATGCCTGTGGTACCGTCGACTCCGGTCCTGAGAGGGCCATCGAGTCCGGTCCAGGAGAGCTCCCCAGTGAGACCTGTGGTCAAGCTGACGGTCCCCTCCATGCCGGAGACATTCTCCTTGGCCAGGGACCTTATTGCCATGACTGAATCGGCCCTGCCTCAACCCCTGGCACCGCCGGTGCGGGTTCTCCAGTCCAGAGGCAAGCCTGCCGCTATGAGGTCTCCTTCGCTGGAGTCGACAAGCCGGCACCGATCCCGATCCAGGTCTCAGCACCGCTCCAGGTCTCGCGGCCGGTCCCGATCTCGACGCCGCTCGCAGTTCCGGCACCGGTCGTACTTGCTGCGCAGATCCACCTCTCGTCCTGGTCGGTACGCTATGGCTCCCGGCACCGCTCCCGGCAGCTGGTCCCATCATAGTTGATCCAGATCCAGGTCGACCTCCCGGCACCGCGCTGGTTGCAGGTCCCGGTCTCGGTCTCGGCACCGATACGATTCCCGATACCGATCCCCGGCACCGAGGAGATCTCCAATGACGGGAGCGAGGGACTCATACCAGCCTCACTCGGCTCCTCCATGGCTGTCCCGTCAGCCATCTCTGTCCTCTCAGGCGGACAGTGTATACGCCCTGGACACCGATGTGCCTACTGCTTTGTTCAGCGAGCCTCAGCCTCAAGAGCATGGTCCACAGCAGTGGGGGTTCTGGATGCCCTGGGCGTACCATCAAGCCCAAGGCCCTCCCCCCAGGTCCACCACATTCGACGGCCTCGGAACAAAGGGCACCGGAGGCCATGATTACCTGCCCTCCCCCTCCTGCTATGGAGGAAGCGGTGACCCAGCCACAGGACTCCGAGCTCCCCAGGGAGACAGACACTATGCTGAGCCCTCTTCAGACCCGCTCGTTCCAGGTCTCTCATCTTTGTCCTCTCCTGACGAGGCGGTGGCTGGAACCTCGTCGACCAGCCCTCCTCCAATTGACCTCAGGGCACACCAGGACCTCCTCAGGCGTGTTGCACAGAACATGAATTTACAAGCCGAGGAGGTCCCAGAGGTCCAAGATCCAGTGGTGGACATACTGTCATCTGATGCCCCCACTAGAGTGGCTCTCCCATTTATAAAAACCATATAGGCCAATGCCACTACAATATGGCAGTCTCCGGCCTCTGTTCCGCCTGCTGCGCGAGGAGTAGAGCGCAAGTACATGGTGCCCTCAAAGGGCTATGAATATCTATATGTACCTCCTTGTCCTTGCTCCCTCGTCGTCCAGTCGGTTAATGAGAAGGCGCGCCATGGCCAGCAGGCACCAGCCCCTAAATCGAAGGACGCGAGACGTATGGACTTGCTTGGGCGTAAAATTTACTCTGTGGGAGCTTTCCAGCTCTGGGTGTCCAACCAGCAAGCCCTCCTTAGCTGCTATAGCTACAATACCTGGGCGGCGGTGGACAAATTTAAGGAGCTGCTTCCACAGGATGCACGGCAGGAGTTCTCTGCGATCCTCGACGAGGGGGAAAAGATCGCGAGAACCTCCCTCCAAGCTTCCCTGGACGCCGCAGACTCAGCTGCCAGGACTCTGGCCTCTGGCGTGACTATGCGCCATATCTCGTGGCTGCAGGTCTCTGGCCTCCCGCTGGAGCTCCAGCACACGATTCAGGACCTTCCATTCGAGGGTCAGGGGCTATTTTCGGACAAAACTGACCCTAGGCTGCAGAGCCTAAAAGACAACAGGGTCATTATGCGTTCATTAGGGATGCACCCACCCATAACTCAGCGCAGGCCCTTCCGACCCCAACAGCACCGCTCTTACCCTCAACCTCAGCAGAGAGAAGACTTTGCCAGATGGCGAGGCAGAAACGGCCACCGGAGACAATCAGGCAACCAAGGGGGCCAGAACCAAAGCTCCTTCAAGCCTCCCCCTGGGCCAAAACCTTCCTTTTGAAAGTGCGCCCGAGGGCGTTATACCAGTTTCTTTGAAGGATCCGTCCCCACCCTTTTCCAACCGGCTTTCCTTCTTCCTCCCTGCGTGGTCCCAGCTAATGTCAGATCGTTGGGTCCTACGCACGTTAGAATTTGGATACCATCTGAAATTTATTTTAATCCCCCCCCCTCCCCCCTCGTCCCTCTTCAGGGACCCCTCTCACGAGCAACTCCTCCTACAGGAGGTGCAAGCGCTCCTCGCCAAAGGAGCCATAAAGGAGGTACCAGAGCACGAACGGGGCAAGGGGTTTTATTCCCGCTACTTCCTGATCCCGAAGGCGAAGGGAGGTCTCAGACCAGTCCTCGATCTGCGGGGACGCAACAGATACATGGTAAAGTTGAAGTTCCGTATGATATCCCTGGGGACCATTATCTCATCCCTGGATCCTGGAGACTGGTATGCCGCCCTCGACATGCAAGATGCCTACTTCCACATAACCATCTTTCCACCTCACAGGAGGTTCCTCCGGTTTGTGGTCAACCGGCAGCATTTTCAGTTCGCGGTCCTCCTGTTCGGCCTCTCTACAGCCCCAAGGGTATTCACCAAATGTATGGCTGTAGTTGCCGCCCACCTTCGCCGCAGTCGGATACACATCTTTCCCTATCTAGATGACTGGCTTATCCGCGGGACTTCCGAGACGCGAGTCCTCAGTCACTTCAGCATTGTCAAGAACCTTTTCCTACATCTAGGTCTAATGATCAGTGTGGAAAAGTCAACTCTAATCCCCACTCAGAGGATAGAGTTTATTGGTGCCACCTTGGACTCGACTCTTGCCAAAGCTTGCCTACCACTGCCACGGTTCCAGGCTCTCACGGCCATCATCCAGAGGCTGCAAGCGGCGCCGCTAACTTTGGTACGCACTTGCCTCACTCTCTTGGGCCACATGGTGGCCTGCACGTTCGTAATGAACTACGCAACACTGCGCCTGTGGGTCCTCCAATCCTGGCTCAACTCGCAGTATCGTCCAGCCAGAGATCCTATGGACATGGTCATCACCATTCCCTCGACTGTGTTAGACTCCTTCCAGTGGTGGCTAGATCTCTCCATGGTGTGTGTGGGGCTCCGTTCCACCCGCCCCAACCCTCGGTGTCCCTGACAACGGACGTATCGTCCCTCAGTCGGGGGGCTCACCTCGGGCACCTACGCACCGAGGACCGTTGGTCACCTCACGAGCTGGACCTCCACATCAACGTCCGAGAGCTGAGAGCGGTCCGCCTCGCTTGTCAGATGTTCCGGCAACACTTGCTGGGCCATTGTGTTGTCGGTATTCACCGACAACACAACAGCCATGCACTATATAAACAAACAGGGCAGCACGAGATCTTCACCCCTGTGCCAGGAAACCTTACAACTATGGGACTTCTGCATAGCCCATTCCATACACCTCGTCGCGTTCTTTCTCCCAGGAGTTCGGAACACGCTGGCGGATTGCCTCAGCAGATCCTTCCTGTCCCACGAATGGTTGCTTTGCCCGGACGTTGCTCTTTGACTCTTCCGGAAGTGGGGGTTTCCCCGGATAGACCTCTTTGCATCCCGAGGGAACAGGAAATGCCAGGCATTCTGCTCCTTTCAAGACCTCTCACCAGGTTCAGTGGTGGACGCCTTCCTTGTGCCGTGGACGACGCACCTGCTCTACACCTTTCCACCGTTTCCACTTGTCCACAGAGTCCTACTGAAAGCGCACAGGGATAAAGCCCACTTGATCATGATAGCTCCAGCATGGCCTCGGCAGCACTGGTACACCATGCTGCTAGACCTGTCCATAGCCGATCCTGTTCCCCTGCCTCTTCACCTGGACCTGATTACCCAGGACCACGGCAAGCTCCGTCACCCGGACCTTCAGTCGCTCCACCTCACGGTGTGGCTCCTGCATGGCTGACTCGCTCTGAGCTGCGTTGCTCCACCCCAGTGCAGCAGGTACTCCTGGGTAGCAGGAAGCCTTCCACTAGAGCTACATATTTGGCCAAGTGGAAGCGCTTCGCGTGCTGGTGTGTGGAGTGGAACTTCCCTCCCGCTGAGCTATCCATATCTAACATCTTGGATTACCTCTGGTCCCTCAAACAACAGGGCTTGGCGGTATCATCTCTGAGGGTCCACTTGGCAGCTATGTCTACATTCCACCCAGGAGAGGATGGCCGCTCGGTGTTTTCCCACCCGATGGTGTCTAGGTTCCTTAAGGACCTAGAGCGCCTCTACCCCCAGGTACGCTGCCCTGCCCCAACATGGGATCTTAACCTGGTTCTTTCCAGACTTATGTCCCCTCCGTTTGAACCATTAGCAACGTGCTCCCTTCTCTACCTCTCCTGGAAAACTGCTTTTCTGGTGGCCATCACGTCCGCGAGACGGGTTTCAGAACTTTGGGCCCTCATGGTGGACCCCCCGTATACGGTGTTCCACAGAGACAAGGTGCAGTTGCGACCACATCCGGCCTTTCTTCCCAAGGTGGTATCGGCCTTCCACGTTAACCAGGAGATCTTCCTCCCGGTTTTCTTCCCAAAACCGCATTCGTCTCACAGGGGAGCAGCAGCTACACTCCCCTGACATTCGTAGAGCGCTTGCTTTTTATATAGAACGAACTAAGCCATTCCGCAGAACCCCCCAACTCTTTGTCGCGGTGGCTGAGCGGATCAAGGGGCTTCCTGTCTCCTCGCAGCGCATTTCCTCCTGGGTAACGTCGTGCATCCGCGCCTGTTACGACTTGGCTCACGTCCCATCGGGCCACGTGACTGCACACTCCACCAGGGCTCAAGCTTCATCAGCTGCTTTCCTCGCGCACGGGCCCATTCATGAAATCTGCCGTGCAGTGACCTGGTCCTCGGTCCACACTTTCGCCTCCCACTATGCCCTGGTTCAGCAGTCTAGGGATGATGCAGCCTTCGGCTCCGCTGTATTGCACTCTGCGACATCTCATTCTGACCCCACCACCTAGGTAAGGCTTGGGAATCACCTAAATGGAATGGATATGAGCAATCACTCGAAGAAGAAAAGACGGTTACTCATTTTGTAACTGTTGTTCGAGATGTGTTGCTCATATCCATTCCACACCCGCCCTCCTTCCCCACTGTCGGAGTAGCCGGCAAGAAGGAACTAAGGAGCGGACGGGTCAGCAGGGGTATATATCCAGCGCCATGGCGGCGCCACTCCAAGGGGCGACCTGCTGACCCACCAGAGTTGCTAGGGTAAAAATCTTCCGACGAGCGTGCACGCGCGGCGCGCACACCTAACTGGAATGGATATGAGCAACACATCCCGAAGAACAACAGTTACAAAGGTGAGTAACCGTCTTTTTAAGTGGTGTAGTCATTCCTTTAAATTTCTCCTCTTGTCCTACACTGAAAGTATGTAAAAAATTCATGATTTTCTTATCTAGTTTGCTTTTTCCTTTTAATTTGGTTTTTATGGCATAATTGCCGATTGATCTTTGCTATTTGCTGGTCATTGTAAGCCAATAGACTTATGAACAGAGCTGGTTGAAGAGCTCTTCTGGAAGATGTGGAATAGGGCCTTCTGTTATCAGTTTCATTTTGATGCCATACAGTTACAGAAAATGTCTCACTCATGTTCTCTTCCATTTCACTAGACAACACTTTGCTTGGTGGCACATGTGATCTTAAAAAAGAATCCAGATGAACTGCTTTTCTTCATTTCTCGATGAGCACGAATCCTTTATCTTGCTACTTAACAACTCTTGACAATATTTGTTTACATTTTACCTTGGAATGGCTATTGGTTTTCATTCCTTAAGTCCAGTCACTTGTTTTTTCAACTTTTGGGTATATTGATTCAGAAATTCATGCTGGTATTTGGTTATCACTCATTTGCAATATTGATCAGTGTTGGGGCAGCTTGTCGGCATAGGTAATCCACTTTGCCAAGAGGCAATAGCTAGGTTGACAGAAGAGTTCTTTGGTTCCTCTTAAAGTTTGTGGTTCTGGTTCCGGTTCCCTACTTCACAGTGCTCCTCAGTCTTTGTCTTGTTCTGTGCCTAAGTATTGTTTGTTCATTTAACATGTGGTAACATTGTGTGTGAGTCTGCGCATGTATGCAATAAAATTAAGTGTTCATGAAGCAATGAGTGCTATGTCTTTTTCTGGTTACTTGTAAGTGTCATGCTAACCTTTTATGACCCTTTGAATACTGTTCTTACTGGTTAGTCTGCTTTCATTATGAGTTTCTTTCTTATTTATTGTTTAATTATTGAGCAGTGTATCTGCTAATGAAGACTTTTTTCTCTTAGTGTTGATTCTTTAAATTATCTCCCCTTCAAAGTCCAGTGCTTGCTATTTCCTTTCCTGTTGCATAACTTCTATAAAAGTACAGTCTGTCAATGCTTGTCTATAAAGTAAAAACTAGAAACCTCACTAATACCTTCTGAATGTTAGTTGGAATTTGAATTGAATTGAATTTGAATAGGACCAGTCCTATTCAACTTATTCATAAATGATCTGGAGAAAGAGGTAAAAAGTGAGGTGGCAAGGTTTGCAGATCATAATAAACTGCTCACGGTAGTTAAGACCAAAGCAGACTGTGAAGAACTTCAAAAAGATCACACAAAACTAAGTGATTGGGCAACAAAATGGCAAATGAAATTTAATGTGGATAAACGTAAAGTAATGCACATTGGAAGAAATAACCCCAACTGTCCATACAATATGATGGGGGCTAATTTAGCTACAATGAATCAGGAAGAAGATCTTGGAGTCATCGTGGATAGTTCTCTGAAGACGTCCACGCAGTTTGCAGAGGTGATCTAAAAGCAAAAAGGATGTTAGGAATCATTAGAAAGAGGGTAGAGAATAAGACAGAGAATATATTATTGCCCTTCTATAAATCGATGGTATGCCCACATCTTGAATACTACGTACAGATGTGGTCTCCTCATCTCATTAGAAAAGGTTCAGAACAACTAAAATGATTAGGGGTTTGGAACTGGTCCCATATGAGGGGAGATGAAAGAGGCTAGGACTTTTCAGCTTGGAAAAGAGGAAACTAAGAGGGGAGATGATAGGGATATATAAAATCATGAGTGATGTGGAGAAAGTGAATAAGGAAAAGTTATTTACTTGTTCCCATAATATAAGAACTAGGGTGCACCAAATGAAATTAATGGGCAGCAGGTTTAAAACAAATAAAAGGAAGAAGTTGTTCACACAGTCAACTTGTGGAACTCCTTGCTTCCTGAGGAGGTTGTGAAGGCTAGGACTATAACAGGGTTTAAAAGAGAACTGGATAAATTCATGGAGGTTAAGTCCATTAATGGCTATTAGCCAGGATGAGTAAGGAATGGTGTCCCTAGCCTCTGTTTGTCAGAGGGTGGTGATGGACAGCAGGAGAGAGATCACTTGATCATTACCTGTTAGGTCCACTCTCTCTGGGGCACCTGGCATTGGCCACTGTCAGTGGACAGGATACTGCGTGGATGGACCTTTAGTCTGACCCAGTATGGCCATTCTTATATTCTTATGAATAAGTTATGCTTTCATGATAGTAAGTAGAGAGGAAAAGAGAATTATTGAAAACCATAGACTGAAATGTAAATCTTTGAAATATAAAAGTATAAATTTCTTTGGGAAGATAATTTACTGCAGTCATCGCTTCTAATTGCTTATTTTTTATATGTAGGAAATGTATGAATAAAAAAAAAAAAACCTTGTACCAAATAAACTCCTAACCAGTCAGTCACCCAAAAGTTCTGGATCTGAAAGCTGCTCCCTACCTGGGGTGGAATCTCATGTTTTGATCTCTATCTGCCCCCAGTAGTGGGGTTTGTCTATATGGGGACACTCAGGAAGTTAATATAAATCAACTAAAGGTGTGACATTAATGCACACTGGTCAAAGTGCATCAAACCCCCTTGTGAATTCTGTCATTCAAGAGTAAAGTAGCCTTAGTTTCCTGTAGCTTAACTCTCCTTGGTGGAGGATTAAGCTACAGCGAACTAAGGGCTTGTCTGTGCTTGAAATTTGTTGTGGATTAATTTATTTTTTGTTAAATGCCTTGCATCCATAAATGTTTCTCCTTCTTGTTACAAATCATCTAGCGTTTTAATGTGTATTGTTAAACCCACTTTGAGGATGGGTTCACTGAGATGCGGGAGGAGTTTACTTTCAGCAAAGTAGGTGTGAGTGCATCTTCATCCCAAAAAAATGGTTGCACATCTGCTAAGTCATCCTACTGGTATACCACACTTGACTGGCTATCTGCTCATCTTCTCTGTTTACTTGTGTGTCCACCACTGCTCAAGGGACATCCTAACCAGCTGTCACCTCCTTGTTTTAAATGCTGGCACACAGCCAGATTCTGTCTTTCGTAATTCCAGCTGCTGTGGAGTTCACAAACCTCTGTCATGCTCCTGATTACTGATCAGTCATCCTCATTCTTTACTGTGGTCCTGCACTGAGATTGCGGACTTCATTGCCCTCTAGAGAGAGGAATGTGATCAGGCACATCTGAACACCATTTGTTCAGCACAGGTGTGAAAGTGGCTATCCTGACAAATGCAAGATGGGGGCACAACTGTGACACTCTCCAGTGTTGCAG
This sequence comes from Gopherus evgoodei, assembly GCF_007399415.2. Classification (NCBI taxonomy): domain Eukaryota; kingdom Metazoa; phylum Chordata; order Testudines; family Testudinidae; genus Gopherus; species Gopherus evgoodei. The sequence continues at coordinate 343,623,842 of NC_044322.1, forward strand.
TAAGACACATGTTCACCTATAGTGTTTGGTGACTCTTCATATGTCATCATCGATGTGAGACTCCATCATCATCAAGGCAAAGAAGCTCCAGCTGGAGTATAGAACTGCTAGTACTATGGGACTTCAGGGAAAGCTAGCACAGTCTACTGGTACTATTAGGAGCTGGACAATATGTTTGCTAGAGATTGCACCACTCAGCCATAGCATGTTGTGGACTTTCTGACTGAGCCTCCAAACGAGGATCTCATTCATCCAGTGAACTCTAGGGCAGACACAGTTGCAGAGATTCAGGAGCATCTCAGACCACAGCTGGAGGATCACTCTGAACCACAGGCACAGATCCAAAATGGGAGGGACCAATTCTAGTGAGTGTGGAATGACATATTACAATAACACTTTAAACCAGGAGGGTGAGGGCTTTGAATAACTTATTTTCAGATACTGTAAAGGGTACCACAATGTTGGTCTACCTTCTCTCTGCCTCCTGTGTCTCACCTACACCTGCTACTCAGTGATGGCCATACCAGAGACTGTACAAACTCTCCGTACCTTTTTTCTATAAACAGAAACACAAGTGCTGCTTAAGCTTGCTATGTACTGTCCCACATCCCCTTATGATGGTGCTTATTGGTTTCTCTCCCGCCTCCCCAACCCCTTTTCTCTTACATAATGGTGGCACTGCCTAGTTAACCCATGAGACTATTTGAAGAAAGGCATCAAATACAAAGAAGAAACAAGTCATGGTCCACAGTTTTGTGAATGCCCTCATTTTTGAGTGAACAAGAGTTATATTACCTTGCCCAAATCATGCTATAGACATTTTCATAGAGATTTTGAAACATTTAACTAAAAGGGACATGAATTATTTTGTTTCAGAATTCTGTTAATTTTGCAGTGCACTTTATGCTGATCATGGATGTTAAATATCAACTTAAGGCGTAAACAGTGCTCTAATTTTGCAGGGAGATTGCAGTGTGTTGCAGCTATCTCAGCACTGTCCAGAGAGCTTGTTTCCCTTCCACTTCTGCACCAACTCTAGGGGAATGATCTTAGCAAACACCAGCACAGCATATCTTTCATATTTGTTCAATGCCTTCTTAAACACATCCTTTTCTGTCTTTTGGGGATATGTATCAGGGTAACCTCCTCCAGGTAAGAACAGCCTGCAGAAGCACATGTTCAATTACTAGTCTGCCAATGCCCACCTCACTCCCAAAGCTACTGCTATTCTGTCAGTAAGCTGCAGAGGAACACATTCAGTTATTAGCAAGCAGTCCCTTTAGCAAGCACTCCCTTCTCAATCATAGAATATCAGGTTTGGAAGGGACCTCAGGAGGTCATCTAGTCCAACCCCCTGATCAAAGCAGGACCAGTCCCCAACTAAATCATCTCAGCCAGGGCTTTGTCAAGCCTGACCTTAAAAACCTCTAAGGAAGGAGATTCCACCACCTCCCTAGGTAACCCATTCCAGTGCTTCACCACCCTCCTAGTGGAAAAAGTTTTTCCTAATATCCAACCTAAACCTCCCCCACTGCAACTTGAGACCATTACTCCTGGTTCTGTCATCTGCCACCACTGAGAACAGTCTAGATCCATCTCTTTGGAACCCCCTTTCAGGTAGTTGAAAGCAGCTATAAAATCCCCCCTCATTCTTCTCTTCTGCAGACTCAACAATCCCAGTTCCCTCAGCCTCTTCTCATAAATCATGTGCTCCAGCCCCCTAATCATTTTTGTTGCCCTCCGCTGGACTCTTTCCAATTTTTTCACATCCTTCTTGTAGTATGGGGCCCAAAACTTGACACAGTACTCCAGATGAGGCCTCAGCAATGTTGAATAGAGGGGAATAATCACGTTCCTTGATCTGCTGGCAGTGCCCCTACGTATTCAGCCCAAAATGCCATTAGCCTTCTTGGCAATAAGGGCACACTGTTGACTCATATCCAGCTTCTTGTCCATTGTAACCCCTAGGTCCTTTTCTGCAGAACTGCTTCCTAGCCATTTGGTCCCTAGTCTGTAACAGTGAAGTTATTCCAGGTGGACTCTGAATCTGAAATTGTCAGAACAGACACCTCCCCTAGCTATCCTCTCACACCACAAGCTCAGGGGACCCTGTACAAAGGGGGAAGACTGCAGACATCTTACCATCTCCAAGCTCACTGAGGACTGGGAAGAGCCTATAGGAAAGGAATTTCAAAATCAATGAAAAAGCAACATTTTATCTATGTTGGCATGGAGACTACAATTTGGACAATAATTTGTCCATTGTCCTTTCTTTCCCCTAGCACCCACAGGGAGGGGGAGTGAGTGGGTGGGAAGGTCAGAGAAATGGGTAGCACATTGGACACAGATGATGGAGCACATGGTCTTCAAACCTGAATTTGCACAGCTTTATGAATTTGAATATATCATTTTTACTGCTCACAATGTTCAAATTGATGTATTCATTCCTTTTGAAATATTGAAAGTGTGTTTTACATTCATGGTGATTGAGTCTTGCATCATTCATTCAAATGTGCAGTATCATGGTCACAGTATCTGCGCATGCACAATAAATACATAACTCCTCATCTACATTTCAAGCATTATAATACAACAATTCTCACAATATCTTAAAAATGCAAGAAGAAATGTGGTGATATACACACCAAGTATGATTAAATCCTTGCCCCAGTACACATACAGAAGAAGACATATTCAGTAATGCTGATCAGTGCCTTATGCAAAAGTACATGCATTCTTTACAAATGGCACCTAAACTCGAAGTTGGAACAGAATGCATCTGTTGCTCTGTGCCCCAGAGTGGTTACATCCTTTTGTAGGGGCCTCCAGTCAGGCTGTTCAAAACATTTGCCAAGTCTGGCCACCTGTTGCTAAGCCAGGCAAGCAAAGGGTAAGCTGAGTCTCCCAGAATGAGTGATGGAATGGCATTACCACCAAGGTACACTGATATTATTGATGCAAAAGCTCCACTGATCAGTGGAGAAAACATTCTAGACTTTCTGAAGATCCTGGAGTCATGGACCTTCATAGACCATATCACATAAATACTGGTAAACTTTCCATGGTGATCAAACAGGCTGTGCAGCACCATGGGGCTGGGGGGTGAATGGGAGAAATCTTTTCTATCGATGGACTCTGAGGCCTGATACGGAGGGTTAAGAATAGGCATGTGGGACCCATCAGTGGCTCCAGTATAAGTTGGGAACCCCAACAATGCAAACCAATTAATTGCCTGTGCATTGCCCAGTCTTAAGATACAGTGGGATAGAGCCTTCTTGATAACATTGCACATCTATATTTCAACAGCCCAGATAGCTGATCTACCAACAACGAACTGGTTAGCTACTGACTGGTTGTAAGGTGTAGGTAGTAGGGTTGGCAAGCTTTCAGATGGGGGTGGCCACACTCGTCTCTGTACTAAGGGCAGTTCTTACATAGATATTCTGCTGTTGTAGCCCTGTGCAAACTCTGCAAAGCTTTCTAAGAAAGTGGCTTTTGACATCCTGAAATTCTGCTGCCACTCGTGTTCATACCCAATCTGCAGTGCTATACTTTCCCACCAGTCAGTACCTGTTAGCCACACTCCAAAGTGGTGCTCCACCAAGGGAAGCTGCTTCAGGAAAAAAAGTTGACGATATGTGCATGATTTCAGCCTTCTCCTTCTCTGATCGCCTTATCATCCCAGTTCTGAAGTCACTGCCCAACTTCAGATGTTAACAGCAGCTTATTTATGTTCATTACAGTGTGGATTGTAGCGATCACAATGTGTGCTGCATGTTGCATGACAGTGCTTTGAAAATGGCACTGGATGGCTCTAAAAACCCTAATGCATGATAGGATAAATTAGGAATCATGGGAATTTAATTTGACAGTAAACTCCAGAATTCAATTGTCTTCCAATAAGTATCTGAGTGCTCAGCATGAAAAATCCAAGAATGCATAGAGCACAGTGGCAGAGCAGTGCGCCTGGGATGTCTGCCCAGAATGCTGGTTGCTGATTTCAAAACATCGCAGTGTTGTGTGGGTGCAATGATACGAGGTAGAAGTACCTTAATCACAGGATAACAATGTGATGTGTATGAACTGCTTGTGAAACACTTGTTGCAGATCACATAACGTAGATTCACAAAACCCATGGTAAGTTTCAAATGTAGACATGCCTTAGGCCACTTTACTCCTGAATGAGAAAATCCACCTGGGGATTTAATGTGCTTTAACTTGCATACATTTGGTTGATTTGCCTTAACTTTCTTGACAGTCTCCATGTAGACATGGCTTTGGTCTCACTTCTTTGCCCTTTTTCAAGTTTTAAGATGGTTTGTTTCATCTTCTTACTTTCAATAGGTTCACCTCCTTTATACTGTTACACTCTCTAACTTTCCCCTGCTTCATATTGGTTTTACCTCTTATTACCTGTTTCTGTCCTCCTGTTCTACTTTTTTGCAGGCCTCTTTCTAGCCAGCTGTCATACAACCATAACTTCAACATTCCATCCCCTTTCTGTAAAAAAAAAAAAAAAAAAAAAAAAAAAAAATCACTCAAAACATCTTGCTGCTTGTTTGGATATGCATAGTAATGAATATTTAACACCCTGTTAAATTTCACCTTAACTTGACATAACTGTGAATCTTGCAGCTTGCCAGAAATATCTTCTATCTTTATTCTTTTGTATTTAAATACATGTTTTTAGCTATAGTAAATGTTTTACATTCAAGCTACCTGCTACGTCAGCCAGTTGGTGTTTCAAAATAATGGTTTTATAATTGATAGTATATAATACAGTTGTTAATACTGTTTAATATGGACTGTGTACAGTATTAATGTCAGTCATGTTTTAGAGAAGACAGAAAGGATGTGCACATGGCATTGATTTGTAAACTTTTGTTGAGTCCTAATGAACTCAATGTAACTCGTAATTGACTTTCATATTCTTCTTTTAGGTAAAAAGAACATACTCCCATGGTACATATAGAGCTGGCCCAATGAGACAGATCAGCTTGGTTGGAGCAGTGGATGAGGAAGTGGGGGATTACTTTCCAGAGTTCCTTGATATGTTGGAAGATTCACCTTTCTTAAAAGTAAGGGGAAGATGGGAAAGGGGAGATATTCTTCCAAATACTCTATATCAGTGGTTTTCAACGTGTGGTCCACAGACCCCTGGGGATCTGCAGACAGTCTGCAAATTTTCAAAGGGGTCTGTACTTCCATTTGAAATTGTTTAGGGGTCCACAAATTAAAAAAAGGTTGAAAACCACTGTTCTATATTAATGTAATAGAACTGTAATACTTATTATCTCACAGGTCTGGTTGAGCACCCATGTTGGCCATTCACCAGGCTCCTGTGAAGGCATCCAGCCCTTGAGTCTCCAGGGTTTTTAAGCCTCAGATCTGAACAGAGACCAATTACTGTCCTTAGCACATGCTCAGGGTGCAGATTTTCTCTATAGCACCTGCTCCTGAGAACTTTAATCATGTGGACCACTGCCCAGTCCCTGGAACCAGTGCTGACTCCTCAGGCTTCCTCAGAACTTAAACACACCCCTGCCCTGAACTCCATCTGAAGGTTTGGCCTTCTGGTTTATCTCTTCCAGGGGGCACGTGTTTAATACACACAGACAAGATTGCACAAGATTCTGAACTACCACTGCTCATCCTTTAATAACACAAGAAATATACATATCTGTTAAAAAAACAACAACAACCCCTACATGCATTTGTTGCCTCAGTTACTTGCCCCTTCCAGAGCATTCTTTGGGCTAGGGTCAGGGTTGTCTGGGGCCATCCAGAGTCGTCCTCTTTGCAGTGCATGGCTTGGGTTCCGAACCATGGAGCTCTCTTGCGCCTCCCCCTCCCTGCCCGCCCCCGCTTGCTTCCTGTGACCTTGGCCACACTGTTCCCTTTCCTGACCAAACTTCCTGTTGGTCTCCCTCAGCATTCGCCTTGTGAATCCTTTGATCACCTTTCAATCCCTTAATCAGGTGACTTCCAGATCAACCTCAACAGGTGATCATGGACCTCTTTGCCAAGTGACTTCATTGCCAGGCATTCCGTTTGCTGAGAAACCAGTTCTTCTAAGTGGAAGCCAGTCTGTTACCTGGATGTTTGTATTAGACTAGAGGACCATTTCTAATTAATGACCCTCTATTGTCAGTCCTGTGCCAGTATCCGTTGGAATTTCAGTCTAACATGGAGGTAGAGGGACAACAGAGAAGACTGCTTAGGCCCTGTATTCAGGATGGAGTTTTCATCGTGGTATAAATAGATACAGAAAATTTGTAATCTCCTGAATTGTTCAGAATTCATAAATTGTACAGACTGTTTCCCCAAGTCATCACGCTTGCCTACATTCACTTATTTACCATATCTGTTAACTTTTTTCATTTTACCAAATAACCATTTTAAAATGTATTTGAAAATAACTTTCATCAAAATGTGGATTGTTATATTTCCCATTAGTGTACATTGCCGTGGGGGACACTCTCAAGTCTAAAATTAGAAAGTCGTAAAGATAGCGATGATGGTCCCATCATGTGGGTACGTCCAGGAGAACAGATGATCCCTGTGGCTGACATGCCAAAGTCACCTTTCAAAAGGAAAAGGTATGTTAGGATTCTTAGCTTAGTAAGTTATCTGGTTAGTTGTTTTAACCTATCCCTTTTCCACTCATCCCAATGGCTGTAGCTATATTATAGCATAAGTCTTACGTTTATGTAGCTTTTTACCCCAAAAGAAGAAGCAAAATCACTTCTTAGTTTTTAAGTTCTTCAAGGAAGGAAATGTGTCTTTTTGCAAGCATTTGTACACCACCTAGCATAATGATGTGTCAATCCTGACTGGAGCCTCTGGGCTTCTGTAATGACCTGCTTTGTAAAATTACTATTTTAGTACTCATCTTTTCTTCACTCTCCCTAAACTGCAGCTACCTTGACGTAACAGCGTAAAGCAAAATGAAATGTGTTTTGGGGAAAAATGAAGAATGCTATATCCATATGAATACTGCGGGGGAAATTTTAAGTAGGCAGTACACGGTTACTCAAATTTGGCTAGGTACTGGTATTAACTCCCTATTCTTAAGTGCTTATGGACCTTTAAGTGCCATTGAACCTTTACAAACTACAAGTGACAAAGACTTCTGTCTCATCTGAAAGATGGGACCTCTAACAGTACAAAGTCACCATAACATCATATTGGGGTACTGATTTAGATAATGACTCAAAATGAAGAGTGCCACCTACAGAATCAAACATAACTTCTTTTAGCATGGAGATTTTCCTTGTGGATTTCCCATCCAAATATTTTCCAGGTGGGACCCTTAGTTTGTAAAATCCCAGATGTCCACCTAATGTGATATGGTCTCTTACTATCAGCTTTAGATTAGCCATTGAATGATCATAGAGGATCTGTTCCACCTCAGTGGTGTTTTCTCCTTTTATTCTAACATCTCTGACAAGTAGTCTTGCAAACCTTTTTCTACCCAGTGATGAAATGTGGAACAGAGCTATAATACACAATACTCAAATTGTTCAGTAGAAATGTAAGCAAATGAATGTGAATGCACATATGATTACTTTTAACATTTCATAAATGTTCCCTAAATTACTTTTGTACTGCTAATCGTCCTGTAATCTGGCCAAGATGTTCTTATTCTAATATATGTGCATGCTGAAATAAGAAATGGATCCTGTTAAATGTAGAAAACTATAAACTTGAGCGGGGAGAAGTGTTAGATTTTTAGTTTAGTTTTGTTTTGTTTTTTAAACAGAACTACCAATGAAATAAAAAACCTGCAATACCTACCTCGAACTAGTGAGCCCCGTGAAATGCTCTTTGAAGACAGGACACGAGCCCATGCAGATCACATAGGACAAGGTTTTGAACGACAGACTACAGCTGCTGTAGGAGTGTTAAAGGCTGTGCACTGTGGAGAGTGGTAGGTGTCAACTGGTTTAGTCTTGTTAGACCTTTGAAAAATACTTGCATGAATTTCCATTTATAGCTGTTAAAAGGATCATCAGCTAATATGTTAATCGAGTTACTAGTATATTTTGGAAATAAGCCATAACTATTGAATAAATGTATTTTTTTTCTTTTGTCTTGAGGAGTTAGGTATCCTGGGTACATTCTAATGTAGATACAACTTTGCAGTTTGGTGGAAACTAGAGAAAGGCCTTAGAGACAATGTTGGCTTCTACAGGCCTGATACGGGCTGGAGCTACAAATGCAGTACTGGCCTCTACTTTGATACTGATGTCTATTCGGTATTGAGTGTTAGTGCTGCCTTAATGACACTGCTAATGCTCAAGGCACTGACTGCTTGAGTTTTGTTCTTTACATATTGTCAAAGGCAAACAGATCGAAAATTACTGATTGAAGTCTCCACATTCCATTGGTATAAAGCATGGATTTATAACCCTAGAAAGACAAGAGATTAGACCATAAAATGTCATTCTATTTTCGTTTATTTTGTTCAGTTTAAACATTTTAATGGTAGATAGTCTCATCTGCCAGAGCTAGAACCCAACTTTTTATGCTGTCTAAACATTTTTAATATCAACATTAGCTTCCTGATACATGCAGTAGCCAACTCTGAGGTGCTTGCTAATCAGGTATCACAGCTGAAGTGAAATGTTAGAAAGAAGTAATTTTTTTAAAGCATAGTATCTTGTGGGCTGTGAAGTCTTAGGAACACTTTAGAATGACAGTACTTTTTTTTTTTTTTTACAAGAGTCGTTGGCCAGCTTCAGTCTAAAAAACTGCAACTGATGCAGAATTCAGCAGTGCCTTTATTAAGCAATGTTTCTTTCCTTGAGTCTGTTAAACCATTGATCTGCACTATGCATCTGGTTTCTGGATGATTTTAAGATGTTGATTTTTTTTTTTTTTCCTATAAGCCCTAAAAGACCTGGGAATCTACCTATGTAAGACCTTGCCTCTTTCCTTATAACATAATGCCTCAGTGGCAGGATTAGTAGACATACCTGAGCTGAAGCCCTTTGGGTTGATCTGTGTAGCATTTTGTAGTGAGTCTTCCAGACCAGGTCAATAGACTTGGGCTGGCAGGATTTGCTGGATAGACAGTGCTTTGAGTTGCAGCTGTGTCTGGAACTTGGGCTCTGAAGCCCTCCTCCTCCCTACACTTCAGAGCCCAAATTGTAACTTCAAAGCACTATCTATATAGCAATTTTTAGAGCACTGGTGTCAGTCCTGCTATTCCAAATCTGTCTGGGCTGGAAGCTTGCTCCAACAGGATGTGCAGACAGTACCCTTAGATAGTAGGGAGAGGGGTTACTGACCTAACATTTTGGAATTTGCTTCCTCCCTTGAGGTGAGTTCAGGGTATGCTGAAAGGCCCACCTTTTCTCCTTTGCCTGTGAAGAATTGAGTATGGGGTAGAGCTAGGCAGTTGTGATGGGGGTTGTGTGTGGTGAGTGATTAATTTTAGTTATATTTGTTGTCACTATGTCTTTGAGTTGATCTGGGAATTTAGAATGTTTATTTTAGTGTATTTTTAAAAAACTGTCAAGGGCACCCAGAGCATTAGATGTATGGTCTTTTTTTGTTGTAGTTAGAAAACGTTTATCTTGATTAATACAAATCATGCATGGGCAGTTAATGATTGTGGAAGCAAAGAAAGTTTTAAAGGCATAGGATTAATGTTTATTCTTACAATGACCTTTTGCCACCGTTTCTTCAAATTTACAAAAATACACATTTGGTGCAATTGAAAAAATCTAATTCATGTGGTGTAGGAAAACCACTCTGAGGTCATGGGATCATGAGATTTGGATTTTATGTGGGACAATCTGGGTGCAGGCAGCTCAGTGGGGGGTCTAGATGTGGGTGGATCTGGATGCACAGAGGCCTGTTGGGGGGCTTCCAGGTGAAGGTGGTTGGAGCTCAGCGGGGGGAGGAGGAGGTCTGGGTGCTGGGGAAGTGGGGCTGGGGGGGGTGTCTGAGTGCAGTTAGTTGAGAGTCAGTGGCATGGGGGTCTGGATGTAGGGGCTCAGGATGGTGCAGGAGTGGGGCATTAGGGTCATGGTTTGAGTGCAGGGAGCTCAGTGGGGGTGGAGGTCTGAGTGCAGGATGGTTCCAAATGCAGTCTCATATCCCTTCCCTCTGAGGAGGCAAGTATCACTCCCCTCACATTAACTGAGAGGCCCTGTTCTAGCAGTTGAGGTGTGAAAACCACATCCTCCCTGATTGAACTGACCTCGTTATCTCTAGCTTGCTTGCTAGCATATATATACCTGCCCCTGGAAATTTCCACCACATGCATCTGAAGAAGTGGGTATTCACCCACGAAAGCTCATGCTCCAAAACGTCTATTAGTCTATAAGGTGCCACAGGATTCTTTGCTGCTTTTACAGATCCAGACTAACACGGCTACCCCTCTGATACTTTGCCTTTAAGTTATTCAGCTTTCAGTCTTCAGATTTCACTAGTTATTCAGTCACCATGTCTTTCAAGGTAGACAAGATCAGAATTTCTGAAGAGGCAGTAAAAAAATACTTCTTGGGAGGGAAAAGACAGAACATTAAACTTCCATAGCTTCATTATACATCAAGAACAAAAAAAGTACAAAAATCCTGTGTTTTTTCTTTTGCAAGCCATCTATAATGTTTTTGGATTTATTCCATTGTTTGACTTATTTATTTGGATATACACAAATTATTAAAAAGCACCCATCCAATTATCTAGGCAACCTTGACAAACTTTTTAAAACTCACAAATAAATAGACTTGTCATTTCTCCCAGATATATTAACCCAGCAACAACAAAATAAATACATACACAAAAAACTGCATTAAAGAATGTTAATATTGCAAAGTCAAGCACTCAAAGATTAGGAAATGCCAGAATTGAGGTTGCCTGTGGGATTTTCAAAATTTATAACTTGGTGGCCTTGGATGGATTTTTCACAGGGACAGTAAGGGTATGTCTACATTGCAATGTAAGCCCAGGATTGGTGGGACTCGAGTCAACTGACCTGTGTTAGGGAACCCTGGATTTGAGTGTCTATGTTGTATTTTAACCCTGTGTTAAGAGTTTGCTAACCCTTGCTCAAACCTGCAGTGCACGGACCTTAGTCAAAGTAACTACATCTGCATCCCTAGCGTTTCCCTCCCACCGCAACTCTCAAAATGTGGCTGCTCTAGCCCTAGGACTGTGGTACATTGTGGGAAAACTTTACTGCCCATCCTGCATGTTACCAGGAAGCAGATTGCTTTGCAAAAGGCTTGATCAGTTTGCTCTCCATTGCAAACCCAGGAGGCTCTCTGATATTGCGCTTGCAAATCAGTGATCAGAAGAGGATGGATTAACACTGACCTGAGCTGCTGCCTTTTGGAAATGTGGGGGTGAGAGGATGGGGGGGAAGGAAGAGGACTTCCATTTTCAGTAGAGCTTGTTTGGATAGAAAGGACTAAGGAAGTTGTCCCATGGAATTGTGGGATACTTCTGATTCCTGGGACCTAAGTCAGGCGGGGCTGCATCTACACTGCAAAGCAACAGGGACCTGGCTTAACTCGAGCTCAGAACTTCCAGCTCTGCAGGGTCCAAGTCCTGAGTTAGCAGTGTTGATGCAAGTGGATTAGGCTTGAGCCTGAGCTGAAGCACTGGCTTACGTTGCAGTGTATATATACACCAAAAAACACCTCTCTGTGATTTTCAACCTTTTAACATTTGCAGACCCCTTAACTATAGGTGTCATGGCCTATAGAAATTACAACGTTATTAGAAAAATGATTAAAGACTGAAATCAGTTTTCTATAAAGCATTCTCTTTTTTTAAATCTTTTTATACTTTTCTCTAATTAAATTACTTAGGTATGTGGTTTTTATAATTTTTATACTTTGTAAAAGAAAACCTCAATCTTTTTGATGAAACATTAAAGTTGAGCTAAACCACAAGTCAGAAAATTGAGTTAAAATTCACACTAAAATTAATTCTGCTCTGTTTCATGTGTAGAGGCATGTGCACACATCCACATTGTAACAGATGTCTTATTACATGAACACAAAGCTTATTTAGTAATAAATAAATCTACGGAGCATTTTGAAAGAGAAACAGTTGATGCTTTGAATTGCAGATTGTCCAGTTTGAGTAGTTATATAATGAGATCATGTAAATGCATAAAGCAACAAGATAAAGTTAAGGCCACTGTGGGAACCTTAGCATTGAGTTGTCTGAATTTTTAAATAGTGCAAAAACAGTGCCACTTTTTTCATTTCACTCTGAAGTTTGTGATGCTCAGGAGTGAGGGATAAAAGTGTAACTTCGTTTGTATCTGAAAATGGAGATGACACTTTATTTTGACTGACTAACTTGTAATAATTAGAGGTTTCAAAGGGTCAGAACATAACTCAGTTCTAAAATATGAATAGGTTAGTTATTGTAATTAGGCTGTTTTGATTGAAGGATGCTTGTAGGTGCTTTTCAGTTCTTGTATATTTAAAAAGTCTAAAGTATCATAGCCACAGGCAGTTGCTCTTTTTATTTTTAATACATGTATACAGTCGCATTTCTTTCAAATCAGAATCATAGAATCAGAGGGTTAGAAGGGGCCACAATAGTCATCTAGTCTAACCCCCTACCAAGATTCAGGATTTGTTATGTCTAAACCATTGAAGACAGATGGCTATCCAGTCTCTTTTTGAAAACCTCCAGTGAAGGAGATTTTATGACTTCCCTAGGCCGTTTGTTCCATAGTCATACTGTTCATAGGGTTAGGAAGTTTTTCCTGAGATTTACTCTAAATCTGTTGTGCTGTAGTTTGAACCTGTTTCCCCTTTAGTCCTGCCCTTGGTGCCAAGAGAAAACAGTTTTTCTCCATCTTTTCGTATGGAAGCCTTTCAGGTTATCCAAAGACCACTATCATGTTTCCCCTTAATCTCCTCTTTTCCAAACTAAACATATCCATTTCTTTCAGCCTTTGCTCATATGGCTTGCATTTCGGGCTGCCCACGGAGGGGGGAGGGGCGCAAGTGGGGCAATTTCCCGCGGACCCCGCAAGGGCCCAATGAGAATGTCAGAGGCTCTTCCTGGCCCCGCCTCTGCCTTCCCCAAGTCCCCAGCACCTCAGCACGCTGTGTCCAGGAGCAGCCCGGACAGAGCTAAAGTCGCATGGCTCAGGTGCGGCCTGAGCTCTTCCTGCTCAGAGCTGAGTGGTAAGGGGGCGGGGCTGCAAGCTCCGATCTCACCAGAGCCATGCTGTTGCAGCGCTGTCCCGGGGCCAAGGCAGCTCCTGGACGCGACGTGCTGAGGCTCTGGGAGAGGGGGAGGTCGGGGTAAGCAGCATGGTAATGGGGCTGGGGCCGGGGAGGTTGGATAAGGGGCAGAGGTTTGGGCGGGCAGTCAGGGTATGGGGAACAGGGGGTTGGATTGTGGGCATTTTGATTGTCTGTCAGGACTCGGCGGGTGGGATGGATAGGGGTTGGGGCAGCCAGGGGACAGGGAGGAGGAGGGGTTTGTGTGGGGTGGGGTCCCAGGGTGGTGGTTGGAGTGGTCTCGGGGGGACAGTCAGGGGACAAGGAGTAGAATGGTTCGGGGTTTCTGAGGGAGGCAGTTGGGGGGTAGGAAGTGGGTGGGGGTCGGATGGGGGCAGGGCCAGGCTGTTTGGGAGGCACAGCCTTCCTTCCCTAAAGCTCATTCAGCAGTTTGAGGCTTGCAGACAGCTATTTAACACAAAGAGCCAAGCTGTTATCTTTTCCCTTAGGGCTATCATCCCATTCACTTCTCAAATGCCAAATTATTGTTTACATTTAATTTCAGTGCCATAGAGAGATTCATGTCAGAGGAGGTAGCTTCATTCAAAATTAGCCACTTTAGATTAACAGTGATAGAGCCAAGAGAGCCGTGGGGGAGGGATCACATGAGAAGAACAATATCCTATACCACCTACCTCCTTCTCAACCCTACCAAGGGAGACCCCCCACCTCCCCTGCATTCCCTGAGGCTCCAGAGGGATTAATTCAGTGGTTTTCAAACTTTTGTATTGGTGACCTCTTTCACATAGCAAACCTCTGAGTGTGACCCCACCCTTATAAATTAAAAACACTTTTTATATATTTAACACTATTATAAATGCTGGAGGCAAAGCAGGGTGTGAGGTGGAGGCTGACAGCTCGCGACCCCTAGTAATAACCTTGTGTCCCTACCCCCAGTTTGAGACCCTCTGGGTTAATTTAATTTTAGCATAATGTGTCCATTCACATGCATGTGCTATTTTGAGCATTTATGTTTTCACAACATAGGCTCATTCCAGATTCTGGAACAAGCTCACATGCTCAGTTCGTGGAGTTATGTACATAAGTTATATTAAAGACAAACCCACAGTAACCGTCTCCAGTTGTGAGGGACCCCATGGAGCCAGTCTCTAGGAAACAGATAAATTCATGGAGGTTAAGTCCATTAACGGCTATTAGCCAGGATAGGTAAGGAATGGTGTCTGTAGCCTCTGTTTGTCAGAGGATTGAGATGGATGGCAGGAGAGAGATCTCTTGATCATTACCTGTTGGGTTCACTTCCTCTGGGGCACCTGGCATTGGCCATTGTTGGTAGACAGTATACTGGGCTGGATGGACCTTTGGTCTCACCCAGTATGGCCATTCTTATGTTATGTTCTAATCTAAATGAACCCAAAATTATGGAGACAGATATGAGTCAAGGAAGCCAGCACAGTATCAGAAACTTGGAAAAATCTCTGACTGGATGGGCTCAGGCATCTGGTCACAAGCTGAGGCTATTCAAAAGTTTTGGATTTTTTTTAAGCAGAATTTTTTTATTGTTTCTTTAAACAGTCAAACACAGCAAGCAGCAAATATTTGGCCACACACTTCTGAAACCCCAAACCATGTTCAGGTTTTGGCAGACTAGTTTCAGCTTTTCAATTAAAAAAAACACAACAAATCTTGAAGGAAAGCAGCATTGTCCGTGATCTTTTCTGCTTTTTAAAAACCCCTAGTTTTCGATCCAAAAAAAGTTTTGATGGAAAATATTTGTCCAGTGCTTTTAATGAGCTTTAGTGCTTTTTAGCACTAGCTGATGCTGAGAACCAGTGATACCTTGTAAAGATGACTTGAAAAGAAGTTTTCTCAAAACTGTGTGTGTGCTGAGATGCGGAAGGTTTTTAAATGTTGATTTTTCCCAGGGCCGCCCTGCGGGAGGGGAGGAGTGTCAAGTGGGGCAATTTGCTGACGGCTGCACAGGGGCCCCCATGAGAATATAGTATTGCAACTTTTTTTTATGAAATTGCTTTGTCCCAGGCCCCCTGCATCCTCTGGGCAGCGTGCTTGCATTCCATCCCTTTGATCATTTTTGTCACTTGCTTCTGAATACTTTCCAGTTTCTCTACATCCTTTCCTATACATTGATGACCAAAATTGGACACAGTACTCCAGCTGAAGCCTAGCTAGTGCTGACTGGTACTATCATCTCCTGTGACTTGCATGCTGTACTTCTGTTAATGCAACCCAAAATTGCATTTGCTTTTTTGCAATTACATCGAATTGTTGATTCGTGTTGAGTTTATGATCCACCATAACTTTCAGATCCTGCTCAGCAGTGCTGATACCAAGCCTGTTATCTCCTATTCTGTATTTGTGCATTTGTTTTTTTCTTCCCTAAGTGTAGCATCTTACATTTGCTTTTGTTGAAGTTCATTCTGGTGCCTATAGCCCAATTCCCCAATATATCAAGATCCTGTTGAATTTTAGTTCTGTCCTCCAAGTATTTGCATCCCCCCCAACACCCTCGCCCACCATGTACAAATTTGATCAGTATACTCTCTCTTCCTACATCCAGATCATTAATAAAGATGTTAAATAACACCAGACCCAGAACAGATCCCTGTGGAACTCCACTTGAGATCTCTTTCTAATCTGACATTATTCCATTGATAGCCACTCTTTGTGGTTGTTTAACCAGTTATGTATCCCCTTAGTGGTAATTCTACCGAGCCCACGTTTCTTCAGCTTTCTTATGAGAATGTCATGTTGGCCTGTGTCAGAAGCCTTGCGAAAATCCAGGTATCTTATGGCCACCGCATTCCCCCTGTGCACCAAACCAGTAACCTTGTCAAAGGTGGAAATCAGTTTGGTTTGGCATGATTTGTTCTTGGTAAATCCATCCTGGCTGCTAGAGATCACCTCGTAATCCTCCAGGTATTTGCAAATGGAATATTTTGTCCAAGTAGCTTCCCAGGTATCATGGTCAAACTGACAGGTCTTTAGTTCCCTGGCTCCTCCTTTTTCCCCTTTTAAAAGATTGGCACTACATTAGCCCTTCTCCAGTCATCTGAGACCTCTCCTGTCCTCCAATTTGTGTTGTAAGCTTTGGAAATTCTCATTGAAGTACTGCCAGTGTCTAAATTTCATAAGGGAACATCCTAGTTTAGCACAGAATTTGTAATGTGGTGTTTTAATGGAATGATGGATGTTGCATACCTGACTAATTCACTATTCTGTTAAAACAAACAAAACCAACTTGATATAAATGTTCAGATTCTTTAGTTTCATGCTGAGATTGCAAGTTATTGAAGAAAAACAGCACATGGCCTAAACATTTGTTATCTCAGTTTTAAATTAACTGTAAATGTTAGTCTGCCAACTCTTTAGAACTTAGAGTAGCTTCCTGTGTTAGTCACCAAGTAATTAGAAACAAAGATCAATTAAAGGGACACAATCAGCTTTTTTTTAAAATAATGTACTTTTTTTAAAAGTCCATGTTTCAGCACCTATTAAATACATCCTGAATTAAAACCAAAAACTTCTTTATATAAGGTGTTTTTGTCTCCCCTATTCTTCAATAGTCTTTACAGCAAGAGAGAAACAATTAAAATAACTGTTAGATTGATGTTTCTTAGACTTCAGAAACCAATTATGCCCCTCTTCAGCTATGCCACGTTAGCAGGGCATTAGAGGGGAAACTTGAACTGACACTGTTCCATATCTTCGTCTGCCCCCTTCCATAGAAAGTGCCTTGCAACCCTGCAAGGGAGTTGCACTTTGTGTATTTGACAATATTTAATGCAGCATTTCCCATCGCACAGGGAAGATGTTTTCAATAACTTAGTTACAGTAATCCTGTTAATTGTAACTCCAGTATGCACAACATTTTACACCAGAAATTATTTTCAGGTAGACATTGTTCCTATACATCAGGGATTGGCAACCTTTGGCACGTGGCCTGTCAGGGAGATCCGCTGGCGGGCTGGGATGGTTTGTTTACCTGCAGCGTGCGCAGGTTTGGCTGATTGCAGCTCCACTGACTGCAGTTTGCCATTCCAGGCCACTGGGGGCTGCGGGAAGAGGTGTGGGCCAAGGGATATGCTGGCCGCCGCTTCCTACAGCCCCCATTGGCCTGGAACAGCGCACCGTGGCCAGTGGGAGCCATGATCGGCTGAACCTGCGCACGCTGCAGGTAAACAAGCCGGCCCAGACTGCCAGCTGATTTCCCTGACAGGCCACGTGCCAAAGGTTGCCAATCCCTGATATACATATTTCCACAACCAGTCACTTCATATTATTACAAAATAGAACAGACAGACACTTTTTAACAATTACTTTTGTCTTCAATATATACCTAAAAACCTCTATTAAATTACCTCATCCTCATCAGTGTAATGTTTGAATATCATCCAATTCCTCTCATCCTTTCTACCCTATAGGAGAAATAGCATGAGTAGCGTGTGTGTGTGTGTGTGTGTGTGTGTGTGCGCGCGCGTGCGCATGTATGCTGTTGAAGGAGAGCTGAGTTTTGGATTCAGATGTGAAAGTAATAAGGAACATGGTAAGTCTTGTTTTTTGTGAGAGTGGGTTCCATTATTTGGAGTCCAGCTTCTGTGAAAATTCTCTCCTGTGTTCTTGAGTCTCTTCCCTATGGTTGACAGTTTCATCGTTTAATTGAATGATGCAGCTGTTGTGGAAAGTCATGGTTGTGGGATGAGAGGTGAACTTTCATGGAGGCTTTTGAATATTGGAACAGAAATGAGGAACTGGACTCTGAATTCAATAGGGAGCAGAAGGAAAGGGCAGAGCACCAGAGCAAGGCACTCACAGCAACTTGAGCTAATCAGACAGTCTGCTGTATTATGTGCCTTCATTCCATTTATGAGTTACAGTAATCAAATCCTAGAGGTCACAAATGTATGGATCACTGTGGTCAGATCTGTGCCTGATGTACAATCTTCTGGCCAGATGCTTATAGAAATGAGTGGATTTTTGCAGGGTTGGCTCTTTGGACTCTGCTACTGTGTGACTAAAGGACCCTACAGCTGCAGACTGACTTAATCTGAGGTTATCTCCCCCGCACTAGGGGAGCATGTTGTAAAGGAGATAAGTTCTTCCCTCTTTCTAGCATTACCTCAGTCTTACTTAGGGTATGTCTACATCTACAATTTTGCAGCGCTGGTTGTTACAGCTGTATTAGTACAGCTGTATAGGGCCAGCGCTGCAGAGTGGCCACACTTACAGCAACCAGCGCTGCAAGTGGTGTTAGATGTGGCCACACTGCAGCGCTGTTGGGCGGCTTCAAGGGGGGTTCGGGGAACGCGAGAGCAAACCACAGGGAAGCAGGTCTCCTTCCCCGGTTTGCTCCACTGTTCCCCGAACCCCCGTGCAAGCAGGTCTCCTTCCCCGCGGTTTGCTCTCGCGTTCCCCGAACCTCCGTGCAAGCAGGTCTCCTTCCCCGCGGTTTGCAGGGGGGTTTGGGGAACGCGAGAGCAAACCGCGGGGAAGGAGACCTGCTTGCATGGGGGTTCGGGGAACACTGGAGCAAACCGGGGAAGGAGACCTGCTTCCCCGCGGTTTGCTCTCGCGTTCCCCGAAACCCCCTGCAAACCGCGGGGAAGGAGACCCGCTTGGGGGGGGGATTCGGAGAACACCGGAGCAAACCGCGGGGAAGGAGACCTGCTTGATTACCAGAGAGGTTTCCTCAGGTATGCTGGGATACCTGCTTATTCCACGGAGGTCAAGAAAAACGCTGGTAAGTGTCTACACTTGATTACCAGCGCTGGATCCTCTACACCCGAGACAAAATGGGAGTACGGCCAGCGCTGCAAACAGGGAGTTGCAGCGCTGGTGATGCCCTGCAGATGTGTACACCTCCTAAGTTGCAGCGCTGTAACCCCCTCACCAGCGCTGCAACTTTGTGATGTAGACAAGCCCATAGATTCAGTTTTGTCCTGGTACTTTCATCCAGGTGATGATTTCACCTAGACTTTGAGAAAGCTGGGAGATGATGCTGGTCACATTTGGCATTAAGGAAATGTGGAGCTGGATGTTCACCATCAACTTTTAGTATCTCAGCCCATGTTATCTCTCCAGTTCTCCCAGAGACTAAATAATATAGGGAAGATGATTGAACCTTGTAGGATTCCATAGGGGACAGCTTTTGAGATGAATAGTTTCCCATAAATAAGTGTCTATGTTTGGCCAGAAGCATGTCAGAATATTTCTCTCCATCCCTAGGGCAACTTTAAAGGTGGGACACAAGTAATATCACCAAATACTTTGTCATTGTACAGAAGAAGTCGTTTATCAGAGCAACAAGTGCTCTGTCTGTACCATTCTCTAGCTTAACAGTCAGTTAGTAGAACATACTGGAACATCCAACCTCTGCCTTCATGATGAAAGACAGTCACTGTTGGTGGCACTAGTGGAAACTGGTTAACTGAATTATATTCCTGAGTGTGGTTAGTGTGTTGTAGCTGAAGAGCTACAGGCTTTTTCAAATTTCTTTTCAAACTTGTGTTGTAAAATTCATTTTTAGATTCTGTTTGCTTTGTTCTTGCTACTGAGACTAACAAAGTCTGTAGCAATTTAAACTGTGGCCCTGACTCTGCTTCTTATTATTTTGTAGGCCTGAGCAACCTCGTATAACCAAAGATGTAATTTGTTTTCATGCTGAAGATTTCTTAGAGGTAGTTCAGCGAATGCAATTAGATTTGCATGAGCCTCCACTCTCACAGGTAAGCTTATTGTGAATTATTAATCATGAATATTTCTCATGTTTTAGAATAGATTTTTCATCTTTATTCTCATTTTTCCTCCTCCAGTGTGTCCAGTGGGTTGATGATGCAAAACTTAACCAACTGCGAAGGGAAGGCATTCGATATGCTAGGATTCAATTATATGATAATGACATTTATTTTATTCCAAGGAATGTTGTGCACCAGTTCAAGACGGTTTCAGCTGTTTGCAGTTTGGCTTGGCACATTCGGCTCAAGCTATATCACTCAGAGAGAGAAGTTTCTCAAAATGCAAGCACCTGTGAAGCAGGCACATCTGCAGACCCCATGTCTTCGGTTATTGGACTTCAGACTGACAACATCTGTACAATAAGCAAAAATACCTCCGAAGACACCAAATTTTCAGATACTCTGCAAACGAAATATGTACAGCAGGAATTCACACAGATAAAACATGAACTGATTGCATCTCACCGAATTAAAGAAGAATCCATGAATGTTAATCTTCCTGAGAAGACATCGGCACCTAATGATATGGAATGTCAGAATATTAAAGGAAAATTTGATAATATTGAATTGACAGGATTTAAGTGTGAAGTGGACTCTAAATTCGAACTTGGCAACAACGACTTACAGGATACGTTGTGCTCTGGAAGTCACATAAATCTAGATGATACAAGACAACAGAGTTCAACACATCCAAATCTGCATGGACAAAGAGAAGATGACTTTTTGTGCTAAATTTGTACATATCGTTTTAAATTCCTTTTTAAATTGAATGACGTAATAATGTAAAGATTCATAAATTCTGTGAGGCAAGCTTGTGACTTGCTCTCACATCTGTTACAGAAAATAGTTTATGTAGCTTTGTAACATTCCTCAGTGCCTGTCCATAACTGTGAAGTATCAAAGCACTTAGGGCCAGATGCACTGTAAACACTGCAGGTTTAACATAAAGAAGTCTTTAAATAATTTGAGTTGTAGGGTTTAGAGTAGAGCTGACATTTAACATATATATTTTTTGTAAGATGAGCCAGAATTCTTTTTGACAATTCCAGGCTTTTCCATAGAGCTTATTTATACCAATTTTTTTCATTTTAAATGTGTCAGCACTGTAGTGTAAATAGCTTTTTTAAAAAATCTTTTTAGTGTGATTTATACTGAAATGTGAGCCACTTAATAAAGGTTCAGAATAACAAATTGGTTTTATTTTTGGGTCTGCAAAAAAGAACAACTCAGTTAAACTGCCTCTCTAAACTGTTGTGTCTACTTGTTCTGTACTTGCTGAAAGACCCAGTTGTGCCCTTGCTTGTTTCTGGAGTGAGGAGCTGCAGCAGACAAACAGATAGCATGGAGCGTTCTGTGTTTGTAAAGAAAGATCAGTCTGAATGCCATCTACAGGACAACTTGTAGCTGCTTGTTAAAACATGTACCATGCACTCCTTAATGCCTGCTGGCAGATGAACAGGAGAGGCACAGCCCTTATACACTGTCCTTTTCCTTTAGTGTCTGGACTACAACTAGGTGTCCTGTGTGTTCCAGGAGTAGTCTGCAACATTGTATATCTCTGCAGGTGTGCTGGGAATAGGGAGTTTTAAGGCTTCCTTTTGCACTCATTTTCTCTCCCTGTGCACCTCACCTCAAAACTTAGCCCTTTATCTTAACATGTAGACTGGAACTTTTCCTAAATCTAGTTTCCGACAAAATCAGAGCAGAAATATTTTACAATGATTTAAGTTTTATTTTTGTATCATTTAAAAACTTCTCTCAAACTTCATTACACCAGGACCCCCTTCTGACAACAACAATTACTACACAACCGCAAGAGGGGGGGCCGAAGCCTGAGCTCTCCTGAGCACCACTGCCCTGGGTTGGGGGCAGTGTTTCCTCTAATTTTTCCCACTCGTGCAGAATAAATTTTTTGTTATGTGCACCAATATGGAGGTGATGTGTGACATGTCACCTTCGTATCGGTGCACATAACAAAATTCATGGGGTGGGGCCGAGAGGTTCGGAATGTCGGAAGGGGCTCAGGGCTGGAGCAGCGGGTTGGGGTGTGAGGACTCTGGCTGGGGGTGCAGGGTCTGAGGTGGGGCTGGGGATGAGGGTTGGGGTGCAGGGGTGTGAGGGCTCCGGCTGGGGGTGTGGGCTCTGGGGTGGGGCTGGGCTAAGGGCTGGAGTAGAGGGTTGGATGCAGGGGGTGAGGGCTGTGACTGAGAGTGCAGACTCTGGGGTGAGGCTGGGGGTGAGGGGCTCAGGACTGGAGCAGAGGGTTGGGTGCAGGGAGTGGGGGCTCTGGAATGGGGATGAGGGATTTGGGGTGCAGGAGGGTGCTCCAAGGCTACAGTGGGGAGAGAGGACTCCCCCCCCCCCACAGCAGTACCTGGGCTGAGGCCATAGGGCGCTTCTCACTGAGGCAGCTCTCGGGCTGGGGCCACAGGATAGGAACCCCTCCCCCAGCCCCTGCAGGTCCCGCCGGGGCTGAGTTCAGGGAGGGGCACTGGGCCACAAAGCAGCTCGCCACACCAGCAGGTCTGGGCCACAGCATAGGTGGGCCAGGAGGCCGCCCCAGCCATTGCAGGTCCAGGCTGCAACATAGTTGGGGCCAGGGGTCCTCTGCCATGTCCGGTTGGGAGCCGGGCTAGGTTGGGGCCGGGGAAAGGGCACCTTCCCCCAGCCTCAGCAAGTGCCCAGGCAGGTTCTTTAAGCACCTGCGTGGCGCTTAATAGGTTGCTGCACGGCTACACAGCTTACAGGGAACTTAGGTGGGGGGGCCAAAGCCCAAGCCATACCACTCCTGGTAGAGGGCCAAAGCTGAAACACAAGGGCTTCAGCTGTAGGCAGGGGGCCTGTAACCTGAGCCCTACCGCCCAGGGCTGAAATCCTCGAGCTTCAGTTTTGGCCCTGGGCGGTGGGGCTCAGGCTTCAGGCACAGACCCCAGCAAGTCTAAGCCAACCCACTTTGAGATCCTGACCCACAGTTTGAGAACCACTGGTTTAAGACAATTGCTAACGGGAGTATTAAGATCTGGGAATCTTTGTCACTGATATAAAATAATTCATTGATGCACAAGTTTGGACTTGAAGTGTTTTGTAAATTGATAGATACTCCATGCTCTAGGGTAAAGTAGGAAAAAGGTTCCAGCCAATCTGTCCTGAAGAGAATTCCTTACCAACCCGTTTGGATAGGAATAAGAATCATTGTTTACAGGGTAATATCTGTGTCCAGGTTAACTGTCCACTTCTTTTTCCTTCCAATACCGAGTTGCTGAATAGTTGTAAGGTGTATTGTGTCAATACCTATGAGAGAAGAGAATTCCAAATGCTAATTACTATCTGATGAGGTAACGGTAAACTCTGTAATTTAATTTTTTTTTAATTGTGTGGGCATGTGTTGCTTAGTCCCAACAGATCCAAACTCTGCACTCCCCTTTCTGCTACTTATATAACGCAGTAAATTTCTCAGCTTCACATTCTACCAAATGCATAAAACTTAAGATCCCAATCCCGTCATGATTTCTAAAACTCCTCCATACCTTTTGACCAATTTTAAATGTCTTTTCCTCTGGACTTTACAAAATTTGTTCATCCCTACAGATACCCAAAACTGGATGTAATACACCAGGTAGCCTCACGAAGGCTTTCGACTGTTGTCCATGTCTGACTTACAGGCTTCTTTGAAATATCTTAGGAGCACATTGGCCACATTTGTTGCAAAAGAACAGTGGTTCTAAAACTTTTGTTCTCGTGACCCCTTTCACATAGCAAGCCTCTGAGTGCGACCCGTCCCCCGCCGTAAATTAAAAACACTTTTTTGTATATTTAATACCATTATAAATGCTGGAGGCAAAGTGGGGTTTGAGGTGGAGGCTGACAGCTCGTGACCCCCCATGTAATAACCTCGTGACCTCCTGAGGGATCCTGACCCCCAGTTTGAGAACCCCTGCAATAGAAGAATGTGTTCCTTCCAACCCCCCTGATTCTGCTAATCCTTTTGTCATTAAATTTTCATTTCTTTACTCAAACTTAGTTTGCTTTTATTATTTATCCAAAATACATTACTTGACACTTGCATACACTAAAATCCATTAACCATTTCATAGACCAGTGTGCTAAGTGGTTTAAATCTTTCTGAAATAGGACTGTCAAAGTATTAATAATTCAAATGCTAGTGTCATCATAAACTTTGTCCTTAGATAGTCATAATTCTGTATTAGGTCATTAAACACGACCTTTAATAAAAATAATAAAAAAAGCAACAGCCACCATATGAATCTCTCATGTGCAGTCACTAGTGATTTCTGTAGGACCTATTGCTATTTCCATTAAAGCTGGTTCAGATGGTGCTACCAAACATGCAGCCTTAGGAGATCCGCCCTACCAGAAGAGAGATTCAAGCGGCGTTGTGATACTAACAATTTGTACTTCATAAGACATTGTGCTGGACTGTCATCTGGCTCGTGATAATTGAAGACCTAGGAATTCGTGACTGAAATACAATCCAAACTTACCTCTCTGTTTTTTGCATTTACCAGGAAACCTCCCCACACAATTCTTTTAACTTCATCAACACATCCCATTATAGTCCCCTACTATACACCTGCTGGAAGGGAATATGAATTTGGGGCAGGATGAAGAAAGTTACACATGGTATTTTAGGCCAAGCAACTAGAAGCCACAACTGCATTGACAAGTCAAGAAGAAAAACAATAGGACAGTCTGAAAAATATCTTTGATGCCTGTATTCCAATGCAAGGAGCATGGGGAACAAGCAGGATGCACTGGAAGTCATGGTATATGAAGAAAATTATTTAATTGGCATTATTGAGACTTGGCAGGACTACTCCCAGGATTGGAGTGCCAGCATTGAGGGATATAGCTTGTTCCAGATGGATAAGTATGGGAAAAAAAGGAGGCGGCATTGTGCTGTATGTCAAGAATGTATATACTTGCTCCAAAGTCCAAGAGGCAATGAGCAGCAGACCAACTGGGAAAAGGGAAAAGAATAGTAGCAATATTACCAAATCAAGACAAGGAAGTGGATGAGGCATACTTCAAGCAGGTAACACGATTAGCTCACACACATGAACTAGTATTAAGGGGGGATTTTAATTACCCTGATAATTGTTGGAAAACTATTACAGCAAAACATATGTCCTGCAAGTTCTTAGTATGTGGAAGGTACAAGTTTCTGATTCAAAAAGTTGAGGAAACAACTAAGAGGTCATCCATTTTGGATTGAATTTTGACCAGTAAGGCTGAATTAGTTGTGAACATAAAGTTGGTCAGGAACTTGAGAGGAAGTCATGATCTGATAGAATTCACGATCCTATGGAAAGGAGGACATAAGAACAACAAAGCAAAGACACTGGACTTTAAAAAGGCAGATTTAAACCAACTCAGCAAAATAGTGGGCAAGGTCCCATGGAGAGACCAGTTAGGAAGAAAAGGAGTCAAAGGGGGCTGACGGTTCCTAAAAGATGTAATATTAGGGGCTCAACATCAAGCTATTCCTATGCAGAGGAAAGATAAGAAGAGTCACAGGAGACTGATATGGCTGCACAAGGAGCTTTTTCGCTATCTAAAAACCAAAAGGTTACAAGAAATGGAAGGAAGGGCATGTCATTAGGGATGTATTTATCAGAATAGCACGAGTGTGTAGGGACAAAATCAGGAAAGCCAAGGCAAGGAATGCGTTACAACACGCAGCAAATGTTAGTGACAACAAGGAGAAGGGGTTCTGGAAATATGTGTGGCAAGGCACCTTCTTGGTCTCACCAGCCTCAGCAGCTTTTAGCCTCTGTGAGACAGGCTTGGATAAAACAGTCCATCTTGATTGTACAGGGAAGTCCGTTCCTTCTCTCCACTAGTATTTTTAGCTTGTTTTTCTCCCATATCGGAGGGAATGCAGCCTCCCCTCCTGGTGAGGCTCGCTCGCTGCTCCTAACCTACTGGCAGCAGGACTCCTCCTCTCTCTCTTTCCCCCTTCTCCCAACGGGAGGATTTAAAAAGGTCTCAGGCAGCCCTTATCAGATGAACCTAATTGACCTCAGGTAACTCCCTCTTAGCTGATCCTAACTGATTCTCTGGTAACCCCTTCCTACCTGAACTTGATTGATCTGTAGTTACCCCTCTTCAGTTGATAGGGAGGAGGGCCTTTTCACCTTCTGGGACTGTTTTCTACCCCTTTCCCTCCCTCCCCCCTTTGCAGCTGTCTGTCCTGAGTTTATCACATATGTCAGACAAAATAGAAAGATCAGGGATCATGTGAGCCCACTGCTCAATGAAAAAGATGAGCAGATAATGGAAGATAAGTAGTTGGAGCTGCTCAATGCCTATTTTGCTTCAGTCTTCTCAAAAAAATGTGACTGGACGACTAGCAAAGTTATCATAGACAATAAAAGGGAAGGGGTGCAGATCATGTAAAGAACATGTCAGTGATCTTCTGCCTAATTTGAATGAATTCAGTCAGCCGGGTGTGATGCTATTCTCCCCAGGGTGCTGAAGGAATCAGCTGAAGAAATCCTGGAGCTACTGGCAAAAATATTTGCAAAGTCATAGATGACAGGAGAGGTCTCAGAAGACTGGAGAATGGCTAACATAGTGCCCATCTTTAAAAAGAGGAGCTGGGGAACTATAGGAGAACTACCAGTCAGCCTTACCTCAATACCAGGGAAGCTGCTAGAGCAATATATAAAATATTCCATTTGCAAATACCTAGAGGATGAAGGGATGATCACTAGCAGCCAGGATGGATTTACCAAGAACAAATCATGACAAACCAAGGTAACTGGTTTGGTGGATATGGGGAATGTGGTGGCCATAAGATACTTGGATTTTAGCAAGGCTTTTGACACAGTCCTACATGATATTCTCATAAGTAAGCTGGAGAGATGTGGGCTTGACAAAACTACCATTAATTGGATACATATTTGGTTAAACCACAAATAAAGGGTAACTAAGAATGGAATGTCAGATTAGAGGGAGGTCTCAAGTGGGATTCCACAGGGATCTGTTCTGGGTCCTGGATGTAGGAATAGAGAGCATATTGATCAAAATTTGTATATGACACACAGAGGAGGAGAGGAGGGATTGCACACTTTGGAGGATAGAACTAAAATTCAGAGGGATCTTGATAAATTGGAGAATTGGGCTATACAAAAACAACAACAAAAGAAATGTAAGGTGCTACACTTAAGGAAGAAAAACCAAATGTACAAATAGAGAATAGGAGATAACAGGGCCAGCTTTAGGAAGTGTGGGGCCCAATTTGAACAGTTTCGATGGGGCCCCGGCAGGGATGACTAAAAAAAATAAAAATTAAAAAAAAAAATGTGAGGCTTGTACTCACCAAGCTGTACTCCAAATCTTCAACGGCAGGTCCTTCACTCACTCCAGGTCTTCGGTGGCACTGAAGGACCCACCGCCGAAGACCCAGAGCCAGCGAAGTACCCACCATCAAAGTGCTGCCGAAAACCCGGAGCACCGCCGGGTGAGTAAAAATTAAAAAGGCGCCTCTAGCCAGGGAAGAGATTCTCACTGGGTGCAGGGCCCTCTTAGGTGCGGGGCCCAATTTGGGGGAATTGGTGGAATAGGCCTAAAGCCGGCCCTGGGGGGATAACGGGCTTGACATCAGCACTTCTGAGCAGGATTTGGAAGTTGTAGTGGATCACAACCTCAACATGAGTCAACAATACAATACTGCCCAAAAAAAAAAAAAAAAAAAAAAAGCAAATGCCATTAACAGAGGTATAGCATGTAAGTCACAGGAAGCAGTAGTACCACTCTACTCAGCATTGGTTAGGCTTCAGCTAGAGTACTGTGTCCAGTTTTGGTCACAACTGTATAGAAAAGATGTAAATAAACTGGAAAATATCTAGAGATGAGTGACAAAAATTATCAAAGGGGTAGACTGCAAGTCATATGAGCAAAGGCAGAAGGAACTGGTTATGTTTAGTTTGGAAAAGAGACTAGGGGACACAATAGTGGTCTTTGGATACTTGAAATGCTTCCATCAGAAAGATGGGGGGAAATGGTCTTTCTTGCCACAAAGAATAGCACAAGAGGCGGTGGGTTCAAATTACAGCATGTTTAGATTTATAGATCTATAGCAGATTTAGATTAAATATCAAGAAAAACTTCCTAAAAAAAACCTCCTTGTAAGAACAGTAGGACAATGGAACAAACTGCCTAGAAAATCATGGAATCTCCTTTGCTGGAGGTTTCCAAAAAGAGGCTGGATAGCCATCTGTCTTGAATGGTTTAGAGCAGTGATTCTCAATGCTGGTCTGCCACTTGTTCAGGAAAGCCCCTGGCGGGCTGGGCTGCTTTACCTGCCGCATCCGCAGGTTTGGCCGATCGCAGCTCCCACTGGCCGCGGTTCGCTGCTCCAGGCCAATGGGAGCTGCTGGAAGTGGCGTGGGCCGAGGGACATACTGGCCGCTGCTTCCAGCAGCTCCCGTTGGCCTGGAACTGCGAACCGCAGCCAGCGGGAGCCGCGATCGGCCGAACCTGCGGACGCCGCAGGTAAACCAGCCCGGCACACCAGGGGCTTTCCCTGAACAAGTGGCAGACTGGCTTTGAGAACCACTGATTTAGAATATCAGAGGGGTAGCTGTGTTAGTCTGGATCTGTAAAAGCGGCAAAGAGTTCAGTGGCACTTTATAGACTAACAAACGTATTGGAACATGAGCTTTCATGTGTGAATACTCACTTCGTCGGATGCATCCAACGAAGTGGGTATTCACCCACAAAAGTTCATGCTCCCATACGTTTGTTAATCTATAACTCTTTGCTGATTTAGAATAGACTCAACAAATCCTGCATTTTGGCAGGGGGTTAGACTAGATGACCCTTTCAGTCCCTTCTAACCTTATAGTTCTATGATTCTATGGCCTACGTTCTTTGTTCCCGGATGTATACATTTACAGTTTGCCATATTAAAACACATGCATCCAATTTATCCAGCAATCTAAATTGCTCTGAATCAGTGACCTATCCTCTGCATTATTTTCCACTCCCCCAATTTTTGTGTCATCTTCAAATTTTCAGTGATGATTTTGTTTTCTTCCAGGTCATGGATAAAAATGTTCAATATGGTAGGGCCAAGAACCAATCCCTGCAGGATCCCACTGGAAACAGACCCACTCAATGACCATTCACCATTTGCAGATACATTTTGAGAACTATCAGTTAGCCAGTTTTTATTTAATGTGTGCCAGGTTAATTTAATATCATTCTAGTTTTTTGATCAAAATGCCATGCAGTACCAAGTCAAACACTTGCAGAAGTCTAAATATATTACACCAACACTATTACCTTTATTGACCAAACTTGCAAGCTCATTTTAAAAAAAAGTCAAGTTAGATTGACACGATCTAGTTTCCATAAACACCTGTTGATTTGCATTAATTACGTTATCCTCTTTTAATATGTTATTAATCAAGTCCTATATCAGCCGCTCCATTATCTTGCCCAGGATCTGTGTCAGTCTGACAGGCCTATAATTACTCAAGTCATTCCATTTACCTTTTGAAAAATTTGGCACATTAGCTTTCTTTCAGTTTTATAAAACTTCCCCAGTGCTCCAAGACCTATTGAAAATCAACATTAATAGAACACCTAGCACCTCAACCAACCGTTTTAAAACTCTTGTATGCAAGTTATCTGAATCTGCTGATTTTAAAATGTCTCAGTTGTAGTAGCTTCTGTTTAACATGCTCCAGATATATCTGGGATCTGGATTTCAAAAACTTGTAATCTAGCTTTTGCTCTGCTCCTCTTTGCTCTGCCTTGCTACTAGCTCAGCTTTGGAGTGTATTGTACTTGAATGCTAGTTAAACTATTATCTTCTCACCTTCTGGTCACAAAATTAAAGGAATCCACTGATGAGCTCGTTAGTCCAAACAGATTAATTTAAATATTTGCTAGGTATGCACATCAAGCCTAAAAAGACAAGCATTTATGAGAACAAAGGACTGTACATGCATGTTCCACAGAATATTTGAGATTAAATGATATATTTTTGTTTTTCAGCTAGCTTTAAATAACTAAAATTGAGTAGTGTGTCCTACTTCCTTTCTTGCCAGGAAGAGCATGGGAAGAGTTCAGTTTTAATATTCTGAACTCTCTTGGTGGTGGTGTAAGACCCTTGCTAGTTATTTTATTGTCATTAAAATTAGCCGATTAATTAATCAGCCTAATTCCGTCATAGAATCATAGATTAGGGTTGGAAGAGACCTCAGGAGGTAATCTAGTCCGACCTGTTGCTCAAAGCAGGACCAACACCAACTAAATCATCCTGACCAGGGCTTTGTCAAGCTGAGCTTTAAGAACCTCTTAAGGATGGAGGTTCCACCATCTCCTTAGGTAACCCATTCCAGTGTTTCACTACCCTCCTAATGAAATAGTTTTTCCTACTATCCATCCTAGACCTCCCCCACTGCAACTTGAGACTATTGCTCCTTGTTCTATCATCTGTCACCACTAGGAACAGCTGAGCTCCATCCTCATTGGAACTCCCCTTCAGGTAGTTGAAGGCTGCTATCAAATCCCCCCTCACTCTTCTGCAGACTAAACAAGCCCAGTTCCCTCAGCCTCTCCTTGTAAGTCATGTTCCACAGTGCTCTGATCATTTTTGTTGCCCTCCACTGGACTCTCTCCAATTTGTCCACATCCTTACTGTAGTGGGGGCCCCAAAACTGGACGCAATACTCCAGATGTGACCTCACCAGTGCCGAATAGAGGGGAATAATCACTTCCCTCGATCTGCTGGCAATGCTCCTACTAATGCAGTCCAATATGCCGTTAGCCTTCTTGGCAACAAGGGCACATATCCAGCTTCTTATCCACTGTAATCCCCAGGTCCTTTTCTGCAGAACTGCTGCTTAGCCAGTCGGTCCCAGCCTGTAGTGGTACATGAGCTTCTTCTGTCTTAAATGCAGTATTCTGCACTTGTCCTTGTTGAACCTCATTACAGTTCTTTTGGCCCAATCCTCCAATTGTCTAGCTCACTCTCGACCCTATCCGTACCCTCCAGCTTATCTACCTCTCCCACCAGCTTAGTGTCATCTGCGAACTTGCTGAGGGTGCAATCCATCCCATCATCCAGATCATTAATAAAGATGTTGAACAAAACCGGCCCCAGGACTGACCCCTGGAGCACTCCGCTTGATACCAGCTGCCAACTAGACATCAAGCCGTTGATTGCTACCCGTTGAGCCTGACAATCTGGCCAGCTTTCTATCCACCTTACAGTCCATTCATCCAATCCATACTTTTTAAACTTGCTGGCAAGAATACTGTGGGAGACGATATTAAAAGCTTTGCTAAAGTCAAGATACATCACGTCCACCACTTTCCCCATATCCACAGAGCCAGTTATCTCATCACAGAAGGTAATCAGGTTGGCCAGGCATGACTTGTCCTTGGTGAATCCATGTTGACTGTTCCTGATCACCTTCCTCTCCTCTAAGTGCTTCAAAATGGTTTCCTTTAAGACCTGCTCCATGATTTTTCTACGGGTGAGGCTGACTGGCCTGTAATTCCTCGGGTTCTCCTTCTTCCCTTTTTTAAAGATGGGCACTATATTTGCCTTTTTCCAATTGTCCAGGACCTCCCCCAATTTGCCACAGGTTTTCAAAGATAATGTCCAATGGCTCTGCAATCCCATCAGCCAATTCCCTCAGCACCCTTGGATGCCTTAGATCTGGACCCATGGACTTGTGCATGTCCAGCTTTTCTAAATAGTCCTTAACCTGTTCTTTCACCACTGAGGGCTGCTCACCTCCTTCCCATACTATGTTGCCCAGGACAGCATTAGGTTTTAATCAATCGGATAATGCCACCTCTCATTTTAAATGCAAGTATCCTAATGTATTTAACACTTTAGGGATTTTTAAGCAAGTGATTTAAGTACTTAATTGTTTGATGGATTACAATCCAAGTGGATGAAAATGTCAGTATCTGGAGCTGGGTGTGTGTGTGTCTGTATGTGTGTTCTAAAGGCCATCTATTTTAAGGAAAGTATTGCTTTTCTCAGGTAACATTTTGACAAAGTGGAGTGACTTTTACTAGCTGAGGAATCTGCCCTGAAATTATGTGGTGAATCCTAAGAAATGAAATATATAGGTTAGCTTTAGACTTTGGCATTAGACACTGACAAGAATATTTGGGTCAAGATTCCTAAAGTCATGTCCTTAAGCAATAATGCTTATAAAATACGTGACTGTGTTGTAATAACATACAGCTGAGTGCTTCCATCACCCAAGAAGTGTTATGTTAAGACTAATATACATCCTGTAATAACCGTTTCTTTATAAAATGCATTGTTCATTTTTATATTTAGTTATGCTGTAGCACTCATTTCCTTCCTGCATTTAAAAAATGTGTTTCTTGCTCTTTTATGACACTGTCTCAAGTGCCTCACCCTACACAACATACTTCTTTAAATTTAAGATGATCTGCACTTGACTTCTGTTTTTGCTGGAGGTGGACAGTGACATCACAATAGTCTGAACACTGAGCTGCAGCTTTCTGAGCCATGAACTAAGCGGGGTGTTGACTTAGATAATTTGTGTTGTGATTATTCTAATGGTCACATAGTGATAGCTGCTTACACTGCCTGAGACTTGGAAAGATGTAGGTCAGGTTTCTGATATTGTCATTATTCTTCTCCAGCAAAATTGGAAGTTCAAGCCTGGATAATCCTAAAGTGGCCAAACATAAGATGGGCTCAGTTTTTAAAAATGTCCTACATCACAAAGATGCCATGAAGAGAACACACATTTTGTGTGTAGTTCAACTGTAAAACTTAGCTGTGTGATTTCCACCTCTGGGTACGTTTACACAGCAAAAAAACTCTCCTGATAGTGAATCTTAGTGCAAGCCTGAGTCAGCTGGCCCAGGCTCTATGGGGCTAAAACTCGTGGTGCAGACGTTTGGGCTCAGGCTGGAACCTAGGCTCTTGAGTCCTGGCAAGGAGGAAGGGTCTCAGAGTCCAGGCTCCAGCCCAAGCATATACACTGCTATTTTTAGCTCTGTAGCACAAGCCCCATGATTTCAAGTCAGTTGACGTGGGCTCTGAGCCTTGCTGCAGTGTTTTGTTTTTGTTCATTTTCCTGCATAGATGTACCCTTAGTCTCAAGACAACCAAGCTGATGGCCATGATGTGACAAGATGTGCAGTAGCCATTTGGATGATTTGATTTCCTCCAATCTATTATGATGGTACTTGGGAATGAGGGGGCTCCAGTCTGAGATTATCTCAGAAGGTAAAATGTTTTCATAATGTAACTATTAGCTTATTTTCAGCAACTCTAAAACTGACAGTGTTTTCTAACTGGAAAATTATTGCTTTCCCTTGGACTCAAATGCAGTGATTATTAAAAGGGTTGCCTGATAGCAGTTAAACTTGGGAATATAATCATAAATCCTTATTTTCATATGCTAATTCTAACTTTGAACTGAAGTTTCTCATGCTTTGAACCCCAATGGTAATTTTTGGAAATGTTGAGAAAAATATGTATAACCACCTGAGATATTAGTGTAAAAAAAGTTGCACTAAAATTATGTTTATGTTTATGTTTATTCCATACGCTTTAAAAAAACCCAACAACTCCATTTGAAAATTCTGGGGCTAATTTCCCTCCATTTTCTGAACAGGTTCAGAGTTACATTTAGAAAACAGTTCTGTAGATGAAAGTTTAAGCCACATAATCTTGTTGAGCCTTAGTTGGGAGTAAGGCAGTGCATGCAATTCCCTTAAACACTACCTTCTACAAACTGACTTCTGTTCTCTCTTCTCTCTTTCCACCAGTTTGAGCAGTCACAGAACTAACCTCTCCTCTTCTGTGATAATCAAATATACTTGTAAATAATTGTAAAAGTGGTTTACATTGTTAGCTTATATTATTATTATTATTATTATTATTATTTGTATTACCATGGTGCCTAGGAACCCTAGCCATGGGGTACCTCATTGTGCTAGGTATGGTACAGACAAAGAACAAAAATCTTAAGTAAAATGAGGCAAGTGATGGATACAGGCAGATGGGGGAATGCAAGTAATCAGATAATATTGGTAAACATTGGTAAATATTGGTAGGGCAGTGGTCCCGCGTACTGGCTGGCGGACAAGCATCCACCAAAATACCGCCACTGAAATGCCGATTTTCAGCGGCATTTCGGCAGCGAAGTCGCTTGATGATGCTAATTTGGTGGCATTTTGGTGGGATGCCTCTTGACATTGCTGCTTCTTGGCGGAATTTCAGCGGATGCTTGTCCACCGGCCACAGTCATTGGTGGCTTGTCGTCTGGCACCCACCACCAGAAAAGGTTGGGGACCACTGGTGTAGGCAGCGGTCTCTGCACACCAGCAGCCTAACCACTGTGAAGTTTTATGTAGACATGGCAGAGGAGAGTTTTGAGGAGGGACCTGAAGGTGGATGAGATAGCTTTATGGATGTTTATGGGGAGCGCCTCCCAAGCATGTGGGGCAGCATGGGAGAAAGCATGAAGGTGTTTGAAAATTTAGTAAGTGGGCAGGGAAGGCTGATCAGAGGCAAGTACCAGGGTCTTGATAGAGAATAGGATAGGTAGAGTAGGGACTGACTGTGCAGAACCTTGAAAATGAAGCAGCTTATGTTTGATCAGATAGAGAATGGGAAGTCAGTGAAGGGATTCAAAGAGAGGAAGGTGACATAGTCAAAGTGGTGAGCTAGGAAAATGATCTCTGCAATCTGAATGGATATGTGCAAGGCCAGACAGAAGACTAATCAAAGTGAGATGAGAGCTTGGATGAGAGTTTTAGCTGAGTGGATGGACAGAAAAGGTCATATCTTAGAGATGTTACACAGAAATAATCTGCATAACTCCAGACAAAGTTTGGATGTGAGGTTCTAGAGCAGGGATCAGGAACCTTTGGCACGTGGCCCATCAGGGAAATCTGCTGGCAGTCTGGGATGGTTTATTTACCTGCAGCGTCCGCAGGTTTGGCCTATCGCAGCTCCCACTGGCCGCGATTCGCTGTTCCAGGCCAATGGGGGCTGCGGGAAGTGGCGCAGTCTGAGGCATTGCTGAGTCCCCAGGCAAGGTTGAGCAATTCCCCTGGTGTGGCTTAATGCAGGTGAGTCATTGAATTGTAACTCCTCTGCTGGACAATGACTGGTGAAGTCTGGTGTTCAGCACTCACCCAGGCACTGGTTATCTCCCTTATCATTGTCTCTGGAGAGCTACGATCTGGGCGTTTCCCAAACCCACAGCATATTTTTAGTGACAACCGTACAACACAGTTGCATAACTTCATATGCATTAATGATGTACATATTTAGATAGAACAGTTATTTCAGCAGATCATAACTTTTCCCGATACCTTACATGGCATGCTTTATATGCAGGATCACAATTATATATAAATGAGGAGTATGGGGATTACAGGGTGCTCCCCCAAGGTATAGAATGTCACAGTGAGGAGAGGAACAGAAGAAGTCAGGAGTCAAAATCAGAGAGAAAAGCTGACATGGAGGAGTTGGACAGACAGTAGATGGCAGCAGCATAGAGGAGAAAAAAGAAGAGTTGGAATTTAGAGTTTAGGCTGAAAGGTCTTGGTTTTATTTTAGTTTTTTACTTTAATTGAATACGTGGTAGTTTCAAGTCTCTCAAGATGATGGATCCATCTAAAAATGCTTTAAGGTATTTCCCATTCCCTGCAATGTTCTGTGCTTCAAATAGACATGAAAAGTGGATTTTATGTCTTGGGGAATGGTATCCTTGTAACATCAATTCCCCTGAGGCTTTCGCCAAAAGGGTCCCAAAAGGACAACAGCATCCTCTGCTCAAGAGGATCAAGTAGCACATGAAAATGGGAGATGTGGAACGGCGTCTCCAAGCACAAGTAGCATGACTGCTAAGGCTCCCTCAGTGCTTAAGCCTGATATGAAATACCAGACTGAAAGGGGTCATCCTCTTGTTAAAATATCCCCTTAGGAAGCACACAAACCG
Organism: Gopherus evgoodei; assembly: GCF_007399415.2. NCBI lineage: Eukaryota > Metazoa > Chordata > Testudines > Testudinidae > Gopherus > Gopherus evgoodei. The sequence continues at coordinate 343,659,806 of NC_044322.1, forward strand.
GGAATCTAAAGTTTTGCAGACAAAAACAAGGGAAGAACCTCTTAAGTGCTAGTGGTTCCAAGAGACTGCATGGTGATAGACCTCTGACAAGAGTCTCACCAAATGTACCTAGTTTCCTAGGATCCCAGAAAGAGCTTCCTCAGATTTGGGATGGTTACATTGGTTATCTGCACTGAGGTGCCCACATAGTCCATCTTGCCTAAAGCACCAGGAGCCTTCAAAGGCTCTGGTGGAAGAGACATTGGAGGACAAAGAACTGTCATCTGTTGTGCTGAATTCCCCTGGGGGAATTCTGCACCACAAAATTAAAAAATTATGCGCATAATATTTTAAAATTCTGCAAATTTTATTTATCATAATAACACTACATAATCACGCCAGTTTCAATCATTTTGGTAGTTTATTTCAAAATACCTGTTACAAATATGTCTGTATTGTTAGACACACAAAAATAATTTCCCTGGGAGTAGAAAGTTAAAGAAACCCCTATGGCAAGCCAGTTCCTGTTTCTCTGCCGCCTCCCCCTCCTGCGCCCAGCTGCAAGGCCCCTGCAAGCCCAGATACCTACCCACTCCCCCTCCTGGAGCATAGCTGCAGGGCCCCCCAGCCCAAATAACCACACTCCTTCCCCACAGAGCCTAGCCGCGGAGGCCCCCTGGCCAGATACCCACACATACACCCTGCAGAGCGCAGCCACACACTTCATTGCCGATACCACACCCCTTCCCCACGAAAACCCAGCCATAGGCTCCCTCAGAGCCCAGCTGTGCACCCCCCCAAAACCAGACACCTCCCCCTACCCCTCAGAGCTCAGGGATCCAGAGGAAGAAACAGCCCGATGCTAGGTCCCAGACTTGTATGGAGTTTCTTGCACACTGTTGTCTCCTTCCCTCAGGGTATGCAGGGAATTGCAGCTGTCAGGAACTCTCTAAGGCCTTGGCTACACTGGCGCTTTACAGCGCTGCAACTTTCTTTCTCAGGGGTGTGAAAAAAACACCCCCCTGAGCACTGCAAGATACAGCGCTGTAAAGCGCCAGTGTAAACAGTGCTGCAGCACTGGGAGCGTGGCGCTTTGAAGTTTCAAGTGTAGCCATACCCTGAGTCCCTCTCACTCCCCCCTGACAGTGTCTTCTATGTGCAAGCTGGGCTCTGCTGGGTCCAGCAGCCCCCAGCAGCATTGCAGCCAATTTCTGTGGAGGAAAGGAAATTCTGCGTGCACATTACTTTCTGCAAAATTCTGGATTGTGCAGTGGTGCAGAATTCCACCAGGAATATGAACTCTAACTACAACCTATTGGAATCCATCAGACTGCTTCATGTAAGATTTTTCTCCTGACCAGTCTTTTTCCCCTCTTGGCACCAGGTGGAAGCCATGGTGGGAATCTGTTGTGAGCCATTCATCCAGATCTGGCTACACTTGCAGATTTGGGTGATGCAGATGAGTCAGAGAACATTTGAGCATTTAATGAATATTATGAGGTTTGCCAGATTTGCAGGGGTGTTTGTCTACTATGAACTGGAGGAACTTTGTCTTGTCCTTACAACACTATGGAAGTAGCCCTCTCAAGAAGCTGGGGCAAACCAGTCCTAAAAGCTGAAAGGAGATATTGTGCATGGTTTCTCCAAAGAGCAGAATTTTTGCATTGGCATTTTTTCAATTTGCAGAGATGCAGTAGAACGTGTAAGACAGTTTCTATTAGAAATAAGACGCTGCTAGGAATAAAACCAGTCTTTCTCCCCTCCAAGGCTCTTGTACTACTTCTGTCTCCAGATTTCAATTTTCAGTAAGGTCAAGACTACTTTTTCCATCAGTTTTTCATGAAAAGACCCCTTGGGGGTGAGGAAGGACTGGATTTTGCTATGATCTTGAAGTGTCTGTTCTGTTTGATTTCTAGTACAGAAATAGCTTGACCAAATAGCTTTTCATACCTGAAACAATTGGGGACAAATTGTCTCCAAAAAGGAGGAGGAAAAGAAAGTGAAGATTTAAATCTTACAATTGGTTTGTGATTCTCTAAGCAGCAAGTCTGAGAATGTTGGAAGTTGCAGCATCTGCTGCTGAGGCAGCAGAGGCTAGGGAAGCACAAACTGCCTTTTTTGATACGGCAAAATTTTTTCCTAGACTCTCTGGGTCTCTGTACATAGACAGGTACAGAAGATTTCTACTGAAATACCTGCTGACTTCTGAAAGAATTTTGTGAGGAACTGACTGACTCAACTGGAGATCTGGTGGCCTTCAGTTTCTCCAAGACCTCATCAGTTTTAAAACTAAAGATCACCTACCTTTGTAAGTTTATCTATTGACTTGATATTTTATAGAAATACCTGAATTGTGGAGCCATGTACATCTATTAAGACAGAGAGTTGAAGACAAAGAACCTGTCAGTCTAGGTTCAAAATCCTAAAGTACCCATACAGAGGAAAAACTTGGTAAGATTTACCCTCTGGAACTGCCAAAGAAGATATGTGAGATTCCAAAGATGTTCTTGTGCCTGAACTGGAGTCACTTTAAAGGTGAGATTGCAGCAGAATGGCAAGAGATCTGCTTTTCCCAGCTCTGAGAATATCTTGGCACTAGGCTTGAAATTAGTAGCAGTTGTGGACTTTACAGATCTGAATATTGCACCAGCTAATTTTGGAAGCACTCCCATATTGGGTCACTTGCTCTCTGTTCAGATCTCTGTAAAAGAGTATACTAAAGGTTTCAATACCTTTATAAGGTTCCCCATAGATTCTAGAAGAATTCTAGCTTGCCTACCATAGGACATATTCTGAGAACATATCCAGGCAGTGGAACTAGCCACTGTGTTTTTAATTTTGGGTCTGACAAAGGGACCTGCTCCTGAGACCCCTTTTGCAAAGGTAGCTGCATTTGGTATACAAATCAGCATAAACTTGTGGATTTTCCAACTCCAATATGATTTCCCACAGACTGGTAGCAATCCGGTGTTGCAGGCTTCCAGAGTGCATTTCCCACTCACTTCTCCACTGTCAATGCTGCTCTCATGCTGGTGTCTCTGTGCTGGAGCGAGCTTGGCACACAGCTCTAGGAATGTGGCCTTTTGCATCCAAAATTCTGCAGTCACTGCTCATTGTCCTTAACCTGCATTACGATCCCACCAGTCAGTGCTTGTTTCCAGGCCCAGATGCAGCACTCCTGTCTGCAGCTGCTCCATGAATGCCACCAAACAACCTTGAAATGTTTTCTGTATGTCCCTCAGCAAACTGCCGTCAAAGAAATGGTCATGTCCCTGGTTGTTGTGGTACTTCCTGGAGTCTGCAGATACTGGAGAATCATGGCATATATTTGCAACAGTCATGAGAATAGTGGAAAGCTCTGGGTACTCCATGCTTCTTTCAGAGTGGCAGAAACTGAAAAATTCTGCATGAGTTTGTGTGATTTTTTTAAAATAAGCTGAAAATATTATGGGATAGGAATATTATAGGATGGAGACAGCATGCTGGGAACCTGAACCCTAGCTCCTGGAGATACTTGGATGAGTCATTACTATCCCATAAACATTGCACATGTAACTGAAAAGAAGGCATTCACTGGACAGCGATACATGGCACACTGGAATACCTACCCATGGTGCACCACCTGTTATATCAACACTAAGTGCTCCTGGAAAGCACAGTGCTGATACAAGCAACTAAGTATGCCCAAATGATATAAATTTCAATGGCTATATGCCCATGTAGCTTGCCTTAACCAAAGTTTGTAGTATAGAAATGCTCTTATATGCTACAGCTGTCATCTGCCCTTTTGAAGAGGTAAATGAGAAAGCTCACAACTTCAGGTGGAGTTGTCAAGGGGAGTTTGGGGCCTTAGCCCTGTTTCCTGGGAGGGTGTAACAGGCCATATGGCTGCAGCTCTCTGGATAGATCAGAAACCTGAGTGTGTTGAGTGGTCCTAAGACAGGGCTGTGCCTAAAGTCACTGGTTCAGATGCCAGAGGCTTAAAACACATGGAACCTAGTGGTTTTATCTTCTCAACTGGACCTGATACACATGCAAAAAGGGGCTGAAATAAGGTTTCACAGGCAATCTTAATTCCAGCCCTTCCTAATTTTTGACTGCTTGACTTTGTACCTTTTCATGTAATTTTCTAAATAGTTAAAGTAAACTGAGAAAACAAATCCTATTGAGGCATAATAGTGAAAACTACAGGGCTCAGCATCAGGGACTGAGATCTTTACATCCACCACAGAAACATCTGCTTTTAGAGCTAAGGAACTGATAGCAGTAGTAGGAAATCATTCTATGGGTAGACCATATCTAGAAGAGGATGGACATTTTACCAATGGTGGTCTCAAATGTTTGCTGACAAAGAATGGTGAGATTTGGATCTTGGATTCCATTCCAGGTACTGGAGCAGAGTGTTGTCTACTAGGCATAAAATACAGTACCCATTTCCCCCTAAGCTTCATTTTTTTTTTTGGCCTCTCTCCCCTAACCTGTCCAGTGTCTACCACACCACTGGCCTTTTGTCCCAGTTTTCTAACCTAGTCGGTCATCTTCTCCACTCTTCAGGATTCTCATCCATCTCCTTGCCCATTCCCCATTCTCTCTCCCACTCCCTGATCTTTCTTCCCTCTCATAGCCTCCAGCTACACCCTCCCTTAACCCCTGGGGACACACAGTCCCATCCCCATTGGCTCCCAGTCAGGCCTGGTCTACACTATGCGTTTAAACTGATTTTAGCAGCATTAAACCGATTTAACGCTGCACCCGTCCACACAACGAGGCCCTTTACATCAATATAAAGGGCTCTTTAAACTGGTTTCTGTACTCCTCCCCGACGAGAGAAGTAACGCTGAAATCGGTATTACCATATCGGATTAGGGTTAGTGTGGCCGCAAATTGATGGTATTGGCCTCCGGGCGGAATCCCACAGTGCACCTTTGTGACCGCTCTGGACAGCAATCTGAACTTGGATGCAGTGGCCAGGTAGACAGGAAAAGCCCCGTGAACTTTTGAATTTCATTTCCTATTTGCCCAGCATGGAGCTCTGATCAGCACAGGTGGCGATGCAGTCCCAAATCCAAAAAGAGCTCCAGCATGGACCGTGCGGCAGATACTGGATCTGACCGCTATATGGGGAGACAAATCTGTTCTATCAGAGCTCTGTTACAGAAGACGAAATGACAAAGCATTTGAAAAAAATCTCCAGGCTATGATACAGAGTCCAAAGCACAGTGCTGTGTGACAAGTGTAACGGAAAGCCAAAGGATGAAATGGATGCTCATGGAGGGAGGGAGGGGGTCCTGAGGACTCCAGCTATCCCACAATCCCAAGCAGTCTCCCAAAAGTATTTGCATTCTTGGCTGAGCTCCCAATGCCTGTAGGGTCAAACACATTGTCCAGGGTGGTTCAGGGTATAGCTCGTTAATTTACCTCCCCCTCCCCCTTGAAAGAAAAGGGAAAAAAAATCGTTTCTTGACCTTTTTTTATATGTCATCCTATGTCTACTGCATGCTGGTGGTAGACGTGATGCTGCAGCAGTGAACAGCAGTATCCTCTCCCCTCCCCGGTGGCAGATGATACAATATGACTGCTATCTGTTGTCCTCATCAGCCTGTGAGTGCTCCTGGCTGGCCTCAAGTGAGGTTGGCCAGAGGCACCTGGGTAAAAATAGGAATGACTCCTGGTCATTCCCAGTAGATGGTACAGAACAGCTGGTGACCGTCCTCATCATAGCAACTGGGAGCTGAGCTCTATCAGCCCCCTCCCTTTCCTGTGTAAAGAAAAGATTCTGTACTGCCTGGACTATCATAGCAGTGGGATGCTGGGCGCCTCCCCCCTGCACCATTTAGTGTCCTGCCTGGACTATCATAGCAGCTGGAGGCTGCCTCCCCCTCATTTTATCTCACAAGTCAGTGTTTCTTTTTCCTGCATTCTTTATTACTTCATCACACAAATGGGGGGACACTGCAACGGTAGCCCAGGAGGGTTGGGTGAGAAGGGAAGCAACAGGTGGGGCTGTTGCAGGGGCACCCCCTAGAATGGCAAGTAGCTCATCATTTCTGTGGGATCTGACACGAAGCAGCTGTGCTCTCTGGTTCTCTGATACACTTGCCCCATATTCTAGGCAGCACTGACTCTATTTTTGTCTTTGTGCCCCCGGCCGACCTCAGACAGGGGCACCCATGACAGCAGCAGATGGTACAGAACGACTGATAACCGTCTCTATCTTGCAAAGGCAAATGAATGCTGCTGTGTAGCGCTGCAGTACCATGTCTGTTAGCAACATCCAGTAGACATACAGTGACAGTAAAAAAAAGCTGAACGGGCTTCATGGTTGCTGTGCCATGGCATCTCCCAGGGCAATCTAGGGAAAAAGGGCGCAAAATGATTGTCTGCCGTTGCTTTCACAGAGGAAGGAATGAGTGACATTTACCCAGAATCACCTGCGACACTGTTTTTGCACCATCATGCAGTGGGGTCTCAACCCAGAATTCCAATGGGCAGGGGAGACTGGGAACTATGGGATAGCTACCCACAGTGCAAAGCTCCAGAAATTGACGTTAGCCTCGGACCATGGACGCACACCACCGAATTAATGTGCTTAGTGTGGCCGTGTGCACTCGACTTTATACAATCTGTTTTACAAAACTGCTTTATGTAAAATTGGAATAATCCCGTAGTGTAGACACACCCTCAGTCTCCCTCCCTGGCTGTCTCAACTAATTTCAGCATCCTCATCTCCCCTAGCTTTTCTGATGTGTCACCTTCCCCCAGGCCCACTAGGTACCTGCTAGGTTACAGACCTTGTCTCCTTATCTGGACAGGCCCAGTTCCCACCCCCAGGCTCTTTCTACTAATCTACTCCACAATTTCTTAGGTCTGGGTCTTTTCCTCTCTCCACTTGCATCACACAGCTTCCGCTAGGCTGCTCTGGTGCCAACAGGGAGGTCATTGTCAGCATAGAGAAGCTCCCCGGTCTTATTTCCACTCATTAGCCCCAGAGCAGCTATTACTTGGAATTTGACTTGACCCTTGTTGCCCTGGGCTTTGTGGGGATGCTGCATGAACACTCTAGTCTGCACTAGGAGCTGTGAGAGGTCTGAGAGGGAACTGAATGTTCTGAGATTCTTAGCTCATGCCTCTACTGAACATGTGTAAACATTTTTTTGCCCAAAGGCTTATAACTTGCCCAGATTTGTACAGATGGTCAGAGAGAATGAAAAAGGCACATCCCTGATACAAAGTGACTCCCTCCCCCATTTCAAATTCCTTGCTTCAAAATCCAGGAGTGCTAGAGTTTTTCAAAGAGAACCTGACTAAGAAATAGTTGAACCATATTAGCCAAAAATAACTAAAAAAATAATTCTGAGGCAGAAACCCCCTGGAAAATTTTAGCCTGAATTGTTAGTCTGGCATGGTTGTAAGTTACAGAAAAACAGCATCTTATGTGAAGTGTCAGGCAATTGTAATAGGCAGGGCTATTAGCCCCACTTTAATTACTTTCATCTGTTATCAATGCTCAAAAGGAAATTTAGTACATTATAGAAAATTGTATTAGAACTATTGTAAGTAGCTCCCTGGAACTTAATAGTACAATATGTAATGGAAAAGTAAATCCTCCTCCCAGAATTTAAACAGGATGCACTCTAGAATGGAAGGTCTAGTAGCTTTGAGGCCGTGAAGCTGTTTTAACAAATTAAGTCATATTTAGAAACACAGCTGAAGTCAAACATTTTATTTACATGAGGATATTTGTGACAGTTCTAAAATAAGAACTGAACAAATCCACTTTAATACCAGCCTGTCTTAAATAAAATTTTCAGAATGACATTTGTAGTTGCTGGTACAAGCTTAAACTGCACACAAGATAGGATGATCCAGTAATTTGATACTGGTCAACTTGAAAAAGTTGTTACAACTTAGTCTCTTCGTACATAGAAGATGTTATATCCAAGTTCAATCATTCCCCCCACGAGTAAGGCCCATAAGGGGATAAAGATATACACTAGTTTCATTTCAGTAAATTGTTGCAGTTTAGCGCAGAGGGCAAGACAGAAAGCTAATTTAAGCAGCATTGCGATGAGGTACCAGGCTTTTTTCTTTATATTTTGAGAACCATTGCGAGGGTCATAACCAGACTTGCATCGCCCAGCCATTTTTACAATTAGCATAACGAGCAGGATAGTATCAAATATCCAAACTGGAATAAAGATAAGAAACCAGTTCCATGGTGCTTTCTCATCCAATTTTAACACCAACATGATCAGGAAGAGTAATGTGAAAAGCCATGTGAGCAGCACTCTCTGCGCCAGGGACATTCTCATTTAAACAGCTTTGATAGGGAGTTATTTTCCCCCAACTCTCAGCAACAACCTAAGACAAGGGGAAAAAAAAAAAAAAAAAAGTCAAATGGCATATCCAGAACGTATGGAATATATCTTAAAGTTTCACATGCAAAAGTTTCACTTTTTGTTCTTGCTTTCAGAACCCACCACAATCCCACCTTACCTAGATAGACCATATTTCTCATTTCCCTTTTATGACTCTGTTCTTCCAATGATACAAGTTTTAACACTGAGCATTTTAATTCTGGTCCTCTTCCCAAATGAATTTGTCACTCATAACCCTGAATGCTTTTGTAAGCCAATTAGCCAAGCCCCCATCCTCTCATGTCCCTAACAAAACATATTCTGCAGAGCAAATACAGCAATTTACAGTTAAACTATAGAAGCCTTAATCCTAAATTAACCTTAACTTTGGACTTCTCTGTGCAGTCTGTCATCTTTGTGAATCTCTCTAGATTGTGGTCTCCAAAGCAGAAACTGTATTTGTTGGTTTGTACAAGGCTGAATGCATTATCACTTTTTCCAGGACTATGACATACATGGAAGTGTTATGTTACTTAGTCACTGCCAAAGCACAGTGTGCAAATTTCTCTAAAATGGATGCTGCTCTTGTAAATAGCAAAGACACTCATTGAAATGTCATGCAAACTGTGGCTCAGACTGAATGATCTAAGGGAAACTTAATAAAGATTAAAGGACAATTTTTGTGATAACTTAGCCAACAGGCACCCAGCCTTTTGCAAAGTTAATGTTGGCTCTGACATGAGTTGTATTACACTAGTGCTTAGAGGGCAGTCAGGGACCAATGCCCCACTGAACTGGATATGGTGTGTATGCACAGGCTCCAATTACAATCTAAGTTTATTTTGTTTTCTATTCACAGCTCTAGTTGCTCATGATTTTAGCTTGGTGTCACAAGAGCTGGAGATCTGAGGGCTCCTGCATACAGCCCTATATATGACCTGCTTCTACAATATTAGAGAGAAAATTTCAAAGCAGGAAAGACAGACCAGTGATTTCAAAAATACCAAACACCTCCTACCCACATCCTCAGAAATGTATTTTAGATCCATGGTTACACAGATTTTTCTGCTTCCACTATTTCTCTTCCACTCTCTATCAGGTGGTGATTTCAGAAAGTCAAACCCTATAGATATTTTTCCAAAGAGGACCTCAGTTGCCTAACAGCACATATTCAGATTTGTACAACTTCCTTCTGATTTAATCTTTAAGAAGCAAGGAGCTTTGCCCAGGAGACAGAAAAAGATATTCCTATCTACTCAAGTGCAGAGACCCATTGTTTACTGAATGTACTTCTCCCACATGCTCTGATTCCAAATTCCCATAGAAAGAGAAACAACAAAAGCTGCTGTCAAGGGATAAAACAAGAATGCTGCTTGGCTGGTGGGGGTATTATCAAGGAGATGTGGTCTGGAAATGGTAGTTTCATAAATGCACATAATCCAAGAAGGCAACTACTACTTGGATAACCAGATTCAGCAATTGTTGCCACAGACACCACTAGGGGAAGGATTGGCACTAAGGTACCTAGAAAGACCAGGAACCGAAGAAACAAACTGATCACTTGTGACACAGAGCTAGGAGGCATTCAGCCTGGCTAGAATTATCAAATAGTTATCAGATAACCAGTAAGTCAACTATGGAGGAACTCTCTTTCTGGAGGAATGGAACAGGAAGCTATAAGGGACATAGCTGATGGGCATCCTTGCAGTTTGGTAGCTGTTTGCCTTGTGACAGGTTATTCAATCATCCTGAAAATGCAAACAAACAATTGTCAGTAGTGATTCCATATTAAGAAGAGCGGAAAGAGAACTCAGCAAGGGACAGAAGGATAACAGGATGGTGTGTTGTCTCCCTGGAGCAAATATTTGACATGTAATTACATGATTGGACAGGATTATGAAGTAAATTGGCAAGTCTCCACTGCTGATGAAACATTAGAACCAATGACTTCGCATCACATGGAACTATACAGATTACAAGAGACTTAGATTTTGAAAAGAAGCTGAAGAAGATAAGACCAAATGTTATTCTCATAGATCCTTCTGGTCCCATGAATAGAAGGCTGAAGGAGATGAATTGCTGGCTGCACTACTAGTGGATATTTTGAGGAGCAGTAGGCCACATTCCAGTGCGAGAAGGAGCACTACGAATGAGATGGCCTGCATCTCTCAGGCTGGGAGTAATGGGGGCTAAATTTCTCAGCTGGAGACTAGCAGAAGCAGCCTGGAAAGCATTAACCTAACAAAGAAAGGTGAGAGTGGAGGAGGCAAATGTGGTAAGAACTCAAATTCAACATGTTCCAAACACACTGAACAGATGTGGGAAAGCATGTGAAGAGAAGAAATTGTTTAACCATGCTAGAACTACAAGTAGCAAGCAAGAGGAACTGAACATTCTCAATGAATAGAAAATTGATATTGACCTTAATGAAACGGGTAGGACAAGTCATAGGTCTGCAATGTCAAATATCATTGGTTATAACTTGCTTAGGAAGGACAGTGACACCATTACCTGTTTCAGAGTTATGATAAATGCAAAACTATAGGATCTTGACTGCATATAGATCACTGTGCTAACTACTGGGGAGACCTGTTATAGACCACCAAATCGAAACAGGCTGTTCTTAAACTGCCCTCTAAGTTACTCCTTTTGTACCTGTTTAATGTATGGGGGAAAAAATGGTTGTTATGGAGGACTTCAATTTGAGATTCATGAAACAGAGGTTTTATGCAGCTGGTAGTAAAACATTGGAATTTATAAACTTATGACTTATTTTTTAACACAAAAAGATATTGCACCCAACACAAGATCTATTTTGGACCACACTGTGATGGATAAAGATGAGTTAATCACTGGACTGGAAGTTGCCCATTGACCAATGATCTTGACCGGATTATATTCAATACAAACAATAAGGACAGTCCCAACTAATAATGTATATATTTGGTGCTTCAAAGGGGCTAAATTTCCCCCAGTTGAGAAAAATTAGATGTAAAAATGTGAATAAAAACCAGTAGTTTAAATATGTTCTTAAGAGAAGGAATACTTAACGAGACATGTATAGCCAAAACACTTACATATACCAAATGGACAGCTTCCTTCCATAAAAATGGTGACCTAATAACAAGAGATTACATCATCCATCTCTCCTCCTTTCCCCCTACTCAAAACATGTTAAATTATGGAAGGGGGGCTTTTGTATGGAAATCTCTACTAGAATTCCTTAGAGGTTTCCTCATTGTATCCTGTAAAGGGGGGTTTGGGGTCGATCCTTTACCTCAGCGAGACAAATTTGTCAGATCCCAGGAGATCTTGCAGAAGCCTCTGTCCCTGCACCACCACTGGTCCCCAGCACTCAGGCAGGATGGCTCCAATGGAACTGTGCTACGAGGAAATGCCCTCTTACAGGGAATGTGCCACAGAAAAAGGCAACACACACTGAATGGGGAGTTGAAAACCAAGCATGGAGGCTCCTCTCCACATTGGGATGTAGGGAGCATGATATGGTCCAAGGAATGCAGAAAATCTTGTCTGCTCTTTTAAAAGTCAAAATTTTGTTCTTGGAGGATGTGTGCACGTGCAACTCACATTTATTTTAGTGGAAATATTGATGCACGAAACAAGGGCAGAACCTGACCGTAGAGCTTGGCAGGTAGGAAAAGGTTAATGTTTTGGTAATAGTATATTAATGATTTGGACTCAATTTTTAAAAAAACTGTTCTACTCACCTTTAAAAGGATAAGGATAAGGATATCCTAAAACAATGTTCCAGTGCAAGGAACAACCTCATTCCTGTAGCACTGAATGTTAAGAATGATTGTCCTGACCAATTTTCTTCAACTAATCCATGGTCATTTTACCTTATTGAATGGCTTTAGTCACAAATCTATCTTACTAGACTAAAGCATTTTATTTCTCGAGTTAAAAATGAACATTTACATTTTTTAGGGAAAGAAAACTGACATTCACTAGCTCCAACTAATTATCCAAATGGAAAGAAATATTATCTTCTGTTGTGTTTTTGGCATATGGTGTACAATTGTTATTCTCTGCTCTTGGGGAACAAGTTATTGTCAGTTGCCTCATTATTTGGGACACTTCATATTCTCAGCCTCCTTTTGCTGGCCTAAAGGCACCAACAGCAAGAGACATCCCTTTTATTTTGGGATATTAAGGCTTGTCTGTCCCTGAAAACTGATCTGGATAAAGTAGGGTGTTAATTTAAAGTAGATTAACTGTTTTAGTGGATGCTCTTACTCCCCCATAAATGCCATATTCCAAATTAGTTTAATCCAGAATAACGCCCTAAGTCAATAAACCCGTACTCCATGGCTATACGCTGGAGATTGGAGTGTAGCCATAGCGTATACCAGTGGTTTTCAAACCATGGGTCGCAACCCAGAATTGGGTCATGGAATGGAAGGGACTGGGTCGCGGCGGCTTTGGTCAGCACCATGGACCAGGCCATTAAAATTCCCATTGGCGGTGCTGCCCGGCTAAGGCAGGTTAGTCCCTACCTGTTCCAACACCGTGCTATGCCCCAGAAGCAGCCAGCAGCAGGACTGGCTTTTAGGCTGGGGCGTCCCGCACAGGGCTCCATGCGCAGCCCCCATCCTGAGCACCTGCTCCGCACTCCCACTGGCCAGGGACTGTGTGGTGGGTGTGAGCCATGCAGAGCCACTTGCACACCTCCACCTAGGAGCCAGGGGTGCAGCGTGGTCCACAGTGCCAGGACAGGCGGGAAGCCTGCCTCTATACCCTGGTTGTGCTGCTGACCAGGAGCTGCCGGAGGCTAGCCTGTGCCCCAGGCATGAGCGCCCCCAAAACCTGGAGCTGCTTCCTGCACCCTAAGCCCCTCATCCCCAGCCCAGAGCCTGCACCCCCAGCCCAAAGCCCCTCCCACACCGCAATCCCCTGCCTCACCCCTGAGCCCTCCCAACCCAGAGCCTCCTCCTGCACCCCTCATCCCTGGCCCCACCCGAGAACCTGCACCCCCAGACCTGACCCAGCCGAGAGCCCCCTCCCACATCCTGAATCCCTCATTCCCAGCCCTACCCCATAGCCCTCACCCCCACACTCCAACCCTCTGGCCCAGCCCTGAGCCCCTCCCACACCCCAAACCCCTCATCCCCAGCTCCACTGGGTCATGGGCATCAACAATTTTCATCAACTGGGTCGCCAGAAAAAAAGTTTGAAAACCACTGGCCTACACTGATAGGAGTGTTTTTTTTCTGTCAAGGTAGGAACAGCACCTCCCTGAATGATGTTGGTTATGTTGATGGACAAATACTTCTGCTGATGGATATATCAAGAGTGAGGGTTATGTTGGTGTTTTTTTCCCCCACGCCCCTGTGACACAGGTATGCCGCTGTAAGTATCACATGTAGGCCAACTAAGCCTGAGGGTATGGCTACACTTGAAATTTCAAAGCGTGAGTGTGGTCGGAGTGACAGCGCTGGGAGAGAGCTCTCCCAGCACTGCATGTAAACCACATCCCTTACAGGTGTAGCTTGCAGTGCGCTCCCAGCGCTGCGGCACTGATTACACTGAGGCTTTACAGCGCTGTATCTTGCAGCGCTTGGGGGGTGTTTTTTCACACCCCTGAGCGCAAAAGTTGCAGTGCTGTAAAGTGCCAGTGTAGCCAAGCCCTGAGTCTAGAGGAGCATTTCCTGCGGTTAGGCCCGGCCAATTAGGAGAAGCAGGTTTCTGGAATTCATAGCTGACTTCTGAGATCACGAATGCCTCAGGGTCTCCCTGCACTGCGTGGTCTGTTTCCCACTGAGAGGGATTACTTGGAGCAGGCAGCAGCTATATTCCTGTCCTCTGTGTCAGCAGGGTTCCTTCACAGCAGAAGGTGCTTGTGAGTCACTGAGGTTCCCTGAAGTGCGTGAATCTCCACTCCTGCCCCAGGGGCACCATTGGGTGTGTGTGTGGGGGGAATAGGGGAGGGAATAGGGGAATAGCCCCTCCGCCCCAAGTTTCCTAGGGGAGGTCTACTCACTGTAGCCCCAGACAGAGCTCCTAACTGCAACAGTTTGAATGTGATAAGTTCTGAAGCTGCAGCAGCACAGGCTTTGGGGCAGGGAGTTTGTTTATAAACAGAGGCAGGGTGATTAAGATAACAAAAGGCTTATCATTAAAGTAAATTAAGGATTGTTAGATGATCCTAAAAGCACTGCCAGGGACTTTGGTTAAAAGATAGGAAACAAAGGGTAAGATAAAAGGTGAGGATGGAGAGAGGTAAATACTGGTGTCCCTCAAAGGTCTGTAATGGGACCATCCTATTCAACATATTCATAAATGATCTGGAAAAAGGGGTAAACAGTGAGGTGGTAAAATGTGTAGATAGTACAAAATTACTCAAGATAGTTAAGTCTAAAGCGGACTGTGAAGAGTTAGAAACTGGGTGACTGGGCAACACAATGCCAGACGAATTCAATGCTGATAAATGCAAAGTAATGAACTTGGCAAAATACAATCCCAACTATATATATAAAATGATGGGGTCTAAATTAGCTGAACCCGTCAATAAACAAATCTTGGAGTCATTGTGGATGGTTCTCTGAAGACGCCTGCTCAATTAAAAAAAGCTAACAGAATAATAAAGAATTGTTATTTACTCCTCATAACACAAGAGCTAGGAATCACCAAATGAAACTAATAGGCAACAGATTTAAAACAAACAAAAGTATTTCTTCAAAGACAACATGTGGAACTCCATGCTAGGGGATGCTGTGAAGGCCAAAACTATAATGCTTCCAATAAGAACTAGTTAAGTTCATGGAGGGTTGGTCCAGCAATGGCTACTAGCCAGGGATCCAACACCATGTTCTGCATGTCCCCTGCTGTTTGCCAGAAGCTGGGAGAGAGCAACAGGGCAACTAGAGGGCTGCTCAGTGCCTGTTCTGTTCATTCTCCTGGGGCACCTGGCATTGGCCACTGTCAGAGGACAGGATACTGGGCTAGATGGACCTTTGGTCTGACCCAATATCGTCACTGATGTTCTTCTATAGAACCCACATGTCTCTGTTCCCTGCTCTCCTCGCAGAGGAGGGGGCGACTGACAGGGTCTCTCACACTCTGCAGAGTTAGTAATAAAGTAAGAATATATGTTAACATTTTAAACCTAACCAGTCCCTTAAGTGATTTGCCACAAGATGTCCGAACACGTTGTTATTAGGGCTGAGTGGGTCTAGTATTTATTTCAATGTATTTTATAAAGGAATTAGAGACAGGGCTCCTGTCAAAAAACACTAGTTTTTTCAAGTGCCTAAGTAGCCCCAGGAAACATGGTTAAAGTTGTGCCGCCCCCCCACCATCTGAAACGGCGCCTCTGCCCTGGCCGGACTCGCAGTTCCCCTGGGTCCAAGGGGGGGCTTCGCGCTGCCTGCCAGCTGCGCTGCCCTCGCGCCCCTCTGCTCTTGATCCTCGTGCAGCGGGTCGCCTCAGCCAACCGGCAACTCTGAAAGGCTCGGGGGCGGGGCCCCCTCCATGCACCAGCTCCCGCCCGCTCTCCCTCTCCGCGGCCTGTTCGGCCTGTGATGGGCCGGTACTAGGCACGGACAGCAGGTTGGGCCCCGCAACAGCAGTTAGCCCCGTGCCCCCGGTTGGGAACCCGTACCCGGGACCAGGCGACGAGAGGCCCCGCCTCTCCCTGTACCTACCAGGCAGGCCCGGGCCGCCCTGCGCAGCACCCGCTGCCGCCTCACCCCGCGACCGAGGCCAGAGCCTGCCCTCTCCCTTCGCAGAGTCTCGGCTCATCACGTCGCAGCCCCCGCTCCCCACACGCGTTGCGAGGGGCCCAAACAGCAAACGGCTCTAAGCTGCAGAGGAGGGGCCCTCCCTATTGGGGAAAAGCCAGCGCGAGAGACGCTCAGACCGTCTCTACAGCGCGCCCATTGGCTAGCCCATCACGCATTAATCAGACTCTGCCACACGCCCATTGGACAGCAGAGAAGCCGATCAAGTTGATACCGTCTATGTACCACATCTGTTAGGTAGGCCAGATGCCCATCAAACTGAGCCCTGCCTTCGCACCATAGCCATTGGGCATAAGAGAAGCTCAATTCACACTCAGCCCGCCCAAGTTTTCCCTTCTTCCAATTCAGGGACACGGACGTCAATTAAACAGGACAGCATCAAGTCAGCCACTCCTATTGTGGTAGAGACGTGCCCATCTAACGTAATCCCGCCTCACCTCCTCTCCCATTGGATAAAGTAGCCAACAATCAAATATAGTGCCCGCCCCTTTTCATGTAGTCTAATAGGAAGAGCCCACTTAAATCTTACGGAAGATGGTAACTGATGTGATGACGAAGGTCCCTATGTCTTTCCTCGGGCTAGGGCGGAGCGTCGTTTGAAGCACCGCCCCTTTTCCCTCCCTTCTATCCTGGCTGCGCATTGTTCCCGCCTCTCTGTCGCGGCCACGCGCTGTTGCTGCCGTCGCGGCTCTGCCTCATTCTCGAGCTCGCGCTTCCCCACAGCTGTTGCCTTTCGTTACCCCCGCACAGCTGCTGTTGTCTGCGGCGCGCGCTCTCCCCGCTGCTGCCTCATCGCGGCACCGGCTAACCGGTAAGGTTCGAATCTCAACGGTTACCGGGGTTGGGAGCAGAGGAAAAACCTCCTTACCCATGGGAGGAGAGGGGTCAGGCTACGCACTCCGCGTGGGTGGGGGGCGCCAGGCTGGCTCTGGCTCCTACGCGTACTGGGGAAGGGACAAGGCGATAGTATGCGGGGAGGGGGCTTAGGCTCTGTGGGGTAGGGGAAGGGAAGAGGATGAGCGGCGGGGGTAGAGCAGCTTCCACACACGAGGAAGGAATGGGGGAGGAAAGAGGGGACCGAAGGGCTGGTAGCCGGGGGGAGGGAGGGGAACAGGGGCTGGCGGCCCGCGGGAAGGGAGGGGGACTGAGGGGCTGGAGCTGTTGTCATTTGAGCTCACTGGTCCTTTTTATTGGGCTATAGTTGGTTTCGCCTTCAGGCTAATAGGCGTACTCTGATATTTTTCAAGCCCTGAACTAAGGGTTCCTTATTCATGGGTGCTATGTGAAAAGCCGAATTTTGGAGCTGCTGTGAATAACCCTCATTTTCTTGGGAGAGGATGAATTTGGTTCAGTAGGTGGAGCAGATGATGGGAATCACATTGACTCTTTTTCTTGCCTTCAAGGCCCTGTATCATGCGATCCCTGCTTTCGTCTCTAACCTCGTCTCCTTTCATATTCTCACCTTCATACATTGCATCCCTTCCACTCATTTGCCTGTGGTTTTTTTTGCATCCCCACTTCTGCATCTTTCCCTTCCCCAACACTGACAGCCCCTCTATTCCAAGCTGCCCTTATGCTTGGATGTTCCTCTCAGAAACTGTTTGCCAGGCTGCCTTAGAAGTTCTCTCTAAAACTCCTGACCTCTCTTCTGTGAGAAGTGGAGGGGAAATAGCTAACAGCTAAAATGAGCTTTGTCTATGACCCTCACTTACATTTTGTACATTTTAGTCTGTATGCTCTTTAGACTAAAGACTGTCTTTTCATTTGTTTTATCTGCTGCCTAGTATATTTGTGGGTGCTTGAAAAATAATGAGGAGTTGAGAATTCTGATGATTCTTCCAAGCTCTGCCAGCATCTTGCTATGTGACCTTGAGTAAATCGCTTAATCTCTCTGATCATTAGATACTCATCTGTGATATGATTTACCTCCGAAGAGCATTGTGAGGTTTAATTAATGTTTGTGAAGTGTTCTGAGGTCCTTTTGATTAAAAAATGGTTGAAGATAATGTTAAGTGTTAGTGTTATTTTGACACGGCATGGCTTTTTTAGGTCTCCAGTCTCTTAAAAGTGATACAACTACATTGGAATGTGTCCTCAGTAATCTCCCCAATTTTCTACTTTATGTTGATTCGAGAAACCAGATGGGTGCATCTTTTGTTTCAACTAGGGCATCTCCTACTGATGTAATCTCTTAATCCCAGTATGTGAAAGGCCACCATTTTTAGCTACATTTAGTGCAATTACTAAATGGTAGGTTATATCCTCATTATGTATTACAATTCATTAATGCTCTGTGTTTGCTGTTTTTGGTTTCCAGTATACATGTCTCTCTTTGGGAGGAGCTTTATGCCTTTGACTTTTTCCGCAGCTTTGGTGGGCTCTAGTGAACTGCCTTGTTTTGCTGCTTTATTTGTAGCTTCCTGGAAAGGATTATCCTTTCCTCAACACTTCATTTTTGTTTCTGTAAAGTGTTCAGGAACGGATGTATGTAAGATATAAAACATTTATTTTAGTTTTAAGTTTTGGTTTATTTCTATAGCTCCTATACAGTCTTTGCAAACTATTTTCCATGCTAAAAGGGAAAACAAAGGATACTGTTTGGAAATAATACATTTTAAGATCCTGATTCATATTTGAAATGGAATTTCCATGTAATTAGGGTCTCTGTTGTAGTGTATTGTTGGTACCAACATATTTATTATTCTAAATATAAACATTACTATTAATAAAATGTGAGTTTGAGTCATCTGAGCAACAACTTTGAATTCATGAAAGACTTACTCAAGTGGGTTCATAGGAAAAATGAATTATGCCGTACATAACTTTTAAAAAAGTTATTCCAGTAATGTAGCATTATAAGCTATTTCTACTTTAGAAAAAGGCCCAGTGTTAGAATAGTTGAAATGTTTCAGTAAGTTCACAAATGCATGGGGAAACAAGGAAATACTAATGATCTCAGGCATATATAGTGTAGTTGAATTAAGTGCCGTTGTTCATTTTGATGGAGGAAGAGAGCTTATTCCTACACAGCCAGCAGGGTAGAGCAAGCTCTTGGAGCCAAACAATGTTATTCCTGTACTAACTGGCAGGGGTCACTGGAAAGCAATGGACGTTCCTTCTTTCCTCATTCCTGAGAGTGGAAAGTATTCTAAATAGGTTTAGGAGAATTAGATTTTTTTTATCAGTAAATGTTGGTAAACTATGATTTCACCTCACACACAAACTAGCTAAAAATATATCCATCTATAATAATCAAAAATTGCAGGTAGGCAAAGTAAGAAAAATGCTATTTGAGAACTTATTTGAGTTTGATTTAAGGATATTTACTTTGTATATTTTGACATGATGTTTACAATTTGTATTATAATGGTTCTTCAAGTATTTGTGCACATTAGATTCCACTTTAGATCTGTGCGAGTCTAGTGCACTGAAGTGAGAGATTCTTGTCTGCAGAATGTCTAGATGGTGCATGAGCCCAGCCAAGGCTGCAAAGTGGGCGTGTCCACCACCATCCTCTCATTTCCTTTTCATGGCCAGTGGCAAGAGTCTGAGCTTCCCATAGTTTTGCAGTTCAGCCAGCTTTCTAAAAATCTTTTTGTAAATAGTTGTTTATACTAGGGTTAGTTTAATTAGTGTTAGGTTAGCTAGTCTAAATGTAAAATAAATCCCAGGTGTTGGTTTGAAATCCAAGGATTTCTTTATAATTATGTGCTACATGCAGGGCTGTGTTCCCTGTCCTGAATAGACAAGAAAGATGTTTATTCTGCGTAGGGGAAGGGCATGTGAGGGACAAATGGCCAGTTTGTGCATCCTTACTCACTACAATGAAAAAGCAGACAGACTATTGTTCCAAGGTCCATCTAGTGGACACAATGAGACCTGTGTGTACAGTATCAGAACTGGACCCCTAACTTTGAACCGATAGATTCTGCATCAGGAGTGCCCTCCTCTAGCACAAGACTTTAAGCAGAAGTTGGATGAGAAACATTGATAGTCATCTTCTTCTGCTGTGTCATCTAAGTGCTCTAAGTGTTCTCATCCTGAGAAGCATTCAGAAATCTACATCACTAAAGAAATTGTACAGTAAGTCTTCTGGAACTGGTTCTGCACATCAAAAGCACAAGAGCACGTTAGGTCTGTCTGAGGCAGTGCTGTTGGCTCTGGGACCATGAAGTCTGGTGTCTTCACCTGTCCCACTCTGGAGTAATGAAAAACATCCTATTTTGGCATTACCAATATACCAAGCTCTTTCACTAGAGTCTCCACCTCTCTTGGTGCCTTTAACTCCCCAGATCTTTGTCTTGGAAGAGATTTGATGTCTCCCTCTACTGGACTCTTCAGTCTTCAGCTTTTTCAGAACTATTGGCTCTGCCAGTACATCCAAAGCTAACAGCATTACTGTTTGTTCTATGCAATCGGAACACTTAGTACCTTCAGTGCAGTCATGTTGCTCAACACTGCTGTGACAACCAGCAACATCAACATGGTCTGCACCGTCCATGCAAGAAAGGGTTACTTACCTTGTGCAGTAACTGAGGTTCTTCAGGATGTGTGGCCCTGTGGGTGCTCTACTTCAGGTGATATTGTGTGTCGGCGCTGTTAATTGGATATTTTTGGTAGCAGTGCCTGGTTGGGCCATGCATGTGCAATAGCTGTCTCGCGGCCCCGTTGGAGTCTTGTTCAGCCCACAGCCCAACCCCTTTAGTTCTTCTCAACTGTCCTCGATTGAAGATGGAGCTCAGGGTAGTGCATCAGCTTCTACCCCTGGAGATGACAAAATAGTTAATTGTTAGCTTCAGTTTAACTTTCCTTAGGTAAGTAGTTAGTGTTGTATTAAAAAATTTTACTTATTTGTTTTCCTGTGTTCCCCAGTTCCCTGCTTCCTGTGGAGCACGAACCTCAAAAAGTTCTCAGTCCACCTAGGACTTTACTTTGATCATGCCAGGCTTCTCTGAATATAAAAAAAATTGCGGCTCTTGTAAAGAAGCTATGCTGTGCTCTGATGGCACACTCTCTGTGTGAGGTGCCTCAGAGATGCATGTACCATCCAAGTGTGTCCACTGTAGCAATTTGAAGGTGAGGGCAAGCGGGATCTCCACCTCAAAAATGATCCTAATGGGAAAATCACTTCAACCTGAATCAGAGAAGGACACCCCAAAACCTTCTCCTAATGCTCTCCAACTAGATCTGAACCAACCACAGAAGAGATAGGAGCGGGTTCTTCCTCTGGTTCCTCAGCTAAGGAAGTAACCCCTGAACATAATTCTTCTCCTGATGAAGCCGTCATGCCACCTCCACCCACCCTGGCTGATGACTTTAAACAATTCCAGGAGTTATTCAAACATATAGCGGTTAGCCAGGACATCCCACTTGAAGTCCAAGAAAATCAGCATAAACTGTTAAAAAATCTTGCAACTGTCTTCTTCGTCAAATAGCCTTACTCATAAATGATGCTTTTCTAGACCTGGCAGAAATGGTGTGGCAGACCCCAATCACCGTTTTTCCCTCTTCCCCCAACGTGCAAAAGAGCGGACTGAAAATGTTATGTGTTAGCCAAAGAAATTAACTTCCTGTTTACCCATCCACAACTGAATTCTTTAGTGGTTTAAGCTGCTAACCACAGGGCCAAACAAACTCAACACCTGATCTACACCACAGGGCAAAGACCATAAGCAGCTGGACTTTTTGGACTACAAGGTCTACACCACCTCAATATTGTAATTCTGGATTGCCAACTACAGTGCTTTTGTGGCTAAATATGATTTAGATAATTATAGAAAACTCTTCTAGTTTACCACTGAGATCCCTGAAGACAGGAGAGCACAATTCAAATCTGTGCTTATTGAGAGACACCTTGTCACAAGGATGGCCCTAGAGGCCTCCCTGGATGTTGCTGATAATGTGGCCCGTACCATGGCCACAGCTATAATGATGTGCAAAGCCTCCTGGCTATTGTTGTCCGGCATACTGAAAGAGCTACAAGTAAAGGTAGAGAACCTACCTTTCAACAAAGACAAACTTTTTTTGGCCGAAACCGATGAAGTTCTTCACACCATTAAGGACTCTTGCATCACTCTTCATATCTCAGTATCTATACACTGCCCCATGAAAGGAAGCGGTACCAACTCTACCAATGAACCAGGGATACTCAATATACCTGCATTCAATCCAGATTGTACAAGGTGAGCAGACACAAAAATAGGCCACCTTTATAATGGCAGACATAACCACAACCAGCTGTGTCTCAACCTTCAGGGAACAAACCACGGTTTTGGAGGTCTAGTCAAGGGTCTGAATGACCTCCTCTTGACACCAGCTCTTATTTCCTATTTGGTCACTGCCTGCACCACTGCCAGGCATAGCAGCATATTACCTAAGATTGTTGGGTCTTAGAAATAATACGGTAGGGCTATTCCATCCCTTTTACTTGCTCTCCACCTTACCTTCCTCCCCATCCCTCCTCAGGGACCTGTCTCACGAGCACCTCTTAAGACTGGAAGTAGACATCAAGGTGCTGTGGAACCAGTATCAACACAACACAGAGGGGAAGAGTTTTTATTCATACTATTTCTTGACCCAGAAGAAAAGAGGTGGATGGCACCTGATATTAGACCTACGAAAACTCAACAAATCTGTATGCTCCCAAAAATTCAAAGATGGTCACCTTAGGCACAATAATCCCAGCGCTGGAACAGGGGGACTAGTTTTTGGCCCTTGACCTACAAGATAGAATCATAGGATATCAGGGCTGGAAGGGACCTCAGGAGGTCATCTAGTCCAAGTCACTGCTCAAAGCAGTACCAATCACCAGACAGATTTTAACCCAAGTTCCCTAAATGGCCCCTTCAGGGATTGAACTCTCAACCCTGGGTTTAGCAGGCCAGTGCTCAAACCACTGAGCATATTTCTTATGCATATTTCCATATTACAGTACATCCATCTCACAGACTATTCTTCCAATTCACAGTGGGATACGATCATTTCCAGTACAGAGTGCTCCCGTTTGGATTGTCTACTGCATCAAGCATGTTCTCCAAAACCTTTGCAGTCGCAGCTCAACTGTGCAAACAAGAGATCATACTTTTCCCATACCTAGATGATGACCTTCTCAAAGGTCACATGTACACAGACCAAAACAATCACACGACTGACCATCAACCTCTTCAAAAACTGGGGTTGCAACTGAACATCCAGAAGCCAACATCGGTACCCACACAACAACTAGACTTCTTTAGAGCTAACCTAGACTCAATTCAAGCCAGAGTGTGTCTACCTTATGCCAGATTCCTGGCCATCAAACATCTCAGACACTGTCTCCATCTGCCCATGAACTGAGGCAAGGACTTGTCTACAACTACTGGGACACATGGCTGCCACCACATTTGTGGTAAAACATGCCAGGTTATGCACTCGGTGTCTCTAGGACTGGCTGAGTTCAGTATACAAACCCACCCAGCACAGCCTCAATATGATGGTAACACCACCTCTTGAGGTGCTAGCATCTCTATAGTTGTGGACAAGGCCCAAAAACCTTTGTGTAGGAGTCCCTTTTCACCACAGACCACCTTCAATCATGATCACAGCAGATGCTTCCCTGCTGGGCTGAAGGCATACCTGGACCAAATCACAGTACAAGGCAGGTGGTCTCCATCAGAGACATGCCTTCATATAAATTTGCTAAAACTCAGAGCAGTAAGGAATGCTTGTCTCCACTTTCTACCATTCATAAGGAATGAATCAATTTATGTGATGACTGACAATGTCACGTGCATGTTCTACATCAACAGACAAGGGAAGCCTGATCCTGCTCCCTATGCACCGAAGCCATGAGATTATTGGACTGGTGTATCCAACACAACATCGACATTTCAGCTTCTTACCTTCCAGGATGCCAAAACACCACTGCTGACAGACTAAGCAGAAGGTTCTCACAGAAGCATGAATGAGAATTGAACCTTACAGTCTTACAACAGATATTCCATCAATGGGGGTTTCCATCCATCGACTTACTCGCCACAGTACAGAACCACAAATGCCCTCTGTTCTCTTCCAGGGCAGGACTCAATCCTTGATCTCTAGGGGAGGCTTTCCTAATCGAGTGGGACAAGACACTTGTGTACATTCTTGCCAATCCTGCTGATACACAGTCCTATGCAAGATACAGCACGACATGGCCAAGATCATCATGATTGCCTGAGCGTGCCCCAGACAGACCTGGTACCCTTACCTGCTGCGTTTGTCTGTTCATTCTCCACGGGCTCTTCCAGTGAGACCAGACCTCTTGTCATAGGCCAATCGCCAGATCCTCCATCCACAGCTGGAGAAACTCCATCTGAAAGCATGGTTTTTCCTTGGTTCCATTCACACAAGTTAACCTGTTCGGAACAAAGTCAAACACGTGTTGTTGAACAGCAGACATGAATCCATGTGCAGTACTTACCTGCAAAAATGAAAATGTTTTTCCACATGGAGTCTAACCAAACAGCTCGCTCCCTGCATCATGCCACTACCAATGGTGCTAGAGTACCCTTTAGAGCTGAAGAACTCAGGACTGTCGTTAAGCTCTATGAAGGTACACCTCATGGCAATTAACACCTTCAACGACAAGATCAACAGATTCTCGACATATACACATCTGACTATAAAATTCTTTCTGGCTGGCCTCCAGAATCTTCACTCTGAAGTACACTCACCCATGCCTACACAGGATCTGAACTTAGTGCTCAGGGGACTAATGAGACCCCTCTTCGAGTTACTGGCTATCTGCTCATTACTACACATGTCTAAGAAGGTAACATTCCTGGTGGTTATCACATCTGTTAGAAAGATTAGTGCACTAATGGCCAACCCACCCTGCACAACCTTTTTCAAGGACAAGGTCATGCTGCGACCTCATCCAAAATTCCTCCCTAAAGTGGCATCAACCTTCTCCATCACCAACCTATTAATCTCCCTACATTTTACCCTAAACTGCACAAAACCGCACAGGAAGCAGCATTTCACACCTTGGATGTCCAAAGGGCTATAGCCTTCTATCTAGACAGAATGAATCCTTTCCGTAAATCCACAAGGCTGTTTGTCTCAACGACCGAATGATCCAAAGGTGCTACTATATCCAAACAGCAGCTTTCTAAGTGGATATCTAACTACATTCTCTTACACTATCACACGCATAAGATAGAAGCTCCAGCAGGGATCAGATTCCATTCTACTTGGGCTGTGGCAACATCTGTGGCATTTCTGCGTAATGTACCCATTTCAGAAATTTGTAGAGCTGCCATGTGGGAGTAAGAATACTGTTTCTGAATTTTTTTGTTGCGAAATTGCCACCTTCAAGTCTGTAACTGAGTGGTTAGAGAGGTTGAAGTGTTCTCCCACTGGTTTTTGAATGTTATGATTCCTGATGTCAGATTTGCGTCCATTTATTCTTTTGCATAGAGACTGTCTGGTTTGGCCAATGTACATTGCAGAGGGGCATTGCTGGCATATATCACACCGCTAGATGTGTAGGAGAACGAGCCCCTGATGTCGTGTCTGATGTGATTAGGTCCTATGATGGTGTCACTTGAATAGATATGTGGACAGAGCTGGCATCGGGCTTTGTTGCAAGGATAGGTTCCTGGGTTAGAGTTTGTATGGTGTGCAGTTGCTGGTGAGTATTTGCTTCAGGTTGGGAGGCTGTCTATAAGCGAGGACTGGCCTGTCTCCCAAGATCTGTGAGAGTGAGGGATCATCTTTAAGGATAGGTTGTAGATCTTTGATGCGCTGGAGAGGTTTTAGTTGGGGGCTGTAGGTGATGGCTAGTGGCGTTCTTTTGTTTTTACTTGAAGGTGGCAATTTTTCAATAAAAAAACTTCAAAAACAGACTCCAAAGAGACTGCTGAACTCGAATTAATATGCAAATTAGATAGTTAACTCAGGCTTAAACAGACACTGAGAATGGTTGGGTCATTACACTAATTTAATCTGTTTCCCTCCGTTAAGTTCTCCTCACACCTTCTATGGGTCATCTTAATTATCACTTCAAAAGTTTTTTTTTCTCCTGCTGCTGATAGCTCATCTCAATTGATTAGACTCTTCCTGTTGGTATGCATACTTCCACCTTTTCATGTACTCTGTATGTATAAATATCTCCTGTCTGTGTGTTCCATTCTATGCATCCGAAGAAGTGGGCTGTAGCTCACGAAAGCTCATGCTGAAATAAATTTGTTAGGCCATGTCTACATCTAAAACTTTACAGCGCTGGTTGTTATAGCTGTATTAGTACAGCTGTATAGGGCCAGCGCTGCAGAGTGTCCATACTTACTGCTAGCAGCGCTGCAAGTGCTGTTAGATGTGGCCACACTGCAGCGCTGTTGGGAGTGATGCATTGTGGGCGGCTATCCCACAGGGCACCTCGTCCCAAAGCGGCGCTGGGGCTTGTGGGAAGGGGAAGGAAGTGTGATTGTCCTTCTGCTTCCTGTTCCTGTTCCAACGGCCAGCGTTGCTTTGGTACACATGCGGAGCACTGTGGCAGCATTGTGACTCTAAAGCGGTTTTCCTGCATTATCTTTCAAGAATGGATCCTCAGGTACTGAATACCTTACTAATGACTATTGCCAGCACATCTCGCCTTACTGTTGATCTAATCCTTAGGCTGCTAAATGTGCGTGTGACTGACATTGAGGAGTGGGACGATGGTACTGAATCGCATCAATATGCAGACAGTACAATGCTAGTGGCAATAACAGACGTGCTCTGCTCCGTGGACCGGCGCGTTTGGGCTCGGGAAACCAGCACTGAGTGGTGGGATCACATCGTCCTGCAGTCATGGGATGACGAGCAGTGGCTGCAGAACTTTCGTATGAGGAAAGCCACTTTCATGGGACTTTGTGATGATCTCGCCCCCAACCTGCGGCGCATGAACACGAGATTTAGAGATGCCCTTTCTGTGGAGAAGCGGGTGGCTATTGCAATCTGGAAGCTGGCAACTCCAGACTGTTTCCAATCGGTGGCGAACCAGTTCGGAGTGGGAAAGTCCACCGTTGGAATGGTGCTGATGCAAGTTTGCAGGGCCATTAATCGAACACTGACAAGAAGAACCGTGACTCTTGGGAACGTGCAGGACATTTTAGATGGCTTTGCAGAAATGGGCTTCCCTAACTGTGGAGGGGCAGTAGATGGGACGCATATTCCTATAATCTCTCCACCCCACCTGGCATCGGAGTATATTAATCGCAAGGGGTACTTCTCTGTGGTTCTGCAAGCGCTTGTGGATCACCGTGGGCATTTCACTGACATTTACTCTGGATGGCCTGGAAAGGTGCACGATGCACGCATTTTTAGGAACAGTGCCCTGTTCAGGAGGCTTAGGGCCGGGACCTTTTTCCCAGATCACAAGATAATAGTAGGGGACGTGGAAATGCCCATCGTGATTCTGGGAGACCCCGCTTACCCATTAATGCCATGGCTCATGAAACCATATACGGGGAAACTTGACAGGAGCAAGGAACGGTTCAACTACAGGTTGAGCCGCTGTAGAATGACTGGAGCGTGCTTTTGGCCGTTTGAAAGCTCGCTGGCGCAGTCTGTTTGGGAAGCTAGATTTGATGGAAAGGAGCATTACCGCTGTTATATCCGCGTGCTGCACCCTCCATAATATTTGTGAAGGGAAGGGTGAAAGGTTCAGTGAGGAATGGACCTCCGAGGTTAGACGTTTGGAGAATGAGTTTGCTCAGCCAGAGAGCAGGGCTAATAGGGAGGCCCAGGAAAGGGCTTCAAGGATTAGGGATGCTATAAGGGAGCAATTTGATGCTGAGAGCCAGCAGTAATGTTTGGTGCATGTGTTGTGCTTTGCTTTACCTTGCTGTGTATAATTTACCTTTTCTATCACCAATAAAACATATTGAAAGAAATACAAACCAAATCCTTTTATTTGTCATACAGTAAAAAACAGGAAAGGGGGTATGGGTGGTTCACAGTACATTCAGATGTTTTACTATTTCCTATTTTACTCAATTGTAACCGTCTGATGCAACTCACCAGTACTTTGCTGCAGAATGATGGGGGTGGAGTGCACTGGGTAAGAATTAAACATATCTTGGTTACTAGGTGATCTTATAGGTGTTGGGGGCAGCTGATGATAATAAGGAACTGGGTACTGCATAAAGCTATTTTGAGGATACACAGGGGGACAAGGAGCAATGCTTTGGGAAGGCTGTGGGATATCACGGTATATATTTGTCTGCATGGCTACAAGAGACTCAAAAGACTTGGTTTGGCGAGACAGGAGTCTCATCATCTGCCTGGCTATTTTTTTGGCAGACAATTCCTGTCTCCTGCTTTCAGTCAGCCTCCATTCCTGTACACTTTTTCTCCACTCCTCAGTCTTCCTACTTTCCCTGTTGTAGTGGTTCAGAACGGTCTTGATCAGCTCCTCTTTTGATTTCCTAGGATTGCGCCTCAAATTCTGCAATCTACGTGAGGCCGGTGACACAGCTGCATTACTCGAGTTGCCTAGAAAAAGTAGAGATAGAGACATGTAAAACACAGGGGCATCATTGTTTATTATCAACTTTTGAAGGACATTGGAAACTGTAGGTAGCATCCCTCTCACATACCTCACATAACACTGTAGAGTTCAAGAAAGCTAAGACATGTCTAGCAATGGGGTGAGTACTTTTGCTTAAAATTCTCCCATGTTACTGGGATGCCTTGGTTCCTGCTTGGAAGGGGGGCCGGGTGAGGAAAAAGCACCCCGCAGGACAGGGTTCCCGCTTGGAAGGGGGGGTGGGGGACGGACAGAGCACACCGCAGGGCAGGTTTCACGCTTGGAATGGGGGATGGGGGACGGACAGAGCACACCGCAGGGCAGGTTTCACGCTTGGAAGGGGGGATCGGCGAGGAAGAAGCACCCCGCAGAACACGGTTCCCGCTTGGAAGGGGGGGTGGGGGACGGACAGAGCACACCGCAGGGCAGGTTTCACGCTTGGAAGGGGGGATGGGGGACGGACAGAGCACACAGCAGGGCAGGTTTCACGCTTGGAAGGGGGGATCGGTGAGGAAGAAGCACCGCGCCTGGATGCCTACGTGCTGGGAAGGGCAGGGGGGGGGTGGATTGGGGCAGAGGAAACAGAGCGCCTTGCGCTGGGGAGCCGTGCTTCTAGCTACCTGCCCTCAATTATCCCTAAACTATCCACAGGCTTTCATAATGCCAGACATATCACTGCTGCGTGTTACCAAGGAAGAGCGGGAGGGTCTTCTACAGGAATGCGGATACCGCCCTGGCCCCTATGCAGCTCGCCTGTGTGCGGCCATGGTCCCCCCACCCCTCGCTGCACAGTGGATCGGACGAGTTAGCCTGACAGGGACCACGGTGGCTCTACCTATAAACTTGTTAAAGCACATTGCCCAAGATCTAGCTGCAACTTTTCAAGAGATTACTCAGGCAGATTACACAGATGTCATAGATCAAATCAATGGGCTATTCCACGTTTAGGCATGCATGCAGTCAGCCATAACGAGAATCCTGCTATCACAAAGCATTGCAATCTACTTACCACGAGCACGATCCTCAGCTTCCTCATCAACGTCCGCTTCCAGCTGCTGTGACTTGCTAGTCTCCTCAGGGCTAGAGAAGAGCTCCTGGCTGCCTGTGTCCTGAGACTCCGGGGTGTCCCCCTCAACGCCAGTAGTATCACTGTATTCATCCTCTACACCATCCCCCACTTCTCCCTGCTCTGAACTCTCCATCGTGCTTCTAGGATTCACGGTGGGGTCACACCCAAGAATGGCATCCAGCTCCTTGTAAAACCTGCAGGTGTGGGGGCTGCTCCTGAGCGTCGGTTTCCCTCACGGGCTTTGCAGTATGCACTCCTCATCTCCTTAATTTTTACTCTGCATTGCAAGGCGTCCCGTTCGTGGCCCCTTCTCATCATGGACTGCGATATCTGACCATAGGTATCGTAGTTTCTCCTTCTGGAGCGCAGCTGTGTTTGAACAGCCTCATCTCCCCACACACTAATTAGATCCTGCAGCTCTGCATTGGTCCATGCTGGGGCTCATTTGTTGCGTGGAGGCATGGTCGCTGACTGATTAATTGCACTCCACGCCTGACTGAGCAAACAGGAAGGTGATTTTTGAAATTTCCCGGGGCATTTAAAGGAGGGGTCAGGTGAGCACAGGGCAGAGGAGTTTTCTTGATTACCAGAGAGGTATCCTCAGGTATGCTGGGATACCTGCTTATTCCACGGAGGTCAAGAAAAGCGCTGGTAAGTGTCTACATTGCATTACCAGCGCTGGATCACCAGTGCTGGATCCTCTACACCCGAGACAAAACAGGAGTACAGCCAGCGCTGCAAACAGGGAGTTGCAGCGCTGGTGATGCCCTGCAGATGTGTACACCTTCAAAGTTGCAGCGCTGTAACTCCCTCACCAGCGCTGCAACTTTCTGATGTAGACAAGCCCTTAGTCTCTAAGGTGCCACAAGTACTCCTGTTCTTTTTGCAGATACAGACTAACACGGTTGCTACTCTGAAACCTTCTAATTAATGAGGCTTTTGTGGAGCTCTCAAACTCTGGCAGACCATACCATTGACTACCAGGAGAGTGAATAGATATCACGTTCCCCAGAAGGACTTAGATTACTACTTCACTCATCCTACTCCATTGGTGATCACAGCAGCAAATGAACGCTTGTGCCAGTCACACCCTAAATTTGTTCCTAAAGACAAGGAGCATAACAGACTCAGCCTCTGTGGCAGAAAGGCTTATTCCACATCAAATGATGGTAGCAAATTATCAAGCTCTATTGCCCAAGTATAATTTTAATTTCTCTGCAATTGCTAAATTTGTGGACAAACTGCTGGAAGACTATAGAGAGCAATTTATGGCTTTAGTCTCTGAAGGACACCTTGTGGCAAGGATTTTACTACAGGCAGCAGTTGATGCTGTGGATACGGCTGCATGATCCATGGCCTTTGGAATTGATGTAAGATGTTCCTCCTCGCTCCAGGCATCAGGAATTCCTAAAGAGCTGCAAAACTAAAATCTGCCATTTGAGGGCTCTAGGCTATTCTCTGACAATTTTTTTTACCCTCTCCTTTTTGCTATTAGTTTAATGCCCTCCTGACTACTCAGGCCAGCCTGTTCCTGAGGAGCTTGTTTCCCCTTCTACTGAGATGGAGGCCATCCAAATTATACAGCTCTCTTTCCCTGTAGAAGAAGGACCAATGTTCCATAAAACCAAAATCCTCCTCCACTTACTTAGCCAGCAGTTCGCTTCCAGAATCTTCTGCCTTCTGTCTTCCTAAGCTTGTGAGAGAGGACGGATCTCGGAGAAGATCATTGGACATTCTTCTTTAATATGTTTCCAAGTTCCCTGAGGTCATCTATTATCTGTGAGATATCCTGCAATGAAATGTCTGTAGTGGTGATATGAACCATCATCAATGGATCCTTACCCATTGACTTCAGAAGTTTTTTCAATCTTAAGAGTGAGGCCTTGTGTCTTTGGTCCAGGAAGGCAGCACGCTGTCCTTTTGCCTGCCTATCCATTGCAGAATGTTTTTTTTTGCGCACCTGCATGAGTGTTTAGATCCCTAGACTGGTGGTTACAACCATGCAGTGTTTTCAGTGAGGGCTGCTTTTCTAGACCCAAAACTGACCATGACATTAGTAACACACATGTCCAGGACAGATTTGGGTGCCCATTTTAACACACTGAAGGCATAAGCTCGTTGGTCATGGCAAGAAGTGTCTCTACACACGTGCTGGAGCTGCAGGTGATTTGCTGGGCAAGTGAGATGTTTATGCCCACCCTCAGGAATTGGGTAGTGCTGTGTGTGAGATCCAGTTGGTTATGTCAGGAAGCTCTCCATCTTTGAACATATGGATCAGGAATTGTGTATCTCCCATCTTTTGGGAGAGAAAAACACCATTGGTAAAACCTGTTGAGGGAGTCATGTGCACCATCATGAGTGGTCCATCGGAAAAGGACATACTCCTTGTGATCTTTCAGCAGTGGAGAACCCCGTTAATAGATTTGATCATGACAGATCTCAACAACAAATTCAGGAAGTTCTGCTCATGGGCAAGTCCACAGGCTGGTTCAGTCACAGTCTCCATTTTCTCCCATGGTCTGGTTGCCTACTTCTATACATTCTCTCCACTTCCTCTCAACCCCAGGGTAATCAAGAAGCTAAGACAAGATAAAGCAACATTGATTTTAATAGCTTCATCTTGGCCAAGACAATGCTGCATTGAGTCTCCATCAGCCCTCCAGTAAGGGCTGATGGATCTCTTATTTCAGAACCAGAGTCAGTCACTACACCCAAACCTTCAGTCTCTCCTTCAGGGTCTTATATAAAATAAAATATATAGAAAATAAAAATCATTTTGCCAAACCTAATTTTAAGCACCAACATGTTTTTAGCACCATTCTCTATTTTTCTGTAAGCTTCTGAAATTTACAAGAACATGGATTCTTGTGAATTTCTCACATGGGAACACCAGAGATGAGCACAAATACTTGAATTTCTATGGGGAAGCTCAGTGCACATTTGTATGGTATACAGATTCACTTCTGAGATTGATAATGTAGCTGATAATTTCATTTTAGCCTTGCAGCCATTAGTTAAAAGAAAGTCCTTTGAGATTCTTTTGTCATTCACCAAGACCTCATCTTCTTGTGGACATCTGCCCCATAGAGGGCAGCTGAACATAACTTCAAAGGAAGCATTGTTAAGATGAGATTGTTTAACGTAGGGTGCTTTCTCTCATAGGTACACTGTAGAAGAACATAGGAGCACCAATCTGTAATGGTCTGGAACAGAGATGAAAGTAAGCCAAGTCCAGTCGGGCACATCGTACTGGCTCTTGCCAGTATGGTGTGCCAGACCAGACCAGACCAGCTTCCCCAGGCCGGCGATTTAAAGGCCTGGGGCTTCCAGCAGCGGCAGGAGCCCCGGGCCCTTTAAATTGCCACCAGAGCCCTGCTGCCAGAGCCCCTCAGTGGTGGAGGTGGCTCAGGAGGTGATTTAAAGGGCCCTTTAAATCACCGACAGAGCCCCTGGCTGCCGCCACTACCTCGGGGGCTCCAGCAGTGGGGTTTGGGCAGCAATTTAAAGGGCCTGGGACTCCCCTGCAGTAGTGGCAGCTGGAGCCCTGGGCCCTTTAAATCGCCCCTTAGCACCGGGGCTCCCAGCCGCCTCCACAGCTGGTAGCTCTGGGGATGATTTAAAGAGCCTTGGGGCTCCCAGCTGCTGCCGCTGCAGCTGGAGCCCCAGGCCATTGAAATTCCTGGGTCCTTTAAATCAAGATTTAAAGGCCCAGCCTCTTCCAGTTGAGGTCCTGCCTCTTCCAGTTGAGGCCCCAACCCCCGCTCAGGACTCCAGCTTACCGGTAAGTCCTTTAAGGTACTTTCATCCCTGGTCCAGAATAAAGTGTATGGATAGAGAACAGAGGTGACTTTGACAGTATATATCTTTGAATTAAAATGTTTTCTTACTATTTAGCATAAATCTCCCTTCCTATAAACTAAGCTGATTACTTCTTGTTCAACCCTCCGTGGACATTGAGGACAATTGATCATTGTCCTCTCTTGTAGCAGCCCTTAACATATTTGAAGACTTGTAAGATTCCTCCTCAGTCTTTTTCTCAAGACTAAACATGCCCAGTTTTTTAAACCTTTCCTCACAGGTCAGGTTGTCTAACCCTGCCCCTCCCCACCCTCAAGCCTTTTCAGCAGTCCTACTGCCTAGCCAGTTATTCCCCATTTTGTATTTTTGTTTTTCATGGTCTAATTATCCATTGTGTGAAAGGATTTCCTTTTAATCAGTTCTGAATTTGCTACAGTTTGAATTTCACTCACTGACCACTCATTCTGGTTTATTTTCTCAATGCCATTCAATATTTTATATACTTTTATTATCATCCTTTTGTTTTGTTGTTTTTCTAAGGTAAACAGTCTTTTTTTTCAGTCTCATGGAGAGTTTTCCATGCGCCATATCATCCTCAGAGACCTTCTCTGAATTCCTGTTAATTTTGCAATATCCTTTTTGAGGTGTCGTGACCAGTAATTCTCACAGTATTCAAGAACAGAATGCATCATTGATTAATATAATGGCATTATAATATTTTTACAAGTTATTCTCTGTCCCATTCCTTGTGCATCCAGATGTCTTGTTTTGCTTTTTTGACCACATCTGCACATTGAGTGGAAGTCTTCACTGAATTGTCTATGAAGAAGCCAGAATTCCTTTCCTAAGTTTATGGCAATTAACTAAGAACCTTGTAAGGTTCTTAGTTTAGTTTTTCCTTCTCATGTGCATTACTTTGTATTTATCAGCATTGAACTCTATTGGCCTTCATACTGCCCATTCATTTAGTTTGGTTGGTTCTCTGATGCTGATCCCCAGTAATTTCTAGTCTTGACCAACATACATAGCCTTGTCATCTATATGTTTTTGCTACTTGCTCCCTTTTCTAAATCATTAATAAATATAGTAAACAACACTGGATCTAGTACAGAATCTTGAAGTACTCTGCTGTTAACCTTTTGTCATGATGAATATCAATCATATATAATCCTACATCTTGTTTTTAGTTTCTGACCCATGGCAATACTCTACCTCTTACTCATACCAACTTATTTTCTTTAGTCTCTTTAGAGGAACCTAATCCAAAACCTTTTGAAAGTATAAATAAATTATATCAGCCATTACTCCTCTATTAATTACTTCACTGAAATGTTCAAAGAATACTAATAGACTAGTGAGATACAAGTTTCCTGTGGAGAAACTGCTGGTTTGACCCTATCATATAATGATCTTTTAGATATTTTACTGTTCTGTTTTTTAACTAGCATTTAAACCAGTTGTCCAATACAGATGTGGGACTGGCTGCTCTGAAATTCCTCAGATCACCCCAAGAACTTTTTTAAAATATAGTCACAGTATTTAGAGATTGCATGTTTAGGTTAGCAGCTCAGTCACTTCATACCCAGGTTCCTTCACAGCTCAGTTGATTGCTATTTATAGAATATGTTAAAAACTTTAATCTGGGAGTGGTTTTCTACTTCCTGCATGCACTCATTAACATACCACAGCTTTGTCATACCAATTTCTTGCTACAGATCCACACTTAAAAATTTGTGGTATTATGGCTCTGTAGACAGGTGGCCAACAAGATCATCACTTGGGATAGGGAAAAGGGGAACAATCCAGCATACTTCAATACAACCACTGTTTCTGGCTTTTGTTTTTACCATTTATTAGGCATACAGCTACTTCACTTGTATGCACAGTTTTGATCCTTTTATCAGTTGTGGGGAAATACTCAACTATTAAATCTGGAGAGGCATATATTAAAAACATGTTAATATAGTTGCCCTGCAGTATATGTGTACGTAATATTTTAGGGAATTTTTTAAAAATCACACTGATGGAATGTATTTTGGGAAAATAATAAGCGTAGACTTATTTTTATCATAGTTTTTATCTGAGCTAACTTTCTATTCTGGAGTATTATAGTATCAATAGCAAACATACAGGGCTAAACACTGTGAGAAGGCAGAATTGGAGGTCAGCCATATGTGGTGTATGTTTAAAATGGAATATGATATTAATGATGGCTTGGTTTATTGTAGACTACCTAGCAATGGAAACCAGTATAGTTGGATTAACAGGAATGATTTAATACGAAGGGTAAAAAGCACAGTTAAATGGAAATATAAAACAAGTCTATAAATCATTGCTCTAAGAAATTGATCTTGCACCACTGAGTTCAGTGGCAGTATTGCCATTGTTTGTAATGGGAGTGAGATCACACCTTAAGAGCATGCGGCTAAATAATGTATGTTGTAGCATGTCAAAGACATAAACACTCTATAGAGATGTAGAAAACTCAGCTTTTAAGTGCAGAATTGACTGAGAAGATGACAAACTGTTACCCTAAATTGGGAACTAAATAATGCAGTTTATTTGCATGGTGTTTTCACTGGGCCAATGCATGCAATACTGCCATATTATAAAATATCTTACAATATTCAGTGAT
Organism: Gopherus evgoodei; assembly: GCF_007399415.2. Taxonomy (NCBI): domain Eukaryota; kingdom Metazoa; phylum Chordata; order Testudines; family Testudinidae; genus Gopherus; species Gopherus evgoodei. The sequence continues at coordinate 343,695,933 of NC_044322.1, forward strand.
TTAGTTGACTGGATTAGCTAAATTTCCTAATACATTTTAAGTCATTTATAATGTATAGCGATAGCTTTGACAGTATAAAAATTGTGGTTAAGGTTACATACAACCTTTCATTAAACCTCTCTATTTTCACTCAATCTTTTAAAGAAAGTCATTTGTTTTCATTAATATTCCTATTTAATCTCAACCCAGAGAGAATGTTTTTGTGACCTCTTGCTGAAGTCTCTAATGACCTCTTTTTAGCCAGCTCTCAGAACCAGTACTATCCTCATCCTCCTATAACTGTCAGCTGCCTTTGACACAAGTCAACCATACTTTCCTTCTTAAAATCTTGGCCTCCCTTAGATTCTGGGACTGTCCTTTCCTGGTTCTCTTCCTGTTTTTCTAATTATTCTTTCAGTTGCCTTTAGAGGATCCTCCTCATCCCCTCTTCCCCTCCCCCCCTTCAGCTTTCTGTGGGGGTTTCCCAGGGCTGTCCCTGGTCATTCTCTTCTCCCTCTACCCCTGATCTCTGGATAATCTCACCTGCAACACAAATTCAACCACCATCTGTATGTGGATGATTCACAGATCTACCTTTACTCCATTTCTGTCTAAATTACAATCTCCGTCTGTGTCTGACATCCCTGTATGGATGTCTTGCCATGAGCTCCAGCTCAGCATGGCTAAAACAGAACTCTTAATCTTACCTCCAACCCTCCCTGTTACCTCCTTTCTTGATCATTGTGAACACCACCACCATTCTTTTTGTCACTTAGGCCTGTAACCTGGGTGTCATCTTTGACTGACTGGATGTGAAGAACTAGAGACATCCATGTCTAAGTCTTACAGATTCTTTCTGCAGAACATCTCTTAAGATGCAGCCTTCCTGTCCATCCACACAGCTAAAAATCTCATTCAGGCTGTCATCTCACATCTTTTTGAAACCTGTAGGGCAATAATGTGTCACTCAGGCCACACCTTAACAAGGCCCTGTGCTCTGGTAGATGCTTCCATATTGAATGACTGCTTTGGTAGGGATGTCTTGCAGTCATTGTTTAAGTACGATGACTCCTATCCACCTCCAAACAGGTAACTGCATGTTAGTCACCAAGAGAGGAATCTGTGTAGACAAGTCACTTGAAGAGAGAATTAATTTCCTCTCTTACATTAACTGGTTCTGTGAGAGGCTGTCCATGTGGGAGTCCTGTGCTGAGATTCTGTACTAGCCCACTTCACCCTTTGTCCTTGGGTGGATGAGTTGCAAGGACATCCAGGGCACAAGTGTCGCTCCAATGGACCCTGTTAGCTCAAATAATCTAATATTAAACACATGGGGTTGGGGCAGCCCACATGTAGCAGAATGGCCCATGCTGTGAGTTCACTATATGTCTTTAAATGGTTAAACAGTAAAGCTCAATTTACCTGTCTGCATCTTTAAACTAGCAAACAAACATAAAAGGTAACTGGTTGCAGCATTTTAAACAAAGGCCCTGGCATGGGCTTGGAGTTCTGGGTTAGGGCTGAGGAGCTCCTTTCCTATCCCAGCCTCATCTAGCACTCCCTCTGAGAGGAAGCAGGTAAGCCTTAACTGTCTTTCTGGCTCCTATTTGGTCCATGTCTCCTCTTGGCCCTTCTAGGTACATGGAGGACTGAGACTTGGTGGTAGGTCTGGGTTTCCTTGAGCAAGGGGAGTGTCACAGTGCTGACTTCCCCAGCAGGGGTGGAGAAGGCCTGATAAACCCCATCACAGGGGGTCCATAAGTACCTGTGGTGAAATCTGTGTGGACAATCCATCTCAATGAACCACAATTGCAATAGATCTGAGAGAGAACAGCTATTTTTCTTACCGTAACTATCACAAGGGGTTTGACTGCCCCACAATTCCAGGCCTGTTGATCCAGAGAGGTCAGATTTGCCAGTGCTCACCCAGAGGACTCTGACCTATTTGAAATAGGTACAGGAGATTCTGTTAAATACCAGGAAGCAGTCAATTTAGCTCTTATGAGCAGAAGTGGAAAAGGTTCTCTTTGTGCGCAATCAAAAATAACTCCACTCCTATTCAGTCCACAGGTGAGTACTTCATTTGAAATCCTTAGCACTCTCTGTATCGTTAGTGAAAGTGTATATATCTCAGCTCATCATTGTTTAATGAAAGATTGTATTTAGCAAGTATATAATCAAGACTCTTAAGAGTTAATGGAGGTTATACTCCCTGGCTGGAGAGCCCACACCTATATGGGGCCTTACTCTAATGCTTAGCTTATGAAATCTTTGAACCCATAAAAAAAGTTCCCTGTTTGATCTTTTTTTTTAAGATAGCCTTTATTGTAGCTATTGCATCTGCTAGGACAGTGGCTCTGAACCTTTCCAGATGACTGTATCCCTTTCAGGAGTCTGATTTGTCTTGAGTTCCCCCAAGTTTCATCTCAACTTACAAAATCAGACATGAAAATACAAAAGTGTCACAGGACACTATTACTGAAAATTTGCTTACTTTCTCATTTTTACTATATAATTATAAAATAAATTGATTGGAATATAAATATTGTACTTGCATTTCCGTATATGTTATATAGAGCAGTATAAACAAGTCATTGTCCATATGAAATTGTAGGTAGTGCTGAGTTTGCTAGTGCTTTTTATGTAGCCTGTTGTATAACTAGGCAAATGTCTAGATAAGTTGATATACCTCCTGCAAGACCTCTATGTACCCCTAGGGGTAAGTGTGTCCCTGGTTGAGAACCACTGTGCTAGAAGAGTGAGCAGGCTACAGGCTCTCTTTCCTGTCTACTCCTCTCAACAATTTTTCACAAAGATAAGATTCCTTATAGTGAGAGGCATATAGCCAAATCAGTTTATCCTAACAAAAAGAAGACTGAGGTGTGACTTGATTAGTGTATAAATTTGTTCATTGGGAGAAAATACTAGCTCCTAAAGGGCATTTTAAAGGCATAACAAGAACCAATGGCTGGAAGCTGAAGCCAAACAAATTCAAATTGGAAGTTTAGGCAAAACATTTTAACAGTGAAGATTAATCATTGAAACAGTCTACCAAGGCAAGTGGTGGATTCTCCTTTTGATGTCTTCATATGAATTTTGGATACCTTTCTGGAGTATATACCTTAAATAAACACACTTTATTGGGCTCAATGCAGTGGTAACTATGAAAACGCTAGTGATATACAGGAGGTCAGATTACATGATCTCATGGTCCATTCTGGCCTTAAACTCCATGAATCTATAAAGTGGACCTTCATCCACACCTGAAATTTCTCTCAAAAGTGGTAGTAAAATTCAATCTCAATCCATAATTTTGTCAGTATTTAGGCCTCACTGTTATTTTTTTTTGGGGGGTGGGGGGAGCTAAGTCTAGGATACTAAGAGAGCATTAGTCTTCTATTTGAATAGTTCTAAGGACATCACCCAGACTCTTTTTGGAGAAAAGAATAAAGGTCAGCCAGTCTCATCCCATTACCTTTAAAGGCAGGTTAGTCTCTGCATTGAAGAGTTTTTATAAGCACATTTCTCTAGCGGTTCCTTAAGGGCTTAGAGAGCACTCAACTAGAGCAAAGCCTGCTTCCATAGCCTGCCATAAACATGTTCCCATATTAGAAATCTGTAGAGTTGCCACTTGGAGCTCAGAGACAAGGTGGATGAGGTAATATCTTTTATTGGACCAATTTGGAGCTCAGTTAATATTTTCACAAACTATTCTTTATACCTGGCAACTAAATCAGATGCACAATTGGGTAAAGCAATTTTTAAATCTCTATTTAATTAGATTTCTTCATTCCGCATCCTGAGTGAGAAGTACTCCTTGCCAAACTACCAGGAGTATACAGAGACCATTCAAATAAATGAAGGTTACTCATCTGTAAACTGGAATTCTTTGAGAGAACCTCATGTTCCCCACTCACCTTTCCCACTTCCTGATTTCAATCTTGTACAGGAAGAGGTGGTTGGAAGGAACTGAGGCAATTGACATGTCATGTCCCCCTTTTTATAGTCCCTCCCTCTGAACTTTCAGAACAGTGAGGGAAGGTACAGGGGTGCAAGAGTGCTCCAACGTGCACAGCTATTAGGTTCCACTGGGCCAAGTTTAATTGTTGGCATATCTCAGGAGTGTAAATATGCACTGATCATCTTGAATGCTTGTTACAGGTGAGTAAACTTCTTGGTGTTCTTGTATGCTTCCATTTTTGGCTCCCTGTTTTGCATGTCATAGGTTTAGTTTCATTCAGAAATACCAGCTTAATAGCAGAGCTGTTGAAAACTTATGAATTTCACTTATTGGTGGAGAAATCCTCTGTGCAATGTAGTATTTATGCATTTTTCAATTAAGTCTATTGTGGTGTCACTTTTGAAACTCTGAAAATAGGTTTCAGGGGTAGCATGAAATCACAGTGATCAAACTTTCCATAATGGATCACAACTGTAAAGTTTTATGTGCATGTTTTGGGGATGATGTAATAATGGTTTTCCTCAAGTCACAAAATGGCACTAACTTGTGGCATGGACCAACTTCTAGGAAGATCAACTGGCTGAAGCTACTGGGCTTTCTGACTGGAAAGCCCAACTTTCAGGGTCAGCCATTTAAAATAGGGCAATCCCCTTGCAAGATTGACTGATTGCTCCCCCACACATAAAGCTTAGTTGATATTTATTTTGTTTGAAATTAAATTTAAACACTTTAGATTATGTACATTACATGACAAGGTTTTGCTCTCTGCAGTACAAATACATTTATAGCATGGTTTCAAGGTGTGGCTCTAGTATGTTGCCTTGACGGAATGTAATTTGTCCACTGTTTCGTAGAGAGTTATCATTGCAGGCTCCTACTTTTGAAGTGTGTTGTGCTCCTTTGCTTCTGTAAGTTCAGAATTACATAGAAACCTATGTTCTTTCTAATCATGTGTACTTTCCCACATGCTCCAAATGTTAGGGACAGTTTTCGAAAGAGGTGTTGCTAACAGGTCTATCCTTTTAGTTTCTGAAGCCTATAAGGGAAGAATTAAGTACGAGCTCACTTCTTGCATAGGTTAACTTTTTTTTACACGGTTAGTGTGTTGTGTTGAGCAATAAACTAGCTCTTTTTAAGAAGTTTTTTTGGATATAGCCAATTATACCACTGAACTAGAGTAAATAGTGGATTCTTTAACTTGGAGTCTTTTTAAATCAAGATTTGAAGATTTTAATAATTCAGCCACAGGTTATGGGCTATTTCAGGAGTGGGTAGATGAGTTTCTGTGACCTGCAATATGCAGGTCAGACTAGATGATGATAATTGTCCCTTCTGGCCTTAAAGGTCTGTGCTTCTACTCTGCAATAAAAGAGCTATGGCATGGCTGCGGCTGGCCTAGGTCATCTGACTTTGGCTTGCAGGACTAAAAATTGCAGTGTAGATAGTCAGGCTTAGGCTGGAGTCCAGGCTCTGAAACCCCATGATGGGGGTGGATCTCAGAACCTGAACTCCAGTCTGAACCCAGATGCCTATGTTGCAAATTTTAGCCCTGCAGCCCTATGGACCTGAACGAGTTGACCCAGACTGAGGGTACGTCTATACTACCCATCGGATCGGCTAGTAGTAATCAATCTATCGGGGATCGATTTATTGCGTCTCGTCTGGACGCAATAAATCGATCCACGAATCGACGCCTGTACTCCACCTTGGCAGGAGGAGTAAGTAGCGTCGACAGGGGAGCTGCGGCAGTTGACTCGCCACTGTGAGGATGGCCAGGTAAGTTGAACTAAGACATTTTTGACTTCAGCTATGCGAACAGCGTAGCTGAAGCTGCGTATCTTAGATCGATTTCCTTCCACCCCACCCCCCAGTGTAGACCAGCCCTGAGACTTGGTACCATGTGTTTTGTTTTGTTTTGTTTTTTTTTAATTGCAGTGTAGATATATCCTATGAGACTTAGCTGGGCAGTAAAGCTTACTTTATTTGCCAGGTATGCATTACTTTACAGGCTAGAAAAAAACTATTAAAATAGAAGCTTCTGTCTCTTAGTATGGCAACAGATTTTTGTTTTAGTTGGGGAAAATGTATCGCTAAAATAGCGAGGCAAGATATAATGTAAATATACCTGTAGAACACTTTCCTCTGCAGGTAACTAGAGTAGTTTACATGCCTGTTGATCAGTCTTTTCTTGGAAGGTGGAATTAAAATTTGTCTTTCTTTTAACAGCCTAAAATGACTACTGTGCGAATGCAGTAGAATAAATGGCGTCAAAAGTAACGGATGCTATAGTCTGGTATCAGAAGAAGGTAAGCTTTACAGTTAAAATATATGTTTGATGCTGGTGGTAGTGGTAAAAGAAGGGAAGGGGATTTTGGTGGTGGTTGGGTTTTTGTTTTGTCTTTTTTACACCCCTCCCCCACCTTCTTGAAGTGTTGATTTGTGTAGTGTCTGGAAATGAGTAACTCAAACTATTTTTCCAATAATGATTGATTAAACATATATTAAAAGTGTTTTGATTCCTTTTGGGCTGCTGCTTTTTTTTCTTAAAGGGAAAAATGTAATTTTGAAGGAAAGTGTTTTTTCATTTATTGGTTGTAGACTAAAGCATTGGTGTATATAGTCACTTTCTCATACTTTTAAAAGCATTGAAATAACACTATTTGACAGAAAAGCAAACTGCAAGGCTGAAAATAAATACTTCATTTATCTTTTCACTCACCAGTTAATGGCTATGCTTTCCCGAACATTCAAATTTAAAAAATTTTTTATTTGTATTGATAAAAGTTGACCAGATTTTTTTAAATTATCCATTATATTTCCATAATTGTGTTTCTAGGATTTGTTAACCTGTTCCATTAATATACATGAAAACTGCTAAATGTTGCTCTGTATTTTGGTTTTAAAATCTCAGCAATTTCAAACTGTATCATTCATGACTTAGTCTCCCACAATTTTTGAATATACTTTATAAGTTGAACTGCTTTTCATTTATAAAGCAGCACAGGGCTAGAATTCATGATTTCAGTGCTCTGATGCTAGGATTTAAACCAGGAAGGTCTGTCTTTTTTTAAAGTAACATGCGTTATATATGTGCTATAATTAGGCTCTAATGAAAAGTAAGGGTTTTTTTGGTTTTGTTGTTTGTTTTTTTGGTTATGGATTTAAAAAAAAAACTCTCGTTCGTTTGTAAATCAGCAACTCTTAATGTTTTTTGTTTACTTGGGATAGCCTAATGAGAATACACCTCTCATTTTTATGAGCAGGGTAACAGCAGTTTACAGTTTCAGTAGCATGGTTCACTATCCTACATACAAGATATGCAATAGTTAATGTTTTCATTGCAGTGTTGTGTTGAACCTTTACAATTGTGGATCACATGACGTTGAAGAGGCAAATCTAAAACCTTGATAACTAAATGAGATGCTATTTATAATGTAGTTTTGATTATATTAAAACACATTTCATTGTGAAATGTTTTTAAAGCACACTAATGAATGAACACTACTTCAGTGATCTTTAGTTATCCCTGTCTCCCATTATTTAGGTCTTTGCTAAAGGAAATAAAATTAAACATTTAAATTTAAAAGTTCAGGAGAGTGGAACAATTACTGACAAATAGATTGAAGCTTTAGGGTTGTTTTTCCCCCTCTGGTACTAGTTGCAGTCTCTCTTTACAAGTCTTAGAGTCTGAACATTCTAAGATAAAATTACATACCAAACACCCCCCTATTAAAATATTATTTAGGTTGTAAAGTCATGAACTTGAAAGTTTAGATAACATTGCATGGGAAACAAATAAAAATATTAATTCGATCATCTTGTGGTATGCTTTATGCTAGTCTTTAATTCCATTATGACCCCCTATTTTTTTTTCCCCACTGCACTCTGGCCATTCAGAGATCAGGATGGATGGTATTCAAAAACTGATTCAGAATTGTGTTGTGAAATTAGGCTATTGGTAGGATCTCTGCCTCATTTACTTTAGAAGTTGGAAGATATGTAAAGAATGAGGTAAGGAACTGTTGAAAGAGAGGATGGTCTTGTGGTTAAGACAAGTGAATGGCACACAGGAATACTTTATTTTCGTGTTAATATTATGTTCCTAGGCCTGCTGTGAGGAAGTTATGAGTCCTTGCAACTGCAGCTAAAGTCAATTGAAGCTGTGCACGCTCAGCTTCTCTGGCAGTAAGATAGCTGAACAAGTGAGAATAGGGTTGGGAATCAGGAGGAGGCCCTGAGATAGCCTTAGGCAAACCTCTCAATCTGGCCATCTGTAAAATGGAGAGAATAATACTGTTATCTCACTGGGGAGATAAATTCATTAATATGTGAATGCCCTAGAAAAGACAACAAGGAAATAATTCTGTATTCAGTCCAAAATCTGGATAACTTGCATTAATAAAGGGGGGGCCACACACTGAATAATGAAGATAAAAACAGTCGTTGAATAGATGCCTCATTCCCTATGTTGAAGATTTTTCAAGGGCTTGACTTGGCAACATAACATATATTTCAATAACAATCTTTAATGTAGTTTATTTTCTAGCCTCTATTTAAAAAGGGAAAAAATTATATTCGATGCAACTATAACAACCACCCCAACCCCCCATTGCATCATCTTCAAGCTTTAAACCCTGAAGCTTCCTTCAGCATGGAATTCTTCCAATTGAAATACAGGACCTGCTGCAGAAAGCTGTTATCCTGAGGTGGGGGGAATGGGCTGCTGGGGCTGTGAGCTTTGCTTGTTCTGGGGAGTGATGTCAGGGATTTCGCTGCCTGTTTTTCTTCTTCCCCAGAAGATGGAGCAGGAGTTCTTCCCTCCCCTCATGTGATACCCTAGAGAGGGGAGGAATCAGTAGGGCCATGTCTTGGGCCTTGTTTAGAGGCACCTGGCTTACCTTCCTTTTCCCTCTATACTGAGAGGCAGGGATAAGCTTCTTCCTCATATGGTGGTCCCAGAAGGAGAGGTGCAGGGCTTAATTTGTGTTGAGGCTGAGCCCTGTCACCTTTAGGTTTGGCATTTCATAGCCCTGGCACCACTTGCTACGTTGGTTATGAAAGTACAAAAATTGCTTGAGCCCCGGAGCCTCTTTCATTACAAATTTAAGCTACTGAGGAGATGGGCTTTTTGGGTTTGGGTGGGGAGAAGAGTTGTTGGGGGAAGCATGAACCAGCTCTTTCTTCCTTACTCCAGGAAACACAGTTTGTTCTTGGCGTTCCCAGCGTAGCATGTATTGTGCTGCTGTTACTTTGGTAATGGCATGGGACCATGTTTGTGTTCAGTTGTTTTGGCATGCTGTCAAAATTTTGCTAATGTCATAAGAGATAGAAGGGAAGTGGCAATTTTAATAGTTTTTAAAACTTGAATGGAATTTCATGGATGAAGACAAGGCCCTTTTTTGATCCCCCCAGGATTCTTCTCCCAGCTGAATTTCAAAGGCCTTCTGTAGAGAACAGAGGTGTTTAGAGCTTTGCAAAAATGAAATATTTTGTGACCTTTTTTAATGGAAAGAATTAGGCAACCTAAATATGAAGGGTATGGTTTATTAATTCAAACCAAAAGCTTTCAAAGTAATACAAAACTATTCACACGCCTAGTGTAGACTGCAGGGTCCCAGAGACCTGTCACTGGATATCTCTCTCTGCTCCAGGACCAGTCACAGGAGTCAGTCTCTTTTCTGCAGCTCTCCCTCCAGCTTAGCTCTTTCAGCCCTTTGTAGGCATCACTGACCTCTTCCCAAGTGGGTCTGATAATTGAACAGGGTTGCTGATTCCAGGCCCCTGGCCCTTAAAGGAGTAAACTACCCTGTTACAGGGTCATTACCAACTGTCCGTATTATATATGAACCCTGCAAACACTTAGGAGTAACTTTACTCATATGATCAATCCCATTTGCTGAGATTGAGCTGCTCAGATGATTAAAGTTATTTATGTGCTTAAGTGTGTTAAAATTCATACCCTCTATATTGTTACAATAAATGTACTCTGTGTCTTGGGAAAATGCATGTGAGCTGTTGTCTGTAATAGTGATCTGGAAAAGTATCATTAAAGTATCGTTACATGCATCTGATGAAGTGGGTATTCCCCCACGAAAGCTTACGCTCCAATATGTTTGTTAGTCTGTAAGGTGCCACAGGACTCTGTCGCTTTTTACATGATCTGTTATGGTGACTAAGTCAGAATTTCCTTACTCATATGAATTTTAAGACTTACCCACACAACTTGAGGTTATAAATGTAGCGGGCACTTACAATTGATGCTTATGTTCCTCTTTCTGAAATATTTATCTTTAAATAGTGATTTTACTGCTTTGTTTCTGCTCAAAAGTGACTTTCCCAGAAAGTTTCTGCAAAATTAGGTCAGCTGATTTGAACTTTGAAAAAGGTATATGCATGAGGAGACTTAATCAGTATTTTTCTTTTTTAAGATGGAAGTTAAAGTAAAAATGCTGGAAGTTTAAACAGGAGAGTTGGCATGGATGCAACTTTGAAAACAATGCTTTTGCTTGAGGAGAAGGGGAAACAATTGGTTTTACTTAGAGAACCCTTTTAAAATTGCATATGTAGCTATCAGAACATGTCCTTAGGTCTACATGTGTATACTAATACACTGAATTCACATACCACAACTTGAATAGATGAGTACCTGCAGAGAAACATTTCCCCTTGAAAGTCTGAGAAACTTGAGAGAACACTGTCAACTTATTTTAAACCAGGGTGGATAAAAATCAATGATATTTAAAATAAATAAATAAATTGGATTTTTTAAATTTGAACCAGATTTTTTTTGATAAAATGCTTTTTGAGGAAAAAAACATTCTGAAGATAGATACATTATAGCTCAAAGATATCTCATCATGGAATAGGGATTATAAATTATAATTCTGTAGTATGAAACAATATATTCATGTCATGCTTAAGAAAAGTATTGTAAATGAGTTTTAATAGTTCATGTTTTGAGGACCCAATCTTATACATAAGCTTCTGTATAGATTATTTAGGTTAATCTTTCTATCTACCAAATAGGACTCAGTGCTCAGTCTAGAACAGGAGTGGGCAAACTATGTCCCATGGGCCAGATCTGGCCCATGTTGTCGCCAGCACCATGTCCCTGCAGCCCCCAGGCAGGAGGGTGCAGGGCTCTGTGCATTGCCCTTGCCTCCAGGCACTGCCCCCCACATCTCCCATTGGTTGGGAATGGGGAACTGTAACCAATAGGAGCTTTGGGGGAGGTACCTAGAGGCATGGCAAGGGCGGTGCATGCAGAGCCCACCTTCCGCAGGGACCACAGCGCTTGCGGGAGCAGTGCGGGGTCAGGGACAGAGCAGGCATGACCCTGACCCTGGTTATGCTCTGCTGCCACCCCAGAGCCGCTTGAAGTAAGCGGGACCAGAGCCCAAACCCCTCCTGTACCCCGCCCCCAAATTCCTTGTCCTAAGCCCACTGCCTGCACCTTGCACCCCAACTCCCTGCCATGAGCTCCCTCATATACCCCGCACCCCAACTGCCTGCCCTGAGCTCTGCATACAATTTCCCCACCCAGATGTGGCCCTCGGCCCGAAAAGTTTGCCCACCCCTAGTCTAGAAGATACCATCAGAGATGCTTAGTTTTGCGGTTCTCAAACTGTGGATTTGTGTTTCCAAAGATCACATGCTTATTAACAGCAAAAATATTTTAAAATAAGTAATGTATAGAGGTGAGAAATGACAGACCTCAACCTTACTGTCTCTCTGCAAATGTGTGTACACAGAGTCAATCCCTTACCTCTCTCTAAAAGTGAAAAGTTTCAAAAAGTTCAATGAATAGAAGACTGTTGGGGGTGGAATAGATATGGACCAGGAGAAGTCTAGAGATAAATGTGAGACGGGGTGGACAAGCAATAGAAAGAAAAGTGAAACTGTTTGAGCAGCATATTCCAGAAATCTTGAGGTCTTTCTGAGTGTAGCCTTCATTGATTTGAGATCTACCATACTATTCTCTCACTAGAAGGGAGAACCTATAATGGCAGCAGGCTGTAAAAGAGACTCATTTTGGGAATATTTTAGTGAAGTTCTTCTGCGTGTGGGTAAGACAGGCATGCGTGCAAAATGCAAACAGTGCAACAAAGAAATGCAAGGCCTGGTTGCCCGAATGAAACAACATCGTGAGAAGTGTTCCTTCTCAGGAAGAAGCTGCTTTGGAAGATGATGAAAGGAACATGTCTGAACATACAGGATCTTCAGGTTGGTAAGCTTTATTTCCTACTTCTTTCTTAAGGACTGCCTGTCTTCCTTCTGGACTATTCTTGAATTCTCACGTTTGAGCAAAAAATATAGTTGTTACCCAATGGTGCTATCATTTTAAATGCAATTGTGATAAAAAATAAATAACTGAAATAAGCAGATCTTCCTTTTACAATTTCACCTTTAAAGTAGTACAGAGTTTCAGTGAATGTAATGAGTAATACTAAATGAGCAGTATGGTAATATAATTAAATAACTGCATTGACTTATTTTGTTTAGGAGAATCCATCCTCAACTTATAGCATTCTGAAGAGTATCCACGTTCAAGATTGCCATCACTTTCTATAATTTCAGAGTTATCTGCAAATGACAGTGTTTCAGTCACATCATGTATGTCACATAGCCACAGTATATCTGTAGCAAAATGAAAAAAAAATCTTCATCATCCAGAAACAACCATGGATATCTTTTGTGATAAGAACCAGCAGATTACAAAAAGAGGTAATTGATTAAAACATTGCTCGGTTTGTTTATACAACAAACTCTCCTTTCTGTATAATTGAGAGCCCACACTTCATTAATATGGTTCAGTCATTAAGACCAGGATACAGTCCACCCAGCAGAGCAGATGTCACAGGCAAATTTCTGGATAAAGTGTACAAAAGAGAAATTGAGCAGTGTGCAAAAGGTCTAGAGCAGTGATCGGCAACCTTTGGCACGTGGCCCATGAGGGAAATCCACTGGCAGGCCGAGATGGTTTGTTTACCTGCAGCGTCTGCAGGTTCAGCCAGTCGCAACTCCCACTGGCCAAGGTTCGCTGTTCCAGGCCAATGAGGGCTGCGAGAAGCCGCGCAGGCTGAGGGATGTGCTGGTCGCCACTTCCCACAGCCCACATTGGCCTGGAACATGAATCGCGGCCAGTGGGAGCTGCCATCGGCCGAACCTGCGGACACTACAGGTAAACAAACCTTCCAGACCCACCAGCAGATTTCCCTGCCGGGCCACATGCCAAAGGATGCCGATCCCTGGTCTAGAGGGTGAAATTGTTAACCTGAGTCTTGATGGGTGGAGCAGTGTCCACAATGATCCTGTTGTACGTGCTTGCTTGTGTGACAACAGAGGAAGGGAATGTCTTCCTTACAGAAACAACCGATACATCAGGAAATGCACACACAGCAGAAGAGGTGTTGGCTATGACATGGGCATCCAGGAATCATCCCTCCATAATGCCAACTATAAAACTTCAGAGCTAAGGGTGAACCATTCAAGAAATATGTTTGCTGCTGATGTTTTAAAGAAAGTCACACCAGTGAACTGGTGGAAGTCACTTTATCACTTCAACAGACTCTGAATCCAAGTGCTTATCTCCCTTTGAACAGCAGTAAGTTCTTCTGCCAGTGTAGAAATAATATTTTCTTCCTTTGGACTAATTCATTCTAAATTGAGAAATCATTTGGGACCTGAAAAAGCAGGAAAGCTTGTTTTTTCTTTTTCTTTTCCAGATTACAAACAGGAAAATGACAGTGAAGACAACCGAGTTAGCTGCAGAAGCCAACATGTTAAGTTTCTCACGTTGACCTGGCTTGTGTCATCAATTTAATTTTTGGTTTTTTAATATTTCATTTAACTATTTTAATTAAAAACAATTTTAACAAAAACAAACCTGATTTTAAAAAACTTGAATGTTTAACTAAATAAAAAAATTTGTATGCTTGTTTTGTTAAAATATTGTTTGCTGTTGAAGAAGATAAATCCAGAGTACATAACCTTGTTGTTTTAGTTAAATAAAACAATTTAAATGTCTGTCTGGTGGTGATCTCATCCTAATACAGCATGGCAAGAAAATCCTCCAAATATTAATGATTACCTGTTGAACTGGTAATAGTTCATCTCCCAATAATTCATAAATATCTGCTTCAGTTACTTTTGGTAAATGAAGTAACCAATCATTCATTTTCTGATATAGCTGTAAAAACTAATCTGAAAGTTTTTTTCAGAAGAAATCACTTTAAAAATGTGTAGTGTGTACCTTCTAAAAATGAAACCTACATCTATCTTTGAGGTGTGAAGAATATGTATTAAGGTTATAACAACCAACGAGAATACTCTTTTATGTAGAAATCCATGATTAAATAGTGATTTTAAATCAAATCCACCCTGTTTTAAAAAATTCCCATGTCCACCTGAGCACATTTTCAATTGTTCTCCATTGCTTCCCCCCCCCCCAATCAGTTCCACTATTTATAATGCCCTTTTTAGCACAGGGGAAATTAATGGTCTTCAAAGAGAAAACAGCATTTGACTTATTGCTAATTTTGTTGTGAAATACACAAACTTTGACAGAGTTTTTCACTAATTTTTGTTAACTAATAGATACAAAAATTTTAGACAGGCATAATTTTCAAGTTAATCTTTTTAGGTGAGGAAGTTGAATTGGCACTGTGCAAGGAATTTACAAGATGCTCAGCAGATTATCTCTAGATTGTCTTTGTTCTTAAAGGCCTGGGGAATTTAAATGCAAAAATGTAACATTAATATAGTGTTAAGATTGCAAGATCAGCATTCAGTCATAAATTCTTAAAGTTAAGGTTTATCTTGAAATGTTAACGTGCATACTGTATCTAATATTTGTGTTCCTCTTTCCTGGAAAAAGTAGGTCTTAGTGAATTAACGATCGTCATGAATTGGGCCTTGATCCTGCATCTGATTGCATGTCAGTTAAATTTGAGTCAGTGCAGCTTCACATGAATACAGAGGTTCCCAAGTACTCATTTGCAAGTTTGGAGCCTTACTTTATTATTAGTGTGTATATATAGTAAAACATACATGATGTGCAATATGGCCGTTATGGTATTGTCAACCCAAACATTCAAATATTTGTGATTCAGACCTCAAAATCATTAATTTTTTTTAAATCTCAAGTTCTTTATTTGCCTTCTAGTTTTTAAAACTTTAGGCTACCCATATGCTTGAAAATTTGACCCTTCTTTGTGAATAGCCACAAGAGCTAGAAACTTACTTTGTAAAAATGAAGACTGACTGAAGAAAAACACTCAGTTTAATCGGACTCCTGATAAAATGGTTAGAGTTGACAACACTGGAAGTGCTGTGAGGGCAAACTTAATTTTTTTTCAGTTTCATAGCTTCTGAGTGCTTGACCTTAACTTTGTATTAGTGGGATTTTTGTATATAAATATCTCCTTTCTAAATAGTTGAATCAGAATCCTTTCATGCCAGTGACCCCTTCTGTTCCAGTTTGAAACTGGAAGAATCCAGCTCTTGATATTGACTGATTAATGCATCTTTTGAGGATCAGGAAAACTTTTAAAACTTCATTAGTTTTAAATCTCCCTTTCTTGCTGTTTTTTAAAGTGAATGTGTTATGAAGAATATCAAATGTCTAGAAATTTCAAGAATGTACACTTGAAACACAGGGTACTGAATGACATTTAGGGGAAGGATAAGAACACATTTTGGGCCCTAGCTATGTCACAATGCTCTTTCAAGTTGTTAATTGTAGATTTATTTAGCAAAAGGTAAAGTTTGCATAGATTATGGTGAAATTAGGATTATATTTATATGCATTTTTAATTTTTTTGTTTTAAATTTGTAGTATATTTTGCATCAGTGCCAAATTTGTCCAGAACTTGGCAAGATAAAAGGAAAGCAAATAGCATAATTTTGTTATGCTTAAGGGAATTGTATACAAAGCTCCTCCACTCCATTTTTGACATCAGTCAGCCAAGTCATGGGTGGCCCTGGCACCAAAGAAGTCTGTGCCAAATCAATTGGGTTTGTGACTACACTGTATAAAGACTTCAATGAGTACTAAAATTACATCAGCTCAAAGAAGCAGTCCTTCTGGTGCCAAACATCATCAGTGCCAAGGCTTATTTTTGCCTTCTGAAGAACTTGTTGGATCTAGGGGTTTCCTATGTACTGACAAGATCGGATACTGAGCTGGTACCAGCTGCTCTTTCAGTAACAGATAGCTTTGTTCTGTTGGAACAATTAAAATTTTAGCACCAGGAGAGTATCAGAATCAGCTTTAAGAATACTGCTGCAGCACTCTTTCTGGCATAATCTCTGAAGTATCTCTGACTTTGGGGCTGCTATGTTACCCTCAGACATAAGGCAAAGAGAGAGAGAGTGTTAGGGGGACTTTAGTTTTGATATCTTGGAACATTTAACGCATAATTTAAGGTCAAGTTAAAGATCAAAGTAAAATCTCAAAATTATGTTCTAAAGAATATGTTGTATAGTTTAATAGCAGACAAAGAATAGAGTATCTCTCAAACTGTGGCTTTCTTGTAGTCTTCTGATGCTGCCAGAATAGGCTTGAGAAATGTGGGCAGCTGAAATACCAAAATCTAAGGCCTGGTCTACACTGGAGCCGGGATCGATCTAAAGATATGCAGCTTCAGCTATGAGAATAGCATAGCTGAAGTCTACGTATCTTAGATTGACTTACTTCGAGTCCTCACGGCACAGGATAGATGGCTGCCACTCCCCCGTCGACTCCGCTTCTGCCTCTTGCAGCGGTGGAGTTCCGGAGTTGATGGGGAGCGTGTTTGGGGACTGATCCCTTGCCAGCAATCTGGTGGGCAGTGTAGACATATCCTAAGGTGTGTCATTAGAAAGAGAAATAGTGCTAGTGAGGCCAACTGGATGCATTCAGACCCGTACTAACTCACTGGTCAAGAAAGAGAGGACTAGAAGCCGTTGCCTATTCTTATAGGTATAATTTTCCTTTGTAATGAGTAGATCAGACCTAAAATGTAAGTTTCATGATTTGTATAATAAACATGCTAGGAAAGACCTGAAGAATAGCTCTGTGTAGCTTGAAAGTTTGTGTCTTTCCCCAACAGAAGTTGGTCCAATAAAAGATATTACCTCACGTACCTTGCCTCTCTGATACTAGAAAAGAGTAAACCTCAAACAGTGTAATGAATAAGGTTGACTGATTATTATTTTTCCTCTGGCAATGCTTAGATCATAGATATCTATGAATATGTTTATTGTAAACACTTCAGTAACATGAATTATTGCACTTTGAAGGTACTTTTCCACTATTGATCATTTTAAATATTTCATTATTTTCATAATGGTAATTGTCTACTTCAGAGATGCTATAGAGATGTAAACCTCAGTGAAATTCTAGTTCTGTGAAATCCCTCAAAAATTTAACACTTAGTGTTCTCACCAAAAAACAAACAATTCACTAGTTAGTAACTTGAGCACCACCATTCGAAAGTTTTAAAAATGTTTGTTTAAGGCAAAGTTGTTCTTTGAGCAATGGTCTCTATATGGATTCTAAACGAGGGAACGTGTGTGCATAAAAGTTGTTTTAAATTGCTTTGTTTGGTTCCCCTATGTGGGAGACAGTGGGGTGGGAGGATCCCAGCACTACTATTTAGTGATGTCCATGTGGGTGCTCCAGTTTAGGTGTTTGTGCACCGCTGCTCTTGTAATTGGAGATTTGTGGTAGCAGTGCCGGTTGATTGCATGTGCATGGTCCCTGTCTTGTGGTGCTTCAGGCAGTTATCTGGAACTGTACAATCAACCCCTCTCAGTTCCTTCTCTGCCTCCTTTGGCTCGAGTCGGAGCATCTAGCAGTGCCTCTGTGCTTAGTCTTAATAGCATAGTTTTCTCACTAGTTCTAGGTTTAGTAGATATAGTTAGTCTCTCTCTTTTTTTTTTTTAAATCCTTCTTATTTTCTTTCCCTTACCAAAAAAAAAATAATTCTTCACTAGGAGTTTCGGTTTCTGTTGAAGAATTAAAGAAGAGTATTAGTTCTCCCCTTGGGGGGAGGGAAATGCTCCCCTGAGGGGCATGCTCAGCTTCCACGGTTTTAATCACTGCCTCACCTGCAGACTTTCAGTACCTGTCTCAGATATCAGAGGGACAACTTATAACCAGGACAGCCCTACAGGCTACTCTGTGTCCACAGAGTCCAGCAGCGAGTTCTGTAGCCACCACAGTGGTCATGGAGAAGGGTGTCTTGACTTCATCTCTCTGGATTCCCCAAAGAGGTGCAGTCGACGGTCAGAGATTTGCTGTTTGGTGGTCCAAGATTCTCTTCAAGCCAAAACAGACAAGTCCCTCCATATGCTCAAGGATTTGAGGGTGGCATTGAGGTTCCTGGGCATTTATATACCTAGGGCCAAGAAAAGACGAAGAAATTATTATGCCCCATAGAGGTTCCAGCCCACTCCCCATACACAACAGCACAGACAATACAAGCATCATGGATGGAAACCAAGACCCTCAAGGAGATGACAACCTAGTCCTCCGGCTACTGTTTCAACCATCAATATCCAGGCAGCAAATCTGAGCCTTGCTCGAGGATCCGAGACACCCCCCCCCCAAATATCTTTCAGCGCTGGAACCATCTCCCAACCATTTGGAGTTACTCAATCTGGCAAACTAATAACAGACAGATGGGTTCTAGAAATTTATTGAGGCTTGGTATTCTATCCCTTTTATCTCCAACCCCTATACCCACCCTCTTTCCCCATCCCTCTTCAGGGACCCCTCTCACAAACATCTGCTGCATCAGGAGGTAGCCCATAGGAACAGTATAACCTATACCAACAAAACACAGAGGGTAGGGCTTTTGCTTACGTTATTTCTTCACACAGAAAAAACAGGGAGGTTGAGAGACCCATTCATGATCTAAGACAACAAGTTCGTGAAGACCCAATGCTTAAGGATGATCACATTAGAGATAGAAAGAAGGGGCTGTTTCTCAGCCTTTGACCTGCAGGATGCATATTTTCATATAACAATTCACCTGTTTATATCAAAGGTTTCTCCCATCTGCTGTTGGACTGGATCACTTCCAGTACAATGTCTTGACTTCCAGTCTATCCACTGCTCCTTGAGTATTCTCGAAGGTCCTTGCAATTTTGGCTGCTTACCTCTGCAAAAAAAAAAATCAGATATTCCTGTACTTGGAGGACTGCTTACTGAAAGCCTCAACACGACAAGCAGCGTTAGAGGCCACCAAACAGACGGTAGCTCTCTTTACAAGACTAGGCCTCCAAGTAAATGCACAAAAATCAATGCTAACACCAGTGCAAGAACTAGAATTCATTGGAGCCTCCCTCAGTTCTCCTGAGGTGATGGCCTCTCTACCATGGCAGTGATTTCTAATCTTAACCAATCTGATTACCATGGCATGAAACAGTCAAGTATCCACCAGGACTTGCTTGCAACTATTGGACCCCATGGCTGCCACGAATTTCGTTGTCAAGCATGCAAGACTACATGCGAGATGTCCCGCACAGGCACAATATAAACAAATGTCTCACAATGCCAAACAAGATAAAAAAAAACTCCATACTCTTGTGGACCCAGCCAGACGACGTCTGCATGGGGATGGTCTTTTGTACAGAATCCCCCAATGATGACCATCACGACACACACATCGCTTTTAGGTTGAGGAGCACGTCTGAACTCACATTCTATCCTGGGCGGTTGGTTCCCAGCAGAATCCCTTCTTCACATAAATCTTTTAGAACTATGAGCTGTTCACAGTGCTTGCTCCCACTTCTTCCCCATCAAAAAGAAGACCATACAAGTCCTCACAGACAAGGTGGCATGCATGTTTTACATAAACAGACAAAGGGGAGCACACTCACACTCCCTATGCATAGAGGCCATGTGCTTCTGGCACTGATGCATCGCACACAATATTAACATCACAGCATCATACTTATCTGGATGCCAAAATACCACAGCAGATACGTTAAGCAGTAACTTCTGTCAGGGCCATGAGTAGGAATTGAACACACGTGTGCTCCACAATGTATTCAGGCATTGGGGATTTGCAACTGCACAAAAAGCCAAATGCCAAGGCTGAGTCTTCGCTCGTTAGGCGATGCCTTTCTTATTAAATGGGACACTCCACTCCTATATACCTTTCCTCCCACCCCCCTCTTAGCGTGGATCTTTACAAGATCAGGCTGGAAAAGTCCAAAGTAATCCTGATATAGCCCCACATGGCCTCAGCAAACCTGGTTCCCTTAGCTTCTCAAGATGGTGTGTCCACCATGCACATTTCCACCTCTTCCTCTTCTGTCCCAGGATGCACATCAGATCGTTCCCCTGGACCTGGAAATACTCAATCTCAAAGCGTGTTTGCTCTAAGGATCCAAAATTACGTGCTTGAAGGAAATACAAAATATTTTATTAAATAGCCGCAGAACAAGCACCTGCCACACATACGTACACAAATGGAAGCGGTTCAATACCTGGTGCCAGCAGAAAGATTGTCTCAATCTCAGCCCCCTTACCTCTAATATTAGAACTTACAAAAATCGTACCTTGATTGAGCTCCTTCGTCTTTTCTTGGCATTGTGAGGCCCATCTCTGAGCTATCATAGAGTTCCACCACAAAGTAGACTATTTTTTTTCACCTTCCCACTTCCCAAGCAGTTCTTCAAAGGCCTCAACGATATTTACCTTGAAGTGCGAAATCCTACCCCAGCATGGGATCTCAGCTTAGTCCTTCGAGTCCTCACACCTCGCCCCCCCCCCACTTGAGCCGATGGCAGCATGCTCTCTCCTTCACCTTTTTTATGAAGGTACTGCTTTTTGTAGCTATTCCATCCGCCAGATAGGTCGGACTGCTGGGAGCTCTCATTGCAGACCCACCACACACAATCTTTTTCTCAAAGAGAGAGTTTCCCTGAGGCTGCATCCCAAGTTTTTGCCTAAGGTTGCCTCATCATTCCACCTCAACGAACCCATCCATCTGCTGACATTTTATCCAAAACCCCACAGGGTTAGACAGGAGTTAACACTCCATACCCTGGACGTACACAGGGCATCAGCAATTTACACAGACAGAACGAAGTCATTCTGCAAGTCTCTGAAATTATTCTTCTCAATAACTGAACAATCCAAAGGGGATGCCATATCTAAACAGAGGCTTTTCAAATGAATTTCAGATTGCATCAAACTGTTATCACAGATATGACGTACAGCCCCCTACAGACATTCATACTCATGCCACCAGTGTCTTATTGGCCTCCATAGCATTTCTCAACAATGTTCCCATTATAGACATTTGTAGAGCAGCAATGTGGGCATCAGCCCACACATTTATACAACACTATGCACTAAAACAGCATTCAATATCCGATGTGCTATTCGGACTCACCATATTATCTGCCACGACTTCAACGCCGAAGCCCCTTACCTCTACTGCAGGGCATTGCTCTGAAGTCACCTAAAGTGGAGCACCCACCGGGACATCACTCAAAGAAGAGAGGGTTACTCACTTTGTGCAGGAACTGTTTTTTTTTTTTTTTTGAGACCCTCACCCCCTCTGTGGGTGCTCCGCTACCCACCCTCCCTTCCCTCTACTTTGGAGTTTCACTCTAAGTGCTCTGCAGTAGAGAAGGAAAGAGGAGGGGGGGAGGATGGTCACACAGCACCAGAGAACCACCTGAAGCAGCGCAAAATGGGGACCATGCATGTATGACCCAACTGGGCAGTTACCACAAATCTCCAATTACGAGCAGGTGGTACATGAACACCTAAAGTGGACACACATCTCAAAGAACCTCAGTTACTACATAAGGTGAAAACCACCAATGACTAAGAAGAGAGGGTTAAACTGTTAGAGTACAGGGAGTCAGGACTCACATCAGGAAGCTGAAAGGTTAGAAGCCCTTAACAATGTGGTGGGCAACTTGTACCGTCTACTTCCATCTCTCCATCCTACTTGAATAGTGAAAAATTAAAGTCACTACTTCACTTCCCAGTATCACTTAATGTAGTGTTGTTACCTTTTTTATAAAGTATTTTAAATAAGAAGATCTCAGTTCTTCACAATCTGTAATATATTTATCCTCACAGTATCCCTGTGAGGTAGGGAAAGTATTACACAGTACCTGTTTTTTTTGGATGGGGAGCTGAGATACAGAGGCTAAGTGGCTTGCCAAGGTTACACAAAGTTTTGTGGCAATGCAGGGAATTGAACCCAGGTTTCTCAATTCTTAGGCTAGCATCCTAATCACTGGAGTATTCTTCCCATCCTCAGTATGACCACTTCTTTTTCCTGCACCTGTGCTCCATTTCCCTACCTCCACTCTCTCATCTCTTTTCATGCAGTCCATACCTAGGAACAAGCTCTGCCTATCTCCAAACAAAGAGAGACTTATTCATAGTGAACAGAAAGAAACTACAGCAAAGTCTGTGGTACTGTAAAGTACACAGCTACTACTCCTGCCTTGTAGATCACTGAGGAAAGAATAAAATAACTTCTGAAAGATGTTAGTAAATGCATTTATACTAGGCACTCAATAAAACATTCGGTTTTATTCTTTATTTCTGGAGCAGAAGGTTCATAGAAACTAATTTAAAAAAGAATTTTGCTCTTGGGATTGTATTTAGCATCTTTTGGAATTCTGGTAGTAAATATGATGTTGCATCATTTTCATTTAGAATTGCTAAGCAGAAAAATTTAGTATGATTGGGTTGTTTTTCATTATGGATTAACTTTTTTTGTGCTAAACCTTTAAACATTATATATAATGAAACAGCAAGTGTGTATTCTCAGGAATAGAATCTTGGAGAATGGTAGTCTACCCTGCACATAAATTATAAATGACTCCTGAAATATTAATTGATTCTGTTAGAATAACAAGGCATTGTGAATATTGGACTACATGTTGATACCATCACTACGTTAACTTAAAGTGAATATCAATGTCCTTCACAAAGCTCAAATTTGGTCTTGGTGCACATATGGCTTATTTATTCTGTCTATTTACAAATAAGATGCTGGGAAGAAATAATTTACAATGCAAACACAGCTAGCATGAGGCATTACTTGAATCACAGATTAGCTGTCTTTGAAATAACTCAACTGATACACTGATCAAAGAGAACTTATTTTGTATCAATTGCTATAAAAATACTTTTTTTTTTAAAATCAAATAGGAGCATTCTTTGAGCTGTATTAGAGGCACCATCCATATCAATTAAAATGGAGTAAAACTATGTAAAATATATTCTGTGAATGATTTTGTCCGAGAATTTATAAACAGAATCACTTACAGTTAAGGCTATGTTGTCATGGGTATTTTTAGTAAAAGTCTTGGACAGGTCACGGGCAGTAAACAAAAATTCACAGCCTATGACCTGTCCATGACTTTTACTATATACCCCTAATTAAAACTTGGTCTGGGGGGACGGGGGTGCTCTGGGGACGCCGTGAGTACTGGGAGAGGTGGCCCAGGACCCCTGCTGGTGTTGGGAGAACTTGGGGTGCTGCCTGGGACTCCCGCTGATGCTGGCAGGGCTGGCAGGGGGTCTCTACCTGGTTCCATGTGTCCCTGCAGCTCCTAGGCTGAGTGAGCTTAGACATATTTTCAAGTTTATGTTCTAGAGGAAAAATGTAGCTAACCAGTTGCTCAAGTGGATTAGTGGTTAGAAATTTTGAATAGTAGCCAAGAAATGTTGTTTTTTTTTTATTCTTTACCCTTCAGTAGCTTGGAAGTTTCTTAGTGTCTCCATGTAAATCATACTCATTGCTTAGTAAAGTACATTGTTTTGTGAATCACTAGTAAGGCACTGAGTGCATAAACTAGCAAATATATATATTTTTAGAGTATCAATATATTTACTGTTAGGTATTATTTGTAACGTTAATTTTGTTAAAGATCTATTAAGTCATGCTGCTCATTTAAACTAGTGTAACTCTTAACTTTAAGTTTTGGTCCACTGTGTCATCATTCAAACAAACTTTTTTTTAAAATTTTTTTAGAAGTATACTGTTTGGTTTTGACAAAAGTCTGACTGTATGTGAAGGAGACAAAGATCAAGATTGAGCCTCTGTCATAAACAGATAGTTAAGGGTTAATGTCTCTCTTACCTGTAAAGGGTTAACAAGCTGAGTGAACCTGGCTGACACCTGACCAAAGGACCAATCGGGGGGACAAGATACTTTCAAATCTTGGTGGGGGGAAGTCTTTGTTTGTGCTGTTTTTGTTCCTTATTCGCTCTTGGGGGTAAGACGGACCAGGAGGGGAAATGGTTTATTTCCCTTTGTTTTATGTCCCAAGGGGTTTGGGTCTTAGGTCCCCCAGGGAAGATTTTGGGGAGACAGGGAGTGTACCAGACACTGGAATTTCTGGTTGGTGGCAGTGCTATCAGATCCAAGCTAGGAATTAAGCTTAGAAGGGTACATGCAGGTCCCCACTTTCTGGACGCTAACGTTCAAAGTGGGAATAATACCTCTTTAACAGGGCTAAATGTGATGGTGAGGGAAAGTTGAGGAAAAAGCTTTTTGGAGGAAAAAAATAAGTTTTTGTGTGAATTTGAGATGGCATTCAAAAATCCAAGGTGAATAATGAGATAGACATGGATGAAAAATTGACCAGACAGCGGGGTTTGATCAGTTTATATAGTGGGGGCGCTGAGAGCCATTGAATCAAACTGTAAACCCTGTATATAATGGAAACCACTTCAAGCCAGTGGGTGCGACAGCACCCCTAATTCCAGCACCTATATGACCAGAGAGAAGTTGAGGGGATTAAAATTCATTAACATAAGTGATCGCTGAAACTTTGGTAACAGTTGAAGTCACATAGACCCCAAGCTTAGGAGTCAATAAGAGGGACACAAGGAAGAACTCTGTGCCTCTCCCTGTCAGCATTGCTCAATGTGAAACTATTAAGAGACATAGTGAAGAAGCAGATGGCCAGGTTGATTCATTTGTAACTCTCCAAACAGTCAGGGCTGGAAGTGCTGTGGATACAGCGCGTTAGTTTGTAAGTTCTTGGGGCAGCACGTTAGTTTGTAAGATCTTTGGACCTTGACTTCTGTGTGTTTGCTCAATGTGGCTGTAACTTTGATTGGGGTCTTTGGCTGGTACTGCAGTACAAATAATAATAATGCATAGGCATCTTAGGAAAGTTCATAGGGAGTACTGTGTCTTTGTTTATCTAATGAAGGTGCACAGAAACAGAAGCATACCTCTGCAGTCCAGGCTTTCTCTAGATCATGAAACGAGTCAAGAATTCTGCCTGATTAGTTGCACGCATTGTGCAGTACAGTGTCCATATTTCTTTGTAATTATACGGTCCCTATAACTGTAGTATCTAGGGAGCCTGAAGTACTCAGCAAATAGTTGAAATATGATGGAATTTTTTTACCCAAACCATAGGGAATTTGCTACAAAAGGTCTAAAAATGTTGCATTTGAAAATTGAAGCATTAAGAAGTTGGGAAATGACAAGGTTGATTGCCTGTTCAGCCTTGACTCTTCCCCTTTTTGTGTAAGACTTATTACATGATTCTATACCGTATCTTCCACAGAACTGCTCCCTCTATCATAATTAATTCTTAATGTAATGTGGATGAAGTTTTTTTCTGGTGTTCAGATAGCACCTTCAGATCTTCCTTTTGGATTTTTCTTGAATAGATTAAAGAAAGGAGTTCTGCTGTTTAATTTCCGCATTCAGCGCTTTAGGAGCTAAGGCTGAATTTGCCATGAAGACTCAACCACTAGGCCAAAAAGAGAATTATGCTGAAAATGTAAACCTGAAAAGAGAGGGCTATTGAATAAAATTATTGCAGTCATGCTGCATTCCAGGAAACCATCAATCACACGCATGTGCAGTGTTTGGAAAATTCTCTTGCAGACACGCCAAACCTGCAAAAAAAACGCAGAAATTGGGCTTATTTTTGGCTTAATTGGCTGGTGAGTTGCTTATTGGCCAGTTTTTGGCTTGTAGCTTGTTGCTGCTTTCCTTTTTTAAATCGGCTCCCGGGAAGCAGGGGCAAGGGAGGGAGAGTCAGGGGTGCACAGTGGGCCCAGCACAGTCCCAGACTGCATGCTGGGGGGATCTAGTTACATAGAGTGTTGGGGTTCTTAGGGATTGGCTTGTTTTGGCCTTGTTTTGAAAAGGGATTAGCTTGTTTTTTGGTTTATTGTGAAAGTCGGGATGCTTACTGTATGAAAGCTGGCAACTGTGCTCTCTTGCTGGTGTGATAAGGTGAAGATAGATCTCTGATGGCCACAGTACAGGTCCCTAGATTTCATATGCTGAATATGTTTAAAAAAAATTTAATGATGCTTTAAAGTAGAAGCTTTATTGATGAACTATCCTATTCATGTCTATTTTGGACTAGGAAAACTAATATTTTGGGAACTGAACTCCATTAAATTTAAAATCAGGTTTAAAAATCAGGATTTTGTGCTCTTGTCAAATATTCTACCAATATTGGTGAGATTAACTGGTGCGTTGCTATTGTTAAACTAGGTTGGACCTGAACTGCCAGTGAGTCAGTAACAAAATTGCAACCACTGATGTTGAAAGGATCTAATGGTTATAGTTAAGGCCCTACCAAAATCATGGCTGAGAAAAACATGTCACAGTCTGTGACATCTGATCTCCCCTACAATAGCCAGATTTCATGGGGAAGACCAGATTTCACTGAGTAAGGTAGCTGAAGAGTGAAGGTTGCTGGCTGGGAGCCGAGCTCTGAAGGCAGTGCTGCCATCAGCAGCAGTGCATAAGTGAGGGTGGCATGGTATGAGGGAGAGGGATCATTACATTTTGGGGGAGGCAGGGCCAACTTTGAGTGAGCGACCACCCAGGTCTCTGTCTGGGGGCGTCATGGTCACCACCCACCCACACAGCCAGCCCAACCTCCTTGTTAACTCTCAAGTGCTGGACCTGAAGCCAGGTAGCCTATGGTGCCCCAGGCTCCAGCTGCTAGTCTCGGACTGTCTGGGGACGGACAGGACTGTCTTTTCCTCTGCATGGGGCCGCTCTCAGGCTGGGTCAGACCAATCTCTGAGAACCTCCCACAGCTGCAGGAAGCTCCACAGCTGCTGTCTTGGGAGTCTATCTCGGAAGACAGCGCTGCTGCCATCAGCAGCACAGAAGTGATGGTGGCATGTATGGTATTGCCACCCTGACTTATGCGGTGCTGCTGGACACAATGCTGCCCTCAGAACTGGGCGCTTGGCCAGTGGCTGCCCTCTAGCTGCCCAGCTCTGAAGGCAGCAGCACAGAAGTAAGAGTGGCAATACCATGACCCTCCTATAATAGCCTTGTGACCCCTCTCTCCATGACCTTATTTTGGATCGGGATCCCCATGTTTACAATTGCATTAAATTTCAGATTTGAATATCTGAAACAGTGAAATTTATGATTTTTTAAAATTTGATTACCATGAAATTAACCCAAATGGGTCGTGGATTTGATAGGGACAAGAAGGCTAGAACAAGAAGTTGCTTAGTTTACAGCAAGGGAAATTTAGGTTGGATATCAAGAAAAAGTCTTCTAACAATAAGAGTAGTTAAACACTCGAACAGGTTACCCAGGGAATCCCTGTCGTTGGAGGTTTTTAAGAACAGATTAAGAACAGACCTTCATTTGTATGATTAGATTAAAATATTACCTGTTCATCTATGTACATACACATCTTCCCCGATATAACACAGATTCGGATAGAACACAGTAAAACAGCGCTCGGCGAGGGGGGGACAGGGCTGCACACTCTGGCGGATCAAAGCAAGTTCAATATAATGTAGTTTCACCTATAACGCAGTAATATTTTTTTGGCTCCCGAGGACAGCATTCTATCGGGGTAGAGGTGTATATGTAATAGTCACTCTTCTGTAAACATAAGGCTTATTCTGTTTACCATGTGTGACTGTCCTGGATGGGGATTGTTTGAAGGACCCATGGTGTTAGAGAAGCTGGGATTGGAGTATGGGAGGGAAATGGGGATTTAAGTGTGTTATAGGGGCTGAGGCTGGAATAGATAGGAGTGTGAGCATAGGCGCTGACTTCCTCAGTTCCTGGGGAGTGATCTACCTGCACCGCCCCAGGCCCTGCCCCCACACCATCCTTTCCCCCAAACCCCCACGCCACCGGCCGTGCCCTGATCGCACCCCCTACTCCACTGCTTCCCCCCCGCCCCCACTTCATTATTCTTTGTGCTGGCTAATTGTCTCTTATTCTCCCACAAACTTGGTTTGAAAGGGAAGCATGTATTGTTTTTACTGCAGGGGTCCTCAAACTTCATTGCACTGTGACCCCTTTCTGACCACAAAAATTACTACACAACACCAGAGGGGGGACCGAAGCCTGAGCCCCATTGAAGCCTGAGCCCCACTGCTGTGGGTTGGGGGCTTCAGCCCCAGGCAAGGGGGCTTGTAGCATGAGCCCACTGCAAAAGGTTGAAGCCCTTTGGCTTTGGCCCTGGATGGTAGGGCTCGACTTCAGCCCCAGGCCCTAGCAAACCTAAGCTAGCCTTGGTGATCCCATTAAAATGGGGTCGTGACCCACTTTGCGGTCCTGACCCACAGTTTGAGAACCGCTTGTTTAGAGTAATTTGCAAGGGATAGCAGGGGAGAGGGATGTCAAATCTAAATGATGATGGTTAACATCCATACTTGGCATTGTAGGAAGTACCTCTGCTAACATTTTTTAAAAAACACCAAAAAATTAACAAGGCATGAAAATGGAAATGCCAATTGAGAGCAATTGGAATGAAACTCAGATTTTTTTGCCCAAATACCAGTACTTTCTATTGCTTCAGTAAAACTTCCTCTGCAGATCCTCACCCTTTGCTCAAGAGCCATAGAGCTCTGGTTTAGTAATTAAAGTTGGGGACATGTGTATGACCAGAGCCTCTATTCTAGAAGTTAAGGGTTTAAAATATCCTCTACAACAATTTTGCCTTAGTTTCCCACTTCCTGTTGGTTGTTGAGCACTGGCTTCTGCGTAATGTTAAGAAGACACACATGGCTACAGTCCTCTCCTCTGATCTGTCTGCAGAGACATATGGATACTCTGATTGTTGACCTCTGGATCTTATACACACAAATATTATCATTGTGTTTTCAGAGCTCCTATTCCATTCAGATGAGTGGAGCAGTTCATTCTTTGCAGGACTATTGTTTCAGGCTGCCTGCAGACTCAGGAAGACAATATTTCATCTATTTACAGTCATTTGTTTAAAAGAGTATCTTCCAAATCATGAGGGGTATCGTGTTTGCCTATTATCAAGATTTTTAGTTTGAGTTTTCTGATTTTTTTTTTTGAAGTCCCCAGCTGCTGGAAATAGTGTACTTGAGAATCTCCACTTTTGTTTAAAAATTATAATTAAAAAAAAATGGTTTTAATCCTGATGGTTCTAGAGAAGAACTTGAAAATGTTGACCCCTGTATGCTTCAACACTAAAAGGCAAATAAACTCTCTCCTAAAAAGTTATTTACTTTTCAAAACTGTTATGGGTTATTTGGCTGTCCTTCCATTAATTTACTCCGGCAATTAACAGCTTGGTGGATTCTGATTATCTCCATGTTTGGGGACATGCATATGATTGTCAGCTTCTGTGTGAGACCAAGCAGTATAAATGTAGATTCTTCTGAGTTTAGGCCAGTATTAGTCTCCTGAGGTTCTAGAAATCCATCCCTCTGATCATTTTTATCACTCACTTCTGAATTCTTTCCAAGTTCTCTATATTCTTTCTACACATGGGTGACCAAAATTGGATACAGCACTCCAGCTGAGGCCTAACCAGCATGTGTCCACACTTCCCCTGACTGTTACCACTAAGGAAAAAATTTGTGACTCTGATGCACTTGGCACACAAAACACCTGAAGTGCAACGGACATGTGCAGTCACTTGAAGAGTTAGATTTTATATTATTTCCACATATAGTAGTGTTCCTAGGTAATACTCAGTGATGGCTTGTTTTCTGTCCAGTGGGTTTTTTTATGGTTATCAGTTATGATCTACTTAAGCTTTGACCATGAACAATGAAGTTAAAGAGAAAAGGCATTCAGAATAACTTAATATTCTATAAATAACAAAATAACTTAGATTGTATTACTAAAGCAATCAATCAAACCTGAATGGAGCTTTTATTGAAACATTACATACAAGACAAAATCGCTATTTATTTCTGTAACTGAAAATAACCCCTTGATTGTGAAAGGGAAATTTACATTTTAGCCAGTAACTCGTTTACTGTCTATTTGCTGGGACACTGAGTGGTCAGAAGAATACTCAAAGTATTTTTATATGGCTCCTGGAAGAACTAAGTGTGCACACCTGAATATGTATAAACAAACCTTATAAAATTAACCTTAAAGTGTGGAAGACCAACACATCAAAGAAAGAAGAGGCAGCCTTTCCATTGTTTTCATTTTGCGAAAGATATCACACTTACAAGTCTCAAAAAATGAACTGAATACAAAGGAACTCAATACAAATCAAAGCAGCATCAATTTTTGGTTTCAGATCCTTTAGGCTAAGTTTCAGTCAAGAGCTATTAATTTACAGCAATATTAATAATGAAGTATATCATTTCTGGCCAGAAAAGGGTATATAAGAAAGAGCACATAAGAAAATTCAAGCTGACACCAGTATATTCAGATTTATAGTTAAATAAAAGAAACTAATTAATATATACTCAGCCATTTAATTTAGGTACAAAAAGAATGTGTCAAATCATTACCGACAAGTGGGACATTGCCTCAGTTAGATGTTCATATAAATGTAGAAGTACCAGACCTAGTGGATATCATTATAATAAAGCCTTTCTTAGGAGGAATTGTATAATTATGGTTTGGACTCTACTGAAGAGGCAGGTATGTTAAGTTTTTTCCAGGCTTCTGCAATCATCATAGCATTAGAATTATAAACATAGTAACAAGCTAGCATAATTTATATACTTGTTAATATTTCAGTATACAACCATATATAGTACTCAAACTAAAGGTGGTGTAGTCAAATTGAAGTAACTGAAAAGTATAGTTGCTTCTGTTTTGTTAAGTGTTGATTAACCAAAGGAAAGAGATTAATCAAAAGAAAAGGAAACATTTTGCTACCTTTTAAATGCAAAACATTTTTCTGAGTTTATAAAAACGCTATTACTCTATTTGCAGACTGGATTGGTTCAGTTAGGTTCAGCCAAAGTCCTGAAATGAATATACTTTGTTATACTGTGGAAGCAACCATCTCTACTCTCAGATCAGCTATTACCAGGGAAAATACAATACTATCTAATAAATACAAGGTGTTATTGTGGAACAAAATAAACCCAGTTCCAGAGAATTACCTATGGCTAGGCCAAAGGACATGATTAATTGTAGAAACAAATCCATTTTAAAAATGAACTGAAGATTTTATTAGTATTGTTTGAGGTGAGACTCTTACAGGAACTGATCATGTATCAACTGTAGGAATAGAGAGCATAATGATCAAGTTTGCAAATAACACAAAGTTGGGGATGGGATGGCCAATATTTTGGAGGATAGCGCTAAAATTCAGAGGGATCTTGATAAATTGGAGAAGAGGACGCCAAAATGAAATTCATCAAAGACAAATATAAGATGCTATACGTGGAGAAAAAAAACCAAATGGGCAAATACAGAATGGGGAGAAACTGGGTTGGCAGCAGCACTGCTGAGAAGGATCTGAGATTTATGGTGGATAACAGCCTGAACATGAGTCAATAATATGATACAGTTGCAAAAAAAGCAAATGTAATTTTACGTTGCATTAACAGAGGTATAGCGTGCAACTCCGCTCTATTCGATGCTGGTTAGGCCTCAGCTGGAGTGTTGTTAGGGCTGGTTCTGGCTTTTTTTTGCTGTCACAAGCGCAAAAAAAAAAAGGGGGGGCGCATGACTGGAGTGGCAAAGCAGAGAAAAACAAAGAAACAAACAAACAAAAACCTGTGGCACGGCCAGAGTGGCAAAATAGAGGGGGAAAAAAATAACATGGAGCGGCAAAGCGGGGCGGGAGGAACCAAACAAAAAAACAGCGCGGCTGGAGTGGCAAAGCGGGGGGGGGGGACGGGACGGGACGTTGCAGCCGGCAAAGCAGGGGAAAAAAACAAAACCAAAAAACCCTACAGGGCGGCCGCAGCCAGGGTGCAGCGGAGTGCATCCCCGGTCTAATGGCGGGGAGAACAGGGAGAAGAGAGAGAAGGGGCATGGCCAGGGCTTCAGCAAGACTCTCGCCTCACGGCGCTGACCACCGCACCGCCTGCTGGGAGGGCTCTGTGCCACTCCGGTCGACTGAGAGGGAAGGACGTGGGCTGCCCTGCCAAGTTTGATGCAGGGCGATCCCCTCCTCTGCCACCTACAAGGTGGCCGGATCGGGGAACCAAAAAACAAACAAACCTGCTGTGCTGCCCTAGGATTGGGTGAAATTCCTCACCCTAGAATCTGCCAGCCAAAGCACGAGCTTGCTCAGCTGATGCCTGGAGGCGGCCTTGAGTGCTATGTCCAGTTTTGGTCACCAATGTGTAGAAAGAATATAGAGAACCTGGAAAGAATTCAGAGGTATGGAATACAAGCCATATGAGCAAAGCATGAAGGAACTGGGTATGTTTAGTTTGGAAAAGGGGGGATTAAGGCGGGATATGTTAGCAGTTTTCAGATATTTTCAGAAAGGCTGCCAAAAAAAGATAGAGAAAAGTTGTTCTCTCTTGCCACAGAGGGTAGGACAGGAGGTAATGAGTTCAAACTACAGTGTAGCAGGTTTACATTAAATCTCAGGAAAAACTTCCTAACTGTAAGAACAGTAGGACAATGGAAGCCTCGGGAGGTTGTAGAAGCTTTTTCACTGGAGGAGGTTTTCAAAAGGAGTTTGGATAGCCATCTATCTTGGATGGTTTGGACACAACAGGTCCTACATCTTGGAGGAACGTTGGACTGGATGGCCCTTGTGGTTCCTAGTAACCCTATTATTCTCTGGGTTGGGGAGCTCACCTAGGAAATCTGTGGACTCGGCATCTATGGTCTCCTCAAGATTTGGGCTCTCCTCAAAAACATGTGAGTTGTGAGCTGTTCATCTGGTTTTTCTCCTCCTGTCAAGGGAGAGACCCCACAAGTCCTCATGGACAACACTGTAACAATTTTATACTTGAACAGGCAGAGAGTGGCCAGATCAGATAGTCATTGTTCGGAAATGATACATCTTTAGAAGTGATACATTGTTTAGAAGTGAGTTTTGTTATCACCAGAACAATACATCTCAAAGCCTCTCACCTTCCTGGTGTTCAGTATAGCTCTATGGATCTCCTGAGCAGAACATTCAATGAGAATTAAGACTGGTCTCTAAGCTTGGATATAGTGCGATTCATTTTTCAAATCTGAAAGTTGGTGCATCTCCTAGACATGTTGGCTACTTGTCTCAACAGAATATGCCAGCTTTTTTTGTTCCAGGGAGGTCTTAATCAAGGATCTTTGACCAGACTCTTTCCTGCTGTCTTGGAAAGAGAAACTGTTTGCCTACCACTTCTCCTGTCCCTCCCCAGATGTTGCTCAAGGTCAAGCAGGATCATGTTCGCATGATCCCCATAGCACCAGTGTGGTCTCACCAGCATTGGTTCACCAGTCTGGTGAACCTGTTTGCTGAGGCTCCTTTGACACTACCTTCAGAAGCCAATCTGAACTCCCAAGGCCACAGCTTGCTACATCCGATGGCCTGAATGCTCCATGGTTAATATCTCAGGAGGCGATGTTTGGGGAATGTGCAAAACATTCTCATGAATACCAGAAAGTCACTTACTAAACATGCTTACCAGGTTGAAGTGGAAATAATTATCCTTATGGTAAAAGCAAAAGGATGTTTCACCAGTACTGGCCTCTATACCATGTTTTGTATGATTTGTTCCACCAAAAACAACAAGGCTTATCAATTAGGTCCATCAGAGTTCATCTGGCAGCTATTTCTGCTTTCCACGTGTGGGGGAAAGCAACTGTGGGCTGTTTGGTATTTTCTAATCCTGTGTCAATCAGATCTGGACAGGGTCTGGTCAGTTTAAATCCCCATGTCATAGCACCATGGAGTCCAAGGGAGAAATGGGATTTAACTCAAGTGATGGTTCCACCCTTTGAATGAAGGGTGCCTTGCTCTCTACTGCATCTCTCTATGAAAGTAGTATTTTTTTGATGGTTACCTCCATGAGAAGAGTGACAGAATTACAAGCTTTGGTAGCTGACTCTCCTTAATGCAGTTTTTTAAATAAGGAAAAGGTATACATATGTCTGCATCCAAAATTCCAGACTAAAGTATCATAGAATCATAGAAGATGAGGGCTGGAAGAGACATCAGGAGATCATCTAGTGCAACACCCTGCTCAAAGCAGGACCAGCCCCAACTAAATCATCCCAGCCAGGGCTCTGTCAAGCTAGGCCGTAAAAACCTCTAAGAATGGAGATTCCACCACCTCCCTTAGTAACCCATTCCAGTGCTTCACCACCCTTCTAGTGAAAGTGTTTCCTAATATCCATCCTAGACCTCCCCCATTGCAACCATTCGTGTACAGGCACCTAAGTTAACTAGCCGATTGCCTTACTTTCTCAGTATGGTTCAGCAGGAATCCCCTGTTGCACCGTCCTCCATGTGTTTCCTCCTGGTATCCCACTTTCTCACTTACCTCTGGGCTTAGGTCACCATCTCCTGGTGAACCTAGTTTAAAACCCTCCTCACTAGGTTAGCAAGCCAGCCCATGAAGATGCTTTTCTCTTTCTTGGGGCATGTCTGCACTATGGGATTATTCCGATTTTTTGGGAACAGATTGTATAAAGTTGAGTGCACACAGCCACACTGAGCACATTTATTCAGCGGTGTGCATCCATGCACTGAGGCTAGCATTGATTTTCCAGAGTGTTGCACTGTGGGTAGCTAGCCCATAGCTATCCCATAGTTCCTGCAGTCTCCCCCGCCCATTGGAATTCTGGGTTGAGATCCCAGTGCATGATGGGGCAAAACCAGTGTCGCGGGTGATTCTGGTTAAAGATCGTCACTCAGTCCTCCCTCCGTGAAAGCAATGCCGGACAATCATTTCGCGCCCTTTTCCCTGGATTGCCTGGGCAGACACTATAGCATGACAACCATGGAGCCCGTTCAGCCTTTTTTCACTGTCACCATATGTCTACTGGATATTGCTAACAGATGCGGTACTATAATGCTACACAGCAGCATCCCCATGCCTTTTGCAAGTTAGCAAAGACAGTTACCAGCCAGACTGTACCATCTGCTGCTGTCATGGGTGCTCCCGGCCGGCCTCAGTGAGGTCAGCCAGGGGCGCATGGACAAGACTGGGAATGACTCCACAGGTCATTCCCTTCTTTAAGTTTTGTCTAAAGGGAGAGTCAATCCTGTCTAGAATGTCAGGCAAGCCTACTAAAGAACCAGAGAGGCAAACGGCTGCTCCGGGTCAGAGCCCCAGACATCCCGCAGAAATGATGAGCTGCATGCCATTCTAGGGGGTGCCCCTGCAACAACCCCACCCCTTGCTTCCCTCCTCTCCCACCCCTCCTGGGCTACCGTGGCAGTTATCCCCCCACTTGTGTGATAAAGAATGCATGAATTTGAAACAACACTGACTTTGATCTCTGCTTGCAGAGGCAATAAAGTGGGGAGGGGAGGGCAGCCTCCAGCTGCTATGATATTCCGGGCAGGACTGAATTTCCATTTGACAAAGCTTAAAGGAGGAAATAACCAGGAGTCATTCCCATTTTTGCCCAGGCGCCCCCGGCCAACCTCACCGAGGCCAGCCAGGAGCACTCACGGGACGACAATGACGGATATCAGTCATACTGTACTGTGTGCCGTCCACAAGGCAAGGGAAGGGAAAGAGATGCTGCTGTATAGCGCTGCAGCACCGCATCTGCCAGCAGCATCCAGTAGACGTACGGTGACATTGAAAAAAGGCGAAAGAGGATTTTTTTTCCCGTTGCTTTCATGGAGGTGGGGGGCGACGACATATACCCTGAACCACCCGCGACAATGTTTTTTGACCCTTCAGGCTTTGGAAACTCAGCCAAGAATTCAAATGATTTTCAAAGAGTGCGGGAACTGTGGGATAGCTACAGTTGTCAGTTGCCCCTCCCTCCGTGAGCGTCCATTTCATTCTTTGGCTTTCTGGTACACTTGTCTCAGCTCCTTAAGTTTCATCACTGTGGTGAGTCCCTGTTGTGGCCTCTGTCCATCATAGCCTTGGAGATTTTTTTTCAAATGTTTTGGCATTTCATCTATTGGAATGGAGTTCTGATAGAACAGATTAATCTCCCCATACAGAGATCAGATTCAGTATTTCCCGTACGGTCCATGGAGCTCTTTTTTGATTCTGGGACTGCATGGTCACCTGTGCTGATCGGTGCTCCACGCTGGGCAAACAGGAAATGAAATTCAAACGTTTGCGGGGCTTTTCCTGTCTGCCTGGCCAGTGCATCTGAGTTCAGATTGTTGTCCAGAGTGGTCACAATGGTGTACTGTGGGATAGGTCCCGGAGGCCAATATCATCGAATTGCAGCCACACTAACCTAATTCGAAATGGCAGTACCAATTTCAGCACTACTCCCCTCATCGGGGAGTACAGATATTTTGATATTACGAGCCCTTTATATCATAATAGGAAATGAAAAATGGGAGGAAGCAGGGAAAATGTAAGTTTCTCTGTAAATAAGTGTCTCCAAAGAAACTATAGCCTATTGTTTGTGCTGTACCTTACCTCTATGAAGACCGATTTTGTCGTCTTGTTGCATAATATTTCATTAAATGTAATTTAGATATTGTTGTTCTCTCTTTAGATTGGGGCATATGATCAACAAATATGGGAAAAATCTGTTGAACAAAGAGAAATCAAGGTAATATTTTAACATTTTAATAATTCTTTCTGTTCATAGTATAGGTTATGGCTAACTTGATCTTAAATTTCATTACATAAGTATGGTGATTTACACTCCTAAAACTCTTATTACAATGAAAAAGTAATGTTGATCATGTTCTGAATTCCAGTGTATAACAATAAGTGGTTTGTTGTTTATAAATCATTTATTATTTCCTAATTACTAAAAAAACACTAGCAATCAGCAGTTCATGGCAAGAAGTTCAATTTTCTTTGAATTCTAATGTCAGTTGTTTGAGCTGTTTTTTACTTTCAGTTAGTTACTCTCTACCACCTTATATCCTCCTTTTTGATGCTGTCATTGTTTTGTACAGTTTATTGGACTGGTGAGTACTTAAAGATGGTGGTTTTGTGTTACTATGCATAAGCCGCTATGCTTAACTGTGATTCTGCATTTTGGGATGACTAACAGAATGTCATCAGTGTTTGACACTGCCAACTTGTTATGCAAAAATAGCAATTGATAGGAGTCTTTTGTTGTAATAGATTATTTTTTATGGAATTCATGGATAATAAATTATATTACACGGTTATAGAAATGAAGTAGTTTTTCTAACATGAATATATTATACCAACTTTTTTTTTCTTAAGGTTTGCTTATGGTAAATGGGCTGCTGTTTCCTGGGCTGAAAACCATTGCTGATTTAAGCACAAATAATTCTGATAATATATTAATTGCTTAAGATTTCACTGGGTTTTAGTGATTGGATAGGAAAATGAATAGGGGATTTTGATGCATTTTGGGCATGTTTTATTAAGTGGAAATACACCTGCATTAACACATCCGAGACTGACCTGGACTGTGTAATTATGTGACCCTGACTTCACTATAGACTTTTTTTGTTTAAATTCTACAAAATAATTGCTTTCTACTGAAATGTCCCTGTCTTTATATCTGTAAAATGAGGAGAATGCTTGAAAATTTAAATATATTTTAGAGGGCACATCACTGTACACTAATCAGATAGCAATGCCTCAGTTAAGTTGTTGCATCATATATATGTTTTTAAATTAGGAACTAAATGGTTTAGCCATTGAGAGTGAGAATGTAATACTTTATAGCAGTGGCTCTCAACCTTTCCAGACTACTGTACCCCATTCAGGAATCTGTCTTGCATACCTCCAAGTTTCACCTCACTTAAAAACTACTTGCTTTCAAAATCAGACATAAAAATACAAAGTGTCACAGCACACTATTACTGAAAAATTGCTTACTTATTTTTACCATATAATTATAAAATAAATCAATTGGAATATAAATATTGTACTTTACATTTCAGAGTATAGTATATAGAGGAGTATAAATAAATCACTGTCTGTATGAAATTTTGGTTTGTATTGACTTCGCTAGTTGTTTTTAAATAGCCTGTTGTAAAACTAAGCAAATATCTAGGTGAGTTGATGTACCCCATGGAAGACCTCTGCATACCCCCAGAAGTACATGAACCCCTGGTTTAGAACCACTACTTAATTCTGTTCACACTTTTTTTTTCTTTTCTGTTGCATTTTATTTCTAAAGATAAAACCTTTTGAAAAGAAATGTAAGGTGAAGGATTTCTGAAATAACTAGTAGTTTTGGATGCTTTGATTTTTGAGCACCAACTTGAGACATCTTAAAAGGTCCTGATTTTCTGAGGTGTAGCACGAGCACTTTTTGAAAATTTGCTTACATTACACTTTGGGCATCTACTGTCACTAGTCAGTTTTTAATATATTGGGCTAAAATACTGCATAAACTTGATACATGCATTCTTGTGGGGTGTTTTACCTACTCGGTACATATTTTTATACAGTTTGACTGAAATAGAGATACTATTCTAAATGAACAAATGACACAAAACATACCAGCTTTGAAGTTTCTAAAGAGTAAACATACACTATAACCTCTTGCGAATAGATTCTGAAAGGAACAAAGGCCAAGATTTAAAAAAATTATTAATTTTGTGTGCCTCAGTTTTTTGTGTGATCAACCTGAAACACCCTAAAATGGCCCGATTTTTCATAAAGTGGTGAGCTCTCAAGCTTTAGAAAATCTGGCTCCTTTAATGTGTCTAATATTGAGCCCCCAAAACGAGGCCCCCAAAATGACCTAGTCACTTTCTGGAAACTTGACCAGGCTAAATTTGGTGTCATAGAATATCAGGGTTGGAAGACGCCTCAGGAGGTCATCTAGTCCAACCCCCTGTTCAAAGCCAGACCAATCCCCAACTAAATCATCCCAGCCAGGGCTTTGTCAAGCCTGACCTTAGAGGTTTTTAAGGAAGGAGATTCCACCACCTCCCTAGGTAACCCATTCCAATGCGCACACAGCAGAGATTTTTTGCCTCAGTGGTATGTGTAGGGTCGGCTGTAGTGCCCCCTTGAGGGCCACGCTCAAGTGTTGGCATATTAGATGCTGCCAACCCTACTCCCTCTCAGTTCATTCTTACCACCTGTGGCAGTTGGTTGGAGCGCCTTGTCTTGCATTGCAAGAGCATTAGCAGTTCTTCACAGCCCATTGTCTATCTCCTTTTGTATATAGTTCGTAGGTTCCTAGTTAGCCATCAAGTGTTAGGTTAGTTGGTAGGTAGAGTACCAGCTGGGATTTCACCCCAGAGCAAGGCATGCCCCAGTCTCTTGGCTTCAAACCATACTCGTCATGCAACAGGCTGATGCCTATTAGTGACCCCCATGACAGTTGTTTGAAGTGCTTAGGGGAATTCCATAGAAAGAACAAGTGCAGAATCTGTAAAAACTTTCACCCCAGAACACACGAAGTGTGGGATAGCCGCTTGAGGGCCATCTTCATGGAGGCTGAGCTTCATCTTGTGTTGGAGCCCTCCTGCTCGGATCCCACACTGAGCACCTCGACATCGGTGCATAACGCACCACTAGCATCGGGCTCTGCCCAGCACTGTGCTCCTTTGCCTGTACTGAAGAAGCGACAAAAGAAGAAAGGCCCCCAGCACTGGAAGGTAAAGGGGCCTTGGGCAAAGGACCTATGTCAGGCCATGTGCCTGCCTCAAGGTATCAGGGGCTACCACTGAGGTTGAACCCCCTCAGCCTGGCCAGTGATCCACCTCTGACTCCCGGGAGTGGCAGGGGACCCTGGCTTCTCCTCAGGCCTCCGGTACCCAAAGTAGCCTCAGCGGCTAAAGACCAAGCTGGCTGACAGGCACTGCAGACACCGCACCAGGCACCAGTCTTGGCTAAGGACCCAACTCCTAAGGGCAGGCTGATCATGGCACTGCCCCATAGGGCAGTAGAGCACCCTTGGTCCCTGGGCCGCAGGCGTAGCTCCTCATCTCTGGGGCCTAGAACCAAATCCAATATGGGGACAGCACATCAGACTCCAACACCTAAGGAGCAGTCCCTGGAGAAGGGAGGGGAACCCACCTCTCCCCGGTGGTACACTCGTCATTTCTAGACAAAGTGGTGATGGCTCCCTCTCAGACAGGCAGCCCCCCGATGACTACGAGGGGCATCAGGACCTCCTTAAAAGGGTGGCAACCAACTTGAACTTTAAAAACTGAGGCGGTCACGGAGGAGTCCAATGACCTCTTCAATGTTCTATCCTCCTTCAGGTCGTGCTGCCCATCCACCCAGGGGTCCTTAAGATTGTCAAATTGCTGTGGCAGAGCCCCTCTTCAATTCTGCCTACTTCTAAGAAGGTAGAAAAGTAGTAATATGTCCCTGCAAAAGGGTTCAAATATCTGTGTACACTTCCTTCAGCGATGTCACTGATTTGTGTCCCCTGTTAATGAAAGGGACAGGCAGAGCCAAGTCAGTGGCATGTCGAAAAATAAAGATCCCAAGAGACTGGACTTATCTGGCAGAAAGATTTATTCGACAGCAAACCTGCAATTTTGGGTATATAACCACCGAGCCCTGTTAGGCAGGTACAGTATTAACCTGTGAGACTCCCTTAACAAATTCAAGGAGGCCCTCCTGCAGGACTAAGCCCAGGATGCTTTAGTGTACGAGGACACAACAGTGGCATGGGGGGCTCTTCAAATGGCGGGACGCTACTGATTCAGTGGCCAGGGTGGTCACCTCCACGGTGACCATAAGGCGCAGCTCCTGGTTGCAGTCCTCAGGGTTGTTCCAGGAGATGCAGTCCACTTACAGGACCTCCTATTTAAGGGTGTAGGGCTCTTCTCCAAGCTCACGGACTCGAGACTCCATGGCCTTAAAGATTTCCGTGCCACTCTCCACTCCTTGGACCTCCATACTCCTCAGCAGGCCAGGAAGCTGTTCCGCTCTCCATCTCCTCTGACTCCACAGTCTAGGTCCTAGGGGACACCTCGGCTGGGCACCTATAGAAGAAAGGGTCTAAGCATCAACACCCATCATCTTCCTATTCAGCTGCTCAGTCTGGCCCTTCCAGGAACCAAGGAGGCTAGAAGCAGTCATTTTGAGAGTGTGCTCAAGGACGATGCCCCAGTCACCTCCCAGGATCCATTCTCCCACTCTTTTTCCTCCACTGCCTCTGCCCCTTTCGGTTGGCCTGTTCTTGGTTGACCTCGGACCATTGGGTGCCTGAATTGATATCCTCATGTTACACCCTGCAGTTCGTGGCCAGCACTCCCTCCCACCCTTCTTATGAGCAACTCCTCATCCAAAAAATCGAGAACCTCCTGTGCCTGCGGGGCGGTGGAGGACGTCCCTCGAGACATGAAGTCAGCAGCGAACTAGCTGAGCGGCAAACAGCGGAGGCTAACGGAGTTTGCCTGGGAGTTCGCCTGGGGAGAGCCCACTGAGGCTTTCATCTCGCGGGTTTCTGTGAGTTGCTGCAGCAGCTGAGAAAGCTCTTAAAAGGAAGAAATTATGGAAGGTGAGCGTTCAACTGTTGTAACCTGCACAGGTTGTGCCATGTTTGTCTTTCTTCCACAGGACAGAAGCAACTTTGTCTGTTCAAAGTGCAAGCTGGTCTCCATATTGGAAGAGAAGGTTTGAGGTCTGGAGCAACAAGTATTAACCCTGCGTTGCATAAGAGAAAATGAAGATTTCCTGGACAGACGTCAGGATATGCTGCTTCGGTCACAACGTTCTGAAGAATTGGAGCAGGCTGTGCAGAGGAGGGAGAGGGATGGTGAAGAAATTTGGCAGCATGTGACCTTCAGAAGAAGAAAGAGGAGCGTCCATGTACCAGTAATGGAGATACAGATGAGCAACTGTTTTTTCATGTTCTCTCCACAGTACTAATGTGGAGAGTGGACTAGATGGTACATCTGAGGGAAGGGAGCAGAAGGAGACTCCACCGATTGGAAGGCATGAGATGCACTGTCCTAGGGATGGGGGTTCCACGACCACCACTCCCAAGAGAAGAAGGAGGGTGGTTGGGGACTCCCTCCTCAGGGGAACTAAGTCATCTATCTGCCTCCCCGACTGAGAAAACTGAGAGATCTGTTGCTTGCCAGGAACTAGGATTCACAATGTGACGGAGAGACTGCCGAGACTCATCAAGCCCTCAGATCGCTACCCCTTCCTGCTTCTCCACGTGGGCACCAATGATACTGCCAAGAATGACCTTGAGCGGATCACTGCAGACTACGTGGTTCTGGGAAGAAGGATAAAGGAGTTCGAGGCACAAGTGATGTTCTCGTCCATCCTCCCTGTGCAGGGAAAAGGCCTGGGTAGAGATCGTCGAATTGTGGACGTCAACGAATGGCTACGCAGGTGGTGTCGGAGAGAAGGCTTTGGATTCTTCGACAATGGGATGGTGTTCCAGGAAGGAGGAGTGCTAGGCAGAAATGGGCTCCACCTAACGAAGAGAGGGAAGAGCATCTTCGCAAGCAGGCTGACTAACCTAGTGAGGAGGTGTCATAGTATCTTTCCCCAATCTGAACCTTAGAGTCCAAAAGTTGGGGTACTAGCATGAATTCCTCTAAGCTTAATTACCTGCTTAGATCTGATAAGCGGCCACCAATCAGGAATTCCAGTGCCTGATACACTCTGGTCCCCCCAAAACCTTCCCTGGGGACCCCAAGACCCAAATTCCTTGAGTCTTACAACACAGGGGAATAAACCATTTCCCTCCCCTTCTCGTCCCCTCCAGGTGTTCCCTCCCTGGGCTCCTGGAGAGAGATACAGATTCAAGCTCCGTGAATCTAAAACAAAGGGATTCCACCCTTCTCCCTCCGTGTTAAGTACAGACTCAATTCCCTTGATCCTCAACAAGGGGAAAAAATCAGATAGGTCTTAAAAGCAAAACTTTTAATAAAAGAAAAAAAGAATAAAGAAAATCACTGTAAATTCAAGATGGAATATTACAGGGTCTGTCAGCTTCTAGAAACTGCAGAAAAAGCCTCCTCCAGCAGAAATACAATTTAAAATACTTCCAGCCAAATACACATTAGACCTCTACCAGCCAGATACACATTTGCAAATAGACAACCAATTAAAAAGACTAAACCGCCTTTCTACTTGCACTTACTACTTGAATAGAAAATTAGAGCCTGTAGTACGTCCAGTCACTCTCAGATCTCAGAGAGAACAAAGCCAAACCCAAAAAACACAAACAAAGGCTTCCTTCCACCGAGATTTGAAAGTATCTTGTCTCCTGATTGGTCGCCTAGTCAGGTGTTTGGTTCCCTGTTTAACCCTTTACAGGTAAAAGAGACATTAACCCTTAACTATCTGTTTATGGCAGGAGGGCTTTAAACTAGGTTCACCGGGGGAAGGAGACCAAAACCCTGAGGTAAGTGGGGAAATGGGATACTGGGAGGAAGTACGAGCAGGAAAGTGCAAGAGGGAGGACTCCTGTCTCAGACCGAGAAAGAGGGACAATCAGCGAGTTATCTTAAGTGCCTATATACAAATGCAAGAAGCATGGGAAACAAACAGGGAGAACTGGAAGTCCTGGCACAGTCAAGGAACTATGATCTGATTGGAATAACAGAGACTTGGTGTGAAGTATCAGAGGAGTAGCCATGTTAGTCTGGATCTGTAAAAGCAAACTTGGTTGGATAATTCACATGACTGGAGTAGTGTCATGGATGGATATAAACTGTTCAGGAAGGACATGCAGGGCAGAAAAGGTCGGGGATTTGCATTGTATGTAAGAGAGCAGTATGACTGCTCAGAGCTCCAATATGAAACTGCAGAAAAACCCTGAGTGTCTCTGGATTAAATTTAGAAGTGTGAGCAACAAGTGTGATGTCGTGGTGGGAGTCTGCTGTAGACCAGCAGACCAGGTGGATGAGGCTTTCTTCCGGCAACTAGCAAAAGTTACTAGATCGCAGACCCTGGTTCTCACGGGAGATTTCAATCACCCTGATGTCTGCTGGGAGAGCAGTACAGCGGTGCACAGACAATCCAGGAAGTTTTTGGAAAGTGTAGGGGACAATTTCCTGGTGCAAGTGCTGGAGGCGCCAACTAGGGGCAAAACTCTTCTAGACCTGCTGCTCACAAACCAGGAAGAATTTGATAGGGGAAGCAAAAGTGGATGGGAACCTGGGATGCAGTGACCATGAGATGGTTGAGTTCAGGATCCTGACACAAAGAAGAAAGGAGAGCAGCAGAATACGGTCCCTGGACTTCAGAAAAGCAGACTTAGACTCCCTCAGAGAACTGATGGGCAGGATCCCCGGGAAAATAACATGAGGGGGAAAGGCGTCCAGGAGAGCTGGCTGTATTTTAAAGAATCCTTACTGAGGTTGCAGGAAAAAAACATCCTGATGTGTAGAAAGAATAGTAAATATGG
This sequence comes from Gopherus evgoodei, assembly GCF_007399415.2. Lineage (NCBI taxonomy): Eukaryota > Metazoa > Chordata > Testudines > Testudinidae > Gopherus > Gopherus evgoodei. Next base: position 343,740,471 of record NC_044322.1, read on the forward strand.
CAGGCGACCAGCTTGGCTTAACAGTGAAATCCTTGCTGATCTTAAATGCAAAAAAGCTTACAAGAAGTGGAAAATTGGACAAATGACCAGGGAGGAGTATAAAAATATTGCTCAGGCATGCAGGGGTGAAATCAGGAAGGCCAAATCACACTTGAAGTTGCAGCTAGCAAGTGATGTTAAGAGTAACAAGAAAGGTTTCTTCAGGTATGTTAGCAACAAGAAGAAAGTCAAGGAGAGTGTGGGCCCCTTATTGAATGAGGGAGGCAACCTAGTGACAGAGGTTTTGGATAAAGCTAATGTACTCAATGATTTTTTTGCCTCTGTCTTCGCAAACAAGGTCAGCTCCCAGACTGCTGCACTGGGCAGCACAGCGTGGAGACCAGCCCTCTGTGGAGAAGGAAATGGTTCGAGACTATTTTAGAAAAACTGGACTAGCACAAGTCCATGGTGCTGCTGCATCCAAGGGTGCTAAAGGAGTTGACGGATGTGATTGCAGAGCCATTGGCCATTATCTTTGAAAACTCATGGCGATCGGTGGAGGTCCCGGATGACTGGAAAAAGGCTAATGTAGTGCCTATCTTTAAAAAAGGGAAGGAGGAGGATCCAGGGAACTACAGGCCAGTCAGCCTCACCTCAGTCCCTGGAAAAATCATGGAGCAGGTCCTCAAGGAATCAATTCTGAAGCACTTAGAGGAGAGGAAAGTGATCAGGAACAGTCAACAGGGATTTACCAAGGGCAAGTCATGCCTGACTAACCTAATTGCCTTCTATGAGGAGATAACTGGGTCTGTGGATGAGAGGAAAGCAGTGGATGTGTTATTCCTTGACTTTAGCAAAGCTTTTGATACAGTCTCCCACAGTATTTTTGCCAGCAAGTTAAAGAACTATGGGCTGGATGACTGGATTATAAGGTGGATAGAAAGCTGGTTAGATCATCAGGCTCAACGGGTAGTGATTGACGGCTCCATGTCTAGTTGGCAGCTGGTTTCCAGCAGAGTGCCCCAAGGGTCGGTCCTGGGGCTGGTTTTGTTCAGTATCTTCATTAATGATCTGGATGATGGCGTGGACTGCACACTCAGCAAGTTTACAGATGATACTAAACTGGGAGGAGTGGTAGGTACGCTGTAGGGTAGGGATAGGATACAGGGGGACCTAGACAAATTAGAGAATTGGGCCAAAAGAAACCTGATGAGGTTCAACAAGGACAAGTGCAGAGTTCTGCACTTAGGATGGAAGAATCCCATTCACTGTTACAAACTAGGGACCGAATGGCTAAGAAACAGTTCTGCAGAAAAGGACCTAGGGGTTACGGTGGACAGGAAGCTGGATATGAGTCAACAGTGTGTCCTTGTTGCAAAGAAGGCTAACAGCATTTTGGGTTGTATAAGTAGGGGCATTGCCAGCAGATCAAGGGACGTGATCATTCCCCTCTATTCGACATTGGTGAGGCCTCATCTGGAGTACTGTGTCCAGTTTTGTGCCCCTCACTACAAGAAAGATGTGGAAAAATTGGAAAGAGTCCAGCAGAGGGCAACAAAAATGATTATGGGGCTGGAGCACATGACCTATGAGGAGAGGCTGAGGGAACTGGGATTGTTTTAGTCTGCAGAAGAGAAGAATGAGGGGGGATTTTATAGTTGCTTTCAACTACCTGAAAGGGGGTTCCAAAGAGGATGGATCTAGACTGTTCTCAGTGGTGGCAGGTGACAGAACCAGGAGTAATGGTCTCAAGTTGCAGTGGGGGAGGTTTAGGTTGGATATTAGGAAAACCTTTTTCACTAGGAGGGTGGTGAAGCACTGGAATGGGTTACCTAGGGAGGTGGTGGAATCTCCTTCCTTAAAAACCTCTGGGGTCAGGCTTGACAAAGCCCTGGCTGGGATGATTTAATTGAGGATTAGTCCTGATTTGAGCAGGGCGTTGGACTAGATGACTTCCTGAGGTCCCTTCCAACCCTAATATTCTATGATTCTATGAAAGGAAAAGGGTTCTAATCCCGCTATTTCCTAATCCCAAAAGCAAAAGGGGGTTTCAGACCCATTTTGGACCTGCGTCGTCTCAACAAGTCTCTCAAAAAATTGAAGTTTTGCATGGTCTTCCTGGCCTCCAACATCCCCTCCCTAGATCCGAGAGACTAGTATGCTGCCCTCGACCTGAAGGACACATGTCTATATTTCCATTTTCCCAGGGCACAGGCATGTCCTTCATTTTATGCTGGGCCAGCGCCATTTCCAATTCATTGCATTGCCTTTCGGTCTCTCGTCAGCCCCAGGAGTGTTCACGAAGTGCATAGCAGCAGTGGCTGCTTACCTGAGATGCTGGGGTGTTCAAATTTACCCATACCTCGATGACTGGCTAATAAAGGGTTGGTTCCAGGATCAGGTGTGACAGGTGTTCCACCTGTTGTGACCTGGGGCTGTTAACAAACAAGAAAAAGTTGACCTTAATCCTGGTACAACACACAGAATTCATTGGTGTGGTCCTTGACTCTTCTCAGGCCAGAGCCTTCCTCCATGAGGCTTAGTTCCAAGCCATGGCAGACCTCATCTTGTTCTTGTAAGTCACCCTCTTACCACTGCTTACACATGCCTGCACTTGTTGGACCACATGGCGGCCTGCATTTATGTGGTCTGGCATGCATGGCTCCGGCTCAGACCAGACTACATAAGTGCATGAAGGGCTGGAGAGGGAAGTAGCTGCTAGTTCAAGTGGTTTGCCACTATCCCTAGGGCCCTTGAGCTGGGACTCAGAGTAGAGGGCGGGCCCAGGTCCCTCCCTCTCCACTCCCCTTCTCTGGGATACTAGTGGAACAGTTAATACCCCAGATCAGGCGCCCTGAACACCCGCACAAGAAGAGAAAGCGTGGGACCGATCATAGTAGTGCTGGAAATTTGCCACAAACTCAACTTACCTTAAATGACACTTGTGCATCCCCTTAACCTGTGAAAGCTGCTTGGAACTTAAGGCATGTTTACACTACAGAATTATGCCGCCGCAGTTATTTCATTGCTTGTGCATGCTATGCTTGTGTGGGTGATGTGCTTGTCACAGGAGTGCTTGTATCGATGCACATTCCAGTGCACTGTGGATAGGTTTTTCATTGCGCAACTCACCACCATCCAGCACAGTGTGAGGTTTTGGGAAGCTTTTGCAGTGCCTCATGAGGCTGAAATTAATTGTGCAGGGGTGACTGGGAGCATGGGGTCAACTTCCCATAATGTAGTGTTCTCCATCCCATAATTTCATCCGCGTCCCATAATATTTCGTGCCTCTTTTCAAAATCCCCGCAAACCTGTGCATCTTCTTCCTTGCTGTCCACCCTCTCTGAGAGAAGCATGGAGCTTGCACAGCTCTGCACAGTTGTCATGAGCATTGCCAGCATGGGGTTCTTGATTCTGAGGCATGGGGAACATGATTATTTCTTGGAGGCTGGATTGTTTTGGGACATAGAAAGAAACAATTCAAGGTTGTTGGTGGTGTTCACGGAACAGTTGGAGATGGTGGCGTGCCGGTTCTGGGCCCGAGAAACAAGCACAGACTGGTGGGATTGCATTGTCATGCAGATTTGGGATGATGAGCAGTGACTGCAGAACTTTTGGATACATAAAGCCACATTATTGGATCTGTGTACCAAACTCATCTCAACCATCCAGTGCAAGGACACCAAAATGAGAGCTGCATTGACAGTTGAGAAGCGAGTGGTGATTGTGCTGTGGAAACTTGCAATGCCAGATTGCTTCTGGTCAATCAGGAATCAATTTGAAGCCAGGAAATCCACCAGCGAGACCGTTGTCATGCAAGTGTGCAAGGCTATTAATCACCTGCTATGTAGGACTGAGACTCTGGGCAACGTGCAGAACATAATGGATGGTTTTTCAGGAATGGGTTTCCCAAACTATGGTCAGGCAATAGATGGCATGCATATCCCTATTTTAGCATCAGACCACCTTGCCACAGACTACATCAACAGAAAGGACTACTTTTCCTATAATAATGACAGGCACTAATGGATTACTGGGGACACTTTACCAACGTCAGTGTGGGCTGGTTAGGGAAAGTGCATGATGTATGCATCTCTAAGAATACAGGACTGTTCAGAAAGCTGCAAGCAGGGACTTTCTTTCTCAACTAGAGAATGTTGGGAATGTTGAAATGCCAATAGTGATCATGAGACCCCAGCCTATCCCTTGCTCCCATGGCTCATGAAGCTGTACACTGGCCACCTTAGCAACACCAGGAACAGTTCAACTACCAGCTCAGCAAGTACAAAATGGTCGTTAAATATGCTTTTGGTCATTTGAAGGAATCCTGACATTGTTTACTCACAAAATTGGACCTCAGTGTGAAAAATATCCCATTGGTTATAGCTGCCTGCTGTGTCCTGCATAATATCTGTGAAGTGAAGGGGGAAAGTTTCTGCTGGTGTAGAGAGTGGTGGTGGAACAGCTCTCTGCTGAATTTGAGCAGTTAGATACAAAGTTAGCTGGTGTACAGCTTTTGAACACTTGTTACTTTAGATTTCAAATTGTGAATTTGGCATTTTCTTACACTTTTTTTTGAAAAATTTTAAGACAATTGCTGACCCCCATTCCTATTTTTAGCTAATCTGTATCTTCTGTTGTGATGTTTATATTCTAATATTTTTTTCATATTACAGGGTCTGAGGAACAAGCCAAAGAAAACCGGACATGTGAAGCCAGACCTCATAGATGTCGATCTTGTAAGAGGTAAGGCTTGAGCCAGTAAATGCTGAATTTGTCAGTAGTTTGACCTTATAGGAACAGTTATAAAAATAATTGCCTTTATCCTGATAGCCTTGCAGCAGAAGAGTTGAGTATAACTATAAAAACGAGAAGAAACCCTACAGCTAAAGAAACACCAGGAAACAGTTGTCTCCTATTTATGTCTAAATTAAAATTAAATCAGTTTAGTTACCTTATGTATTTGATCATGTAGATTTATTATCGCCATAGTCTTAAGAAAAGAGGAAACAATTGCTAATTTATTTTTATCTGATAGTGTCGATTGTAAGAAACTTCAGAGGAAAGTTCAAAAAATCCTGATAAGGACATTTCAAGGAATAAGCTTGAGCATAGTCTGAGAAGGAGTTTGCAGATGCTGTACAGTTATTTCTTCCTTGTAAAACTGGTGTATCTGATCATACCTATTGGCTAATAACTCTTAGCCTCAGAGTACATATCCTTGTCTTGATTGGCTGGTGCCCTTGGAACTCCTAATCTAAATGCATATACAGACGTGTATATCACCCTGTCACTTACCAGCCTCACTCTGCTTTCAGAATCTCTGTTGCTTCTTGACCCTGGGAAGGTTTACACTCCACCCCAATAAGTAACTTTTACTGTATTTTTTAGCTTCCCTTTTTCCCCTCTTTTCACACCAGTTTCTCTTTTCATCTTCCTCTCTTTCAACTCCCTCTTAAATACGAAATGCTGAGCAATCCTGTGAGACTATGTGAGGGGTCAATCAGAATCAGGAGCTGGCAGCAAAATGAGGCCAGTCCCTACATGACACAACAGGAGCTCTGAGGAGTTTTGAAAACTGAGCTGTGACCCTGAGAAGTGCCTGTGTTCCCATTTCAGACTAGTTCAATTGATTGAATGTTTCAATTGATGGAGGGCTGCTCCCATTCACTTTTTAAAGGGATAAGATTGAGTACAAAGTAAAGGAGCAACAAAAAATAAACACAAGTCAGTTTTTAAAAAGACTAATGGTTTTGGGAACAAAGAAAGGGAGAGAAGGTGGAGACCATTTCAGTATAGCATGAATATTTTCTGCTAATGCAGTAATAAGCATATCCTTGGGTGAATAAACTCAGAGACCTAAGAATTGTTAGCTTGTAATACCCTGTAGTTTTAAGTGAAACATGAAATGCAATGTTTGTTTGGCAATATAAAGCTGAAGGGCCAGATCCATTGGTATTTTGTTAAGTATTTGAAAGTGCAGTCTACAGAGGAGTAGTTCTTCTCAGGAATATGAGTGGCTAGCACTGCAGAGCTATTTATTTATTTTGTTTGTATTATTGTTCCATCTAGGAGAACTAGTCTTGGACCAGGACCCCATTGTGTTAGGCACTGTGGAAATATCTATATATTAGGAGCAGAATGGAAACAGTTCAGGGTCATAGTATTGTATAAAGCCATTCATAGGTTAGTCCCTAAGTACTGACACAATCACCTGTGACCTTTTGCCTCTGCTCTGCAGTTAAAATCAGGCAGGGCACGCTCACTCTCCAACTGGGTCAGGGACAGGAGTGTCTCAGTAGAGGCTGTGGAGCTCTCTTCGAAACAAGTCTTCCTGAGACTGTCTTTGATGCAGTGCAGGTCCCACTTATTTTTGTCAGGCCTATCCTTTTAGAACTGTCATCCCTGTCTTCTGTTCTCTTATGTTGTTGCCTCCTTTTCATCTGTAGGGGTTGAGTTAACTGGGCATTGATCTCTCTCATTTGTTAGTGACTTGCCTGAATGGTGGTGGGTTTTGCCCCATACCAGATCCTTTGGTTGGAACTAGATGGATATAGATATATAGAGAGAGAGCTAGAGAGAGAGAGAGCGCTACACATACATATGTGTGTATATACATAGAGATCAGTGTTTGTTTTTATTTTTGTTTTAGATTAGTTTTACTGTACAGCTCTTCATGTTTTTCAGTAATATCTTTATAAATAGGTTTGCATTAAATTTATTATAATTGAGAACGGGAATCAGTTAAATTTTCACCTTTCCGTTCTATGTTTATACAGCAACTACTATAATAGGGTCTTGGTCCATGACTAGAGGTCATAAGTGTTAAAGTAACAGTTTATACATAGTTTTTATGAGAACAAAAATTGGTTTAAAAGCACTGTAACTATAAGAAGATATGGGATTTATGGACATAATAATCTATAGATGTCCATTGCTTCAGAAGTTGGAGTATTGGCTAGTTTTAGAAACATCTAAAATGTATTACTTTGTTACGTTTGGGAGGCTTTATCATCTGTAGACCTATGAAACAAGGCCGGACTTCTCTCCAGCTTGTTACAGACTGTTATGTTCTTTTGGGCAGATTTATTGTCCAAACTTAAACAAAAACAATTTCCTCAACTCACCCTTTAAGCTCTTGCTGTCTCTTCTCCCAAACTCTGGCAGTCCTGCAGCTTCTTAGCTTTCTCTCAGTCAGTTCTGCCTCACTGGGTCTTTCTCTTAACCTTTATAGCCTCACCTCCTTCATTGGCTCAACTGGGAGCACATGTTCTGGCACAGGGAACTGGGACCTACTTCAGGTACAGGGACCAGCCACCCCCAAAAAAACAAAACAAACAAAAACCAAAACCCTGCCTCTTTCACAGGTAGGCTTTTTTCTGACTTGAGACCCCTTCTGGAATTCTTCCACCCACAAACCAAAAAGTGCAGGGGCCTGGTGGCCCCTATGCAGCCCCCTTTTTTGGGCTATATGAGAGCTTCTCTGAGACTGTTTTGTGACCCTCTTGGGTCACTCTTACTCTGCCATATCATTCAGGCTGCTCATCTCCTTCAGCCACAGAGAAGGCTTCTACCCATTTGACTGCCTCCCAGAATGAGGTAGGCTGGCATTGCCTAGCTCAGCTCCCTTGAGTAGGACCTTTTAAAAATTTGTTCCAGGAAGATCTGGTCCATGATTTTCTCTGTTGAACTAGTCTCTGGGCATAGCCACCAAGCCATGAGGTCCTGTAATCTTTGACTACTACCTGTGGTCATGGCCCCAATGGAAGTGGTTCAGCCCAAAACCGGTGCTATACACCTCTGAAGTCAGTCCTAGTCTATCTAAGATGGCAGCCTTCACCACAGGGTACATCCAAACTACCCACCGGATCGGCGGGTAGTGATCGATCTGTTGGGGATCGATATATCACCTCTCATCTAGACATGATAAATCAATCCCCAAACGCACTCCCGTCGACTCTGGAACTCCACCGAGATGAGAGGCAGAAGCGGAGTCAATGGGGGAGCCGAAACACACACACACACACACACACACACACACACACACACACACACACACACACACACACACACACACACACACACACACACACACCCATCCATGTAGACCAGGCCACAGGATAGGAGCCTGTCTGCTCGTCACGTACTTCTTGGTATGCTGCCTGTGCCTCGCCCATCAGGAACAGTGCAATGTAAATTGACTCCTTCCTGCCTGCTGCACTTGCCACTGTCTCTGAGGAAGGCCTGTGGGTCGTCCTCTGGCTCAAGCTTCGCCAGGCCAGGGACTAGCTACCTGAGCTTCCCTTTCTATCACCAAGCAGGTTCCCCTGGGTCTCTTGACCTAACTGCTTCTGTAGCCATTCCTGTTGCTGGAAGGGGTCCTCTAGCCAGTGCTGTTGAGCAGCAAGTTGTGCCTCTATTACTTCTCTAGGCTGTTCATCAACTGTAGAAGCATAGCCTGTGTCTTTGGTGTTCCTGTTGCTGCTGTAGTGCAGCTGTCTGATGTTGCTGTGCTATCACCAATAGATGTATCATCTCCTCCATCTTCCTTAATCAGCCAAACTAGGTGGGCTCAGTCAATGCTGGGGCTTCAATTTCCCTTTTTTCTTGGCACCAGTAATCCTCCTTGCTCTCCCTTGTACCAGGGGCCAATCTCAATGCTAGCCTTCTCTTCCATATGTCAAAAGGAGGGTTTCTCTCCAACTTGCTATAGTCTCATTGCAACACCCACAGTCTCTCTTAGGCAGGTTTATTATCCAAACTTACACAAACAGCTCTGCAGCTGACCATTTACATTTTAGTCTCTTTCTTCTTCTCTTCCCAGTTCCTCTTTCTGCATCTTCCTAGCTCTCTCTCAGCCATTTCTGCCTCATTAGCTCTCTGTTTGACTTTGTAACTGCAGGTCCTGCCGCCTTAATTAGTCCAACTGGGAGCATCTGTTTTGGCATAGGTAAGAAACTTGCCTTCCTATGTTGCCTGTACAGTCTAGCACATTTACTACTGGAAGTCTCCAAATGTGTTTTTGCCAGTTAAAAATAAGCATCATCCACTTGTCATCAGGGCCCCTATCAAGGTTCCTTCCCCACTCTGAACTTTAGGGTACAAATGTGGGGACCTACATGAACACTTCTAAGCTTAATTACTAGCTTAGATCTGCCACCATCCAGAATTTCAGTGTCTGGAGCACTTTCTGTCCCCCCAAAACTTTCATCTTCCTGGGTTGCCCTGAGGGACTTCACCAATTCCCTGGTGAACACAGATCGAAACCCCTTGGGTCTTAAAACGAGGAGAAATTAACCATCCCTGCTCCTTTTGCTCCACCAATCCCTGGTGAGTCCAGACCCAATCCCCTTGGATCTTAAAACAAGGAAAAATCAATCAGGTTCTTAAAAAGAGAGCTTTTAATTAAAGAAAGAAAAGTAAAAATCATCTCTGTAAAATCAGGATGGAAAATACTTTGCAGGGTAATCAGATTCATATAGCCCAGAGGAACCCCCTCTAGCCTTAAGTTCAAAGTTACAGCAAACAGAGGTAAAATCCTCTCAGCAAAAAAGGAACATTTAGAAGTTGAGAAAACAAAAATAAGACTAACATGCCTTGCCTGGCTATTACTTACAAGTTTGAAACATGAGAGACTGATTCAGAAAGATTTGGAGAGCTTTGATTGACATGTGGTCCCTCTTAGTCGCAAGAGCGAACAACCCCCAAAACAAAGAGCACAGGCAAAGACTTCCCTCTACCAAGATTTGAAAGTGTTTTGTCCCCCCATTGGTCCTCTGGTCAGATGTCAGCCAGGTTTACTGAGCTTCTTAACCCTTTACAGGTAAAAGAGACATTAACCCTTAACTATCTGTTTATGACACGCCCCCCAAATCTCAGACATTGTGGAACCACAGTGGTGGTGATTTTCTTCCTGAACTTTAGAATAAACAGATCAATAAAACAAATGCACCTTTACATATACTACTAATTATGTAAAACTACAAGATTTTTCATATTTCAAGGACAATTTTTAGCCAGTTGATTCTGGGAAACTTTCATGCGAGAGTGTATCAGCTGCTTTGTTAGAGGCTCCTGAAATGTGTTGAATTTCAAAGTCAAAATCTTGGAGTGCTAAACTCCATCGAAGCAGTTTTTTGTTGTTTTCCTTGGCAGTATGAAGCCACTTTAGCGCAGCATGGTCGGTTTGTAGCTGGAAACGCCATCCCCAAACGTATGGGCGTAGCTTTTCCAGGGCATACCCAATGGCATAGCATTATTTTTCACTGATTGACCAGTGGCTTTCCCTCTCAGACAGTTTCTTGCTGAGAAACGCGACAGGATGAAATTCTTGATTTGGTCCTTCCTGCATTAAAACTGCTCCTACGCCACGTTCAGATGCATCTGTGTTTACTAGGAATAGTTTGTCAAAGTCTGGGGCCCTTAGCACAGAGTCAGATTTGAGTGTTGCCTTAAGCTGGTTAAAGGCCTTCTGACACTCATCAGTCCACTTAATTGCATTTGGCTGTGCCTTTCTGGTCAGGTCTGTTAGTGGGGCAGCGATTTGGCTGTAATTTGGTACAAATCGCCTGTAATATCTGGCCAAGCCTAAGAAGGATTGGACCTTTTTCTTTGACTTTGGGACAGGCCACTTTTGGATAGTATCCACCTTGGCCTGTAGGGGGTTTATCGTTCCTTGACCCACCTGGTGTCCAAGGTAAGTCACTCTGTTTTGGCCTGTTCAACACTTTTTGGCCTTAACAGTTAGTCTTGCCTGTCTGATGCGCTCAAAGACTTTTTCCAGGTGTTCTGCCCATGAATCAGAAAAAATGGCCACATCATCGAGGTAGGCAACTGCAGATGCTCCCAATCCTGCTAGGAGACCATCTACAAGTCTTTAGAAGGTGGCGGGTGCATTTCGCAGCCCAAAAGGAAGCACATTAAATTCATATACCCCTGCGTGGGTGATGAAGGCTGACCTTTCTTTGGTGGGTTCATCTAGCTGTACTTGCCAGTACCCCTTGGTTAAGTCTAATGTAGAGAAACTGGGCACGTCTTAATTTCTCCAATAGCTGATCGGTGCGTGGTACTGGATAGTTGTCGGGACGAGTTACAGCATTTAACTTACGGTAGTCCACGCAAAAGCGTATTTCCCCATCTGGTTTGGGAACTAGAACCACTAGAGATGCCCATGCACTGTTAGAGGGGCAGATTATACCCATCTGTAGCATGCTTTGGATCTCCCATTCTGTAGCAGCTTGGGCATGAGGAGACACCCGGTAGAGTGGTGTTCTAATTGGGTGAGCATTACCTGTGTCAATGAAGTGGTATGCCCGTTCAGTCCGTCCTGGGGTGGCTGAGAACATTAGGGCAAAGCTAGTGCACAGCTCCTTGATCTGCTGTCGCTGCAGACGACCAAGGGTCGCAGAGAGGTTCACCTCTTCCACGCCTCCGTCACTTTTTCTTTCGTAGTAGACACCTTCAGGCCACTCAGTGTCATCTCCTCCCTGGGCTGTAAACTGACAAACCTTTAATTCTCTGGAATAAAAGGGCTTTAGAGAATTAACATGGTATCCTTTAGGCTTTAGGGTTGAGGTAGGGAATGCTATGAGATAGTTAACAGCTCCCAGGCGCTCTTGGACTGTGAATGACCCTTCTCATGATGCTTCCGTCTTATGGGCCTGTTGCGCCTTGAAGACTGTAACCTGGTCCCCTACTTTGAAGGAACGCTCTCTGGTATGTTTATCATACCAGGCCTTTTGTTCTTCCTGAGCATCCTTTAGGTTTTCTTTAGCAAAGGCTAAAGAGTGTCGGAGGGTGCTTTGTAGGTTGCTTACAAAGTCTAGAATGTTAGTTCCTGGAGAAGGTGTAAACCCCTCCCATTGCTGCTTCACCAACTGTAATGGCCCCTTAACCTCATGGCCATACACAAGTTGGAATGGTGAAAACCCTAAACTGAGATGTGGTGCAGCCCTGTAGGCAAAAAGCAACTGCTGCAAGACTAGGTCCCAATCATTGGAGTGTTCATTCACGAATTTACGTATCATAGCCCCCAAAGTTCCATTAAACCTCTCCACCAGGTCATTGGTTTGATGGTGGTAAGGGGTAGCAACCAAGTGATTCACTCCATGAGCTTCCCACAGATTTTTCATGGTCCCTGCCAGGAAATTAGTTCCCGAATCTGTAAGGATGTCAGAGGGCCAACCTCCCCTGGCAAAAATGTCTGTTAGGGCCTGGCACACAGCTTTAGCCCTGATGTTGCTTAGAGCTACTGCTTCTGGCCATCGGGTAGCAAAGTCCACGAAAATTAGTATGTACTGCTTTCCTCTGGGTGTCTTTTTTGGGAAAGGACCCAGAATATCCACAGCTACTCGCTGAAATGGAACCTCAATTATGGGGAGTGGCAGGAGAGGGGCTTTGACCTGGTCTTGGGGCTTTCCCACTCATTGGCACACCTCACAGGACCGGACATAATTAGCAACGTCCTTGCCCATTTCCTCCCAGTGGAAAGACTTCCCCAACCGGTCCTTGGTTCTGTTCACTCCGGAATGACCACTGGGATGATCATGGGATAAGCTCAAGAGCTTTACCTGGTACTTAGTTGGAACTACCAACTGTCTTTGAGGACGCCAGTCTTCCTGGTGTCCACCAGAAAGAGTCTCCTTGTATAAAAGTCCTTGTTCTACAACAAACCGCGATCGATTAGAACAGCTGAGAGGTGGTGGGGTGCTCCATGCCACCGCCCAAGCTTTCTGAAGGCTGTCATCTGCTTCCTGCTCAGCCTGGAACTGTTCCCTTGAGGCTGGAGATATCAGTTCCTCCTTAGACTGTGGACTTGGGCTTGGTCCCTCTGGAAGTGATGTAGGTGATGGGGTTGTTTTCGCTGATAGTGCACCAGTGGAAAGCGGTTCACCATGTGATATTTCAGGCTCTGGCTGAGCCTCTTGGGTAGGGTTGTCTGCTGCTTCTGCCAGTTCAGTCCCGCTGGCGCCCTCTGGTGTTGGGGTTGGAGATGGCTTTGCAAGCGCTGGCATCAGTGCTGGCAACGCTTCTGGTGCTGGTGGCTTTTCCAGTTCCGGTCCTGGGACTGGATGCACTATGGTTGTTGCAGTCGTTGGCAGGGGATCCGGTTCCACCACCTCTGTCTGGGTCTCTGGTAACACAGACGGGGCCATTGTGGGCGGCTCAGGAACAGGGATGGGTGTGGAAGCTTGTTTGGCCTGGCTGCGTGTGACCATTCCCACCCTCTTGGCCAGCTTCACATGGTTGGCCAAGTCTTCCCCCAGTAGCATGGGGATGGGATAATTGTCATAGACTGCAAAAGTCCACATTCCTGACCAGCCTTTATACTGGGCAGGCAACTCAGCTGTAGGCAAGTTTACAGATTTTGACATGAATGGGTGAATTGTCACTTGGGCCTCTGGGTTGATGAATTTGGGGTCCACTAAGCATTGGTGGATAGCTGACACTTGTGCCCCAGTGTCCCGCCACATGATAACCTTCTTTCCGCCCAGTCAAGTTTTCCTTTCGCTCCAAAGGTATTAGAGGGACATCTGTGCCTGGGGATCTTTGGTGTGATTGTGGTATAATGAACTGTAATCGGTTGGGGTTCTTGGGGCAGTTGGCCTTTATATGTCCCAGTTCATTACATTTAAAACATTGCCCAGCTGACTGGTCACTGGGTCGAGGTGGGTTGCTGGAGACTGGTGAGTGGGACAATAGGGTGTCTGGGGCTTTCCTTGGGTTGTAGATGGGGTCTTGGGTTTCCCCCGTGATAGGGTTTATTTTTGGTTTGCCCTCTGTGATATTTGCTCCCCTTGCTAGTAGTTTTTTTCTTTTCTGCCACTTCCACCCATCTGGCTCCAATCTCCCCTGCCTTGGTTAAAGTTTTGGGCTTCCCATCTAGGATGTACCTTTCTATTTCCTCAGGAACACCCTCTAAGAACTGCTCCATTTGCATAGGAGGGACAGCTCTTCCAGAAAGTTAGCACTTGCTCCTGATATCCAGGCCTCCCAATTCTTTCCAATGTAGTAGACGTGTCAGATAAATGACACATCTGGTTTCCACCTTAGGACTCTGAACCACCGACTGGCATGCTCAGGTGTTAGCCCCATTCTGATTCTGGTCGTGGTTGGAAAAAGTTCATAATCGTTCATGTGTTCCTTAGGCATTTCAGCCGCCACCTCTGCTAAGGGTCCACGGAGCTGTGGCCTCAGCTCTATCATGTACTGGTCTGTAGGGATGCTGTACCCATGGCACGCCCTTTCAAAATTTTCTAAATAGGCCTCAGTATCATCACCTGCCTTGTAGGTGGGGAATTTTCTGGGATGGGAAACAGTATCTGGAGAAGGGTTGTTAGGGTTGGCGGGTACATCCTGCTTAGCCCTGGCTAATTCCAGGGCCTGCTTGTGGGCCTGCCTCTGGATCTCTGTAGCCCTCCGGTGGTCAGCCTCTTTGGCTTTCTCTTCTCTTTCTCTCTCTTTTTGTTTCATCTCCATAGCTCTTTTGTCGGCAGCCTCTTCTCTGGCTATTTCTGATTGTTTTAGTTCCATCTGTCTCTTATGTTCATTGTCTTTCTCTGTTGCTTCCAGCCTAGCCAGCTCTAGTTTGTTAGTTGCTCCACTGGTACTCATTTTCCTACTTTCTTGTGCTGGCCACACCCCTCTGCAGTTCATTGAAACTGGGATGCACTCAGCTCAGGGCTGCTTGGTTAACAGAGACTGTGTAACTAGCTATACTCGAGAGGTAGAAAGAAAGAGAAGAATTCAGCTTGTAAATTCCTTTTGCTGGCTGCTTGCTCACAGCTTGAAGCCTCCTCTTAACAAAGACCCTTGTTAAAAAACTTAATCCCTCTGCCTTCAGGCTGCTTTCTAAGCAGCTAGAAAGGAGAAAAAAAAATCCTACTGGCTTTTGGTTCCTAAAAAACCCCTCACCGCTGCTCACCATGTCAAGGTTCCTTCCCCACTCTGAACTTTAGGGTACATATGTGGGGACCTGCGTGGACACTTCTAAGCTTAATTACTATCTTAGATCTGGTACACTGACACCATCCAGAATTTCAATGTCTGGAGCACTTTGTCCCCCCAAAACTTTCATCTTCCTGGGTTGCCTTGAGGGACTTCACCAATTCCCTGGTGAACACAGATCGAAACCCCTTGGGTCTTAAAACAAGGAAAAATTAACCATCCCTGCTCCTTTCCCCCCACCAATTCCTGGTGAGTCCAGACCCAATCCCCTTGGATCTTAAAACAAGGAAAAATCAATCAGGTTCTTAAAAAGAGAGCTTTTAATTAAAGAAAGAAAAGTAAAAATCATCTCTGTAAAATCAGGATGGAAAATACTTTACAGGGTAATCAGATTCATATAGCCCAGAGGAACCCGCTCGAACCTTAAGTTCAAAGTTACAGCAAACAGAGGTAAAATCCTCTCAGCAAAAAAGGAACATTTAGAAGTTGAGAAAACAAAAATAAGACTAACATGCCTTGCCTGGCTATTACTTTCAAATTTGAAACATGAGAGACTGATTCAGAAAGATTTGGAGAGCCTGGATTGACATGTGGTCCCTCTTAGTCCCAAGAGTGAACAACCCCCAAAACAAAGAGCACAGACAAAAAACTTACCTCTACCAAGATTTGAAAGTATCTTGTCCCTCCATTGATCCTCTGGTCAGGTGTCAGCCAGGTTTACTGAGCTTCTTAACCCTTTACAGGTAAAAGAGACATTAACCCTTAACTATCAGTTTATGACAACCCTGTTGGTTGTTAGTGTATTTAACAGTTGTATCCATAAAATGTATCTTTAACCAACTCTATATAAATCTTAAATTCCTGGTCATTTGACTACTTGTAATGTGTTTTAGGTAACTCTGGTAGAAAAAACTGAAGTTATGCATAACACAGTAAGGAGTATCTAACTTTATTCTAATATAGCAAAATAAAATCATGCAGTTAAAAATAAACTTTCACTTTTCAACAAAAATCCTTAATGGTTAGTTACTTTATTCTATGCAATACTGGAGGTGGATTTGAACTTTGGAATCCTGCAGCAGGTTGCCTTTATACCACCTGGATGGTGCATGTGTATATATGTATGAAACATATGGATGCATTAATACACAAGATAGCATTGTGATTATATTGTACTAAAATGGTAACCAGAACTTTATTAGATAAGTGTTTAAGAATATATATTTTCTTTAATTTTAGGATCTGCCTTTGCTAAAGCAAAACCTGAAAGTCCTTGGACGTCTCTGACCCGGAAAGGAATTGTTCGAGTAGTTTTCTTTCCATTTTTCTGCCGGTGGTGGTTACAAGTGACATCAAACGTCATCTTTTTCTGGCTGCTTGTTCTTTACCTTCTACAAGGTATAATTGGATAATAAGATAATATAAAAGCAAACATTTGTTTTTAACAATCTTGAAAATAGTGTCAAGTTCACTCAGTACTGACAAGATCCAGTATTTTCAAAATGCTGAGCAGTCCTAATAATGCACCTTTAACTTACACAGCTGACTTCAAATAAAGGCTGCTTTCCAAGGACCCCCTCGTAAGTCCTGGCAAAAGGAGGAAGAGAGACCATAGATTGCAGCACACAGCATTGTGGCCAGTAGGCATTGGGAATTGGCTTCGGGACTTTCTAAATTACACAGGGGGGCATGGAACAACCCAGGATTGGGAGGGCATAATGGTGGCTTAAAGCCACTTTAGCACCCCTTCCACTTGAACAGTGAAATCTGTGCTGTGCTTCCATCCTGTCTCTGATAAATATGAATATTAAGAGTTTTCTGAACATCCATGGAATGCCAGAACTCTGAGCTCTGAGGAAAATCACCTCCTCCTCACCCTTCCAGTAGCAATGCTGGTCAACTGTTTTCTCCACCATTTTTCCCTGCTGCCCAAACTTCTTGCTCCACTTCCCAGTAGTACTTTCTTTTGCTTGCCTTTATATATACACCCTGTTTCTAATTGTATTTAAAATCCATAATTGATGATGAATTTAGGTTCTGTAATAGCTGTGCATTCTGGGTATATTTTAAATCACTGGGGAGATTTTACTCTGGGTAGATGCAATCTGTGGATACTTGGGTGTATTTTTTCATGTAATATACTCATCAGCCTAAAATCAGATGAAAAGGATGTTAACATACGGTAAAACCATGCAAATATGTATCCCAACAAATATCCACAAAGGGACCTTCCTTTTTTAAACTATTGAAAACATAAGAGTGTGGGTGTGTGGGCGTGTGTGTGTATCGATATACACACACATTTAATTTAGAAGAATTTACTATAGTATCATGCATGTCACTTTAAAATGAATCTTTGAAACAAGGTCAAATATTCAAGATCTTCCACTTGAAGGGGATGGACTTTTTAGTTCTAAAACAAATGGAGTCTTAGAGAAAATGAGAGAAGATCAACAGCTATGCATCAGGGTTTCTCACAGCCTTTTAAGAGGGAAATTCCTATACCTGCCTTCAAATAGCAAAGGAAACATTGTCCACCTTATTCTTCATCTTTGTATTTCAACAAAGGCACACACTACCAGCAGCTACAATGGCAATCACTGATTCTTGGTAGCAATATAAAAGACATCCCTGTAAATCCATGATGAGACAAAGAAATTTGTCCTCCATTGCTTCTGTACCTGCAGTTAGAGTGCAGGTGTGACATGAAGTTCAAAAGCAACAAAACAACCTTGAATTCACTTCCCCTAACAATTGGAGACTCTTTGTGTCATATTTACAGCAAGTGGCAAAAGACTCTATAGACAGATGAGTTTTGGATATTATAAAAGGACAGTTTGAAATCTTCTCTCTCCCTCTCTTTTCATGAATCCCTGTCAAAAGTTGGTGTTAAGAATAGAAATCTACACTCTATTAATGGAGGGAGCAGTAGAGAAGGTACGGGAAAATCTCAAAAATTGGGGTTCCTACTCCCACTGTTTCCTAATTTCAAAGAAAGATGGAGGTGTTCGTCCCATCCTAGATCCAGGGCTGAACAGATACATCCAAAAGTTCATCTTCGAGTAGTGTCCCTCTGAATGCTCCACTGTAGGTATCTCTGGGTCCTTGTGCCTCTAATTGGAGACTTTTAACAAGAGGTCTCTGGAATCACCAGGAGTCTTGCCTTCATATCAGTGTTCTGGAGTTGAGAGCAATTTGTTAGCACTCAGATCATTCCTCTCTCTGGTCAGATCATTCAGTACTCCAGTGCAAAGATCAATGGTTCAAGTGACCACAGACAATATAACAGTAGCTCTGCATGTGACACGGTCTCTTAATGAGTCAGTGGACCAGCTACACAGATACTTTTCCCAGATGCACAAATGATACTTTGTGGCTTCATAGCTACTTTAGTACTTCAGATAAAGATCTAATTACCAGAAGATTTAACACTTAAGTGCCCTTCTTTTCTCTTTTTCAAGAGCAGGAGCCAGATGCTCACTCTCTAAAAGATACAGTCCTCCTAATTTGGGATACAGATCTGATGTATGCTTTCCCACCATTCCTTCTAATGTGGAAGATTGTGAAGATGATCAGCCAGGATGATACTTGTTGTCCCAGCGCAGCCAAGATAGCAGTGGTAGATGGACTTGTGCCTTCTTTCCAAAGGGAATTATAGACACTTACTTGTGTCATAGCAGCAATGGAAAATATACTATCGAGATCTGCTTTCATTGCATCTGACAATATGGGCGATAGGACTCTGGCAGAATTAGAGCAATCTTTCTCTGTAGATGTACAATATGTTTTACTTAACTCTAGAAGACAAGCAACTAGGAAATGTGATTTT
Source organism: Gopherus evgoodei (assembly GCF_007399415.2). NCBI lineage: Eukaryota > Metazoa > Chordata > Testudines > Testudinidae > Gopherus > Gopherus evgoodei. The sequence goes on from NC_044322.1 coordinate 343,759,225, forward strand.
AAAATGGAAAAAATGTTCACTGTGGCTGTATGATCAGGGTTGATCCTGTATTACCTCCTATTCAGTCAATATTTGCTGTTGCTAAAGCAATGAGTTTGTTCGTAACTTTCACACAGAGGCCAGTTTTAATAAATTTATATATGAGCTTTGTTCTGACTGTTGGATTCCATGAGTTATGCAGCTCAAAAATTTTCTTGGAAGCATGAACAATTCCTAGTTTAAAAGTTTTCACAGGTGACACATTTCTTGACGCATCAATTTTCAGTTTATACAGGTTTCTTCTGACCAACTGTAAGAAATAGTTGCACCAGGACACTTTCCATGAAACAAGCTGACATTCTAGTTCAGAGGACTCGTGGTGTTTGTGAGATATAATAAAAAATGTCCTATAATACTGAACACACTGATCCATTTTATTACAATTCCAAAACATGTGTAAACATGCCATGCTGTGGTCTACATACAGATGAAGATAAATTTGTAATAGATGTGACAGTATGAATAAGTGATACTGTCCTATAGTTGTTAGTAATTTTTAATCTTCTAGTAATCCTATTTAAAGATTTCTTCCAATTATCCTCTGAGATCACCAGACCTGGAAATTGTTTCCATGTGTCTGGGTCAGAAATGACATCTATATTTGCAGCATATAATTAAGATATCAGAATGGGTGTGGTTCTACTTCTAAGATTAGAGTAGAATCTGCAACCTGTCATTTAGCAATGCAAGTTGTATCAGAGGATATGTTTGGCTTGAGTGAGTTAGGTGAAGAGCAGTTAGGATGTGGAAAAGGATCTCTAGAGATGTGAACAGTTTTTTTTTTTATTTTGTGAAATATCCATGTTAGTTGACCAGTAGAGCAATTCAAGACAATTCAGACACTGAATGTTTTTTTCCTTTTTTGCAGTTGCCGCAGTAGTATTATTCTATACAGCAGCAAGCTCACATAACATACCTCTGACTGAAGTAATTGGGCCAATATGGCTAATGTTGCTACTTGGAACTGTGCATTGCCAGATTGTTTCAACACGAACTCCTAAACCACCACCTAGCACAGGGGGTAAAAGAAGAAGGTACAGTCTATACTAAAATGTTTTCTATCAGTTAGGATCATGAGTACATGAAATTATTTTGGAATATACGATCTCTGAACCATTTTGCAAGGTTTTGTCTACAATGGTGTATGATATGCGTTGTCTTGTAAGAAATTTGAGTACTGTGTATATATTTACTAAACTTTAAAAGTGATTGTTAAAAACTTTAGTCTTGTGATTTCACCTTTATTTGTCTGTGTATTGAACCTTTTTGCTTCTAATTGTGTGTCACTAAATATTGGTAGAGACTGCTCTGTAAATATGAATGTAAACTTATATTATTCAGTACTCAATACTGATCAATAATCTTTCTGTTGGAGGCCCAAATTAAAAGAAAAACAGTGCAACCACAAACATGGGCCCCATCCTTCCAACACTTAAATGAATAGGGTTTACTGCTATGAGTAATCCTGTTGAAATTGGTGAAACTACTCACAATAGTACATTTTGTGGATTTGAGCCTTTAGTGTTTAGTCAATTTACTTTTTTTGTCTAGAAGAAATTATATAATGAAAATGGACAGTTCTAATGTGCTGAATGTTTTAAAATATTTATTAAAACAAAATGGTAAATTACTAGATTAATATGTTTTGAAAAGTCTCTTATTTTGCATGCTTACAAAAATTGTTGAACACAGTCTAGAGCTAATGGATTACATTTATAAAGATGCCTTCCAATTTTAATCTTTTCTGATAAAGGAAATTAAGGAAAGCAGCACATTTGGAAGTACATAGGGAAGGAGATGGCTCTAGTACCACAGATAACACACAGGAGGGAACAGTGCAGAGCTACGGTACAAGCACCCCTTACAGTATTGGCAACGTCTTCAGAGATATCTGGCATGCTGCTTTCTTTTTATCAGGGTTTGTATTTATTTAAGGCTATGTATGTCTTAGGTATGCGCTATCCCTTTTCTGAAAAAGTAATATTTGATCTATATTTCTATCAAATGTTTTTCTACCAAACAGAATATTTTTCTGTTTTCCTAACATACTCTGAATTATTTGAGCTTGTGTAGACATTAGTCTTTATTTTGGCTAATTCCAGTGAAATACAAAATTAATGGCTTAGTTTTACAAATGTGTTTGATGCTTGAGGGAGAAGGCAGAGCTGGACAAACTACAGCTCGTGGGCCATATCCGGCCCATGGGAGGCTAGCCCCCAGCCCCTCCCCTGCTGTCTCCCTTACCCGCAGCAGCACAGGCAGCACTCTGGGCGGTTTGGTTGAGAGCTTCTACAGGGCAGCACGGCAGCGTGCATAGCTCTGGTCAGGCGGCGTGGCTCCCAGACGTGCTACTCTGAGCAGCATGGTAAGGGGTCTGGAGAGTTGGATAGGGGGCATCGGGTAGTCAGGGAGCAGGAGGCGGTTGGATGGGGCGGAGGTTCGGAGGGCGGTGGTGGTCAGGGGATGGGGAATGGGGGTGTTGAATTAGCGTGGGAGTCCCAAGGGCCGTGTCAGGAGGGAGGGGTGTGGATAGGGGTCAGGGAATGAGGGGGAGAGGGGTTGGATAGGTGTGGGGTCTCGGAGGGCCTGTCGGAGCGGAATGTGGATAAGAGTTGAGGCAGTCGGGACTGGGAGCAGGGGGGTTGGATAGAGGGTGAGGTCCCAAGAGGGGGCAGTTAGAGGAGGGGTGTTGGTTGGGTCGGGGGTTCTGAGAGGGGCAGTCAAGGGGCGGGAAGTGGGAGAGGGTGGATGGGGGCGGGGGCCAGGCTGTTTGGGGAGGCACAGTCTTCCCTACCCGGCCCTCCATACAGTTTTGCAACATCAGCATGGCCCTCGGGCCCTGATATAAGGCCTATCAAAGGTAAGACACTTCAGTTTCTCTATTTTTAAATCCTGTCGGAGAATAACTTACTGGTGGCAATGGAATTCCATGGCATGACAAATTCAAATGAATATATTTCTTTGCTCTAACTCTATGCCTGCAAAAAAAACCAAAAACGTCAAGGTGTCAAATACCTGTGAGCTTTTATTGTTCAGCAAGGACCATAGAACACTTAAAGTAATGAACTGCAACTTGCATATTTCTTCTTTTTTTAAATTAAGCCTTTATATGATTGGAGGGAAAGTATAGTTATTGTGCCCTTCAGTAGCCTATTTCTTTTGCAAAAAACGCATCTATCCAAACGATGGTCCTTGGGAAAACTTACGTAAAAACATTTAATAGCTCTCTAGAATCCAAATGCAAGTGCACTATACAACTGCATTAAAAATTGGGAGGCATTTAGAAACTGTTCAAAATATGGTATGTAATGGAAGGTGATCTAAAATTGAGAAAAGGGATACTGCAGTTTCCTACATGTATGTTTTGTGATGGAAGTCTCGTCTTCATATTACTACACTAACATCTTTCATATTTGTGATTGTGCTCTTAAACTCTGATAAAGTTTATTTGGTGTTCTAAAGTTAATTACCAGGAGCTTCATATTGAGCTGCAGGCTTTTAGATATTTGAAAGCACTGGCAATTCTATCCCATTTTAAATTTATATACATTTTATTTACATTTTTCATTATGTAAACTAAACTGGCTTTGAAAAGTATAAGTAATCAAACGGGTGATCTTTTTGACTAAGCCCACATCTAAATGAATTGTTCTTCATGCAGTCTATTCCAGCACATCTGGAGCTGATTGTGTAAAGTGCTGAATATCTTCAACTCTCATAGAAATCAACTGCACTTAGCACCACACAGGATCAGGCCTGTGGCAACTCAAAATTTTCCCTCACTTTCTCAAGGGTCAGCATCACATATGCAATATTTCCAGTTAAGCAGGGCTGTCTGTGTCTCACTTTAGAGTTTATTTACATCATTTTAATCAAATCTCAGGGTTATAAGCAATGAGAAGAACTTGCTACGCCCCCCCCGAAAGGCTGGAGCTTCTTCGACAGCCCATCTGAGGAAACTGAAAACTCAAATCTAACCTACGTCTCATATGGCACATTGCATAGCACTATTATTAGGTCATTAGGAAAGCTCAGGTTGTCTTTGTGTACACAATGAGCTGGGGTCTGTGATTCCCTTGCTTGTGTACACGTTTAGCATTTACTTTCATCAACCTATCATGAGTGTAAATAGCAGCTTAGCTTCGGTTGTATGGGTAGCAGTAGTGGAGGCAGGGCTGAGCTGTGCTGAGTGCATACTCACTGGTTTCAGGTAGGTTTGTACTCAGTTTAGCTTAATTCACTAAGAGAACTATACTAAACCATATTAAGGCTACTTTTAATTCTGAATAATAGTATCCACATGGAATTAATGCAGCTTAACAAAGCCACTTCAAATTCACACCGTTCGTTAATTTGGATTCACTTTCCTGGATGTTCCCATGTAGACAAGCACTTAGTACTGTAGTTGAAGGTACATTCAACATTTTGCTGTACATGATTACTTCCATTTTCCTTAGTCAGAGGGGTCTAATTGCAGTCAACACAGAGAATCATGGAAGCTAGCTGTAGTGAAGTTTCATGCTATTGCTCTACTACTGCCACAGAGCTACCAGTGCAGAAAATACTGCTTCTAGCATAGCCTTTGGTATGGAACAAATTGAACTGAATTTGATTTGTGATTTTTTTTTTTTCTGTTCCAAAGGAGTTGTTAACATTGTTTCCCAGATGTTCACCTGCATGATTCACTGTGTATAAGCTGTTCAGTCAATCCCTTGCACTTTTTCCTCTATAGAGGAAATGTTTTGCATGTGTTTTTCCCCCCCGAACACCTACAATATTGTATATAATAATGAGTGTTGTGTAATGATGTAACCCACACACCTACTGGGTGTAGTGCTCTGTCCCATCTAATGGCACTGAGATCACTTAGAGATTAATGAGTCTGCTCTACAGCCTTAGTTAACGGCCATATGGCTTTTGGTTCATACACTAAGCTCCAGGGGTCCCAGGTTCAATCCCACCCACTGACAACCGAGGTCTGTCAGTGTTACAATGGCTGCTAGGACCTGGGATTTTTCAATGCTTTTTTTCTTTTTAAAACCTTCATCTCTTTGTGTTAGTATTTTGAAAGAAATAAAATTAAGCAGTTTAACATGTTGCCCAACAGTCTTGTCTTCCATCAGAGTTTAATTTCCAAAGGTGACAACTATACTTCTTTTAGAACAAAGTATCAGAAACACTATTAAATGTATACAGTTTGGTCAAGAAGTGGGGCTGGCCACCAATCTAGTAGTTGTGCAGAGTATTTATACCAGGGGCTGAGAGCATTGAAGAGACAGAATACACACCTCTTGGAGGTATGGAGTGCCTCTTATTGATTTCTAGCAATGTCACTCTTCTCTGGCAAATATACAGGTCAGTATTTAAAGGCTCTAGAAGTCCAGCATTCTGAAGCAGGAAGTTCACAATGCAGAATCTTTGAGAGATGAGTGTGGAGGAAGTGAGCCCCAGTGATTCTTCCAAGAAAGGCTGAAATTTACACAATAACAACAGAATTCATGGTTCCCCACCCAGCACTTTCCCCCACATTATTAGTTCATTGTTTTTGTATATTATTATAATGGCTGATTGAAGCAGTGGATTGTATTTACAGAATTGGATGTGGTGTTCTTGGAGTATAACATAAATTGAAATACACAATAGAGTGAAAACAGTTTTTATCAAAATTATACATACATTCAGACCTAAATAATTTGTAAGTGTTTGAAACATATCCTTTCTGAATAGCAGAGTCCAATGTCATTAATAGCTTGTAGAACATTTAGTACTTGATTTTCATCCAGCACAAGAAGGAATCTATGAAATTCTGACCCAGTCTTGAATATCATTTTGGTGAGGGAAACCTTGTGCAAATTGTATAATTTATTATTTATATTTTGATATTACCTAGAAATCTCAACCAGGTTGGGGTCCCATTGAGCTAAGCTCTGTACACATTCATAATAAATAAGGTTAGTATCTGTTTCAAAGAACACACAAAATGTAACACCTCAGTTCTGAATTTTGAACAACTCTAGGATTGGGTCAGGAGAGAATCTTTAAGATCAGCACAAATGAAAGTCAAGGGAGCAGAATATTTCTCCATTTTCAGAAAGAAGATTTGCTCTTTAGTCTCTCCTTCCTTACTTCCCCCAATTTATGATAATGAAAATCTGTCTTCCAGAAACCTTATTTAAGCCTTCCTTAACACTTTTCTCTAGCTAATCCAGAGAGAAGACCATGTCAAATACTGCTTGGCCTGTCCTGTCTTTTGGTATGTCTGTAAATTGCAAGACACCTTCCTGTTCCTACAAATGTACATGTTATCCCCCTATACATACACTTTATTACCTTTAGATTTTTCACACTTCATATAGTAATCTGTAATTAACATGTATTAACATTCTAATAGAGAGTTACACATGTTCCCCATCTCAGGCGAAATTTTTAAAGCACATTGCAGTGAGGGGGAAAAAAAGGAAATAATGTGGTTTTTGGAGAGTACTTTGGGGTTGCTCTTTCCCAGTACTTTTCAAGTTCAAACTGTTTGTTTTTTCTGGGAAAGATCACATGAAGCAAGTGCATAATACTTTCCAGTGTGACCATTAATTCCAATTCCAGTTCTTGTAAATGTTTACAGGATGTTCAAACCTGTCTAGCCTGATCTTTGCAGTGAAAGTTGATCATGGGGAAAACCATGTTTAGTTGAACCAGCACCTTTTTTAACTTTACAGGCCTATGAATGCATTTCGAATCAAAGTTGGAATAATTATCACAAGTGTACCTCATGCATCAGTTCAATAAGTCATGGAATAGCAGAGTCTCACTGGTTATGCTTTTGCATTTTTTTATTCTGTGCACTGTCTAAAAGAATTTTTCATATTTCATTACTACTTATTTCATTTAATACTTTTGATGCTCTGTGTGCCAGAAGACATTTAATGAGCTTTGCTTCTTTATTAATATACAGTACACAGAAAAAGGCTCTAAGGAATTGAATTACCTGAATATTATTTAACGTTTAATTTTAGCAAGTTGTTTGTGGTAGACTTGATCTGAATTGAGCACTTAATTGTCTTGTATTATACTGAATTTCTACTAACTGTGTGTCTCATGAGATTTGCGTTTCTTTTCAACCACTGTAGCTATGAAGAAGAAAAGATGCCAAAAATACTGTTTTAGTATATTAAAATGAACCACTTCTGCCTCCCTCTTATTGTTCCTTTATCTTATTCAGCCTCTTCATTGTTGGTTCTTGGGACTTCTTGAAGCGCATTCACTTGCAAACTAGGCCAGCTAGCACTAGAGGGTTGATTATTTGCTTTCTTTCCTATGCTTAATCATCCATTTTCCATAAACATAAATAATAGGTTTCATAGGCCTCTCCCTTTCCATCTCTCTAGTCTACTCTTCATCTATTAAGTAAATAATTTCAACACCGTAGAACTGCACCAAAGCAAAATTTTAATATACCTATATTGGGTAGTTTTACATGTTTTTCTAAAGCTTCAATAGTGTGTTCAAGTGGACTTCATCAGTCTCATCTGTATTTAGAAACTTTAAAATAAATATATATACAGGCTAAAGCATTGATCTTATGAAAAAAGCAGAAAGCCTACAAGTAAGTCTTCAGAGGCTTTTTTTTTTTTTAAGGTGTTTACTGCAAGTGTAGAAAAGATTTGCCATCTTTTCTTCTCTTTAAGCTTTTAGTAAGAAGGTTATCCTTTAGAAGTAGTCATATATTCTACATCAGAAACAATAATTTTCACATTTCTGTGCTCCCATATTATCTAGTAGTAAACCTGACTATCAGCTTTATGGTTCTGTCTGTCAGGCAATAAGTAGGATGCAAGTTCTGTCATTCAACTAAATAATTTTAATTCTCAGTTCTTCCTCATTTGTCTGCTTTTTGCATATTGGAGGGCATGGAGTGGCACTTATATTAAACCACTTACCCATCCAATCCTTCTTTCTTTTCCTTACGGAAAAAAATTAAAGTGAAGGAAACTGAAGAGCAATGTGAATAAAGACCCTAGTTTGTCACACCCCCAGTCTCACAAATTATTCCCACTTTATCCCCAGTTTTCCACAACCATCTCTGTTCTGTCCTTTACACTCACACTTTACATGGAATGCCCTTCCATGAACTGATCTGCCAATCCACTACCCTTATTTTAAATTCATCCTGTAGATCGACATCATAGACAACATAACAAAATGACTAGCTCAGTCAACTTGTATGTCTGTTTGATTTATCTCATGAATAAATTGTTCATCAAGTGTGGAGAGAAGGACATAAAAACAGTGGAATCGAAACTGGGAATTGATGAAGGAGAAATATGGTCAAAAGGGCTTCATTGTGATTTGGGGTAATTTTAATATTTTTTACTGAAACAAAATATATCCTCCCCCTTAAAACAAAACAAAAAAAGTGTCTATCACCACCCCATCACTTTATGTGCATATTACATCCTTTTTCCTCATTCTCAGCTGCCTGTGTCTTTTTTAGATTGTACATCTGTTGGAGCAGGGACTGTTTACATCCATAGTTAGAACTAAAATAGGCAATCCCAAGACTACAAATGCTGAAGCATTTTGTGCCCCCCTCCAAAAAAAAAAATCAAATCATAGAAGAATAGAATAGTCCTTCAAAAATATTACAGCATGATTTCTCTTATAGTGTTGAGGGGATCTTCTGGGGAATACCTCTTGAGGCAAAACCCCCTGTGAAGCAAAATGTTTTTGGGGAATGCCTTTCTTGAAAAAAATCTTGCTTAGCAGAGTCTCCTTGAACTCCCAGACTGAGGCCTTATAATTGTAAGCAAGAGCCCAAAACAAACGCAAATGAACCAAACTTTTCTATTTCTCCAACACAGTTAGACTCTAGATCCCTTTGATAAAGTTGTACCTAGCTGCTCCTCTGATTCATCTGGTTCATAAGTGACTACTCTGCTCAGCCTCTACTATGCTAGGAGCACTTCTGCAGTTCAAATAAGAGGAAAGAGCCTTGAGAAACTGTAGTCATGAAAAAATGTCAAGAAGAGCAGGACTATAAAAATACATTCCTCTGTCACAGCTCCATCTCTTGCCACAGCTGTCCAAATCCCAGAGATAACTCTCTCCTTCATGGGTCTCTGTCAGAAGCTATTTGGGAAAATAACCAGGAAAGTAGTATTCTTGGTGGTCTTGAGACCTACTTTCTTCTACAGTTAACTCTATTGCAATGGTTCCCATAAACTTCTAGGGCAACTGGATGGTAAAATTCAATTTTAGATGACTCCTCTCCAGATAGCACTGGCAAGTTTTTCTGACTTCCCACTGACCATGTTCTCTCTTTCTTCTTCAAGTAAAGTCATGAAGGCCTTGGGCAAATTGTCCAATTCTACTCAAGGTGCTCTGTCTTTTTTTCAGGACTCCTTTAATGGCAATAGAATAGCTGCTACATGCCTGGGTCTATCTACGTTGTGTTACTGGTGTATTTGGCTGAGGAGCTGCCATACTCAGGTGAGAGCTAGAACTAAACATGTCTACAAACCCCCAAAGGGTTAAAACTCTTTGAGGGAGAAACATTTGAACAGAACCTACAAGCATTTTGAGCCGTGAAAGGGGTTTGTTGCTTCTGCCATTCCTGTTCTAGGTGTAGTTCTTCCACCAGCAGTTCTTTTTTTAGCTTTGCCTATCCCTCCGAGCCTCCAAAATAGTATCACTGAAAGATTAGCTAACCCAATCACCTTTATCGGCTTTTTCCTATTGGGGGCCGTCTTCATTTCTTTGCAGGCTCTTGTCAAGCAATTTTGTTACAGTGTGGTCAAAGTCGGATTTACAGAGACCTGGGATATCTGAGGCTTTTGGCTATGGCCTGGCCTGTAATTACAGTGAAATTGCCTTATTTGGGAGCAGAAATCAAAGATTTCCTTCATCAGCAGGCCACTTGTTTAGCTCCTCCTCTGTCTCTCTTCCTCCCTCCTGCGCCCTCATTGCACAGAGGAGCTGGAGATTCTACTATCAATACATGTTAGTTTATAAGCAGCTGAAGGCTTCAGTCTGATCCTAGATCTTCATTTTCTCAACCCTCAGATCTTTCAGAAGAAGCTTTTCATAGAAATTCTCATGTATCTCAGGTTGCAGAATGATTTTCATCATTTGGTCAGCCTGAAAGATGGACTTTGATATCTCCATTTTTTCAGCCCAATACTGTTACCTATATTTTACCCTGGATATTCTTCATTTCAAATTCTGTGCTCTTTCTTTTCATTCATCCTTACTCCCTGTCTTTATCAAGAGACTCATCCTCATAGCCAGTTGGCACCAGGAGGGGTGTCATGTATACCTCTACCAGGATGACTTCTTGCTCTAGGCACTTTCAGCCTCTGTCCTCATCCAGCCCATTGACACAGACAAACAAAAATATTATGGGTCATGGTATCTATCAAACTGGTAAAAGTCCCACTTGTCCTTCCAGGAACTAATTTGTTTGGGCATGCAGATAATCTCCACTAGTTTTTCAGAGGCACAAGAGCCAGCAAACAGAGCTGTAAACAGGGGAGTTTGAGGAGGAGTTTTCAGGGAAGACCAGGAGAATGAGGCAGAAGAACAGACAGGCTAGTGAAGGGAGTATGTGGTGTTCTGGCAGTGTTGTGGTGCTTGTTGAGGGTTTGTTTTGCTGTGGGTGGTGGTGTTTTGGTTTTGATTTGGTTTGTGTTTTTCCTGGGGACTTAGCAGCACTTAGGTGGGAAGGCTATGACAGATAGAGGTAGCAATGGTAGTGACCCAAGCCGTGGAAGACACATTGAAGATGTCTGGATGTGGAAGCTGCGGTATGTACATGATCCTGGAGGGGCTACCTGAAAAGAGTTCCATCAGCATGAAGTGTCACCTGATAGAGCTGATGGAAGAAAAGATTGGAGGATTGGAGATGCAGGTGGAAACTCTGGTTGAGTTCAGAAGGGAGTTCGAGCAGATGATGGAGCAAAGACGTGAGGAGGCTGAAGGGAAAAGCTCAGACTTGCAGATGAAAGCAGGACCAAAGAACTCTGAGGGGAGACTGCTGGGTGAGGAAAGTGGACAGTGGAAGCATGTGATTATTTCTCCTTCACTAGCCCATCTTTTCCTCTGCCTGGTTCTCTTAGAGTTCAGGAACAGGTTTGCGGAGTCGGAAAATGAAGAAGAGGCACAACAGATGGTCACTGAAGGTGAGAGGGCAAGGAAGAAGAGAAGAGCAGCTAGTCCTATAGGAAGATGGAAAGAGTCAATAGAGAGAACACCAAATATAAGCCCCAAGAGGATTCAGGATGGGTTGCAGAGGATTGCAAAGGAGAACAGGAATTGAGAGGACTTGCAGCCAGATGGAACAGAGGATAGACTGGAGAATCACAACATCACCAGGAAAAGGCAGGTCTATATGATTGGGGAACAATAGTCAGGCCTGTAACCAGAGCTGATCCAGAGAACAGAAGGGTGAGTTGTCTGCCGGGTGCTAACGTGGGAAGTGGACCTGAGGCTGAAGAGGATCCTAACGGTAGTGGGAAAGAATCCACTGATTGCCCTTCATGTGGGAACGAATGATACGGCTAGATTCTTGCTGTAACATATCAAGGGAGACTATGCCAGGCTGGGGAAGACGCTTAAGAAAATCGAGGCTCAGGTGATCTCAGTGGGATTCTGCCTGTTCCTAGAGAAGGGCAACAAAGGTGTGACAAGATTATGATGATCAACAGATGGCTCAGGTAGTGGTGCTATAAGGAGGGCTTTGGGATGTATGGCCACTGGGAGGCATTCCTGGACAGAGGACTGTTCTCTTGGGATGGACTTCACCTGAGTATGGAGGGAAGTAGACTTCTAGGATGGAGGCTGGCACAACTGATTGAGAGCTTTAACCTAGGAATTTAGGGGAGATGGTTGGGAGATATTCAGGTAATCTCCACACCAGATTTTAACATTGAGAGAGACGAAAATGAAGTAAGAAAGGATACAGTTGTGGGTAGGAGAATGGACATAAGGAGGAAGGGGGTAGTGTAGATACCAGTCTAATAGGTGATACTGGCGGTACAATGTCTGTGCCTAATCGAGTAAAGAATGTGAGTGAAACTAGACAGAAAAAATTAAGATGTTTGTACACCAATGTGAGGAGCCTAGGTAACAAAATAGAGGAACTAGAATTACTGGTGCAGGAAGTGAAACCAGATATTATAGGGATAACAGAAACATGGTGGAATAGTAGTCATGACTGGAGTACAGGTATTGAAGGGTATGTGCTGTTTAGAAAAGACAGAAATAGAGGCAAACGTGATGGAGTAGGTTTGTATATCAATGATGAGGTAGACTGTAAAGAAATAAGAAGTGATGGAATAGATAAGACAGAATCTGTCTGGGCAAAAATCATTTTGGGGAAGAAAGCTACTAGAGCCTCCTCTGGGATAGTGCTTGGGGTGTGCTATAGACTACTGGGATCTGTTTTGGATATGGATAGAGATCTCTTTAATGTTTTTAATGAAGTAAATACTAACCGGAATTGTGTGATCATGGGAGACTTTAACTTCCCAGATATAGACTGGAGTACAAGTACTAATAATAATAATGGGCTCAGATTTTCCTGGATGCAGTAGCTGATGGATTCCTTCACCAAGTAGTTGCTGAACCAACAAGAAGGGATGCCATTTTAGATTTGACTTTGGTGAGCAGTGAGGACCTCACAGAAGAAATGGTTGTATGAGACAACCTTGGTTCGAGTGATCGTGAGCTAATTCAGTTCAAACTAAATGGAAGGATAAACAAAAATAGATCGGTGACTAGAGTTTTTTATTTTAAAAGGGTTAACTTTAAAAAATTAAGAAAATTAGTTAGGGAAGTGGATTGAATTGAAGAACTTGTGGATCTAAAGGTGGAGGAGGCCTGGAATTACTTCAAGTCAAAGCTGCAGAAACTATCAGAAGCCTGCATCCCAAGAAAGGGGGAAAAAATTCATAGGCAGGAGTTGTAGACCAAGCTGGACGAGTAAGCATTTCAGAGAGGTGATTAAGAAAAAGCAGAATGCCTACAAGGAGTGGAAGATGGGAGAGATCAGCAAGGAAAGCTATCTTATTGAGGTCTGAACATGTAGGGATAAAAGCCAAACGCCATGTAGAGTAGGACCTTGCAAAGGGAATTAAACCAATCGGAAAAGGTTCTATAGCCATATAAATAAGAAAACAAAGAAAGAAGAAGTGGGACCACTAAACACTGAGGGTGGAGTGGAGGTTAAGGATAATCTACGCCTAGCCCAATATTTAAACAAATACTTTACCTCAGTTTTTAATGAGGAGCTTAGGGATAATGGCAGGATGACAAATGGGAATGAGGCTATGGAGGCTGATATTACCACATCCGAGGTAGAAGCCAAACTCGAACAGCTTAATGGGATGAAATCAGGGGGCCCAGATAATCTTCATCCAAAAATATTAAAGGAACTGGCACATGAAATTGCAAGCCCATTAGCAAGAATTTATAATGAATCTGTAAACTCAGGGGTTATACCATATGACTGGAGAACTGCTAACGTAGTTCCTATTTTTAAGAAAGGGGGGAAAAGTGATTCGGGCAGGGGCTGCTCTAGCCATTTTGGCACCTCAAGCACGGTGGTACGCCTCTGGGGGTGCTCTGCCAGTCGCCGGTCCCGCGGCTCCATGCAGACGTGCCTGCGGAGGGTCCGCTGGTCCCGCGGCTCCGATGGACCTCTCGCAGGCGTGCCTGTGCATGCTCCACCGAAGCTACGGGACCAGTGGACCCTCCGCAGGCACGCCTGTGGGAGGTCCACCGGAGCCGCCTGCCGCCCTCCCGGTGACTGGCAGAGCACCCCCCACGACATGCCGCCCCAAGCACACGCTTGGCGTGCTGGGGCCTGGAGCTGCCCCTGGAGCCGGGTAACTACAGATCTGTTAGTTTGACATCTGTAGCATGTAAGGTCTTGGAAACAATTTTGAAGGAAAAAGTAGTTAAGGACATAGAGGTCAATGGTAATTGGGACAAAATACAACATGGTTTTACAAAAGGTGGATGGTGCCAAACCAACCTGATCTCCTTTTTTTAAGAAAATAACAGATTTTTTAGACAAAGGAAACATAGTGGATCTAATTTACCTCGATTTTAGTAAGGCATTTGATATGGTTCCACATGAGGAATTATTAGTTAAATAGGAAAAGACGGGGATCAATATGAAAATTGAAAGATGGATAAGGAACTGGTTAAAGGGGAGACTACAGTGGGTTATACTAAAAGGTGAACTGTAAGACTGGAGACAGGTTACTAGTGGAGTTCCTCAGGGATCAGTTTTGGGACCAGTCTTATTTAATCTTATTACTAACCTTGGCACAAAAAGTGGGAGTGTGCTAATAAAGTTTGCAGATGACACAAAACTAGGAGGTATTGTCAATACAGAGAAGGACCAGGATATCATACAGGAAGATCTGGATGACCTTGTAAACTGGAGTAATAGTAATAGGCTGAAATTTAATAGTGAAAAGTGCAAGGTGATGCATTTAGGGATTAATAACAAGATCTATTGTTATAAGCTGGGGATTCATCAGTTGGAAGTAACAGAGGAGGAGAAGGATCTCGGAGTATTGGTTGATCACAGGATGACTATGAGACGCCAATATGATATAAGTTAATGTGGTCGTGGGATGAATCAGGCGAGATATTTCCAGTAAAAAATAAGGAGGTGTTAGTACCCGTTACAGAAGACGCTGCTGAGACCTCATCTTGAATACTCTGTGTAGTTCTGGTCTCCCATGTTTAAGAAGAATGAATTCAAACTCGACCAGGTACAGAGAAGGGCTACTAAGATGATCTGAGGAATGGAAAACCTGTCTTATGAAAGGACACTCAAAGAGCTTGGCCTGTTTAGCCTAACCAAAAGAAGGCTGAGTGGAAATATGATTGCTCTCTATAAATATATCAGAGGGATAAATACCAGGGAGGGAGAGGAATTATTTAAGTTCAGTACTAATGTGGACACAACAAATGGATATAAACTGGCCATCAGGAAGTTTAGACTTGAAATTAGACAAAGGTTTCTAACCATGACAGGAGTGAAATTCTGGAACAGCCTTCCAAGGGGAGTAGTGGGGGCAAAAGACATATCTGTCTTCAAGACTAAGCTTGGTAAGTTTGTGGAAGGGATGGTATGATGGAATAGCCTAATTTTCACAATTAATTGATCTTTGACTATTAGCGGTAAATATGTCCAATGGCCTGTGATGGGATGTTCGATGGGGTGGGATCTGAGTTACTACAGAAAATTCTTTCCTGGGTGTCTGGGTGGTGAGTCTTGCCCACATGCCTAGGGTTTAGCTGATCACCATATTTGGGGTCAGGAAGGAATTTTCCTCCAGGGCAGATTGGCAGAGGCCCTGCGGGGGTTTTGCCTTCCTCTGCAGCATGGAGCATGGGTCACTTACTGGAGGATTCTCTGCACCTTGAAGTCTTTAAACCATGATTTGAGGACTTCAGTAGCTCAGACATAGGTTAGGGGTTTTACAGGCACCTGTAATAAAACCCTAACCTATATGGATGGGTGAGATTCTGTGGCCTGCGTTGTGCAGGAGGTCAGACTAGACAATCATAATGGTCCCTTCTGACCTTAAAGTCTCTGACTCTTAAGTTCTTGGATTCACTTAGCTTGTCTTCCTTAAGAATTACTGTTAGCTTATTGTTATATTAAAGTCCAGTGCAACAGCCAGGCTATAGTGGTGGATGTAAGTGGAAGGGAAAACTTGCAGACCTCATCTCCTATTGCAAGTTTTCTGTGCTTGAGCAGGGGTCCAGTTTTATCTGCTTCTGGGCAAGGATAAAGTCATAACAGATTGGATGACACAACAGGAGTCCCCTTTACACCCTCAGTTATTTCAGGAAATTTGTGAAAGGCTGGGGCAACCATCTGATGGGCTTGGGGTATCTCTAGGAAGGTGGCAAAGTTCATTAAACACTTATCCAGGAATTTCAATCCTGGACTCCTTGAGATGAGTGTGTTCTCTCCAGATTGGAAATAGGCTTCTGATTTCAGTCACACCATTCTCCTGTTCCCCAGATTTTTAACAAAAGTCAGACAGCACAGCTATCATCTTGGAGGTTCTAGGTAACTTCATAATCTATGTTTCACATGAGTGGCAATCTCCTTCCCAGAAAAGATCTCTTAACCTAGGGCCTCATTCAGTTAATCAGTCCAGAACTTGTTTCTGATGACTTGGAAGTTTGAATGACTCTAGAACTTAGACAAGTGTGGTGTGTGTGTGTGTGTGTGTGTGTGTGTGTGTGTGTGTGTGTGTGTGTGTGTGTGTGTGTGTGTGTGTTCGAGGGGGGGAGGGGAGGTTGTGGGGTTTTTTTGTTTTGTTTGTTAGTATAATCCAGGATCTGAAATCTTATTTCTGGGAAAGAGAAGGGCAATGACATTTATTCCTGCATCCTTCGATGGCTCTTGATAAGCCTTAAGGTGAATTCTCTACAAGTTCCCTCTTGAGCAAGTTCTACAATACACAGGTCTGCCTTGGGTAGCAGGGTGAAGCATCCCAAACCCTGCCTGAAGCAACATGCATTCTTTTCTTTACAACAGCCAAAACATAATCTATTATTTAGAGTACTTAGTTTTTAATGTGTTTTGAGTCCCCTATTTGAACCTATGAAGGTTTTTTTTGAAAGAAGTGTTTTTAGTTGCCATAACTTTGGCTTGTAGGTGGGAGAGCTCAGTTCCCCCGTTTCTCCATTCTAACATCACATTTTCCAGATCAAGGGGTGTTCTGCCTCCCCTGTGTGGCCCCACAAATTTATTTCATACTTTTAAAGTTCAGATGAAGGTTACTTGCCAACAGTGGGAGTTCTTCGAGAGGAGCCTTATTATGATCCAAATACAGGGAGATATATGGTGGTCCAGTTGCACCACCAGTTTCTCTCTCTCAATAAGGCGGATATACAGAAGAAAGAACTCAAGTAACTTAATGTTTTACCTACCTTGTGTCCAGAGCCCTCTACTTCCACAAGAAAGCTTCATGGTTTGGACATACACTTGTAATCCAGAAATCTAAAATGCAGGTGTTTACCTACTTCATATAGCTGTGTACCACCTTGCTCTGTTACAAGATCTCCATTGCTCACTGGGTAAAGATTTTGATCCAACAGTGCCTGTAAGACATGTCCAAAGTGTGTCAATCTCAAGGGCTTGCAGGTCTGAGCTATCTGCCTCATCGGTTGATAAATTAGCCACCTGCTCTTTTTCCTTCACACATTCACCACCACTATCAGTTGGAAGCCACCGTACATACCAGGTTGTAGTTTGGAAGTGCAATCATCCAAACTCCACTGTTGTAAGCCATTCTTTAGAGTTTCCACTTGTTATGTCTGCTGCTTACTCAGATATGTTGGCGTGTAGGACAGGAAGAGAAGCACACAGGACAGGGAAGATTATTCTAAGGGTTGTAGAACTAGAATTATTCTAATTTCTAGTTACTTTCTCTTTTTCTGTCCTGCCTCCTTCCTGCCTCCAATTAGTGTCATTTGAAATAGGCTGTATATATTTGCACTGCCCTTTTGTGCTTTGTCAGGGGAAGACTTAGGCCAGGAACTTTAACACTAATAGTCATACTGTTGCCAGGTAATATGGGAGACTGCAGCAACCTGGTTTACGCATTTGAAAATCTCCTAATTAGCATAAACTTTTAAATTGATGATGATGAAGCAAAATGAAGGTAGGCCAAAAAGTTAAACTTTTGGATAGCTGTTTTCATTTTAATTCAATATATGATTGATTAATGCTTCATGCAAGAGTGTGCAAGGAATATGAAATTTTAGTTTCAATCAGTGCCAGTTAAAAATTCCTGAGAATCAACAGCTATTTGGGCATTCCTTTACATTTCGGTTTGATACAAAAATGTATTCCATTCAGAACTTGCAGTTGGCTTTGTCAAGTTGCTGTTATAAAGCCTCGTAAAATACAGCTTTTCTTGGTCTTTATCTCTTCTTTCAGTACTGTAATATATACTCCTTCATGTGCTGGATGTTTCATTTGGTATTCTATATTCCTTCAGTTGTAACAGATAACCTTTAAATGGTGAAAAGTAGCATAGATACTACTGAATCAGATTTAGATTACTAGTTTTCATCCATCTCAACAATGCAGTCAAAATAGTTGGGGGAGAAGGGTAAGAAAGGACATACACAATAACAGTCATATAGTAATTTTATGTGCATATTTGTTCTTGTTTTGTTTTTTAAATCTAGATCAAAGAAAGCCAAGAATTCAATAGATAAATCAACAGAGACTGATAATGGCTATGTCTCCCTTGATGGGAAAAAGACAGTTAAAAGCAATGAAGATGGAGTACAGACCCATGAGCCTCACTGTGAAGTGATTAGGCCAGAAGAGCGAGGTTGGAGCACAGGAACTATGAGAAATGCATACAACAATCATAGTCCTCACAAAGTAAGCATGGTTCATTGTTTCATAACTAACAGTAGTGTGTCCAATTATATGCACACCATATTACCACAGCAGTTTGGATAGGTTCCCGTTTATATCTTGACCCTGTGTTTTTTAAACTTAAAAAAAAAAAAAAGACGACTTGTGTTAGGATACTAAGGGCCTAAGTGCAAGATGTAGTTCTGGGTTTCTTGCTCTTAAATTTTTCCTTATTTTCTCTTCACTGTCCTATCAATATTTTCTTCCTTCAAGAAGAAATCTCCACCAAAATCTCAAGGCAATATTTTAATAAAAAGAAATAAAAGAAAAGTATCTACAGGTAGACAAAATGCACTGCAAGCAACTGAATTTTGCATAAAAGACTTTAAACCTTTTTGTAGTGATGTCTGGAGTCCTCTTTCTCTGGCAAAATGTGTTGGGAAATTACATACCATGTTGAACAACATAGGCCATCCCAAAGGCAAAAATACTGCTTTTCAGAAGTATTTTATTATATCTAAATTGTGGTAACTTATGCGAGTGCTATTTCATAACTATTTTGCCGGAGACACAATGGGAGAACTCCAGTAGCGCTGGTCACCCAGGATTGGGCAAGTGCATATCTATGGCTCAACTCCTACCACAGGAACCTCATTTTACTGACTTCTAGGTTCTCTGATTTTCTTTAACTTGACTTACCATGTGTCCTTGTATTTCTTATTTGTTTTAGCCTTCATTAGAAGGCTTTGCTTCTACCTCACCTGCCACTGTTAGATTTTTCTCTGTAATGGGTCTGCTTCTTGGCTACAGTTGGACACATTTCACAGTAATGATGGTTTCCAAAATTCAGACAAACCCCCATACCTTCAAAGGGTTCGTGGTTTCTCCTTCCCCTTCTCTTGTTAAGTGCTGAGATCTGCAAGTGTTTTCTTTCCTTCCCTTCCCCAAGGAAGTGAAAAGGCACTCTGAAATGCAGAGCACCAAGGGGATTGGAGAGAAGAAAGATAGTCATCAGAAAGCAGATCGTAATGAGTAGGAAGGATGTGTTGCTCATCTTGGAGCTTGGCTGGTTAGGTCTGGTAGTTCTCAGTTCTCCTATTTCACCTTACTTCATTCTCCTCCAAAACAACTCTACCATTATTGGTACATGAAGATTTGGAAGTGCAGCATTTAAGGAAAGCGAAGGGAAGCAAATGAGGAGCATCCTATTATTCTACCTCCTAGAAGGTGATGGTGGTAAAACAGAAATTTTTGCCTTAGGAAAGTTTCAGAGAGACACTGGCTTCATTCAACGAGATACATTTTTTAAGGAGGGACCCGTTTTGGGATTTTCCATAGATAGGATCCATAGAAAGTGTAACGTATGCACTCTTTCTGTACACCTAGTTCAGGTTTTGATACACTTGGGCAAGTGAGATTTAGAATATTTGTATATGGTAGTTTTGAGTTTCATGCTTATCCTTGATCATGTCCCTTGACGTGCGTTCTACTGACTGGCACACTTAATTTGTATTTACTGAGAAATTTCACTGATTTATCGCTATCTGCTCTGGTGGCATCATCATCATTTATAGTATGTTGAAGACAAAATAAGACTTTTGAAAATGTTTCTAGAAAAAGTCAGTTTCCTCCATGTGGTTTATATTGCTTTTCGTCAGTCAAATGGTGAGCACGTTTTTGAAGTTCCAAGCTCTCATGACACCTTTTATACACTCATAAACAGTTTTCTGGATAATTATATATGTATATAATCTATTTATTTGGAAAAACAAAGATCTCTCTAAATTTAGAATAAACTATGAAAAAAGTCTTGTTGAGGTAAATTAATTTCTATGGAAATATAAACTTATGTGACATTTCCCATTACACCTATTAACATCAGAAAAAAGTATTTTTCATTATTTATGAAAGAAATCAGAAAACATTATTGACACACTTGTCGCTAAATCCTGCTAATTCAGCATTTTGAAGTCTATTTTAAAAGCTTTTCTTGATTAAGGAGTCTTGATGTTTTGCTTCGAAGCAGAACTCTTGCAGCTAACAAGAAAAAACTTCAGAAAACCGGGTTTATGAACAAACAATTTTAAGAGCAGGTAATAGCCATTACTATAATTTTAATGAATGAATTATCTGTTTAATATCTATTTTTAAATTAAGTTGCCTTTTATTCCTTTAAATAACTTTGTTAAAAGAAATCTTGAGAATGGCAGAGTTCAATAAGGATGCACAGAAGCATTAGCCTTTTGTCCAAATGCCTGCAATATTGTAATTTGGAACAACAAACACAGTATCTAAAAAGACGACCAGTATTGGCAGTATATTAAGGTGACCAGCAACACTCACGTCATACTATTGCAGACTTTCCCAATTTTCAGTAATCAAATGCTGAACAACTCAATTGTTGAAGACCTCAAAGGCACCAGCTCCGTGGGTGCTCTGGGGCTGGAGCACCCAAGGGGGAAAATTAGTGGGTGCTCTGCACCCACTGGCAGTTAAGCTCCCCTTCCCTGCACTCCCTCCTCCTCCTCCCCTAAGCGTGCCACATCCCCACTTCTCCCCCTATCTTCCAGCGCTTCCCATCTTGCTGCCAAACAGCTGTTTGGCGGTGTAGCAAGCTCCAGAAATGTGGGGAGGAGCGGGAGCATGGTGCGCTCAGGGGAAGAGGTGGGGCCGGGGCAGGGATTTGGGAAAGGAGTCGGAATAGGGGCAGGAAGGGGGTGGAGTTGGGGCAGGGACTTTGGGGAAGGGGTTGGAATGGGGACGGGGCAGGGGTGGAGTAGGGGCAGGGCCAGGGGCAGAGAGGGATCGAGCACCCATTGGTGGGAGCAGAAGTCGATGCCTATGGAAGACCTAATCAGACCATAAGCCCAATGCATTTAATAAAGCTATTTTATTCTCAGGCCTAGCCAAAGCCGTCTGTGCATTGCAGGTGATGGGGAAACAGCCTGAACCAATTCCCTTCACTACAAACAATGGCCTGATGCCTGATTTGCTGGGAAAAAAGGCATTACTGCAAATTCTAATTTTTACAGATTTGTGAGACCCAGTCATTGCCACAACATTATTCTAAACCCTAATTTCAGAACCACCCATCAAAAGTCGCAATCCAGTGGACAAAATAATAAGTTTAACATGCCACCCATGCTCATCCCAATGAATTGTACCCTGTGCAATGCTACCATGTCATTGCTTCAAAGTCCAAAAGTTACATGCACAACCAGAGAAACTGCAGTTACCCTGTGAGCAACATGTAACCCCATACAAACAAATGCAACAGCTGTACTTAACATTACTTATGCAACCATTAATCTGTAGGAGAGTAGGCAAATAGTCTTTATGACAAAACAACAATCAGCTGTTGAATGCTTCTTTCCCTGACAGTGCACTAAAGTAAAAATCATCCTTGGAAATTTAGAAATGGGAAGGCAGAAGCCAAAGAGACTTTCATTCTTGTTCTTTATGAAACGAGAATATTTTTCTAAAAAAGAAACCCTTTAGAATAAAAACTGAAAGTTTCTTGGTGGTCCCTCCTACCATTCTCCTTTTGTGGGGGCCACATCTACATTAGTGTGAAACCTAGGAATGATATATGCTCACAGTCCAAGCATTTCATAGTTGATTACTAGTTTACACTTCTTTAGGTGTGGGGGGAGAGGTTGTAGAAATAAATTAAATTTTAAGATTGGAAAAAGCTGTCAATAATGTAAATTACTGTGTTTGAGAGGACAAAACCAAGAATAGAATGTTGCTTTCTTTTCTTTTGAGGTGACTGTCATGCACCATTTGGGGTTGCTGTAATTTCACCTAAAACATCACTTGGAACATAAATATCTTGAATCCATTCTACAGTATAGTATAAATTTGCCTGACACATGACTACTGTGCAATGATTAATCACCTAGGAGTATGTTATAATCTTCTATTGTACATTGCTTCTAGTATCACCTTTCCATGCAGTCAATAACCTAAAGAGGGAAACTGTTTTCTATGCCTTACTCAACAAAAGGGGATTATTAAATATTTTTTAATTAAAAGAATTGAGGAGAGAAAATTGATTGCAGTATTTAAGATGAATTAAAAGACCATTATGAAAAAATAGTGTGATTTACTAATACTAAATTGTTAATTGGTCTAGGATACACACAGGACAGTAACAAATGTATCTGATGAAGTTTCAAGTGAGGAGGAACCTGAATCTGGATATCCCTTACGCCGTAATGTAGAACGTGCTTCTAGTGACTGTGCTCTTCGAAACAGAAAATCTCACCATTATAAGAAACACTACCCTGTGGAGGTATGTTCTTTTCCCAAAAGTCCTTTTTGTAACTGATTTGCCAACATTTCCATTGAGCTTATTTCTTCTGAACTCATTTTGGATCACTGGAATTTAGTGGTGATCTTGTCAATATTAATAATTCATGACATTTGTTAAAAATATCCCTGTGAAGTAACTGTCTTTGGGAATCATTGCAATTTGATTTAGCATGTTTTTCACATCTTGGGGGCAGGTCCACAATACGGATAATTGGTCTGTTGCTATGCTCTTACACCCAATCATATCAGAGCTTTGCTGCTTTCTATTTTGCCTTCCAAAAGCAGCCCCATTATGCAGCAACCACCTCCTTTGGAGGCACATGTTTCTAGGAAACTAGTGGTTTTCTCTTATGTGAGAAAGAAAGCTTTCTTGCCAGAGATTTGGCAGGCTGTTTTCCAGCAATCTGTTTGCACTTTTAGTCATCACTGTGTTGATGCTAGTGCTTTCTCCATGTCGTAGTTCAGACTGCATCCCTGCTTCTTTTACCATTGTCTCCAATAAGTCCGTTAGCCCATATGAGGGGAACTCTGATCAGACAAGAGAATTTGATTCTACCTCCAGGTTCTATTGTGAGAGGATCCACCAATGTGAATGTTCTCCTAGATATGAGTATGTAACGTTCTTTAAAAAGGTCAGTTTTTCAATTACTCAGAATATGCTGTATGCTATTGAAGCCACAATTGTTGCTGTTGCATTGCAGCAAAAGAAGTTCCAGTGTTCTGATTTAAAGAGCTACATAGTGAAGTCAAAGAGCAGAGCAGCAATCCAGCAGTCCCTTATTGGTGGAGTCCTTCATAGAAATGAAATTCAGATGTGGGGAAGCAAATGGAAATAGAATTCTTGGATAACAACTTGTATCATTTTGCTAAAGGCATGCAGGTTTTAAAGCAAACCAGTGAATACTTAGTATTCCAGCTAGGGCTGTCAAACAGTTAAAAAAAAAATTAATTGCGATTAATCGCAAGATTTAAAAAATCATTGTGATTAATCGCAGTTTTAATCACACTGTCAAACAATAATAGAATACTATTTATTTAAATATTTTTGGATGTTTTTTACATTTTCAAATATATTGATTTCAATTAAAACATAAAGTGTACAGTTCTCACTTTATTTTTATTACAAATATTTGCACTGTAAAAAATAAACAAGGTGGTATTTTTCCATTCACCCCACACAAGTACTGTAGTGCAAGCTCTTTATCATGAAAGTGTAACTTACAAATGTAGATTTTGTTTATGTAACTGCACTCAAAAATAAAACAGTGTAAAACTTTAGAGCCTGCAAGTCCACTAAGTCCTTCTTGTTCAGCCAATTGCTGTGACAAACAAGTTTGTTTACATTTACAGGAGATAATGCTGCCTGCTTCTTATCTACAATGTCACCTGAAAGGGAGAGCAGATGTTTGCATGGCACTGGTATAGCTGGCGTTGCAAGGTATTTACATGCCAGATATGCTAAACATTTGTATGCATCCAAAGCAGTGTGTACTGACTCACGCTCATATTCATCATCTGAGTCAGATGCCACCAGCAGAAGGTTGATTTTCTTTTTGGTAGTTTAGGTTCTGTAGTATTGAATTGTAGTGTTGCTCTTTTAAGATTTCTGACACCATGTTTCACACCTCATCCTCTCTGATTTTGGGGGAGACATCAGATTCTTAAACCTGAGTGCTGTAGCTATCTCTGGAAATCTTATATTGGTACCTTCTTTGCATTTTGTCAAATCTGCAATTGAAGTGTTCTTAAACTGAACAACATATGCTGGGTCATCATCCAAGATAGCCATAACACAAAATATATGGCAGAATGCGGGTAAAACCACGGAACGGAAGACATACAGTTCTCCCCCAGGGAATTCAGTTACAGATTTAATAAACGCATTATATTTTTTACAAGCACCTCTGCGTGGAAACATGTCCTCTAGAAGCCTCAAGGGGCATACGAATGTTTAGCATATCTGGCACATAAATAACTTGCAATGCCAGCTACTAAAGTGCCATGGGAACTCCTGTTTTCACTTTCAGATGACGTAAATAAGAAGCAGGCAGCAGTAAATTTAAACAAACTCGTTTGTCTTAATGATTGACTGAACAAAAAGTAGGACTGAGTGGACTTGTAGGCTCTAAAGTTTTACATTGTTTTGTTTTTAAGTGCAGTTAGGTAACAAAAAAAATCGAGGTTTGTAAGTTGCACTTTCACAATAAAGAGCTTGCATTACAGTACTTGTATGAGGTGAATACAAAAATACTATTTATTTTATCATTTTTACAGTGCAAGTATTTGTAATAAAAATGATATAAAATAATCACTGTACACTTTGTATTCTAGTGTTTAACTGTGCGATTCAAACTGCGATTGATCCTGATTAATTTTCTAATCAAGTTAATTTGTTTTGAGTTAATTGCTTGAGTTAACAGTGATTAATTGACATCTGTAATTCCAGCAGATTCTTTCAAATGTCCTTTATCACCACAGGCTGTATTCTTGCCTCACATTTGTAGGAGCAGTGGTTCTTCTTCAAGTAGGTTCACCCATGTTTTCCACTCACTGGATTTGGAGAAATTTGCCTAGCTGCACCTGTAGAGGGGTGATGCTCATGCCTCATGGCTATAGTCCCTCCCCATGGCACATGAGGCAGCACCACCTGGACTCCTCTCAGTTCCTTCTTACCACCTGTGGCTAGAGTCAGAGCTCAGTGTGGTCTTAATTTCACAACTAGTTTAGTTTTTCCCTCATTGTTGATACTTAGTAATACCCTGAGGACAGGTCTACACTTAAAATGCTGCAGAGGTGCAACTGCACTGGTGCAGCTGTGCTGTTGTACCACTTCAGTGAAGATGCTACTATGCCATTGGGAGAGCATTTCCTCTCAGTGTAGTTAATCCACCTCTGCGAGACTGGTAGCTATGCCGGTGGGAGAAGCCCTCCTATTGAGAGTGCTGTCTACACTGGAGGTTAGGTTGATATAACTATATCACTGAAGGTTGTGGATTTTTCACAGCTCTGAGCAATGTAGTTATACCAGTGTAAGTTTATAGTGTAAACCTAGCCCTAGTGTTAAGATTAGTATTAAGGCATGGCTACACTTGCGGAGATGTAGAGCGCTTTGAGTTAAACCAGACTTCAGAGAGTGCAGTAGGGAAAGCGCTGCAGTCTGTCCACACTGACAGCTGCAAGCACACTGGCGTGGCCACATTTGCAGCTCCTGCAGCGGCATTTGGAACGGTGCATTATGGGCAGCTATCCCACAGAGTACCTCATCCTATTCTGGTGCTGTGATTTGTGAGAGGGGGGTGTGGGATGCAGGGCATTCTGGGTCCTGTCCCAACACCCTGTGATGCATCAGTTCGCATCCCAGCAATCCCTCTGCTTCCATCAACATTTGGCGCCATCTTTCAACGTTTTTTGTGCAGCACGCTCTGTCTTCCTTTTTGGTCTGTGGGAATGGAGCCCGAACTGCTGAGGAATATGCTGACGAGTCTCATCAGCACGTCACGTTTAGCAGTTAAGTTACTCCTTAAGATCCTAACTGACAGTGAGGACTCCAACAATGATATCTATTCGAGTAACGCATATGACACGAGATTGCTTGTGGCATTTACAGACATGCTTACCACCGTGGAACGCCGCTGTTGGGCTCGGGAAACAAGCACTGAGTGGTGGAATCACATCGTCATACATGTCAGGGATGGCAAGCAGTGACTGCAGAACTTTCAGATAAGAAAAGCCACTTTTGTGAGGAGCTCACCCCCACCCTGCGGTGCAAGGACATGGGATTGAGAGCTGCCCTGAGGGTGGGGAAGCGGGTGGCTGTTGCAGTCTGGAAGCTGGAAACTCCAGACAGTTACTGATTGGTCGCTAACCAGTTTGGAGTGGGAAAATCTACCACTGGAATTGTGTTGATGCAAGTTTTCAGGGCCATTAATCGCATCCTGCTCAGAAGAACTGTGACTCTGGGTAACGTACATAACATTGTGGCTGGCTTTGCACAAATGGGTTTCCCTAACTGCGGAGGAGCGATAGATGGGACTCATATTCCAATTCTGACACCAGCCCACCTAGCTTCTGAGTACGTTAATCAGAAGGGGTATTTCTCTATGGTTCTCCAGGCACTTGTGGATCACCGTGGGCATTTCATTGACATTAACGCAGGCTGACCCAGAAAGGTGCATGACGCACGCATCTTTCAGAACACTGGCCTGTTCAGTTCAGGAAGCTGCAACTCGGGACTGTTTCCCAGACCAGAAGATCACCGTAGGTGAAGTCAAAATGCCCATTGTGATCCTTGGAGACCCCGCTTACCCTTTAATGCTGTGGCTCATGAAACCCTACACAGGGAGCCTTAACAGCAGCAAGGAGCAGTTCAACAACAGGCTGAGCCGGTGCAGAATGACACTGAAGTGTGCTTTTTGCCTTTTAAAGGGCCACTGGCTCTCTCTGTATGGGAAGCTAGACCTGACTGATGACAGCATCCCCACAGTTGTATATCTATGTGCTGTACCCTCCATAACATTTGTGAAGGGTAGGGTGAAAGCTTCACACAGGCATGGACCTTGGAGTTTCAACACCTGGAGGCTGAATTTGAATAGCCAGAGAGCAGGGCTATTAGAGGGGCCCAGCGCGGGGCTGCAAGGATTAGGGTTGCCTTGAGGGAGAAGTTTGAGGCTGAAAGCCACCAGTAATGTCTGATGCCCTGCACGGGAGTGAAGTGCAGTGGTTCCAATGTTAGTAGGAATCTGTGTTTGCTACGCTGCCTTGCAGTGCCTGTTGCTTTCCTGGGCTAAGGTATCTTTTACTTTATGCACTAATAAAGAATGTTTTCAAAGCCAAAAAAATCCATTTATTGAAAAGAAAATTCATTTACTGACAAGAAACGCAACTGCTTGGGAAACGGAAAGGGCAAGGGGATGGGGTGGGGAACGGTACAGTCACAGATTTGCGTATGTCCTGTTACCATACTCAGCCTTCCTGCCTGGAGTGCTGTGCAATGAGTGCTGCACTTGAGCATGGCTATACAGTAACTCCTCACTTAAAGTCAGCCTGGTTAACGTTGTTTCGTTGCTGATCAATTAGGGAACATGCTTGTTTAAAGTTGTACGATGCTCCCTTCTAACGTCGTTTGGCAAGCGCCTGCTTTGTCCACTGCTTGCAGGAAGAGCAGCCTGTTACAGCTAACTGGTGAGGGCTTGGAACCAGGGTGGACTGGCAACCCCCCTATCATCTCCCCTAAATTCCCTCTGCAGCAGCTGCCCAGCAAGCTAGCAATTGCAGCTGTCCCTCCTCCCTCTCCCATGTGCTGTTCCTGCCCTCTGCCTTGGAGCTGCTCCCTGAGTCTCCTGCTTGTTGTGCAGGTGGGGGAGGGGGAGAGGTTAATTTCAGAGTGTACCCCTTCCCCCTGCTCCTACATCCCACTTACCCCTTCTTCTCCACATAGAGCAAGCTGGGGACATGGACAGAGAGAGACAGAGGGAGCCTGGGGCAGCAGCTGCTGTCTCAATTTCCTGATCCACTTAAAAAGACAATGAATGCACTTAAGAATGGGTCAGCTTACTTAAAGGGGCAGTGTGCATTTCTTGCTCTCCCACACACACAAGGTGTATGTCTCTCTGCTATGCTATCTCCCCTCCCCTCCATTCCTGCTGCCTTGTAGAGTGAGAGGCTACATTAACAACGTGTTAACCCTTGAGGGCTCAGCTGAGTGCTAGTTCATCATTTAGCACAGGGTTCTCAAACTGGGATTGGGACCCCTCAGGGGGTCATGAGGTTACTACATGGGAGGTCATGAGCTGTCAGCCTCCACCCCAAACTGTGCTTTGCCTCCAGCATTTATAATGCTGTTAAATATATAAAAAAGTATTTTTAATTTATATAGGCGGGTTGCACTCAGAGGCTTGCTATGTGAAAGGGGTCACCAGTACAAAAGTTTGAGAACCACTGATGAGCAGCAACGCATTCCCTGGGAAATATCCCACCCTCTTCCATTCTCTAACTTCACCACCTTAACCAAGCTTCACAATCATCATAGCTGTGAACAGTATTAAATTGTTTGTTTAAAATGTATACTCTGTGTGTGTGTGTGTTTTATTTTTATATATAAAAATAAAATGTTTTGTCTGATGAAAAATAATTCCCTGGAACCTAACCCCCCTATTTACATTAATTCTTATGGGGAAATTGGAGTCACTTAAATGAGACTTTAAGCGAAACGATGTTTTCAGGAACATAACTACAACGTTAAGTGAGGAGTTACTGTACTGCATGGTGATGGGGGTTGAGTGCATGGGTAAGGATCATAGTTTTCAGGGCTGGGTGGTGAAGCTACAGATATTGGAGGCAGCTGGTGGCAATAAGAACCCAGATGGTGGGGAAAGTGAGTTGGAGATGACATGGGGATACAGAGGAAAGAGTTCTGGGACAAAGGCTGCGGGGGGAGGGGAGAAGGGGCAGGTGCGATAGTGCTTCGCCTGCATGGCATCGAGCACCTGGATTGAGTCTGCTTGGCGCTCCATGATGTTTATCAGCTGAGCCATGTTTTGCTGCCAGAGCTCCATGCTTTTGTGCCGGCGATCCTCATTCTGCTGGTGGATCCTCCTTTCACTCTCCCTCCACTCCTGTGCTTTTAGATTCTCATCAAGTGACTGCTGCATTACTTCATGCAGCATGTCATCTTTGCTTCTACGTGGCCTCTTCCTGAGTCTTTGCAGTCTCTTGGCCGGTGATAACACGGATCGCCGAGATCTCAAGGTTGCATCTGTAAAGGTAAAATGCAACACTTAAAAGAGGCAGCATTATTCACACCAGACAGAGCAGTGATTCTCCCGTACTTAAGGAGGGTAAGCACGGTCTACACAATAGCATAATTTTCCTGTCGCAAAGCGAGCACACACAACCCATGAAGCCCCAAAATGATGAGTAAGCACAGAGTCCAGGGGAATGATTGTTTCATGGCTGTACTGTCCTCTGGGTTTCTGTGCCTTGGGGAGAGCCAACAGCTGCAGGGGACCCCTATACTGAACACAGTCCCCACATTTTCCACAAGAGTTCGTCCTGGAAGATATCTCGCTGCCGAGGGTGACCTGGGAAGCAAGGGAGGGTCTTCTACTACAATGCGGCTTCTGCCCTGGCCCATATGCAGCTTGCCTGAATGCAGCAGTGGTCTCCCTCCTGCCCCTCACGGCACAGTAGTGTGGACATGTTAGCCTGACTGGGACAAGGACTACAGTGGCTCTCCCAAGAAACCTGCACAAGCGCATTGCCAAGTTCTGGCTGAGACCTTTGAAGAGATCATTGAGGCCGATTACCGTGATGTGAGAGCAAATTAACGCCCTATTTTGCATCTAGGCATGCATGCAGCCTTAACACTCCTCGCCCCAAGAGCCTGCACTGAATAACTTCCTTCCCAAAATAAAAGCCACTTAGTTGGAACCTCCTCTAGTGTTTGTCCTTCCCCAAGCACTGGCCGCTGCGACTGGCTACCTTCCTCCTGGTTTGAAAACATCTCCTGGCTGCAGGCATCTAGGGATTCTGGGGTGTCTTCCTCCGCCTCAGCACTCTCACTCCCGCTTTGCTGCTGCTCCTCCTCCTGCCTTGTTGAACTGGGCTCTGAAGTGTCCATGGTGGTACTCAGAGTGAAGGTGGGGTCACCTCCAAGTATTGCATCCAGCTCTTTGTAGAAATGGCAGGTCGCGGGGCAGCAGTTTGCCTCACAGGCTTTGCAGTAGGCATTTCCCAACTCCGTCACTTTAACCCTGCACTGCAGTTTGTCCTGGTCATGGCCTCTTTCCATCATGTCCCTTGATGCCTGCCCGAAGGTATCGTGATTACTGCAGCTGGAGAGCAGGTGGGACTGGACAACTTCCTCCCCCTAAACACTGATGAGGTCCAGCACCTCGCCACTGCTTAGTACTGAGGATCGCCTGGCACGTGGAGGCATGGTCACCTGGAAAGATATGCTGTGAGCACTCCATGCCTGGCTGAATAAACAGGAAGGGGATTTTCAAAATTCCCAGAGAATTTAAAGGATGGGTCTGACAGTTGGTCACCTGAGGGCAGGGCAGTAGAGTTCAAAGTGATGACCAGAATGGCTGGAACAGGCATTGTGGGACTCTTCTGGAGGCTGATCAGAGTGCATTAACAGACCAGAGCGTCTGCACTGGCGCTTCAGCACTCCAGTAGGGGCGCATCAAACATTATTCCACTCACCGAGGTGGAGTACCAGGAGCGCTCTCGCTGCGGAGTCAGAGCACTCTACATGCCTTGCCAGTGTGGACGCGTCGTGAGTTAGAGCGCACTGGGCTGCTTTAATGCGCTCTAACTCGCAAGTATAGCCGTGCCCTTAGTCATATTAGTTTGTTTTCCTTGGTGATTCTCTCACTGGGTTTAAACATTGTGCTTCATATAAGACAGCGATTTCCAACAATGATTCTCACCTCTCTATTTTGGCGAGGCCCATATTAAAGAGCATTGTGCGATCTGCTGATTGTTCAAAAAATGGACTCAAGTGGCTCAGGACCTTCACCTGAAACATCACATGCTTGAATAGGCTATGTGAAGGGCCTCTGTATTGAAGCAGGCCTTGGGTCCAAGATCACCCTCTGCTTCTGAGAGTGTTGCTGCTTCATGTTCCAGAGAAGGTGCTTCTCTGAAGAAATGGAGGAAGTGTTCCCCATTGACTGCACCAAGGAAAAAGTTGCATAAGATCAATTGAGGCCACTCCAGGTCTCAGGGTGACTCTTCCATCTTCCCCATGGAAGGTATGGACTGGCACACAGTTGGTGCAGTATGCAGGATGGCATGAGTATCTCTTATTCTTCCCCAGTACCAACTGAGCAGGTTAGAAATTCTTTATCATTGACTCCGCTTCTGGCCCCTGGGCATCCGTTGAGTCCAGTACCAGTGAGGGAGATGCTGGTACCAACTGTTTCCATGTTGACAGAGTACCAGGCAGCTACAGACCACTTCTGCTTTTGGGTCTAGACGTCTTCTTTGGCCCAGAACTTTGCCAGGTCTGCATCATCTATAGCCCGATTGACTGAACAAGCCGCTGAACCCTCTGATCTGTTGTCACTGCACCCAAATGTTCCCTTTCCACAGGTTGTGGAAATAGGGATGGTACTATGATCAGTACAGGGGACCTCGATATTGGGAATCTCCTCAGCAATGCTACATTTGGCACTGCAAATGCTTCCATGGCAGCTTTCACCGCCCTTGACGTTAGTATCACCAAACACTCAGGTACTACTACTGACTTCACAATTGTCACCACTTCCAGCATCAGCATGGTCAGTACTGATGGTACAACTTCCATCTGCAGTACTGCTTCCGGCTTTTTTCTGAGTCAGACTGGTTACTCGCTCCCTCTGGTCTCGGTCCACTCATCCCCAGAATCCCAAGGCTCCTTGGCATCTGAATCAGGGTCATCATCCTCCCTTTCTCCATCAGCCTTGCAAGTTGTTGATGGACAGTTCTGGGTAGTAGGATTGATGCTCACCTCGTGGTCGGAATTGAGGCCGCTGGCCTCATGCCTACTGCCCATCAATGCCTTATCCATGCCAGTTATCTCCATGGAATCTGTAAGATGCTCCTCAGTTGCATAGATCCCGCTCTTCTTCTCACTTGAAGGCAAGATCAATGGCCAGTCCGCAGTGGTGGCCATTGATCTGCTGCAGGCCCAGGCACCAGAAGTCCTCCTTGTGAAGCCTCTGGAGTCATCAGTCCTGGGGAACAGGATCCTGCTTTGGTTCACTTAAGGGCCTCTCCATCTCTGGATGATTCTGTGCCGCTCTTCTATACTGAAGAATTTTAAGGTGTACCAAGACTTTTTGCAGTGTGTAGTTGCTTCCCTCAGTATCCAAGTGGAGTTTTTCCCAGAGAGCACCCACAAGTTAGTGGATGTCTTGCAGCCATCTGACCTGGGACAGATGCTGTCCTTAAAGTGGCTAAGGCCCTCTGGATCACATCGGCTTCAGTGCCTCCTATAGTTAAGTGCATGAAAAAGAGCAATCCTGTGTGCCAGGTCCTTGCTTCTGCCTCCTAAACTCTGGAAGCTCGCTGATTGCCCTGGGCAGGAGGGAGTGTGGAAGAGTGAGGACTTGGCATGCCTCCCCTCTCCCTCCCCTGCCTCCTGCCCAGGCAGTCAGCTGGCTTGCAGCATTCAGAAGGGAGGGGAGAGGAGCAAG
The DNA here is from genome assembly GCF_007399415.2 of Gopherus evgoodei. Classification (NCBI taxonomy): domain Eukaryota; kingdom Metazoa; phylum Chordata; order Testudines; family Testudinidae; genus Gopherus; species Gopherus evgoodei. Next base: position 343,792,162 of record NC_044322.1, read on the forward strand.
GAATGCGAATGGGGAGGAGGTGGGGGGAAGAGGCAGTTCAAGGATGGGGGCTTGGGGAAAGGGGTGGAGTGGATGGGCCAAGGATTGAGCCCCCTGCCCCTGGCAAAGTCAGTGCCTGTGCTTGCAAGAACAGCAAGAGGAGCAGCCAGACAATCCATCCTCTTCCACTCTCTGACTCAACCACCTCAACCAAGCTTCATACTCAGCAGTGATGATTGTAGTATTAAATTGCTTATTTAAAATGTGTATATAATGCCTTTTGTCTGGCAAAAAAAAAATTCCCTGGGACCTACCCCCCCCATCATTTGCATTAATTTTTATGGGGAAATTGGATTTGTGTAACATCATTTCACTTAGTCGCATTTTTCAGGAACATAACTACAACGTTAAGTGAGGAGTTACTGTATTCTCCCTGTGTGTCTTGGAACAACTGGCTTGGTGTTCTGAAGCTTCAGGATGCCTACTTTCATGCAGTGATTTAGAAGCTCCTTCAATTCATCTTGGCGGAACACCTCTTTCAGTACAGTGTTTCCATTCAGCCTGTCTTTCGTCCCCCCATTTTTTACCAAATTCATGGTCACTGTTACAGTAAATATTAGGAAGAAGGAAATTTACATCTTCCCATATCTGGATGACTGACTGAGGGGCAAAACCAGAGAGGAAGTTCTTGCTCACATCAGTGCCACATTATGCTTGCTTGACCATCTGAGGCTCATCTTAAACACTGGAAAATCAATTTTGACTCCCACTCAAAAAATCAAGTTTATTAGGGCTATATTAGATTCCTCAACATCAAAAACATTTCTGCCGATAGACCATTTTCAGGTAATTCACCCTCTTTGCGTCGGTCTCCTGTCTCAGCCTTCCATGTCAATGTGGACATGTCTGAGGCTCTTGGACTATATGTCGTCTTGCATGCAGGTGGTCCAGTTTCCAAGGCTGTGCCTTTGCCCTTTTCAAACGTAGCTCAAGACAGTCGACCATCCTATTTTTCATCCTCTAGACCAGTGTTTCCCAAACTTGGGATGCCTCTTGTTTATGCCAATGGGAACCATGATAGGCCGGATCTGCGGACGCGGCAGGTAAACAAACCAGCCCGGCCCACCAGGGGCTTTCCCTGAACAAGCGGCTTCCCAAGTTTGGGAAACACTGTTCTAGACAGACTAGTTCATGTTCCTTTGGTGGTTCTGGGCTCCTTACAATGGTGGATTCATCCAGAGAATGGTTGCCAAGGCATTCCTTTTGTTTGGCCTTCACCTACCAAGTTGGTTGTTACTGATGCCTCTCTGGTAGTCTGGCTGGCAGAGCTGTGGTTGCTGAATGCACAGAGACTGTAGTCAGAGCAGGAGGCCTCACTCCATACCAATGTGCTAAAGCATTGGGCCATCAACAATGCATGTCATGTTTTTGGGGACAATATTTGAGATTCAGTGATTCACATACTTACAGATAATGCTTCCACGATGTACTATGTGAACAAACAAGGCAGAGGGCACACTCCAGGTTGCTCTGCCTAGATGTGATTAGGCTGTGGCAGTTCTGCATTGTGAAGAACATTACTTCAGTAGCTGTTGGCTTACCTGGGGGTTCAGAATCATCTCACAGACTTTCTCAGCAGGTATTTTTCCCTGGATCATGAGTGGTCCCTGAAAACAAGTGTCCTCTGGGTCGTCTTCATAGCTTGGAGTATCCCACAATCAGCCTGTTTGCTGCAAAGGACAACAGGAAATGTCATCTGTTCTGTTTTCAGGGAGGCCTCAGTCCAAGCTGGCAGTCAGCTCTCTTGTACGTCTTTCCCTTAGTGCCAGTCATCCCTGAGCTCATCCTTAAACTCAAGCTGGATCGGGTCAAGCTTATTCTCATTACCCCCCAGTGTGGCTGAAGCAGTGCTGACTCTCTGACCTTCTTGCACTGTATATCCAGCTTCCCATACTGTTTCCTCCCTGTCCCAATCTAGTCACTCAGAACCAGGGATTCCAGTTTTACGTGATTTAAAATCCAAAATTCTCTCATTTAAAAAAAAAATAATAATAATCAAAATCTGCATTTTTCTGCTATTAAAATGGAACACTGAACTTCAGTTTTCATAGCCACAATATATATAGGTCTCAGTTGAACACAATGTTTTATTGTTATACCGTAGAATCCCATTTATCCAGGACTCCATTATCTGGCTTTCTGTGTTAACCGAACCACCAGCCGCCCAGAGCTAACCACCCAAGCCCTGCTGCTATTAGCCTCAGGCAGCTGGTGGATCGGTTAACACGGAGAGCCAGATAATGGTGGCACAGATAAATGGGGTTCTACTGTTTGTAAATGAGGAAGGAGAGTAGTGTTTGACTGTTAAACAAGTCGTCCTTAACAGTGGAAATCACCAGGATGGCCTGTTCCAGTGAAATGGAAGCGATTTTCAGTGTGGTCATTAGCCTGTGGAATCCAATCAACAGTGGCCTCTATTGAGGACATTTTGGAGTACTTGCTGCATCTTCAGTCGTTGGGGCTTATGTTAAGTTTATTGAAAGTGCATCTGGCAGCATTATTGACATTTCATTCTCCCATTCAGGGAAGATTGATCTTCTCCGATACCATGGTAGCAAGATTCATTTTTTTAGGTGACAAATCTGAGGAACTGTCCCAGATTGAGGTGTCATTAGAGGAGGTTTTGGAACAAACTGATACACTAAACAGTAATAAGTCACCAGGACCAGATGGTATTCACCCAGGAGCTCTGAAGGAACTCAAATGTGAAATTTGCAGAACTACTAACTGTAGTCTTTAACCTATTATTTAAATCATCTTCTGTACCAAATGACTAGAGGATAGCTAATGTGACGACAGTTTTTAAAAAGGGCTCCAGAGGTGATTCAAACCCAAATTAATGATGATAAATTTGCAAATGAATTTTAGCTTCACAGTTTCTCTTTGAAGTGTGACATCCCTGTGGCATATAGGAGTTTAGATAGTTTACTGTCCTTTTTCCTCTGTAGAGAAGTGAAGTGTGCATTGTAAATGGCTTGTCTTGTTTTTGTAAAGTCCATCCTTGTGTGGAACACCTCAGTCTCCCTGGACATTCTATAACAGATTTAAAGTAGCGGTACTTAAACAAAAAGATTTCAGAAACAGACTTCAAAGAGAAACTGAAGAACTAAAATTCATTTGCAAATTTAACATGATTAATTTGGGCTTGAATAGGGACTTGGAGTAGCTTACTCACTACAAAAGCCACTTGGCCTCTCCTGGAATTGATACCTCCTCCTCAGTTATTGGGAGTGGACTACATCCACCCTGATTGAATTGGCCCTGTCTACACTGGTTCTCCACTTGTGAGGTTAACTCCCTTTTCTTCATGTGTAGTATAATAATGCCTGCATCTGTAATTTTCACTCCATGCATGTGCAGAAGTGGGTTTTTTACCCACAAAAGCATATGCCCAAGTACATCTGTTAGTCCTTGTTGTTTTTATAGTAAAGAACAAAATTATGATGGACCTAGATGAACATAATTTGTTGGGGAAGAGTCAACATGGTTTTTGTAAACCATGCCTCCTCAATCTCCTAGAGTTCTTTGAGGGGGGTCAACCAGTACATGGACAAGGGGGATCCAGTGGATATAGTGTACTTAGATTTTCAGAAAGATTTGACAAGGTCCCTCACGAAAGGCTCTTAAGCAAAGTAAGCTGTCATGGAATAAGAGAGAAGGGCTTCTCATGGATTGGTAACTGGTTAAAAGATAGGAAATAAAGGGTAGGAATAAATGGTCAGTTTTCAAACTGGAAAGAGGTGAGTAGTGATGTCCCCCAGGGGTCTGTACTGGGACCAGTCCTATTCAACATATTCATAAATGATCTGGGAAAAGGGGTAAACAGTGCGGTGGCAAAATTCACAGATGATACAAAACTACTCAGGATAGTTAAGTCCCAGGCAGACTGCAAAGAGCTACAGAAGGATCTCTCAAAAATAGGGACTGGGGAACAAAATGGCTGATGAAATTCAATATTGATAAATGCAAAGTAATCCATATTGGAAAACATAATCCCAATTATACATATAGAATGATGGGGTCTAAATTAGCTGTTACTACTCAAGAAAGAGATCTTGGGGTCATTGTGGATAGTTCTCTGAAAACATCCACTCAGTGTGTGGAGGCAGTCAAAAAGCTAACAACGTTGGGAATCATTAGGAAAGGGATAGCTAAGAAGACAGAAAATATCATATTGCCTCTCTACAAATCAATAGTATGTCAGCTTCTTGAATACTGCATGTGGATTAATACTGAATTAATAACAAAGGGGAGAGAGAGCTCAGTGGTTTGAGCATTGGCCTGCTAAACCCAGGGTTGTGAATTCAACCCTTGAGGGGGCCATTTGAGGATTTAGTTGGGGATCGGTCCTGCGTTGAGCAGGGGGTTGGACTAGATGACCTCCTGAGGTCCCTTCCAACCCTGACAGTCTATGAAGGTTTCTTGATTCTCAGTCATATTTCTATGTTAATTCTGTGTACGTGGCCCAAGCCTCAATTTCTGTTTCACATTTAGAATACTTATGCGGAAGAGGTAAACTGGAATATTTAAACTGTAGTGTGTAATAATTTGTAGTCTACAAAGGCAACAGTGAAATTTGAACAGATGAATTTTAGTTCTTCTTAATAATACTTGTACTGTTTATGATTGTATTTCCAGTGAAACTGGAAAATTAATATGAGTGGATTTATTGCAGTTGAACTTACTCATTGGCATTTTAAATAAACAGGGTGGAATATGTAAACTAAATTAATGCCAATGTATATCTTAATTGCAGGATACCCCTAAATCAGGTACTAGTTGCAGTTCACGATGTTCAAGTTCCAGGCAAGATTCTGAGAGTACAAGGCCTGAATCGGAAACAGAAGATGTGCTGTGGGAAGATCTGTTGCACTGTGCAGAGTGCCGGTCTTCCTGTACCAGTGAAACAGATGTAGAAAACCCTCAAGTTAATCCTTGTGTGAAAAAAGAATATAGAGATGACCCATTTCATCAGGTTGGTGTCCTGTAATTATTTTTATTATCTGAAGGAATACTTGCTACCTGTACTCCTGACAGCTCTATGAAGGGTTCAAGAGTTAGAACTGGGGAGAGAAATCTACATTAAATGAATATAACAGAAATTAAATGCTGAATTAGTGGCAAAGTTCTGATTTAAATCCTTTAAAACAAGGAACATTTGATCATGGGAGATGTAGTCCAGCTAGGGATCCTAGCCCATAGAGGGAATATGGGGGTCATGAAGCACCCAAACTACAACTCTCATAAGGCAGCACAGCTTTTAACTTGCTTCTAACTCAGCATAACTTTAACATATTTTAATTTTAGGTTGTTTGTTTGTTTTAGGGGCAATATCTATTAATAGATAAGTGTAGGACAGTCATACAATTCATGAATCACATGATGATCAGAGCTATTATACTTCATTACTTCAGTGCAGACTTAGGAAACTAATCTTTGAATTAGACACAGATCAAACAGGACTTTTTAGAGACATTCTTAGTTTACATATGGGGCTGTAAATGAAAATTATTTACATTCACATGCATATTTAGAAAATATGGGCATTAAAAGTGTTTAAAATTCATCAGTTTCTCTAAAATATATATTCTGTTTTGTAATTAATATTATAGTTTTGCTTCCTGTATGATTTGCATATAGTTCCTAAAGAGTTATTTTTAAACAAATTCAGCCGCTGTTAGAACGTAAAAAAAACCGTGAAAAAATAACGTTCCAATTTAAATTGCATATTTTAATTTGCATATTTGTTAATCAAAATGGAGATTGCAGTTTAGCTTTTTGTTTTATTATTTACTATCTTTTGTTCTATTTATAGTTACACTTCGCTTAAATTTCATATCAAGAATAAAATAAATAAATTTACAATAGAATGGTATTACACCAGATGTGCTATCTTTACTTTTCTGCAGTACAGAAAATGTTCACTTGTGCATTTAAAAAAAGAATATAATGCTTTACTCAACAAAAGGAAAATCCTTGATACCGTTTTTAAATTCCACTTCACTCTGTCCCTGCAACTAACCAGGTTAAAGGTCCTTTCAGTAATGTAATTCACGTTCTGTTAACACTGAAGATTTGACCAGTGAGTGAGTAGCATTTAACAATAGGAAGAATCCAAATGGTAGGAAAGCCATTCTGTGAAAAAGATCTAGCTTTAAACTGTTAATAAAATTACAGCTAATTTTTTTTACAAAGTGAACTAATAAGCTATACTTTTTTCAATATTCTTCTTAAATTTCTTCAATTAGAGGGAGTATTACGCCACTGTTCAAGTGTTTGCATAGGCCAGTGTTTCTCAAATGCGACCACTGTGGCCTCATGCCACCATCAGGAGCTTTTTGTGCAGCCTGTCACAGTGGGTAGCAGCAAGGAAAGTCTCTGGGTATGTCTACACTACAGGATTATTCCGATTTTACATAAACTGGTTTTGTAAAACAGATTGTATAAAGTCGAGTGCACGCGGCAACACTAAGCATATTAATTCGGCGGTGTGCGTCCGTGTACCGAGGCTAGCATCGATTTCCGAAGCGTTGCACTGTGGTTAGCTATCCCATAGTTCCTGCAGTCTCCCCTGCCCATTGGAATTCTGGGTTGATATCTCAATGCAAAAACAGTGTCGCGGGTGATTCTGGGTAAATGTCGTCACTCAATCCTTCCTCCGTGAAAGCAACGGCAGACAATCATTTCGTACCCTTTTTCCCTGGATTGCCCTGGCAGATGCCATAGCGTGGCAACCATGGAGCCCATTTTGCCTTTTGTCACTGTATGTGTACTGGATGTTGCTGATAGACGCAGTACTGCAGTGCTACACAGCAGCATTCATTTGCCTTTGCAAGGTAGCAGAGACGATTACCATCCCTATTGCACTGTCTGCCATGCCATTGTAAATTGGCGATGAGTTGGCGGTTATCAGTCTTTCTGTACCATCTGCTGCTGTCATGGGTGCTCCTGGCTGGCCTCGCTGAGGTCGGCCGGTGGCGCATGGACAAAAATGGGAATGACTCCCCGGGTCATTCCCTTCTTTATGTTTTGTCTAAAAATAGTCAGTCCTGCCTAGAATATGGGGCAAGTGTACTAGAGAACCAGAGTGCACAGCTGCTCCCTGTCAGAGCCCCAGAGATCCCGCAGAAATGATGAGCTGCATGCCATTCTAGGGGGTGCCCCTGCAACAACCCCACCCATTGCTTCCCTCCTCCCCCAACCCTCCTGGGCTACCATGGCAGTGTCCCCCACATTTGTGTGATGAAGTAATAAAGAATTCAGGAATAAGAAACACTGACTTTTTAGTGAGAGAAAATGAGGGGGAGGAAGCCTCCCGCTGCTATGATAGTCCAAGCAGTACAGAATCTTTTCTTTAGACATGAAGGGGGTGGGGGTGGGGGACTGATGGAGCTCAGCCTCCAGTTGCTATGATGAAGACGGTTACCAGCCATTCTGTACCATCTGCCGGGAATGACCAGGAGTCATTCCCATTTTTACCCAGGTGCCCCCGGCCGACCTCACCAAGGCCAGCCAGGGGCACTCACGGGATGATGATGATGATGATGGATATCAGTCATATTGTACCGTCTGCCACCGGGAAGTGGATGCTGGTGTTCAGCGCTGCAGCACCCCATCTACCAGCAGCATGCAGTAGACATAGGGTGACACTGAATAAAGGCGAGAAACATTTTTTTTTTCCCTTTTCTTTCAGGACGGGAGGGGGGAAGGGTGTAAATTGACAATATATACCCTGAAACACCCGGGAAAGTGTTTTTGACCCTTCAGGCATTAGGAGCTCAGCCAAGAATGCAAATGCTTTTCAGAGACTGTGGGGACTGTGGGATAGCTGGAGTCCTCAGTACCCCCTCCCTTCTTCCATGAGCGTCCATTTGATTCGTTGGCTTTCCGTTATGCTTGGCACACAGCTGTGGCCTCTCTCTATCGTAGGCTGGAGATTTTTTCAAATGCTTTATCATTTCGTCTTCTGTAACGGAGCTCTGATAGAACAGATTTGTCTCCCTATACAGCGATCAGATCTGTGGGATACCGCCCGGAGGCCAAAACTGTCAGTTTGCGGCCACACTAACATTAATCCAACATGACAATGCTGATTTCAGCGCTGCTACTCTCATCGAGGAGGAGTACAGAAATCGGTTTAAAGAGCTCTTTATATCGATATAAAGGGCCTCGTTGTGTAGACGGGTGCAGGGTTAAATCAGTTCAATGCTGCTAAATTCAGTTTAAACGCGTAGTGTAGACCAGGCCTCTGGCAACTTCCCTCTGCCTCCTCCCTGCCACAGCCAGGGCCGCCCAGAGGGAGGGCAAGTGGGGCAATTTGCGCCAGGCCCCACAGGGACCCCCACAAGAATATATCATTCTACAGTATTGCAACCTTTTTTTTATGGAAGGTGCCCCTGATATTGCTTTGCCCCAGGCCCCCTGAATCCTCTGGGCGGCCCTGGCCACAACTTTTCATTGGTGTGTGTAGCTGCATGCCACAGTGTGAACACAGCCTTCTTTTTTACTACAGCATGTAGCTACACACACCCTACATACCTCTGCCAGTACAAATAGGACCTTAGAGTACACCTATGTCAGTATCTTTGAGAGCGTTCTGAAAGAACCAGGTTCTCCCAAGATCACCAGCACTTCCAGACATTGTATTACTCTGTAGCCTTCCTGATTTGTATTTTGGGGTAAGGTGTTTTCAGAGGCAAAGCATAGCTGTGCCAGCAGAAGCCCCAAATATAGACTGTTTTGCAAGTGTAGCTGCATTCCCAGTAGGAGCATTTGCCAGTATTCCTACACCAGTAAAGTGCTCCAAGTCTAGATATAACATAGACATAGCCCTAGACTTCTAGAAAGCTCCTGATAGCATAAATATATTAATTATGACATCTGAACATACAAAACCAAAACATGAAATAATAATGGGTGATTTCAACTATCTTCATATTGCCTGGGTAAATGTCATCTATGGGTATGATGCAGAGAAAAATTTCTAGACGCCGTAAATTACTGCTTCCTGTAGAAGTGAGTCCTGGAACTCACAAAGCCAGAGGCAATTCTTGATTTAGTCCTAAGTGAAGCATAGGATCTAGTCCAAGAAATAACTATAGCTGAACAGCTCAGTAATAGTAACAATAATGTAATTAAATTTAACATGCTTGTAGGAAGGGGAAATATTTAAAAAAAAATTACAGTAACATTTAACTTCACTTATGGAAATTAAAAAGAGTAGTCACAAGGGTTGCTTGTCATATCTCCACCTCCCGTTCACCCGCTCAGCCTGCCTGGTGAAACACCAGGGGGGCTAGAAGCACTCCTTTTGAGGATGCGCTCGAGGAATTGCATAGTGTAGCCCAGATATATTATACCGAACACCCAACAGTCTGAGCTTACTTGTGACCATGCTGACCGGAAGGGACGCAGGCGATTGTGGAAGGTGAATTCTGAAAACTGACTGGCCCTATGAGGAAAGGTTAAAAAACAAACAAACCTGTGCATGTTTAGTCTTGAAAAGAAGAATGATGGGGGCTGGGGTACTGATAATCTTCTAATGTGTTAAGGGCTGTTACAAAGAGGGTTGTGAACAATTGTTCTCCATACCCACTGAAGATAAAACAAGAAACAATGGGCTTAATCTGCAGCAAGAGAGAATTAGGTATTAAGAAAAGCCTTCTGACTGTAAGAATAGTGAAGTACTGGACTAGTCTTCCAAGTGAAGTTGTAGAATTCCTGTTATTGAAGGTTTTTAAGAACCAGTTAGACAAACACCTGTTAGGGATAGTTTAGGTGTACTTAGTCTCGCCTCAATGCAGGGGGATGGACTAGATACTTCTCAAGGTCCCTTCCAATCTTGCATTTTTGATTCTGTGATGATCTGCAGCCATGAAAGCTCTTTGCAACAATATTCAAGACACAATCTGATGTAATTTCTTTTGTCAGCAGAAGTATTGACAATGAAGTAAATTTTGTTGGTGAACTATACAATACTTACATACAAATAATATCCTTGCTTTTATAGAGTCATTTGCCTTGGCTCCATAGTTCCAATCCAGGACTAGAAAAAGTAAGCGCCATTGTATGGGAGGGTAATGACTGCAAGAAAGCTGATATGTCAGTGCTTGAAATCAGCGGCATGATAATGAACAGAGTGAGTATTCTCTTTTTATTCCATGCAAACTATAATTAGCACTCAGAATTTATCACGTTTTGGGCAGATTTTCTCTTTGATAATCTCCAGCAAATATCTTTAGAAGTCTTGCTCCATGAGATCTCATTCTGATTTCATTTTGTCATCATCAGTGATTACAAGAGTTATTGAATCTCCGATCTTAAAACCATGTATTTTAGATTCGAATTATTATATATCCACACAGTGAGCTTAATTGTTAGTCTTTATTTGGTTTGTTTTCAGGCACTTGAACGTTCTGTGAATGTTGGTCCCCCAACTCCTAGGAACAACCAATTTCACTTCTGGGTTTTATGTGAATATCAAAAATTAGAAATATGTTAGTGATACAGCTATAGATATAAATATCTAAAAACTAGAGTTAAGATTGGAAAATAATATTGTGTACTTTATGAAATAAATCTTTAAGAAAATGGATGCTGATTGCACCAAAATGTTCCCAAATAAAATTCTCCTCTTAAGAGAAGACTTATGTCAGGGGTAGTCAGTTATTTTTTGTCAAGGTCCAGATGCCAGAAGTTTTTTTTGTTTTTTTTAAAATAACTATAATGATAATAAAAACCGGTAAATAAAGATTTTGGGGTCCATTCAAAAGCATCTGGTGGTCTGGAGTTAGCCTGCGGTCTGCCTGTTGACTACCCTTGCATATACTCTACCAATACAGCCAATATGGACACCAGTAGAGAGAGAATAGACTTCAATACCAAATCCAGACATACACAGCTTTAGCTGAAGAGAACCTTCATTTGTTTTAGCAGTATTGAGAGCATTATCCTCTATGGACAAGCCATTAGAATGCAACACAGTTACACGCTTAGGTGAACCACATGTTCCTTATCCACAGAGATAATATAGCCCTCTATTATTGTGATAAGACCAAAAAAACCAGGCAGGATTGGGGTTTCATGGTGCTAGGTGCCGTACAAACATTTAGGAAGACATTGTCCCTGCAAAGAACTTACATTCTAAAAAGACAAAGATGCAGGGAAGGAGAACAAGCTACAACATGTAAGCAAAGCCTTTAGGTTGATTGGTACATATGTTATTTCACTGTTGTCTTTATTTTTAATAAAATTACTCAGCTGCCTCTCAGCCTATCATCTGTTTTAGTTCCTTATAAAAAAACAATAATTTATAGGTTAAATTTATTTACTAATTTTATTTTTGGTGTGCATTAACTATTTTCACCTATTTCTATGGCTACCTATCCATCCTCAACCTCAGTTTCATTGTCATTTTGTATATTCAAGGTATACTGTTTCTATAACAGTACATTTTGAAGGTGTTTAATAAATACACCTCTACCTTGATATAACGCTGTCCTTGGGAGCCAAAAAATCTTACCGTGTTATATTGAACTTGATTTGATCCGCCGGAGCTCACAGCCCCGCCCTCGCAGAGTGCTGCTTTACCGCGTTATAACCAAATTTGTGTTATATCGGGTGGTGTTATATCGGGGTAGAGATGTATTTTACATCTTGTATGGCTTTTTTTTTTTTTTTTTTTTTTTTTTTTTTTTTTTTTTTTTTGGAACTGCCATTGCTAAACTGAAGTAATAACTAAGTTGTTGACACTAACAGGCATGAGATTAATTCTGATAATAAATGGATAACTTTATTTCTCTAATTTTTAGGTGAACAGCCACATGCCAGGAATAGGATACCAGATTTTTGGAAACATAATCTCTTTAATCCTGGGTTTAACTCCATTTATATTTCGACTTTCACAAGCTAAGGATTTGGAACAGCTAGCTACTCATTCTGCTACTCAACTCTATATTATTGCATTTGGATCAAATGGAGACATACTGGTTCTTTCTATGGTTATAATAAGTTTTGTAGTCCGTGTGTCCCTTGTATGGATTTTCTTTTTTCTGCTATGTGTAGCAGAGAGAACATACAAACAGGTAAGTATACTATCAAGCCTCTCTTTATTATATTTCTTTTATGGAAGAAAAAGAAAACAAAGTATTATGCTTGATGAGTTTTGTTGGGCATAAATTTAGAATGTTTCTTAGTGCGAAGGTCCACAGATCCATTACAGTGGACACTTCAGACTGATTGTCTTGCGGGGCAGAACCAGACCTGTCAGTCACTGGGAGATGGGAAACACCTTGCCCTTTGAAGTTCCCTCTAGTTTTATCAGCCTCTTTTACAACCAGTGACTCAGTAAGATATCCCTGTTACAGTTTTTTTCTGAGGAAAACTTTCACCTTTTATTTCAAATTTCTGATTAACACTTTAGCTCAATAATTGCCCAACTAATTCTCAGCCATCTCCCAGAGCTGAAGTTCCCTCAGTCTCCCTGTACCCCATACAGCAGTGTTTCCCAAACTTGGGACGCTGCTTGTGTAGGGAAAGCCTCTGGCGGGCGGGGCTGGTTTGTTTACCTGCCCTGTCCGCAGGTTCCGCCGATCGTGGCTCCCACTGTCTGTGGTTTGCTGCTCCAGGCCAATGGGGGCTGCTGGAAGCAGCACGGGCCAAGCCACCGCTTCCACCAGCTCCCATTGGCCTGGAACAGTGAACCACGGCCAGTGGGAGCCGCGTTCGGCAGAACCTGCGGACAGGGCAGGTAAACAAACTGGCCCGGCCCGCCAGGGGTTTTCCCTACACAAGTGGCATCCCAAGTTTGGGAAACACTGCTGTATGGGAAAGGAGTCAGGCAGGATTGAAATAGCCATCTCCAGGGGCAAGCAGCTCCCCTTCCCTTGTTTTCACAACAGGAGTGATGCCAGATGGGCCATGCTTCAGGTGGAAAATAGTGTCTGAATCGTTAGAGCCAATGTCAGCAGTCACAGTTCTGACTGAGGAGCTCAGATGTCTTCTCTTCCGCCTCTCCTCAGGCAGTGTATGGAGGGCATTGGCTGACAGTGAGACAAACTACCAATGCTGGATAGTCAGGCCCAGCTTCCTCTCACTGCTGCCATCTCAACAACAGGCCTCCCAAGGGATCCATACTGATATCCCAGGCTGCGGCCATCCAGGGAAATGTAGAACCATCTGTTTTTTATAGATTCTGTACAGTAGATAGGATTAGAGCCTCTGGAGAGTACATTCTTGAATCCCTCAGTACCTTGCCTGAGAGATCCAGAAGGGGTCTGTACTGGAGAGACAAAACAATGATCCCTGCCTGCTTGAGGGCAGAGAGATTGCTAGCCACTTGGAAATCTTTTTGGAAGAGTGTCTTAGCTTACTTGTGTTCCTCTCTCTGAAGTTCCCCTGTTCACCTTCATAGAGCATGGGTTGGCAGATAAAGGTGGAAAAAACCAAACCAAAGACTTGACCGGCGGGGGGGTGGTAGATTTTCCTTAAGGCAGGAAGGCCAGTTGTCCATATCAGAGTTAAGGGATTAAATAATACAATTATATATTTTAAAAAGGCAGATAATCTTTCAGGCAGAATACTGAGCTCTAAGAAACTATAATTAGGAGGTCTATGGCTTTTGTACACAAGCTATAACTACTTATCCTTCCCCATCTTCCCCGGGAAGATACTATAGAGAAATGGAGTTTTCCTACCACATGTAAGAAACTAGCTGTAGGTCACCTACTCCTTACCAGGCTGTTTTGCTCAGTTATCGCTCTGAGTTGCCATGCTTAAAAGTACATATTCTTCTTCGAGTATCTGTGCATGTGGATCCCAGTACATATGTACCCTATACACAGGAATGGAAATATTTTAAGTAGCAGTGTCTATTAGAACTGCAAATGGACTCTGCATGCTGTTTTGCCCGCCGCCCCCACCAAACATGCTCAATGGCATAAAGGGTGGAGTTGCCCCCGAACCACCGCTCAGTTTTTTTCTTACAGCTTGTGACAGTGAGACAGACCAACTTCATTGTCTTAGCTACTGTAGTCTCTATGTGGCTATATAGCTAGTGTAGTTACAATACTTAGTTTTTCTTTATTTTTCATATATATATTGTTGTTAGCCCATTGGTGCAAATGAATATATGTCTGTGTATATATATCTTTGTGTTTGTGTATATGTGAGCGAGACAGAATTAAGTTGTTTTTATTTAGTTATTTAGTTATTTTATTTAGACCAGTACCAGGTCTATCAGCCCTATGGCTGATGCAGAATTTCCAGGTTTTGAAACCTGTCTGTTGTGCATCATTCTAATAAATGATGGACACAATAAGTGCCTTTTTTCCCCCTGGGAAAAGGCCATAAGCCCAGAAAGTATATGATTTTATAAGTATTTTTCAGAATGCATCCTGAAAGCCAGAGAGCTGTGTTTAAAATTCTTCCTGATGGAACAATCAATGAGAGGTGCATTGTACTCTGTAGTTCTCTCAAGGGAAGAAGCCCCTGCTGCTTTGGAATCTCACTAAGCATGTGTTCTGGGTTTTATTTGTTTTGTTTTGTGTGTGTATGGTCGAAACTATTCAGTAAATGTGACATGAATTCATGAATACTTTTGGTTGACCCAAAACTACATTTTTCTGCAGATAAATTTTTGCCCAGCTCTATTGGTAATGGATCTGTGTAAAATACAAATTTTCAGGCAAGCACAGTTAAATTTTCCTATTTCGTAGCATTAATGGATTCATATAATTTATTGATGTTTCTTTTTAGTATAGCACTACCTGTATTTCTGCTCTTTAAGGTAGCATGTTTAATATATGAAACTAAATGGATAAGCCATGTTGAGCTCAGCTTTGTTTCACTGGATTTTTTAACTAATTTATAATAACTTAACTCTTAAAATTTTGTTTGTCTCTCGTAGAGGCTTCTTTTTGCCAAACTCTTTGGTCATTTAACATCTGCTAGAAGGGCAAGAAAATCAGAGATTCCTCACTTCCGGCTGAAGAAAGTGCAAAATATAAAAATGTGGCTCTCTCTCCGGTCCTATTTGAAGGTAAAATGACTATATTTTTTCCTATCAGTCTTATGCTGTTAATATAAATGCATGTTCCATTGTTGGAAAGCTGATGATATTGTTACATTGAGATCTGCCCTCCCCTGAATTGCTAATTTCCTATCAATATCCTCACTTCTCTCCTAATCCAAGACATTTTGGCAGCACGTGTTGCAGTAAACAAAGCTAGCTCAGGCTTTTCCAACAAGCTCCTGGTTCTCACCAAGCCCTTTGCCTTTCTTTGACTCCAATGGTGGTGGGTTAGTCTCTGGCCTTATCATAGACTCCCTTATAACAGAATAAATCATATTCCTGAGGCAATTCTGCACCACTGCGCAGCACAGAATTTTGCAGAAATTAAGTTGTGCATGCAGAATTTCCTTTTCCGCCCTAGAAATGGGCTGCAATGCTGCTAGCCACGACTAGGGGCCACTGGACTCAGCAGAGCCCCAGCTTGCAAACAGAAAACACTGCTGGGGTTAGGGAGAGGGAACTAGAGGATTCCTGGCAGCTGCAGTTTCCAGCATGCCCTGATGGAAGGGAGAGGGTGGGATGCAGAAAACTCAGTGCAAGCCTGGGACCAAGCATTAGGCTGTTTCTCCCTGTGGATCGCTGGGCTCTGGGGAGAAGTGGGATAGTTGTATGGGCAAGATGGGGCTCTGCAGCTGGGCTCTGCGGGAGGACCGGGTGCAGATATCTGGGCGGGGCGGGGGGGCCCTTTGGTTGGGCTCTGGGGAAGAGGGGGTTTGGGTGTATTGGTTGGGGAGGGGGACCTGCTGATGGGCTCTGGGGAAATGGAGGGAAGGGGGAGAGAAAGAGGAACTGGGTTGTCATCGGGGTTTCTTTAACTCTATTCCTGGGGGAATTTTTGTGTTTGTTTTGTTACAGACATACTTGCTGACAGGGAAGTAAAATACCAAAATAATTGAAACTGGCATGATTACGTAGTGTTATTTTGACAAATAAATTTTTCAGAATTTTAAAATATTGAGCACAGAATTTTTAATTTTTTGGTGCAGAATGCCCCCAGGAGTAAAATCAGATGGAGCAATCAGAAGATAAAGAAGAGCTCTATCTACAAGGAGACTCTCTCTCGAGAGTCATAAAAAGACAGCACTGCCATGATTACTCCCAATCTGCAAATCCTTCTTCCAAGGAATGGCTTGTTAGGGTTTCTGTTTCCTATCATACCAATAAAGGCTCTTCCAGAAACCTCTCCATAGGGGAAAATCAGTCCTCTTCTTCACTTCTTAAAACTCCACAAAGTGAATCATTCTTCCTGATAAGCGATTCTTCAGGGTAAAGCCCAAAACCTCATCCCCCATCCGAGTCCAAGGTCCAGTCCACCTCCAAAAGAAAAACTCAAGGTATCATCCCAGGTTCTTCAATTAAGTAATTGAGCTGCTGGGCAAATAATCCTTTCAATTTTCTTTCCAAATGGAAGTTCTGGACTCAGGAGTGTTCTCTAACAACTTATTCACAGCATGTATATAAAAATATTGGTTCTACTAACTGTTCAGCTAAGGATTCTACAGGCTCATTTAAACCTGTTCGTAAATGACATAGTTACCAGAACACTGTTTTTGAGGATCTTGCAGGAAGTGACCCAAGAGGACCCCTTCTATACACCAAGTACACAGGTTCATCATAAACTTGAAAGAGCAATCCCCGATCCTCTTTCAAGAATAATCCACCTAATAATTGAGGTGAACATAGGAGAACTAGTTCTCCTATCTAGTCTATCTAATCTTATCTGTTGTGGGTACTTACATGGTATCCATTTCTACTGCATTTGAGTGTTTTGCAATCTTTACTTATGCCTAGAAAACTTCTCAGATAGGGAAGTACTATTATCCCCATTTATAGGTGGGAAGCTGAGACATAGAGACTGTGAGACTTGACCAGAGACACACAGGAAGTCTGTGGCACAGCACGGAATCAAACCCAGTTCTTCAGAGTCCCAGGCTAGTGCCCTGATCGCTCGAACTTCTTTCCTCTGTACACAACAGTGATCTTCTTTTGTATGACTGGTGGAAAGCAGCAACTACAATTTCACCTGAAGTTGATTGAACCAGGTGGCTACATCAGGAGTAGCAAAATTTATTGCAGTGATGCCTCCTTCATATTTATAAGACTTGATAAGATGCAGATAGTGATTTCCAGGATATCGTGAAATCAGGTGTTTTCCATCCATCTTTATCTGCAGCTTCAGTTCCAGCACAGAGATTCTCCTGGAGTTGGCTGAGCCCTAGAGCCTCATGGAAAAGACTAAACTGCCTCCAGCCTTTGCAGGAAGTGAGGTGTAGTCTTACTGTCTAGGGAAGAGATTAGTCCCAGAAAGAAAATGTCAAATAACCAATTTTCTACAGTATTTGGCCTTTTTAATGGAATAAGCTTCCTTTTCTAAGATTAAATATAAAAAAGCTACACTGCCTAAACTTCTCAACTTAATTATATCCTTGAATGCTAACTTTATCCAGAGTATACTATTGTTAAAAATGCCTTTTTTTTTTTTTTTTCTTCTCTTCTGGGAGTCCAGGAGGTCTTCCACTTTCCTCTGTGATTCTGAAATGGTCTGTTCTCCTTTGCTTCCACCATGCTTCTGTTTGAGAAAGGTCAGAGCATGACTTCATTTTGAACCCTTCCAACACCTCTTTCTTAAAGGGAACTGTCAACTTAAAAATGTTGTAAACAAGTTTGTTTACCCATATTACAAATATTAAAATATTTAAGTTAATATTGTATGAAAGTTTTGAAATACAGTTCACCTGTTACTGCTTATGCTCTTTATTTCTCTCCTCTCCGACAATGGAAATCAGTTTCACTTTATGTAGTTGCTTACTTAGTACTGCAATATTTGTGTTTTCAACACTGCAATTAAAAAAAGAAAGCCATACCTACTAGGAACATCTGTCCATTACTTCAGGCTCTCCTTTCATACATACATACATAACAATCAGAGGTTTAGTAAATTCACTGCCATCTTATACAATTATACTTTGTTCCCACCATGTAACTATTATAGCATAATTCACAAATTCTCCTTACCTCATCCTGTTCCTTCCCCACATACCACTGAAAATAGGAGAGCCTTGTGACACATCTGGAAGGTGAACCAGTTTGGACTCCAGAAGACCAAAGAAGGAAGCATTATTCTATAGCTGAGTGACCCTCACAGAGAGTGCCTTTCTGGCAGCTCCTTCTCATCTTTGTCAAGGGAACTCCATTTCGAGCAACTCTACTGATCACAACTGTGATAGTATGGAATAATGAAAGAGGCAATCTCTAAAATAATAATAGACCAAAACCATATAGAAGTGCTGTAAAGGTCAAAATAAAAACCTTGAATTCTCTCTGGAAGCACAGAGCCACTGATGTTGTTATTAAACAAGATGTTATCAGATACTCTGGACAAGCTTTGGCTTCAAATGGTCACAGGGTGCTTTCTTAAGCAGAGCACATTATGGTCATACAAAGAAATTATTTCAAAGAAAAAAGCACAGAACTATTTTTAGTAGAACGTTAAACTGTTTATATAACTGTTTTCAGCCTATCGAGCCAAAATGTTGTTTTTACCGTACATGCAGTTCATTTGGCCCCTGCACCGTATTAAATCAACTAATAAACTGTAGACTACATTGTAGTCCAAAAACAATGTTGTTATCTTCCCGTGCATTTTTGTGGATGAATTTATTGCTTTATGAAAACATTGCCTAAAGACATGCAGAATGCAGACACATTCTGTTTTAAAGATTTCCTGGATAGTTTTGCCAAAGCCATTCATTTTTGATTTGTTCAGTTCTGCTGTTCCAAAGCCTGTTTTGAGCCAACTGTGCCAACTTGTGCAAACTTTGAGTTATATAATGTGGGGAGTTATGAAGCAGAGAGAGACACTGCCTTGATGCAGCTTGTATGTTCTGTTGTGAGTCAAGACATTGAGATTTTAGAATGACGTTCATATGTGGCATTTTCATTTCCCCTTTTTTGTTTTTTCCACAATTGTCATGCATGCACTAATATACTTTGTGCTAGGACAAGCTGTTCTCAATATTCACTTTGATCATTATCCAGAAAAAAGTGGAGTCACTGGATTCAGGAGAAGTTATGTCTTATTTGTTCAGATTCTAAATGTGTCCCAAATAAGTACCTCACAATCAGAAACTCCTACATTTCTCATTTATGCAACAGAGGAGTAAAATTTTCAGAAGGGAAAAGAAAGATGGGGAGTAAAAATGAATGTATGTTCATAACATACACATTTTTCAATCGAGCAGAGGGCACTCAATTCTTAAAGGAAAAAAACCCCAGAATTACAGGATCATCTTGCTGTATACGTAACCAGGAGTCAGATTATTGAATAC
Source organism: Gopherus evgoodei (assembly GCF_007399415.2). Lineage (NCBI taxonomy): Eukaryota > Metazoa > Chordata > Testudines > Testudinidae > Gopherus > Gopherus evgoodei. The sequence continues at coordinate 343,811,599 of NC_044322.1, forward strand.
AATAAAAACGTGCCTTTCCAGTCATATTAGCCTGTCCCAGACCTTTCTTTTTTTCCATTCCTCTCTCGTGAGAATTTTCACATGTAGAAGTATAGTATGTCTATGTGGAATAATCTTTTGGTATCCCAATGCAGTATTCTTAAACTGAAAGAGATTATTGCACTGATGCATGTAGATGGCATCTTGATAGCAGTGGGTCTGTATTCCAACTCCGCTGTCAACCCAATTTTAGTTCTTTGCTATGGCCTCAAGCAGAATATCTTTTCCATTCATAGGGCAGTTAGGGAAAACTATTAACTAACAACTTTTGGTCACTGAGGAACTGAACAAACCAGTGTTTCATAGTCTCTTATAGTTTCCCTGAGCCACCCACTTCCCCTTTCTTCTTCATTGGTGATGCATTGTCTCAGGAAATATTAATGTGTAGCTACGCTGTAAAATTAAAATACATTTTGTTTTTAAAGTTCTAGGTTATGCCACTGAGAGCCATAATCAGTCTATGCTGGGGTTGTGAACCTGACTAGATCTACGAAGTTTCTTGGTCAATTACTACTGAGAATTTCACTCAATATGTTTCCCTTATTTTCAGCGGCGAGGTCCTCAGCGGTCAGTTGATGTAATAGTTTCATCTGCCTTCTTATTGACTATTTCAGTTGTATTTACCTGCTGTGCTCAGGTGAGGAAACCTCATTTATGTAAAGGCAGCCAAGACTTTACAATGCTTCTTTAAAAATGTTACACTTTATAAGCAAACCTTCCAGGCTGGAAGATATACAGTGAAAATAACTATCATATGGTTAGTGCCTTTTCAGAAGATTAATTTCTTCTATATTTCAATTTATTCATTTTAGAAGTTTAACTTTTTAACCACCAGTGTATCGCTAAATGTATTCTACCAAGAGTATAAATTAAAAGAAAATAAACTATAACTTTTTTTTCATATCCATGTTATAATTTTTTCATCCATTTTTTTCCTGTTCCCTGTGAATTTTGGATCTCGGTGGTTTCAGAACACAACCCATCAAAAACCTGCTTTTGCAGGCACTCAGTGTAATAAAATTAATCTGGAGGGGTTAATTGGGGATTTTAAAAGTATAATATAATATTATTCAGTGAGATATTTTAATAGTGTCTTAATTATTTGCATTCCGGGTGTGTGTATATTGGCTCCTATTCCTTTCATTCTGTTGCTATAATTGCCATCCTGATTTCTGTCAGAAATAGGAAATGCAGTAGTATTGTAGCCATATTGGTTTCAGGATATTAGAGACACAAGATGTGTGGTAATATATTTTATTGGTCCAGTTTGTGTGGGTGAGAGAGCTTACACAGAACTCTTCAGGAAAGATTACATTGTTAAGTGTGCTAGTATTAGCCTGCCCTCTAGTGGAATAGGCAAGCCTATGTTTATATAGCCTAATACTTACTGTAAACACTTGCTTGGATGTCTGCAGCTAACCACCAGGAGCCCTGTCATTTGAATCGACTAGCAATCGTTTCTCCATTTCCTTTTTAGCCAAAAATAATTTCTCTGCCTTTTCCTGGTATATAATCTAAATAAGGCTATGATTTTGGCATGGAAACTTATAGTAAATTTTCATGACAGAGATGCAGGAGAAAAAAAGATAAATGACGGAAAGGTCATTCGAGGGAGCCTCACTAGCCTGACCCTCCTGGAGGCCCTGCTCCCCTTTGCCCACTCCTTACCTTACTCTCCCTGTGGGTGAGCCTGAGGCCCTTGGGTGACACACCTGTTCCTCTTCCTGGATTCAGATGGTCCACAGCACCTAGAGAGGGATACTACCATGGTTTCGGCAACTGGCAGGTGAGAGCCCAGCTACCAGCACATGGAACAACATATAGTGGGACCTGGCTGCTGGACAGCTGGATCAGGCCACAGCACTTTCCCTTGCAGTCTAGTTTTAAAAAGGAGGTGGGGGAGAGGAGAGTGGCTCTTTGGCTCTCCACCTCCCTTGTCTGTGGCACCTGTGGAGCTGGGTTCAGACCCATGGGATAGGCTCGTCCCGGTTTTTATTCAGATGCATTATTATTGTGAACACCATGACCTCCATACCAAAATCATAGTGTTAATCATATATATTTTAATATGAACATAATTTTAAGTTTAGCAACTTTATATGGATTCAGTTTTCTTTTTAATCCAAGTGATAAGTATGTTGCTGTTTTCAAGCAAATGTAATAACTTAAGGACTTCAAACCTCTTTGTTTTGTATTAAACTTTTTTTTTTTTTTGCTTTACTTGCATGCTAAAGGGACCAAAACTTCCTAAACTACTCTTAGGGCTGCTCAGTCCTTCCATGAAAATCTACCTCTGTTAATAGAATGTTGGTTTTGAAATATAAATTAATTTTAAAAGTCTATTATAGAGTAAAAACCAGATCCATACTTTTTACAAGGGAAAAAAAAATAGGAACTAAAGTTTTTATTTTACTGTAGCATTAACCTTTATTTTGAAGTTCAATAACTCTTAATTTTGCTTTTTCTCTTTACTTTCAGTTGCTTCATGTGCATGAGATCTTCCTTGATTGTCACTACAATTGGGAACTAGTGATTTGGTGCATTTCATTAACCCTCTTTCTTCTAAGATTTGTTACACTTGGATCTGAAACAAGTAAAAAATACAGCAATACCTCAATATTACTTACTGAGCAGGTGAGAATGTACGTAGACCTGCATATTTCTCTCTCCACATGTCTTCGGTCTGGGAGTCCATGGGCCATGGACTTTAAACAATCCCAAATTCAGTGAAATCATGGTATTAAAGACATATACAACATGTTGCTCAGTTCCCATATTTTTCCCTGCTGCCAAATCTAGAGTAATTCTCAGTAAAAAGTGCTTTACGGTTCACATAGCCACTTCACAAATCTTACAGTAGTCTTTTGCAGACGAGCTGCAGAAGATGCTATAAAAGTTGCTGTTTCCCTAGTAGATTGTTTCTTGTATGGGCTTCCTATAAGAAAGTGTCTTTGTCTTTTTTTTTTTTTTTTTTAAATTGGCCATAAGGTAGGGGAGGTAATATATTTTATTAGACCAACTTCTGTTGGTGAGAGAAGCAAGTTTTTGATTGTACACTCTGCTCTTAAGGCCTGGGAAACGTACTCAGTGTCATAGCTAAATGCAAAGTGGAACAGATTGTTTAGCATGTGTAGTCAACACATATTTCAAGGGACTAATCAAGGTGAAGTCACAGGTCAGGAAAGGGGAAAAATGCTAGGGATGGGATTTAAATGGGCTATAGATCAGATTTATGAGTGAGAGGTCAGCTGTGAAGTGATTGCTTTGTGGAAAGTGTTCACCTATAGGTGATAGGATGTTTTTGTCTTTTATCATTTTTCTCTCCGAGTTCATTTGAGAGCTTAGTGATTATTTGGTTTCACCCACACAATTTTTATTGGGGCATTTAGTGCACTGGGTGAAGTCCCCCACATTATGTGATAGGCATGTGTAGGACCAATGGATCTTGAAAGGTGTGTTGTGGGGGGTGTTAATCATCATAGCAGTTGAAATATGTCTACAGGTTTTAAATCTGCTGTTCTGGCAGGGTCTGGTGCTATTTTGAGTTGGTTTGTTCTGATCTCTGGGGAGCTTGCTTCTGATGATGAGGTTGGGGGGTTGTATGAAGGCCAGAAGAGAGAGTTCAGGAAAGATGGGGACCACATATTGAAAGAAATCAAGTATGGGTTGTAATTGTTTGGTGATTCCCTGTATGAGTTCCAGTGTGATATGGTAAGTGACAACTAGAGGTGTGTGGCTGAAGGGGGTTTTAGTTCTGTATTGAAGTAGGTTATCTCAGGATATCTGGATGGTCTGTTCCCTGATGCAATCTACTTACCTGGTGGAGTGTCCTTGTTGGGTGAAGGTGGTTTTATATGGGTTAAAGTGTATATCCTGGACTTTCTTCTCAGAGTATATTCTGTGGTATGTGAATGCCTGCTTAGGGGTAGATAATCAATTTCTTGGTATGTTTGGGGTGGCTTGATGTATTTGGGGTGGTGAAGGTAGGGATGATGATCTGTGGGTTTCTTGTATGTAGTTATCTGTATGGGTCCATTGCTTACTCCTGAACCCTGATCATGGTATCTAGGAAGTTGATGCTAGTGTGGTGGTGTTCTCTAGAGAGAGTTGAAGTTGCAGTAGAAGTCTGTGAGGGAGTGTAGGTCGTCTGTCCAGAGGATGAAAATATTGATGCATCTCAGGGGCATTTGTTCAGAAATTCTTCTTCAAGGTGGCCCAGGAAGAGGTATATTTACATAAGGTGTCTAAACAAGCACATCTTACATGCAACTTCTCTTAGGGAAGGCCCATCTTACAGAGGATCTCTAGTTGGTCTCTTATAGAATTGTAGGACTGAAAGGGACCCTGAGAGGTCTTCTAGTTCAGTCCCCTGCACTCAAAGCAGGACTAAGATCAATGTGATGAAGTTGATCTTCACAAGTATGGAGTTGATGCTACAAAGGAGAAACACGAGGCTGTGTAAAATCTGGCAGAATCAACTGGAGAAGGCAACCTTGCTCTGGACAGGCAAGTGAGTAAAGAACTCACTAAACTGCTGAAAGGAGCAACCTCATGTCTGTGCAAGTATTCCTATCTGCTGCCCAGCCCTATCAGTGACTCTAACAGGCGAAGCCCAGCTCAACACCTTCATGTTTCAGGGCAGATGGACAGCCCACAAAATCAATCTCCAACTTGTTGGAACTCAGGATGATCAGGAATGCTTTCCTCCATTTCCTACCCTTCATCAGGGCAAAATATCAAGGTCATGACAGACATGTCCAGTATGTTTTACATCAACAAGCAGAAAGGCGCAAGATTCCCCTCCTTGTGCACTGAAGTTTTAAAACTCTAGAACTGATGCATAACCAACCATATCCAGATTTCCGCAGTCCATCTTCCAGGCATCTGGAATACCACTGCTTATGCCCTCAGCAAACACTTCTCCCACAACTACAAATGGGAACTGGATACTCAGGTCCTCCCATGCATATGCAGAGATGATGAAAGCCAGAGATCGATCTTTTCACTACCTCTGATAACAGGAAGGGTCCTCTCTTCTGTCTAAGAGGGATCTAGGTTACCACTCCCTGTGGGACACCTTCCTTCTACAATGGAAAAGGACCCTGTTCTATGCCTTTCCTCCAGCACCCTTAATTTTAACAAGATCAGGCAGTACAAGACCAGAGTTTATCCTCATAGTGCCTACCTGGCCAAGAGAAGCATGGTACTCTTACCTACTTCAGCTCTGTATCAAAATGCCGATCAGGCTCCTGATCATTTTTCATCTGCCTTAGGATGTGAGTCACACACACTACCCCAAACTGGCAGTTCTATGGCTCAGAGTCTGGCTCCTGGATGTTTCTCCGGAATAGAGGTTTCCTGCCCTATGGAGGTGTTGTAGGTGTTATTAAATAGTAGGAAAACATCAATCCATGCTACTTATCTGCAGAAATGGAAGAGATTTGTCCATTTGTGTGGTTGTCACTACCTCTGGTTGCAATCAGTTCCCCTTTCCCTCATCCTAGATTACCTGCTGGATCTGAACTTCTCTGGGTTATCCATCAGTTCAGTCAAAGTACATCTCATTGCTTTTTTCCCTCGGTTGAGGAATTCTCAATTTTTGCTCACCTGGTATCATCAAGATTCATTGGTCTGGGTCATCTTTCCCCATGTTAGACCCTCTACCCCGTCTTGAGACATCAACCTGATTCTCAGCTACCTTCCGAGAACTCCATTTGAACCAATGGTGACCTGCTGCCTATTTCATGTATCTCTGAAGCAGTCTGTAGGGCCAGGGAGATTGGTGCCTTGATGGCAGATCCCCCTTTTTACCATGTTCTTTCATGATAAAGTCTCTTTACGTCCACATCCTAGGTTCCTACCCAAAGTTACACTAGAGTTCCATCTCAACCAATCTAACCACGTATCAGTGTTTTTTCCAAAACCTCACAGTTCTCAGTAGGAATCCTATTTCCATACCTTGGATGTTAGAAGGGCCTTAGCGTTTTACCTGGTACAACTAAGCAGTTTAGGAGTCTCCTAGGCTCTTCATATCCTTCCCAGATAGGTCTAAGGGGGCTTGCATTTCTGCTCAAAGACTTTCAGAGTGAATATTGGGTTGTATTGCTACTGTTATGAGTCTGCAGGTGGTCAGCAACCCTCTGGAGCCAAGAGTGCATTCAACCAAATGGCAGATGACATCTGCTGCATTTTTTTTGAGAATATCCCAGTATTTGAGATATATAGAGCTGCTACCTGGTCTTCAGTTTGTACATTTTTGAAGCCGTACGCCCTACTTCATGCTGTCGGATCTGATGTCACTTGGCTCTGCAGTATGATCTTCGGTTCTGGATCCTGTCCCAAAGCGTTCCCCTCCTCGTAGGGATACTGCTCAGAAGTCACCTGAAGTGGAGCATTGGTAGGACACTGCTAGAAGAAGTAAGACATGTTACCCTCTGATGTAACTACGGTTCTTCTAGATGTGTCCCCCTATGGATGCTCCACTACTCGCCCTCCTTCCCCTCTGCTTCGGTTGTTCCCTAGAGGATGAATTAGTAGAGAAGGAACTGAGGGCGATTCATCCATGCACTCCTATGTAGGCTTGGTGTCTGCCACAGGGAGGCATAGGGGTGCATGTATGAGCCAAACAGATGCTGCTAGCTAGAAATCCTCGATAGAGGGCTCAGGAGGTGCATGCACACTTGAAGTGGAGCACCCATGGGGGACACATCTCAAAGAACTACAGTTACTGCACAGGTTGAGTAACATTTCCATCACTGGGTGTATATACTCTTCAGCTAAAAACAATACAGCCAAACTCAATCAAAGCAACTGTCTCAAGCTTTTATGCATATTCTAGACCTTCTGAACCTCTTAAGAAAGAAGCAATGCTTCCATAAGAGCAGGGCAGGCTCCAGTGTTTTTGCCACCCCAAGTGGCGGGGGGAGGGTAGCTGCGATTGGCGGCACTTCAGCGGCAACTCTACCGCTGCTGCTTCGTTATTCGGCGGCAGGTCCTTCCCTCCAAGAGGGTCTGAAGGACCCGCCGCCGAAGAGTCGGATGTGCCGCCCCTTTCTGTTGGCCGCCCCAAGCACCTGCTTGCTGCACTGGTGCCTGGAGCCGGTCCTGCATAAGAGGACTACCTCTTCACATCTGACCAAGAAGAGAGAGCACGTTTAACAGTTCTGTTGAGAGCTGTTCCAAACCAATCATTTTTGAATCTTTTTTTCATTTCTACCCCTTTTTGGAGAGTCTCATTTATAACTGTGAAGCCTGGAACAATATTACAGCAGCCTAATGGATCCACCAGAATCAGTGGTCCCCAACCTTTTTGTGGTCAGTAGCACATTCATGTTTTCAGAAGAGTGTGGTGGGCGCCAACAGTTTTTCAAAGCTTATTTTGTATTTGTACATTGAATAATCCAAAAACCATCATATTTAATATTACATAATATATGAATCCATAGAGAAGAGAGAAGCTGGAGAGGTGCCGCGGGGACAGAGAACACTAGTGCCCGCAGCCCCAGAGTATTCTATCCCCAGCAGGCACAGGCCACGACTTCTCTCCCCTGCTGGGCACTAGGCGGGCGCACATGAATGCCCTGGTGGGCGTCATGGCGCCCACAGGCACCATGTTGGGGACCACTGCTCCAGATTAACCGGACTGGTTATACTCTTCAATTTCAGTCTATCCTTACACCCCATCCACCTTCTCCGTTCCTTTTCAGGGATTCCTCTGGAGGATTCTACAACAAGAAGTTCAATCTCTGTAGTCCCTCACAGCCATAGTAGAGGTTCCTCTTCAATTCAAGGGAAAAGTCACTTGTTCTGATTTTTTCCTGTTTCCCAACGGAGGAGATTGGAGACCCATTCTGGATCTAGGCAGACTCAATAAATACATTTGACTCAAATTTCGAACCATGCCCTTAACTTCACTAATCCTGTCCCCAGACCCACAAAATTGGTTTACAGCTCTGTACCTCCACGACGCACATTTCCAACCATCCTGCACGCAGGAAATATTTCTATTTCATAGTTGGGTACACAACATTTCCAATACAGAGTTATTCTGTTCATCCTGTCAGCAGCCCCTGGGCCTTTACAAAATTTCTGGAAGCAGTGGCGGCATTTCTCAGAGTATATCTACACTACAAACCTATGTCAGCCTATATTGGGTCGACTTACTACCACGGCAGTAATTACTACAGCGGTGCATATCCACACTACCCTCGGGTCACTGGTGCAAATTCTTACCAGGAGTGCTTCCACTCACCTCAAGAGTGGCAGTGTGGGGAGCTGAGAGCCTGGTCTCTCAGCTCCAGTGGCAGCTTCCTGCAAGGACCCTAGCTGCCTAACAGGCTGTCCTCCCTCCTCCACTCCCTGTTCGCCATCAGGAGCTGGGGGAAGCTGCCCAGGGCTTGTCCTCCCGATCCCTGCCCAGATCCAGGGTAAGCTGCCTGGTGCTTCTCCCCTCCCCCATTCCCTGCCAGGAGCTGGGGCAAGACACCTGGGGGATTCTTGCCTCCGGGGAACAGGCTCCAGCTGCCCTGGCTTCATACCATCCCAGGAGCAGGGCAGCCTTGTCAATTTCCTGGCCATGATACTGACATGGCTGCCTGGCTTCAGGCAGGGAGTGGGGTCCTAAGTCCTGCGGGCTCCAGATGGCAGCAGGGTCAGAAGCAGCCTAGCTCTCCAGGTAGTGGGAGCTTGCATGTCAATTTCATGACTCCTGCCATGAAATTGACAAGAAAGCCGATTTAAAGGATGCAGTATCTATGTAAACACTGCGTCACCCTAACTACAGTGACCTAAGCCTTATGCCTTTCATGGAAGTGGACTTATGTCAGGCGCTTACATCAGTGGGAGGAAGGCTGTAGTGTAGACACTGAAATAATTAAGTCGATATAAGGTGCCTTATGTTGACGTAACTGTGTAGTGCAGACTAGCCCTCAGAAAACAACATTTCAAGTTTATTCTTACATTGATGATTGGCTGATTTCAAGATACCTCTCCTCAGCAAGTTTCAGTTAACATTCAGTACATACTCCATCTGTGCGCCAGTTTGGGGCTTGCAGTAAACAAGGAAAATCTGACTCCATCACAACAAAATAATATTCAAGGGGGTCTTCTGGATTCCACTGCGGTATCAATCAAGATTTGAGACCACAATGTGAATCATTTTCCAATTGCAGAGTAACCCTTGCACAACAGTAAGATCACAACTAAGGGTTCTGAGGCACGAGTCATGCATATTCATCACTCTTCATGCCAGACCTAACCTTCATTGTGTGCAGAATTGGCTGAAATCAGTTTACACTCGAACAGAACCTCATAAAGAGATACTGGAAGGAGTTACTCAGTTTGTACTTTCTTTGCTTCCATGATGGAAAGATCTGATTGATGTATGCAAGGGTGCCCCTCTGGCGCCTCTTCTCCCCTTGTTAACACTGGTGACGGATGCTTCCAGTCTAGGTTGGGAAGCACATTTAAGTCGTCAGACTCAAGGTCTGTGGTCAAAAGTTGAATCTCTTCGATACATAAATATTTTGGAGCTTAGAGCAGTTTGTCTGACATGTAACATTCTTGCCTCTTACCCAAGGCAAGTCAATTCAAGCAATGACAGACAACAGCACTGAAACATTTTATTTAAACAGACAGGAAGGGGCCTCTTCTGTGTCAGGAACTAACCCAGCTATGGGAGTGATGCACCAGCCATCTAGTATCTGTCACTGCTATCCATCTAACAAAACTAATAAACGCCCATGTGTTTCAGCTGGGCAGGCATTTTTGATCCAACCAGGAGTGATCCATAGAGAATTCAGTTAATCAGCACATTTTCCAAAACTGAATGCAAGAGAACATAGACGTGTTAGCCACAGAAGTGAACAAAAATGCAATATCTTTTGCTTGAGATAGGGTCAGAGTTGGATCTCTATCAGGTGCCTTCCTAATATCATGATCTTGATTCTTGATGTCCACCTACCATCTATCCCCCTTAATTTTGCATACTCTGAGAAGGCCCAGGGATGCCACAGCAATGATGATATTAACTGCACCAGCCTGGCTCATGCAATTTTTGTTCCCAGACCTGCTGACACTGTCAGTTTGGATTCCAATAACATTGCCTTTAGTGTCAAATTAGATGTTTCAAGATGACAGGAAGACACTGCACCTTAAAGCTTGGATGCTTATTGCTTAACAGATGTAAAGAAGTCTTGCTCCAGGGATATACCAAATATTTTAATAGTAGAAAGGACTTGACGGGTTCCCCCCGGAATGCTGCCTAGAACTGGGGTACTACTGTGCCCTCTGATCCATCAGCCTGGCCTACCTCTCACCCTGTGCTATTGTGGCAAGCTGCAGACATGCTCCTGGCCTTACACTTCCACCAGCATACATACAGGTAGGGATACAGCTAGCTGCAATTACATGCAGGCTCTCTGACCAGCCACTGCATGTTAACCAACAGTAGAGAGGCTACAGCCAAAATAATCCCCAGCTTTCCAGCCTAGAACCCCAGAGCGGTACCATCTTGCCCTCGTCCAAACCCCAACCAGTATGAATTTATTATTCAGTTCGCCTCCCCCTCAATGTGGAGAGGAATATTCAACAGCCTCTCTGAGCTAAGATTCCCAAGCATGTCACTCCAAACTCACTGGTTTAGATTAAAACATAAAATAAATTAACCAGAAAAGAGAGATTTTAAGTGATTATAAGTGATAGCAAACAGATCAAAGCAGAGGACTTAATTTATAAAGAAAAAAGCGATCTATACTTAATATACTAGAAAGATAGGATTTGAATTAAGAATCCCTCACTCTGACAGATGATACAAGTGGGCTGCAGATTCTTAAGGCATAAACTATACTTGCTTTGCAGCTTGGAATCCCCAGGTCTTTCATATACCTTTAGCCTGGGTCCAGCACTTCCCCCAGTTCAGCCCTTGTTCCTCAGGTGTTTTCAGGAATCTTCTTGTGTGGGGAGTGAAGAACAACAGATGATGTCACTCCCTGCCTTACATAGCTTTAGCATATGGTGGGAACCCTGTGTTTCAAAACTTGGGTCCCAGACCAGTTTGTGGAAAAATACTGACATCCCAAGATAGAGTCCAGAATCATGTGGCCTGGTCACATATCCTTGTAGAGTCGTAGCAGCTATTACCGCTACTGGCTGTTTGGTGTGTTCTCCAGAAGGTTCACCAAGTGGGAGATAAGCATTTCCTCAGGCCTATTGTTTTCCCTAATGGCTCGTTGCCCTGAATAGGCCCTTCCCAACCAACTATCTAGACTGAAAGCACCTTGTCTAGTGAGCGTTACCCAGTTGTAGCTACATTTGAAGTACAGATACATAATATTTATAACTTCAGATACAAAAATGATACATGCATACAAATAGGATAATCATATTCAGCAAATCGTAATTTTTCCAGTGACACTTTACATGACCTGTCTTGCATAAAATAAATCATAATTATGCTATAATCGTATCATCATAATATCACTCTGACAAATAAAGGGTGCAGTGTCACAGGACCCTAAAAGATCTACTTATAATGACAAATGGAAAGATTCACTGTTTGGGCACGACAGTGTTTCCCCATTTCTAAAAGACCTTCCATTCATTTTGGGGCTATCTGCTTTCACTAAATCATCTGGACTTTCACTTTTATAGAACAGAATCAAGCAGCTATATCTTCTTATAATTCACAAATTCAAAATAAAAGAATATTTTCACACCTTACGGTTTTTAGATTTTTAAAGATCTTAGTGTATTTAGTCCGACCCTCCCTCTCACCCGATTAAGGAAACCCCCTCCAACATGGGACTTTAATGTGGTTTTAATAGGGCTGCTGAGTTCATTACATCATCTTTCAGTGAAAACATTGGCTTTAGTGGCCATTGTGTCTGGCCTGTCTGATTGGCAAAATTAAAATTTTAATGGCATGGTCATCATACATTATTTTTCATAGAAAATAGGTTTCTTTTAGGCCTAATCAGAGTTTCCTTTTTAAAGTGGTTTCTGGCTTTCATATTAATTAGACCATTCATTTACTGGTTTTCTTTCCCAGTCTGATGCTAGCAGTTCTGAAGGAAAATTACACACTTTTTTGTAATTTTGAGAACATTGTATTTTTATTAACATATAACCAAACCATTTAGAGTCTCTTCTATATTATTTATAGCCTATATTGAAAGAGTAAAAGGGAAAGCAGTCTCTTCCTAGAGGTTATCCAGATGGATTTCAGAATGTATTAGATGGTTATTAAATAACTAAGCTTAGATAAAAGCTCGCTCTGCTAGAACTCAGGTAGCATCCATTGCTTCCTTTAAAAATGTCCTCATCTCCAAAACTTCTAAAACTGCCTCCTGGAGTTTAATTCATACACTCATGAAATGCTATGCTACTGGGGAGGCTTCTTGAGCTGGTGCTAGCTTTGGCAAGGCAGTTTTTCAAGCCCCATTTGGTTAAGACTGTTGACCCACTGCAGGAGGTCATTGTTTGGGAATCATCAGGAGTATAATACACACAATCAATCACTGGAAGAAAAGGAGCTACTTACTTTACAGTAACTGATGTTCTTCGATATGTGTTACCTAGTTGTAATCCATGCTCCCCTGACTCACTATGAGATTCTATAGTCATGCAGATTCTGGTTAGCAAAGGAACTGAGATGCATTTGGCCCTGCTTGTCCCTTTTATGCCTTCTGGGCTATGAGGGTAGCTAGGGCACAGGCCTGGGCCAACAGGCATTGCTGGCCAAAATGTTCTGATCTCACTACTGAGGGCTCGCGTGCACCAAGAGTAAAATACATTTAGATAGCACATCTCAAAGAACACCAGTTACTGTAAGGTAAGTAACCATCTTATACAATTAACCAACATCCAAGCATTTTGTGTATTATGTAGCTTTGACTAAACCAATTCATATGTGCTAAAAACAAACTTGGCTGATAACTGAACTGACTGGACAGAGTACACATCTTTCAAAAATTAACAAAATTCTGAATTCAGCCATCTTGTCTTTCATGTTTTGAGTTTCCCAGTTCTTCGAGTGCTTGCTCATATCGATTCCAATTAGGTGTGTGCACGCTGCATGCATGCTCATCGGAAGATTTTTACCCTAGCAACACTCAGTGGGGAGGCTGGGCGCCCCCTGGAGTGGATATATACCCCTGCCTACCAACGGCCCTTCAGTTCCTTCTTACCACCTGTGTTGGTCGTTGGAACAGTGGAGTGCGGCTTTGCTGACCTCCACTTCCCTAGCTACTTGTAGTTTTTCTCGTTATTCTTGTGTATATAATTGAAATTTCTATACTTGCGGTTATTTTTTAGTAGTTCTTTACATAGTTAGTGTATATAGTTAAGAAGGATTCGGGTATTAGCCCCTTCCCCGCACCCGGTGTCGGGGCCCATGCCCGGTTCACTGGGTTTCAAACCGTGCTCGGCCTGTCACAAGCCGATGCCAACAAGAGAGCCTCACGACTCCTGCCTTAAGTGCCTCGGGGAATCTCACCTCACTGATTAGTGCCTCATTTGCAAGGCCTTCAAGCCGAGGACAAACAGCTCCTGATGGAGGCAGCTCTTACTCCTCCGCCCTCGGCACTGAGCGCTGGACAATCTACTGCCAAAAGCGCCTCTTCGGCACTGGTTCGCGCCGGCACCTCTAAGACTCCTCGGCACCGACCATCTCTGGCACCGGTGCCTCTTTGGCACCATTCTCTTTCCCTGAGGGTGAAGAGGCCTAAGACTTCCACTGCTTCTGTGCCCTCTGTGCCGCAGCTAAAACACCCGGATAGATCTGACTGCCCGGCACCTACACCTGTCGTGGCACTGACTACCTTGGCACCGTCAATTTTGGTCCTCCAAGGACCGTCAAGTCCGGTCCCCACCAAGAGCAGTGGTTGCGCTCACGATTCCCTCCACGCCGGAGACATTCTCTACGGCGAGGGATCTCATCACAGTGACTGAGTCTGTGCTGCCTCAACCCCCGGCACTGCCGGTGCGGGTCATTCAGTCTGTGGGCAAGCCTGCCCTGATAAGACCACCTTCTATTGGCACCGCAGATCAGCACCGCTCTCGATCGCGGTCCCGCCGGCATTCCCAGTCCCGTCACCAATCACTGTCCCGACGCCGTTCACAGTCCTGGCACCGATCACCTCTTCTGTACCGGTCATACTCGCGGCACAGATCAGTGTCCCGTTTGCCGGCCCGGTACTCTCGGTACTGATCCAGCTCCCGGCACCGGGACTCTCGCAGCTGATCCAGACGCCAAGCTTTGAGGTTCTGGTTGACCTCCCGGCACCACTTCGGTCGTAGGTCCCAATCTCGTTCCCGGTACTGGTTTGGCTCCCGGTACCGATCACCGGGGCCTCATAAAGCAAAAACAACCAGAGAGGGTTTTTCAGCCCCTCCTTGGCCATCCCGGTGCCTATCCGTGTCGTCCCAGGCGGACAGTTCATATGCACAGGACCGGGTCTCCGATGTGCCAACTAGGATCTTCCAGGAGACCCAGGCCAAAAAGCAAGGCCCCCATCAGTGGTCATTCTGGATGCCTTGGGCATATCACCAGGCCCAAGATTTCCCTCCGGCCCCATCTCGCTCTGCTGCATCGGAGCACTGGGTGCCGGAGGCGACCATCAGCCGCCCCCTCCTTCCACTATGGAGGAAGTGCCAGCCCCCCCACTGGAGTCTGAGTTACCAAGGGAGTCAGAGAGCGTCCAGGACCACGAGGCCACACGGGACCCACTTTTCCCTGGCCTTTCATCTTCGCCCTCTCCTGATGAGGCGGTGGCAGGGACATCCTCCACGGGCCTTCCTCCAATTGACCTGAGGGCTCACCAGGACCTCCTGAGACATGTGACACTCAATATGAATCTCCAGGCAGAGGAGGTTCCGGAGATAGAAGATCTGGTGGTGGATATTCTGTCAGCTGACGCCCCCACAAGAGTGGCCTTACCATTTATCCAGACGATCCAGGCCTATACTGATACCATCTGGCAGTCTCCAGCCTCCATTCAACCCGCTGCCAGGGGAGTTGAGCACAAATACATGGTGCCCTCCAAGGGGTACAAGTACTTGTACGTCCATCCTCCTCCCTGCTCCCTTGTTGTACAATCTGTCAATGAGAGGGAACGCCATGACCAGCAAGCTCCAGTGCCAAAATCGAAGGAGGCTAGGCATATGGACTTACTGGGCCGTAAGGTGTACTCTGCAGGGGCCCTCCAACTCCAGGTGGCAAATCAGCAAGCCTTGCTTAACTGCTGCAACTACAACACCTGGGCTGCAGTGGGCAAGTTTACGGAGCTAGTCCCTCAAGACTGCCATCAGGAATTTGCAGCCCTCTTGGAGGAGGGGGAAAAGGTGGCAAGAACTTCCCTCCAGGCCTCGTTGGATGCAGCTGACTCTGCAGCCAGGACTCTGGCCTCGGGAGTCACCATGAGGCGTATTTCATGGCTTCAAGGGTCAGGCCTCCCGCCAGAACTTCAGCATACGATGCAGGACCTGCCTTTGATGATCGAGGCCTGTCTTCTGAAAAGACGGACCCTAGGCTACAAAGCCTGAAGGACAACAGGGTCACCATGCGCGCTCTCGGCATGCACACGCCGGTGACTCAGCGCAGGCCTTTCCGTCCCCATCCTCATCGCCCGTACCCTCCGCCTAGACAAAGGCAGGACTTTGGTAGAAGGCGGGGTAGGGCTGACCGTAGACGACAGTCAGGGTCTCAAGGTGGCCAAAATCAAGGTCCCTCTAAACCACCTACAGGGCCAAAACCTAACTTTTGAAGTTATGCCCGAGGACGGCGTACCAGTTATGTTCCAGGATCCTTTCCCTCCTTTTTCCAACTGCCTCTCCTTTCTCCTCCCTGCGTGGTCCCTCCTAACTTCAGACCATTCGGTCCTACACACGGTGGAACTCGGGTACCACCTCCAGTTTATTTCGCTCCGCCCCTTCCATCCCCCATCCTTGTTCCTCTTCAGGGACCCCTCTCACGAGCAACTCCTCTCACAAGAGGTGCAGTCACTCCTTGCCATGGGAGCCATAGAGGAGGTACCAAATGACGAAAGGGGTGAGGGGTTTTACTCCCGCTATTTCCTAATCCCCAAGGCGATGGGAAGTCTCAGACCTATCCTAGACCTGCGAGAGCTCAACAAGTTCATGATAAAGTTAAAGTTCCGCATGGTATCCCTGGGAACCATCATCCCGTCCTTGGATCCCGGAGAATGGTATGCTGCCCTTGACATGAAGGGCGCGTATTTTCACATCGCCATTTATCCTCCTCACAGGCAGTACCTCCGGTTTGTAGCCAGCTGTCAGCATTTCCAGTTTATAGTTCTACCGTTTGGCCTGTCTGCAGCCCCAAGAGTATTCACAAAGTGCATGGCTGTAGTCGCTGCCGCCCTCCGCTGCCATCGGATACACGTTTTTCCGTATCTCACTCCGACCCCTCCGCCTAGGTAAGGCTTGGGAATCACCTAACTGGAATGGATATGAGCAATCACTCGAAGAAGAAAAGACGGTTACTCACCTTTGTAACTGTTCTTCGAGATGTGTTGCTCATATCCATTCCAAACCCGCCCTCCTTCCCCTCTGTCGGAGTAGCTGGGAAGAAGGAACTGAAGGGCCGTTGGGTCGGCAGGGGTATATATCCAGCGCCATAGCAGCACCACTCCAGGGGACGCCCAGCCGACCCACCGAGTGTTTCTAGGGTAAAAATCTTCCGACGAGCCTGCACGCGGCGCGCGCACACCTAATTGGAATGGATATGAACAACACATCTTGAAGAACAACAGTTACAAAGGTGAGTAACGGTCTTTTTTCTATCGGTTGATACAACAAACTGTGATACTGACTCCTTCACAAACACACATTTGGAGAAATTTGGACCTTCATTTTTAAATGCTTCATGAATAAGATGGAACTTAAGTTTGCCTTCCATAAACTAAGTTGCCTACTGCTTCCTCCTATTCTGGGTTTAGCAAATGGACTTTGTTTCTGGTATCAGTCATGCTGGAGAAAGAGAGATTCCATAGCTTCTTTTTTCAGTTAGGTCAGGTCAGATTGTCATTGACACTTTGAAATTAGTATTATCAGCTTGTAATCTGTCAAGTCCTTCTGAAACCACCTTCAATTGCTTTTATAAGTAAAGTGTCTCTGTCTAGTGCCTTGATGTATAAAATGTGTGCTGTGTTTTGATCAAAGTCCTCTTTGTGTTCAGGGCATACTTTAACATTCTTATGCAAATACAGAGACTCTGTGTCTCTGAGAGTTCCACAGACTATCATTGAAAAACTTGGGAATCAGCCCTTCCTTTTTTTTTTTTTTTTGGGGGGGGGGGGGCGGGAGGGGAACTAGCCATGAGGTTGGTTATTGCCAAAGGATCTTTGTCCCCACAGTGTCATTTAGTTATTTCTTTCTCAATATGATTTAGTATGCTAAATACAGTTAGCTCACTTTATTCCTGTTTTAGAGATGGTTTTAGTTTCCGCACTATTCCCACTTTAAGTATAGGGAATATTGCTTGAATCAGTCTTAAGTCTAAAACCAGAATGCACATTTTAAGTGGGCTGACTGTACATGAGAAGTTTAACATGATTGTACCTGAAAAGTTCTCTCCTCTTTTTTTGTTTTATTTTCATATTGTGGGAAAATGGTAAAATCAGTAGCATTGAGTAGGAATGCATTTTTTTCCTGTATAGATGCTAGGAGCCATTATTGGGTCATTCCTCATGTTTGAGCCTCAGCTTATGTTAATGCCAATTTAGATTATTTTGGTTCTTTATTTTTTCCTCTGCTACTTGGTATCTGTGAGTTTGTCTGTCTGGAGTCTATCTTAAAATTGCTCATTTTATTCTACACTGAAGCTGATTTTTTTTTAAGTATAAGAAGTTACTAAGTTAAAAAAAATTATTTTCGTTTGTTTTTATTAATTATCAAGTGATCTTTGCCACATTTTGGGTGTTGAAGACAAACAGAAGCTGCTTATGTTCCAAAGTTTGTGGAAAGCCTGGAACAGGGAGTTAAATTATAATTTTTAGCTACACTTTCAGGGCAGTGTTGTTATCAAAAATGTCTTGCAAGGTCATTGAACTTGTCAATGTTCTATTTTTCTGCTTCAATAAGGAGTTTCATTCATTGGCATATTTGATAATCACCTGGAGAATTTTCTCAGAGTATTAAGACTCCAGAGACAACAGAGAATCTTGTATCCTTTAAGCAACTTTTATAGCTCTTTCCAATCAGATTTGTGGATGTGTCAAATTACAGTTTCAGTTATTGTCTTAATGAGAAGTACCAAAATAATTGTGACTATCATAAAATGTGTTTTTATTATAGTATTAATCATACTAACATTTGTTCTTAAAAACAACCAAAAAAAACCCTTTGGATTTCCACAATAGTGATGTATTTATTATATTATTACTGACTAATCACTTATCCCGTTAACAATTGTTTTTGAATGGATTCTTGCTAACTCAGTTGAGGTGTTAAATCAATATTTTATTTGAATAGATAAATCTGTATTTGAAAATGGAGAAGAAGCCTAATAAGAAAGAGGAACTGACACTAGTAAACAATGTTTTAAAACTTGCTACTAAGCTCCTGAAGGTAAGAATGAAAATGGAATACAACAATATTAGACGTGATCAAGAAAGAGAACATCTCGCTTAATAAATCACCTTTCTAGCATTTCTGTAGTATGCACTATATACCCTTCCCCTTTAAACCCACTTTCCCTAATAGTCACCAGGACACTTTCTCTCATATGCTTCAATCTCTTGTGTTCTGTCATCGCTGTGGATTGCAAATAGAAATTTATTTAAATCGTTGTTTCACTTTGTAACCAACAGTACATGGAGAGTATAGTGAGGGGAGCTTTTGGGATAGGCAATACGCTGGACCAAAGAAGGAGTCTATAAACTTGCTTTGGTTTTGATCTCTGCTCTATATAAGGTGCTACGTGGTCGATTCTTGTAACATTAATACTCTTCTGTAAAGCTAATCCTCCTAAATGCTGCAACAGTTGTGGGTTATTTATTGTTTAAAATTAGAATCAACTTATTTTTACATATTTAAGAATCCTGTCATAGAAGTGAGAGAAGTGGGTTAAAAAAAAAGGGGGGGGGGTGTAGTCATGTTCATTTCTGTGCCAGTTGCAGAGTGTTTCATCCAGTCTAAATTTAAAATTATCTAGTTGTAAATGATACTTAAGTAAATGAAACTATGCCTGTGCATAAAATTACTCACATTTTTACAGGTGAACTCGTAGTATAGGTATAGAATAGATCATCACGGGGAGTGTTTTGGAAATATTATACTTCCTTTTGTCAACTGATCGACGGATTATGATTGAATAGATGGAAGTGCTCACATGTCTGATTGTGGCTTAGGAAGTCATTCACTAGAACCTTCTATAGAAGCCCTTGTATTCTAATGCACTTTGCTCATTATTCTAATGGACTTGTTCTCTGCAAATATGGAGACAGCTACTGGAGTAACTCTTCCGACTTGCTTCTGGAGGAAGGATTATGCAATTTTTTTCTTTTCCAATGAGAGCTTGGAAGTGCTGGTGTATCAGACTGGTTTTGACAACTCAGCAGTGATTTGAACCTCTACAGCTGTAACTGTGCAGCACAGCCTGGCAGTATTCGATCTGTCAGATACCAAATCTAGATCCATATACTATTCAGTGTCAAGAAACGGTTTTGAGAGGTATTGGTCACTACAGTGAAGACCACCACTGAACATACTACCGTGAGTGTGATTAAGAAGTTTCTACCTATGTGAGAGAGAGAACTGATTCTACCTGTATTTCCTATTTTAAAATAAGTAATCTCTGTCATACCAATAAAATCTTTCAAGCCCAAGCCCGAAGAAAGTTTTTAAGATTACTCACTCTGGAGAAGGAAAAAAACCAAAACCCTCTTGCTTTCACTCTCCTAAGTATAGCTTGGAAAGAGGTTACAGATATGCCTTTCATTCCACTGGAGCTAAGGACTAGTTCAATATCTCCAGTGAAAGAGCCAGAAGAAAGCCTTATTGTAACCTGATGGCAATGCTAGCATGGGCCAACCTTTTTCTGCCTAGAGACAGAGAGAAGTGTTTCCGAATCTTATCTGGGTTTGACCAATGGCAAATGAGTCTTGTAGGTAATTAGACCAGGTTTTCATCAGTGTCACACCGTACCATATAATTTGGATTTGGTCTGTGCATCTGGCAAAAACAAGGACACAAATTGCATCTTGTTGTGCACTGGGGTAATTGTTCATATCTTAATGGCAGGCTGGAACATAGGTGTTTTACAGTATACTTGTTATCTGAGAAGGATGGGATTTTTGTCACAGTTTGGATCTCTTCTGCCCATATCTCCTTTTCCAGAAATCAGGATGGAAATCCTAGTTTTCCTCATCCAAAAGATCATCTCCCAGGACTTTGTGTTCAATTGCACTGAGGCATATCTGTATGTGCACATTCACCTGGTTAAATACTGGTTAGGATACTGTTGTTGTGAACAGGAACTCCTAGTATGTGGCCATTCCTTTTATTTTATTATTAGCCCCTGAGAGATTTTTTCCAGCTGGTAACTGTGGTTGTGGCCCCAAGGAAGGGAAGTATCCTTGATCACCTGGATCGATCGGTCCTTCAGCCCTCATATAGATTGCACCGATCACAACACGTCTTCCATTCTTCTTGTATCCTGGCCTCCTTCTCCACTGCGGCCATGTCTTTTCACTATAAAATCTTCCCATCTCTTTGGAGGTCGGCTGAGTGGTTGTTTCAGTTCCCATGGATACCACTTGGCAACAGCTGCAGTCCATCGATTGTCGGTGAGCCTCGCTATATGCTCGGCCTGTTGCATTTTACTGTGCCTGCTCTCATCAACGACATCCTGCACTCCACTCTGCTGTCTGATCACTTCATTGGGGACTCGGTCGCAGATTGAAATTCTTCTTTCCATTGCCCTCTCCATGACAGACAGTTGCTGCTCCTCTGTCTTCATCAGTGCCCATGTTTCGCTGCCATACAGCATTACTGGCAGTGTTGTTGAGGAGAAGAGGCTGGCGCGTGTTACCTTGTTGATTTATGATGTCTTGGAGGACATTTTTGATAAAATTGAATGTGCACCAACCTGCTTTCTCTCCCCTGCACTCCCTCTCCCAAGCAGGGAAGTATCCATATTTTTATTTCTTGGGTGATGATCTGACCAAAACTACTTTACATTATTCTAACCTGCCCAGATTTACCTCTATGGAGTGTCTTCATTCTCCAAACTCACAGATCCATAATCCATTATAATCCATAATCCATAAACTCTTTTCTTAAAATGCGACAGAGTCCTGTGGCACCTTTATAGACTAACAGAAGTATTGGAGCATAAGCTTTCGTGGGTGAATACAGATCCAGACTAACACGGCTACCCCTCTCATACTCTCTTTTCTTAGTTCAGCATCTGATACAGCTACAGGATCAGATTCTTGACTCAGCAGTTGGACAAAGTCTCTTAAATCCAATACATGCTACAGGCCTACATTCCAAGTCCACAGATCACCAACTGTTTCTAATGTTCTAAACAGGCACACAAGGTGGGTGAAGTGATATCTTTCATTGGACCAACTTCTGTTCGTGAGAGAGACATGCTTTTGAGCTTACACAGAGCTCTTCTTAAGGTCTAAACATAGACAGTGAGCTGTTCTCTACAGACTGGAGGCTGATCTACAGAACAAAGTTAGCTTGGCTTAACTACGTCACTCAGAGCTGTGTATACACCACTAGGGTGAGAGAAGAACTCTTTAGTAGACCTAGCTACTGCCTCTTGGAGAGGTGGATTTACTGCAGAGACAGACAAACCCTTTCCGTCACTGTAGTAGGTGTCTACACTTCAGCACTGCAGATGTGCTGCAATAGTGTTTCTATGTAGACATACCTATAAATTCCTGGACCTTCCTCTTATTAGTTTGAGATCACAAGAAACAGTCCCTGACCACACTGCCCACTAAAGTCCAGAGATCTTTGGGCTTGCAACTATTGTGAAAAAACAGATGTCAAGAAAACTGACAGATCTTCTACCCCCTCAATTGCAGCAGATTCCAGCCTGGATGGATGGAACGTTCACGTGGGCTCAATGTCCTTTCAGAGCCTAAAGAGTGTTGAGCTTTTGTCAGTTTCTCTTAAATTCAAGAAGGGACAATTAGATCCTCTAGTTTGATTGCCTGTATATACCAGACCATTACATTTCATTCAGTTACTCCTGTGTGTTTAACCAAAACATACCTTTCAAAAAGGCATTCAGTCTTAATTTGAAGAAAACGAGATGGAGAATCTAGTACTTCCCTTGGTAGTTTGTTCCAGTGGTTAATAACCCTCTCATTAAAAAATCTCCACAAGTGAACCTCCTTGCCTACCTGCTCAATAAGCAGTTATTCCACCCAGATTGATCCCCAGGTGTGGAGAATGGACATATTTTCATTCAACATCTCTGATCTCTGAATGACACTTTCCTTGCCTTAACTCCCCTGCTCCTCCTCTTGAGTAGTTAGAAAAATCCAGAGTGAAGATAATTTTATTGTCCTCTTGTGGCCCCCAGAAAGCCTTGTTTCTCTTTCTTTCAGATGAGTCTCTGAGCTATGGCTTCCCCATCTCTCTCAAGTACTCGTACATTAGGGATCAGTGCTTCATCAGAACCAGTCTCATACATTTAACAGCTTTGAGGTTGTCTGGTTGATACTCCAGTCTTTTCCCCTTGAGCAATAAAGATTCTTGTTCCTTCCAGAAAGCCCTCAATTGTTCTAGGCTTACCAACATAGTTGGGAGTCATCTTTCATCCTCATCAGGCCTCCACTGCATTTTTGCTAGAGTTTCTCCTAAAGGGAAAAGGAACTTCACTAGTGGGTCATCATTTGACTTGACTGTACATCATTAGCATTTAACTGGCAGTTCATCCTTACGTTTCACATTTCCTTAAGGCAGTCAAATATCTCAGACCCAGAAGATAAGTGGAGTTTTAATTTGGTACTTTATGCTTTCATTGAAGGTCTCCTATGAACCACTTGGTAAAGCTTCACTGCATTTAAACCAAGTTATTCATTTTTTTCTTCCTTTCATCATAAACCACTTCACTTGAACAAAATAGTTCTCCTAACATAGTCAGAGCTCTCAAATTCTCCTTTAGTCAAAACAGCTAATCCAAAAGTCTGGTAACTATGCTTACTACATAAAGGGCCAAAAATCTCTAAAGCTACAATCTTTAGATGTGCCAACATGGCTATCAAAGAGTTCTGCAATACTAAGTTTAAAAAATGCATCCTTCTGAAATTGCCTCCATTCATTCACCAAGCATTATAAAGCTGATGTGGAAGTGTCCTTAGGCACCTTTTGGGTGCAGAATATTTCTGGCTGAACTTTGTTAAATGACAGAATCTAAAAACAAAATTCAGAATATCAGTTATTAAATAGTTGCCTATTGTTTTGAGGTTTTTTTCCCCCCATCTTCCTTCTCTCTGACTTTACTGTTTGCTATTTCCCCAGTAGTTGTACCCAGATTTGTGGGGAGGCCACTCGAAGAGAACAGACCAATTTAGTCTCATGTGTTAATTGGTTTTCTTACCGAGTGACCCTCTGCCGGTGTGGAACAACCTGCCCTCTTTGTGGTTCTCCTAGATTCCTTGTCTATGTTTTCTAGCATTGGAGGCATTCTCTAGGTGTTTGGGTACCTAGAGAAATAAATTAGCATATCCCTGCCTCCAGGAGCAAATGGGCAGATCTTCCACAGTAACTAGTCAGAGAATATTAATTAACAGGTGAGACACCATGTGGTCTAATCTCTTAGATATTTCCCTTATATACAATAGTATAGTAGAAACTTTAATCTGCACTCACTTTAGTACTTATTGCATATTACTGAATTGTGCAGTTTAGCAAGTTTGTGGAAAAATGTGATCAGAAATAAATATGAGCATGCAGGAGACAAATAACTTTATTTTTATGAGTTTCCGAACCTCACACACCATGAAAGTTGGCTGCGTATGCCTTTGTATGAATTGCATAGTGGGGAACAGTAATTTTTCATTTCTCCCACCCTTCGCCTCTCTATTTAGATTTTAACCCATCGTGGCTCTTATTGTTTGCACCCTTCCAATATGTATGTATAGCACCTACTAGAATGGGGCCACAGTCTTAGTTTTACCTCTAGGAACTACTTTAATACAAGTAATAAATAACAAATGAGCCATAAGAATTAACAACATAGGATGCCATTTGTAAAACTTGATTTTATAATTATCAACGGGTATTTTGGACATGTGTAAACAACTGTTTGTTACAGAAAGTTATGAGTCAAAGATAAAACAATAATGAAGTAATTATTAAATATTTTAATAACTTTGGCACTATGCAAAGTGTCAGATAACACCATTTCACATAAAACCATTGTTCAGTAGTGAACAGGGTAATCACTGCATCATTATGAATATTTCCTATGCATTTGTTTGTGTTGTCTTGATTTTTTAAGTGATTTTTTAAATTTTTAGTTTCTTTTCATACTAAGAAAATAAGTGTTTTCACCTGAAGACATGCCCTTTGCGTAACAAACTGAATTAATGTCTTTGTAGTACTAATTTCTGTCCTATACTACAGAAAAAACCCATGAGAACTGTAATATTAACCCTTTGGCACAATAAATAGCTCTTCTTCTGCTAAGAGCTAATGTGTTACGTATTATTACTTAGGATCAGTATATTTTAACTCTTGTCATGAAAAGCTGTAGATTTTCTTTTTGTTTTTGCAGCAGAAGTGAGGAGGCATCAGAGCATGAGTTGTTGGTTTTTTTTAAAACCCTCTGTGACATTATTTTACAGTACAGCAGCCAGTCTGAAGTGACTGAGCTCTTTAACTTTCCCTATTTTTCTGCTCAGCCCTTCAATTCTCATCCTTTTCACTGCACAGCACTCTTTCTTTTGGAAGTCTAGTTTTCCAAGTATTTGTTGACTCCAGAACTGGAACTTCAAGATGCTTCTCAAGCACATACACTGTGCCAACAACAAAATGGGCAGTTAAATCCACTGCTTGGCTGCCCTGGTGCAGTAATTGGAGTTGCAAGCAGTTTTTTTCCTTAAAATATTTTCTTATTTGTCAATACTGTGACCCCTTTACAGCCTCAAAGGCATTCAAAATTACATATCACAAATCTTGTTAATGTGTTTAATGTGATCGTTGAAGTATTAGTTCCATATTTCCTGACATTAAAATTGCTTTTGTATAATTTCTGTGTTTTAATTATGTAAATATATTTCCATTGTTAGGAATTGGACAGTCCCTTCAGGTTATATGGACTTACAATGAACCCACTGCTTTATAACATCACCCAAGTTGTCATCCTGTCTGCTGTTTCTGGTGTTATCAGTGACTTGCTTGGATTTAATCTAAAGGTGATCACTTCCAGTACTATGTATTGATCCAGAACACACACAATGTCACAATTGTATGTTTATAGTGGCCTCAGTAAAAATACATAGTAAATTTAAGAATATTTTTTGAAAATAATTTCATCAAATTTAATGTACATAAACAGAGGATATTCATTCTATTCTTAGAACACATCAACCACCAGAAAGCTTTTCACATGTATTTCTTCCAACCTTGGGCCTTCATTTAGCATATACACTTCTTTACAGGCTCAGTTAATTTATTTAACTAATCTTACAAGACCTACATCTAATTTAGGAAATTATCTCTGCCTCTTGACCATTATTTTTTACTGCTAGCTTTTTGCAGTTCTTGGAGTCCTACAGAAATTGCACATATTACCTCTTGCCCCACAATATGCATGATGTCACAACATGATGTAGGATCACCTTGTCATACTATGCATCATGTCACCCCAGGATGACTAGAGAATGAACTGATCATTTAACACTGAAATCTGAACAGCATGAGCTGTCATAATTTCCAGACTCAGGAGATAGGGGAATATCGGTTACAAAAGCTTACAGTAGTATCAGGCCTCTAGTCCTGATGCTCAGCCATTCATTTTTCTAAATAAATTTACAAAAATATCTGTGTTCTTTCACAGGTAAAGGATTGTAACAATGATTCTATACACTTTAGACACAGTGGTATGTTTTAAAATTTAAACACAGGAATGTACTGTAACTTTAATATTTAACTGAAAATTCATGCAAACGGTAAAATGTTCATTGCTGCTTTCACTTTTTTAGCTCTGGAAGATCAAATCGTGACAATACACAAAGAGAAGATGTAGCACAGTGTTCTGGCAAAATGCATTGATTGACTAAACTGCCTCAGAGCAGTAACTGAATCTGTGCTTTGGAAGCTATGGCCTCTTCAAGGATGTAGTTTGGAAAATTGAAGCGTTTACATCTGATTGTCTTGTGCAATCTTTATATTTATTTTATCATCTCACTGTTTTTTATGTTTTAGCTGACATTTGTATTTTATTTTCAAGTATTGGAATGCTTAGTTATTGAAAGGGTTAGAAAACTGATATCCAGATACTTGAGATCCTGGTATTTGTTCACACTAAATTACTGTATCGTTTTTGAAAGCTAAATACCAATGCTAAGCTTTTATACTTCATAATTTATGGGTAAAAACATATTTGTAGATTGATTGTTACAGTAGAAATTATACGTATTTACAAATAACTTAAAGTACTGATAATACAGTATGACAGATAGTGGAAATGTTTTATGTTAACGCTAGAAGCAAGCTGGTTTCTTACTTTTTTTGAGTGAGTCCAGGATCTAAACTGATTAAGCTGCAGTTTAAACACCCTTGGATATTAATAAGGTATTACATAACAGGTCAACAAGTACTCTTTAACACTTTTATTAGAGCAATAATTGTAAATGGTTAACATGCTGTAAGATATTTTGATAAAATTAACTATTGTATTTATTTGAAACACTGGGCTATTGCACAGGTTCGACTGTGCATGCTCAGTATGTGCACTTTTTATTGTTACTTTTAATTAGGACCTTTATATATAGTAAAGGAAATATATTATGGTGGACTGTGGAGTAATATATTATTTTTGCAACCTGAGTATTTGGACTTCACTTATGAGTGAAAAAGTTGTTAATGGAAGATGGTAAATTATATACACTCAAGAATAGGACAGATACTCTCCCATAGTACACTATAGTATATGCTGTTTATACCACACTTAACTTTAAGAACTGTTGTTTAAAAAAAGAAAAAAAAACATTTCTATATAATGTAAGTCTGATTTGTTTGCATGCCCACATCTCCTGCAATTATAAAAATGTAGCTTGCAAAATCTATCAACTAAAGCTAGTATGCAGTGTTGTTGTAGTTAAGGCAATTTTTAAAAAATGCTGCTAATGTTAGCATCACCAAACTCCCCCTCAGTGTTTTTATTTAGGTTGCCAAGTCTCCAGTCTAAACTC
Organism: Gopherus evgoodei; assembly: GCF_007399415.2. Lineage (NCBI taxonomy): Eukaryota > Metazoa > Chordata > Testudines > Testudinidae > Gopherus > Gopherus evgoodei. The sequence goes on from NC_044322.1 coordinate 343,839,039, forward strand.
TGATGCTACTTAAGGAGCATAATTTTGATGTTAGATTTGTTTTGGGGTTTACGTTTTAGATTAGCTCAATTGTGACTCATTATTTCCTTAGAGTATCAGATAGTTTTTGAATATGGAAAAACTAGAAATTCATCCCTTCAGAGTTATTAGTTTGTGCTTAAACATATAACAACATCCCACTTACAAAACTGTGTTAGGAGGGCCAATATCATGTTTGAGTTATCCTTAAACATTTTACTTCTGGGGGAATATATTTATGATTAGAATTTGAAAAATCATCTTCTTCAGATTGGAAAAGAGCCTATTACATTTTCTACTATGTGATACATACATATATACACACTAAAAAAAAATCCATCATACATGACATATTACTAATCCTCTGTCATTAAATAGTTGAGGTAATGTATCTTAAACTTGTGTGGTATAAAAATATATATATATACAAAGCAACACAAACAAGCATTTTGTATTTTATTTGCCTACGTACTAATGTTTAATAATGACCAAAGTGCATTCTGGTTTTTGAAGAAATGTATTACTGGAGCTTTAAGAACATGTTGTTATTAGTTTCTCATGTGATAAATTTGGCTACATCTGATCTATTTCTTCTTCCTCTGTTATCTGATGTTGGGATTGTTTTTAGGAATTAAGTATATTTTATAAACAGGTTTTTTTTCCAAAATATGGTACAGACCGACACAGAACTTAATTTTGCACAGAGTATATTTTAGTGGGGGAGGGAGAGTACAGCAAGAATTGTGTAGGGCTAAAAGATGAGGCTGTTGGTTTTCACAGTCTGTCACTAATTTATTCCAGAATGGAAATATTTTTGAGAAACTTGTGTTGAATATACTGCTTTCAGTAAAAAAACAAAACACACACACACACACACACACACACACACACACACACACACACACACAAAAGTAACAGTTTGGGTTGAAGATAGAAATTAGTTTGTAACTACATATACCTCAGCAATTGGCAATATGCTGGATTGTTGCACTAACAGTGGGAGCATGGGGAGAATAAAATGAGGGTTTGTAAGAGAAAGTGAAGGGTATTTCACTGTAAATGCAGACACGTAAATTGCTGTCATGAGGTACAACAGTAATGCAAGAAAATGAATGAGAGAAATGTTCTACATCCGTTAATATGAAAAAGCCAGTACAAAAATAGAGGTAAGTAGAAATATGGCAGTTCTGGTGTGTTAACTGTTGTTTTTGCCACATGTTTTGTAACTGAAAGTGTGATGAGGCTTGGAATAAAGCATTCTGTGGCCAATGGTATAAAACTGTGCAGTGATCTGTGTGTCTCGTAACTGCACCATATTGCTATTGAATTTATTTGTTTCCTTTGACTTAAATCCAGTTTTGTGATGCTGCAAAGGGTCAGATAATGCTTATTCTGTTGCAGGGGTTGGCAACCTTTCAGAAGTGGTGTGCCGAGTCTTCATTTATTCACTCTAATTTAAGGTTTTGCATGCCGGTAATACATTTTAATGTTTTTAGAAGGTCTCTTTCTATAAGTCTATAATATAACTAAACTATTGTTGTATGCAAAGTAAATAAGATTTTTAAAATGTTTAAGAAACTTCATTTAAAATTATATTAAAATGCAGAGCCTCCCCGGGCAGTGTGAGTGTCACTGAAAATCAGCTCACATGTGCCATAGGTTGCCTATCCCTGTTCTATTGGAATTAGGAATGTCCTCCTTAGGAAAAGGGAACTAAAGCAAGAATTTAAGTTAAACATTTGAAGTGGCTGGTGAACTGCAATTGTCAATAATACAACTCTTAACCGTGGAAAAGGAACAGAAAAATGTACTCAAGATAGTTTTTGTTCATGCAGAGTGGCTTATTTTACCGACAAGGAGCTTTGCAATTAGAAATGTAGATTCCAGGCATAAGGGTTAGCTCTTATTTGATTCATTTCACTAACGGGTAGCATAGGGCAGCATTGAGCATCCACAACCTTCATTCTTCTTTGAGTAACTTGTCCACATGGATCCTATTTCTAGTGCACATGCACCACATGTGTGTGAAACTTGATTCTTCAGGTCAGCAATATCCGTTGGGGCTGCACCTATGCACTGCACATCCTTGTTCCCCTTACCCAAGGACATAAAGTACAGAGCAGGCCCAGTCAGTTCCTTCTGACCTCCCATGGCTGTGAGACGGAATTCAGGCAGTGTGCATCTGCTTCCCTATAATCCTATTTCTAGAATTAGAGGTTTTGTGCTTATTTAGTAGCTAGTTAACTATTTATATCTGCTGACTTAAAAACAAAATCCCCAAAACCCTAGAGCAGTGATCACCACCCTATAGATTGTGATCGACTGGTTGATCCTGGAGCCTCTGCCAGTTGATCACAATCTCTGGCTGCTAAAAGTCTGGGGTGCAGCAGGGCTAAGGCAGGCTACTTGCCAGCCCCAGCCCCACACCACTCCCAGCAGTGACGAGCATGCCTCAGCTGCCCCTGGGGGGAAGGGGAGGGCAAGGGACTCTGTGTGCTGCTCCTGCCTGCAAGCACATCTCCCATTGGCCGGCGACAGAGAACTGCAGCCAATGGGAGATGGAGGATGGTGCTTTCAGAGGGAGGGACAAGTGGGGCAATTTGTCCCGGGCCTTGCAGGGGCCCCCATAAGTGTTATGGGACCCTGGAGTGGGGTCCTTCACTTGTTCTGGAGGCCCCTAGAGCTGCTTCTGCTCCGGGTCTTCAGCAGCGGGGGGGTCCTTCTGCTCCGAGACCTGCCGCCGAAGTGCCCCAAAGACCCGCTGCGGGAGGTCCTTCTGCCCCAGGCCCTGCTGCCAAAGTGCCGGGTCTTCGGCAGCAATTCAGCGGCGGGGAGCCTCTGGGTGGCCCTGCTTTCAGGCAGGAGCAACATGCAGAGCCATATGCCCCTCCTGCTCCTCCTGGGCCACAGGGGCATGTCCACTTCCGGGAGCACTGTGGGGCCAGGGCATGCAGGAAGCTTGCTCCGCTGTGCTGCTGACCAGGAGCTGACTGAAGTAACTTCTGCCTGGTGGGAGCTCACACTCCAACCCTCACCCCTGAGCTACCTCCCAGAGCCAGCACCCCATACCCCCTCCTGTACCCCAAGCCTCTGCCTCAGCCCTGAGCCCCCTCCTTCACCCCAACATGCTGCTCCAGCCCTGAACCCCCTCCTGCACCCAAACTCCCTCCTAGAGCTTGCACTCATCCCCTCCTGCACCCCTGCCCCAGGCTTAGCCCAGAGTCCCCTCCCACACTCCAAACCGCTCGGCCCCAGCCCAGAGCCTACACCCCTGCCCCAGCCCAGTGAAAGTGAGTGAGTGAGGGTGGGGGAGAGCGAGCAAAGGAGGGGGGATGGAGTGGGTGGGGCCTCAGGGAAGGGGCAGGGTAGATTTTGAGTTGCATTTAAATTCAAAAAATGATCTTGTGCATAAAAAGGTTGGAGACCACTGCCCTAGAACTTGGTCAAAAGTTGCAATTTCCATTTCACTGGAAGTTCAGACATTTCAAAATTTCCTTTTGTCCCAAATGAGAATGAAAAGCTGAAATTTCCAACAAAGCAAAAATCCCCAAAAATTTCATTTTGGAAATATCAAAATGCCCTTTTCAAAACATTTTGTTTCATTGAAACACTACATTTTGACTTTATCATTTTGACTTTTATAGTACACTGCAATATAATGTAATGTAATAGATATTATGTAATGTAAAAGTCAAAATGGTAGTCAACAACCAGCTTAAACTCGTTGAAATGAAGCACAGATTATTTTTAATAACAAAATTTTATTAGTTCAATATGTTCCCATGAAATATTTCAGGTTAATCAAATCAACGTTTTCTGATGAGAAAATTGTTCTGTTGGAAAATTCCCAACCAGTTATACAAAAAACAATTTTAATGTCAACACCAAGATGTTTACAAAAGCAAAATCCTTAAGCTTTAAATTGTTTCCTTTTTATGAAGCTTCCATACTCCTTAACAGGCGCTCTGAGTGCCTTTTAATCAGGGAGAAGGGCGGATTCCAGACTACTGTTCTATCGGTTGCTTATTTTTTAAAGTGAACACAGAAGGTGAGAGATGCACAGTTAAAATGACTGTTAGAGAGCTTCATAAGGGCTATTCCTCTAAACCGCCACACTGAGATGTAACTCTACCCCACGTATTGGAACTGCTTTCTCCGCTAAACTAACCCCAGTTGTGAGCAGCTGAGGCTTGAAGGTCAAAGAAGGTCTCCTTGATCCAGACTCCACTTATGTCTGAGAGGAGCAGGAGCATCACTCCAAAGAGGAAATTAAGCACATTCCCTCCATAGTCGTCATAGTTCTGTCTTGTGTCATGCTCCATAACTGAAGGCCAGTCACCAGCCAGAACTGGCTTCCACTGATGCCCCAGCACTGACTGTGCACCACACATGGCATCTTGAATTATAGGTACCAAATTTCTCATTATTTATTATTTGGATTATCATAGTCCCAAGGAGCCCCGGTGATAGACCTAGAACCCTGTTGTGCTAGGTGCTGTACAAACACAGAACAAAAGCTGGTCCCTGAAACAAAGCACTTAGAATCTAACTATGAGATAACAGATGGATACAGACGTACTGATGGGAGAGTACAAGAAATTCAGTGAAACAATATTGATCAGAATAATAGGCAGTGATCTCAGCACACTAGCAGCCTAATTGTTGTCAAGTTTTTATAGGCATCACAGCAAAGGAGATTTTGAAGGATAATGAGTTTTTGTTGATGTTTATGGGGTGCTTCTCCCAAGCATGAGGGCTAGCTTGGGAGAAAGCACAAAGGTGCTTATTTTGAAATGTTGCAAGTGAGCGATGGAGGCTGACATCACTGGCCAATTAGGAAAGGTTTACTTACGCCTCTTACTGAAATAAGAGATAAGGGAGGCTGAGAATAGGTCCTGAAGGGCCTTGAAAGTGAATATATGCAGCTTATGTTGATACAATAAAGAAGAGGGAGCCAGTGAAGCGATGCAAACAGAAGGGTGATGTTCAAAGTGACGGGCTAGGAAAATGTTCTTTGCAGCAGCATTTTGCATGGATATGAATGTGGCAAGATTACATTTATTTAGGCCAGAGAAAAGGATATTGCAGTAATTGCGACACAAGATAAGAACCTGGATGAGAGTTTTAGCTGTGTAGATGTATAGGAAAGGCTGCATCTTAGAGATGTTATGCAGAAAGAATCTGAAAGGCTTTAGACATAGCCTAGGTGTGAGGCTTTAGAGGGGAGATCTGTATCAAAGATGATACCCATCTTATGGACCTGAGGGACAGATAGAATGGTGGTGTTGTCCATTGTGATTGAGAAAGCAGGTAGTGGGAAGAATTGGAGGGAAGGGAGAGAAGGAAGGTTAAGAGCTCCATTTTAACCATGTTGAACTTGAATTCATGGGTAGACATTCACAAGATGTCATCAGAGAGACAGGCTGAGATTGTAGTTTGTACAGAAGGAGATAAGATTAGCTTCTCACACGTTTCCCTGTGCAGCATAGAATTCTAGCGTAAAAGTGTTTCCTCAATCTTGCAGAAGATTTCTGCTGAGGTGGATTCCCCAGGATCAGCATATATGCCACTGATCAAACAAGGAATGTCAAATACTTCGTTCAGAGAGGGTATGAGTCCAGGCTCCCTGTCAGATGTTTTTCTCATTCATTGGACTCCAAGACTAATATATGCCATTCCATTAACACTGAAGGTCCTGAGAAAAACAGACAGGAGGGAGACATCACCAGGATAAGTCAGACAATTTTTGTACTCTGTTCGGCTTCTATATTCAAAACCTAGAATCACTCTACCAGCTCTGCCCAATGTAATCTCTCAAAACTTCAGTGGGATCCTGCACCTGGATCTAACATCATTACATCTGGCGGTTTGGTTGTTTTCTGGATAATTGCTCCTGACAGGAGCTGTGCAGCTCAAGTTCAAAACATTCTGATTTGTAGCAGAAAAAACTTTACTAGAGTGAATTATAAAGTAAGGCAAAAGAGGTTCTTTGAGAGATGTCTCTGTGGGTGCTCCACTCCAATTGGTGTGTCTCTGCGCTGTCACTCTGAGATTTTTGCAGCAGTCCTCGTATTGGCCACGCATGTGCAGAACCTGCTCCCCTTCCCCGAGTATACCTTAATAGTATGCATGCGTGGCCGATCTCCTCAGTTCCTTCTCTACCATCCCTGTCCTGAGATGGAGCTCAGCAGACTCGCTAAGAACTTTCTTCCTCTCGTTAAAATTACCCTTCTGGTTAGTTAGTTTGTAGTTACCCTTTTTTTTTCTTTTGAGAGAGAGATTTCTTCGTTCCTATCAGCAGCCGCTTCAGACATGCTGGACTCCCCTGGCATTAAGCGCTGCTCTAGCTGCAAGGAGCCTATCCCTCTGTCAGATGGGCACTCAAAATGTATAAAATGTTTGGGGGAGACCCACATCTCCCAAAAATGTGCCCACTGCAGCAAACTTAGTTCCAGAGCACAGAAAGACAGGGAGCTTAGACTAAAACTGCTCCTCCTTTAGAGATCCCTAGGGTCAGCTTCAGACCCAGGCGCTGACTCCAGCTCTGCTGCCCACCACAGTCCCTCCCGCCTCAAAGAAACACACAAAAACTTCAAAAAGAGGGCATCTTCAGTCGTCTATGAAGGAAACCCTGCGGGATAAGCTGTCTCGGGGCAGGTCTACTGCCTCCCTCCCGCTGCTTCCCCACTTGAGTACATTTGGCACGCCAGGCTCCTCTGGACCGTGCGAAACTAGCCTACGGCTGTGGCGGCAGCACGAAGTTCCAGTGCCGAGGCTTCAGGCTTCCACTTGGCTGCCTCTCTCCTGGCACCGTTCGGCACCGTGATGGATGCGGTGCTGACATATCAAGACCTGCCTGATCTTTCGCAGTCTGATATTGATCTCCTGGCACCGGCACCGACACCCACTGAGCTGACCAGCAGTGAGTTAAGGCTCAAAATACCAGTGCAGAGGAATTTTTCCTCTCAGCAGATTCCTCCTGCACTGCCTTCACCTCACACAGGACCCTCAGCACTGCAATTTACTCAGTCAAGGGACCTCCTTGTGTCATCTACCCCGCAGTCACCCTACTGAATGCCTACTTCTCTCCAATGGCTGACTCGGTCAGCACAGCCTTCCTCCAGTGATGAGGAAGCTGGACCGCAAGGGGATTTTTCACCGTATCAAGATTCCTATCCTCAGACCCCTGTCAACAGAGGTCACAGAAAAATTATCTCATCCTACTCTCGAGATCCTGCCCCATTGTGTGTGAACGCCTGGATGGCACCACCTATGCTCTTCCCACCACTATGGCAATATTGGGCCCCATGGGCAGTGTATGCTCGAGAACACACTCGCTACTCCACCTCGACCAGGCGCAACACCTACCTAGCACCACCAACTGACGTACCTGCTACTGACACAAGACACCAGGCAGACACCAATCACATCCTGCTCCTATTCCAGTAGACCCAGAGGTATCACCTGAAGAAGCCTTGCTTTCCCCTCCCACAACATCTTTGGATAACTTCTCATAATTTTAAGACCTCTTTAAAAGAGTTGCTAGTGAGTTGAGAATTAACTTGGAGGAGGTCCCAGAACAACAGCATGAGCTAATGGACATCCTACAGCCCTCTTCTTCCCGTAGGGTTGGATTACCAATCAACGCAGCCCTTTTAGAACCTGCTAAGGCCATCTGGCAGACCCCTGTTACAAGCCTACCTACCTGTAAACGGGCGGATCGCAAGCACTTCATCCCTTGTAAGGGCTCTGAATTCCTTTTTACCCATCCAGCGCCAAACTTGTTGGTAATAGATGCAGCCAACCAAAGGGCCAAACACCCCGCCCACCCCATCCAACAAAGACAGTAAACGCTTGGACCACCTTGAATGTAAAGTGTATGCATCTTCAATGCTACAATTTTGTATTGCTAATTATACTGCAGTGCTTGCAAAATATAACCACAAAAACTATAACAAATTCATGGACTTTATTGAGGACATTCCAGATGAAAAGAAACAACAATTCATAGCTTTCGTCTCTGAGGGACAAATCATATCATCGCGTACAGCTCTTCAAGCAGCCCTCAATGCAGCCAATACTGCAGCAAGATCCACTGCCACAGCAGTGGTCGTGTGCCGAGGTTCATGACTCTCCCCTTCCTTTCCACGAGAGGTTCAGAGTACCATTGAAGATCTTCCCTTAGACGGTGACAAACTCTTTGCTTCTGCCACGAATGACATACTTTATTCAACGAAGGACTCAAGGGCAATCCTCAGGTCCTTAGGAATCCAAACCCCCATGACCAGAAGGCGACAAAGATTTCAACCTTACCACCGTCCACGCTACCCTGCATATACACAGCAACGCCAGAGACCCAGATACCAGCGTCATCTCAATTCTTCAGTAACACCTCAACCCCCTCCAACTAATAAGCAGATTTGAAGTTTTGGTTGAGGACCTAGAAAGCAACATTCACACTTCAGTGCTTACACCCCATGTCCTTATTTTTTAACACCACTTACGGCCATTCTCCCACAAATGGCAGAGCATTACCACCGACAAGTGGGTTATAGGGCTCATCACAATGGGCTACTCTATTCCCTTCCTCTCCTTCATTTTACCCTCGGCTCGACACACTTTCAATATAGGGTACCTTTCGGACTTTCCACCGCCCCCCCCCCGGGTTTTCTCCAGGCTCCTAGCCATAGTCACTGCCTACCTCAGGAAACAAGGAGTCATAATATTTCCTTACCTCAACAATTGTCTCCTCAAAGCCTTGACATTCGACAAAGCTCTCTGATTCACGCAACTCACCATTGTTTCCAATCTCTTGGCCTACAAATAAACAAAAACAAATCCACGTTACGTCCTGCCCAGCACCTGGAGTTTATAGGAGCAGATCTTGACTCCTGAACAGGATTGGCATCTCTCCCGACCAATTCAACACCATAGACTCAGACTCATAGACTCATAGACTCTAGGACTGGAAGGGACCTCGAGAGGTCATCGAGTCCAGTCCCCTGCCCTCATGGCAGGACCAAATACTGTCTAGACCATCCCTGATAGACATTTATCTAACCTACTCTTAAATATCTCCAGAGATGGAGATTCCACAACTTCCCTAGGCAATCTATTCCAGTGTTTAACTACCCTGACAGTTAGGAACTTTTTCCTAATGTCCAACCTAAATCTCCCTTGCTGCAGTTTAAGCCCATTGTTTCTTGTTCTATCATTAGAGGCTAAGGTGAACAAGTTTTCTCCCTCCTCCTGATGACACCCTTTTAGATACCTGAAAACTGCTATCAGGTCCCCTCTCAGTCTTCTCTTTTCCAAACTAAACAAACCCAATTCCTTCAGCCTTCCTTCATAGGTCATGTTCTCAAGACCTTTATCATTCTTGTTGCTCTTCTCTGGACCCTCTCCAATTTCTCCACATCTTTCTTGAAATGCGGTGCCCAGAACTGGACACAATACTCCAGTTGAGGCCTAACCAGCGCAGAGTAAAGCGGAAGAATGACTTCTCGTGTCTTGTTTACAACACACCTGTTTATGCATCCCAGAATCACGTTTGCTTTTTTGCAACAGTATCACACTGTTGACTCATATTAAGCTTGTGGTCCACTATGACCCTAGATCTCTTTCTGCCATACTTCTTCCTAGACAGTCTCTTCCCATTCTGTATGTGTGAAACTGATTGTTCCTTCCTAAGTGGAGCACTTGCATTTATCTTTATTGAACTTCATCCTGTTTACCTCAGACCATTTCTCCAACTTGTCCAGATCATTTTGAATTTTGACCCTGTCCTCCAAAGCAGTTGCAATCCCTCCCAGTTTGGTATCATCCGCAAACTTAATAAGCGTACTTTCTATGCCAACATCTAAATCGTTGATGAAGATATTGAACAGAACTGGCCCCAAAACAGACCCCTGCGGAACCCCACTTGTTATACCTTTCCAGCAGGATTGGGAGCCATTAACAACTACTCTCTGAGTACGGTTATCCAGCCAGTTATGCACCCACCTTATAGTAGCCCCATCTAAATTGTACTTTCCTAGCTTATCTATAAGAATATCATGCGAGACCGTATCAAATGCCTTACTGAAGTCTAGGTATATCACATCCACCGCTTCTCCCTTATCCACAAGGCTCGTTATCCTATCAAAGAACGCTATCAGATTGGTTTGACACGATTTGTTCTTTACAAATCCATGCTGGCTATTCCCTATTACCTTACCACCTTCCAAGTGTTTGCAGATGATGCCTTTGATTACCTGCTCCATTATCTTCCCTGGCACAGAAGTTAAACTAACAGGTCTGTAGTTACCTGGGTTGTTTTTATTTCCCTTTTTATAGATGGGCACTATATTTGCCCCCTTCCAGTCTTCTGGAATCTCCCCCGTCTCCCATGATTTCCCAAAGATAATAGCTAGAGGCTCAGATACCTCTTCTATTAACTCCTTGAGTATTCTAGGATGCATTTCATCAGGCCCTGGTGACTTGCAGGCATCTAACTTTTCTAAGTGATTTTTTACTTGCTCTTTCGTTATTTTCTCTTCTAAACCTACCCTCTTCTCATAAGCATTCACTATACTAGACATTCCTTCAGACTTCTCAGTGAAGACCGAAACAAAGAAGTCATTAAGCATCTCTGCCATTTCCAAGTCTCCCGTTACTGTTCCCCCCTCCTCATTGAGCAGTGGGCCTACCCTGTCCTTAGTCTTCCTCTTGCTTCTAATGTATTGATAAAAAGTCTTCTTGTTTCCCTTTATTCCCATAGCTAGTTTGAGCTCATTTTGTGCCTTTGCTTGTCTAATCTTGCCTCTGCATTCCTGTGTTATTTGCCTATATTCATCCTTCGTGATCTGACCTAGTTTCCATTTTTTATATGACGCCTTTTTATTTTGTAGGTCACGCAAGATCTCAAGGGTAAGCCAAGGTGGTCTTTGCCACATTTTCTATCTTTCCTAACCATCGGAATAACTTGCTTTTGGGCCCATAATAGTGTCCCTTTGAAAAACTGCCAACTTTCCTCAGTTGTTTTTCCCCTCAGTCTTAATTCCCATGGGACCTTGCCTATCAGCTCTCTGAACTTACCAAAATCCGCCTTCCTGAAATCCATGGTCTCTATTCTGCTGTACTCCCTTCTACCCTTCCTTAGAATTGCAAATTCTATGAGTTCGTGATCACTTTCACCCAAGCTTCCTTCTACTTTCAAATTCTCAACAAGTTCCTCCCTATTAGTTAAGATCAAGTCTAGAACAGCTTCCCCCCTAGTAGCTTTTTCAACTTTCTGAAATAAAAAGTTGTCTGCAATGCAGTCCAGGAACTTATTGGATTGTCTGTGCCCCGCGGTGTTATTTTCCCAACATATATCTGGATAGTTGAAGTCCCCCATCACCACCAAATCTTGGGCTTTGGATGATTTTGTTAATTGTTTGAAAAAAGCCTCATCCACCTCTTCCGCCTGATTAGGTGGCCTGTAGTAGACTCCCAGCATGACATCACCTGTGTTTTTTACCCCTTTTAGCCTAACCCAGAGACTCTCCACCCTTCTGTCTCCTATGTCCATCTCCACCTCAGACCAAGTGTGTACATTTTTAATATATAAGGCAACACCTCCTCCCTTTTTCCCCTGTCTATCCTTCCTGAGCAAACTATACCCATCCACACCAACTATACCCATCCACACCAACATTCCAGTCGTGTGTATTATCCCACCAAGTTTCAGTAATGCCAATAATGTCATAGTTGTATTTATTTATTAGCACTTCCAGTTCTTCCTGCTTATTACCCATACTTCTTGCATTTGTATAAAGGCATCTAAGATACTGGTTTGATCTCGCCTCCCAGCTTTGCCCTGACCCTCCTTCCTCTCTGCCATTATAGCCCGTGCTCCCTCCTGTTTCCAACCCATCTCCCAGGTCTTGTTCCCCACTTACCTGTGGGCTTTGCTCACCTGTCCCCGTCGAACCTAGTTTAAAGCCCTCCTTACTAGGTTAGCCAGTCTGTGCGCAAATAAGGCCTTTCCCCGCTTCGAAAGGTGAACGCCATCTGTTCCTAGCAGTCCTTCCTCAAATAGCATCCCATGGTCGAGGAAGCCAAAGCCCTCCTGGCGACACCATCTTCGCAGCCAGGCATTCACCTCCACGATGCATCTGTTTCTGCCCGGACCCCTACCTTCAACAGGAAGAATCGAAGAGAATACCACCTGCGCTCCAAACTCCTTAACCCGTACTCCCAGAGCCCTGTAGTCACTCTTGATCTGCTCAGCATCACACCTCGCAGTATCATTTGTGCCTACATGGATGAGTAGCATGGGATAGTAGTCAGAAGGCCGGATAATCCTCGACAAAGCCTCTGTAACATCTCGGATACGGGCCCCTGGCAGACAGCATACCTCCCGGGATGAACGGTCAGGGCGACAGATGGGTGTCTCCGTCCCCCTCAGCAGAGAGTCTCCAACCACCACTACCCTACGTTTCTTAGCAGTGGTGGCAGCAGTCCTCCCAGCCTTAGGGGTACGAGGCTTCACCCCCTTAACTACTGGGGGTGATTTCTTCTCTCCTGTATCAAGAAGAGCATAATGGTTATCTTTTACCACAACAGGAGGGTTCGCAGCAGCGGTGGAGCACTGCCTGCTGCTAGAAGTAACCAGCTGGCTGTGTCCGCCCTGAGCCTCCTCCTCCACTGGAGTGTGAAGCATCTCCTCCACTGGAGTGTCAGTAGTCCTGTCAACTGGGACAGCACCATCAGCTGTCTCCACATGGATACTGTCCAGGAATTGCTCATGGACATGGATGTTCCTCAGCCTGGCCACCTCCTCCTGTAGCTCTCCCACCTGCTGCCTGAGAGATTCCACCAGCAGGCACCTTTCACATTGGATGCAACCCCCAGCCTGGATATCAGTAAGTGGAAATTGCAAATTACAGTCTTTGCAAGCCCACACCAGAATCTGGGTAAAAGCATCCATGCTTTGGTGCTCTGTCTGGCTACAGGCGCAGGTGGAGGAGACAGAAGTAGTGCTAGCACAGGTGTTGCGGGTCCTCCTCACCATTGTAAGCCTCCCTCTGTCAAACTCTCTCAAAGTCCTCTCTGCTGTAAACAGAAAGGTTTTCAATGTGGTCAGGTTATGGGTTCAGGGGACCGAAGGGTCACAAATGAGACCGACAAGGGACCCCCCCTCCCTTCCTACTCCCCTTCCAAACTCCCTTGCAAAACTCCCTGTTAGCAGCTCCTGTTCGCTAAGCTCCCTGGTCGCTTGTGCGCAGCTTTATAAAGCCCTGGCCTGAGTGAATGCCCCGCCCACTGGTTAAGGTTCAGCCAATTACCAGAGGCTTCTAGCTTTCAAACCTTCCTAGTAGCTCCACCTCCAACTGCCAGCTACAGCACACGGTCCTTCAAACAAACAAACCAAACAGACTGACAAACACAAGCTCAGCACACAGCAAGTAACCCCCAAACACACACACAAACCCAAACACTGCAGACAGTCACTTACCCCACAGATGCTGTAGGGGCTTCTCCTTCACCTGGAGAACTCCCTTGCAAAACTCCCTGTTAGCAGCTCCTGTTCGCTAAGCTCCCTGGTCGCTTGTGCGCAGCTTTATAAAGCCCTGGCCTGAGTGAATGCCCCGCCCACTGGTTAAGGTTCAGCCAATTCCCAGAGGCTTCTAGCTTTCAAACCTTCCTAGTAGCTCCACCTCCAACTGCCAGCTACAGCACACGGTCCTTCAAACAAACAAACCAAAACAGACTGACAAACACAAGCTCAGCACACAGCAAGTAACCCCCAATCACACACACAAACCCAAACACTGCAGACAGTCACTTACCCACAGATGCTGTAGGGGCTTCTCCTTCACCTGGAGAACTCCCTTGCAAAACTCCCTGTTAGCAGCTCCTGTTCGCTAAGCTCCCTGGTCGCTTGTGCGCAGCTTTATAAAGCCCTGGCCTGAGTGAATGCCCCGCCCACTGGTTAAGGTTCAGCCAATTACCAGAGGCTTCTAGCTTTCAAACCTTCCTAGTAGCTCCACCTCCAACTGCCAGCTACAGCACACGGTCCTTCAAACAAACAAACCAAACAGACTGACAAACACAAGCTCAGCACACAGCAAGTAACCCCCAAACACACACACAAACCCAAACACTGCAGACAGTCACTTACCCCACAGATGCTGTAGGGGCTTCTCCTTCACCTGGAGAACTCCCTTGCAAAACTCCCTGTTAGCAGCTCCTGTTCGCTAAGCTCCCTGGTCGCTTGTGCGCAGCTTTATAAAGCCCTGGCCTGAGTGAATGCCCCGCCCACTGGTTAAGGTTCAGCCAATTACCAGAGGCTTCTAGCTTTCAAACCTTCCTAGTAGCTCCACCTCCAACTGCCAGCTACAGCACACGGTCCTTCAAACAAACAAACCAAACAGACTGACAAACACAAGCTCAGCACACAGCAAGTAACCCCCAAACACACACACAAACCCAAACACTGCAGACAGTCACTTACCCCACAGATGCTGTAGGGGCTTCTCCTTCACCTGGAGAACTCCCTTGCAAAACTCCCTGTTAGCAGCTCCTGTTCGCTAAGCTCCCTGGTCGCTTGTGCGCAGCTTTATAAAGCCCTGGCCTGAGTGAATGCCCCGCCCACTGGTTAAGGTTCAGCCAATTACCAGAGGCTTCTAGCTTTCAAACCTTCCTAGTAGCTCCACCTCCAACTGCCAGCTACAGCACACGGTCCTTCAAACAAACAAACCAAACAGACTGACAAACACAAGCTCAGCACACAGCAAGTAACCCCCAAACACACACACAAACCCAAACACTGCAGACAGTCACTTACCCCACAGATGCTGTAGGGGCTTCTCCTTCACCTGGAGAACTCCCTTGCAAAACTCCCTGTTAGCAGCTCCTGTTCGCTAAGCTCCCTGGTCGCTTGTGCGCAGCTTTATAAAGCCCTGGCCTGAGTGAATGCCCCGCCCACTGGTTAAGGTTCAGCCAATTACCAGAGGCTTCTAGCTTTCAAACCTTCCTAGTAGCTCCACCTCCAACTGCCAGCTACAGCACACGGTCCTTCAAACAAACAAACCAAACAGACTGACAAACACAAGCTCAGCACACAGCAAGTAACCCCCAAACACACACACAAACCCAAACACTGCAGACAGTCACTTACCCCACAGATGCTGTAGGGGCTTCTCCTTCACCTGGAGAACTCCCTTGCAAAACTCCCTGTTAGCAGCTCCTGTTCGCTAAGCTCCCTGGTCGCTTGTGCGCAGCTTTATAAAGCCCTGGCCTGAGTGAATGCCCCGCCCACTGGTTAAGGTTCAGCCAATTACCAGAGGCTTCTAGCTTTCAAACCTTCCTAGTAGCTCCACCTCCAACTGCCAGCTACAGCACACGGTCCTTCAAACAAACAAACCAAACAGACTGACAAACACAAGCTCAGCACACAGCAAGTAACCCCCAAACACACACACAAACCCAAACACTGCAGACAGTCACTTACCCCACAGATGCTGTAGGGGCTTCTCCTTCACCTGGAGAACTCCCTTGCAAAACTCCCTGTTAGCAGCTCCTGTTCGCTAAGCTCCCTGGTCGCTTGTGCGCAGCTTTATAAAGCCCTGGCCTGAGTGAATGCCCCGCCCACTGGTTAAGGTTCAGCCAATTACCAGAGGCTTCTAGCTTTCAAACCTTCCTAGTAGCTCCACCTCCAACTGCCAGCTACAGCACACGGTCCTTCAAACAAACAAACCAAACAGACTGACAAACACAAGCTCAGCACACAGCAAGTAACCCCCAAACACACACACAAACCCAAACACTGCAGACAGTCACTTACCCCACAGATGCTGTAGGGGCTTCTCCTTCACCTGGAGAACTCCCTTGCAAAACTCCCTGTTAGCAGCTCCTGTTCGCTAAGCTCCCTGGTCGCTTGTGCGCAGCTTTATAAAGCCCTGGCCTGAGTGAATGCCCCGCCCACTGGTTAAGGTTCAGCCAATTACCAGAGGCTTCTAGCTTTCAAACCTTCCTAGTAGCTCCACCTCCAACTGCCAGCTACAGCACACGGTCCTTCAAACAAACAAACCAAACAGACTGACAAACACAAGCTCAGCACACAGCAAGTAACCCCCAAACACACACACAAACCCAAACACTGCAGACAGTCACTTACCCCACAGATGCTGTAGGGGCTTCTCCTTCACCTGGAGAACTCCCTTGCAAAACTCCCTGTTAGCAGCTCCTGTTCGCTAAGCTCCCTGGTCGCTTGTGCGCAGCTTATAAAGCCCTGGCCTGAGTGAATGCCCCGCCCACTGGTTAAGGTTCAGCCAATTACCAGAGGCTTCTAGCTTTCAAACCTTCCTAGTAGCTCCACCTCCAACTGCCAGCTACAGCACACGGTCCTTCAAACAAACAAACCAAACAGACTGACAAACACAAGCTCAGCACACAGCAAGTAACCCCCAAACACACACACAAACCCAAACACTGCAGACAGTCACTTACCCCACAGATGCTGTAGGGGCTTCTCCTTCACCTGGAGAACTCCCTTGCAAAACTCCCTGTTAGCAGCTCCTGTTCGCTAAGCTCCCTGGTCGCTTGTGCGCAGCTTTATAAAGCCCTGGCCTGAGTGAATGCCCCGCCCACTGGTTAAGGTTCAGCCAATTACCAGAGGCTTCTAGCTTTCAAACCTTCCTAGTAGCTCCACCTCCAACTGCCAGCTACAGCACACGGTCCTTCAAACAAACAAACCAAACAGACTGACAAACACAAGCTCAGCACACAGCAAGTAACCCCCAAACACACACACAAACCCAAACACTGCAGACAGTCACTTACCCCACAGATGCTGTAGGGGCTTCTCCTTCACCTGGAGAACTCCCTTGCAAAACTCCCTGTTAGCAGCTCCTGTTCGCTAAGCTCCCTGGTCGCTTGTGCGCAGCTTTATAAAGCCCTGGCCTGAGTGAATGCCCCGCCCACTGGTTAAGGTTCAGCCAATTACCAGAGGCTTCTAGCTTTCAAACCTTCCTAGTAGCTCCACCTCCAACTGCCAGCTACAGCACACGGTCCTTCAAACAAACAAACCAAACAGACTGACAAACACAAGCTCAGCACACAGCAAGTAACCCCCAAACACACACACAAACCCAAACACTGCAGACAGTCACTTACCCCACAGATGCTGTAGGGGCTTCTCCTTCACCTGGAGAACTCCCTTGCAAAACTCCCTGTTAGCAGCTCCTGTTCGCTAAGCTCCCTGGTCGCTTGTGCGCAGCTTTATAAAGCCCTGGCCTGAGTGAATGCCCCGCCCACTGGTTAAGGTTCAGCCAATTACCAGAGGCTTCTAGCTTTCAAACCTTCCTAGTAGCTCCACCTCCAACTGCCAGCTACAGCACACGGTCCTTCAAACAAACAAACCAAACAGACTGACAAACACAAGCTCAGCACACAGCAAGTAACCCCCAAACACACACACAAACCCAAACACTGCAGACAGTCACTTACCCCACAGATGCTGTAGGGGCTTCTCCTTCACCTGGAGAACTCCCTTGCAAAACTCCCTGTTAGCAGCTCCTGTTCGCTAAGCTCCCTGGTCGCTTGTGCGCAGCTTTATAAAGCCCTGGCCTGAGTGAATGCCCCGCCCACTGGTTAAGGTTCAGCCAATTACCAGAGGCTTCTAGCTTTCAAACCTTCCTAGTAGCTCCACCTCCAACTGCCAGCTACAGCACATGGTCCTTCAAACAAACAAACCAAACAGAAAGACTAACAAACACAAGCTCAGCACACAGCAAGTAACCCCCAAACACACACACAAACCCAAACACTGCAGACAGTCACTTACCCCACAGATGCTGTAGGGGCTTCTCCTTCACCTGGAGAACTCCCTTGCAAAACTCCCTGTTAGCAGCTCCTGTTCGCTAAGCTCCCTGGTCACTTGTGCGCAGCTTTATAAAGCCCTGGCCTGAGTGAATGCCCCGCCCACTGGTTAAGGTTCAGCCAATTACCAGAGGCTTCTAGCTTTCAAACCTTCCTAGTAGCTCCACCTCCAACTGCCAGCTACAGCACACGGTCCTTCAAACAAACAAACCAAACAGACTGACAAACACAAGCTCAGCACACAGCAAGTAACCCCCAAACACACACACAAACCCAAACACTGCAGACAGTCACTTACCCCACAGATGCTGTAGGGGCTTCTCCTTCACCTGGAGAACTCCCTTGCAAAACTCCCTGTTAGCAGCTCCTGTTCGCTAAGCTCCCTGGTCGCTTGTGCGCAGCTTTATAAAGCCCTGGCCTGAGTGAATGCCCCGCCCACTGGTTAAGGTTCAGCCAATTACCAGAGGCTTCTAGCTTTCAAACCTTCCTAGTAGCTCCACCTCCAACTGCCAGCTACAGCACACGGTCCTTCAAACAAACAAACCAAACAGACTGACAAACACAAGCTCAGCACACAGCAAGTAACCCCCAAACACACACACAAACCCAAACACTGCAGACAGTCACTTACCCCACAGATGCTGTAGGGGCTTCTCCTTCACCTGGAGAACTCCCTTGCAAAACTCCCTGTTAGCAGCTCCTGTTCGCTAAGCTCCCTGGTCGCTTGTGCGCAGCTTTATAAAGCCCTGGCCTGAGTGAATGCCCCGCCCACTGGTTAAGGTTCAGCCAATTACCAGAGGCTTCTAGCTTTCAAACCTTCCTAGTAGCTCCACCTCCAACTGCCAGCTACAGCACACGGTCCTTCAAACAAACAAACCAAACAGACTGACAAACACAAGCTCAGCACACAGCAAGTAACCCCCAAACACACACACAAACCCAAACACTGCAGACAGTCACTTACCCCACAGATGCTGTAGGGGCTTCTCCTTCACCTGGAGAACTCCCTTGCAAAACTCCCTGTTAGCAGCTCCTGTTCGCTAAGCTCCCTGGTCGCTTGTGCGCAGCTTTATAAAGCCCTGGCCTGAGTGAATGCACCGCCCACTGGTTAAGGTTCAGCCAATTACCAGAGGCTTCTAGCTTTCAAACCTTCCTAGTAGCTCCACCTCCAACTGCCAGCTACAGCACACGGTCCTTCAAACAAACAAACCAAACAGACTGACAAACACAAGCTCAGCACACAGCAAGTAACCCCCAAACACACACACAAACCCAAACACTGCAGACAGTCACTTACCCCACAGATGCTGTAGGGGCTTCTCCTTCACCTGGAGAACTCCCTTGCAAAACTCCCTGTTAGCAGCTCCTGTTCGCTAAGCTCCCTGGTCGCTTGTGCGCAGCTTTATAAAGCCCTGGCCTGAGTGAATGCCCCGCCCACTGGTTAAGGTTCAGCCAATTACCAGAGGCTTCTAGCTTTCAAACCTTCCTAGTAGCTCCACCTCCAACTGCCAGCTACAGCACACGGTCCTTCAAACAAACAAACCAAACAGACTGACAAACACAAGCTCAGCACACAGCAAGTAACCCCCAAACACACACACAAACCCAAACACTGCAGACAGTCACTTACCCCACAGATGCTGTAGGGGCTTCTCCTTCACCTGGAGAACTCCCTTGCAAAACTCCCTGTTAGCAGCTCCTGTTCGCTAAGCTCCCTGGTCGCTTGTGCGCAGCTTTATAAAGCCCTGGCCTGAGTGAATGCCCCGCCCACTGGCTAAGGTTCAGCCAATTACCAGAGGCTTCTAGCTTTCAAACCTTCCTAGTAGCTCCACCTCCAACTGCCAGCTACAGCACACGGTCCTTCAAACAAACAAACCAAACAGACTGACAAACACAAGCTCAGCACACAGCAAGTAACCCCCAAACACACACACAAACCCAAACACTGCAGACAGTCACTTACCCCACAGATGCTGTAGGGGCTTCTCCTTCACCTGGAGAACTCCCTTGCAAAACTCCCTGTTAGCAGCTCCTGTTCGCTAAGCTCCCTGGTCGCTTGTGCGCAGCTTTATAAAGCCCTGGCCTGAGTGAATGCCCCGCCCACTGGCTAAGGTTCAGCCAATTACCAGAGGCTTCTAGCTTTCAAACCTTCCTAGTAGCTCCACCTCCAACTGCCAGCTACAGCACACGGTCCTTCAAACAAACAAACCAAACAGACTGACAAACACAAGCTCAGCACACAGCAAGTAACCCCAAACACACACACAAACCCAAACACTGCAGACAGTCACTTACCCCACAGATGCTGTAGGGGCTTCTCCTTCACCTGGAGAACTCCCTTGCAAAACTCCCTGTTAGCAGCTCCTGTTCGCTAAGCTCCCTGGTCGCTTGTGCGCAGCTTTATAAAGCCCTGGCCTGAGTGAATGCCCCGCCCACTGGTTAAGGTTCAGCCAATTACCAGAGGCTTCTAGCTTTCAAACCTTCCTAGTAGCTCCACCTCCAACTGCCAGCTACAGCACACGGTCCTTCAAACAAACAAACCAAACAGACTGACAAACACAAGCTCAGCACACAGCAAGTAACCCCCAAACACACACACAAACCCAAACACTGCAGACAGTCACTTACCCCACAGATGCTGTAGGGGCTTCTCCTTCACCTGGAGAACTCCCTTGCAAAACTCCCTGTTAGCAGCTCCTGTTCGCTAAGCTCCCTGGTCGCTTGTGCGCAGCTTTATAAAGCCCTGGCCTGAGTGAATGCCCCGCCCACTGGTTAAGGTTCAGCCAATTACCAGAGGCTTCTAGCTTTCAAACCTTCCTAGTAGCTCCACCTCCAACTGCCAGCTACAGCACACGGTCCTTCAAACAAACAAACCAAACAGACTGACAAACACAAGCTCAGCACACAGCAAGTAACCCCCAAACACACACACAAACCCAAACACTGCAGACAGTCACTTACCCCACAGATGCTGTAGGGGCTTCTCCTTCACCTGGAGAACTCCCTTGCAAAACTCCCTGTTAGCAGCTCCTGTTCGCAGCTTTATAAAGCCCTGGCCTGAGTGAATGCCACGCCCACTGGTTAAGGTTCAGCCAATTACCAGAGGCTTCTAGCTTTCAAACCTTCCTAGTAGCTCCACCTCCAACTGCCAGCTACAGCACACTGTCCTTCAAACAAACAAACCAAACAGACTGACAAACACAAGCTCAGCACACAGCAAGTAACCCCCAAACACACACACAAACCCAAACACTGCAGACAGTCACTTACCCCACAGATGCTGTAGGGGCTTCTCCTTCACCTGGAGAACTCCCTTGCAAAACTCCCTGTTAGCAGCTCCTGTTCGCAGCTTTATAAAGCCCTGGCCTGAGTGAATGCCACGCCCACTGGTTAAGGTTCAGCCAATTACCAGAGGCTTCTAGCTTTCAAACCTTCCTAGTAGCTCCACCTCCAACTGCCAGCTACAGCACACGGTCCTTCAAACAAACAAACCAAACAGACTGACAAACACAAGCTCAGCACACAGCAAGTAACCCCCAAACACACACACAAACCCAAACACTGCGGACAGTCACTTACCCCACAGATGCTGTAGGGGCTTCTCCTTCACCTGGAGAACTCCCTTGCAAAACTCCCTGTTAGCAGCTCCTGTTCGCTAAGCTCCCTGGTCGCTTGTGCGCAGCTTTATAAAGCCCTGGCCTGAGTGAATGCCCCGCCCACTGGTTAAGGTTCAGCCAATTACCAGAGGCTTCTAGCTTTCAAACCTTCCTAGTAGCTCCACCTCCAACTGCCAGCTACAGCACACGGTCCTTCAAACAAACAAACCAAACAGACTGACAAACACAAGCTCAGCACACAGCAAGTAACCCCCAAACACACACACAAACCCAAACACTGCAGACAGTCACTTACCCCACAGATGCTGTAGGGGCTTCTCCTTCACCTGGAGAACTCCCTTGCAAAACTCCCTGTTAGCAGCTCCTGTTCGCTAAGCTCCCTGGTCGCTTGTGCGCAGCTTTATAAAGCCCTGGCCTGAGTGAATGCCCCGCCCACTGGTTAAGGTTCAGCCAATTACCAGAGGCTTCTAGCTTTCAAACCTTCCTAGTAGCTCCACCTCCAACTGCCAGCTACAGCACACGGTCCTTCAAACAAACAAACCAAACAGACTGACAAACACAAGCTCAGCACACAGCAAGTAACCCCCAAACACACACACAAACCCAAACACTGCAGACAGTCACTTACCCCACAGATGCTGTAGGGGCTTCTCCTTCACCTGGAGAACTCCCTTGCAAAACTCCCTGTTAGCAGCTCCTGTTCGCAGCTTTATAAAGCCCTGGCCTGAGTGAATGCCCCGCCCACTGGTTAAGGTTCAGCCAATTACCAGAGGCTTCTAGCTTTCAAACCTTCCTAGTAGCTCCACCTCCAACTGCCAGCTACAGCACACGGTCCTTCAAACAAACAAACCAAACAGACTGACAAACACAAGCTCAGCACACAGCAAGTAACCCCCAAACACACACACAAACCCAAACACTGCGGACAGTCACTTACCCCACAGATGCTGTAGGGGCTTCTCCTTCACCTGGAGAACTCCCTTGCAAAACTCCCTGTTAGCAGCTCCTGTTCGCTAAGCTCCCTGGTCGCTTGTGCGCAGCTTTATAAAGCCCTGGCCTGAGTGAATGCCCCGCCCACTGGTTAAGGTTCAGCCAATTACCAGAGGCTTCTAGCTTTCAAACCTTCCTAGTAGCTCCACCTCCAACTGCCAGCTACAGCACACGGTCCTTCAAACAAACAAACCAAACAGACTGACAAACACAAGCTCAGCACACAGCAAGTAACCCCCAAACACACACACAAACCCAAACACTGCAGACAGTCACTTACCCCACAGATGCTGTAGGGGCTTCTCCTTCACCTGGAGAACTCCCTTGCAAAACTCCCTGTTAGCAGCTCCTGTTCGCTAAGCTCCCTGGTCGCTTGTGCGCAGCTTTATAAAGCCCTGGCCTGAGTGAATGCCCCGCCCACTGGTTAAGGTTCAGCCAATTACCAGAGGCTTCTAGCTTTCAAACCTTCCTAGTAGCTCCACCTCCAACTGCCAGCTACAGCACACGGTCCTTCAAACAAACAAACCAAACAGACTGACAAACACAAGCTCAGCACACAGCAAGTAACCCCCAAACACACACACAAACCCAAACACTGCAGACAGTCACTTACCCCACAGATGCTGTAGGGGCTTCTCCTTCACCTGGAGAACTCCCTTGCAAAACTCCCTGTTAGCAGCTCCTGTTCGCAGCTTTATAAAGCCCTGGCCTGAGTGAATGCCCCGCCCACTGGTTAAGGTTCAGCCAATTACCAGAGGCTTCTAGCTTTCAAACCTTCCTAGTAGCTCCACCTCCAACTGCCAGCTACAGCACACGGTCCTTCAAACAAACAAACCAAACAGACTGACAAACACAAGCTCAGCACACAGCAAGTAACCCCCAAACACACACACAAACCCAAACACTGCGGACAGTCACTTACCCCACAGATGCTGTAGGGGCTTCTCCTTCACCTGGAGAACTCCCTTGCAAAACTCCCTGTTAGCAGCTCCTATTCGCTAAGCTCCCTGGTCGCTTGTGCGCAGCTTTATAAAGCCCTGGCCTGAGTGAATGCCCCGCCCACTGGTTAAGGTTCAGCCAATTACCAGAGGCTTCTAGCTTTCAAACCTTCCTAGTAGCTCCACCTCCAACTGCCAGCTACAGCACACGGTCCTTCAAACAAACAAACCAAACAGACTGACAAACACAAGCTCAGCACACAGCAAGTAACCCCCAAACACACACACAAACCCAAACACTGCAGACAGTCACTTACCCCACAGATGCTGTAGGGGCTTCTCCTTCACCTGGAGAACTCCCTTGCAAAACTCCCTGTTAGCAGCTCCTGTTCGCTAAGCTCCCTGGTCGCTTGTGCGCAGCTTTATAAAGCCCTGGCCTGAGTGAATGCCCCGCCCACTGGTTAAGGTTCAGCCAATTACCAGAGGCTTCTAGCTTTCAAACCTTCCTAGTAGCTCCACCTCCAACTGCCAGCTACAGCACACGGTCCTTCAAACAAACAAACCAAACAGACTGACAAACACAAGCTCAGCACACAGCAAGTAACCCCCAAACACACACACAAACCCAAACACTGCAGACAGTCACTTACCCCACAGATGCTGTAGGGGCTTCTCCTTCACCTGGAGAACTCCCTTGCAAAACTCCCTGTTAGCAGCTCCTGTTCGCTAAGCTCCCTGGTCGCTTGTGCGCAGCTTTATAAAGCCCTGGCCTGAGTGAATGCCCCGCCCACTGGTTAAGGTTCAGCCAATTACCAGAGGCTTCTAGCTTTCAAACCTTCCTAGTAGCTCCACCTCCAACTGCCAGCTACAGCACACGGTCCTTCAAACAAACAAACCAAACAGACTGACAAACACAAGCTCAGCACACAGCAAGTAACCCCCAAACACACACACAAACCCAAACACTGCAGACAGTCACTTACCCCACAGATGCTGTAGGGGCTTCTCCTTCACCTGGAGAACTCCCTTGCAAAACTCCCTGTTAGCAGCTCCTGTTCGCTAAGCTCCCTGGTCGCTTGTGCGCAGCTTTATAAAGCCCTGGCCTGAGTGAATGCCCCGCCCACTGGTTAAGGTTCAGCCAATTACCAGAGGCTTCTAGCTTTCAAACCTTCCTAGTAGCTCCACCTCCAACTGCCAGCTACAGCACACGGTCCTTCAAACAAACAAACCAAACAGACTGACAAACACAAGCTCAGCACACAGCAAGTAACCCCCAAACACACACACAAACCCAAACACTGCAGACAGTCACTTACCCCACAGATGCTGTAGGGGCTTCTCCTTCACCTGGAGAACTCCCTTGCAAAACTCCCTGTTAGCAGCTCCTGTTCGCTAAGCTCCCTGGTCGCTTGTGCGCAGCTTTATAAAGCCCTGGCCTGAGTGAATGCACCGCCCACTGGTTAAGGTTCAGCCAATTACCAGAGGCTTCTAGCTTTCAAACCTTCCTAGTAGCTCCACCTCCAACTGCCAGCTACAGCACACGGTCCTTCAAACAAACAAACCAAACAGACTGACAAACACAAGCTCAGCACACAGCAAGTAACCCCCAAACACACACACAAACCCAAACACTGCAGACAGTCACTTACCCCACAGATGCTGTAGGGGCTTCTCCTTCACCTGGAGAACTCCCTTGCAAAACTCCCTGTTAGCAGCTCCTGTTCGCTAAGCTCCCTGGTCGCTTGTGCGCAGCTTTATAAAGCCCTGGCCTGAGTGAATGCCCCGCCCACTGGTTAAGGTTCAGCCAATTACCAGAGGCTTCTAGCTTTCAAACCTTCCTAGTAGCTCCACCTCCAACTGCCAGCTACAGCACACGGTCCTTCAAACAAACAAACCAAACAGACTGACAAACACAAGCTCAGCACACAGCAAGTAACCCCCAAACACACACACAAACCCAAACACTGCAGACAGTCACTTACCCCACAGATGCTGTAGGGGCTTCTCCTTCACCTGGAGAACTCCCTTGCAAAACTCCCTGTTAGCAGCTCCTGTTCGCTAAGCTCCCTGGTCGCTTGTGCGCAGCTTTATAAAGCCCTGGCCTGAGTGAATGCCCCGCCCACTGGCTAAGGTTCAGCCAATTACCAGAGGCTTCTAGCTTTCAAACCTTCCTAGTAGCTCCACCTCCAACTGCCAGCTACAGCACACGGTCCTTCAAACAAACAAACCAAACAGACTGACAAACACAAGCTCAGCACACAGCAAGTAACCCCCAAACACACACACAAACCCAAACACTGCAGACAGTCACTTACCCCACAGATGCTGTAGGGGCTTCTCCTTCACCTGGAGAACTCCCTTGCAAAACTCCCTGTTAGCAGCTCCTGTTCGCTAAGCTCCCTGGTCGCTTGTGCGCAGCTTTATAAAGCCCTGGCCTGAGTGAATGCCCCGCCCACTGGTTAAGGTTCAGCCAATTACCAGAGGCTTCTAGCTTTCAAACCTTCCTAGTAGCTCCACCTCCAACTGCCAGCTACAGCACACGGTCCTTCAAACAAACAAACCAAACAGACTGACAAACACAAGCTCAGCACACAGCAAGTAACCCCCAACACACACACAAACCCAAACACTGCAGACAGTCACTTACCCCACAGATGCTGTAGGGGCTTCTCCTTCACCTGGAGAACTCCCTTGCAAAACTCCCTGTTAGCAGCTCCTGTTCGCTAAGCTCCCTGGTCGCTTGTGCGCAGCTTTATAAAGCCCTGGCCTGAGTGAATGCCCCGCCCACTGGTTAAGGTTCAGCCAATTACCAGAGGCTTCTAGCTTTCAAACCTTCCTAGTAGCTCCACCTCCAACTGCCAGCTACAGCACACGGTCCTTCAAACAAACAAACCAAACAGACTGACAAACACAAGCTCAGCACACAGCAAGTAACCCCCAAACACACACACAAACCCAAACACTGCAGACAGTCACTTACCCCACAGATGCTGTAGGGGCTTCTCCTTCACCTGGAGAACTCCCTTGCAAAACTCCCTGTTAGCAGCTCCTGTTCGCAGCTTTATAAAGCCCTGGCCTGAGTGAATGCCCCGCCCACTGGTTAAGGTTCAGCCAATTACCAGAGGCTTCTAGCTTTCAAACCTTCCTAGTAGCTCCACCTCCAACTGCCAGCTACAGCACACTGTCCTTCAAACAAACAAACCAAACAGACTGACAAACACAAGCTCAGCACACAGCAAGTAACCCCCAAACACACACACAAACCCAAACACTGCAGACAGTCACTTACCCCACAGATGCTGTAGGGGCTTCTCCTTCACCTGGAGAACTCCCTTGCAAAACTCCCTGTTAGCAGCTCCTGTTCGCAGCTTTATAAAGCCCTGGCCTGAGTGAATGCCACGCCCACTGGTTAAGGTTCAGCCAATTACCAGAGGCTTCTAGCTTTCAAACCTTCCTAGTAGCTCCACCTCCAACTGCCAGCTACAGCACACGGTCCTTCAAACAAACAAACCAAACAGACTGACAAACACAAGCTCAGCACACAGCAAGTAACCCCCAAACACACACACAAACCCAAACACTGCGGACAGTCACTTACCCCACAGATGCTGTAGGGGCTTCTCCTTCACCTGGAGAACTCCCTTGCAAAACTCCCTGTTAGCAGCTCCTGTTCGCTAAGCTCCCTGGTCGCTTGTGCGCAGCTTTATAAAGCCCTGGCCTGAGTGAATGCCCCGCCCACTGGTTAAGGTTCAGCCAATTACCAGAGGCTTCTAGCTTTCAAACCTTCCTAGTAGCTCCACCTCCAACTGCCAGCTACAGCACACGGTCCTTCAAACAAACAAACCAAACAGACTGACAAACACAAGCTCAGCACACAGCAAGTAACCCCCAAACACACACACAAACCCAAACACTGCAGACAGTCACTTACCCCACAGATGCTGTAGGGGCTTCTCCTTCACCTGGAGAACTCCCTTGCAAAACTCCCTGTTAGCAGCTCCTGTTCGCTAAGCTCCCTGGTCGCTTGTGCGCAGCTTTATAAAGCCCTGGCCTGAGTGAATGCCCCGCCCACTGGTTAAGGTTCAGCCAATTACCAGAGGCTTCTAGCTTTCAAACCTTCCTAGTAGCTCCACCTCCAACTGCCAGCTACAGCACACGGTCCTTCAAACAAACAAACCAAACAGACTGACAAACACAAGCTCAGCACACAGCAAGTAACCCCCAAACACACACACAAACCCAAACACTGCAGACAGTCACTTACCCCACAGATGCTGTAGGGGCTTCTCCTTCACCTGGAGAACTCCCTTGCAAAACTCCCTGTTAGCAGCTCCTGTTCGCAGCTTTATAAAGCCCTGGCCTGAGTGAATGCCCCGCCCACTGGTTAAGGTTCAGCCAATTACCAGAGGCTTCTAGCTTTCAAACCTTCCTAGTAGCTCCACCTCCAACTGCCAGCTACAGCACACGGTCCTTCAAACAAACAAACCAAACAGACTGACAAACACAAGCTCAGCACACAGCAAGTAACCCCCAAACACACACACAAACCCAAACACTGCGGACAGTCACTTACCCCACAGATGCTGTAGGGGCTTCTCCTTCACCTGGAGAACTCCCTTGCAAAACTCCCTGTTAGCAGCTCCTATTCGCTAAGCTCCCTGGTCGCTTGTGCGCAGCTTTATAAAGCCCTGGCCTGAGTGAATGCCCCGCCCACTGGTTAAGGTTCAGCCAATTACCAGAGGCTTCTAGCTTTCAAACCTTCCTAGTAGCTCCACCTCCAACTGCCAGCTACAGCACACGGTCCTTCAAACAAACAAACCAAACAGACTGACAAACACAAGCTCAGCACACAGCAAGTAACCCCCAAACACACACACAAACCCAAACACTGCAGACAGTCACTTACCCCACAGATGCTGTAGGGGCTTCTCCTTCACCTGGAGAACTCCCTTGCAAAACTCCCTGTTAGCAGCTCCTGTTCGCTAAGCTCCCTGGTCGCTTGTGCGCAGCTTTATAAAGCCCTGGCCTGAGTGAATGCCCCGCCCACTGGTTAAGGTTCAGCCAATTACCAGAGGCTTCTAGCTTTCAAACCTTCCTAGTAGCTCCACCTCCAACTGCCAGCTACAGCACACGGTCCTTCAAACAAACAAACCAAACAGACTGACAAACACAAGCTCAGCACACAGCAAGTAACCCCCAAACACACACACAAACCCAAACACTGCAGACAGTCACTTACCCCACAGATGCTGTAGGGGCTTCTCCTTCACCTGGAGAACTCCCTTGCAAAACTCCCTGTTAGCAGCTCCTGTTCGCAGCTTTATAAAGCCCTGGCCTGAGTGAATGCCCCGCCCACTGGTTAAGGTTCAGCCAATTACCAGAGGCTTCTAGCTTTCAAACCTTCCTAGTAGCTCCACCTCCAACTGCCAGCTACAGCACACTGTCCTTCAAACAAACAAACCAAACAGACTGACAAACACAAGCTCAGCACACAGCAAGTAACCCCCAAACACACACACAAACCCAAACACTGCAGACAGTCACTTACCCCACAGATGCTGTAGGGGCTTCTCCTTCACCTGGAGAACTCCCTTGCAAAACTCCCTGTTAGCAGCTCCTGTTCGCAGCTTTATAAAGCCCTGGCCTGAGTGAATGCCACGCCCACTGGTTAAGGTTCAGCCAATTACCAGAGGCTTCTAGCTTTCAAACCTTCCTAGTAGCTCCACCTCCAACTGCCAGCTACAGCACACGGTCCTTCAAACAAACAAACCAAACAGACTGACAAACACAAGCTCAGCACACAGCAAGTAACCCCCAAACACA
Source organism: Gopherus evgoodei (assembly GCF_007399415.2). Lineage (NCBI taxonomy): Eukaryota > Metazoa > Chordata > Testudines > Testudinidae > Gopherus > Gopherus evgoodei. The sequence continues at coordinate 343,868,272 of NC_044322.1, forward strand.
CACACAAACCCAAACACTGCGGACAGTCACTTACCCCACAGATGCTGTAGGGGCTTCTCCTTCACCTGGAGAACTCCCTTGCAAAACTCCCTGTTAGCAGCTCCTGTTCGCTAAGCTCCCTGGTCGCTTGTGCGCAGCTTTATAAAGCCCTGGCCTGAGTGAATGCCCCGCCCACTGGTTAAGGTTCAGCCAATTACCAGAGGCTTCTAGCTTTCAAACCTTCCTAGTAGCTCCACCTCCAACTGCCAGCTACAGCACACGGTCCTTCAAACAAACAAACCAAACAGACTGACAAACACAAGCTCAGCACACAGCAAGTAACCCCCAAACACACACACAAACCCAAACACTGCAGACAGTCACTTACCCCACAGATGCTGTAGGGGCTTCTCCTTCACCTGGAGAACTCCCTTGCAAAACTCCCTGTTAGCAGCTCCTGTTCGCTAAGCTCCCTGGTCGCTTGTGCGCAGCTTTATAAAGCCCTGGCCTGAGTGAATGCCCCGCCCACTGGTTAAGGTTCAGCCAATTACCAGAGGCTTCTAGCTTTCAAACCTTCCTAGTAGCTCCACCTCCAACTGCCAGCTACAGCACACGGTCCTTCAAACAAACAAACCAAACAGACTGACAAACACAAGCTCAGCACACAGCAAGTAACCCCCAAACACACACACAAACCCAAACACTGCAGACAGTCACTTACCCCACAGATGCTGTAGGGGCTTCTCCTTCACCTGGAGAACTCCCTTGCAAAACTCCCTGTTAGCAGCTCCTGTTCGCAGCTTTATAAAGCCCTGGCCTGAGTGAATGCCCCGCCCACTGGTTAAGGTTCAGCCAATTACCAGAGGCTTCTAGCTTTCAAACCTTCCTAGTAGCTCCACCTCCAACTGCCAGCTACAGCACACGGTCCTTCAAACAAACAAACCAAACAGACTGACAAACACAAGCTCAGCACACAGCAAGTAACCCCCAAACACACACACAAACCCAAACACTGCGGACAGTCACTTACCCCACAGATGCTGTAGGGGCTTCTCCTTCACCTGGAGAACTCCCTTGCAAAACTCCCTGTTAGCAGCTCCTATTCGCTAAGCTCCCTGGTCGCTTGTGCGCAGCTTTATAAAGCCCTGGCCTGAGTGAATGCCCCGCCCACTGGTTAAGGTTCAGCCAATTACCAGAGGCTTCTAGCTTTCAAACCTTCCTAGTAGCTCCACCTCCAACTGCCAGCTACAGCACACGGTCCTTCAAACAAACAAACCAAACAGACTGACAAACACAAGCTCAGCACACAGCAAGTAACCCCCAAACACACACACAAACCCAAACACTGCAGACAGTCACTTACCCCACAGATGCTGTAGGGGCTTCTCCTTCACCTGGAGAACTCCCTTGCAAAACTCCCTGTTAGCAGCTCCTGTTCGCTAAGCTCCCTGGTCGCTTGTGCGCAGCTTTATAAAGCCCTGGCCTGAGTGAATGCCCCGCCCACTGGTTAAGGTTCAGCCAATTACCAGAGGCTTCTAGCTTTCAAACCTTCCTAGTAGCTCCACCTCCAACTGCCAGCTACAGCACACGGTCCTTCAAACAAACAAACCAAACAGACTGACAAACACAAGCTCAGCACACAGCAAGTAACCCCCAAACACACACACAAACCCAAACACTGCAGACAGTCACTTACCCCACAGATGCTGTAGGGGCTTCTCCTTCACCTGGAGAACTCCCTTGCAAAACTCCCTGTTAGCAGCTCCTGTTCGCTAAGCTCCCTGGTCGCTTGTGCGCAGCTTTATAAAGCCCTGGCCTGAGTGAATGCCCCGCCCACTGGTTAAGGTTCAGCCAATTACCAGAGGCTTCTAGCTTTCAAACCTTCCTAGTAGCTCCACCTCCAACTGCCAGCTACAGCACACGGTCCTTCAAACAAACAAACCAAACAGACTGACAAACACAAGCTCAGCACACAGCAAGTAACCCCCAAACACACACACAAACCCAAACACTGCAGACAGTCACTTACCCCACAGATGCTGTAGGGGCTTCTCCTTCACCTGGAGAACTCCCTTGCAAAACTCCCTGTTAGCAGCTCCTGTTCGCTAAGCTCCCTGGTCGCTTGTGCGCAGCTTTATAAAGCCCTGGCCTGAGTGAATGCCCCGCCCACTGGTTAAGGTTCAGCCAATTACCAGAGGCTTCTAGCTTTCAAACCTTCCTAGTAGCTCCACCTCCAACTGCCAGCTACAGCACACGGTCCTTCAAACAAACAAACCAAACAGACTGACAAACACAAGCTCAGCACACAGCAAGTAACCCCCAAACACACACACAAACCCAAACACTGCAGACAGTCACTTACCCCACAGATGCTGTAGGGGCTTCTCCTTCACCTGGAGAACTCCCTTGCAAAACTCCCTGTTAGCAGCTCCTGTTCGCTAAGCTCCCTGGTCGCTTGTGCGCAGCTTTATAAAGCCCTGGCCTGAGTGAATGCCCCGCCCACTGGTTAAGGTTCAGCCAATTACCAGAGGCTTCTAGCTTTCAAACCTTCCTAGTAGCTCCACCTCCAACTGCCAGCTACAGCACACGGTCCTTCAAACAAACAAACCAAACAGACTGACAAACACAAGCTCAGCACACAGCAAGTAACCCCCAAACACACACACAAACCCAAACACTGCAGACAGTCACTTACCCCACAGATGCTGTAGGGGCTTCTCCTTCACCTGGAGAACTCCCTTGCAAAACTCCCTGTTAGCAGCTCCTGTTCGCTAAGCTCCCTGGTCGCTTGTGCGCAGCTTTATAAAGCCCTGGCCTGAGTGAATGCCCCGCCCACTGGTTAAGGTTCAGCCAATTACCAGAGGCTTCTAGCTTTCAAACCTTCCTAGTAGCTCCACCTCCAACTGCCAGCTACAGCACACGGTCCTTCAAACAAACAAACCAAACAGACTGACAAACACAAGCTCAGCACACAGCAAGTAACCCCCAAACACACACACAAACCCAAACACTGCAGACAGTCACTTACCCCACAGATGCTGTAGGGGCTTCTCCTTCACCTGGAGAACTCCCTTGCAAAACTCCCTGTTAGCAGCTCCTGTTCGCTAAGCTCCCTGGTCGCTTGTGCGCAGCTTTATAAAGCCCTGGCCTGAGTGAATGCCCCGCCCACTGGTTAAGGTTCAGCCAATTACCAGAGGCTTCTAGCTTTCAAACCTTCCTAGTAGCTCCACCTCCAACTGCCAGCTACAGCACACGGTCCTTCAAACAAACAAACCAAACAGACTGACAAACACAAGCTCAGCACACAGCAAGTAACCCCCAAACACACACACAAACCCAAACACTGCAGACAGTCACTTACCCCACAGATGCTGTAGGGGCTTCTCCTTCACCTGGAGAACTCCCTTGCAAAACTCCCTGTTAGCAGCTCCTGTTCGCTAAGCTCCCTGGTCGCTTGTGCGCAGCTTTATAAAGCCCTGGCCTGAGTGAATGCCCCGCCCACTGGTTAAGGTTCAGCCAATTACCAGAGGCTTCTAGCTTTCAAACCTTCCTAGTAGCTCCACCTCCAACTGCCAGCTACAGCACACGGTCCTTCAAACAAACAAACCAAACAGACTGACAAACACAAGCTCAGCACACAGCAAGTAACCCCCAAACACACACACAAACCCAAACACTGCAGACAGTCACTTACCCCACAGATGCTGTAGGGGCTTCTCCTTCACCTGGAGAACTCCCTTGCAAAACTCCCTGTTAGCAGCTCCTGTTCGCTAAGCTCCCTGGTCGCTTGTGCGCAGCTTTATAAAGCCCTGGCCTGAGTGAATGCCCCGCCCACTGGTTAAGGTTCAGCCAATTACCAGAGGCTTCTAGCTTTCAAACCTTCCTAGTAGCTCCACCTCCAACTGCCAGCTACAGCACACGGTCCTTCAAACAAACAAACCAAACAGACTGACAAACACAAGCTCAGCACACAGCAAGTAACCCCCAAACACACACACAAACCCAAACACTGCAGACAGTCACTTACCCCACAGATGCTGTAGGGGCTTCTCCTTCACCTGGAGAACTCCCTTGCAAAACTCCCTGTTAGCAGCTCCTGTTCGCTAAGCTCCCTGGTCGCTTGTGCGCAGCTTTATAAAGCCCTGGCCTGAGTGAATGCCCCGCCCACTGGTTAAGGTTCAGCCAATTACCAGAGGCTTCTAGCTTTCAAACCTTCCTAGTAGCTCCACCTCCAACTGCCAGCTACAGCACACGGTCCTTCAAACAAACAAACCAAACAGACTGACAAACACAAGCTCAGCACACAGCAAGTAACCCCCAAACACACACACAAACCCAAACACTGCAGACAGTCACTTACCCCACAGATGCTGTAGGGGCTTCTCCTTCACCTGGAGAACTCCCTTGCAAAACTCCCTGTTAGCAGCTCCTGTTCGCTAAGCTCCCTGGTCGCTTGTGCGCAGCTTTATAAAGCCCTGGCCTGAGTGAATGCCCCGCCCACTGGTTAAGGTTCAGCCAATTACCAGAGGCTTCTAGCTTTCAAACCTTCCTAGTAGCTCCACCTCCAACTGCCAGCTACAGCACACGGTCCTTCAAACAAACAAACCAAACAGACTGACAAACACAAGCTCAGCACACAGCAAGTAACCCCCAAACACACACACAAACCCAAACACTGCAGACAGTCACTTACCCCACAGATGCTGTAGGGGCTTCTCCTTCACCTGGAGAACTCCCTTGCAAAACTCCCTGTTAGCAGCTCCTGTTCGCTAAGCTCCCTGGTCGCTTGTGCGCAGCTTTATAAAGCCCTGGCCTGAGTGAATGCCCCGCCCACTGGTTAAGGTTCAGCCAATTACCAGAGGCTTCTAGCTTTCAAACCTTCCTAGTAGCTCCACCTCCAACTGCCAGCTACAGCACACGGTCCTTCAAACAAACAAACCAAACAGACTGACAAACACAAGCTCAGCACACAGCAAGTAACCCCCAAACACACACACAAACCCAAACACTGCAGACAGTCACTTACCCCACAGATGCTGTAGGGGCTTCTCCTTCACCTGGAGAACTCCCTTGCAAAACTCCCTGTTAGCAGCTCCTGTTCGCTAAGCTCCCTGGTCGCTTGTGCGCAGCTTTATAAAGCCCTGGCCTGAGTGAATGCCCCGCCCACTGGTTAAGGTTCAGCCAATTACCAGAGGCTTCTAGCTTTCAAACCTTCCTAGTAGCTCCACCTCCAACTGCCAGCTACAGCACACGGTCCTTCAAACAAACAAACCAAACAGACTGACAAACACAAGCTCAGCACACAGCAAGTAACCCCCAAACACACACACAAACCCAAACACTGCAGACAGTCACTTACCCCACAGATGCTGTAGGGGCTTCTCCTTCACCTGGAGAACTCCCTTGCAAAACTCCCTGTTAGCAGCTCCTGTTCGCTAAGCTCCCTGGTCGCTTGTGCGCAGCTTTATAAAGCCCTGGCCTGAGTGAATGCCCCGCCCACTGGTTAAGGTTCAGCCAATTACCAGAGGCTTCTAGCTTTCAAACCTTCCTAGTAGCTCCACCTCCAACTGCCAGCTACAGCACACGGTCCTTCAAACAAACAAACCAAACAGACTGACAAACACAAGCTCAGCACACAGCAAGTAACCCCCAAACACACACACAAACCCAAACACTGCAGACAGTCACTTACCCCACAGATGCTGTAGGGGCTTCTCCTTCACCTGGAGAACTCCCTTGCAAAACTCCCTGTTAGCAGCTCCTGTTCGCTAAGCTCCCTGGTCGCTTGTGCGCAGCTTTATAAAGCCCTGGCCTGAGTGAATGCCCCGCCCACTGGCTAAGGTTCAGCCAATTACCAGAGGCTTCTAGCTTTCAAACCTTCCTAGTAGCTCCACCTCCAACTGCCAGCTACAGCACACGGTCCTTCAAACAAACAAACCAAACAGACTGACAAACACAAGCTCAGCACACAGCAAGTAACCCCCAAACACACACACAAACCCAAACACTGCAGACAGTCACTTACCCCACAGATGCTGTAGGGGCTTCTCCTTCACCTGGAGAACTCCCTTGCAAAACTCCCTGTTAGCAGCTCCTGTTCGCTAAGCTCCCTGGTCGCTTGTGCGCAGCTTTATAAAGCCCTGGCCTGAGTGAATGCCCCGCCCACTGGTTAAGGTTCAGCCAATTACCAGAGGCTTCTAGCTTTCAAACCTTCCTAGTAGCTCCACCTCCAACTGCCAGCTACAGCACACGGTCCTTCAAACAAACAAACCAAACAGACTGACAAACACAAGCTCAGCACACAGCAAGTAACCCCCAAACACACACACAAACCCAAACACTGCAGACAGTCACTTACCCCACAGATGCTGTAGGGGCTTCTCCTTCACCTGGAGAACTCCCTTGCAAAACTCCCTGTTAGCAGCTCCATAAAACTTCTGGCCACAAAACTTCACAATAGTCCCTAGGTCACTGCCTGAGACTGCCTGCAACTACTAGATCACATGGCCTCGTGCACTTTCGTGTCCAAAACATATGCCTGTACACGAGGTGCTTCCAAGCTTGCTTTGCCACGGTTTACAAACCAAACATGCACTCTTTAAACAAGCCTCTCTCCATACCCTTCCGAGTCAAAGACTCTCTGCTATGGTGGACAGTGCCCTCCAACCTGTGCTCTGGAGTCCCTTTTCTCCAGGACGCTCCATCCCTGATAATGACTACCGATGCATCCCTCACAGGGTGGGGTGCCCACATTTTTCACCACACAGTCCAGGGGCTATGGTCTTCCACCAAAACCTCCATGCACTTAAATGTCCTAGAACTTCGAGCCACATGCAATGCCTGCCATCACTTCCTCCCACTAATCAGGAATCAACATGTACGCGTAATGACAGACAACATTGCCTGCATGTTCTATGTAAACAGGCAGGGAGGCGCTCGCTCTCACTCGCTCTGCACAGAGGCTATGAAGCTCTGGAATTGGTGCCTTCCGAACAACATCCGCATATCGGCCGCCTATCTTCCTGGAGTTATGAATACCACAGCGGACGAATTAAGCAGACGCATTCTCTGGGATCACGAATGGGAGATAAATGAGACAATCATCTGCAACATATTCCACATTTGGGGCCACCCAACCATAGACCTTTTTGCAACTGCGAAAAACACAAAATATCCCAAGTTTTGCTCCAGAGCAGGACTCTGCAAACATTCCCTGGGAGACGCATTCATGGTCCCATGGCAACGGAACTTACTCTATGCTTTTCCCCCATACCGCCCATACTGATTCTCCACAGAGTTCTCACAAAGATACGAACAGATCGTGCCACGGTGATCTTGATTGCCCCGTCGTGGCCCAGACAACTGTGGTTTCTGTTCCTCATCAGATTGTCAATTCGACCACCAGTCTCATTGCCCCTCATTCCAAACCTCTTATCACAGCAACACAGCCGATTTCTTTACCCCAATCTGTCCATGCTTCACCTCAAAGCCTGGTACCTACATGGTTCTCCCAAAACAAACTAGCTTGCTCTGACCAAGTTCAAAGAGTGCTCCTACACAGCAGAACACAATCTACTCACCCCACCTATCTCCGAAAGTGGAAGCGATTCACACAATGATGTTCATCAAAACAACTTTCTCCCATGTCCGTACTCCTCCCGCTCATACTTGACTACCTATTGGACATTAAGCAATCTGTCCTTTCAGCTCCATCAGAGTCCACTTAGCTGCTATTACAACCTTTCATGACAGAATCGACAGTACCTCTGTCTTTGCTCATCACCAAGCGTTTCCTCAAGGGACTCCAAACCCTATACCCAGACATTAGACCACCTACCCCTCCATGGGACCTTCATTTAGTAATGTCCTGCCTAACTCAACAACCATTTGAGCCACTAGCCACCTGCCCCCTTTTACACCTGTCTATGAAAACAGCATTTTTAGTGGCAATTACCTTCGCCAGAAGGGCAGGAGAAATGGCAACCCTTATGGCAGATCCACTATATATACTGTTTTTCAAGGACAAGGTTACCCTTAGATTACACCCCAAATTTCTTCTAAAGGTTCATTCCTCATTCCACATAAATGAGCCAATACACCTACCGACCTTCTTTCTGAAACCACATGCAAACTCTTTTGAAGTCACAATGCATACGTTAGATGTATGCAGGGCCTTGTCCTTCTATTTGGATAGAACCAAACCTTTTAAAAGCTCTTCTAGACTTTTTGTCTCCATCACAGAGCATTCCAAAGGGACACCTATTTCTACCCAGAGACTTTCAAACTGGATCTCTGACTGCATCCGACTGTGCTATCAGATAAAACAAGTTACACCTCCAGCCTCCATCAGAACTCATTCCACTAAATCTGTAGTTACCTCTGTAGCTTTCTTATGCGAAGTTCCCCTGGCTGATATCTGTAAAGTGGCCACTTGGTCCTCTGAACACACATTTGTTAAACACTGTGCCCTTACTGAAGGCCCTCTCTCGGATACATGATTGAGCAGAGCTGTATTATCTACTGCATTCCTATCAGATCCGAAGTCCCTACCTCCTTGAGATACACTGCTTTTAAGTCACCTCGAGTGGAGCACCCACGGGGACATCTCTCTCTCTCGAAGACGAGGTTACTCACCCTGTGCAGTAACTGACGTTCTTTGAGATGAGTGTCCTTGTGGGTGCTCCACTACCTACCGTCCTCCCCTCTACTTCAGAGTTGGGGTAGCCTCCGTTGTAGAGAAGGAACTGAGGAGACAGGCCACGCATGCGTACTGTTAAGGTATACTCAGAGCGCGGGGGCAGGCTCTGCGCATGCGTGGCAGGTATGAGTACTGCTGCAAAAATCTCCAAGCAAAGGTGCAGGGACGCACCTACACCTGGATTGGAGCACCCACAGGGACACTCATCTTGAAGAATGTCAGTTACTGCACAGGGTGAGTAACCTCCTCTTTTTTCAGTATCCCCTGCTATCCATAGATGCCCCAATTTCTGTTATTTTGGACTGTTTCGGGGCTAGTACATAATCAGGCCTCTCCAATAGCTCCCAGAGGGTGAATTTAGCTGCAATCTTGAATCACCACCATCCAAATCAGGGCTGTATCATTTTTCCTCATCCAGCGTTTGCAACGTTTCTTAAGTGTTCCTTTTCCTCAATCTGGGTGCCCCCTCCTCAAGACCTCAGTATGTTGTTAACATGTGTAATGGGATCCCCTCTTGAATGCATGGCAACTTGTTCCCTGTATCTCCTATTGAAGACCTCCATCATGGTAGCTATAACCTCATCCTAAAGTATAAGGGAGATCAGCCTTTGATATCAGGACCCCCTTTATGTAGTAGTTCATAATGATAAGGTGACTCTCAAACCTCATCCCAAGTTTTTACACCAAAATCTGATTTTTATCTGAATCAATGTTATAGTTTTCTTCCTCAAGTCTTACTTTTTTCTATGGAAAGCTAAATGTCACACCCTTGGTGTTGGAAGGGTTTATTGTTCTGTCTCAATAGAACTAAATCCTTTAGAATCCCTTAGGTTGTTTATGGCTTTTGATGACTGAGTTCTAGGTTAGACTATTTCAACACAGAGGGTATCCAAGTTAATATCTAATTTCATAAAGAATGGTAAGATTTTAAAGGTTGTTAATTGTTCTAAGGTATGAAGACCAGATTCTGATCTCAGTTACAGCAGTGAGAATTTAGAGCATAACTGTGGAAGTCAATGGTAAAAGGCAAATAAAAACATTTGGATTCTGTTTGATATTTTTTTGTTAGCACTCTGACAAGTCATTACTTAAACATTTAGATCTAGATTTTTAAATATATTAAGATGTCTAATTCCCAGGAGCCTGCCCCCCTTGTGTCTGTGACACATGTGCATGGTGTAACTTTATTTACACTGGCTTAATGTAGTTGTAAGCGAGATCAATATGTTATCCTATTTCATAAAAACTTATTGCTTAAAGTGGTTCCCAACAAAACCCAAACTAGAAATGTCCAGTTATTTTGATTTGCCCTTCCTTAACTTCAAAGGACTTAAATAATTTAAACCATTCTTGCATTTGAACTGACAATTTCTCAAGTTTCAGCCCAATGCAGTTTGAAACTTCTGCAAATTGAGTTTTATAGGAGAAAAGCCCATGGTCTCTGCTATAGCTGTGCTGTCAGCAATGCTATATCTCATGCATTAATAACTGGGGATCCTTTAGGGAGAACAATCACAGACTGGATTTTTCTCTTCCTTTTCAACCTTTGGGTGAGGTTGAAACTGCTACAGAACAATCTTCAGAACAGACATCTCAGTTCACTGAATAATAAAAATACCGTCAAATTTTGGCCTCCCTTTTCTTCCACTATAAATTATTACCAATTTGTTAGCATCATAAAGGAGATTAATATAAAGAGCTTTTATCTGACAGGAAGGATTTTCTAGATAAAATACATGTTTACTTACAAGATCTGCTAACAACCAAGGACTGGACTCTTCCCTTGGGGCTGGTCTACACTTGGGGGGCGGGGGTGCCAATGTAAGATACGTAACTTCAGCTACGAGAATAGCATAGTTGAAGTCAACATATCCTATTTCGACTTACCTCCTGTCCTCATGGCACAGGATCGACGGCCGTGGCTCCCTTGTTGACTCTGCTTCCACCTCTCGCCCTGGTGGAGTTCCGGAGTTGACGGGAGCGCGTTTGGGGATCAATTGATCGTGTCTAGACGAGACGCGATAAATCAATCCCCGATAGATCAATCGCTACCTGCCGATCCGCTGGATTGTGTGGACGTACCCTTGGTGAAGCTCATTTGACCTACTGCATTTGACCTTTGGTTTTGGTTTTGGTTTTGGTTTGGTTTAGAAGGGGTAACTAATTACATCTGCTACAGCCACCCCCCCCCCTTTATTTTATTTTATTTTTGGTTCAGTGTCATAAACAGATGGTTAAGGGTTAATGTCTCTTTTTACCTGTAAAGGGTTAAGAAGCTCAGTAGCTCAGTAAACCTGGCTGACATCTGACCAGAGGACCAATAGGGGGACAAGATACTTTCAAATCTTGGTGGAGGGAAGTCTTTGTTTATGCTTTTTGTTTGGTTCATTGTTCGTTCTTGGGACTGAGAGGGACGGGACATCATTCCAGACTTTCCCTATCTTTCTGAATCAGTCTTTCATGTTTCAAAGCTGTAAGTAGTAGCCAGGCAAGGCGGATTAGTCTTATGTTTGTTTTCCTCAACATGTAAATGTGTCTTTTTTTGCTGGAAGGATTTTTACCTCTGTTTGCTGTACCTTTGAATCTAAGGCTGGGGGGGCGGGTCCCTCTGGTCTATATGAATCTGAGTATCCTGGAAAGCATTTTCCATCCTGATTTTACAGAGATAACTTTTACTTCTTTTTCTTTCTTTAATTAAAAGCTTTCTTTTTAAGAACCTGACTGATTTTTCCTTGTTTTTAAGTTCCAAGGGATTGGGTCTAAACTCACCAGGGGATTGGTGGGGGGAAAGGAAGGGGGAATGGTTAATTCCCTCCTTGTTTTAAGATCCAAGGAGTTTGGATCGGTGTGAAGCCTCTCAAGGCAACCCAGGGAGGGGAAAGTCTGGGGGGAAAAGGAGGGGGATGGTTAATTTCTCCTTGTTTTAAGAGCCAAGGGGCTTGGGTCTGGGATCCCCAGGGAAGGTTTTTGGGGAACAGAAAGTGTGCCAGACACTAAATTCTGGCTGGTGGCAGCGTACCAGATTTAAGCTAGTAATTAAGCTTAAAAGTGTTCATGGAGGTCCCCACTTTTTGTACCCTAAAGTTCAAAGTGGGGGAAAAACCTTAATATTCAGTCTTTAGAAATTATTTACAAGCATTGAGCTTAATCTTTTTGGTAACAAAAGTTAATTTTATCAGGGATTAGCTGCCTCCCAACCAAATAAAAATCCAAAACAAAGCCACTGGAGGTGTAGTAGTAAATTAAATGAATCTCTTGCTTTCCCCTTATTCTATAAGCACAACTAAACGGGACGCAAGTCACTTCACTATTTGACAAAGGCAGGTAATCTAACTAAACCTAAATGGTTTCTTGTCATTCAAACACAATATAAATCTCAAGTTAAATAGCCAACAAAATTTGACATGGGTCTACATTTACTCACTTATTTTTGATTAAGTCAAAAGACATCTGCAACAGTGCTAGTGGTAGCAGAAGTTAGGTATACTATCCGGGAGCTCAGTTCTGGAATTCTAACTCTGATAGTAACTCTCCCTCTCTCTGAACTAGAGTGAGGAGTTGTCAGCTGGTTTGTGTTTGTATCCTATCAGTCTGCTGTCCAGCTCTCTGCAGATAGTTATCTTAGCAGACTTTGATAATATTACCCAGTGTTGTGTGCAGAAGGCTGGAGTGTCGTTGCCTGAGTAATACTGTTCAGGTTGCCCGCTGCTTCTGTCCTTGGAGCAGATAAGGCAGCCCGCTCGTTCGGCAGACTGTGATGTTACTCATAAAGTAAGACTACAGGCACAGTTCAGTGACAAAGGCACTTGGCCAGTTTTATTGCCAACAAAAGACAGTCCCAGTGCCCTGCCTCCTTGGTTATAGTACGCTAAAACACAAGTGCCCTGTGACAAGGAATGGTTCAGTCAGCAACAGGAATTTCTGCTATTCCCTCACCGAACAAACAAACAAGGCAAAGTACCCTGATGTTTATAGGCTAAAACAGACAACTAAAATATACAACTTACATATTTCATAACATCTGTTTGTTAGCTCCCCTTGTTCCTGATGATTGGAACAAAACATTCCTATTCATTATTTTGTCAAACTATCTTATCTTGTACTAGATTGGGGTGCATCTGTATTAGATTAAATATATTTACATAGATATCTGGTGCCTAGTACACTAGCAACAACTTTGCCATGTTCATGTACTGAACAGTGAACTTGTAAACATCTGCTTTAATACATGGCCTGACTTTGGTTCACAGCCTCTGGTTCAGGACTCAAATCTTACACCAGGCCCAATGCTCCAGGCTCTTTCTATCTCTGCTCCATAAGTCACCTGGGGCCACTTTGCACAAAGCCACAACCATGATTCTGTAACCAGTTAGAACCACAGTAATCTTAACTGATCTCAAAACATTTTTTCTTGTAGGTTTTTTTAATGAAGGTTTTTGCATCCTCATCTTGTACTGTACTCTGCCTGTTTGTGTCTTTTTTTTTTTTAATGAGTGCATGCAGGGCAGCTAACCCTATGTGCCACCTGCAGTAGCTCCTTGAGTAATTTTTTAGGATTACTCCCTTCCGCCTCGGTTTATAGAATTTTTTTAATGCAGATCCCATAAGCCTGAAACAGGGATTACAGCAGCTAATTTCCATTGTGGAAACCTGCTTATCAGTACAGTTGCTGCATCCTGCCGCTTCTGTAACTTGCTGCTTAACAGCCTGGGAACGTAGTTGTGTAGAAATGGGAACAGCATAGAGCTCTTGGAGCTAGTACCAGAAAAGCAGGCAGAGGCAAATAGAGATTTTGCCTGTATTACTGAATTTAAACAGTGTGAAGATTGGACTATGACCCAGGCCAAGCTCTGCTCGGTGGGACAACTTTGTTGCTATCTGATCTAGCAATGACAAATTGAAACACTTGTAATTGAACAAACTTGCTTTTGATTTCTTAGGCCTGGTCTACACTAACGGGGTTAGGTCGAATTTAGCTGCGTTAGGTCAATTTAAAAATGAATGCGTCCACACAACCAACCTCATTCCATCTACCTAAAGGACTCTTAAAATAGACTTCTGTGCTCCTACCCGGTGAGGGCAGTAGCATTAAAATCGACTTTGTTGGTCAAATTTGGGGTAGTGAAGATGCAAATCGATGGTTTTGGCCTCCAGGAGCTATCCCAGAGTATTCCATTGTGACCGCACTAGCTAGGTACATAGGAAAAGCTCCAGGAACTTTTGAATTTCATTTCCTGTATAGTCAGCGTGGCAAACTCAGCAGCACAGGTGACCATACAGTCCCCCCAGAATCGTAGAGCGCAGAATGTTTCTATGCTCCCCCTATCAGCTCTGTCCCTGAGGTTATCACAGATTAAAAGGTGAAAAAAATGCACTCATAATGACATGTTTTCCGAGCTCATGCAGTCCTCCCGCATTGATAGGGCACAGCTTAATGCATGGAGGCATTCAGTGGCCGAGGCCAGGAAAGGACATGATGAAGTATCTGTTGTGGGAGCAAACGGACATGATGATGAAGCATCTGTTGGAGCTGCAGGAAAGCCAACAAGAGCACAGACCCCTGCTGCCTCCACTATATAATCGCCTACCCTCATCCTCGTGTTCCACAGCTCCTCACCCAGATGCCCAAGAATGTGAGGTAGAGAAGGGAGAGGAAGGCTCCGGGCACCCAGCCACTCCACTGCAGAGGATGTCCAAAGCAACAGAAGGCTGCCATTCAAACAATTTGATTTTTAGTGTGGCTACAATAAGCAATGTGGCCTTGTCCTTCCCTCCTCCCCCACCCCACCCAGGTTACCTTGTCCGTTATCTCCTTTTTTTTTTAATTAAGAAAGAATGCATGGTTTCAAAATAATAGTTACTTTATTTCAAAGGGGGGAGGGTGGTTGGCTTACAGGGAATTAAAATCAGCACAGAGGTGGGTTAGCAGCAAGGAGAAACACACACAATTGTCACACCGAAGCCTGGCCAGTCATGAAACTGGTTTTCAAAGCCTCTCTGATGCGCAGCTGTGCCAGTATTTCAGATGTGGGGGGGGATGCATAATTAACTATAAATTGTGAAAATTGGACCAAAAAGATGCATTAAAGTGCAATTATGCTACTTGCGTGCCATTGATGAGACACAAGCGATTACAAAATCTTGCTATCTTTCTTGTAATACCTACCCAGTTCTGGGATAAATAGAGGCCTTAATATTGGGGAGAGAGGACCTGGAATAAATTCCCATTGTACATAATGTACCTCTGATAGTAGATTGGGGTTGAATGTATAATTGGTTTCTCTTGTGGTCTGGGAACAAATTATGCTATTTTCTCTATTATTGCATAATACACAGGGCCGGTGCCACCATTTAGGTGACCTAGGCGGTCGCCTAGGACACTAGGATTTGGGGGGGGGCGCCATTTTCTTCGGCAGCAACTGCGGCGGCCGGGCCTTTAATTCACCCCCTAAGTCCCGGGGCTCCCAAATGCCTCTGCAGCTGGTAGCTCCAGGGTGATTTAAAGGCCCTGGGGCTCCCAGCCACAGCTAGAGCCCCAGGGCCTTCAAATCTTGAAAGGCCCCGCTTCTTCCAGTTGAGGCCATGCCCCCACTCAGGACTCCGGCGTACCGGTAAGTCCTTTAAATTACTTTCACCCCTGGATAAGGTCACAAGAAAAGCATAGTGAACTAGATTAAAAAAAATATCAAGGATAGTGATTTACTTTGCAGAAACTTTGGTACCACTAAGATCCTGTGAAGAAAGACATGGAGTGAAATTCTGGCTTCACCAATATCAGTGACAAAACTTCCATTGCCTTTAATGGGTCCAGGATTTCACACCCCTGGAGTTTCAGGCTGAGAGATTCTGCTTTCTCCAAAACAAAGCAGTTACATGCAGTGTGGTTAGTCATGTGACTATCTAATTGTGCATGGAATTACCCAGTTTATTGGTGCAGTCATGTCAACATCTCATGTTCTTAAGCAACTGTAATTGAACATTCCTAATATTGAAAACTAAGCTCTATAATTTCATTTTCAGTGTATCCCTCCAAAATTTAATGTAACACACAGAACATATCACTTTGAATGGCAATTTTTATGTGGGTTTTTAAGACCTGTGGTGCAACAAAAATACAAAGTAAACCAGGAGATGTGCAGAACATAAATCAATAAGCAGGTCAATCTGATAATCTCCTGATATACTCCGTATCTGATTTAATTATTACTTGAGCAATCACTTCCAGATTCTTTAAGTAAGATTGAAAGAGATGTTTATGTAGTACATTGCTGATGGCTGTTTTGCCAGAAGCTGGGAATGGGTGACGGGATAAATCACTTGATCATTACCTGTTCTGTTCATTCCCTCTGGGGCACCTGGCATTGGCCACTGTAAGAAGACAGGATACTTGGCTAGATGGACCTTTGGTCTGACCCACTATGTTTGTATGTTATGCAGAACATACTCAGAGCAAGCTGGGATAGCATTAGCTCTTTGTGGGAACGCCATTCCTTCCTTAAATCCAGTCTCAAACTTATTTAAATTTCAACTATCTTAACAAAAACAAAATAGCAAAGAAATTAAGCTAAAAGTCACTGAGGCTTTATTGATTTTTCTATTTTTGACACTTTACCTGTAACAATATTTTACATTTGTATGGGTTCTTTCAGAATGAAAGGGGCTTTAACAGGAATTTTTTCATGTAACATTGAACACAGTCACACTTAATAGCACCTAGCAATGCTGAATAACAGTTTACAGGACAGAAGAAGATATAGTTTTTGCAATTGACACTGCAGGGTTGAGAAGGGATAGACAGAGTGTTGTTAGCCAACTGGAAATTCAGCCGGTTAGCAAGGATTCTGAGGGCAATCAGCTCTGATTCCCTGCTCTAAATGCAAAACTATACACTTGATCATAAAACTATCATGATAAATGAGCAAACAAGGTGTAGAAGTGACCGCCAGATTTTGTTTTGCATGTATATACATTTGCCTTATTTTGTTGATTTTAGGTCCTTCAGTTTATACTTAAAATACCAGTCTGGGTTAAAGAGCAGCACACACTGTTGAGCTGTTACATAGTAGTTGAATATTATTATTTGGAAAGCAGTAGCCTTTCCCCCACCCCACCCCACCCCAACCTCATTCAGTATCCGAGCACCATTGTGCTGGGTGCTGTACAAGCACAAAGACAGAGTCCCTGACCACAGGTGTTTCCAACCTAATTTAAGACAGGATGCAATAAGTGCAACAAACAATAGGAAGGAAGGCAGAGAAGGATAACAGTAATAAGAATATGCTGCTCTATAGAGTAGCTAGATTCTCAACTTCATGGCTCCAAATCATTTCAAAAACTTTTACGTACGTGTCAGTAAGCCTCCAATAGCTAGCTACCCTCAGTTGGAAATTTTAGGTAAGCATCACAAGAGCAAGATGCTCTGAAGGCAGAATGTGTAGTAGCTTTATACTAGTAGAGCGGGGGAAGAAAGACACTTACGGGAGAAGCAGACAAATGGATATTCGAGGCTGGTAACATTGAGTAGGAGAGTGTGTAATGGGGTGATAATGAAAACTTTAAGACACTAAGGAGGAAAAACTGAAAAATATGGGATTAGAGCAAGAGATAAGTCAAAGATGGCCTCTGGGTCACGGGCCTGTGCAAAGGAAATGGTGTTCTGGTCAAAAATGACAGAAAACGTGGCAAAAGATTGGGTGAAGAGATCAGGAGTGCAGATTTGGCCATGTTGAATTTATGTTGATGCGTCAGATGGGATGAGATGTCAGAGAAACAAGCTGAAATGTAGGATTGAACAGAAGGGGACAGGTCAGCAGCAGAGAGGTAGATGTGTGAGCCATTCGCATAGAAATGGTAACTGAAGTAGCAGAAGCAGATGAAGTCATCTAGTAAGAAGGAGCGGAAGGAAAATAGAAGGTCAATGTTTGGGTGCTATGGAAAAGTTTGAAGAGACCCACTGAAAGAGCCCATCAAAGAGGTAAGAGGGCAATCTGTAGATACCAGCTACAGAACTCAAAGAATGACATGTTGAGTAGTAGGATATGATTGACAGTGCCAAAAGCAGCTGAGAAGTCAAGGAGGATGTGGCTGGAATAGGGGCCCTGAAGTTTGGCTACAAAAAGGCCATTGGATAAGTGCTTTTTCCATGGAGTGGACAGGACAGAAGCAAATGAGGCGAAGTTGGAATAGAGAAATTCCAGGCAATAGCTGTGAGCAGCACACTCTTATTTTAGAGAAGGGAGATGAGTTGATAGTTAGAGAGGTGGGTGTGGTTTTCTGAGGATCGAGAAGATTATATGAGAGTGAGAGGTTAAAGACCCAAGTACGAAAGAGGGTCAGAGTAGTCATGAGGCAGAAAGGGAGGCATCACTGGGACTTTGGAGGGATTTAGAGAATGAGAACAAAGGAGAAGAAAAGGAAGGTCTTCGGATTGAGGAAAGTCCCTTCGTATTTTGATGTGGTTTAAGAGGGAGGGCAGTTTTTATAATTCTGATTAATGTATTAGAAATAGATGGCTGGCTTTGGGGGGGGTTGTATAAATGGTGGTACATTTCAGTGTGCTCATTCAGTGTACTAGAACATATGGCAAATTACTTAATCATACAGATTC
Organism: Gopherus evgoodei; assembly: GCF_007399415.2. Lineage (NCBI taxonomy): Eukaryota > Metazoa > Chordata > Testudines > Testudinidae > Gopherus > Gopherus evgoodei. Next base: position 343,886,556 of record NC_044322.1, read on the forward strand.
AAAGAGTGACTTGTGTTCTGCACATTAAACTAACAGACCAAATAAATGATAAGAGATCTTAACATTTTAAACTGGAAAACATGACAATCATCTCACATTGTCTAGCCTCTGCATCTGTGTCATTCTTACATATTTTTGCAATTATTACATTCATTTCCTTTAACTTCTTTTCTGCCAAGCCCCATCTGCAACTTAGGTTCAGACAAGATAGTTTTTCATATTCATGATGTTAGTCACCATGAACACTTTTGATGCTGCCATCAATTTCAGCCATAGTAAATTAATTCCATTCCAGCAGTGAGATTAAAGCTGTTTTTGACTTATCTACTGCAGATATTGTGAATCAAATGGGAAAATTCGAAAGAAGGTATTTTATAATAATTAAACTCCTTATTCATCCTCAAAAGTCATATTGGGCAGATAGGATAGAGAAAAGTCAGTCATAGTAAATTTTTATAGCAGAAGTAATTAAAGAATTGTATCACAACAATAATAAACACAAGCACCCTAAGGCAAACTCTTTATTACATAGTCATTTTCATTAAAAAGTCCTCGTAAAACTGGAGTCCTTAACTAAGTGGAATTTTGGGGAAATATGTTCTTTTAGGTTTTCAATTTTGATAAGATTTTAAATTACTTTTGACGTGTTTGAATAATATTGAGTATATTAGTGAATTGCCTGTCGTTAAGCAAAGGAATGTGCCTACATAATGTAGAAATCTCCAAACACAGGGAAAGGGCAGAAAGGCTAACTTCAAATAAAATCTCCAAATTCCCTGTGCTTCAAAAGCTAAAGGGAATAGTCTGTGTCACCGAAAAGCAGTGATTGAGCCCTCGTCCAGACTACCCCGCCGTATCGGCGGGTTAAAATCGATTGCTCGGGGATCGATATATGGCGTCTAATCTAGACGCCATATATCAATCCCCGAGCACGTTTATATCGATTCCGGAACTCCATCAACCCCAACGGAGTTCCAGAATCGACACGGAGAGCCGCGGACATCGATCCAGTGCCGTCTGGACGGGTGAGTAATTCGATCTTAGATATTCGACTTCAGCTACGTTATTCACGTAGCTGAAGTTGCGTATCTAAGATCGATTTCCACCCCCTAGTCTGGATGAGCCCTGAGAACCACTCACTTTTACCCTGGGCTGAGACTTAAAATGCTGCCTCCAATCCACTGCTTCTAAAGGGTAGGAAGTTAGAAAAATTATTATAAGCTGCCCTAGGGTACTGACACCAAATTTAGTAAACACAGAACAAAAAGAAAAAGAAGAAAGTCCATGTCCCAAGGAACTAACAATCCAAGTATAAGGCAAAGGACAACAGATGGTTACACTCAGATTGTGGAATACAAGGAAGCAATAACAATTTTGGTCAGAATATAGTCTAAGCACATCAGCAGCTAACTAGTGTCAATTTTTTGTAGGCATTTCAGCCAAACAGAGATTTGAGGAGGGATCTGAAGGTGGATAATGAGGTAATTTTGCAAGTGCTTTTGGGGAGCAACCCCAAAGATGAGGGACAGCATGGGAGAAAACACAAAGGTGCTTGTTTGAAACTGTAACAAATGAGAGGTGGAGGCTGGCATCATGTACCAATCAGAGATGGGACTCACCCTTTCGATACTGACTAAGAGAAAATAGGTGGGATGGGGACAAACCATGAAGGGCCTTGAAAGTGAAGAAAAGCAGCTTATGATACAATAGAGAAGGGGGAAGCCAGTGAAGGGATGCAAAGATTGGGGTGGCATGGTCACAGCGACCTTTGTAGCAGCATTCTGAATGGATACGAATGGGATATGACTGCATTTATCTATGCCACAGAGACGGCTATGGTAGTAATTCAGATATGAGATGAGGTTAGATGAGAGTTTTAGATGCATGGGTGGATAAAAAGGCTGGATTTGTCTCTTTCTGTGATGCTATAGCTACCGTGTGGAATGTCACCAAAACAAGGAGTCAGACTATGGCAGTTTAGAACTGATGCCCTTTTAAAAACTACTTGGCACAGATATTTTCCTTTCATAGCAACAATAATTACTTTTTGTCCTTTTACATATAAATTCTACACAAATTCACATATGTGTGTATGTATGTGTATTTTTAAAATCTGCATTTATCTCCATGCTCCAGCAGACTTCTAGGACTGCCAGCATTTTGCAGCAATTTAAGAGACCTGACCATAAAAATGTTCGTTTGTAAGTGGTAATGTGATGAATAGTCCTTCTAGCCAGGGTACTAGGGACACGTTTCTGCACTAGGTGTATCTTTAAGATTTTATTTGCAGTTCACCTTCATGATTAGTTCAAGACATTCTCTATCTTATAACTGTAATAGCATTTTCCCACTCTTATACCAATGGCCCAGTTCAGATGGTGGGGTGCACTGTTCTGCTCTGCCTGAAGATGGCGATTGAAAGTTGCATTTTGAGTAATGCACAAGTTGAGCTTCCTATGTCTAAGAGCTGTAGCTTGTTTCCTGAAAGCAGCAACGGAACCTTGCAAGTTAGACTATGCTTTTTCCTGAGACAGTTGGAGGCCTCAATTTCTTGAAGACAATAGTGCAGTAATTAACAAGTAGCATTCCTTCCACTTGCAGAGACCTCACAAAACTTTTCTAAAACCCTCCAGTGAAATAGGATAAACATAAGCTGTGCAAATAACATATCAACATAAACTACTATAACTAAATGACCAGCCTCTCTGAAACATACATAAACAGAGTTTAATAAGTAAATTAAAATACTGCTCCAAAAATACTTTTATTTGGCAGTGGCCAGCGATGGATTTACTGAGCGGTAGGAAAAAATAAATCAAGTGCTATTAATTTTGCTTAGTGCTTATATTTTTAAGCTTCTTTCTCAGAGACAACACATTCCAGACCTCAGTATTTACCTTATTTTTATTTCCAGTTGATTATTCCTATTACAGAGAAGTCAGAAAGCATACGCCTTGTACACACTTAAGAAAATTTGCACAAGTGTTACTAAATTGACATAATGATACCACTTCATTGAGATGAAGACACTCTGCATGAGTGCAAAGCAAGGATGACACACCTGTAGCTTAAACTTTTTTACTGAAACCTAGGCATGGGGTTTGTCTTTTCAGAAAACATTACATTGTTGACTGTAGCTGTTAACAACAGTTCCCAGTCAGCTTCAAAGAGACAATAGGATTCAATTTCTTAGTAAACAAACATGTAATACACACAAACATATGTAATAGTATTTGGAATACTTCCAAATAATGCTAAAACAAAAGATATTAGGTGGTAAATCTATTTACACAGACCTTTGTTGCTGTTACATATATTTAAGTGGAATGTTTCAATGTAACATTTACACTTCTATTAGTTAGTACACACACTGATCTTCTTTCAGAGATGATTTCTCAGTCTCTGTAGTTCAGCTCTAATAGACAGTGTGTGTCGTCTGGATTCTTCAGACCTAGAGAAGAATGGCAGCACCTCGGTCCTTTTCTGAACACTCTAGAGTCTTGTTAGCAAACAACTCTTACAGTTAGCAGCACTCTAACCCTTGGATCAAATAGTTGACTGGTGGTCTCAGATATCTGTAGCCTGTATCCAAAATGGTACAGATAGTGGGATTATCATATAAAATATACATTCTTTGGATTTCTATAGGGCACTGTCTTTTTTCCCCAAATACCGAGTAAATTCAGGTAAGAACTTAAAAATCTTCACATCACTGGGCTGTCCCATTCTCTCTCCAGCTGGGACAATATCCCAATTTAAACCAGTTAGCTAATAGCTAAATGTTAAGTTCCATAAAAAATGTAGCCCCGACAGGTGACAATTGCTCTCTATCCCCTCCCTCTCCCAGCTCTCCTTCCAGGTCCATAAAGAACATAACAATGGGCCAAATATTATTCTAATGGAGGGCATCCCTAGTAACCAAAGCTGGACTAGCACACACCTCTATCCAAAGTGGTACAGGTACTGGGACCCAGCTATTACAGCAGATATATCTCTTAACCCTACATGGATCACTCATTGAGTCCAGAGGGCCGTCTTTAACTCCTATGTTTATAATCTTGCGGCCTTTCTTCTTCCACACTCTGACTGGCTCATCCTTCAAATGGTGAATATGTCTGGGACTTGCAAGACTGCTTGTCCACAATAAAAACTTCCTGTACAGCTGTAATAACAGCTACTGAGCATGTCCAGTAACTGCTAAATGATTGTTCTATATGTTTGTGGGCCCTCTGAGCTGCATGCATGCCCTGCTGACACAGAGTATCCTAACTAAAATCCATGTCTTCTCCCCATTGCTTATCTCCCTTTCTTTTATAGAATCGTAGGACTGGAAGGGACCTCAAAAGGTCTTTCAGTCCAGGCCCCTGCACTCAGGGCAGGACTATCTAAACCATCCCTGACAGGTGTTTGTCTAATCTGCTCTTAAAAACCTCCAATGACAGAGATTCTACAACCTCCCTAGGTAATTTATTCCAGTGCTTAACCACCCTGGCAGGAAGTTTTTCTTAATGTCCAACCTAAACCACCCTTGCTTCAATTTAAGACCATTGTTCCTTGTCCTAGCCTCAGAGGTTAAGGAAAACAATTTTTCTCCTTTCTGCTTGTAAATCTAAGTACACTATGTCCACTGGATCCCCCTTGTCCACATGTTTGTTGACCCCTTCAAAGAACTCTAAAAGAGTAGTAAGACACGATTTCCCTTTACAGAAACCATGTTGACTATTGCGCAACAGTTTGTTTTTCTATGTGTCTGACATCAATTTTATTCTTAACTATTGTTTCGACTAATTTCCCCGGTACCGATGTTAGACTTACCGGTCTGTAATTGCCGGGATCACCTCTAGAGCCCTTTTTAAATATTGGCATTACATTAGCTAACTTCCAGTCATTGGGTACAGAAGCTGTTTTAAAGGACAGGTTACAAACCTTATTTAATAGTTCTGCAACTTCATATTTGAGTTCTTTCAGAACTCTTGGGTGAATGCCATCTGGTCCCTGTGACTTGTTAATGTTGAGTTTATCAATTAATTCCAAAATCTCCTCTAGTGACACTTCAATCTGTGACAGTTCATCAGATTTATCACCTACAAAAGATGGCTCAGGTTTGGGAATCTCCCTAACATCCTCAGCCATGAAGACTGAAGCAAAGAATCCATTTAGTTTCTCTGCAATGACTTTATCGTCTTTAAGTGCACCTTTTGTATTTTGATCGTCAAGGGGCCCCACTGGTTGTTTAGCAGGCTTCCTGCCTCTGATGTACTTAAAAAACATTTTGTTATTACCTTTGGAGTTTTTGGCTAGCCGTTCTTCAAACTCCTCTTTGGCTTTTCTTATTACACTCTGCACTTAAGCTGGCAGTGTTTGTGCTCCTTTCTGTTTGCCTTACTAGGATTTGACTTCCACTTTTTAAACTTCCCATCCTCAGTAGTAGCAATCAACATAAAACCCATCCAGTTCTCCTTACCTACAGTGACCATTCGTTATGTTACTTGGTAACAGTAACAGTTTGTGAGACAACAGCTAGAAATATTAGTGCTCAAATCAGTTTGAAAATTGCACCCAATGATGCAAATGGAGCATGTATTGTACAGCCACCTATGTGTGGTAAATGGGAACTACTCTCTGACTCATAAACAGTTCCATCCCTTCTGCCATCATTTGGTTGAGGAAAATAAATCCTCTTTTAACCTCATTAAGGACACACAGCATGTCATGAAATATTATTATTATTATATTGTTCTGAGAATGGATATACTGCTGTGTGATCACAGTTGTCACCAGTGTTCCTCCTAACTGTTCTTTGTACTGAGCAGGCTACAAATTCTACTGACCATTACTTTTTGGTCCTTGGGCAGCCAATCTTACCTGTGTGTGTTGGGTATGTGTATGAGGGGCTTGTGTGTATGGGGCATGGTGGTAACCCCCCCACACACACACAGACAAGTTGTGTGTGTGTGTGTATGTGTGTATGGAGAAGTGAGCAGTTGTGTGCAGGATGAAGGGCGTGGGGGGGTCAACAAGGGATGTGTGTGTGTGTGTGTATAGAGGTCAGGGGGTGTATGTATGGCGTGAAGGGTGTGGAGGGGGTATATATGTGGGGATGGTAAGGCGCATGTAGGGGTTTATATTTGTGGGTGGTGAGTAGGGATGTGTGTGTGGAGGGGCTGGTGTGGGCTGGGGGTATAGGGTGTATGTATGTGTTGAGTAAGAGATGTTTGTGGGGTAAGTGGCTCTCTGTAGTGTGGGTTTTTGGTTGGGGGGTTACTTGCTGTGTGCTGAGCTTGTGTTTGTCTGTCTGTTTGTTTTGGTTATTTGAAGGAAGGTGTGCTGTGGCTGGCAATTGGAAGCTGTGAGTGTCCAAGTAAGGTTTGAAAGCTAGAAGCCTCTGTTAATTGGCTAAGCCTTAGTCAGTGGGCAGGGCTATCAAGAAGGCCAGGGCTTTATAAAGCAGTGAGCAAGCGACCAGGGAGCTTTGCGACCAGGGAACTTCGCAAGTGAATTTGGAAGGGGAGTGGGAAGGGGCAAGGTTCACTTGCTGTTCTTTAAAACCTGTAAACTAAACTATATTCAAAACTTCTTGATTTAAACAAAACCCTTTAATTAACTAGGAGACCATGCAGGCAGAAGCCCAGCAGCAGAGTGGGGGCTATCCAGTTTATTGCGCTGAGTGTAGCATGTATGATTACCTGCCCTGTGTGTGGGTGGCGTACGTGTGCATTTGGTGCAAGGAGGTCCAGGCCCTCAGAGACCGCGTACGGGCTGGGTGGTGGAACTGCAGGAGCTAAGGGAGGTATGCTGATGAGGCTTTCTGGGACACTGTAGAGTTGTCCCACCTCCAGTCAGACAGCCCCTGCCCTGTTGAGGAGGATGAAAGGCCCAGGGAAGCAGAGCAGTCAATGGGAGCAGAAGGAAACCTTCCCATAGTTGGGACCCTCCTTCCAGATGGTGTTAGGATATCCTCTTGCACTGAGGTTAGCTCTCCTGGGGAGGGAACTCCAGGCACTAGGAAAAGGCAGGTGTTAGTAATGGGAGATTTGATCATTAGAAACATAGATAGCTGGGTTTGTGATGACTGGGAGAACTTTATGGTGACTTGCCTGCCTGTTGCAAAGGTTGCGGATCTCTCGAGCCATCTGGATAGACTTATGTGTAGTGCTAGGGAGAAGCTGGTGGTCGTGGTACATGTAGGTACCAATGACATAGGGAAGGGTAGGAGAGACATCCTGGAGGCCAAATTTAGGCAGCTAGGGAAGAGGCTGAAATCCAGGACCTCTATGGTGGCATTCTCAGAAATGCTTCCAGTTCCAAATGCAGGGCCAGGTAGGCAGGCAGAGCTTCAGAGTCTCAATGCGTGGATAAGATGATGGTGTAGAGAGGAGGGGTTTAGATTCATTAGGAACTGGGGAAACTTTTAGGATGGGGGAGCCTATGCAGGAGAGATGGGCTCCACCTAAACCAAAGTGGAACCAGCCTGCTGGCACTTAACATTAAAAAGGTTGCAGAGCAGTTTTTAAACTAGGAGATGAGGGAAAGCTGATTGCTGCAGAGGAGCACGTGGATCAGACAGTGACTTCTCTTAGAGGACAGTCTATTGATAGTGATTCTCTAGGTTATAGTCAGGAGGACAGGATGGAAGAAGATAATGTAAGGGCCAGATCCGATGAGAAACATTCACATAAAGAATCAGACACATCAGAAAAGGGAAGACAAATAAACAGTGACAAGTTTTTAAAGTGTTTGTACACAAATGCTAGAAGTCTAAATAATAAGATGGGTGAACTAGAGTGCCTCGTGATAAAGGAGGATACTGATATAATAGGCATCACAGAAACCCGGTGGACTGTGGACAATGAATGGGACACAATCATTCTGAAGTACAAAATATATCGGAAGGACAGAACAGGTCGTGCTGGGAGTGAGGGGGAGTGGCACTATATGTGAAAGAAAATGTAGAATCAAATGAAGTAAAAATCTTAAGTGAATCCACATGTTCCATAGAATCTCTATGGATAGTAATTCCATGCTCTAATAAGAATATAACATTAGGGATCTATTACACTGCTCTACAGCCAAAATGCTTCTGAAATAAATGTAGTCCAACTTTACTAATTCTGGGTCACTGAGAACGAAAATGATGCTTAAAATTGTTGATTGGCTCTAGTTTTCAAGCTATGCTATTGAGTCAGCATATATGACCCTGGACTTGGGAATGGCGGAGGATAAGTGAGTTATAAAGGGAAGGGATCTCAATTTAAACCAGAAATGACTAAAATACATCTTTGACTGGATCTATGAATAAATCTATGACTGGGTTTGGACAGTACTTGCTTTTGAGGCAAAACAATGAATGATGCAATCTGAAGCTGGTATTGCATCATACATGATATGAATTGCATCATGTTATTTCTAGAAGTCATGGATGATGCAATCACAATGAAGCTTACATCACTCTGCTGAACAAATTGCCCTATATCAGCTCTAGAAATCATACAGTGTGGTGCTCTCTTATTTGTCAGTGTTTGATTTTGCAAAGGGACACATTTCTGTTTAGCCAAAGTGAGCAGAGATGCCTCGTACTTGTGTGAACAGTGCAGATAACTTCTGCTATGTTTGTGGTGAAGTGACTTTTGCATCACAAAAGCACAGTATAACCACTATGGTTAAGAAAGCCTATCACCTTTCTTTTGGCTGCAAAATTGGAGATCAGGACAAGAGGTGGGCCCCACACATATGCTGCAACACTTGTGCAACAAATCTTCGCCAGTGGTTGAACAGGAAAAGGAAATCTATGCCTTTTGCAGTGCCAATGATTTGGAGAGAGCCAACAGATCATACCAGCAATTGTTACTTCTGCATGGTGCCTCCAGTTAGGAAAGGTGTGTCAAAGAAGAAAAAGTGGACTGTGCATTATCCAAACATTCCATCAGCTATACGCCCAGTACCCCAAGGAGAAGGATTGCCGGTTCCTGATGCACCAGAATATTTCTCACTTGAGTCAGATGAGGAAGAGGAAGAGGATGAAACTTCTGGTCCTGAACCATCAATGTCACAGGACCCACATTTTCTCCCATCCTCCTCCTCTGAAGCACACCTCATAACACAAGGTGAACTGAATGACCTTGTCAGGGATTTGGAACTACCCAAGAGTAAGGCAGAGCTGTTGGGCTCCAGACTACAGCAGTGGAATCTCCTGGCAGGCTATCAGGGCAAATGGAGCCCTTCAATGCTTGCAGACTATTGCTGGACAGTGACAAGAGATGCTCCATTTAATGAATACAAGAGACAAGCCAAGAAGCGCCGAGTAGACACTGAATAGGACTAAACTCTGTACATAATAGTTTTTTGCCTTTTCTTTCATAATACATTTTATTTATATAACCCTTTTGCTGATTTTTAAAGTGTTACATAAACAGGACAGGTGAAATATTATCATGTAAAGCAACCATAAACACATGAAAAGACCTAGGTTTACAATTTATGATTAAAACTCTACTATCTACACAATATACATAGACATAAAACGTAAAAACTTAAATATCTTAGAAACAGTAGCCAATCAGTTGTTTTAATTGTCATATTTGAATTCAGCACATCAAAATACATAATAAATATCACATTTTATCTCTGAAGCAGACGACTTCTCAAAAATTGTAGACCAGTGTTATTGACCACCTGACCAGGACAGTGATCGTGGTGATGATGAAATGCTCAGGGAGATTAGAGAGGCTATCAAAATTAAGACCTCAGTAGTAGTGGGGGATTTCAGTTATCCCCATATTGACTGGGAACATGTCACCGCAGGACGAAATGCAGAGACAAAATTTCTCGATACTTTAAATGGATGCTTCTTGGAGCAGCTGGTATGGGAACCCACAAGGGGAGAGGCAACTCTCGATTTAGTACTGAGTGGAGCACAGGAGCTGGTCCAAGACGTAACTATAACAGGACCGCTTGGAAATAGTGACCATAATACAATAACATTCAACATCCCTGTGGTGGGAAGAACACCTCAACAGCCCAACACTGTGGCATTTAATTTCAAAAAGGGGAAATATGCAAAAATGAGGGGGTTAGTTAAACAGAAAATAAAAGGTATAGTGACTAAAGTGAAATCCCTGCAAGCTGCATGGATGCTTTTCAAAGACACCATAATAGAGGCCCAACTTAAATGTATACCCCAAATTAAGAAACACAGTAAAAGAACTAAAAAGGAACCACTGTGGCTTAACAACCATATAAAAGAAGCAGTGAGAGATAAAAAGGCATCTTTTAAAAAGTGGAAGCCAAATCCTAGTGAGGTAAATAGAAAGGAGCATAAACACTGCCAAATTAAGTGTAAATATGTAATAAGAAAAACCAAAGAGGAGTCCGAAGAACTGCTAGCCAAAAACTCAAAAGATAATACCAAAATGTTTTTTAAGTACATCAGAAGCAGGAAACCTTCTAAACAACCACTGGGGCCCCTGGACGATCAAGATACAAAAAAAGCATTTAAAGACGATAAAGTCATTGCGGAGAAACCAAATGGATTATTTGCTTCAGTCTTCATGACTGAGGATGTTAGGGAGATTCCCAAACCTGAGCCAGCTTTTGTAGGTGATAAATCTGAGGAACTGTCACAGATTGAAGTGTCACTAGAGGAGGGTTTGGAATTAATTGGTAAACTTAACATTAACAAGTCACCGGGACCAGATGGCATTCACCCAAGAGTTCTGAAAGAACTCAAATATGAAGTTGCAAACTATTAACTAAGGTTTGTAACCTATATTTAAATCGGCTTCTGTACCCAAAGACTGGAAGATAGCTAATGTAATGCTAATATTTAAAAAGGGCTCTAGAGGTGATCCCGGCAATTACAGACTGGTAAGTCTAATGTCAGTACCAGGCAAATTAGTTGAAACAATAGTAAAGAATAAAATTGTCAGACACATAGAAGAACATAAATTGTTGGGCAAAAGTCAACATGGTTTCTGTAAAGGGAAATTGTGTCTTACTAATCTATTAGAGTTCTTTGAAGGGGTCAACAAACATGTGGACAAGGGGGATCCAGTGGACATAGTATACTTAGATTTACAGAAAGCCTTTGACAAGGTCCCTCACCAAAGGCTCTTATGTAAATTAAGCTGTCATGAGATAAAAGGGAAGGTCCTTTCATGGATTGCAAACTGGCTAAAAGACAGAAAACAAAGGGTAGGAATTAATGGTAAATTCTCAGAATGGAGAGGGGTAACTAGTGGTGTTCCCCAAGGGTCAGTCCTAGGACCAATCCAATTCAACTTATTCAATGATCTGGAGAAACGGGTACAAAAGTGAGGTGGCAAAGTTTGCAGATGATACTAAACTGCTCAAGATAGTTAAGACCAAAGCAGACTGTGAAGAACTTCAAAAAGATCTCACAAAACTAAGTGACTGGGCAACAAAATGGCAAATGAAATTTAATGTGGATAAATGTAAAGTAATGCACATTGGAAGAAATAACCCCAGCTATACATACAATATGATGGGGGCTAATTTAGCTACAACGAATTAGGAAAAAGATCTTGGAGTCATCATGGGTAGTTCTCTGAAGGTGTCCACGCAGTGTGCAGAGGCGGTCAAAAAAGCGAACAGGATGTTAGGAATCATTCAAAAACGGATAGAGAATAAAACAGAGAATATATTATTGCCCTTATATAAATTGATGGTACGTCCACATCTTGAATACTGCATACAGATGTGGTCTCCTCATCTCAAAAAAGATATACTGACATTAGAAAAGGTTCAGAGAAGGGAAACTAAAATGATTAGGGGTTTGGAGAAGGTCCCATATGAGGAGAGATTAAAGAGGCTAGGACTTTTCAGCTTGGAAAAGAGGAGACTAAAGTGGGATATGATAGAGGTATATAAAATCATGAGTGATGCTGAGAAAGTAGATAAGGAAAAGTTATTTACTTATTCCCATAATACAAGAACTAGGGGCCACCAAATGAAATTAATAGGTAGCAGGTTTAAAACAAATAAAAGGAAGTTGTTCTTCACACAGCGCACAGTCACCTTGTGGAAATCCTTGACTGAGGAGGACTATAACAGCATTTAAAAGAGAACTGGATAAATTTGTGGAGGTTAAGTCCATTCATGGCTATTAGCCAGGATGGGTAAGGAATGTCCTCTGTTTGTCAGAGGGTGGAGAAGGATGATAGGAGAGAGATCACGTGATTATTATCTGTTAGCTTCACTCCCTTTGGGGCACCTGGCACTGGCCACTGTCAGTAGACAGGATACTGGGCTGGATGGACCTTTGGTCTGACCCAGTACAGCCATTCTTATGTTCTTATGTTGGTGAGAAGTGTGAAGGCCTGAGGGGTGTGGGGGGGGGAGGAGGGGGGTCATGCTGCCCCAGGGTTGTTCCTCGCCAGTATCACACACTAATCTCTGTAGTTCTGTCAATGGTGGGTGGGTGTATATAGATCTTCTTCTTCATGTCTTGGGAAGGGCAGCCAAGTGCCTTCTTACTCCCACTATGTGTAACTCTGATGCCAGGTGGGCAGTAGAATATAAGCGCAGTTGCACCTACATCTCCCAGGAAGTAAAGAAGAGCCCCTCAGATGGTGTTCCCCATAATCCCTGGGAAGTGAATGGAAAGGTCACTGCCCCTACTTCCTTGAGAAACTTCTACTTAGTTTTTAAAATAATCTGAATCGTCCTTTTAGAAAAGTTTTTCGAAATGTTTTTTCCAAGCAATTAAAATAATAAAGCTAATAAAAATGTAATGACACAAATATTTAGAACCTTCAGCATTCATTAAAAAATGAAGGAAATTAACAGCCCAAAAGCTTTGAAGTGATTAAAGTTAGCAAGATACTCCATGTATTAAAGCCCAAGAGCAAGTGCTTGCGCTCTTGAGATCCACACAAAAAATAACATAAGGAAAAAAAATCTGTAATGATCCAGGGCCAGAATATTGTTTCTAAGAGAGGCCACATGTGGTCTGGTAGAAATAAACAACTTATAACATACCCATAGTGGCAAACTGCTGAAATGTTGTCAGGAGTCCATTTTAACACACATCACAGTGAAAAGCAGAGGTGCCTGAAGAGGGGAAGAAGATAGGTACATATTATGCAAATATAATAATCTCAGCATGTAGAGTATTTTCCAATATAGTATATAAATATGCCATCACAAACTACCTGTCAGCATATTAGTACCTATTTGCTGCTTTGGTGCATTGTGGCATATTTGTGCTCCTAAAGTTTAGGACCTTCACGTTCTTCTTTCAGTAATGTTCCGATGGATGGCCACTTGTCCATGCTCCTTCCATCAGAAATTTTCAGCAGTAGTGCATGTTCAGTCCACACATATGTCCCCGGCTATCTTTGTGCCCCATACTAACAGTATACAGGGCTGTGATGCATGAACCAACCTCAGTTCCATGTCAACTGCCTATGACCTGAGATGGAGCAGTCAGTGGTGCTTGCTTCTTTAGCTAGCTACTAGTTGTTTCTCGTCCTAATAGACTAGTTTAACTGTTTTTATTTTTAATAGTTTAGTTTTATTCTGTATGTGTGCGTGTGTTTTGGAAGGCTTTGCCTCCTCCACCCCCTTTTCCTGGGGATCTCTCTTTCCCCAAAGGAGCTTTTTTCCCTTGTGATATCCTTAATATTCAGGATTCATGTGTTGCTTTACTTGCTGGGATTCCACCACAGTTAGTGACAGCCATTCGCAGTGTATCCACTGTCTGGGAGCTTCTCATGTACCATCAAAATCCAAGATTTGCACAGGATTCAAGAGCTATTCTAGGAGAGACAGGGAGGTAAAGCTTCGTCTCCGTATGATGGAGCATTCTCTCTGACCTGCATCAGATTCATACCTCGAGACCCCCTCTGTGCAGATATCTTCAAGTGACCACTGCACCTCCTTGACTTCCGCAACTAGTTACCTTCTAGACCACCGTGAGAGAAATCTGTGGGTGATACACCCAATATTCTGCCAAAAGGATCTCCATGTCTTTTACTAATGAACTTGGCCACAAGAAATGTGCCCTACTGGAGCCCTCATACCCATGAAGGGTACTGCTGAAGGCCCAAGTGGTCTCCGTACAAAGGGTGTGTTGGTATGTCTGCATCTAAACCCATTAGTACAGCCAAACCCTCTAGTACTCATTGCTCAGTAGCAAAGCATTCCTCAGTACCATCTAAGGATGATCGAGGTGCTAAGGACTCCAGAGATGCTGAAAATGCTACTGACGGTGACCTTCAGAGATATCTGCGGTAGCAAGATCTACCCATCTATCTGTACTGATGCACTCTGCACTGTCTCAGTACCCCAGGCTTCTACTGCTCAGACTCATCAGGTTTCTGTGTAGATCCACTCAGTACTGCAGGAATACAGCTGCTCCAAAGACCTGCTTGTCTACGATGATGAACCTGAATGTCCTTTACTGAGTGTGAGAAGATTCCCAGTACCACATCACTTGCTTGTAGCAAATGGTTTCCTGATACCCATGGGACATATCAGACAATCTTCTCATTGACCTTTGTCTGCCTCTCCTTTAGTCTATAGAAGGACAGCTCTTCGGACTCCAGCATTTCTGGTCAAGGTTGTTTTGATGATCAACCTTGGCCTGATTCCCCTGGAGCTTTTGCTTCAAGGGACATTTTGGGTACGTTTACACAGCAAGCAGGAGCCAGCCTCTCAGCCTGGGTTGGGTTAGTAGGGCTCATGCTTGAGCACTAGACAGTGCTTTGAAGTTGCAACTTGGCCTGGAGCTCGGGATGTAGCTGGTAGCTTGGGATGAAGCCCACCCCCCTATCTAGGGTTTATCTAGAGGTTCAGCGCCTAATTTCTGGTTATGGAAACAGTGAATGAACACAATAGGCAACATTGTTCAAAAACTACCCCACATGATAAGGACCAGAAGCATAGACCTCTTCAGTTGCATCTGCCATCCTGCAATTCAGAATTGCTAGTTACTATGCACATCTTGCTAAGTACAACTTCAACTATAACAAATTTAACTCTCTCTTATTGAACATCAGCCCCAGAAGCAGAGGGAACAGACTCAGGGCATCATTGCTGAAGATTAGCTCCTGGAGAGAACAGCACTCCCTCAGCACAACTGGTAGAGCAGCTTGCTCCATTTCTATGTCTTTTGTAACGCACAGAGCCTCTTGGTTGCAGTCCTTGGGAATCCGAAGAGAGGTTCAGAGCATGGTCAAGGACCTTCCATTTTATGGACTCAAGCTGTTTAGTGAGTCCACAGATGAATCCTTGCACTCTCTTAAAGATTTAACGACAACCCTTCACTCACTTGGAATCATATCTGCAAACAAGAGGAGATTTAGTAGATCACAGATGACACAAAGACACGCCCCAGCTCAATTCCCTACTTACCACAGATCACTGGAGCATCATAAAAAAAAAAAGTAGGGTGCAAAAGTGGAAAATTTCAGCTGCTCCACCTGTGTCAATGCAATTGTCTTCATCAGTCCAGTGTTCATTTTGATATCTTGGTTGGAGGTTATGAACATGCCCACCTTTTGGATTTCAACCTGCATTATCCTGCCCACACCTTCTCATCTTTTGGAGATCATCTCTCCCATTTTCATACTCGCAGGAGCAGATTACTTCCGACAAGGGTTTCTGGAGGTTAGAACATTGTGCTACTTCATCCATTTCCATTCCATGCACTTATCCCACATTCCTGCCCCGTCCCTCTTCAGGGACACACCTCACAAACCTGTACTGAGGCAAGAAGCTCTTTCCTGTCTCTGAATAGAAGCTATGGAACCAGGTCCCCCCAGTATAGAGGGAAAGGGTTTTATTCTTTTGGTTCCCAAAAAGAAGGGTGGATGGAGATCCAGCCCTAGATCCCAGGATGCTGAATACATTTGTCAGAAATTCAGGATGATAACATTTGAAGCTATTATACTATGTCTAGATCTGGGGGATTGATTTGCAATCCTTGATGCATTTTTATATAGCAACACTTCTCACAAGACGTTTCTTGATGATTCGTCATTGGTCAAGTTCACTTTTAATATGAGTGCTTCTCTTCAGCTTTCTACTGCCCCCATGGTGTTTACAAAGGTTCTGGCAGTAGTTGTTGCCCAACTTTGTCTTCCCCGACCTCAATAATTGGCTACTGAAGGGACGTTTTTACATTGAGGTCCAAGTTGCTATCAAGAGAGCTACAAACCTATTCAGCTTTCTAGGACTTCAACACCAAGAAATCCTCTCTCTCTTATCTGCTCAGCAAATAGAGTTATTAGGGGCCATCCTGGATGCTACAACAGCTAGAGCTTACCTAGTAGAAGTCCATTTTCTTACTTTAAAGATAAAATATCCCTCTGACCACATCCCCGTTCTTACCTAAAGTCACCTCAGATTTTCATATTTCAGACTAGGCATCTTCCTGTTTTTCAAATTAAAACTCATTACTCTAAAGAGGATGCCATCCTTCACACCTTGAACATTAGGAAAGCCTTCGCCTTCTATTTGGACAGACCTAGACCCATGGAGGCTTCTCCTCAATGAGTTGTTTCCATTGTGGACAGAGTTAAATTCTCGATGGGTACAGGTGTGAGACTTTCCAAATGGGTTTGCAGTTGTACCCTCTCCTGTTACAAAGCTGCTGATGTCCCATGACATGCAAAAGCTAATAGATCATTCCACCAGCTCTCAGTCCACCTCCGTTGCCCTACTGGTGGGCACCTATATCAGAAATCTGCAAAGCCCGCACATTGGCTTCCAGCCACACATTCTCAAGCACACTTTGTTTTGGTGCATGCATCTCGAGTGAATGCTGCAGTTGGGTCTGCTGTTCTGCAGTCAGCTTCAGATCCTACTGTGAAGCCCTCTCCTCCTGTGAGGAATATTGATTGGGAGTCCCCTGGAGAACCCATAAGGATATTACTTGAAGGAGAGGTTACTTACCTTGTACAATAACTGGCATTCTTTGAGATGTTTGTTCTGATGGGATCTCCAGCAGCACCTCCCATTTCCCCCCACTGCTTCACAGGCTTATCTGTGTGGTATAGAAGGAACCAAGGGCGCTTTGTCTGTTGAAGCCCTATATACTCTCAGTATGGGCACGAGGCTAGCTAGGGCGAATGTGTGGACCAAACGGGCACTGCTGCTGAAAATCTCTGATTGGAGACACAAGGGCACATGCACACCTGAAGTGGTGCACCCAGAGGAGTTGAGCATCTCAAAGAATTCCAATTACTGTACAAGGTAAGTAACCGCTCTTCCCCTCACCCCCCAATTCAAAACATTGCACACTCAGATCTGACTGACCTTTCAGGAAACTGGAGCAGGCTCTATGATGTTGGTGAATTGTGGTTATGGTTACCTAGAAAGAAGTGATAACAAGCTATCAGGAGTTGTGGCCATTGTAAAAGCCTGACCCTGCAAGCCTTCCATGCATAGAACTCCCAAAGGAATCAATAGGACTTCTGTGCTTGGAGTGCTTGTGGGATCAGGCCACAGGAAAAATCCTTGACCTGTGCTACTGTTTGACATCAGTCCAGAATCTGGAGTGCAATCCAACCCTTCGGAATGGCAATTAATTGTCCAAATGGCTCACTATATTTAGTTCATTGCACACAGTAGAGGCCAATGGGGCAGAGACGATAGGTGGCTACTGAAGCAGACAAGGCAGTCCTAAATAAAGAATGGCAGCATCTTAGCGGGAGCTGTGGCTTGAACTCAGGACTGAAAATCATGAACTTATGAGTTCTGATCCTGACACTGCCACAGATGCCCTCTGGCCCTTTGCAACTTTAACCTCTCAGCCTCAGTTTCCCCATCTATAAAATAGGGATCATAATACCTTCTTAACTCAGCAGAGTCTTGTTGGAGTTAATTACATTGAAGATTAAAACTTCTATGAGCACAATGTGGTGTTACTGGTAGCATGAAGAACTATTATATTGGTTGCTACTTCCAACTGAAATGTAACCTGGAAAAGGCTAGCTGTCAAGACAAAGGGCTCTGACTTGGTCTCAACCTTCATACAGTGTATAGGACATTATACTTATTAACACAAATGGAGATGCAGTATTTAATTATACTACTTAGGGGACTGGATCCAATTCCAATCTCCTGCACTGGTGTAAATCCAGAAGCTACTAACTTCCAAGAAGTCCTTGGTATTAGTGCATTTACTTGGGCAAACTAGCACTACTTGTGTGGTGGTGAGAGCTTTGTGTAAGTACTATAGTTCTACCTATGGTATGTCTGGCAGAGAGCAATGGACAAAAAAAGCATGGCTGCCTAATATATAACTACAGGAGCAACACTTTCTCAGCTGGTGCATGACAGTGGAAGAGCCAGTAGGCCTCACAAAACTGACAGAGTCAGACCACTTCGAAGTAAAACATGAATAAATGAGCCAGACACAAGAGCGTTGACAATGGCCATCAGTATCCAAAAAACCCTGGACTCTATAGCAGTGTTAATGATTAAGGTAACTGAGCATTTAGTCTTAGCCCTGTGAATACACAGTGGTTCCATTATTGAGAAGTCAAATCATGCTGTGAGAATCTGGGGCAGCTTCCGATGCAAAGTTCTTAACTTTCAGAGTGGAATGGAGATGACGAAACCAGACTGAATGGGCTTCGGGCTGGAGCTGAAAGAGAGGAACTCAGGGGAATGGTGTAAATGGCACATTCAGTTGGTTTAGTGCTGAATGGGAGAAGAGAAATGGGGCCATGGTTAGACCTATGTATTATGAGCTGGGTAGTTGGTGTTAGGCCAGTTCCCTTTGGACAAATATTTACATTGCCCAATCATTTCTACAGTCAGCACTAAAGGGCCCCGTAGCAAGGCCATCACCTAAATAGATATGGAGACTGAGCTAGACTCACACCTGTACAGGTGGCCCCTCCTGTTCAGGGTTGAAACATGGAGTGGACATTGTGGGGAAACCTGCAGTTCCTCTGCCCATATGTCTCAGCCCTGTAGGTAACAGAGCCTGTCAGTCTCCATGGCCATCAGCTGAGCACCATTCACAAGCACTAAAAGAAAAGGCATCAGTTGGAAAGACTGTGCAGCTTGAGGGATTTTTCTGGGTTTCTATCAAGCTTGTTTGAATGTAAGTGCCTCCGCCTAACACTAGCACTTTGTTTCCTTATTTGTCTGTGTGACACCCAACCTGTTAGGCCCCATGCAGGGCAAGTCCAGCAAGAGCCCAGGCTCTAACCTCCATTTTCCTTGTCAGATCCAGGGCCGGTGCAACCATTTAGGCAAACTAGGCGGCCGCCTAGGGCGCCTAGTGGTTGGGGGCGCCTAAAAGTCCCCTAAGGCTAGGAGGTGGAGTGGAGGTGAGCTGGGTGTGGGGGCGCATGGGGGGGCGCGCGGAGGGCTGCCCGCAGTAACGGGGGGAGGGCGCACAGGGGAACAGCTCCCTGCCCCAGTTTACCTCCACTCTGCCTCCTCTGCTGAGCACACAGCCCAACTCTAAGTCTCCTCTAATCAGCGCCGCAAGCCTGGGCGGGGAGGAGAATTAGAGCAGCACCGGCATGCTCAGTGGAGGAGGTGGAGTCGAGGTGCGCAGGGGCAGGCTACCCAGGCAGGGTTAGCTGCCATAGTGGGGGGGCGGGAAGGGGGGAAAGGGGAAGTCTCCCCAGGCAGGGGAGGGGGGAGTCTTTTTTTTTCTTTTCAGACAAATTCCACAGTGTGAACACAATTTTTTGTGTGCTTTACTACACAAACCCATACTGAATAATTTTAGATACAGACTGAATTGCCTTTGAAAAAATGATGTCTTTTATGGTTTATCTTCGCTACTGAACAAGAGCACCTGTATTCTAGCTCCAAGAATGATAAGCAAACGAGTTCTTGCTTCATCCTAGTTTGGGTTTGTGCCACTGTCACTAGCAATCTTGTTTTCTTTTTGGAGATGAATTCAGGAATAATTCAACATATCTATGCTGCATGTGTGACCTATCCTTGGCCAGGCAGGGTTAGCTGTCACGGGGAGATGGGGGAGAGTCCCCTCGGGTGAGGTTAGCTGCCCTGGGGTATGGGGTGGAAAGGGGTTAGCTGCTGTGGGGGGAGGCTCCCTGGGTGGGAGGCTGAGTTAGCTGCTGGGGGGGGGTGCAAGGTGGAAGTTTCGCCTAGGGTGTGAAACTTCCTTGCACCGGCCCTGGTCAGATCTGTATTGGTGTGGAACCAGACAGAGAAATGCCACATGACTGGTGAACAAAAGCAGCTAGGGCTTATTACCCTACCAAGCCCAGCTGATCTATATAAAAGATCTGCCTTTCCACAGCTCATTACATCAGACCTTGAACACCACAAACACTCTGAGTGCTATATAAACAATAGTTAAACCTGCCCCAAGGTCAGTGTGGGCAGTTCTCCTTAATAACATTGTTAGCATTTTAATAAGACTTTCTCCATCCCTCCAAATATCAGCCATTGATCAAGTGAAGAGATAAACAGACTATGCCTCATGCCACTCAATTCCTCACAGCAATGCTACAGCTCTAGGGAGAAAGTGCTAATTTTGCCAATCTCCTCCCCTCAAATCTGCAATCACATGCATGCTATTTGGCTATAACAACAGGCTCTGCTGTTAAGGAGCTGTTTCTCAGTGTACAGCCAATTATGGTTCATGCTGCAAGTGGAAAAATCTGTGTAACTATTCACTCTCCCATGCTACTAGATTGGTATCAAATGATGTATAAGCAAAAAACAACATTAAGGGCAATATGTTTCTGAGTAATAACATGATGGTTCAGGCTGTATTA
The DNA here is from genome assembly GCF_007399415.2 of Gopherus evgoodei. Classification (NCBI taxonomy): domain Eukaryota; kingdom Metazoa; phylum Chordata; order Testudines; family Testudinidae; genus Gopherus; species Gopherus evgoodei. The sequence continues at coordinate 343,907,291 of NC_044322.1, forward strand.
TGAGGTGTTTAAAAACAGGGTGAATTTTAATTTCTCTGGAAGTAAAACAATCCCCTGGGAAATGCATCGCTTGCTGTGTATCACTACTAATAGGAAATGCAATGAGTATGTAAAAGTGAGTGCTGCAAATTTAGAATCTGTTCTAAACTGCTTTGAAGTCAATGGAAGGCTTCTCATTGACTTCAGTGGAATTTGAATCAGACCCTTATTCACCAGTCCAGACATGGGAATGATTGACACTTATGTCCAGTGGTTTAAAGCCGTGGTGTATTTGTTTTGCGAGATATTGTAATAGTAAAAAACAACAAAGTTATTAGTGCAACTGGTGGGAAATATTCATGTGGAAAATTTTCCTGCTGACAAATGAGGTTTAACTGAAAATATTTTTTTTCCAGGCAAATGGTAGTTTAAATGAAAAATTTTGATTTTTCTTTCAGGAAATTTCAAAACAAAAGTTTCATTTAATTTTGAATTGCCATTTGAAACAAGCCATATTTTTGTTTTGCTTCAACTTGAAATGCTGATTTTTTAAATTCACCTGCACCCCCAAATGAAACAACTCAGGTTTTCATTTTTAGTTTCTGGATTCCCCCTCCTTTATTAGACCTCTCACCTCTATTTCACACACACAAACACCCACCCCTACCCCTGGGAAGAAAAACTTTTAAAAAGCAGGAAGAGTGGAAAAAACCCCTATTATTCTCATTTTTTTTTGTTTTCCAGTTAGATGAAGTTGGGAAACAGTTGCTAGCCAGTGACTTCCTCTGTCTTTTACCAATGGAAAAAAGGGGTCCAAAGGAAAGAGAGGGGCATTCCAGCCCTGCCAAAAATCCAAATACTGAAAATGGAACACTGAAATTTTCCAGATTCCGAACATCTAAGTGAAAGAACATTGTATCTGTAGGAATCAACTCTATTTCCCCATGAACTCTAGTTATTAGTAGCCATGGTTCTAAGGTGTCATGAGTCAGCAAGTTACATAATAATCCTTGCCGAATCTTACGCTCACGGAATTTAACGGGAGTTTTTCCATTAAGATCAATGGGAGCAGGAGAAGGCCCCCATAACATACATTAGTGTCCTAAATCCATTCAATACAACAAAATTACTCTTTAACGTTTTCTGATATATTCTGATAGACGGTTTCTATCAGGTAACTTGGTACTTAAATCATGCCCCACAATCTATTCAGCAAACCTTTATAATGCTCAAACTGCCAAATTCCAATTGTCCACGTTAGATAAGCACAAACGATGACTTCCAGTGCTGTGCTTTTTATATTTTTTATATCTCATGATCGGGGGGAGGGAGAGTTGAGTGTTTTTGGGGGGTGGGAGATTTGCCAAAAATGATTTTTTGCTGTTTCTAGATAAAGACATACAAAATAAATTTTCTTTATGGTATCTGTACTGCCTGCCTGCATTTTAATTCAGAAATTGTATGATTCCTCTGCATAAAAAATCAGCTTGGCAAGATGTTCTGCATAATAAAACTGTGTTATTTCCAGTCCAATGCATGCAAACATTTATATCTTGGTAGCCCACTTTAAAAAAACACTCAAAATTAATACACAGTATGTACAGTTGAAAAAAAGATTTTTGGATATATATATTTTATTTGACAGTGGTTTAGATTATCATACAGTAAACAAGATTTCTGTAAAAGTTAATTTATCCGTAGTGGTGCGTTTCATAAAAATAGTTGCTCACTTACAGCCTTTCTGTGACTATTAATACATGGAATTATATTTATAGAGAGAGAGCTGTACAGGGTAAATTCACAGCTAACACTACACAGAAATATTATTTGGAATGGGGTTTAGATGATGTGCTGTCTTCACAGGTTATTGATTACAGCCGCATAAAGCAATTACTGCACAAGGAGTAGCTGTGAACTGTGCAAATTAGAGTTTATGCAAGCATAATCTCAATTGTTTTCCAGGTTTTATGATTTGTTTTCTATGTGTAAAGAAACAAGATACCAGGACGTGCATCTACACTACTGAAGCATTGTCCAAAATCCAATTCAATAAATTAATGGCAAATTATATTGGATTTCTAGTTCAGGGGATAAAGTTTTTTTTTAATTAAATAAAAGTTGTCAACAGCTGCATGGATTTGTGCTTTTAAAAATATGATAAATGGAGTTGTTCTTAAAAAAAAGGTTTTAAAAGCTGCAAAATCCTTTGTTTGAGGCTTTTAAAATAATTTGACAGGAAGAAACATGCCTACACATTCTAAGTGGAGAATGAGTCTAGTGCAGTGTATGAGACATATCGTTATGTGCTGACCTGTTTGGATAATGATGATCTGAATGTGACTCTTGAGCAGAGCAGATGAAGATCAGAGTTTGCTAGCATACCGATGTCTATCAATTTCTGAAAACAGCATCAACATTTTTTAAACAACCAGTGTATTATTATCCAGAGCTTTTTGGCAAAACAAGAAACCTACTGGGGACAGAATGGTGACTCAGGCATTTGGAATCCTTCCCCAGGAAGGTGGATTTGAGACTTGAAATTTGAGAGAGAGAAACAAGTAAGATGGAAATAAAAGAGAGAGAAAATTCCTCTGATGAAAATATAATGAACTAAGAATTTTTATCTTGGAAACAAGTCTCATCTGTGTTAGTGTGTGCATTAAAAGCATCTGAGCTGCCAAAACTTAAAGATGCCTTAACTAAAGTCTGTACAGATGTATGAAATATAGCACTGTGATTGTTTTCTGTGGGAGAGAAAGGCCTTTTTTTTTTTGAGGAAACTGCAGCTTTTTTTTCTTTTAAGAATCATCCTGGGTCTTGTAACTGTAAGTCTCAGTTTTGAGCTTGCCCAATTGATGTTTCTGTGCTACTTGTAATATTAGGGGAACCTGTGGCAAATCGCTTTTGAGGATAATTTGCAACTACAACTGCACCCTAACTCCTTTCTAATGTACAGAAATATGATTTGTTCACAAAATGGCAGTAGAAATGCGATCACACCAACTAATCCACTCGATTCCCCAACTCAACACATGAAGTGAACAACGCTGCTGGGTATCATGTGGACTATTCCAAATTGTTAACAATGGAGACATGTCATGGGCGTACAGTTTCAAAGAAACCCTTCAACCCTTGTCTAGATATGTTGAGAACAACGTATTTACAACATCTTCGCTCAGTTAAAATAGCCTTCCTCAGTTTCAGCTTGCTTCGTGCAGTTTTATTTAAGGCGATGTTCCAGTTTGGGATTGCTCTAACTTATTCCAGTTCCTGATATAAAGTTTGAACGAAATCCAAGTCCTTCATGCAGTGGAATAAAAATACTAAAGCTACACTGCACTGTCCTTCTCTGACATATTGTCCTTCGTATTGTTTTGGTTTCTTCCATAGCTGCCAAAGTCCCTAAAATGGAACTGGGGACTTAGGGTCAGTTTTAAATCTCCATGTTGACTATATGCTGCTTGAACTTATTAGACACTGTGCACATTGTCATGAAATTACACATTAATGTTTCCATTCCTCAGTGTTTTGTGTATATGTGTGAGAGTTAAAATAAATTAAAATAAATCAATGTGAGACAGAAGCTAAGAAGTATGTTTCTGCATCAGTGTGAAACAGTTAGAGGGCAACAGTTCATTTATCTGCTCATGGCAGAAGTGCCAGACTTTAGTACACTAGGTAGCTTATCCGAGCCAGGAATTTTCCATGGGCCTGGTGAGACAGTTGCCTTCCGAACTGTATTGTTGATGCTGCGCGTGTTAATGGAATGGAGATGTCCCTTCCTGGGGAACTCACTGGGTTTCCCATCAGGATCCCTCTTGTTCTGGTCCATATCACTTCCATGTGAGCTGCAGCTATTGCTACTGTACGCCTTTGTAGCACCAACTAAATCAAGCTTGACATGTTCAGAAGCTGCAGCTGAATTCTTGTCCGTGGTATTTCCAGATCTGTGACCTTCTTTCATACTGAGAGATCCATCTTTCTTGCCTTCCGGCTTCTTGGCTCTCCCAGGATGTTCATCATTGATTCCGGCACATACATGTTCTCTTTCTCTAGCCTCGATCGTAACACTCTGTCCCACTGCCCTACTTTCAGAGGTGGGCCTGCCACTACCAGTGGTCTTTTTTTTGCCTTCTGAGTATCCTTTCCTAGAAGCCTCTTCATGCTTTGTCCTTTCTACCTTTTTCGGGCTTGCTGACCTTTCTCTTTGCTCTCCTAACCTTTTCTTTTTGTGGCCATTTGCCGAAAGCTCCTTTGGTTTTCTTACATCATGTTCCCTCTTGATATCCCATCTTGGTTCTGGGTTTATCTGGTGAGAAGGGTCAGAGAGTGGGGCTAGATGTGATGAAGATAATGGTGAGATTATGTCATCAAGGGAAATAGCTATTTCCGGCAGACCTGGGGAGGTGGCAGAGAGAGAACTCCAGGAGTTTGGTTCGTCTGTTATAACAACAAAGAGAAGGGAGTTAAGGAATTATTCACATAACTTGGACCATATATTTCAAACATCAGTTACAATATCCAAAACCCATACTGAACCTAAATCTGGCAGCCCTTAGATGATAAAATTCCCATTGAAATCAATGGATGTGGGAGATAGAAATGACATCAACAGATTTGCCTGAGTAAGAACTGTGGGAATTGGTACTGAAAATATCAAGTGCGTTGATATAGGTTTAACTTTTCATTGCGTATATGAAAAGTATAATAATAATGACATATGCTGGTGAAATCAAAATGCATTTTTGTGCCATTATAGTGGATTGCTTAGTGAGCCATATAATTTCGCTCTCAAAGGACAAATGAAGAGGCCTTTCTGCTATCTATTATACATATCCCTACAAGCATACAATAATCAGCAGAAATGTGTAGTCCAGACCACATCATCAATCAAATCCAATTTTTCTAATCAACTATACTATTGCAATGTCTAGGGCCCTATTATTCTGAAAATGTATCTACAGTGTTCTGCCTTATGCAAAGACATAAAGGCTCTGGGAAGTCTAGGCTATCACCCTTGACTTTGTCTCAGTTACTCTGCCTCAACAGAATTTGGATAGATTCTGTAGATCCCATTTTCTTAAGATAGATGGTGCTTAGGATATACTGAGCCACAAAGAAACCCAGAAGCATCATGTTCTTCTCCATTTCATACATACTTCGGCCCAATCCTGCAAGCCTCTATTCTCATGAGTCGCCCCACTAACCTCTTTGGAACAACTCACATGAATAGGATGGTGCAGGATGTGGCCCTTCACATGGGATTCAGAAGAGCTGAAAGGTGAGTTAATTAGACTTCAGCACCTACATCCCAAACCACTGGCAAAATAAAAAGTATCTTATCTTGGTCAGGCCAGTGTTTCTTTCTCTTTGAGTGAGTGATCAACATTTCTTTTGATTCATCTTAAGGCAGGCAGACAGTTTGAGACTCATCGGAGCTGCTTGGCAGCCTGGCTCCCACCCCTCCCACCGTGAGGCTAGAGAAGTCTCTGAGCTTGGTTAATGTTGTCCCCTAATTGCCACCATTCCAGTAAGATGAACAAATCCATGCAATGATGGGACTCAAGGAGAGGAGACAGCATGTTTATTACGGAGAAAATGTTATCTCCCGACTGAGGGTTAAGTCAGGGCAGCACTTACAGATCGGAACTACTCCTAAAAATCTATACCATTTCTTTTTCCTAAGTAATGTTGTGGCCAGTTTCAAATCATCATGAGGCTTCACATTCGTGTGAAAAGTGAAATGTGCTTTATGCTCCAGTCTGGGATGTAAAGACTTACTCTATGGAGACCGTACGCTTAACAGAAGCAGTCTGCATAATTATTTATTTCTTTAGCAGCTAAAAATAGAAGAGACAATATTGAGGTGGGTGATGTAGTGAGAGTGAGCAGCATGGCCAGCAGAGGAGATATTTATTTTCCCATCTGGTGCCAATCATGTGCTTTTGCACCATGAGCATATCTGGGGAAAAATAGCATTTGAAAGCTCAAAAGTGCAAATTCTGTGTAAGGCAAACACGCTTTGGGCTTTGATTCTAACTGGGTCCAGGGTCTCCACTGAATTTTAAAGCCTCTCATCCAAAAAAAGGGAGGGCTCAACTTTTCAGGCCTCTCTGCTCTCATGAATTTGCCTATGAAAAACTAGTGCTGCACAGTCACAATGGTTTCTTCCAGACATCGATGGGCTAATTTGTTGTTTAATGCTGCTCTATAACTCCCAATAGAGTTAATAGGAGCCATGTTTGTGACCAAGGAGCAGGGCATCACCGCTTAACTCGTTAAAAAAAGCTTTTTTTTTAGCTGCTGTTATACCTAAATCACTAGCTAAATTTCACTTAAGTCCAAGTAATTTTTTGAAATATTTCAAAAACTATGGCTCAAAATGGCAACCCTCTGATTTTTTCCCTCTTGCTTACACCACAGATCTATCTGAACCAATTTTTTCTCCCAAGGAACTAGTGGGGGAAAAACTTTTCAAGTAAAGATCCTATGTGCCAAGTTCACATCAAAATTAGAAAACTCTAGAAAAAAAGTCAATTTTTGCCTTTTTTAAATATCCATGCAACACCACTGAAGTCAGCTGTGTGGGCAGGATATAAAAAGGAAACAGAGAAACAACTATCATTGTGCTCTTGCCATATCCACACTGCCTCCCCAAATTAAAGGCATTATTGAACTTCACTGACCAGGAGCAGAGTGCATTGGGCTAATCTGAAATCCCTAATCTCACATGACAGAAAACCACATTGTTGGGGGCGATCAATTCCAGAGCAGTAAAAATAGGAAGGGCCAGCAGCAATACGACTGAGTGGAGTCACCTAGTTGCCACAGTACAAGACTGGGTCAGCCCCTGCAAATCACCTTTCCCTTATGAGGACTGAGCCAGTTCGCTATCTGTCAAAAATAGGGTGGATGGGCCAATCACTAGTCCCCCATGATACAGCACAGTGACGCAGGCCTATGACCTGTTCCAAAACACCCAGAGGGAAAGGGACCAAGGGTTGAGTGGGCCTGCTGGGTAGCCCTCTGAAAATAGAGGGGACCCGGTACTCGGCGGATGGAGGGTAATTAGTCTCTTGGCTGTTTCCCAAGGAGATTTGCAACCAGCTAGGAATCCTGCAGAGAGAGCCCCAAAACACACTCTGCTGCTCCCAGTCATTCCCCAAGATCCCTTACTCGAACATGTCAGACCCATATAAAGGGTTGAATGTAGTTCAGTTTGAGTTTTGGGTGTCTGATATATGCATGGATTTCTTATTACTCTGGGCCCGTTCATCCAGTCTTAGTAGTTACCCAAATCAGACTTTGGCTAGGGATGTCATCAGTCACTCTCCTAACTCTTGCTAAAAATGCTGTAGGATCTTTAATGACCCCAAATGGGCAGACCTCAATTTTTTCTCTTGGTAAAGGTTGCAGTTGCAACAGTACATTGCTCCCAGCACCAGGCTTGGAAATGTGTCAAATACTGACGTAGCTAAGGGCTGCCTCCTGAAACACCAACAATACTTCCTGTAGTGCTAGAAAGACTCCAGTCCAGTCCCTGGCTTTGTTCAGCTGCTGAGAGCCACTGGTGTGCAGTAGGGCAGGCATGGATCACTACATTACATGCTGATGTAACTTTTGCAAGACTCATGCTAAGACTGAAACCTTGCCATTTCTCTCTTTAGCTCACATGGGATTTTTGCAGACAGGTAAAGATTTTGTACACTCAATAACCAAAATGGAAGCTTACACTGAAGTGACTCTCTTGTTTACTTTCTTTATCCATGATTGCATCATGGAAGACTAATGGAAATTTTATGCCTAGAGCGACAGATTTTATAACATGCCAATTTTTTTCAATATGTATGAAGTGTGTGTGTGTGTGTTCCTCTCCTAATTAAGGTCTAATCCCACACCTGGAGCCCATTCTTTTTTGACCACTCTGTAACCATGACAACAATTAGAGTCGGGACTGCAATTTTCCAGCTAAACAAAAAGATGGTACCTTCTACAGAACAGTGCCCTTGCATAATTTGCTGGGGGGACTGGCTTAGTACAAAATCAGGGAGAAGAGTGTCATCTACTGACTAACAAATATCACTTTCCTAACACCTCACATTTTCATTAGAACGTGCCCATACAGGTCCAAGTGAGTTCCAACCTTGCTCAGTTTATAATCTCTGCCAAGCTTGCAGCCCAGGATAGTAAGGCTACAGACATACTGTCACATACACCCACTGGGTCTCAACTGTTTTAAATAATGACTCAATGGTTTATCAATAACCTGGGATTTTTAATCAGTTGGACTTAACTTTGAAGTGCTAGTGTTAAGTCCTTTTAACGTTCAATAATAGCACTAATAATAATGATACAAACCTGCCTGATGAAATATAAAAGATAATCATTTGCATTTTATTACAGAAGTAAAATAAAATCGCAGTGCCTCTAATAGTCTAATTCATGAATAATTAACAGTATTTGTAAGCTTTGGGTATTTTCAGAAATAGGAACTAAATAGTTCCCAAAATGTCTTTGCATCTGTTTTTCATCTCTGTTACAAAGTGCTAGCAAATCAAATAACTGGTTGATAAAATCAAAATGTGGTAAGTTATATTTTACTCTTTTACATCTGAAATTACATATTGCTAGAAAGTGACAAACTTAATTCTTACAGATGCAGCTAATAAAGAAAATAGAGAAGGCTTATCCCTGGTGTGTATCTCAAAACAAGTCAGTGGAATTACATCTTGGAATGCCTGTTATATTCTTGATTGCTTTGGTCTCCTGCAACCTGTGTTTCATGTTCTTTAGAGCAGATCTTTCAACTCACTTTAATGATCTGTCTTCGAATGTCCACAGCTACTGAAATCACAACTCATTTTAGTTACTGAAGTAAATGACTCAAAGGTTCCACTCTTTGAGTTTTGGATGGTTTGGGAAGCCATAGAATATTAGGGTTGGAAGAGACCTCAGGAGGTCATCTAGTCCAATCCCGTGCTCAAAGCTGGACGAACACCAAATAAATCATCCCAGCCAGGGCTTTGTCAAGCCAGGCCTTAAAAAAACCTCCTACCTAGGTAATCCACTCCAGTGCATCACCACTCTCCTAGTGAAATAGTGTTTCCTAATATCCAACCTAGACCTCCCCTACCGCAACTTGAGACAATTGCTTCTTATTCTGTCATCTGCCACTACTGAGAATAGCCGAGCTCCATCCACTTTGGAACCCCCCTTCAGGTAGTTGAAGGCTGCTATCAAACCTCCCTAACTCTTGTCTTCTACAGACTAAATAACCCCAGTTCCCTCAGTCTCTCCTTGTAAGTCATGTCCCCAACCCCGTCATCATTTTCATTGCCCTCCGCTGGACTCTCTCCAATTTGTCCACATCCCTTCCGTAGTGTGGGGGGGGGGAGACAAAACTGGACACAATACTGCAGGTGTGGCCTCACCAATGTTGAATAGAGGGGCATAATCTCTTCCCTCAATCTGCTGGTAATGCTCCTACTAATACAGCCCAATATGCTGTTGGCCTTCTTGGCAATGAGAGCACACTGCTGACTCATATCCAGCTTCTCGTCCACTGTAATCCCCAGGTTCTTTTCTGCAGAATCCTTTGGTAGGTTCTGTTAAATTTTAAAACCCAGAAGGGAGGAGCAAGGCAGTCTACCCCTTTAGAAAAATCCCAAACATCAATAATACTGGAAATAGTTAGAGGATCCAGCCATTTCCCCCACTGCCATATAATCTTCTGTTGCTTGCAGTTGAAGCCATGTTGGTCCCAGGATATGAGATAGACAAAGTGGGTGAGGTAATATCTTTTATTGGACCAACCTTTATTACTGGAAGCAACATGCTTTCGAGCTTCACAGAGCTCTTTCTTTTGATCTGGAGGTGGTAACCAGAGTGTCTAAGCTAAGTACAAGATATGACAGATTGTTATGTATGAGTTCACACATGCTGCAGGAGACCGCTTAAAATGAAGTGGCTGATTAAGGTTTAGCAGGCAGTAGGGTGTGTTACAAATTGTTGTAATGAGCCATAAAACAAGTGTCGCTGTTAAATCCATGGTTTTTAGTGTCCACAGAGTTATGAATTTAAGGTTCCAGGCTCCTCTTTTGAAGGTGTACAGATTTCCTTTGAGGTTGAGGCCTGAGAGGTCAGATATGGCGTGATAACATTGTGAAAAGTGTTCCCCCACACTGATAGGGTGTTTTTGTTTTTAGTATTTTTTTCTTCATTTATCTGCAGGTTTTACATCAGTTGTGCTGGCAGGATCTAGTGACACTTTTTGCTTTGGTATATCTGGTCTGTGGGAACTTTGCTCTTATATATATTCTCTACTCACACACTATCATCTCACCCAGTTGATAGTATCCATGCAACCTTAACTTTGTCCTCTTGCTTTAGTCTGTATATGGAAATATGATACTGGATTCATGCTTTGCCATTGGTAGTAAAGATTATGAGAGGAATGTAGTCCCAAGCTACATTCAGTTTTGTCAAAGTACAATAGGTTTTACGTTATGACGTGCTGTTGGCTAGAAGAACATTTTTATGAGCAGAAATAAAATAATTGGTCTGACTGGCGTTATGAAGTGTGTGACAAATGTCATGGTGCAAGCTTGTCTAATTTTATACAGACCTTGTAAGTGATAATTATAATAACTATCCTGTGTTGTCTTTTTGTACTGATTAGTGGTGCAGTGTTCTAGTATTCCAGTATATTGTAAATAGGTATAAGATTTTTATATTCTCCTAGTAATTTTGACTTGTGCATATATTATTACATATTTTCAGGGGCAAGCCTAAGCCTAGATGGAAAGTGTAAGTCAAGTAGGATGATGGCAAGAGAGGAAGGATTATAAGACAATGAGGACATGGCTGGATCTCTTTATTTTTCATTTACAGACTTGGTAGTGTTTGGAATTTTTATTGTCTGTAATTTTTTGGTGGGTGAAACCCATTTAATCTTAATTCTTTTGAACAAAGTGATTTCGGGGGAATTCTCTTTGTTTTGATAAGTGACAAAGGTCTGAATTGGGTTTGGTGGATAATTTCTGCATGAGGCTCCTTAGAGCAGGGCCCACTCCTGCAGGTATCAGCAAGTCCGTAAGAGGCATGTGAGTGTGGAATTATACCTGGGTGGGAAAAGGGGATTGATATAGGAGACAGCTGCACTGAAAACTTGGAGCACTTAGTTTGTAGAAAATCTCCAGAGTCTCTATGCCTCATTTAGGTGCATCCCAGTTCCCTTCATGCCCTATTGCCATCGTTCCTTTCAGACTCTTTATTATTGAATGGCCAGATGTTGCTTCCTTTTGGATTCACTTCATGCCACTTTTAATTTTGTCCTGTATTTAGATACAAAACAGTATGTGTCCTAAAATAGATCACAGAGGAAGTCTCCCACACATCCTTGTGAGGACCCTCTTATGTGCCCGTAGGCAAAATTCCCAGTGATTTCCTTATTCTTATATTACTGCCTGAGAGTTTTGCAGAGTTAGGAATCTAACTTGAAAATCACTGACGTGTATTTTAAACCTAGAGATTGCTAGAAAGAGACCAGCTTTGAAAGGAATAAGAAGAGTTTGTTTTAAGACTAGGAGAGGATATTGTCTGGTTTTTGGACTCCAAAGGACTGTACAATGAAAGAGTGAAGGGAGCACTCTCCTAGCCCCTGGTCTGGTAAAGGCAACGAGTTAACCATGGCCAGCTATGAGCTAGTCAAGTGATAATACTTTATTCACTTTAATGAGGAAAGTATATTATTTCAATATGGCCAGACCATGGATGAAAAGCTATTGGAAGCCAGAGCAGATCTCATCCAGAGTTGAGGCATAGCAAGGAGAGCTATATTACAAATGGCTATATAATTTAAAAAGATAATGACTTTTAAATTAGTTTTTATTAATAGCATTAAGCCACACTGTTTATACATATGTTAATAAAATGTGTGGCATTAATGAAAAAAACCATTCTATATAGAGTGAAAAATTTAAGAGGTTGATACTACACCATTAATTATATTTAAATATTAAAATTATTAATTATTGCAGCTAAAATAGGCATTAGGAAGTCTCACATTTTGACTGGTCGATAAATAGCTGTCATTCTTAGAGTTATGCTGTTAATATTGAGGACATGGTTTGCTGAATAAAAGTTGCCTTGACTTACAGTGTTTGGAGAGTGTATGTGTGGCTGAACAAATGAACTTCCATAGAAAGCTGATCCTGCTAGAGGCTGAGCGCCTTCTGTGAGGTGCTGATCACCCTTAACTTCCATTTAAGGACTCAGTTCAGCAAAGCAAGGTGTTTAAGCCCATCCCTACTGAACAAAGCACTTAAGTCTGTGCCTAAGTGTTTTGCTGCACAGGGTAGAGCAGCTGAACCTGGGTCTAAGAGAACATCTTTTAAGAAGTAGGATACTGGGAATTGAAGATTCACAGCAGCACATGTGATCAGGTTAGTTATTATGGCTATCGGCTAATCAGGGTGTCAGATTTTCTAATTCTTCTTTATAATGCCGGACAGAGTCTCCTGCAAAAAAAGACCAGTATAATGAGAGGGAAGTCAGTGAATGAGTGATCTTAACGTTTTCATATTCAGTACATGGTTTATAAGTACAATCCAAATATCGATGGAAAGCCTAGACACTTAGAAAGCTGGTTAGTATACACAATTCTACTTAAAAAATTGTTGCAGTATATAAAATGTTCTGTAGTCATCTTTATTCAAACAATATGTTCCAATAAGTTTTTCAAAATTACTAGATAGCATTAAAAAAGTGTCAGTGACCTCATTCTGCTGAGTTTTTAAAAATATAATTATATTTGTTTGAAAGGTTTTTCAAGCTAAGAATTACAGTTTCAATGGAATTTGGATCCAGGACAGATGTCAAGAACTCAACTATCCACCTAATGCCGTTGGCTCAGGAACCAGAAGTTGGGAAAAAGATCACAAATAGATTGGGACAGTTTCAAAAGTGGGAAGACAGGATCACTTGGGACTCTTGAAAACAGACCTGCCTTCCCTTCCCAGTTGACTGGACTTGGACTTCCTACATGCCTCTACAAAGCTCTTGGAAGCTGTAGGTTTCCAGTTGCTAAAGACTATTATACTAAGGGGTTATTTTTGAAATTCATTATTATGTTTAATAGCTCTCAGAAACTCCAGATCTAGAACTGTTCTTTACTGAATGTATGCCTCGGTGTTTGCACATCTGGTTGCTTATAGTAGTGCATCCGTTACTAAGATCGCTGGTGGTTGTTTATTTTATATCATTGAGCAAGCTGAAAAGCCACTGTTTTTATAATATTAAGAAATGAGAATGTGGAGTGGACGAGTGGATCCAAGACACTGCATCCCAACCTGTGAACACTCTTTAGCTGTACAGCCAAGCAATAAGGTGTCTCATTGGGCTCGTATACATGGTATGGCAGTGCACATCAGTGGGATGTAAATTCCAATGCACATCAATGTGTTACACACTAACTGGTGCCCATGGACCCTGCTGCTGCATGTTAAAAGTTTCCTAGTGCACATTAATGTAGTCCTGTTTCAAACAATACTATGTTAACACGCACTAGGGAACTTTTAATGCTTACCAGCAGGGTCTACACAGGCCAGTTAGTGCACAACACATTGGTGTGCATTAGAATTCACACCCCACTTATGCACACTACTACACTGCATAGACAAGCCCACTGTCTGTCCAGAGATGTAGCCTCCATTTTTATGCTCAAAGGTGTGAAGTGTCCAACCTGAGACACCTGAATGAGGTCTGTTTCATAGAGGTGGGTGCTCAGCACTTTCTGAGAATCACATCCCTTTAAGTTGACTCAAGTTGGGCACCCCAAATCACTAGTTTTTGAAAATTCAGACCACTGGGCCCCCCTCTGCCAGGTGCTACATATAAGTGCTTCCCAGAAAACCTACATCCAGTCAAGAGAGCATGGGGTGGAAGTTAGATGCCCCTACAGCTGGCTAATTCAGTGACCTACAGAGACATGGTCTTCAGAGCCTCCATTACAGGAGCTGTGCCGCGGCTTTCTGGGGAGGAGGAATCATGGCCTGTGTGTTTACACAATATGGGTGGAGGGATTAGGGGAGGAAAAGCATCTTTGACCAGAATATGGGGGACTCCTTAAGGTGTACATAAAGAATATTTTTTCTTTCGTATGCTATTGTCTGGGTGACTTACTGTGAATGACTTATTAATTTGCCAAATCCAGCAAGTGACTAGTGACAAGGTGCAAAGGCATTCAACCATGTAAGGGGTTACTGGATTCCTTCCTGTCACATGGCTGAGCTGGGCAAGGTTTTAAAAGGAAAGAGGAAGTTAGTGCAGAAGATCTTACTGTAGAGGAAGGATGTGAACTCTCTCCTCCCAGCTGACTAGGCCTTGGATGGTTATTACCCAGTCACTGGAGTTGAGTTGTTCTGGCTTTGAGTTTGTGTCTTGGAAATACAGCAAGCAAATACAAGAAGACAAGGGATAGGAAGAGCCCTTTAGTTGGGACTTTATTTTTCCTTACAGGGTAGGTGAGTCTGGAGGCCTGTTTATGTGACCAAACCATGGATAAAAGCTCAAGGGTAAGGTTTGTCATGTATTTTATTCACTGTAATTTAGCTGTGATCATATACACTTCTTACGGTACTAGCAAATCTACTGTAGCATATTGTGTAAAAATAATTAAGGCTTAGTAACAAGAGAACTGACTGTACAGCACTCTTATTAAAACTCCGCTCAGATGTGGAGATGGACTGCCGATTTTGATATGAATGATAATGTGTGTGGATTAGTGAGGTTCTACTTTAATAATAATTAATAATAATAATATCATAATTAATAATATTTAGTCTTTAACTAGAATTTTTAATCTTTAAACTGTTTTTGAGCATTAATTCATCTTCACAACAAGCCCACGAGGTATGTAAGTAAATATTATCACCCTCATTTTGCAGATGGGTGAGGTTGGTTAGAGTGTTTTAAGTGACTTGGTCAAGGTCACAGAGGCAGTCAGAACTGCTCTTTTGACTTTGGAATTTATCTTCCAGGAGCAGTACATTCAAAAAATAAAGACTCTATAGTGGTTCTCTGGAAGATCAGACATACTGCCACAAAACCCATGAAAATGTTCCCCATCTCTCTGTCTCTCCAAATGGCATTTTATACTTTCAGTTCTGTAGCAAAAGATACAAAATACCGATATAAAAGGGCAATAAATCTTTTAAAATATAAAATGTGCTGTTATGTAAGACAGACAATATATACCTTTCATTTTCCCAACTGAAGAATGTTCTCCTCTCTCATCAACTGCTACATATTTGTTAAAATTATTTGGATTTGTTTGTAAAACACATTTTAATACTGAGTTTTGTCCTTGAATAGTTTTTACCCATAGGTCTAAGAACTGATAGAACCTTTTGGAGCTCATATTCAAATTGCCTGATGGTTTTAGGCCAATTTTATCAACCAGTATTTTGATTCATTTAGTTGATCCCTCTTTTTTCCACACCACAAGTTCCTGAAATTAAGTTGGTGTTGCTAGAAATAAGAGGACGGCTATTGGGAATGCAGCATGAATATGAATGAATGTTCTCAGCTCAGTCAAGGTGGTTGCATAAGGAAAGGGCACTGTTTCAAAATGACCTTATTGATTTTTGCTTCTCCCATCGTTGTCTGACATATGGGACAGTTCAAGTTCCCAATACCATTCAACACTGAGCTCTAGAGATTTATAAGACAGGCATTTCAAAAGAATGAAGTGGATTATCTGATTAGTACTCTCAACAGGCCTGGGTATCTGATGTAACCGTACAAGTCAAGACTCATTAGCCAATTACTATGCAAATGTAACAACTTCTAAACATGTCAAGAACTAGACACAGGCAGTCCTCAGGTGGTTGAAGACACCTGTGGTGTTTAGCTTTGTGCTCACAGTTAATACCAGGCAGGCAAACACACAGTATTAGGAAGCAGCTTCCTAATTTTGTCATGCATTACACAATGGATAATACAAGGCTCACCACTAAAAAAAAAGAAAAGAAAAAAAAGGCAGTGTTCATCATTGACACACTGAAGATCAGAACCCCCCAACATATATATCTAGGGTAGGTGTAACTTGACTTTGATGTCCTTTCCATATCAAATTCAAGCTCGTGGGTGTCCCTTTCAAGGCCCATCACTATTCAATCCTGCTCACGTCTCTGATCGTGTCTCCTGCCATTCCTCCTTCTGCTCCATCTTTGCCTTCCTTCTGTCTACTCCATTTATCTCCTTCTCCCATGCTTGTCCTCTTGCCTGCTTTTTGTGCTGCCCTGCCTTCCTAGAACGGCCTTCCTGAAACCACTCTCTCATTGCAAATTCTTCTTAAAACTCGACACCTATGCTGTAGCTGTCAGGTTTCTATGTATGGTGCTTGGGTCTATATACTGCACAGTGGCTCAGTGCTGCATATGTGGTTATCCAAATGCACGGCGTTTTTTAAAAGGGATGCTGGTCAGCAAAATCCAGGGGAAAAATGCATACCAAGCCATTTTCCCCCCTAAGATTCAAATACTTTGTGATGCATAGGCATACACTTTATCATTACATGTAGTCACTAGAGCAGTTTTTAATCACTTGGACATTTACTTACTTCACTGTCAGTATATGTAGGGCAGAGGTCACCAGCTGGTGATCGCGATCGACTGGTCGATCCTGGAGGCTCTGCCAGTCAATCGTGATCTCCGGCTGCTAAAAGTCCGGTGGTGCAGCGGGGTTAAGGCAGGCTCCCTGCCTTCCCTGGCCATGCGCCACTCCCGGAAGTGGGCAGCACACCCCTGAGGCCCTGGGGGAGAGAGAGAGGCAGGGGTCTCCATCTGCTGCTCCTGCCTGAAAGCACTGTCCTTGCAGCTCCCATTGGCTGGGAATGGGGAACTGCAGCCAATGGGAGTTGCAGGGGCGGTGTCTTCAGAGAGGGGCAGCGTATGGAGCCACATGCCACCCCCGTGCAGGGGATGCAGGGGCATGATGGCCACTTCCAAGAGTGATGTAGGGTTGGGGCAAGCAGAGAGCCTGCCTTAGCCCCACTGCGCCACTGACCGGGAGCCATCTGAGGTAAGTGCCGCCCCTCCCGCACCCCAAACCCCAGCTTTTCACTCCCTCCCAGAGCCAGCACCCCTTAGCCCCTCCTGCACTCCAACCCCCTGTCCCAGCCCAGTGAAAGTGAGTGAAGGTGGGGGAGAGTGAGCAATGGAGGGAAGGGGGGATGGAGTGAGTGGGGTGGGGCCTTGGGGAAGGGGCAGGGCCTCAGGGAAGGGGTGAGGTAGATGCTGGTTTGCATTTAAATTCAAAAAGTAATCTTGTGCATAAAAAGGTTGGAGACCACTGTTGTAGGGCATCAGAGTAGCTGATCTTATAATTACACATGCAATACGAAAAGTCCAGGAAATTCATTCACTTTTGTTATGAGCTTTAGATTTCACTATTGAAGCAAGTCAGAGATACAGCTCAATTTTACTAAGCAAGCAATTTTTGATGAGCCCAAAAAATACTCCATAAGACTTTTTTTTCTAATAAATACAAAGCTATTATCTTGGCTATTAATAGTGATTTAATAACAGAGGGGAGGGATAGCTCAGAGGTTTGAGCATTGGCCTGCTAAACCCAGGGGTTGTGAGCTCCTTGAGGGGGCTATTTAGGGATCTGGGGCAAAAATCTGTCAGGGATGGTACTTAGTCCTGCTGTAAAGGCAGGGGACTGGACTTAATGCCCTTTCAAGGTCCGTTCCAGTTCTATGAGATAGGTATATCTCCATATTAAATTAAAAAAAATTTCATTAGACTGCTACAAAAGGTGCAAGCTGAAATGTCCTGAATATAGAAACTGAAGGGAGAGGCGGATTTTAAGAAATAGTCTAAGTGAAATACTAATTACATTAAAATAAATGGCAGTATAGCAGTACTTTCTTAGTTAATTTCCACAGCAAGCTTTCTGCTCCTAAGACGGTCAGCTGATATCACACCTTGTTGCTTTTTGAAGGGACTGAGTAACTGAAGGACTAGGCAATGGAACCCTGTCCCTTGTCTGACTATAGATCAAGACAGAAGGGACTGGAAGTTGGCTATTCAGGGACTATGGGAACTGTGCTGGTAGCTTTAGTTCATTTTCATTTTCATAAACTTACAGATTCTAAGAGCAGAAGGGGCCACTGTGACCATCCAGTCTAGCTTCCTGTAGAGCAGAGGCCACAGAGCTTCCCCAAAATAATTTCTAGAGCAGATCTTTCATAAATTATTTTTTGGAAGTTTTAAAAACATATGTGTTATAGAAGCTGAAAATTCCATCCAACAAAGATGTTGTGTTGATGACTGACACCCTGTCTCTGTCAAAATTTGGCTCCAAGAAAAGTTCTAATAAGGCCAAATAATAATTATAACATCGGCAGCCACTCATCTATAGCTGAGTTACTGAGTGCTACATCTACCAGTTTTAGGAGGGAACAACGTTCCTTCCCATGTTTTTTATTCTAAAGCAACAAAAAGTAATTTGAGTGTGTGTGTGTGTGTGTACCATGCAAAGTCATGGTTATATGAGATAATATTCATTGTGGAACCAAGGTCACCTAACTCGCTCTGTTTGTGAACATAGACTTACGAGATGAATCTGATATAGCTATGTAGTGCAGCTCTCTGTCTGCATGATCTCACCTCTCACTGTCTTGAAAGATGACCTGTACTGTCTTTGCCAATGAGCATGAAGCGGAAGTGAGGTGAGATAGCAGATTGTGTAAAATGGTACAGCTCTGATTTCCACCCTACTAACAAATTAATTCCCTTACTGAGCCCCCTCAGTACTGCCTCAGACATTCAAACAAAACTGAGAACTGGATACAAGTGTAAAATCTGTTAGTACAATGGTTTTGAAAGGGCCTCTAAAACTGTGTCAGCAAAATATATGGTTATATCAGTTTGTAGATGCAAAGTCACATTTGGGGACACAAACTGGATAACTGCATTTGCAAAGGACAATCAGATGGGTAACTGATCTGCATGCGCAAAAACAGACTGCTGCACTTCACACCCCCTCACCCCAAATGAAACTGCATATTTTGTGAGAACATTGTTAGAGGATCTGAAATGTTGGCTTTGCACAGTATTTTGAGGAGATTTTCAAAGGCCCAAATGGCAGTGAGACACCTTTGGAAATCTCCCTCTCTGTTCCCAACCTTTCTGCTTGAAGTGTTTTAGATTGTTCTGCTAGTAGGCCACAGTTTTAATGAAAATATTACGTTGTACAAAGTTATTCTGCGAGAGACTTCTATAACTGTTAAATGTACCGGCAGAGATTACTTTTGAGATTTCTCTGATGACCACAATCAATATGGACCAGGAAAAATAAATATTTCCTTTCAGGTATCATTTCTGGGCTGTGACTACATATTATGATTTGGTAACTTTGAACAAACCATGCAGTAAGTCCTGATTTATGAAGGAAATAACTTGAAACTGAGTGCAAAGCTGTGCCATCTGAATCAGCATTTTTTGGGGGAAATTTTATTACAGAATGTTGCAACAAAAGCACAGCAACATTATTTTAGGTCAAGATATAACATCCATCTTCAGATTAACAGTATTGTGTGGAGCCAAGTACCATCAGAAAGGGTAAAACTATGGCATCGCTTCTAAGGCCTTTAGTTACTCTTCTAGGAAAGCTGTCGTTATAGCGTAAACCTTTGTTACAAATACAAGAAGATACCTTCTCAGAGGGACATAGCCGGGCTTCTCCCACTAGCAGCAGTGGAAGTTACAGGGCTACACTCCCATCTAGGAAATGAAAATATACTCTTAAGGATCTAAACTAAATAGGTATTCTCTTTAGTTGATTAGGTTCTCACTATTAGGAACAGTCCAATATAGTAGGAGCCTCTCAATAAGCTAGCGTGTAAGAAAAAACTAGGAAAAGCCTCAGTTAAAACAGTTGCGTGAAACAAAAGCATATTAGAGAATGATAATACACATGCAGAGTTTACAAACCGTGTCTTTAGGGTGGCCCAATAAGTAGAAATATGGGGACCCATGCTTGTCACTTTTCATGCACATGGAGAGACTGGAAGGTACCATTCCTAAAGGAAGGGGAGGAACAGCCTAGGACCAATCATTAGAATTAACAGAACCAGTGACAAAGATATATTACTATTGTTAGAACAAAGAATCCTTAGTAAGTTTAGAGCAGCTGAGTAAAAAGCTTATAAATACAGGAAAAAGACTTTCTCTAAAGCCAAGACTAACAAGCATGCAATAAGTCATTATATTAGTGAAAGATCGAGGTATTATACATATATATTTGGGAAGCAGATTCTGCTGAATTGTGGAAGACATCTTGAGGTGCTTTTTAAAGGAGCTGTAACTCATAAAATTGAAGGTTTTATTAAATTCCAAAATCATAAAGAAAATTCCTTCATATCAAAAGTCTTTGTATTGGTATCAGCTCTGTCATTTTCAGTGTTAGTCACCGTGGCTGTGCTGAAATTCAAACAGCTGAGCTTCCCCAGGGCTTCTTGAAAAACGAGTCACTGCTAATTCCAGCATTTGTGTATACCGAAACTTTCTGTTGTAACTAAATTACAAATAACTAGCAATGCACTAAAGCCCCAATTCTGCAAAGATTTAGGCATGTGGGTCCCACTTCCAAGCATGTTATTATGTCATGTTTGGCAAGATAGATACCTAAAAATGCAGCCTAATGCAGAATTGTTTTTTAAGCAAAGTCATATCAGGAAAAAATATTTTGTGTGAATTCATGAATTACAGCTTGTAACAAGCTCTTGAAATCACCAGGAAATTAAAACACACAGGAAAAGCATAAAGAGTGTCAATGAAGGTAGCTTTAAGAAGTGGATTGGACCTGCTAGAAACTTGTCCCATTAAATATTTCCACTGCTCTCAGAATGATTAAGGGCTCGGAATGAGGTGTCTAGGTAGCACTTCCAGGACATGCATATGGTGGTGTGTGCTGTGAGTAACTGGGAGGCAGGAAGGGGATAAGAAGTTCTGGTCAGAGAAACAATCCTGTTGGAAGCTGGAAAAATAGGATCTCTAACACTGGAGGAAATAGGGCCAATGCTGACCACACAAGAGAAAAAAAAATCTGAATTTGAGTAACAGGCATGCCTCATTTATTAGTTTATATAAATAATTCTGTTCATAACTCTAACTGCAGAAAAGAATGGGTAACTGACTGCCTGCAGCCATGAGGGAAAAAGGACTGTTGTTACCCAGTATCTCTAATCAGTGATTGAAGGAAACCTGAGAGAGGCTTCAGCTAACTCTCAGTATAGAAGGGATGGCAATCTCCTTGCCATGGAAATATAATTATCATGCTACTACATGGTCCATAGATAAATAATGACACAGCGCATCACTGGGGCTGTAGTGTCAATAAAGAGCAGATGATGAGTCACTAGGAGATGAGATTCAGTTCTGCCTATAAAACTGAGCTTTGTAGGGGAGGATGGGTCCATGGGAATAAATAACAAACTAAAACGGTGGGTAGCTCCTTCTCCTTTCAATAGGGCCCTACCAAATTCATGGTCCACTTTGGTCAATTTCAAGGTCATAGGATTTTAAAAATTGTAATTTTCATGATTTCAGCTATTTAAATCTGAAATTTCATGGTGCTGTAATTGTAGGGATCCTGACTGAAAAAGGAGTTATGGGGGATCGCAAGGTTATTGTAGGGGGGATTGCGGTACTGCTCCCCTTCCTTCTGCGCTGCTGCTGGTGGCAGGACTGCCTTCAGAGCTGGGAAGCGGTGGCTGCTGGCAGGGAGCCCAGCTCTGAAGGCAGAGCCACCACCAGCAGCAGCACAGAAGTAAGGATGGCCTGGTATGGAATTTCAACCTTTACTTCTGTGCTGCTGCCTCAGTCAGCAGCTGCCCAGCTCTGAAGGCAGGAGAGAAGTAAGGGTGGCAATACCATGATCCTCTCGAAACTCCCTTTTGGGCCAGGACCCCCAATTGAGAAACACTGGTCTCCCCTGTGAAACCTGTACAGTATGGGGTAAAAGCACACAAAACATCAGATTTCACGGGGTTAGACCAGATTTCACAGTCCATGACACATTTTTCATGGCGGTGATTTTGGTAGGGCCCTACCTATCAACCACAACCACATGTCCTGACACTTTTACCAGGTGAGAAGATGAGGTAAAAATTTCTCAGTATGAACTTCTTAGATGATCTCAACTGAAGTCGGACAGACACTAATGCTAATATTTTCAGAAGAGTAAGGGGCAGTAGCTGGGAGACTTACACTGGTATTAATGGGGGTGACACCACAAAATATTGAGGATAAAGTTAACTTTTAATTTAAAAATGTAATATTTATATTATGTATTTTGATTTATCTAACCCCCTAGGTGCTTATATATTATTTATAAGAACACATAAAAAGGGTCAATGTAATACACCCTCCCAACCCATTACAGATAAAACCCTGCCTCCCCCAAGCACATCCCCCCAAATCATTTTCTTTTATATAATTGCATGTATTGAAGCAGAAACTTTTTAAAAAAATTATTCTTTAGTCTTCCCTATATTCTTACGTAATCCTCCAGGACAATGAGTATAATTTAGCATTGCATTTCAATAACACAATCTTATTTTATTGTAAATAAGGACATCTTTGTTTTGGAGGCAGGCACCCAACTCCAGTTTCTGATTAAGTCTAACTTCAGATGACTAGGGTATACTGCACCAGGCATCCGAATCATGGCGATTCGGAGAAAAATTGACCTACTTTGCAAAAAAACATGAAATCATGGAACTCAGAAACTGAAATTAAAGTTCAGGAGGTAGAAATTGTTTAAACTCTATACTTCCTGTTGCAAATTCTAGGGCAGGCATTTTTAAGTCATTCAGGGCCTGATCCATCTTTCAGGAACGACAATGGAAAGACTCCCATAGACTTCAATGGAAACTGTCTGGGATCGGTAGAACTTACAATAGAGTTTTGCCTGTGCATGGAAGTTGTATGTGTAACCCACAATTGGAGTTTGGCAGCTCATGGAACTCTGGATTGAACTTCTAGGGGGAACTTACCCTCTGGTCTACAACAGTAATGGCTACCAGAGCCTGCTTACTCCATTTCCCAGCATGCTTTGAGTCAGGAGTGGAGACAGAATAGTGTGTGGGACTAGTAGTTTGCGAGGCCAATGATGATGAGCTGGGGCTGCTCAGCCCCTCACTGGGAGGGGGTCAGCCTGACTCAGAGTCAGAGACTAGTTTTAGGCCTTGTCTACACTACAGAGTTTTGGCAACAAAAGTTATGCTGCTTTAATTAAACCGCTTTTGCATGTCCACAGTATACTTCTTGTGTGGGCAAAGTGCATCCATACTGGCAGCTCTTGCATCAACACAAAGAGCAGTGCACTGGGGGCAGCTATCCCACTGTACAACTGGCAGCAGGGTGCTTTGGGAAGGATTTGCAGTGCCTTATAGGGCAGGTACAGTGTCACATGATACAGGTTTCTTAATCCCTCATTCCATGAGCATCCTACTAGATAGCTAGCTGCTTTTTGACTGCAGTGTATGTGGGAGGGAGAGGGAGAGAGTGTGTGACATGGTGTGTGTGTTGGGGGGATAGAGAGAGAAACAGTGTGTGTGTTGGGGAAATGTGCGAGAGATGGTATGTGAGTGGAGTGTATATGTTAGAGCAGAGGTGGGCAAACTACGGTCTGTGGGACCGTCCTGCCCGGCTCCTGAGCTCCCGGATGGGGAGGCCAGCTCCCGGCCCCTCCCTTGCTGCCCCCCCTGCAGCCTCAGCTCACTGTGCTGCCAGTGCTCTGGGCAGCAGGGCTGTGAGTTCCTGCCAGGCAGTGCAGCTGCGAGAGCTGCCAGGTGTAGTGTATTAAATTGCTCCCCATAGGAGTGAGCACGAGGACTGGCAGCCATAAGTAGTACACTGTAAGTAGCACATTCCTACAGAGAGCAATTTAATACATTACAACCCCGGGGAGGGAAGGCTGTACCTCCCCAAACAGCCTGGCCCCCACGCCTATCGACCCCTCCCACTTCCTGCCCCCTGACTGCCCCCCTCAGAACCCCTGACTCATCCAAGACCCACCTGCTCCTTGTCTCCTGACTGCCCCCTCGTTGGACCCACCCACACCTAACCGCCCCCTGGGACCCCACCCCCTATCCCAACCCCCCCTTCTCCCTATCTCCTGACTGCCCTGATCCCTATCCGCACCCCTGCCCCCTGACAGGCCCCCCCGGACTCCCATGCCCTATCCAACTGCCCCCTGCTCCCTGCCCCTAGACTGCCCCCCCAGGACCTCCTGCCCCTTATCCAACCCACCTGCTCCCCGCCCCCTTACCACAGCACTCAGAGCACCAGGCCTGGTAGCATAAGTAGCACATTCCTATAATACACTACATCATGCCCTCCATTCACTTTCGGAACCCTGATGTGGCCCTCAGGCCAAAAGGTTTGCCCACTCCTGTGTTAGAAAGACAGTGTGTGTGTTGGGGAAGTGTGTGTGTTGGGCGAGAATGTGTTGGCATGCTCTCTCTTTAAGTTCAGACATCACCAACCAGACATCAGTGACCTGAGCAACCAATCTTGAGGCAGGCGGAGAGGGACACCCCCCGACATCAGCCCCCGGCTCTGCACAACATAGCAGTCTCCCACCCCACCCCCAGCCCCAGCCGCCTGCTGTGTTCCTACTGCCAGGGAGAACAGGATTCTACATTAATGGTTCTGTGATTCCTCTGAGTTCTCCCACAGACTCCTCAGCTGCCAGTAGCGACATCCTCAGCAGTTCTGTGAGCTCTCCATGCTGAGGAAAGTCAAAGCTTAATCCCGGATCTTTGAAAGGGGAGGGGCACATGCCTGAGTAGCTAGATGTAGGGCAGCAGCATTTAAAACAGTGAGCAGAGCGGTCACGGTGGGCATTGTGGGATACTGGGGGAGGACAGTTACGGAGATATAACAAATGGCAGCATCTACACTGTCACAATGTTGCTTTAACTTTTCTGCAAAAAGCTCTATGCCTCTGTCGAGGTGGTTTTATTTTGTTGTAAAGCAGCAGTTTTGCTGACAAAAGTAGCTTTGTAGTGTGGACACCTCCACTGTTTTGTCAGCAAAAGCTGCCTTTTGCCAACAAAACTGTGTAGTGTAGACAAGGCCTTAGTTTCAGTGTTGAGGTTTGAATTAGCTGGGAGCTGAAAAAGAAGCAGAACAGCTCAGAGAGTCTCTGATTAACTCCCACTTCCCCAAAAGAGAGTCTTTGAACGGCTGTGGGATCTAGTACATGGGTCAGACAGTTCAAGCTCGATAGAGATCAGCATCCAGAGTGGCAGTGATTCAGTCTGGCCCTGACTACTGAGAGCCATCCAAGAGCCCCACAGGACAGCAGACCAGGGAGCCAGGATAGGATCCTGTCCCACCAAGCGGTGAAGACACCGTAAGAGGATGTTTTTCCATTTGTTTAAGCTGGCCAATTTTCACAGTGCTGCAGTACTCATCTCCGGAACCACCCTCACCATGCTATGTGCCCGAGAGGGTGCCAGGGAGGGCGATGGGGGATGGAAGCATTGTGAATGTTCGGGGTGGGCAATTTGTTGAGTTGTTGATGGTTAGTTCTTATTAGTTAACCTTAATCCTTTCCTCTCAGATCCTATTTTCCTGCTCCCAATGAAGTCTCCCTTTGTTATACTGTTACTTTTGGATGTGTCATTTCTTTGCTTTGTGTTGATGTACTTTATTGTTTCTTGTGTCCTGGACTTTATATTCCTTGCCAGCTGTGTTAGCATTATTCCTTTCCCCAAGGGACAGCAGGAGGCACCTTGGGTGGAGGCACCAGGCATCACAAAAAAAGAACCTAGGACCCAACCGACGTGAGGAGATGAGAGAAACCACCCCAAGTAGCAATTATCCAGGAGGAGGGAGGGGCTACATATGTCTTTAGCAAATCACCTGAATGAAGTATCCCCATTAAAAATTGCAAAATCATAGAAAATAAAATATTAAAGCTTGGCTTGAAACCAGGAAACAAAACAAATTCGCATTCTTCTAAATCCCAGGTGTAACTAGCCATAACCTCTTCACATACAACATATTATACTAGTAAGCCCTGCTCCTTAAGGATGAAATTCACTGCCCCCACTGAAATTCTGATTGCTTAGCCAAACCCCCTCACCTCATATTTTACTTATTTTTGGTTATTTTAACTTCTTGTTGCTTCAGGTTAAGGTTCATTCTGAACTTTCTACTATTTATTTTACAGAATTTATCATAATGTATCATCAGTCCTTGCCCGCACTCTGTCTTGTTGAGGCTTTTCAGTTATACATTTCTAGAGTGTTAGGGCTTTTAGCTATCGTGTTCCTTGTCTTGGAATTGCTATACTTTACTTGTAGATACTATAGTGGGCTACAACAGATCTTTAAAACTGATTGTAAGGCTAAACTTTGCTTATCATAGCTATTATCTTACTATTTATTTTCTTAAAGCTCTGGGATTTTATTAAGGGGTCTATATAAATCTGCAGTTCTTAGTTTTTCTGCATTGTGTGTAATAGTTCTTACCATACATACATATTGGTGGTAATAACTTCAGAGGAATCACTATGCACCAGAGAGAAATAAAATTAATTTGTAAAGCTCTGTAAGGACCTAAATCCTGCAAATACTTATGACCAGGCTTAACTCTACTACTCTGAGTAACCCATAGATTTTTTATGGTGGTAAATTTAAGCATGAGTAAATGTTTGCAGGATTTGGGGCTAAATGTGCATTGATATATTGGCATACATTTCAAGATATCACTAAATACATACTTATATAACATACACCATTGCATTCTGTCAGATAACTAATATGGTTCAATATTTCCTGAAATTATGCACACTTTTTAGAAGCCTTTTAAAAAGTTAGAACAGAAAAAATTCCAAGGAAATATAAACACAAAAACAAAATTTAAAAATAAGATTAAAAGGTCCTATTACAGTACAACTTCCAAAAGAGCAAATGCTGTCTCTTCATTCAGAACTGACTTTCATTACGTCATGTATGTAAATTCTCGGTTGTCTGATAAATGAGAAAGCTTAAGAAATACATCGTAAAATGAACAGTATGGGCTCACTGTTGCACAACTGAAGTTTTGCCATTGAAGTCATGGGAGTGGGCTCAGCCCCTATGACTCCAAATGTACAGAGAAATACCAATAGAAGTGTATTAGAAGGGACTGTTTTGTCAAGCAAGATTATAAGAATTCATCAGCAACTCCTAGCACACTCAGAGATGCCACTAAAGAGCTCAAAGTGTGCCTACCAGTAGATATATTTTAAGCATTGCCTGTACAGGGTTGGAACAGCTGAAAATGATGTGTTCATATCTTCCGCACCAGTACAAGGAAGCACTTAAGCATGCTCATAAGTCCACCCATATTCAGGACAGCATATAAGTATGTGCTTAAGTGCTGGGACCTAAATGTGTAATAGATACTTAGTATACAATAAATGTCATTTAAATACACACACACAGACACACACACAGAGAGCGAGAAAAATAATGAAAACCCACCATATTCCGGAACCTGGCCTGTTCCGCGCTTTAACAAGAGCCGCACTCTCCTGCCACCAGACTTGATTAGCTCTATTGCTCTGGCATGTGTCATGTCCCTTGTACTTTCCCCATTGATTTCAATTATTTGATCCCCCACCTGTCAGGTAAGAAAAATATTAAGTCAGGCAAAAATTGCAATAAAATGAACATTTTAAAAAATAGGCATATTTAGTGGATCACAGGTTACCTGAATGACAACCAGATACATCAAGTTACATTTGTTCCTATCTATCTGAAGGATAGTATCAACAGGCTAAATAACCTGCAGAATGGATTCTGAGTATTGAATATTATGTTGCTCATCTTTTGTTAAAATTAATGTATTGTGGTAGTAACATGTCTCATGCCTCTTATACAAAAAGGGTTTTTTTGAACTGCTTGATGTGCTGGAGTCACTGGAAACTTCTCCATCTCTTCTGTGCTTTACTGGATTGATTATCACTGAAAGCAGGACTGTATTGGCTTTGCTCTTGTCACACAGGACCCTGAAGTTCATGGTATAGGCACATTGGCCTATCAGTGATGATATCGAAATCATGTTAAGTGAGCATCATCCCATTTTAAAGTGCCATTTGAAGCACTAATATTAAGTAAATTAGGAAAGTTTGATGTCCCAATCTGATTATTTTGTAGGTTAAATAGAAACATCATGGTGCTTGTGAGATTTGTGCATTCATAAAAAAACTGCCCTGCTCTTTCTAAATGATGGGCTAGTAGAGCAGGGCCAGCTTTAAGCCAATTCCCTGGAATCGGGCCCCACGCCTAAGGCGTCTTTTTAATTTTTTTTTTTTTTACTCACCCGGTGGCCCGGGGAGATGGGGGCATGGGTGGGGGGTCCTCTCCAGGTCTTCAGTGGCATTTTGGCGGCTGGGAGTGAGGTAGGGTCTCCGGGTCTTCAGCAGCATTTCAGTAGCGGGGGAAGACCTGGAGCAGACCCACCCGCCGTCGGGTATTCGAATTGGGCCCCGCCATTTAGAAAGCCGGCCTTGTAGTACAGTCTAACGAACTGGGAACTATAGTGGGACCAACAAACTACTGAGGTCTAATTCTAGCTCTGTTGCCACTGATTTGCCAGTTGACTGATGTCCACAGTCAGGTTCATTACTATTTCTGTCAGCCTTTGTTTCCTTTTCCATAAAATTGAATGATTTATTTACCAGCCACACAAGAGACGGTGTGAGGATTAATTTGTTCATGTTTGTAGGTTCTTTTGAAGCAATTGGGTTATTTAATAATTAGTTTTATTAAAAGAATCTATCACTACTGAAAATTGAAACGTGGATGCAAACTGGCACACATTTCACAGCAGTTTCTAAAACATTAGTTTTTCTCTTGCATGTGGTATATTAATCATATGTTTTAGCCATAATGGGAAAACTATAAGAGATTCAGATCTTGGGTTTAAGTCAGGTAAGTGGATGCTTATCTAACTTCTGAAAATCTTGAGGCTGCTAAATTGATGTAGGGCTCTGTTTTGGCCCAGGCCTGATGCTCTCTGGCTGGCTACCAGCTGCTCCGGTTTTTAGCTTCAGCTGCTTTGAATGGATCTAATATCAAGTCCTGCCTGTCCTGATGTTTGCTGCCTTAAAGTGGTACAGACACAGGACCTGCAAGCTTTTGCTGCTCCTCTTCCCTTTTGCTTGTGCCTGTTCCCATTATGCAAAGGGTAGTGGGACTGAGGAAAGCCAGAGATAGTGAGGGACTGACCAGAGAGCTAAGCAAACTGATCAAATGCTAGAGAGTAAGCAGGTCTGATAGCTATGCAGCAGCACAGTCATTAATGCAGGATCAGGTTCCCAAAGGTTTCTGCCTATCACTTTTATCTTGTGCTCGTATGAGTAACACTCTGCACCAGCTCTCAGGAATATCAAATCTTTTCCGCATTTTACAGTCTAAAGTACATCACATGTAAAAATAAGTATTTGCATACTGTATATGTACAGTACTCATCCCTTTGTAATATGTCTGATCCATAGCCACTCACAGTCCCCACACTCCTGTCACGCTCCCAGTTTTGGTACCTATTTGAGTCTGCTACCACTGTCTTACTGAGAAGAGCTGACTTTCGCAGAGACTTCACGTCTTCTCAATGATTAGGGGAGAGATTGCTTTCAGCCATATCTGGTCAGCATGGCAGAAATTGGTAGAGAAAGTGCATATAAAAGCAAATCTGTTGCAGTTCATGTAATGCAATTACACAGCCTCTCCCTCATTTTGCAGGACAGTTATATCAGCAATGTGGCCAAGCGACAGGTCGGTGAGTTCGCTATTAGCAGCACATCAGCCCTTTCGTTAATATTTTGCAGCTATGCTGAAGAAACCACCAATTCATTTTGCCTGTAACCAAACTCCAAAATGCAACATAGGATGATATTGGAAGGAGCAGTGGCAATATAAATAAGATGCAGTTGCTGAAGATCAGCGACACAGGAAGAATCACTAGGAAAACAGCTGTGTAGGTTAAACAATAGTATTTATCAGTGCTACGACAGCTTGTCTGCTTTGTTGTAGATCAACAGGATCACAACTCCATTTACCTGTATCGAGAGCCTTCTCACAGTGGGAGGTACTTGACTACTGGTCATGTGTAGTGAATTCTAAAGCGACTGTACCAAATGTATTGTAGGGAGGAATACAGCGAGACTATGAAGACTGTATGATGCCATGCACTGAGCAGAGAAGTGCCAGGGTAGATACAATGGAGGAGATGTTTTTAAAACTCCTTGATTTAAACCCTTTGTAGGTGGGCACTCAGGAAAATTATAGTTCAGAGTACAGTCCTTCTTGTAAAGCCCAGAGCAACTCCTCTGCACTCCTGAGTGGACAGAGATTTTAATCCATTTTAATAGGGAAAAAGGTTAAGTTAATATCATATTCTCCATCCGCCACCCGGTTGCCCTTGTTTTGGTCTCATTGGCCATATTGAAGAAAATAACTTACTATTAAAATAACCTTTTATATATTTAATGGATTAAAATATTTCTTTCAACATAGGCAGCAAATAGCTGAGTCACTAGGGAGTTTTCAACTTGTTTTAAAATATAAAAGAATGTGTAAACAACATGAGAAGTTTTAAAAGGGCCAAAATCCTAGTCCAACTAATTAACATCTCAAGGGGAAATTGGCCCCCTACAAAACTCTGTTTGGGCCAGATTTTCAAGAGAGCTCAGTTCTCATTTAGGCACCTAAATGAAGTGGCCAGTGTTTAAAGGGTGCTCATCGCCCAGCAGTTCCTACAGAGCAAAGGAAGGTGCTGCAGGTGAAATGCCTTTGAACATTGGGCCACTTCACTTAGGGACTGAATGGGAGCTGTCTGAAAATCTGACCATTATTGTAAAGTGGCATTTCTGCAAAACTCAGCTGTCTCTTAGGAAGGCATACACACTTGTCCTGCCTATTGCATGAGACTTCAGCTACCGAGCAACCCTTTTCCACTTGGAAGTCTTAAAAACATATACAAAGTTTATAGGTGAATGTACCAACATTGCCATTGTACATTTAGTCACTCTGGCGCAGATCCACAAAGTTATTTAAGCATGTAACTCCCATGCGTAGATGCCTATGTCCAAGTTTTAGCCTCCACTTGGAGCCACAAAACTCCTGCTTGGCTGCTGACTAACCCTGAAAACACCTAAACTCACTCAGTGCCTAAGTTTTTGCAGTAGAAGTTCCCTAGCTGCCAGAATTTCTGCCTCTGGGTATGTGCACTGATGCCTCACTCAAGGCGCTCAGGCATCTATTTCCTGCCTAACCCTAGTGTACCTGATGGTATGGGCCCCTTTTGAGGGCCTGGAACACCAATTGCACATCCTCCTCTCTCCGCTGTTGAAGAGTAGAGCTAATTTTGATTCCATTAAGAGTCCATCTAGAGACTGCTGAGCCTAGAGTGATTCATGAACCAGGAAATGTCCATTTTACCTATGGGGCCCAATTGGGTAGGTTGCCTCTTAGCACGCCTGCTGGATTTTCTAGGCACCTACAAGTTAGGCATTGTGACAATCAGCATTGCCATGCCTAAGGCCTGGTCCGCACTACACAGTTAGGTTGATGTAAGGCCTAATTATGTCAGTGTGCACACTACAGCCTTGCTCCCATCGATGAAAGAGCCCTACTACACCGACATCATAACTCCACACTCACCAGAGGCATACGGCTTTCGTCAGTGCAGTTAGGGCAACATAATGGCTATGTAGACATTGCGTTCCTTAAATCAGCTGTTGTCTGTCTTGTCAATTTCAGGGCTCTTCTGGGTCTCCACTTAAAGCTGGGCAGCCGCCCAGGCTCCCCACTGGAATCTGGCTGCACTGAGGTCTCCCGGCTCCTGGCTAGGAGCCCAGCTGCCCATTCCCAGGCTCTCGCCTCCCTGCTGGGAGCATGGCACCTGATTGGACTCCAGGCATGGATCTCCCCGCTGGAGGGGAGAAACCCTGCCCCAAGTGGTGGCAGTAAGCTGACCTAATATAGGGCATGTCTACGCTACAATCTTGAATTGAGCTAAGTCCCTTTGTGGCTCCGGTCCCCTGTGCTTTTACACTAGACGGCATTCTTTCTTTGTCCACGTATTAAATTATGTTGTGAAAATGGCTTGTTTAATACACCAGCTTCATATAGCCTGGGCATCTCCAACCCAGCCTGTGAACATACTGGCGTGCAATGACAGTAGCCGGGACTGGAAGATCCTGGTGTTGTCCTGTTGCAGAGGTAAGGAGGCAGTGGGCTGGCTGGCTGCCCCCAGACGTTGATATTACATGGGAGAAATGGAGTGCTGCAGGCTGGTCCCTCCCTATTAACAAGTCACAGGAGAAGGGTTGGGCCACTTTGGTACCCACAGAAGATGTGCATGGAGGGAGGAATCTCATGTGAGAAGACTTCTCACGGCCGTGGGAGAGACAGGGCTTGCAGGAGTAAAGGTTATTTTCTGTGTTTGTCATGTGAGGCCTGTGAAGAAAGGAGTGGTGTTAAGTGGGGCGGGGATAAAATGATCTGGATAGTCCCTAAATGGTTTAGATAAGCATCTAGAAAGGTGGGGATGTTTATCTGAACCGAACCTCAAATCCCTGGAGAATTAGCATCTGGTACTAACATGTAGTGTTGGTGTAATTTTTGTGTGGCAGCTCGCAAAAACACTTGCACCCCTATCTCCAGTTTTTAAAGGCACAGATAGCATGCAGGGTTTGGAGAATGTAGTCCTTGGAATTCAATATTTTGGCCTCATAAAGCCACAGATTGTGGCTTCCAATCTTTTATGTCAATTTTTTTCTTTAAGAACAGCTTCACAAGGGATCTGCATGCAGAGTTATAATGAAAGCAGCCCATCTGATGGCTGTTTGATGGCCTATGTGAAATGAGTTAGTGGTCTCATTCCAGTTCCCAGCAGGCAAGCACTGCAGCACAATAACCATCCCCCTAAATTGGCACTAACAGTGATTTGTAACCTTCTTGGCAGACTCAACAAAAAGGACAAGGCATGAATGAGTTATTTTCCCCTCCCTCAGAATATTCCCACCAGTTTAAGGATGACGCCCATTGGCAGGTCACTGTGGGAAGCTTGCATGGCTGCTGCCTGTGCTGTACTTATTCTGTGGAAATGCAGTCTCCAGGGCTAAGAATCTGGAAGCTTTCATAAGCATTAATTTTATGTGGCGTTTCTTTTTTAAAAGAATGTAGCTCTGGCAGAATTTTTAGTACTAGTCAAGATAAATACCTGTCCGAATCCACTAATTTATCTACTGAGATGATTAAATTAATGAACAAAATGCTACTGTATTGTATTCCTGTAATGTGTAAGCATAAAAATAAACATTATTCATTTTTCCTGGCATATTAATTTATTGAATGTACTTAAGAAACTAGTGTGCATGGCGGACAGTTGTCCCTAAAAAAGCAGGCTGTTTCAGTTCAAGTTAATTCATATTCTCCATCCATGCATAAAATCAACTGAGCTATGAAATTGGGCAGCATGTTTTCTGGCAATAATGAGAAGATAATATTCCTATGGAGTATTTAAGTGACATCACTATTGATAGGTTAATTAGAAATAAAAATGTGACGCTTTCTTAAGTCATTAGAATAAAGAGCCTCCAGCACGTGACTTTTGTTACACACTTTTTGAACTATCCTTATTTTATACTTACGTAATTAATAATTGTCTTGTGAATAGAAGCCAACCAGCACATATAATCAGAATTTTAAACATGTTCAACACAAGGAGACAATCTATATATCTGCTGTGTGGCAAAAAAGAATGTTTTTGTTTTTATATATTTTGAAACTATTCACACCAGCCTACCTTAAACTTGCCTCAGCTACTATGCAGTTCTTGAACAAATATGTCTGTGTCATTAAAGAGGTGCAGAGTTTCCTTGCTGCACAAAAATGACAGTAATTGCATGTGCAGGCTTTCACTCTATGTTAAATAGGGAAATCTAGTGGTAAAAGCAGCCCCTGATGACTTTTTGCAGAGGGCATTATTGTCTGCCATCTTATTAATGCATTTTATAATTAAACCTCTTGAAAGAGACTAATTATCTTCAGAAAAATACCAGCCACCACTTATATGGGCATTATATTTTACAATTGAAACATGTTTTTAACATTATTTATTATTGCATACATTTCTTCTCACTGGAACTGAAAGACTAAGGGCTTGTCCACACTGGGAAATTACTAGAATAGTTATTCTGGAATAGATCTTTTTCAGTAAGTGTAGACACGAACCCCCTTATTTCGCTGCCTGGAGGTCGGCACGGAATAGTCAGTTGCTGTGCAGGCTTGCTCACAGCAGGGTGTTGTTGTTGCATCAAAAACATTTGAGCAAAGTTATCAGAGGTACCCAGTTACAGCGTAAGTTATGATGTGGACTGGACTGACACCCTCAGAATAAATTCACATGTAAGCACGAATGTCCTTTTTTAGGAGGAATGGATGACAACGTGTGTCCTCACTTCTCCACCTTTCAGCAGACACTTGGGAGGGAGGAAAAGAGGAAGGCAGCAAAGTGGGGTGTCTGAGGCTGCTGCCTTGAGAAGCCCTAATTCCATCTTCCTTCTGCTGACAATCAGCTACTGAAGTGGGCTGAGAAAAGGCTGCAACAGTGGGCACTAGGCATTGCTCTCCCTCCTGGGCATTCATGAAGCTGCTCTGTGCTTGGTCCCAACAAGTTCATATGCGCAGATAAGAGGGACTCCAATGGGGCAGGGAGGGATCTGAGCTAACTGCAAAAAAGAAATGGAGGCTTAGCCCCCTACCCAACAACAGCTCCAGCTTTTACTCTCTCCTCATCCTCCACAGAGCTTCAGGTACAGGGGAGGGGAGCTATTGAGGACCACAAGCTAGTGTAAGGGAGGGAAAATCTTGGGGGAAGGGAGTTTGGGGAACACAAGCTTGGGGTAAGGAAAGCTGAGGGGAAAATTGGAAGCGTAATGAGATGTATGGGGGGGAGGGACAGTTGTCAGGACAAGGAGAATTTTGTCAAGGGAAACTGGAAATTGGAAGGAGGAATGAGTGAGTGAATGTCTGGGAAGACTGAGGTGTTCACGGATAGTGGTGGTGGGGTTAGGAAATGGGGCTCGTACTGCTGAAGGGCCTTGGGAGAGGACCAGGGCAGCTCAGGGTACGCTGAAGGTCTACGTGTGCTCGCCAACTTTGCTGGCATAACTGCACTGCTGCGCATAAACCAAGACAAATTGGCTTTCGAAGTTGAAAGGCTAGTTCATTCTCTAACTGCTTAATGGACACACTTTTAAAATTATTTTAACGGAGTAACATGATATAACGTTAGTAGGATGTACTAGAGCCTTTCACCTCCATGCCATGTATCCAAACCTGCAGAGACTGTTAGGTCCTGGCTACATTAGATACCTTAAAGTAGCCCGGCTGTATCAATGCAGTGGTGCCACTGTAACATCTCCCGTGTAGCTGCTTTATGCTGATGGGAGAGAGCTCTCCCACTGACATAATTAAACCACCTCCAACCAGCAGTGATAGCTATGTTGGCGAGAGAGTGTCTCCTGCTGACATAGCACTGTCCACCAGGGCAGTTCTATCGGTGTAACTTATGTCACTCAGAGGGGTGGTTTTTTTACACCCCTGAGCGACATAAGTTATACCAACAAAAGTGCTAGTGTAGACACAGCCTCAGTAAATGAACGTTTTCTGATAACTGTCTAGTGTTCTCAATCCTGTTTTCAATGGACAATTCACCTCAGTCTAGTTCCCAGTTGATAATCATCGGACCCATGGTTAGAAAGACTACATAGAGGCCAAACACTGAATGCGTATGGAGACGGAACCCTCTGGTCACTCTTATAGGTTATCCCTCCAACTCAGGGTTGAGGCAGTGTGAAATTTTGCAGAGGTGCTGCTGCTCATGCTGTACCTGTTCTCGGGTAGAGGACTTCAGTCATCAGGCTTGCTATTTGGCATCTTTCCTGAGCACTTTTAAAAAAATACTCTTTATGTTATGCATAATTTCCTAAAGTTTATGCTAATTCACATCACAGAGCAGGAAATCTTTATAATTCTCCTAAAAAATGCAGGTTTAAGTACAGTATTTGCCTGACATTTTATTTGTAAAATTGTACATTAAACCATATTAAGCAGATATTATTAACTCAACATTCTTTTCATTATCTGGTTACAAGGATTTTGTTATTAGCCACAGAGTTATAAAGATGTTTGTAATGAGTGAAGCTGAACACATTTTTAAGAGAATGAAATTAATCACATTTGTGAAAGAAGAATTTTTTCTCCTTACTTTTCCACAAATGATTTCTATAAAATGTATTCGGCTTTTGAGAATGATGCTGTCTTATGGCTCACTTGTGGTTAATTCTCTCATGATTTATTAAGCCTTCATACTGCTGAAATATATTTACTATCCTAGAGAAACTCATTTTATATTTCTTTGCTGTAAATACACATTTTTTTGTCTATGTGTCAATACAAAGTTCCTTGGGTATTGCCATTTGTACTAAAATAGCATGCTGGCTCACTATGCTCCTGGCGGGCATGCAGCTAATATGCTTGAATATCCCAGCTTAATTCCCAGAATTCTGATCAATCACACCCCAATCTCTCTACAAGCAAGGCTGGATAGTGATGGATGAAGTAAGGACTTGGCATTTGAATGAAAGTGCCCCATGGGG
Source organism: Gopherus evgoodei (assembly GCF_007399415.2). Lineage (NCBI taxonomy): Eukaryota > Metazoa > Chordata > Testudines > Testudinidae > Gopherus > Gopherus evgoodei. The sequence goes on from NC_044322.1 coordinate 343,944,008, forward strand.
ACTGACAATTGGGAGGGAAAGAGCAGCTAAATGTGGGTCTATACCACTAGGATAGATTGCAAATCACTAGATAATGGCAGCAACTAAAGAATGTTCTGTGTTTGTGTATTTCTTTGTCATGATGATTCTGAAAATCATTAAAAACTGCTTTCGATGTGGGTAATTTATAAAGAGAAACAGAAGATGCACATCAAGGTATAATGTAAGCCATGTAGCACAGTATAATACAGAATTAAAAATAACAGCAAGTGCAACACAGACAGAAACAAATAATAACTAGTTCTTATGCAGATCTCCAAGTGCTACACAAAGCAGAAAAGTATTATCCCCATTTTACAGATGGGGAAACTGAGCGGTGAAGGGACTTGTCCAAGGATGCTGATGGCAACTTCATGAATAAAACCCAGGTCTCCCGAGTCCCAGTCTACTGCACTATCCACTAGGCTACGTAGTCTATTGCTGTGCACAAGGGACATTCTTGCCATAACAAAGACTAAGGCACTTCCATGAAACTGCAGATTTAGGTAATCCAAAATCAAATCCAGACATTCAGTAAAATGAGGGAGGAGGAGAAATTACTAAAATGGGAGGGGAGAATTACTATTTCAGATATTTTTATAGTAGCAACACAGCCATTGAAGAATGCTGGCAAACTTTCAGCTGCTCTCCTCACACAATTTTTGCTTATATTTGGTTTCTATAGTATCTTTCATACTAAATGTATGTCAAAAGGATTTACAAAGCAATGGGTCAGCTACATGACATCATATTCTGCTTTCAGTTACATTGCTGTAAATCTGGAGTAAATTTATTGTGTTTTATAGACTTTGGCACAGGTAATTCAATGTATGTCTAAGCAAATACAGCAGCTGTTATAAACAACAGTAGCAGGCAAGTGGAAAGCAAAAAGGCATCTACTAGGGCTGGTTGAAAAATTTCTGTTGAAACATTTTTTTTCAATAGAAAATTGAGCTTGCAATTAAATGAATATTTTTGCAAAAACACAAACACAAATATTTCAATTCAGAAATGATGAACAGGTCCTCATGGGAGTTGTAGTTTGCATGCCTCATGCCTACATTCTCCAACCTGGGTTGCATTCCTCAGCCAGATTACATCTCCCATAATGCACTGTAGGAGGGGAGACTGGGTTGCATCTTGGGAAACGTAATCTGGTCTGGGATTCTGATCCCTAGAGGGGAATAGGAGCATAAGGCACCATAGCATCAATTTTTAATTGAAATTTTCAGTCTTCGGTTTTTGACTTTTTTGCCAAAAAGTTGAAATTTTCTTCAGGGAAATAAACACTATTTTTTGACCAGTTCTGTGTTTCTCAGTCTTGTAAAGTGCAGAGTGCTGCAAAAGTACCTAGCATGGTGCAGGACTGGGCACAAAGAATGTTAGGTTCCTGAGCTTGAATATACTTCATAGACTACACAGAGCCTTTGATATCTTGCCACTTGTTGAGTTCAGTTACACTATTTCCCCCCTCCTCCAGACAGTATTTAAATTGTTTAATCTCCTCTGTGTTCTTAGTGTATCTTTCATAAGTGAATGTCTCACACCTCATCGCTAATGCTTTCAGTTCCATCTGCCTTGTACATTCATCTTTCTTAGTTTATTTATTGCTACTGAGTCAATTGACCTCATCTGTGTAGGATTTTCACATGCTCCTAACTTTTGTAGTGCTTTTTCACCTTGTTCCCTCTGTTTTCTTTTCTTATGTATTTATTTGCTGACTAGACTCCAACACAACAGGTCCTACAGCATGTTGCACTTTTCATACTTTGCAAGCTCTCAACTTTGACAATGTTTTTCTTGTTCTTTTTTCCATTTCCCACACCTCTTTTCCATGCTTTGATTTTAGAGACACAGTGCCAAATTGTCCCCTACCCAGGAAATAGCTGCAAAGGGAGAGGAAGCTCCTGGAGGTTCACCTTGTGAAGATTTTGTCCTATTGTTCCTATTTATGTTTTTTTTTCTGCACTTGCATTCTGAGTGAGCAAGGGATGAGACCCACCCATAGGATAGTTGCTGAACAGTGTGGAGGTCGGGTTTACTACACAGTTCACTTGCCTCAAACTTGCTCATGACAGCACAGCTGAGCTCCCAGCAGCTTCCCCAGCAGCTACTCAAGAAACATGACATCTAAAGTAAAGGTTATTCTGAACATGAAGGGATAACTTGCTTGAAATATTGTTGTCTGGGTCAGAAACATTTTCCACCAGAAAATCCCTGCATATCTGCAGGCAGATGATAGCAGAGAGTATCCATCTCCTGCTCACATGTCCCTTGCCTCCATCTATCAAATACTGGGAAGATCATCTTTGTACATCATATGGCTAATGTGATAAGAGGAGCTTTAAACTAGATCTTATGGGGCATGGTGACAAAAATCTGGCCAATGTGCAACTAGCCTCAAGTAAGGAAGTCAAGGGGAAGGGGCTAAATTCTTGAGAAAGGACCAGAAATCACAAATGCATTAAAGAGGCAAGAAGTAAAGTAACAGGGTAGTCTGCAAAACATCTTTGACGCCTTGATACCAATGCAAGGGATATGGGGAACAAGCAGGATGAACTGGAAGTCATGGTATATGAAGAAAGTTATGACTTAATTTGCATTGCAGAGACTTGGTGGGGCAACTCTCATGACTGGAGTACCAGCACTAAGGGATATAGCTTGTTCTAGAAGGACAGGTATGAGAAAAAAAGAGGAGGCATTGTGCTGTACATCAAGAATGTATACACTTGGTCCAAGAGGAAGGAAGCAGAGACCTATTGGTGAGGCTAAAAAAGGAAAAGAATAGTAGTGATATTATGGATGGGGGTCTGATATAGCCACCAAATCAAAACAAGGAAGTGGACGAGGCATTCTGCAAGCAGGTAACAAGATTAGCTAATACACATGAGCTAGTATTAATGGAGGATTTTCACTTCCCTGATAGCTTTTGGAAGACTATTACAGAAAAACATATTATGTCCTGAAAGTTCTTAGAAGGGACAACCTTCTAATTCAGAAAGTTTTGGAAACAATTAGGGCAGTTATCCATTTTGGAATTGGTGTTGACCAATAGGGATGAATTAGTTGTGAATGTGAATGTGGTTGGGAACTTGGGAGGAAGTGATCATGATGTGATAGAATTCAAGATCCTGAGGAACAGAAGACATGAAAACAGCAAAACAAGGAAACTGGACTTCAGATTTAAAACAACTCAGAGAAATAGTAGGTAAGGTCCCATGGAAAGACCAGTTAGGAAGAAAAAGAGTTGAAGAAGGCTGGCAGTTCCTCAAAGATGTAATACAGTATTAGAGGCTCAACATCAAACTATTCCTATGCAGAGGAAAGATAAGAAGAGCTACAGGAGGCCAATATGGCTGCACAGTAGGACAATGGAACGGACTGCTTAGGGAGGTCATGAACGCTCGCTCCTTCACTGGAAGTTTTCATAAGGAGGATGTATAGTCATCTGTCCTGGATGGTTTAGACACAACAAATCCTGATCTTGGCAAGGGGTTAGACTAGATAACCCTTGTGGTCCCCTCTAACCTTCTAACACATTTGACTTATTTAGCCCTTACTCCTCAGGATTCCGAGTTTGAATGTATGCTGATAGACTTCCAAATTATTCAGGACTTATCCAGACTAAGTTGAACCAACAAACCTGTTAAGATCTCCCCATCATTAAGGTTATCTGATGTCACCAATGAAGAGCAGAAAATACAAATTTGGATTAGACATGGCACTTTGGGTTTTCCTACACTGTTAATACACTAGTACTCTTAAAAGGGGGTACAACCGCATTAGTGTAGACACATCTTTATTGGTATAAAGGTGCTTTATATTGGCATAGCTATTCCTGTATGGGAAGGGGAAAAGACGGTTACTCACCTTTGTAACTGTTGCTCTTCGAGATGTGTTGCTCATATCCATTCCAGTTAGGTGTACGCGCCGCGCGTGCACATTCGTCGGAAAACTTTTACCCTAGCAACTCAGTGGGCCGGCAGGTCGCCCCCTAGAGTGGCGCCACCATGGCGCTCCATATATACTCCTGCCGGCCCACCCGCTCCTCAGTTCCTTCTTGCCGGCTACTCCGACAGTGGGGAAGGAGGGCGGGTGTGGAATGGATATGAGCAACACATCTCGAAGAACAACAGTTACAAAGGTGAGTAACCGTCTTTTCTTCTTCGAGTGATTGCTCATATCCATTCCAGTTAGGTGAATCCCAAGCCTTACAAAGGCGGTGGGGTCGGAGTGAAATGTGGCAGAATAAAACTGCTGAGCCAGAGGCTACAGCCTCTCTTGACTGCTGAACCAGGGCATACTGCGAAGCAAAGGTATGGACCGAGGACCAATGGAGCTTCGCGACAGATCTCGTGGGTAGAAACACGAGCCAGCAAGGCGGCAGATGAAGCCTGAGCCCTGGTAGAATGCACGGTGATGTGGCTTGTGGAAATATGAGCCAAATCATAACAAGTGGGGATGTCCGCCATCACCCCAGATGAGATCCTCTGAGAGGAGAACAAGCAAGCCCTCCCTTTGGCCCGCTACCGGGATAGAGCTGGGGCACCTTAGGAAATGGTTCTGTCAGCACAATATAATGCGAGCACTCCACAGATGTCCAAGGAGTGCAACGGTTGTGCCCATTGCGTTGAACTGTGGGTAACATGAAAAGCCAAAACCACCTTAGGGAGGAAAGCCGGGTGCGGTCATAACTGCACCTTGTCATTGTGAAACCTAGTGTACGGCGGAACCCCCGTAAGAGCTCTGATCTCAGAGACCCGTCTGGCCAAGACTAGGTTGAGGTCCCAGGTCGGGGCTGGGCGGCGCACCCGAGGGTGCAAGCGCTCCAAGCCCTTGAGGGACCTCGAACCCATAGAGCGTGAGAACGCTGAACGTCCATCTCAGCCTGCTGGAAGGTAGAGATGGCTGCTGAGTGTATCCTCAGCGCTGATACCGCCAGGTCCTGCCGCTGAAGGCCAGAGGCAGGCCAAACAGAGGGGATCGAGACCTCAGCAGGAGCAAGATCGAGCGTATTGCAGCTGTAAAAGAAACGCTTCCACCTGGCCCGGTACGTTGACCAGGTGGAAGGCTGCCTGTCACCCCGACTCAGGTACGCAGCAGCCACCGTGAGGCGAAGAGGCTGCAGGTCCGAGTGACGAAGCCTGTCGTTGCCCTGAGTGATGAGGTCTGGGCTGACAGGCCGAGTAACGTGGTATGTCAGCGCTGCCTGGACCATTCTGGAGTGATCATGATGATGCACGCTCTGCCCCTGCGGAGTTTGAGCAGACCTAATGAACCAGTGGGAACAGTGGGAAGGCATAATGCAGTTGGCCTTTCCACGGCATCAGGAATGCGTCCAAGATCGATTCCGAGGAGAGATCTTGGAAGGAGCAGAACACCTGGCATTTCCTGCTCTCGCGGTGAGCGAACAGGTCTGTGTGAGGAAACATCTCCACTTCCGGAAAGCGGGACGCCTCACATGGGGCAGAGTGATCACTCATAAGGCAGGAAAGACCTGCTGAGGCAAAGAGTTAGGACGTTCCAAACGCCTGGGAGAAAGGACGTCGCCAGCTCCATCGAGTGGGCCATGCCAAAGACCCGGAAATGGATGGCCTCCTGACAAAAAAGGTGGGGGGGAGGACTATGTCCCCCCTGAATACTTATGAAGCACCTGGTCGTTGTGTTGGCTGTAAACACCGAGATACAACGGCCTCGCAGCTGCCGCTGGAACCCCTGGCATGCCAGGCGGACTACTCTCAATTTTTGGGGCATTGAGGAGGAATGCCAGCTCCCTAAAAGACCAAAGGCCTTAAGCTCAGAGGTGACTATGAACACTCGAGCAGAGAGATGAGGCGTCCGCCGTCAGGGGCAGTGAGCCGGACTTGGAGAGGACGGAGGCGGAGCTTGGCGTGTTTGGTTACAAACTTGCGGGCAACCATGGACCCAGGAGACTGAGACAAGAACGAGCTGAGGTCGTTGGGAAAGCCTTCAGACCTCAGATGATTGTTGCCATCGCCTAAAATCTCAGTTGCGATAAGCAGGCTCCGGCTAGGTAGGAGACCAGGATAGCCCCTAGGGAGCCCAACCTCTGCGTGGGGACCAGAGTGGATTGCTCTATAATAAACAGCAGGCCTTGACCTGTGAATAAGACCGTGGCGATGCCCACGCGCTGAGTGGTTTGTGTCTCAGAGTCTCCGTGGATAAGCGAATCGTCCAGATACGGAAAAACGCATATCCGACATCAGCGACGGTAGGCGGCGACTATGGCCGTAAACCGGGAGTATTGACAGTCGGCTATAGAGCGGAGGCATCTCCCGTGCGGAGGGAAGATGGCATTGCGAAAGTACACGTGCTTCATATCCAGGGCGGCACCGTAGCCCCCAGGAGGCAAGGATGGAATAATGATTCCCAGGGATACCATGCAGAACTCCAACCTTATCCTAACCCGGTTGAGTCCGTGCAGGACCAAGAAGGTCTGAGACCTGTGTTCGAGTGGGGGACTAGGGCATAACGGGGGTAAAACCCCTTACCCCTTTCGTCCGCTGAAGTGGGACAGGGCTGGAGCAAATTAAAGGTGGTACCTATGCTCCATCGTGCGCAGGACCCAGCGATCTGAAAGTAACTGGGGCCATGCCAGGAGAAAGCGGGATCGGGATCACCGCCCTCAGGTGAACCTTGGAAGGTCCGTCTTTGGTCCCAGTGGTAATTGCGAGGGACCTTGACTTTGGCTCTTCAGGGGTCCTGACGTTCGTCTGCGACCACCTTGGCCCTGCCGTTTGCCAGAGTTCCGCCTCTGGCTAGGCACAGAGTATGGCGGCTGGGGCCAGAAAGGCCTGCGTTTTGTCGCTGGCGTATACATGCTGAGACACATTAGGACCCTATTGCCCACCAGACTTCGCAGTCTGGGGCTGTCTCTGCCGCGAAGATGCCTTTACCAACAAAGGGTAAATCCTGAATGGCATACTGCAGCTCCGGCCAGAGGTTTAAAACCTGAAGCCATGAAATGCACCTCATGGCGACACCCAAGGCCAGAGTGCTGGCCGCAGAGTCTGCTGCGTCCAACGAGGCCTGGAGGGACGCTCTGGGAACCTTCTTTCCCCCGTCCTCCAAGATGGCAGCGGACTCCTGGTGGGAGTTTTGAGGGAGAAACTCCTTCACCCAGGTGCTATAATTATCGCAGCTAAGCCAGACTTGTTGCTTTGCTACCCAGAGCTGCAGGGCCCCTGCAGAGTACACCTGGCGGCCAAGCCTGTTCATTCGCCAAGCCTCTTTCTGCTTCGGGGCTGGCGCCCGCTGGCCATCATATCAGGATCGTGGGCCTGAGCATAAAATCTGCGCATATGGGATGACACGGATGCGTGTCCGGACGGCCATGGAGGTACTAAAAGAAGGCACAGGCAGAGTCTCTGACTCACTCGGACTTTGCCCAACTCGGCACCGGGGACCGGCATCGGGAGGCGTATCGGTACCTGGAACGAGATCCAGACCCGCAACCAGAACGGTGTCGGGAGGTCGACCGAGATCTCGAGGCTCGGAGAAGGGCTACAGGAGTCAAGGTACCTGCCCCGGTGCCAGAGGTCAGAACGGTGCCGATAGCGGGTCGGCGAACGGGATACCGACCGGTGCAGCGAGTGTGACCAGTACCGAGGAAAACAGCACCGGGACTGCCAGTGGTGTCCGGCGTGCCGACAGGACTTGGAGTGTCTGCGGGACCGTGATCATGAACGGTGCCGCTCTGCTGTGCTGACAGGGGACAGTCCCCTGAAGAGACTGTATTACCCGTACCGGCGGTGCCCGGGTCAGGCAGCACTGACTCTGTCATGGCACTGAGAGCCCTCGCCGTTGGTAACGTCTCCGGCGTGAAGGGAACAGCAGGCTCAACCACAGTGCATACTGGGGAGCTGTCAGGCACCGGATTCGACGGCCCTCGTGGGACCGGGATCCACGGTACCGAGGTCATCAGAGCTTCGGTAGGTGTCGGTGCCGGGCGATCCGAGTTAGATAAGCTGTCTGGCTGCGGTGCCGTCAGCACTGAAGCAGCGGGAGTAATACGCTCAACCACGGCGCGTGCCGGGGAGCCGTCGGGCACCGGATTCGATAGCCCTTGTGGGACTGGAATCGACGGTGCCGATGTTGTCGGTGCCTCAGAGGCGTCGGTGCCGGGCAATCCGACTTAGACTAGCCCTCTGGCTGCGGTGCCGTTGGCATGGAAGCAGCCGGAGCAGGAGCTCAACCACGGCGCGTGCCGGGGAGCCGTCAGGCACCGGATTCTACGGCCCTTGCGGGACCGGGATCGACGGTGCCGACGTCATCGGTGCCGCAGCAGGTGTCGGTGCCGGGCGATCCGACTTAGACTAGCCCTCTGGCTGCGGTGCCGTTGGCACGGAAGCAGCCGGAGCATTAGCTCGACCACGGCGCGTGCCGGGGAGCCGTCAGGCACCGGATTCTACGGCCCTTGCGGGACCGGGGATCGACGGTGCCGACGTCATCGGTGCCGCAGCAGGTGTTGGTGTCGGGCGATCCGACGTAGACGAGCTCTCTGGCTGCGGTGCCGTTGGCACGGAAGCAGCAGGAGCAGTAGCTCAACCACGGCGCGTGCCGGGGAGCTGTCAGGCACCGGATTCTACGGCCCTTGTGGGACTGGGATCGACGGTGCCGACGTCATCGGTGCCGCAGCAGGTGCCGGTGCCGGGCGATCCGACTTAGACGAGCCCTCTGGCTGCGGTGCCGCTGGCACGGAAGCAGCAGGAGCAATACGCTCAACCACGGCGCGTGCCGGGGAGCCGTCAGGCACCGGATTCTACGGCCCTTGTGGGACCGGGATCGACGGTGACGACGTCATCGGTGCCGTAGCAGGTGTCGGCGCCGGGCGATCCGACGTAGACGAGCTCTCTGGCTGCGGTGCCGCTGGCACGGAAGCAGCAGGGGCAGTAGCTCAACCACGGCGCGCGCCGGGGAGCCGTCAGGCACCGGATTCTACGGCCCTCGTGGGACCGGGATCGACGGTGCCGACGTCGTCGGTGCCGGGCGAGCCATCTTAGACGAGCTCTCTAGCTGTGGTGCAGTTGGCACAGAAGCAGCAGGAGCAGTAAGCTCTACTACGGCGTGAGCCGGGGAGCTGCCAGGCACCGGATTCCGTGGTCCTGGGGGACTGGAATCGACGGAGCCGAAGTCATCGGTGCCTCTGCAGGTGTCGGTGCCGGGTAACGCAACTTAGGCGAGCTCTCTGGCTGCGATGCAGGTGGCACGGAAGCAGCGGGAGCAGGGGGCTCAACCACGGCGCGTGCCGGGGAGCCGCCAGGCACCAGCAGGAATCGTAGGCTCTCTCGACCTCGGAAGAAGGGAGCGGTGCCGAGTCGACATCGGTGCCGGCGACGGTCGGTGCCGAAAGGCCTTGGTAGTACCGGCGGGGTCCGGTGCCGAGGAGGCGCTTCTGCCCGCCGCTTGAACATCGCTCGGCGCCAAGGTGGGGGGGTAAGTGAAAGTCCCGCACCTTTTTGTTCTCGGCTTAAAAGCCTTGCAAATGGGGCACTTATCTGTCAAGTGTGATTCCCTGAGGCACTTCAAACAGGAGTCATGTAGATCTCTCTTCGGCCGCGGCTTCTGGCAGGCCGGGCCCCTTTTAAAACCCGGTGAGCCATGCATGGCTCCGGCACTGGGCTCATGGAAGGGGCTACTTCCTGAACCCCGCTAACTAAACTAACCATGTTAGCAAAGAAAACACGTATAACCATACAAATATATATATATATAAAAGGGTTATAACTGCATAATTATATACGAGAAAACGAGTAGCTAGGGAAGTGGAGGTCAGCTAAGCCGCGCTCCACTGTTCCAACGACCGACACGGGCGGTAAGAAGGAACTGAGGAGCGGGTGGGCCGGCAGGAGTATATATGGAGCGCCATGGTGGCGCCACTCTAGGGGGCGACCTGCCGGCCCACTGAGTTGCTAGGGTAAAAGTTTTCCGACGAATGTGCACGCACGGCGCGTACACCTAACTGGAATGGATATGAGCAATCACTCGAAGAAGAATAATTAATTATACCAGTATAACTGCATCCACCCAGGGAATTATATCTATATACTTATATAAATATAATGATAAAAATCTCACTCCTGTATGTCACAGTTATACTGATAAAATTTTTAAGTGTAGAGCAGGCCTTAATCCCTAACATGGTCAATTGTATCTTAACATATTCTTCAGAATGGCATATCCAGCCTTAACTTCTCCTTTCTTGACTTGGTTCACGTGGCGAATGACACAGTTATGGATATTCTTTTTTAAAAGTATTATATGAACCTCAATTTATCTTTGCTATTATCCTGCCTTACTGCATGGAGTTAAACTCAAGGGGGCTGTTAAAGGAGAAGCAAAGAGGAAAATGAAACAGATAAAGCTATTTAAGGGAACAATGCTGGGAGCTATTAATGGGTAAATGCCCCTGCCTGGCTTCCAGGAGGCTGGCATGGTTTACTCTTCTCAAGACTGAAAGCCTAGGACCAAAGGGAATCCTAAACCATAAAGATGCTGCCATAGGGAAGAAGTGGGCACTAAGTGGGCTGTCAATAGCAGCAACTAGAGATAAGTTGCTGGCAGATAGAGAGACACGGGTCCTGCAGCAAGGAGGCTGACTTCCAAAACCCAGAGATGGGAATAAATTGTCCTTAGTTGAGCTCTGAATAGAGAGGTTAAGCTTAGGTAAGGATATGTGTGTACAGGACTCTTTGTATGCAGTGTTGTAGCTGTGTTGAGCTCAGGATATTAGAGAGACAAGGTGGGAGAGGTAATATCTTTTATTGGACCAACTTCTGTTGGTGAGAGAGACAAGCTTTTGAGCTTCCTGAGGAAAAGCTCTGTGTAAGCTCAAAAGCTTGTTTCTCTCACCAACAGAAGTTGGTCCAATTAAAGACATTACCTCACCTCTCCTGCCTCTCTATAGGACTTTTTCTTGTCTAAACCCTTTTCCTAGATGCTATGTTCCCTTTGGCAAATAAATGTTACTTTGTTTTGAAGAAGCTGTTTTTGAGTCACTTTAATCAGCTGGTCACTGGTCCCCAGAGAGAAAAGGCCCAGTTGAGCCTGTGGGTTAATATGGTTGGTAAGCAGAGGGTGGTAGTGGTGGAATGCAGCCCAGAGATCTGATCTAGCATGGTTCCACCCAGAGAGGTCCGCAAAGGAGTGCACTTGCAAAGGACAAAAAGGGGTCTAAGGCATGGCCTGCCCGGTAACCATGACAGTTGGCTTTGTAAAACAACTATATAAGTTCGACAAGTTTTAAAATTTATTTTAGAAAATAAACTAGTATTTTTGATGGAACATTATAAAATATTTCCAAATGAGACTGAAAAGAGCCAGGAACTGGCTTACTATCCTTACTTGTTTAAAATGGATATAGTAGTATTCACTCAGTGACTATAAGGTCTATTTTATACTCATGATATTATTCTATTCAAATGATGCATCAAATTTTACTGGTCAGATCTGTGGCTAAATATAGGAAATTACCTGCAATGATACTTCTCTAAAGGCACCATCCTTCATGGTTCTGTAATCTTGGTCATATGCCCTAACCAGCGCTGACTGTAAAGGAAGAGCTATACTGCTTTCCTCACCATTAGTTACACCCTGGCTAATATGCTATAGCCTGGTTATGACTTTTTATTAAGTACAATAAATGATGATAATACAGGAATAAAGAAACAAATGAAAACACAAGTAAAGAAATAAAATCTGATTCCAAAGTCAATGTTAACTCACATCTAAATTATATACTCTATATATAGTTAGTCAGTGGTTCTCATTGATTAGGCGGTGCTGGCTGTCTCTAAGTTCCTAGTAGAAGGGGAGTTGTTGGGTGCCCTGTGTTTTCATAGCTCCTCTTCAGGCAAGCTCACAATGCCTGGGGCCTTGTGGCCTATGCGTATTCCAGGATCAAATTGAGTCTTACAAACTGTACATGCAAAGTGTGCTAGTTAGCAGTGACACATGGACCATAACAAAATTTCTGAAAATCCTGACTTGTGTGATGAAATTTTTCACCTTTAATTTTGTATTAGCCTGGTCAGACCCCAGTACTCTTTAAAGACATAAAGTTAGACTTGTTGCACTTGCACGGGATGCAAGTGGGGGCAGAATTTCATTCAGAACTGCAACATTACAACAATCCATTCTCTTTCTAGTACAGCGCTATTTTTCCATTTCCCATCTTTATGATTAAATATTGGAGCAACAAGGCGGCATTTGTTAGCTATTTTAAAGAAAAGTTTGTGTGCTGATTTTTGGTCTCACTGTATTGTCCTGGTTGCATTTTCCATGCTCTTTTGTGCACTCAGTGAATTGTTATGTATTAACATGCAAGTGTAGATGAATTTATACCTACTCTTCAGATAAATTCTTCACAGACCAGAAGCACATATCTTGATCCACTTATTTTTATTATATATCACACATTTTAAAAAGTAATGTGGAATTTCCTAAATTAACTTTGCAGTTTTGTTACACTCGGTGCACTGATGTGGTTATTATTATTATTTATATTATAACAACACCTAGAAGCTCCAACTGAGTTTGGAGCTCCATTGTACTCGGTGCTATACAAACAAATAGTGAAAGTTAGTTCTTGACAAAAATATCTTAGAATTTAAGTGGATGAAACAACGAGGGGTGAGACAGAAGTGAAATGACTTCCTCAAGGTCATAAGCGCACAGTAGAAGAGCCAGGATTAAAACCCAGGTCTTTTGATACCCAATCCATTGTCCAGCACACTAGATCACTTGTCTTTGTATTTGGACTACAGAAATAAATAATTACCCTGCTATTATTTTTATTAAGAAAGCAACAAACTCTTCATTCCTTGGAGTTTCTAAGATGTCTAGATATGAATGAAAGAATAAGGAGAAAAATGCAAAACAAAGCAATCAAAAATGACATATCCAATCCACAAATAAATTACCTAGACCTACTGCCTATTTAATGTAATTGATTCAGTTCTTGTTAGGCCACTTAACAATATGAAAGTGTCTGTCCTTTGCTGGACAAGTATTATAGGAGTTCTATCTGATCTTGTCACAAAATATAACTGTTTCTTACATGCAGTGCGCAAAATCCTCTGAAAATATATATATATTCCTTAGAATGTATGTTATAGAGCTGTTTCAAAAGAGTTAAATTACTTACCCTCATCCTTCCATTTCTTATCGCTGGCCCATCTTCTGCTAATCTCAGCACATACAAATCCATTTTGTATTCCCTTCCTCCTCGAATACTAAATCCAAACCCTTTGGCTCCCTTCTCCATGTCAACAGTGAAATAATCAAAATCCTGTATAGACACAGAGAGTAAAAACAAATTAACTATGTGAATGGTTTTGTGCACATTAAGGAAAAAAACACAACCAAACCCTTTGAACATATGTTTGAATGTGGAATTACCCAATATTCTTGTACAAAGAAGTCATTTGAAAAATATATGTTTACATAGGCAACAGATATGTACATATTTACATGGAGACAGCATGTGTGCCTGCTTTGAAAATATGGCCCTAGAAGTGAACTCTATGGAGAGTTGACATAGGAATGTGGTGTTCACTGAGGACTTCTGGAAACATAAACCATGTGCCTCTTGATTTGATAACCTTCCTGACATCTGCTTTTTTCTCCCTTATGCAAGGAAAGGGGGAGATTTTTTAACCCAAATTTGCACCAGCCCTCATACCCATTAGTAAACACCACTCATGAGAACATTCCCATTTAAATCAATAAACTACTAACATAAGGCTTACTTCTGGGAATAAGCATTGCAAGATTGGGCTCTGTGTAAAAAGAGACATCTGGCTAATTTGTGTATAGATTGTTTCTGCTGGCATAGATTATTTCACATCAAGTCAAAACACACTCAAGATTGATCTTCTGAAAAAGGAGAAGCTTCCTTTTCAGACACAAAGACATAGAGATATTAGTAATTTTTCTGATTATAAATAAGGTATGTCTTCTACAGTAGCAGAAAGATGATAATTTATGTAGAAATTCCACTGAACTGGATACAGTCAGAGTTTATTGATTTAGGGCTGGATTGTGCCTTTAAAGCACAGCCTGTGGTAAAAGACTATTTATGTTGTTGGTATACAGTGGTTTGAGAAGAATAATGTTCTGGAAAATGCATTTTCTCATCATTATTTGAACTCCCCCAAATATAAAAAAAATAGTCTACCTGCAGCTGTAACAACAGTATTATAAATAGTGTTATTTTAGTGTAAAAATAACAGCACTTTACAAGCATTAATGAAGTTGGAATTAATTTCTTCTGCAAAAAAATAGAAATCAGAATACAAATGTTCAGGTCAATTAAAAAACCCTGCTTTCAGAGCTGTGATTATTTCACTTTGTACCTGGGGCTGCCTATAATCTGACAGAGGATATTGCCTGGTGTCAGGAGAATGTTGTCTGTAATCTATTAAAGGTGGCTGCCTGTAGTCCAGAGGTGGTGGCTGTTGGTAATCCACTACTGGAGGATGCCTGTAGTCTAACGGAGGCTGTCTATAGTCCGCTGAAGGCTGCCTGTAGTCAGTAAATGGAGGTTGTCGGATGTCAGGTTTCACATCCTGTCTTGCTTTTACTTCTGACCTATAACTGAGTAAGTTAGAATGATTATTTTAGTTCTTTAAATCTGCACAATGCTAAAAGAATTTGCAGAAAGGCATTAAATTCAATACTGAGAGATAAAAAGCAAATGAACAGCTATAAAATTGTGTCAAACTGGGCTGCACTGAGAGGCAGATGGTGCATTTGAGATGAGCTTTCCAAGGCAAAAATTGAGGTATATTAAATTAGAGATTACTTTTGAAAATTTGGCCCTAAGTGACTTGTCCAAGGCAGTACAGTCTAATTTCCCCATAGACCTCAGTGGGAGCAGGATTGGGCCCTAAATGGCAGTGATAGAACCCAGGAGTCCTGACTCCCATGTACCTTGTCTAACCCAAAGACCAAATTTCACAGAAGAAAAAAATAATACAAAGCAAAAGACTGAATTTGTTTATTGCTTTTCCAGAACTTAGAGTGCAGCAGACTAAATAAGGATTTAAAATATTGAAGAGATTCAAAGGTTTACAGCCTCTATATTTTACTAATGTAAAAGCTATTTTTTTTTTTTGGCGAACTCTCAAATTCAGAAATGGACATTTTCTTTGTACCAGCCGTTATCTGGCTAATAGAAAGAAATCATTGATATAGTATCCATTAATATAGTGTACACTAAGTGCTCTGATTCACTGCAGGATCTTATGGTAGCAATTCCTAGTAAGCCATTCTAGGGTTTAAATACAGATCTAGCATATGATGCATATTTATGAATGAAGGCAACAGAATTTGGTTAATAAGAATTTAATAATATATACATATTGTTTTAATTGCTAACTAGTTGAAAGAAGATGCTAACAATCTTTTCTGTCTGATGTGTATTTCAGACTCTGCTCTAATAAAGTTTCAGCGTACCTAGTAATGACACTCACACCATGAAAGGGGAATCTGTACTGGGTTTTCAAGGAAAATGGGTAGTTATGCAAATAAATGCACTGAACATGTGGAATTAATCTGAGCATTGTTTTCTGTCTTTGTTCATTTTTCCCTGGAAATAACTTGCATAATGTGTTAGATGGCTTTGTCTTAGGCTACCACATAGACACTTTATTGCTACAGTACACTTCTGTAAACTAGTCATTCCCAGCTACAGTTTCAACCAGACAAAGAGAGGTAAGAGGGAAAATGATTTGAAACTTGAATAATTTTCACAGAGGTTGCAAACATAGACCTGACATATATACTATTAAAACTTGTACAAAGTATTCATAATGGGGCCTGCTTTTTTATATGAAAGCTTATCTTCTTTACTTCTTTAGTATATTGATTCCATGTAACAAGGACATAGAGAATCTAGGCTTATTGTAATATTGAGTCTGTTTAATATAAGAAAAGTAAATTTATTGCTTGTAATTTAAAAATATTAAATATGATTTAGGATTTTGACTGACTGATACAGACCAACAACTTTTTTTCTGGTGAATGACTATATAAACAAATTGTAACATATTAAAAATGGGTAAAATACTACCCAATGCCAGCTAATAATAACAGAATTATTTCTGGAACACTGGACAACTTAACACAAGTTCACAATATACTGACATATCAGTATCCCAGAAGATCATGCTGTGCTATACACAAGTTATAACAATAATATTTTTTGTTGAATATGTAAATAGGTGTGTTAATGCATATACCTTACTGGACATTCAGTAACACAGGGGCCAGATCATCCTTTAAGAACTTAAGAAAATTAATATAATTTATATGTTACAAACTAAGGTCCCAATCCTGCATACATTTATTACTGAGCATTGTGCTGGTCAATGGGACTTCTGATGGGGCTTGAAAAGCATTTTTAGGATTAGGTTCTACAGTTACTTTAGCAGAAGCATGTATCTTTCTGGAGCTGGTGCTGTCAGGCAAGTGTCTCATGAAATGTAAGGAAAAGGAACTTGAAAAACTGTATAAGTCAGTGTGTGACTGGCAGGTGCAATCGCTGCTTACTCCAGGTTTTTGCAGGACTGGCAGGTTGCTCAAACAGTACAGTATGGCGCACCACTCCAGCTGCATGGTTGCAATGCCACTGAATGTAGGGGTATAAGGGCCAAAATTCACGGAGTGCTCTAGTGATCTGGCCCATGGGGTGTCTGTTCCTGTGTGGTGGACCACAGGGGAGTCTGCTGAGAACTCAACTCTTGGCAGCATCGTCTCATGCACTGTGTGGATAAGAGAGAGGAAAGACTTCCTGGCTGAGGGAGACCCAGTGTCCTTGCTGTGTGGGAGATGACTCGGGACCGGAATTTAAAACCCATCCCCACTCCCAAGTAATATCTATATGGTGATACCAGTAGAAATGGAGGAGAAAGGCATTTTGGATAAGTAAATATTAGGGCTATCAATTAATCACAGTTAACTCAAGTGATTAACTCAAAACAAATTAACTAGATTAAAAAAATTGATCGTGATTAATTGTAGTTTTAATCACACTGTTAAACAATAATATAATACAAATTTAAATTTATTATAAATATTTTTGACTGTTTTTCTATATTTTCAAATATATTGATTTCAATTACAACACAGAATACAAAGTGTACAGGGCTCACTTTATATTATTATTTTTTATTACAAATATTTGTACTGTAAAAAAGATAAATAAAAGAAATAGTATTTTTCAATTCACCTCATACAAGAACTGTAGTACAATCTCTTTAGTGAAAGTGCAACTTACAAATGTAGATTTTTTTTTGTTACATAACTTTGCTCATAAACAAAACAATTTAAAACTTTAGCGCCTACAAGTCCACTGAGTCCTACTAGTTCAGCCAATCATTACGAAAAACAAGTTTGTTTATATTTACAGGCGATAATGCTGCCCACTTCTTATTTACAATGTCACCTGAAAGTGAGAACAGGTGTTTGCATGGCACTTTTGTAGCCGGCATTGCAAGGTATTTACGTGCCAAATATGCTAAACATTTGTATGCCCCTTCATGCTTTGACCACCACTCCAGAGGACCTGATTTCATGCTTTTGTCATCAGTATGGAAGTAGGACTGAGTGGACTTGTAGGCTCTAAAGTTTTACATTGCTTTATTTTTCAGTGCAGTTAGGTTAAAAAAAATCTACATTTGTAAATTGCACTTTCACAATAAAGAAATTGCATTACAGTAGTTGTATGAGGTAAATTGAAAAATACTATTTATATTTGTAATAAAAATAATAATATAAAGTGAGCACTGTACACTTTGTATTCTGTGCTGCAACTGAAATCAATATATTTGAAAATGTAGAAGACATCTACAAATCTTTAAATAAATGGTATTCTATTATTAACAGTGCAATTAAAACTGCCATTAATCACATTTTTTAATCTCGTGATTAATTGCAATTATTTTTTTTAATTATTTGACAGACCTACAAATATGATTTGTGTATTAAGCATAGGTGACTTATAGGGCATAGCACCTCATCTACAATAAAATGCAGAAACTCTGGCACTGGCATTTATTGTTTATGGGTCATGGTCTGGCTGAGGTACATTACTCAGTCAAGTTTAGCATAAAGACTGACAGCATAATCAGTTTTATTTGACAAGCCAAAAAATTAATCCAATGACAAAATAATGTTGACAGAAAATCACATAATGTAAGAACTATTGTATTATTCCACAACCTAAATCTATTTCAAATACATTCTGATCTTAATGTAGCTGGTCACAACACTCTAGATTCCCTCCTAGCCCACTAAGTAATACACTGTATCATTTCATTCAAACTAGGTCGTATACACAAAAAATCATACATGTATTGAGAGCTAAACTAGAGAAATCAGCTCGGGAAAAATCAGTTTGCTGTAGATAAAATCTGTGGTTGAACTGAAAAATATTGTACTGACAACAGTGCTTTACGATGCAGAAGACATGGAGGCGGGTGTGAGGGTTAAAACGAAAGGCCCTTTCACCAAGAGTATACTAGATATAAATGTGTTTTGTAAATGTCAGGAACATAAAAATGAAGTTTATTAACATTGAAGTTATGAGCAAGAGATACTAGAATATGCTTTAGATCTCTGGCAAAAAATATGCCAGTAAATAGTTCTGAGAATCTGAAGTTTTAACACAGCGCTCCTTATTTTGGGAAAGTTTTGATCCTTTTGTAGACCGATGTCTCTCACACATGTAGGTGAACGACACTTTTCAGTTTAATTTAACACACAATTTATATTTTATAAATGTTGCCACTCAAATGTTGGCAACGGGTAACATGATAGGTCACAGTAGTTAGAAACAGAGAGAAGCTCGATTGGATCAAGTCTCACACTGTACCTAAAGGAAGCAGAATGTGGAGCAGCTGCTCTTACCTGTTTTCATGCCCTTGTAACTGCAGAGGTTGTGGAGGTGGTGGCTGTGCTACGGGACTGTGGTGTGCTACAGGACTCTGCTGTGCTACTGGACTCTGCTGAGCCATCGGGCTGTGTTGCTGTGCCATGGGGCTCTGTTTCTCTGAGCTTGGTGCTGAAGCTGGACTGTTCAGCTCTGCATAATGGGAAGCTGGAGATTAAAGAGCTGTCACAATGTGGCATTTAATAAAGGGCGAAGGTAGAATAATAATTCTTGTAACACTTTACCTCCAATTATTTATGTTTCATTGCTTTTATTATCTTGACTCATAATAATATTTTAAGACATCTGAACCTACTGGACTTCATTTGATCTCCTCTGAGATCTATAATCTTGGTCACATTTACAACTCTGGCTGACAAATCTGTTATTTAAAACTCAGCTGAACTGGGCAAAGAGCTGCTGTGGTTCATAGTTTCTTTTAAAAGCCTATAAATACTGATATTTGGAAACTTTTCATTTTGGGAGACTGAAGAATCTTACTGCTTTCATTAGTTATGAGATGACAAACTGCTGCAACAAGATTTAAAATGCTTTTGTTTTTCTCCTGCTGCTTTTGAAGTCAAATGGAGTTTTGAGCTGTCAGGTTGGATAATGGACAGTGAAGCCAATCTTTATAAATACATATTAACCAACTCTCATTATCATTTATATCACAATAGCATACAAAATATCCTAGGAGCTCTACAACTGTACACTGTAGAAACCCAGTCCCTTCCCCAAACACCCAACATCTAAAAAGACACAGGGTAAGGAAAGGCACACAACACACAAATAAAGTGCTAGACTGTGGATTTGCCACAAGCAAGGGAGCCCAATCTGCCTTCAGATTTCCCCTTGCTCTGGGTTGAAGGAAGAAGCAATACCCTGCACTAGGCTTATACATGATACAGATTATTTCCCCCAATGTCTGGGATGTACATTTACGTGTGTGGGGGACAGGAGTGAGGGAGAGAGTGCCTGGGCTCTGCGCACAAGCAAAGAGGGGATACAGCAGCTCTGCCAAAGCTACTTATTCCTAGATGCTACTACACACAATGTGCGTAGCTGGTGTAGGGACATGCTGGGGCCCTTTCTCCCATTTGCAGCTGGACAAGTGGGTCCATGATCTGTCTCAAACTGATCAGCGAAAAATTCAGCACGTGTTTTAAAAGTGTTGGTGTGTGTGTAATATATATATATATATATATATATATATATATATATATATATATATATATATATATATATATATATATATATATATATTAAAAAGCCCTAGATGTGCTGGTCACCGTGAGGACAGCAGGCAAGTTGCTTTCGGCGGCATGCCTGAAGAGGGTCCGCTGGTCCCGCGGCTTTGGCAGACCTCCCGCAGGCGTGCTGCCGAATCCACGGGACCAGGGACCTCCCACAGGCAAGCCACCGAAGGCAGCCTGCCTGCCGTGCTTGGGGCGGCAAAACACCTAGAGCTGCCCCTGGTCTAGAAGTACAGGTGCGTGTGTGTATATATATATATATACACACACCCCCATACACGCACCTGTACTTCTAGACCAGGGGCAGCTCTAGGTGTTTTGCCGCCCCAAGCACGGCAGGCAGGCTGCCTTCGGTGGCTTGCCTGTGGGAGGTCCCTGGTCCCGTGGATTCGGCAGCACGCCTGCGGGAGATCTGCCAAAGCCGCGGGACCAGCGGACCCTCTTCAGGCATGCCGCCGAAAGCAACTTGCCTGCTGTCCTCACGGTGACCAGCAGAGCGCCCCCCATGGCTTGCCGCCCCAGGCACGTGCTTGGCATGCTGGTGCCTGGAGCTGCCCCTGTTCTAGACTCATATATATATATGTACATATACACACACACAAACTGTCCTCAACAGCTGTCTATCAAGCCATTGCTAATTCCTTTTATAAGGTTAAGTGGAATTACTATTGACTAGTTAATTTGATCTAGGGCTTTTTTGTTAATTTAACAATTTCCTATTCTCTATTTATTCAACTTTCCATAACAATTGATTCTTTTATACCTATGACTATTTTCAAAGTTTGAGTCTTTTAGGATAATTTAATTTTTTTTAAATGTTTGTCTAATTTAGGACAAATTGTCAAAAATACTTCTAAATTTGCATCCAAAAAGTTTGAGGCTGAAGGCATAAGCAGCACTGGTGTGTGTACATTGCATATTTACATGTCTACAAGCACAGTTTGCATGTGCAAGTGTGATTTGTGCTTCAAAATTTTGGAGGCTGGTTTAAAAATATGATCCCTCATGCCTACGCTAGACACACATAAACACCAGTCAAATCATACATTAATG
Source organism: Gopherus evgoodei (assembly GCF_007399415.2). Taxonomy (NCBI): domain Eukaryota; kingdom Metazoa; phylum Chordata; order Testudines; family Testudinidae; genus Gopherus; species Gopherus evgoodei. The sequence continues at coordinate 343,965,287 of NC_044322.1, forward strand.
CTACTGCTTAGCATTTCTATAGCACTTTTCACCTGAGTGCACTTCACGAAGCTATTAGATACTATTACCCTTTTTATGAATGGGGAAACTGACATTTGAGGTTAAGTATGTGCCTAGTGTCAGTGAGTCAGTAGCAGAACTAGGAATAGAATCCAAGCCTCATCATACCTGTGCTGTAACCTCTAGAACAGAGGTGAGCAAACTACGGCCTGCGGGCACCGTCCTGCCCAACCCTTGAGCTCCCAGGCAGGGAGGCTAGCTCCCGGCCCTTTCCCCTGCTGTCCCCCTGCCCCCCAGCCTCAGCTCACCATGCTGCCAGTGCTCTGAGCGGCGGGGCTGTGAGCTCCTGCCGGGCAGTGCAGCAGTGTGGCTGGCTCTGGCCAGGTGGCACAGCTGCCAGACCTGCTGCTCTGAGCGGCATGGTAAGGGGGTGGGGAGCAGGGAGGTTGGTTAAGGGGCGGAGGGTCCCAGGGGCAGTCAGGGAACAGGGAGCAGGGGGCAGTTAGATGGGGTGAAGGTTCTGGTGGGGGGGCCAGGGGGTTGGATAGACATGGGAGTCCTGGGGGGCCTGTCAGGGGGCGGAGGTGTGGATAAGGGTCGGGCCAGTCAGGGGACAAGGAGCGGGGGGGGTGGGTTGGATAGGAGATGGGGTTCTGGGGGGGCAGTCAGGGAGTGGATGGGAGCGGGGTCCAGGCTGTTTGGTGAGGCACAGCCTTCCCTACCCAGCCCTCCATACAGGTTTGGAACCCCAATGTGGCCCTCAGGCCAAAAAGTTTGCCCACCGCTGCTCTAAAACAATCCCTTTTCACTAGCAGCTCCAGAGTCTGCCCATGTTGCAGCACTCAGCATTTCAGATGTGCTTCTGCTTTTTCTTGTCTATGTAAATTAATCAGTGTCACCGGAGGTGGACCTATTTGCTAGCATACATTTTTGTTAGCTAAATGCCTGTACAAGGCTGCTTTCAATGGCATAGCATAGATTATACACTATATAACCCATGCCTGAAGAGGTTTACAAAACAGATCTCTGGTTAATGTATGCCACTAACTTTAAATCTCCTTCTGAACAAAAGAAAGAGTCTGAACAAATTTGAACTGGATGTATGGCTCTAACTGCTATTTGGAACGGGTGAATGCTTTAAGGAGTATCTGCTAAGAGGAGATGACCTGTGCTCTTCCTGTACATCTAGGTGTTTCTCCACATTGAATTCATTTACTGACATACGGGCAGCATTATCCAGGGCCAGTGTCTGCCAGTTTCCTCTATATACCAGTAGCAGAGCATTATACTCAGTATGAGTTAAGCTGATAGCCCCGTCAGAGCTGAAGGTCATCCAAATAGCACATAGATCAGCAAGTAATCTCATTGGTTTCTGTATCTGACATTCCTATCCACACTAGTATTCTGCTACTGGGACTTAAAATCACAGTTTCATTAATGCAATGGAATTCATATACTAGCACTGCAGCTCTTTCAACCTAAATTACCTGAAGCTCACATCAAAGAAACTCCACTGATTGTTTTGCAGGGTGATGCCCACAATACTGAGTCTGTTACCTTGTCTGCATCTGACAGACTGAGCCCTTTGGAGCTTGGTTCTCCCCTACCTTGCATAGTCACTTATATCTGTGAAAAACAGTATCATAACACATTTCTCCCTTCACTCCAGTGGTGGCATTTTACATCTACTTCTGCAGTCACTCACTACAGGTATAAATGAATACACAAGATGACAGTTCGTGAGTCACTTATTTCCCACTGGCTAAGGACTTGATTTTGTTCTCTTACACTTGTGAAAATAAGGAGTAACTCAACTGAAGTCAGTGGAGATCAATAGTATAAAAAAGAGTGAGCTCAAAATCAGGCCTTTTAGTGAGTATTTTAAATCCATGTCAGAAGGCAGTTCTTCCACAAGTCCATAGCACACACACTGCAGTACTCCCTATATCATTACGTTTCTTTAGGTTCTTTGAAACATACATCCACAATTAGATTGTTTTAAAGAATTCAGATAATATTCTAGCTAGTTCTAGGGTTGCAGCTGTAACCTTTTTGTACAGCGTATGCAAGCTTCAAAACAAAAACTCTTCAAGCTAACTGGAGGTAACATAACTTTCTTCCCGGGCTTTAAGGCGTAATTACTTACCCTCCTGAGGAATGATGCGAAGTGTTACACTAAGACCTGCATCTTTAATTAGCTTCACAATATCTGCATGAGGCATGTTAATGATAGACTGGCCATTCACAGCTAAGATCCGGTCTCCGACTTTTAGTTTTGTACAGCGATCAGCAGGACTTCCATCAATTATCCTCCCTATTTTATGGGGTACAGCTAGATAGGGAAAAATATTGATCGTTAACAAATGTTACAGTAGGCAGTGGTATCCACAGACAAACAGATGGCCACATTTTCAAGAATTTCCCAGGTAAATTAAAAAAAAAAGGTGCACAGAGACAGTTATTATTTGTATTGCTATTGTGTCTATAGGTCCCAGTGAGGATTCAGTACCCTCTTGTGACAGGTGCTGTACAGACATGAAGTACAAAGACAGTCCTGCCTCAGAGTGCTTACAAACTTGGCAGATGATAAGATGCTACAAGAGGGCAAAACAAACAGATGTGGGGAATGGCAGGAGAATGTAACAGTGAAAGTTAAAGTTAAAATTTTGCACAATAAATAGTAATCACACCTGGCCACATACCTCTCAACGTACAGAATTTCTTGTATTTTTAGATTTTATTGTAAAAGTACAACCTAGAGATTATTTCCTTTATACTCATATTTTTTAATTATGGAAAAAAATTTGAATAGACGCATTCAACATACTGTTCTCACCCCTTCCTTATATACACTCAAAGACAAAATGCAAATCATACCAGGGATTTATTGCAGTTTGCATATTCACATGTCAGCGTGAATGGACTGTTCCAGTGTAAGCAGCATATGGCACATATATGTGCACTATGCATATACACATATGTAAAGTCTAGTCTTATAACATTTTCAGGTCAAACTTGTTTCTCTGTTTACTGCCTTCCCCTTCATTCTCTAATTCTTTCTGTGTTCCATCTCATTCTCCCCCTCACATTTTCTTGTCCTGTGTCTTTTCCCTAGTTCCCAATGTTCTGTCCAGCTCTTTCGTCACTCATCTTTTCTTGCTATGCAATATCTGCTCCTTATCTCAGATCATTTTGCTTATTCACTAGATCTCTTGTCTACAGCTATTCCTTTCTCTTCTTGTTCCTCAGCCCACACTCACCAATTTCACTTCTATTCCCTTTCCATTACACACACACACTCACTCCAACGTAACTTAATTATCTAACCTGGTCCCATCCCTATGCTGAGTGTCTCCCAAACACCCCATACCTATGTCTCAGCACCCTTAGCACAGAATTCCTAGGTCTCACCACCTTCCTTCCTCTTCATCAGAGGTGGCTGTTGGAAAGCTCCCCTTTTCAAGCCCATTTGCATGGTGTGTGAGCCCTTTGGATTTTCTCCTCCTACCTACTTGC